>NC_073698.1:46681798-47963583 GCF_023634085.1 Falco cherrug
TGTATACTCAGAAAGATTTCTTGCTATTAGAAGCAAATATTTTGAGACTTGCAAGTTGGCTGTAAACGCACTTTGTTTTGCATTCTTATGATGGTTTGTTGAATAAATATACTTGCATTTCATTTTGTATAACATCATTCTTGTAGAACAAACATTGTTTTAAGTAACATGTGAGGAGGCAAACTGAAGCATCTTTTCCTTAGTGGAATCAGACATGGGAAAAGAAAGAGGACAAGAAGGGAGAAAAAGAGATCTGGATATTTTTTAAACTTGAAGCCTTAAAATTTGCTTATACAGAGAGTAACTGCATCAGCTATTTTATTTCATTCTCAGCATCTGCCTTTTTGATTCCACTTTTAGATTTCTGCAGGTAGGCAACAAAATAAGCAATCAAGAAAATTAAAGCTTAGGTGCAACTTGAAGAATCTTAGTTTATTGTTACCATTTGATTTTACTTGGTGGGAATAAAATGTAATTCCTATTCCAGAATTCCTATACAGTGACAAAGAAACAAAACGTGTTATTTTTAAATTGTAAGGTATCTCTATAGTAAAACGATTTTTCAGGGCATTGTTTTTCAACATTTATTCTCTGAGATAATTCCATCTAACAAGCAGTTAATATGCTGATGTGTACAGGAACATTTTTGATGACACAGATCTTTTAAAACAGATCGTCTACACATAAATAAACCTACACATGCCACAAATCAAAAGTTTCTAGTTCAGATAACTCCAGCTGCTAGACAAATAGACCTGCATACATTTTTGGCTCACAGTGCATGTTCCCTAATAGGTTGTGCAATAGGATTTCATTTAACTATATGGATTCAAATATTTGTTACTGCCCACTTTAGGAAGACAAAATTAAAACGGTTTGGTGGCTTACAGGATATGTAAGTAATAAAAACAGAAGGCCAAGCATCTTAGAAATGTAGGAAGTATATTATTAAAAAATAATAGAATACAAATACTAGGGAATATCTTTGTTATGTACAATGTTACTAGCTACGTATCTTAGCTTCATTTTGTATTTATGAATATATTTTCAGTAGAAGGATAAATAGGTGAAAATAGTTCACTACCATATGATTTGTTTTATCCTTAGGCATCGCCTGGGGTTACTGGTACAGCCCTGGCTCTCAGTACCGAAAAGTGAAATGTGCAACAATGAAAATTTTATTAAAACGTATGTTAACCCATTACAGTATGTTCACTTCCAATTCTTTGTAAGAATGCGTGATGTATCATTTTGTGTGTGTCATTTTTTTAAAAAGATATGAGTCAAGTAGAGGAGCAAATTTAATGGGAGAATTTTATGGGAAACATTATACAAATGGCAGAGTGTGCGATTCCCATTATTAAAATAATTTGTCATTGTATGAAAAAATGGTATAAATTTCAAGAAAGAGTCTTCTTTAGTTATCTGCCCTTTTTTAATGACAGCGGCTTTTGTGCAGTAAAGGCAGACACGTTTTCAAGCAAAGCCCATTTCAGACCAGAATTTCTGAGAGCCCTATTAATGTTTCATGCTAATCAAGGAGAGTGGGAAATAGAGCTGACAGGTGCTTTCTACTCTGCTTATTCCTGTCTTCCTGCATTAGACATTACTAGACAAAAAAGAGGCAATATGGTTCCTTTCCAGTGCATGTAGTGACAAGGGCAGGAATAAAATGCTTCTTTTTATAAGTTTATAGTTGTTTTCCTTATTGCCTCTGCTGGTGACATGAACAAACTTATAGATGCAAAAATTATTACTAAAAAATTATTTTACGTCATGACGTGAATCACACTCTGAAATTTCATGCAGCACACTTTGGAAACTCCAGTGCACTGGTAGCCCATCTCCTGAGATAAACTGAGGTCCACCTGGGATCCTTGTTTTAACAGCACGCACAGCAGTATTTCCATCTAAGCCAGAAACACACACCTTTACTCTAGGACAAGTCTTTTTGATTAAGAAATGCCAAGGTGAAGAACAAAAGTAAACTCTTCAAGAGGCAACCTGAAGACCAAACATGAAAGCTGCAGTGGGCGTTGCTGGGGGCTGCCCTTTGCCACCCTCCCTTACCCATGGTGCTTGGCTCGTACCCGCGTGTGAGGCAGGCAGAGCAGCAGCACTCTGAAGTAAGCTATATAGCTGAGGGAGAGTGTGACGTGCCTTTGAAAGCCTACTGAGAAGTCCCATCTGGCTGAGTTTAGGTACACAAGTTAGGCAGGCAGGCTGTCCCTCCAGAGGCCCTCAAAGGCACATGTCTCCGGTGCCTGTGCGGAAAGTTTCGGTGCTTCCTCTGGGAAGCCTGCTTCAATAGGCACTTAAATGCAGATGCAAGTTAGGTGCCCAAGTGAGGTAGACCAGATTGTAGCCTCTGACAACAAAGTGGATGAAGTCTGCAAGCTGGGACTTTACTGTATTTGTTCAACACACACGGGGAATTTCTAACTGCAGTGGATAGCAATCCTTAAATTAGCTTTGCTGAAATAATCAGGAAAAGGAGAAACTAAGCCCACTGTATTGCTTCTTCTATGAGAAGCTGATTTTGTCAGACTGCCCTATCCATGCATGACAGTCAGCATAGCTGTTTTTCATGTAATTTATAATATATACATTAACTCAGAAAATATTGATTTACTTTACTTTCTCTATAGACCTTTTGAGCATTGAAAAAAAAAGCTGCATTTGCTTAATTGTAATTACTTATCATAAAATTTAATTGAAGCAGATCCCTAATCTGGACCATTTCACACTGATTCAACTCTCGCCTACTTTGATTTTGTTTGCTAGTAATGTACTGCTTTCAGTTGAACTAATAAATACATTCACACATATTTGAATATGTATGAATCCAGCTTAAACAAGTCTGTATTAAGAATCTGAAACAGTTTAGCTAAATTCATTTAAACCAGTGTAACCTTTCCTCATGGCATTGACATGAATTTATTAAAAAACTATAGATTATAACATAAAATAATTACCAGCTTTCCCTGGCAGGACACAAACCAATACCACCCATTTGCTTGTTTTAAGGAAATTGCCAGCACTTTTATATCAAATTTATTTTGCTGTTAGGAATACATGATGTCTACAGTGAATCATGTCTACCTTCAGACTCATAATCAGTATGAAGAAATACTACCAGAACAGTTGAATTCAATTTCTTACAGGAGTCTTTTCTCAACATCATTAGAAACCCTTTGAATAACAACAGTGAGGTACATGTGGCTCATAGTACCAAAGGACTTATACCTATATTGGCTGTTTATATGTCAAAGATTGTATACTTAAAAAAAAAATTCTTAAACAAATCTTTCACTTCCATCAAAAGTAAATATCTTTTAATGTAAAAGTATTTCTCCCTACGTATATTCTGCAGTGTTGTGACTGTCTACATGCCATATGTGGGAATGACACTGGTGCCTTCAAGATAGGACAAAATGTTATGATCTTATACAGAAGAATTTATCACAGAAATAATTAATTGGAAGCATGAAGAATGGAATTCTTTACCAACAAGAACCTCAGATTTTTAATCTTAATTATGCACCAGAATTGTTTATAAACTTATTTTCATCAGGCCCCTAGCTTTAGTTTTTGATTAAAGGATTAATCCAGGGAAACAAGAGGGTTTGCTTTCTGACTTTCATACTTTCCAATTGTGGTGGCAGAACTGGGAAGTTTTAGTCATTTTGCCATTGGAGTTTAACTTTCTAAAGCTTATGAAGAGGTGAGAAATGAGAAGTGAGAGGCCTCCACTTCACTCTTTAGATAAGACAACCACTGTAACCAGAAGCCCTATGAGCTCCACCTGCCCTAGATTCCCTTAGCAGATGTCAGGACTATGTAATGACCTTGTTTACATTTGGCCTCTAAACATAAGGAAGACTACTGAGGCAAGTTTCACCATTCTTATTGTCTTTTCTGCTTGGAAATTTTTCACCACAGCACAAATGTCTAGAGGTATATTCTACAAAACTACAGTAGCTGCTAGTGTCACAGGTTGGTCCAGTGTAATGTGACTCTTGAAGGTGGCTTCCATCACCTGTTCTCCTCTAAGACTTGTCCGTCTTTCCTTCAGTGGAAAAGTGACTAAAGGAGAGACGGTTTTCTTAGGACTGATCATGGCTTCAGAACTCATGGATGATTCTAGGGCAGTGATTATCTGTTATTCACCCTGCAATACTGAATAACAGTTCATAGTGTTAAAGTACTGAAACACTCTGCTGTAAATTAATATCAAGAAATATCAGCTTCATCCTAACACACTGCAAATTATTTATTTTCTTTCTGTTCTTCTATCTGGAACATTCACTTAAAGACTGAGATTGAATATGTGCATGTATGCATCCATCTGTAAGATTCTTTGCTTAGTAAGGAAATGAAGATTTTAATGTGTTCTTATGAAAGCTCTTTTTGGACCCCTCCCAAAATATAGAAATAAGTTGAGAATATCAGGTTTTCAATAGAAATTTTGGGCAGGTCCTGTACAGTACCTCCTAGCAAGTACTAAATGCTGTGTAACTTCCACCTACTAAAAACATATTCCTTTCACCAAAGCAGAAGGGCTGCTTTCATCAAGGTTTGAGACCAGGAGATACACGCATGTGCAAATAATATACTGCATATGACACACCCAGATACCAAAGCTCACTGTCATTAAATCTTGGTTTCCTCACTGACTCTACATTTACCTTTATGCAACCGAGACTTTGGATGTGTACAAATAGGTTGTGCATGGAAAAACCCCACTGGGATTGCGAAGGGAAACCCACAGAAAGCTTCACATAGACATTTCAAAGGCTTCTGCATCAAAACTATGCTCTATATCCAGGAATAGATATCCTTTTCTCAAAAATTAGTTCCTCCTTCCTACTCCCCATCTTGCCTTCTCTGCAACCATTCACAATATGACTGTTTACGTATGAAGACCTTCTGCAAACAGCATTATTACTCTGGCTCCCTCAAGAAAGCTTAACTAAGACATGTTTGGTCCGTTATGGCAGATAACTTATTTATACAAACTCCCAAGAAAAAGTTCTCTTCCCAAAGAGATTATATAGTCCAGATAGACAAGCTGTATCCAGGATAAAAAAAATGTGGTCACAGAAAGTTTGTGTTTGGGTTTCATCTTATCTGTCCTTTGACTTCTGGGTCTGATAGTCCTCTTTCAAATTAACACCCTTAAACCCTGATTCTTTAGACTCCTTGTAGATGTTAATATTGAAGGAGAAAATGAGCTGGTGCTTAGAATCAATACTTTGTCTCTTTAAAGAGCACTTGAGCAACTAGCTGAGGTGAAGATCTTGTCCGCACACTGACCTGGAATTCATAGGTAGTGGCAGGGCTAGAAATGAAACTGGATCCCTCTGCTCCCATCTCATTGCCCAGCTATTACAACGTGCTACCTCTGAGCTCAGGCTACAGAAGGAGAGTGTTCAGCTGTAGCAAAGGAGTGTAAACAGAAAGGCAGTTTGCTCCTTTTAGGTTAAAGCAAGCAAGGCACTACAGATTTCCATCTATGGTGATATGCTCTGACAAATACTTTACATTTAATTAACAGGACCAAACTCTCCTTTAATTTATGCAAGTGAAGCTCTATTGGCTTCAACAGAGTTAGCTCTGCTGTAATTGAGAGAAGAATTTGGCCCAGCATCTGTAATAAATCATTAATGACCATGTAGTAAGATAAGTTTTAATGATTAATTAACAATGTATTTTTTGGAGAAAAGTATTCTTAACATGCCCTTAATGTATCAAGTGATAATTACAATATTAAAAGCCTACTGATTAAAGCAATTAATTATATGCTTAATTTATTTACTAATTAAGCTTTAATATATGTATAGTTAAGTAATTGCTAATAAGTATTTCACATTTGCTAAACAGGTCTGGCAGTAATTACATGGGAAACACTATAAAATGTTTCTTATAGTGATTATACAAAAAAATGCAACATTCTTTGGGGTTTTTCTTTCTTATTGTTGGGGTTGTTTTTTCCCCTAAATGAATTACTTGGCTTGCATTTTTCTCCTTGGTGAATGGAATGTTTACTAGAACACAAGCTTCATAGGTCTGAAAGGGCAGTGTTTCTGGATGAATATGATGAAATACGTTTCTGAAGCACAGCTCAGTCATGCCTACGTGAAAACAACAATCTTCCCCCTTGTGCACACCGAGCTAAAGCCTGCAGTTTCCTTAGTTTGTATTCAGATCTTACTCAGGCAAAATTTCAGGTGACGTTAATGGGAGTTTGTTATGTTAGGACCACAGCTGTTCATTCTTTGGTTATGGCAGGAACTTTTGGCTCCTGAGCTGAACTTTCATGTCTTTAATTCATATATGATGCAGGAGAAAGATATGCATCTTTCAGTCAAATGTAGGTTCCTTAAATCATAGCATATGTAGTATCTGTTGTTGCAGTCCTTACTTTAAGTCTTATACTGTGCGCAGACAAAACTCCAGTTAAAGCTGATGTAAGTTTTGCCTAAGCAAACAACAAAGCAATTGGATCACTTATAGACATACCTGGCCACACACAGTGAACTTCTGACGTCCTTATTCATTTAATTTCTATTGCATCCTAAGTGAAACCTGAAGCCCTATTTTTTGGTCCTTGCCCAAGCTGTATCACAAACTACAGAAGAAAAGGTAGTCCTTCTTTTCTACCTTTGTGGCTCACACATTGCCTTCAGTGAGATGTTACCTCAGCGTAGATTCCGAGGTGCTTGAAAATATAATTAGCAGTGCCATGCTGCATATAGCATGGTTTCGTGGAAAGAAGCTGCACGCTGTGAAGAAGTGTTCAAGAAAGGGTTAGTGTTGTGGCTAGAATTGCTTCTTACTCCATCCACTAGCAATATGGTAAGTGAGCAAGTGACCTACAGCATTGACTTGTGGGGGCAGAGCTTAATACAGAAACAATCTCCAGCCTAGTTAACCACCCATAGCTTTTGGAGGATAGAGATCTGGAGGTATTTAAGCAGTTTTGCTCCCTTTCCTACTCTTATGCTTGCTTCCCTCACTTTAAGCTTGTGTGTATTTCTGCAAAATCCCAGCTGCTCCCTTTTTCTAAGTTCGGAACCTGGGGACACCTTTTCCTCTCATCTGCCAATCTTCTCTATGGATACATCTTCTTAGTGTTCTGATTTGTAGGAGGTGAAAGTGCATGTTGACCTAGAGCATGTTCCTGGGAGAGCAAAATTAAATAGGTTCAGTAGGTCTGCGATGCACATAAACAGGTCTTAATGTGTATGTGTGTGTGTGTGTGTGTGTATTCTCATCCCATGCATTAATGAAGTGGGAGATGGACTGAATCTCACCAAAGCATGGGGTCTTCGTAAACTCTTTATGCTGTCACCAGATCAGAAATGGACAGGAGTGACAAATGGACACAAGGGAATACACCCCAAATACAGGGCTTAGCCCTGGCTTGTGTAAAGCCTTCATTTTTCTGCCAATAAAGCCTCATGTAATTGATTGTCATGACTCCATGCATCTGCCTAACTGGGGTTGTGTGACAAATCCAACCCAATCTGTGGTAAAATCCCAGAATCATTCCCAAGGAGAGATTAAATTACATTTATATAGCATACGCCATTACTCAGTTATATGAAAATGCATTCTTCTAGTAAAATTGGGGTTTGTATTTATTTAAGAGATTGCAGCAAAGGAATAAGGACATGAACTGAAGATGTGAAACTAGTGGGCAGGAAAGATTTAAGAACTGAAAAAGCACATATCTGTTTTGTTTTTTTTTAAAGTGGCACTAACAAAGAATTTCGACCAAATGTCCTCCTGGAGGAATCAAGCCTGTAGCTGAGCAGCTTCAGCACCCAGTGACACTTGGGAAAGTTTGGAACATCAAGTATCTCCTAAGGCTGACAGATGTTACCTTGAATGATCTATGTAGACATATTCCTTAGAATTAACTATGGATGTTGCCTACCACACAGGAACAACTGCTGTCAGGCTATGACCTGATGTGATGTGGCAATGAGAATTCTGCTGCTGAACTCCATGGGTTCCAAAATAAGTTTGGGAGCATTTGGAGGTTCGTAAAAGGAAGGTTATCTACATTAACGCTCTGCTCAGACTGCAGTAATGACACTTCCCTGGTTGTCAGTGGGCCAGAAAGTTTTTTCTTATTTGTTCTATACATTGTCTTAGGGACAGCCAGGGGGTTCACCTTCTTCTGAAGCATTGAAGACTGACCATCAGAGCTATGGATTTTTATGTTGTCTTAATGAGGTTAGCAAGGTCTGTAGGATCAAACCTTACCTAAAATATCAGGAAATCTTTTTTTTCTGACTGTTTTCATGGTAAAATCCTAATGAGCAAAACTGAGAGGAAGCAATTCCATTAAAGCTCCTCTCTGCCTGCACAGCAGCATCCCTTCTCAGTTTGTGCAATGCCCTAAGACTCCAGCCCAGAAATACCCATATATCCTATGGAAAATGGCTATGAATGGTCAGAGTTCTCACTCCATTTCCAGACCAGTGGAAGAAGTTGGATCAGTACTGAGAGGTTCAACATGGTAGGACCGTAGCACTTGTACATCTCCTGTGGCCTATGGATCTTTGCTGGCGAGGGGTCCACAGCTGGACTGCGGTACACTTTGGCCCTAGTTGACTTTTAAAGTAAACACATGTGATGGTCTGAATGGCAGGCTGAGAGGAGAATTTTGATCCATGATTCAAACCACTCCAAGGGGGAGTTTAACTTCCATGTAAATTCTATGAATGCCGCACTGAGAGAGAAAAAAAAGCAACAACCAGGAATCCTTGAAGAAGATTGTCTGTTGCATGCCATTCTCATGCCAGTATCTTTAAAGCTACATTTTTCACTGTGGTTCTTTTATAAACAAGGTGCCCAGAAAAAAGAAATTGCTGATAGTAGGATACCAAATAATGATGCCCAGAAAGCTAGCATTTTCCTTAGAAAAGCCTCGCTTTCACCTTACTTTTTTTAACAGATATTTTCCTCTGCAAGGACTTTGAAATGGTTATAAGGATCTAGAAGTCTTGGAGTAGTTGGAAAGTTAGACCACCTATACCACACAGCCTTCTTCATCCAATCAAACTAAAGAGCTTTGGAAAATTTTACAACACATTCACAGGCCAGGTTAGTCCTAGAAAATTAAATGGAAATCTTTTTTAGATAAGTTTTTCCTTTCCTTCCTGTGAAGTGTATTAGGCATCTGTAAGTTCTATGGAAACTTGAGAGAGGAAAGGGGGAAATCTCAGGAACAGGAAAATATGTGGAGCAGAGTTTTGAGACAGCTTTAGATTCCTCCTAAAAGACTGCAAAGAAACTAGGTTTCCACAACTCAACATTTTTAGTCTTTTATTCTAGACTAGGATGTCAAGCTCACACTGAGCATGCCTGTTGCTCCTAACCCATGCGTAACTCACACAGCTATGCACAGTACAACAGTCATAAGCAGAATGGCTACAGAGGCTAAATAAATTTAGCACCTATACTGCTAAATAAGGCAGGTCAGGTCAGGAATTGCTCCCTCTCTCTGAGGCCAAGCAACAGAGCAAGACTTGCATTTAGAGACCTATTTAAACTTTCTTTCCAACAAAACAGGGAGGCCATCTTCAAACCTCCTCTTGGGAAGGATCTTCGGTGCTTTCTGTCTCTTGACCAATACCCAGGCACTATTCAGCGCAGTTCTGATAAGCATAGGGCACAATTATACCAGCGAGAGTGCTAACAGTTATACAGACAGACTAAAGACCGGACAGTGCTTGAACCTGTGCTCTGTGTCTCTTGTATTTCCCAATGTAAGTATAGCAACATCTGTATTATGGTGGAAGATATAGTGGAAGAAGCATCTAAGAAAATCGGTGTGAGATTGTACATTCATTACATCTAATTACTCACATAATTTTCAGAAATGAGCTTCCCAGGCAAAACATATTGTCCTTCATTATTTGCTATGTTTAGTCTAGCTATGTCAAGAACCCCATTGTGAAACTCCCACTGACTTAAACAATGCCAGGGTTTCAGCCATATGGGATGAGATGGTTCTGAGGGATCCAGCTGGGAGCCCTTGTGCCATATCCAGCTGCACGCCTACCAGGCCCCCAAACAAACTCCCTGGAGGTGGCTGTCTCATCTGAGGAGTTCATCACATCTTTCCAGAGATCAGCCTGAAAAACTCCCCCAAAACCCAACACCTTTTTTCAAGCAATGGTGGTGGTGGTGGTGTTTACACACACAATAGAAATGAGAAAAGAGTGTGTACAGAAATTACATGGCAGAACAGGGAGAATTATCTGGCTTAAGACAGAAGATCACCTGGCCAAAAATCAAAACAAAGTGACTTCTGTTTGCAGATTACCGACATAAGTATTTGGTGTTGGGTCCTGAAATGTCTCTTGTAAATTTGGGAAATAAACTTAAAACAACTGATTAAAAACAACAACTGATTAAACTGGCTTGGCAAAGTGATAAATTTGCCTTCATTTAAATTGCTGGACGCGAGGCACAAGACATGTCCGTCTTTGTTCCCAATTTAGTATTACACAAAGCTCTTTAAGACACTCTCCCCAAATGAATGTAAAGTTGATAACAGCCTAGGACTTCAAAACTCCAAGAGCAGCCTTGATGTGTGGCTTTATTAGAACAGACCACTTGCAATGGAATATTGGTTGGGGTGTTCTGTAGCTCGCTCTAGTCCATGTCCTTCCAAAAGGTACTTAGGAAGCATGGGTCACTCATTCAGTATATAATCCAAATAGATATGAATTTCTTGAAAATGTCTGTTTATTCTGCCTTCTCTTTTGATCACTAAGTAGCATCACACACTTGGAATATGACAGCCAGAGATCTTGGAAACACTAAAGAAGTTATTTCCACTTTTTTCTCCCCGAGTTTTGAAGGTTTTTTGGTCTCTTGTTTTAACTGCAGCTATCAGTAGTTCATAAAAGAATGTTTTAATGTTTATGTTTTTAATGATTTCATAATTCTATTTATTAGTTTCTAATGGATTAATTTAAAGGCTCGATGTTCACACCCACCATTTTTATTGCTGGCTTCATTTAAATGCATTGGTAAACAGCCCTTGGTTTACCTCTTGTAGGAAAAGGAAACATTCAAAATGACCAAACATTATATTGACTGGTTTACCAGTTATTGTTGGCTTCAGAAGGGGTCACCACCAGCATTGTTTTTCCCAAAGGCAATATAGTATTTTTCTCATTGAGTACAGCAGCTTTTCCCCCCTCTCTCTCTTTTTCGCTGCCAATTTCACTACTGATCTTGTGCAGTAAAATGTGCTTGTCAACGAAAATGTCAACCAAGTTTAAAAAGAATAGTCTGAGTAAAACTAAAAAGTAAATTATTTAAGTAGAGTTGTAGTTGAAACTTGAAAGAATTCTGTTTGGTGGTTTTCTTTACATCATTCTGCCAGTGGAGGAGGAACTCTGAATTTCTAACTAGTGAAGCCCTGTCATAACTGGGGCTGACAGTTCACATTGAAAATTCTGTTTTCTTCTTTCCCTGGAAAGCAAGTCAAAGTTAAACCAACAAACTATTGTTGGCAAGTGCCTTACCTTTGTTCTGTGCTTCCTTATAAATTAGCCACTTCTGTTTTCTAGGTTGCTTGTAAATGGAATTCCTAGAATTTAGGGTCTCACATTAGCTATATTATTTTAAAATGCTAATGCATCCTTTTAGATACTGGATTTACAGTACCTAAGAACGCAAATCAGAGAATGTTCACAAGTAGTAGTAAACAGAAAGGAAATATACTGTACATTTTGGTCAGTGTGTGATGAATTCAGCTCAAAATCTGGACCACCAGGTCCCAAACTTAGTTATGGTCAAATATCAGTGAAATTAAGACATTTATAAGAACACATCAATGCTGTGTCTGCTCTATCAGTATGATGACACACTGAATTTTGTATTTGCTTACTGATGTTCCTGCATACAAAATTCCACTGTAATGCACAAAACTGGACCTTTGAACTAGATACTAGAATGTATCTAAATGTAAAAAAGAGCTGATTTTACCACAGAATTGCTGTTATAGCATTGTGTACATGGAACTCTCTGTAACCGTACTTTTCTTCTATGTATCTATATATGCATAACCTCTATTCTCTACTAATTGACTTATCAGTATATACTACAGTATATACATGGCCAGTTCATTAAGGTTAATTTGTTCAAAAATATTAGAAGCATTAATTTCTGGCTTATAGCTAATGGCTGCTCCCAGCCAGTGTCTTGTTTCATCATTAGTGTCAGCTAGATTATAACTCACACCCAACTGTTTTTACACTATCTAATAGAATCAATTGATGCAATGGTTGACAAGATGCTGTTTTGCATTTTGTCATCTCACTAATGCACATGGCTTAAAGGCATTGGCATCCATAATGTGGGGCAGTTTTGTAGGAGGCACAGAATAGGCTGAAGCTGCAAGGGCCATTTTCATAAAATATTAATGAAATTGAAAAATACACTGGGGTTGAAGGCTTGTCTGCTAAATGTAAGGTAAAATCTATTCTGTTCTGCTTTCTGATGACTGTAATTAGCAGCCCTAATTAAAAATTCAAACCTTGTGTATATTTGAAAGCATGAATCTTAGCTCTCATAGTGTTTATTTCCTTTACAAAGTATTTTATTTTACAACACTAATTGAACAGGATCCTTCCTAGCCTGACAGCCGCAGCTGGCTGGAGCCAGTTTATGTATCCAGTCTCTCTAGACTACTTCCTTTTGTAAGCAATAAAACATCTTTAAAAAACATGTATATGCTCTCTATGAGCCATTAACTCTGTGTCACCCAGTGTGGAACTGGCCATCCGCACACATGCATTGTTGTTTCCTTCACTTAAAAGTGACCTCTGAAAAGGCAGCTTTTTTCTGATCTTCAATATTTAATGTGGATTTACTTACATTAAATGACCACCTTTCTTAAGGAGACTTGGCCCAATTCTGACATTATTTATGAACAGCATATGCTGTGCAAAACAACGGAAGGAATCGCCATTAGTTCCAGTAGAAAAATCTACTTTTTATCATCACTTTATGTAGTTATTTTGAAATTCATGGTCAGGATACAAGGGCCCCACTAGGGAATACATGACTGCAACCCAAGTCCAAATTGATTATAACCACATGACTCTCTGGAATCCAATGTGCAGCAAAGATGACCATGTGAACAGGTTAAGTTTTCACTGTTGCATTTCCTCTTTTCACTGTTTGCCACAGGAATGGCTCTGAACTGATCATTTCATATTTCCTTTCCGTACCCTGGCCATAAGACAACACAGGAATTTTAATATCCAGTATGATGTTCATAATCATAAAGCAACATTTTCTCTTAGAATCTTGTATTTTTGAATAGGTGGTCTTTTTAGCTCCTCATGTCACACCAATGAGGCCATAAGAGGAGAGGACAAGGTGGATAGACAGAAAAGGGTATTGGAAGACACCCCAGTGTGGCTTTGCTGACAGAGTTCTTCACTGATTTATGTGAGAAAATGAAATTTGATGATGTACCTTGTCTGTGACAAATGGTCTGATCTTGCAATTCTTGCTCAGGCAAAATTGACTTCAATGAGAGTTTAGCCTGAGTAAGGAATGCTGGATCAGGTTCAAAGATTAGCAGGAAAATAATAATAATTAAAAAAAAAAAAAAGAAGAGAAGAAAGAAAGAGACACCCAAAATAACCCAGTCCTGAAGAACTGGGACCCATGTGCCAATAATTTGGCCTGCAACATTCCAAATGTCATTGGATGGTATTTAGCACTAATTTGTAGTGAAGAAATGAGAGTTAACCTAGAGTATACCTCTGTTTCTAATGTAAGAAAATAATCTAAACACTGACAATTTTTAAACTTCTGAAGCCTGTTTCCATTCTACATTGTAACACAACTGGAACCTTTTTAACAGTTTTCACAAAATGCTTTCAATTTTTGTTTTTAAATTCTGTTTCAAAAAGTTAGGTATGAAAAGTTCCTTTTAATCTTTCATGTCCACTGTTTCGCCATCTGTAGCTGAGAAGCATGCAAACAAGAAGTCTTCTAAAAAAACTCATTGCCACAGATCTACCTCCACAAATGTTTCAGCCCAGACAAAACAATGCATGTCAGTGAAATTTTATTTTTCTGAAAAATATTCAAACAAGTTCTATTAAATTATTCTAAAAGTCACTATGGGATACACCAGGGGACTGGAAGGACAACACAGCCTATGTTTCTTACTGCCTGGCTCCTCCCTAAGGTGGGATGTCTTCCCCTCGCACTGCTTTTCATAGTTTTGGGCTGTGAGGCACATCTGTTACTGGTCCTAGGAAGGCATCCAGGAGTTTGAATACAATGGTCAGACATCTCTGCCCTTTATCAGAATGAGGATGGGATTTGCAGTCTCCTCCTCCTCTCATGTGCTATTTTCCACAGAAAAGGCCAGAGAGAAGCTGCAGGCTGCTTTACATATCTGCCAGAGCATGCTCTGGGATTCCCCAGCAGGCAAATCTGGAGGCATCCAGAGAGCTTTTCAGCATAACTGTCCTTAATATTCATGTTTACTGCTTTTTCTTCCTTTACTTACCTCTCTTGAGTTTAAAAATGTACGCAGGTACTAACAAAATAAATCACTGCTGTGATTTAGATGAGTTTTTACTGGGATTTCACAGGGAGGCTCCCTCAATCCTTTGAGATTCTTAGGGAAAAGCCCATGCTTTGGAATTTAGGTAAGAATCACCTTATACCTAAATGCCAAACCATTTCTAGATCACTTTTAGCAATCTAATCATGGGCATCTAATTTAAAGTAGTCATCAAGTCTTCCTCGGTAGTCAAAAGATAGTGTCCTAGAGGACACTTCAGCCCACCTTTACTGAGCACTCAGCATTGCTGAGCTGAACAGTTCTCCCGAGGGAGCTCTTTCTCTCTCCACAAGCTGAAGAGGAACTAGTTAAAAATAAACCACAAACTTCTAGATGACCACAGGTAGGTGTGATGTATCTAACCCTACAGTTATTTCTTTGAATGGTAACCACATTTTTCTCTCTGTGTAACAGCTGAATACTCCACTAATTCTTTAGATGCCACTCCATTTATGGAGTACCTGTTCCTATAAATACCTCTATGCCTTCACAGCTTGCAGGATCTGAAAACGACAAAAAATGAACAGTCCAAAACCAAGAACAGACCAGCAGGTAGATTAACTGGGTAAACTGTGAGGTCTTCACTAGTTTCTTTAAATCTTAAAATTATTGTTAACAGGAGTTGAGCACAGAAAAGCCTTCAGCTTTTTGAAAGCATTTCAGGGAGGACAATATCTACAAACAGCCCAAAGACCATGTGGCTGAAAGGCTATAGGTTGCCCCAGTACAGCAGAAAGAGATTATCTAATACATGCACTCAAGTAATATGAATTTAGTAGTTTAAAGAAAATACTGAGCCATATAAGCTAAAGGACACAGCAATGTTATGAGGTATGTGATGTGTTTGTTACTTGTTTAGTAAGTTTGATTCAGGTGCCATTGGCAGGGTCTGACACACCACTGTTACAGGCAGTTTATAACCTAAAGAAGAAGATGGTCCATGTCATATAGACCTTGTTATCTATGGCATTTACATGATTATTTACTGATTTTTGGAAGAGGTGGCTACCCCTGCAGAATTCTGCTTCGGTATTGTTCTATAAAATTTTCTTGAAAATATTATCATGCATTTTCATGTTAACCTTTAGTTTAACATGTAGCTGAACTTTTAATATTATAGTGATCTTTGAGGAACAATTCATGGAGGGAAAACCCCCATACTACTCTCTTTCCGAAGGACACTCCTTTTGAGCCACATTAACAGTACAGAAGTTAATGTTAAATACTATAATAAATGCAAAACATATTTCTCAGTTAGAATCGAAATAAAGAACATATTGAGAACCATTGGTGCAGGACACCCAAGATAAAGCAGTTTAATGCTGTGGTTTAAAGTGATGAAGCTTAACATTTTCTTTAACATAAATACTGTTTGATCTCATGACTCAGCATTGCTCATCTGTGCTATTGGCAGTAGAGTGACCTAATACTTGCTTTGGTGGATCTCACATAAGTTTAGCTTTAAAGTAGTGACATTTTTTTGCCATGAGGGAATAACAGAGCAGAGAACTAGTAAAATTTAGTAGGTTTTAAATTATGGTTCTGAGATTAAAGTAATTACTTTTAAAGAGTCATAAACTGATATGTTGCTGAATTTGTCTCTTTCCTCCCTCAAGCTGTCATACCCCGAGCAATTGCTTTCACAGCGGTTATATCATTACTTCTTTCTGATCAATGAGAGCACCTCCCAGGCAGGGACACACTCAAAATGAGGAGAGACAGTTCAGGGGCATTTCCAGTTCATCCTCCTTTTGCAGTTCTTTCTCCTAACAGGACTGCAGGTAATAAAGCTGTTTCACAATCAGCAGATACATATCACACTTTTTAAGCATGCTTTGCACTCACTCATGTAGATGAATAGCTCTAAGGATGAGCAAAGGGGAGGAGGACTTGACCTGTTGACCTAAGCAATTTAGCAGGATCATCAGTTCAGTGCTGACATCTACCTCCAATCCACAGCCAAAGCTGTTGCTCTTGGGATTTTTGGGATCCTGTTAAGGTATGGGAAGGAGGGAATCAAGATCTCACTACCCACTGGTGGAAATGGAAGTAGTGATATATAATCTCTTTACAATCATACCCTTATGATCGCTTTCTCCTATTTAAACCGTACAGTGAGGACTGGTAGGACAGGCAGAAAGTCCTTATCCCTCCAACCTGAATATCACACACACTATGTTTTCTTATTTTGTCTCATTTTCTATACAGAGATAAGTCTACTCACGTAAGCACATACGGAAACATACACAGAGCATTACAGGAATTAGACTAAATCTGTGACTTAATGAAAATCCCTGGGAAAGTCTTTTTGTCTAGTCCTGTAATGCGATCACTCAAAGAGCACTGACTATAGCCGTAGTTTACAGCTCTGTGCAATATGTGAGGAAAGGGGAAGGGGCTGTGGGAAAGTTTTTCGTACTTTTCAGGTGGAAAGGAAGCATTTGCTTTGTGTAATTGTCTAAGATAATGATGCCTGATTCAGACTTGGTTAAGTAGCCTGAAGGAGTTGTTCAGAAGTGGGTTTCGCTGGCCTGGTCTGATGACAACACATTGTGCTCCAGGTACACAAGTGTATTTCTTGTATTAGGAGAAATAGGCAACTGAAAACATACCACATAGGTGGGGAAAGTATCCACACATAATCTATATATTTCTAATGCTTTGCCACATTTTTTCAGTTACTCACACTTTTTTTTATTGTAGATTATGTTTTCAGACTCATAACATTTGCAGTTCCAGGGCATGTTCAGTCATCTTATTTAAAATATTAAAATACATATTAAAAATATATGTTGTTTACAAAATTTTTTTCTCCTCCATGCCCCTCTTCTCTCCTCCCCTCCCCACCTTTCTCTCCTCCTCTCCTCTCCTCTCCTCTCCTCTCCTCTCCTCTCCTCTCCTCTCCTCTCCTCTCCTCTCCTCTCCTCTCCTCTCCTCTCCTCTCCTCTCCTCTCCTCTCCTCTCCTCTCCTCTCCTCTCCTCTCCTCTCCTCTCCTCTCCTCTCCTCTCCTCCCCTCCCCTCTCCTCTCCTCTCCTCTCCTCTCCTCGCCTCGCCTCGCCTCGCCTCGCCTCGCCTCGTCTCGCCTCGCCTCGCCTCTCCTCTCTTCTCCTCTCCTCTCCTCTCCTCGCCTCTCCTCGCCTCTCCTCGCCTCTCCTCGCCTCTCCTCTCTTCTCCTCTCCTCTCCTCTCCTCGCCTCTCCTCGCCTCTCCTCGCCTCTCCTCGCCTCTCCCTCTTTGCTCCACATTACCTTGCTAAGAATCCAAAAGACCCATACTTCTTCAAAATTACAATTTCATACAGAAGTATCTGTATCCATAGATGTGAGGGGTAATGATCCTCAGAGATCCGATCACAGGTGTAGAGTTCAAATAAAAGAACCTTTTTATGGCTGCTTTAAAAAAAACATCAAAATGGTGCCTGCTACATTCACTCAGTTCACAAACCAAAGCTGAAGCAAACTAAAAACAATAGCAGCAAAAATGACCAGCAAACACTGCTTTGGAGTGCATACAGAGTGAGTAGGAATTTTAAACAAAGACTAATACAAGGCTAGCTGTATCAGGAGGGGCTCTGGCTGGTGCACTGGCCTTCTCACATTCACTCCATACATCATATATTCCTACAGATGTTTCCTTCCCTCCCTCCAGGGTTTATTCTTTCTTCGGCTACCCTTTTTTTCCTTTTCCCCACCTCCTTCTGCCATTTATGGATTTTGATTGGCAGAGTTAAATGGCACACAGCCAGCCTCTAAAGCAGCAGCCAGGGCTGGCGTCTCTTCTACGTAGATGTATAAGGATATCCCAAAACACACCATTCTGCGATAAATCAGTTTTCCAGCTGCCGGGTATATGACATGACTGGATCATGCTGTGTATCTGTTTTGACCCAAAAGCTGCTTTTGCAAAGGCTGTATCTTCCTTTCCTCTGGCCCCAGCTCCCTCCCGCTTTTCGAGACTTCTGTCTGTCTGTCACTTACATAGATGCATGTCAGTCAGCATAGGCTGCAGTCCAAGCACGTTGACCCTGGTTCTGCTGGCATCTCCTGTGGGCAGAGGCAGCCATGGCACAGAGCAGCTGGTCACATCTGGGACTGCAGCCCTCAGAGTGGCCAGCACAACCCTACCCTCCTGCTGTAGGTTACGAATAACCCTTGCTGAATTCCATGGGAATTACTCACATCCCGCGAGGAGGAAACAGGACCAAACCTCTCTAAAATGACCAGAGACCCGTAAATTTCCTAACACTGTAGGCACATGGGCCAGAGAGGCACAGCAAGGAGAAACAGTACTGTCTGTGTGCACCCAGGCTGGTACAAATGGAGTACTGCTCCATTGCTCCGCCGGCACAACAACCAGTGCACGGTTTGCTCATTTAAACAAAAAACCAACCAAACAAACAAACAAAAAAACCACAACAAACCCAAACAAACTAAGTAAAATATTTAAAAAAAAAACAAACACACACACAAAAAAAAACCCAAACCAAATTTTAAGGTCTTCTCGTGTTTTCGTAAAGGCCAGGGTTAAGCTTTCAGCAGATTTGGACCTTGTCAGCAGGCTTCCTGAGATTTATAGCTGGGGTTTGGGGGTAGCACAAACAATGCTGCTGAAGCTTAGAAGAAAAGCAAGAATAATAATTATGTTAATCGTTGTCGTTTTACTAATGAAACACATTGATTTCACATATTTTTAAGCTGCTTTTGCCATACAGTAAGTAGATCTCTATGAAGTAATAAAATGTACATCATACATTATCAAGTGCTCTCAAATCCACTCACCACATATTGGTGAGAATTTAGGGGATGAAGTAGTGTACAGAGTGTTTCCTCCTGGATGTTTAAAAGGTTTCCTTGGTTTCTCAGAGAAACACACTAACACACACTTTTCAGAACACATAGGCCTGTCAGTAAATTTTCAACTTAACACATTTCTGTAAATTAAAATTTGGCCTACTATTTTAATTAAAGCGTCTGTCTTAAAAGAGTGCTTAGTAAGATCAGTTTGGTAGAGTGCTAAGGCAGGAATTCTTTGAAAAAAACTCACCTAGTAAATATTTTGGGTCAAAACTTTCAACTATTCTGCAAATCTGCTCCACCCGTTAGGGAGGCTGTGGCTGTATCTTTGATACTTTTGCAGAATTCACTTTGCAGAAGTGGCCAGACTCCAAGTGTCTAGGAGTGCAGTAAGAAAATCACAGCCCACTTGGAAGCCAGGGGAACCCAGCCAGGTTTAGCTATCACCTTCAGACTGGTGAGGATACTACCCTACATGTCTTAACCGCCCTCAAGGGCACTCCGTAAATTACTGTCAATCTTTTTCAAAAGACTAAAGGTAGGTAGGTATACTTTGCCTTGGTTTTGTGAAGTGCAGTGAGACACGGGTAGCTTGTGACTCCACCACACACATGCGTCATGTCTATCAAATTCAGGGTCTGGGTTTAAATGATGAGGAAGAAAATCAAATCTGCTGTCAGAGCGTGGAAGTTCTTGCAAGAGCTTGTGGAAATCAAATGAGTTATACTGAATGCCCATTCCAAATTATCTATTTATTTTGCAACTTTCAGTTTCAAAATCAGCACAGAGATGGAGTGCCAGGTTCACTGATAAGCTGCTTTGGCTGCGCTGCTCTGCTTTGGTGATGTAAAGCATCTGTAAATTTGAATTAAGTGGGCTTGTTGGGGTTGGCTCCCTATTGGGTTTACAGCTGCTTTACACTGCCAGAGCAGTGCAGAAAGTCAAGGTAAACTTGTCTATCCATTCTCACTGGTGTGAGGCACAGGAGAGTATGCTGGGCAGCTGAGAATCAGGGCCAGTGACAGTAAACACTATTATTTCTAATGGGAAAGAATAATTATATAAGGGTGGTGTAAGGAAAAATTATCTTTGCTTTGTGCAATTTTAGGGAAGGGAAATAATGAGAGTATAACTTCTCTGGAGTATTTTTCCAGTTTTAGACACAATCACGGACAGTTTCCTGTATACTGGCATGCTCTTTGCCACTACATAGCTAGTTTAAAGCAAAAATGATGGATCACAAAGGGAATTGGCATCAGAGTCTGTTAATGGGATTATGTTTTAACTCTTGACTGCATCTAAAAGCAGTTCCTAAGGAATTTTAATATCACTGTTCCCAGGAATGTCCTGTTAGTAGGTCCATATGTTTTATGAAAGGATACGTGCAGAACAAATGTCTTCTGACAGACAAGGACAGAAGGTGAATGTGGGGAAAAGTCACATGCCATTCCATGGCAAAGGATGAACATGTTGGTACACACATTAAAAATGAAGTAGCAGTGCACTGTGTGGGTATATATATTTTAGTTTAACTGAGTACATTTCAAACTGTGGCATACTCTACTTGGTTTTCTTTTTACGTCTGGCAGCTGCTGCTTCATAAATAGCTCCTGACCTTACTAAAATTTAGTTGCAGTCTTCTCACTGCAGGCATTAGGTCACTCTTTGTTAATGAGCATATTAGATAATAGATGTTAACTCCACCACACTGCAGCGTTTCAGCAGAGTGCATTCCCTAGCAATGAACACAAAGTGTCACTGTGACCACACACTAATAATTCCAAGAAATATAGAAACTTTTGCCTAATTTTGAATTTATTTACTTGTCATGTGTGTGCTCATTTGAAACTTCTAGCATTAATTTTCTTTGCTCCAAGTTGGGTCAGCCTGGAATTCTAATTATCTTCATTCTTACAATTCATATCTCTGAGGTCTTAGTGTACTTTGGAGCTGAACTCTGGGCTGTACATAGTCAAGGCAGAAAAGAGACAGGTGGCAATACTGTACATTTCAATTGCCTTGTCTGATGTGCCCCTTTTGTAGAATAATGAACATTGGAGAAACAAATTGGTCTGTCAGAGTCAATAACAACCCAATGCCCTGAGCTGCTGGTCACTAATGCTTTCTGTACTTAATCAATGTGCTGCAGGAGATGTTCTGTTCAAAACAGTTAAAGATGAACAACAGCAGCAGGTTTGGCAGCAGTACTGGGAGCGTGAGTGAGAGCATCCACAGGGTTGGAGTTTCCTTGTGCTAGGGAAGAGGCAAGCAAAAGAAAAAGCAAAGTGCTTAATAGAAAACCCTGCAAAGAAATAAAGATCCCCACTGTGTCCTGTTGGTAGAGGAGAAAGAGGAGGTCAGTTCTTTCCTCCAAAATGTCTCATTAAAAGGCATAAGCAGAAGATGATTTGTACAAGAAGGCATGGCAGGAAAAAGGACATTCTAAATTAAGTTCTAAATTAAGTTCAAACAAAATTACAATAACCAACGTGAGAGGTAAAAGGTTGAGAAGAATCAAATTTTTGACCTCCAGTTGTGATCAGAAAACTTGAATTACCAAAAACAATTGCTGCTGGTAGCAATGTTCAAGGCAGCAAATCAGCATTTTAACCAAACTGTAAGTAAAGCAAAACAAACAGGAAAGTTTTTTAACAACATAGCTTTTGAATCATGTCCATTAGTAGCTTTTGAAATTATTAAGTGAGCAAACAGCAAACAATGTCTGAGCAGGAAAAGGGTAAAACATGATTTATGCCCAGCACACTAGACGGACAATTTGTTCAGTGAGTCTTACTGGCATAAAGCCAGACTGCTGAAGGGTACCTAGAAGTGTGCACTCAGGAAAAAACAGAAGATAACAAGAACAGATAGATGAAATACCATAGCTTTTCTTACTGAAAATTAGAGCTCAAAGAAGCAACTTATACTTGTGAGTTACAATCCAGAAATACAGTCTTAATGGTCAAAGCAAAGAATTAAGAAAGTTATTTTCCACTCTGCACCTTGCCTGGACAGCATGTTGAGAGCTTCCAGATCTTTCAGCAAAATGACAAGTGTCTATATCAACTTCTTCCCAGGAGGTGGAAAGCATCTTTGGGCAGGCTAGACTTTGGCTTGCTTAATTGCTCATGGGACAAATAAAGTTATCATAGAACTATGATAAACCAGTCCTTGCCTTGAAAGCTTAGCAACAATGGGAAAGAAAAAAGAGGTGGAACATCAAAAGTTTGAACTGGACTTAACATTAACAGAAAACCTTATAAAGATATTAAAGATGGGACTGTGCTAACTTTATCAGTCTGAAGGTCAGTTGTTTCTAGTCTAAGCTAGACATTTATGCACTCTAACACTGGTTGAAATAAATAGGCATTTCCAAAGGTTAGTTGATCCCTGGTAATTTGTATAGATACTGTAAGATGGAAGGTGCTTATCTTCATCCACTGAGAGCCAAAGCTAGGTTGGTTGAATCCCATATCTCTTGTGCATATCCAGGGTGTTCCTCTCTGACTTTTTCTAGTTTTACTTTGATTCAGCATTTTTGCCTTCTTTTATACCAGAGAGATTTCATTGATAAGGATGACAGTTAATGATAATTTTCAGCAAATATCTAGTGTTTACCAAAGCAAAGAATAAAGATAACACGAATTGGATAAAAAATTCTTCATATGCTGATCATTTTTAAAAAATGGGAAATAATTTTTAGAAGTAGTTTGTTTCATTGGAGCAGGATTGGGACAGTGCGTGAGAGGATTGGATCCATAGGGTCACAGAGTTTTGCAGATATTTTGTTTTCCAAATAAAATATTTATCTTATTTAAAAGAATGTTGGGACAAGAACAGATTCTAAAATCCCACACTGAAGACAGCTTTCCTTCTAACAGATTTATAACATAGGAGTGTGGAAGTTCTTGTGAAATATCTACAAATTTAGATGTAAATATATTCCTATCCCTTTATAAAAACCTGAGAAAGAAATCTGTATTTTTAACAATCATTCCTAAAGTATGCTCATTGTTAATTGGTTTCATAAACAAAGAAGTGATCCAAACTAACCTAGTAAATTGGAAAATATGAAGGCCAAACTCCTCTTCACCCTGGAGAATCACAGAGTTATTCACAATTACTATGCCAACTTATGTACCTCTGAACAAACATTAAAATCCAGTTCTTTCATCAGCTTTGGAACAGCGGCAGCTACAACTGACACAAGAGCAGAAAGAACTGTTGCAGATTCCCAGGGCAGAGAAAGAAATTAAGGAATCAGTATTTGTGTTGGAAAGCGGGAAAGCCTACGCCCCCAATGGATTTGCCGTAGCATTTTTAAATACATTTGAAAGTGAAATCATATCAGGCTTACAGGACTATGCCACCCAGCTTTTGAGAGAGGATCGCTCCCAGACTCCCATAGGGAAGCAACCATCTTTCTGCTTCTCAAACCGGATTATGATCCTCTGGAGGGGATATCCTTTCGATAATTAAGGTTACAATCACACTCTCATTTTACGGCTGATTTTGATGTTCCATATGAAACTTCCATATGATTGCTCAATATAGTCACACAAAGTAACCAGAGAATCTGCTCCACTCTTACATAAATATACATTAATAACTCATATTTTTAGCACAATTACAAAACCACACGTATCCACAATTTTTTTCTGCCACAAATGGATAATACAAATTTCTCTTAAACTGTTTAAAAGCACTGTTCTCAAGAAACAACTATCTTATGTTGTCAGACACCATCCCACAAGAAGAAGGCTCAAGGACAGTTTAGATTAGGTTTCACTTTTAAAATATATCCCTTCAAAAAAAAAAAAATTTCCCCTGGAAAAAAAACAACCAACAAACAAACCAAAAAAACCTCAGAGAAATTATATTTAGTCAGATTAAATGTTTCCCCACTAGCTTGAGCAATGATAATGGAAAGATGGAATTTACATTCTGTATTATCTTGGGCAAAATAAGGAGTGAGTAGACCTGGTAGAATATCCAATAATTCTCCTTAGCCATTTTGAAAATTAGGCAGAACAATATGCTCCCTTATGTTGCCTCAAAACTATTGTCTCTTGATTCAAAACCCCCAAGATTTAGCAGTTTCTTTCCAATAATTATGGACTGCACCTCAGGCTGACAAACCTTATATACCATCCCATCTTCACCTAAGTCAATGGATTTGCCTCCTGCTTTTGTTGGCTATAAGAAAATAGTACAGGACCTCACATCATTCTCTCACTGATAGGAATTTACTGGTGCCATAGAAAAACTTGTGTGAACAGGAAGGATTTTTGAGAATTTACCAAAGACCATCCTGCCAGCACGTGGCATAATGTCCTCAAGCATTTTAAAGCAGGCCAGAGAGTATCTCCTATTTGTCCACTTATTAACAACCCTCTTCTCCCTGAGGCCCTTGGAGGCAACCTCTATTAATTGTGGAATGATTTTGACATGATGACTTTCAAGGATATTTGTAATGAAAGAATATTTAGGCCCTTTGAGGGTTTAGTGAAATATAAACCATACACCAAAACAACACATTTATAGATATTTACAAATAAGACATTATCTGTGGGAGATAAATTGAGGAATTTTTGTACCCCTGAGTTCATTCCCTTCAAATACTAGCTTTTAATTATGGATAAAGACCGTGAAAAGGATCTGCACTTGATATCCTTTTAGGCTGAATAAATTCAGGGGAGATAAAAGCTAAGATCAAGTGCAAAAGCGATCTGGATCAAGAATTCTCTGATGAAGAATGGATTGAGATATGTAATCAAACAAAAACAATCTCCATTAGTGTAAGACACCAAATGTTTATATTTAATGTTATTCATAGAATATGTATGACTACAGAAAGTATGCACAAAGTAAATAGTGACAGTGATGATATATGTATAAAATGTAATTTTGAAAAGCAGTCTCAGCATGTGTGATAGGACTCAAAGCATTCAGTGACTCTGGCACAAGGTTGCAGAACTTGTCAGGGCTGTTCTACAAATTTATAAGTTCCTTACTTTAGCTTGCCTCATTGTCTATCTGACCACTTTTTAGAAAAATGCAAAATCAAGTTTGTGGACATTGTGTTGCCTGCTGCTTACGGCATTTATTATGAAGTGCATACCAAACATCATCTCAGTTTGGGGTGGCGGAGGCTGGGGGGATAGTCAAAGCTAGTAGGAGCATTTCATCTGGAAATAGTAACCGATGAAGAAGCTAAAATGTATTGATAAAATATGGAATGTTAGAATAATTAGACTGGAATTAAAACAGAGAAGCCAATCTACAGACTATATTATCATCCATGTCTACAATAAGAAAAGAAAAATACCTGTAAAATAAAATAAACCCATACATGTTTTAAGTTAGCTTTGTTGTGAAAATAGTTTTTAGAGCCAGCCCTAGAGCTTTTCTATATACTAAACTCCATTTGCTGTATTTGCACCTAAAAACACTATTGGTCTTCATTGTTCCAGACATGCAGAAATAACGATAAAATGTGAGGGATGTGGTTTAATTTGTCTGTGACTTTATTAACTGAACTCACCTGGGAATCATTCAGCAATAACATACTCGGTGCAGGTCATCATTTCTTCTTCACTTGCTTCCACACATTTGGGGAGAGCTGTCACTCATAGCTGGGACCCTACTGCCCTCCCCTGCGAGGAAGGTTAAGAGGCTGCAAAGAGGGTGCTGCCTATTTGCTGCAAAGGCCTCTTTTCTTTTGCCTCTTTAGCAAGCGGCTGCTCTTTGATTTGCTTCTAACTCAGGTTTATCAAGGAAGCAGATGCCCTGGGGAACAAACACAGGCACTGGTCACCTGCCACCGGGAAGCATCAGCAATTAGCTGGGCTGCCCTGCCCAGGTTCCCAGATAGCTAATCATTCTCAGATCAGCCAGACATATATGTGAGCAGGTGGAGCCCTCTCCCCTGAACAGCTTATGTATCCTGTAGATTGCTGTTTGGTTTTAGGAGCGCATAAGAACCGTTCCCATCCACGAACACAGCTAGCCTCTCCGCAGCTCATGGGTCTTCAGGTCTTGCTCACCTGTTCAGACCTCTTGGTCTGATAGCACACCTCCCCTGCCACTTGTGCAAACGCCCTCACTCACAGCACTGTCTTTCAACTTCTTTCTCCCTTTCCCCATCCCTTCTTATACAAAGTGTGCTGGAAATAGCTTCTGGCATACAAACCTCCTTTCAGGGGAATCCTATTGAACTGGTTAATGGATTATCCAACATGCAAGACCCACCTCCCATCACTTAATTTGTCTTTAATAATAAATAAGTTCTAGCAAGGAATGAGGAGTCTGCTGTATCGCCAGCTGTCTTAGTCAATGCCTGAAATCTTGCCAGTTTATTAAGAATGAGCAGCAATACCTGCTCTGTCTCTAAACTGCACAGGGTAGTTGAAGGATGGGAGTGAAGGAGGAGCAAGGGCTCCCTATTTCTTTCATTGGCAGATCTCCCAGCTGGCAGGTGAGTTGTACATGTTGGGTTGTATATGTTCTTAAACCTACTTTTCATGGAAATAAACACAGGCTAAAGTATCTACCAGAAAAATTGGCATTAACAAAAGGGTAACTCCCAAGTCGCATTTACCAAATATCTCATAGGGAAAGGAATAACAGCACCCCTTAAACCCCAGTACCATGGGATGTCTCAATGTACTAGATAACTCTATAGGCAGCTGAATCAAGGTTCTGCTGTCAGCAAGCCCCTAAACTCTAACAACTATTGCATTATCATCTGCTCTGTTGTCATTGTCACTTTGTACAACTGTGGTTTGGTTTATCCAAGAGTGGCTATCTCTTTATCAAGATTTGGGTAAGTTTCTTTGCACTTCTCCAGTAATACTGTGCACAAACCCCATCTTTTGCTTGATCCCCAGCTCACACAAAGGCAAGCTGTTACCTATGGGGATGTGCACCTTCCAATATGACCATGCCATGTTAAGAAAAGGTCTCTCAGCTCTCCCGTCTCTCCTTTTTTTCCCCCAAGCTTGGTCATAGATATTGAAGCTGTAACATTTTACTATCTAAGCTGACTTTTGCTACTTTCACTCCAGTTCCTTTTTTCATCATGAGGCTACTCCCCAGAAGCTGGTCAGTCCCAGAATGGAGACTAGAAGGGCTGAAATATTTCTACCTTTTCCAGCACACGCAGGGAAAGGGTACAAAAAGTCTCATAATTTCTGCATTTAAGCTTCCTTTTGTCTGTGCATGTGCAAAGTTTTTTCTTCGTCTGCTCCAGGCCTGCTATGGTACCTGCACCCAGTTTCCTGCACATATACCTTCTGGCTCTGAGCACAGTGAACAAAGAAAAATGCTTAGCTGAAGTATCAGCCATATTGCTTCTGTTCCTATTTGCCTACCTGCAAGGAAAGTTTCCACTTAATTTCTTCTTTATTGAGCCACAGCTGCCAGTTGCCTCACTGCAAACCCACAGAGGGTTTCAACCAGCTACCCAACTGATCTTGTAGGAGACCCTGAAGCCTGATGCAAGAAGTGTTCGTGTCCATATGCAGTTTGTTAAGTTCCTCTGCTGCCTCCTTGTAGGTAGCTGCTGTATTTGCTTTCTCCCATGTGCACTGAGCATGCCGTTCATTTACCGTCTTCTCCTCCTGCCTTCCCCTATTCCCTAGCAAAACCTCAGCTCAGGCAATATATCCCTTTCTTCCCATTTTTTTCAGACAAACCCTCTCCCTCCACAATACTTTTGCTCCCACAGAAGCTAGCTGGAGACTGGCCATTTGTCCAAGCCAACAGGGAATGTGAAAACTAAAAGCAAAGCCTAATGAAGCTTGGAGAGAACAACCATGTTGTGCCTAATTGCATTCAGGGTTTTTCAAGCATTTCCCTGCACAACTCGCGTTGCAACAGCAAATTCATTGGAGGTATGCTTTGCTGACTGATGTACCGGTTACAGCTTACATGTAGGTTTCCTTCTAGTGCTACCTTCTGACCTGGCCATTTGTGATAGAGAGAGCAGACATGCATGTTGGCTTAACAACAGCCAGTTTCAAAGCTCATTGAAATGGGAAACTTTATTCTGATGTCTGTGGAGTTTAGATGAAGTCCCAGAACAGACATTTACAATTGACATAGCTTTGCTCACAATTTACTCTACTCTTTAGTATGGGTTTGAGATCTTTCTTTCCCTGAAAGATTGTGGGGAAAGGTGGTTTGCTTTCTCCTCTGAGATCTTTAGGTCTGTTTAACTTAGAGATTGGCTAGAAATCTGCCAGCACAAAACTATGACTAAAATGCTACACTCATCTATCAAAAATACCAGAGAGCTCTGAAGAAATGCTTGGGGGCTGCCAATATCTATTTATGTTGGAGAAGCCCATGGCATTCATAATGTACAATAAATAAGAGCACTCATTTCAAAACACTATAATAAAATGTTCAAAATTTAAAAGTAAATACTGTGCAAAATGATCTGCTGCATCATTACTCCCACGCTAAGTTATTCATAATTGGTACCATAATCAGATAGTCTTTATTAAATATATAACGGCTTTTAATAAGCTGACCCTCTAAATAAAAAAATGTTTGTATTGATCTACTTGAAATATTTTTCTGGGAAATAACAGTGTTTGAGAACTCATTTTCAAAGGATGATAAATAGGAGGCAGCTATCCTCTTTTTTTCTTTTCCTTTTTTTTTTTAAATAATGCTTAATTCCTGGGACATGAGTTAAACAGATAAGGCTGCCAGCAGCTGCTCCCCACCAAAACACTTCACAGTTACATGATAAAATGTAGGTGATAACGTTGCAGTGCTGTAAAACAAGATTGTAGAAACGTGGGCATGTACTGATGACAAATTTGCCTTTAAATCTTTTTTGCTAATATTTATAGGCATGAAATCTTAAAGCACCTTTAATGTGCCTATAATCCTGCCCATTTGACAGCTTTTACATAATTTTCTAGGGAAAGGTGACCCGATCATCCCAGGCTGTTGACAGTGCAGCTGAAATGGCCCTCCAATAAATGAAGCAGGATTATCCAGACACTATGGCAAACAACAGCTCATAATATGCATCAAGAAATTTCCATAGCACATCGGATCTTTGTCTTCAATGACACATGGATCATGATGGGATTTCAAGAACACATTTCCCTAGACACTTGATAAGTTTTAATGTAAAAGTATAGCATAAAAGGCTCCCTTCAGATATGTTCTGTTTTCCATATTACAAAGAAATTACTTTCAATCTGGAAAA
The DNA here is from genome assembly GCF_023634085.1 of Falco cherrug. NCBI lineage: Eukaryota > Metazoa > Chordata > Aves > Falconiformes > Falconidae > Falco > Falco cherrug. The sequence continues at coordinate 46,711,443 of NC_073698.1, forward strand.
CTAGAGACATAGTTCTAAGCTAAATTATCATGTTAACTTATAATGCTTAGTGTAGCTGTGCTCCCTGACACTTTGAATGCATTTATGAGTTTATTCAGTTAAAATTATAAAACATTACAAGAATTTTTTTTTTTGCTGCAGTAAAAGTCACTATTGACAATAAACAAGTCTTGATTAAGGCTATGATAAAACTATGCAGAAGTTTTGCTGAATTTCTTATGCTTCTCTATAAAAATGTCTTACACAAAACACTAGCTATATGCCTCCTAGGTTTACATGATAATGTCAAGAAAAGGTTTTGATGCCTCCTGCCAATTCATATCAGAGGTATCATGTGCTATAAATTTAGTTTATATTGGGGTAACTATTAGTGACACGGGCAGACTGTATTAATATTCCTGCTCCTGTTGCTTAGCCTAGGTACTTAACAATTTGAATGCCACAAAATATCAATACTGATGCTTTATGGCATCGTGCCAGAGCAGCCTGAGGACAAGCAAGGTAGAACTGGTTGACAGTTTTTGTTCAAGTGTGGAGTTTGTTTGGTCTCATAAGACATTTATGAGGTCAATTGGATGTCATTTAAAATATCAGGAGAGAAATATATTTAAACTACACGCCATGTCCCACTAGGAACACTGAACTCTGTGAACAAATACAAAAAGGCATTGTGAGTGCTGCATAGATAAGAAAGAAAGAGAGGCTGGGCCGAGGGGGACAAGAAAGGGATCTTCCCCAGAGTAATAATTGTCCCTTTGACACTCTCACAAAAAGAAATTAGGCAAAAAGAAAAACAAAACCACATGCACACACACAAAAAAAGCTTTGAAATGAATAAACATCAATTTTCACTTAAAATAAGGTTTGCACTGATGATACAGATGCTTACCTAAGACTTTACAGGGGACTAAGATAATGAACAACCTGAAAAAAAGTCTCAATATCTGTTTTCCATACTGTTCCTTGGTATGGAAATAGCAATAATAAGTGATTAAATGGAAAGAATAAAACAACAGGATATTCCTTTACTGAGTGATGGCATCGTCAGACCACTAGTTAGTAGATCAGAATGTTCTGTCATTAATCTGTTGTTTGTCCTCATGGAAAAATATTTTGTTCTCTTGTGACTTAGTTTCTTCATCTGTTAAAAATTAAAGTGAGTGATACTTAAGTTCATTGTATTTTGTCCGTTTAGGGTTTGTAGGAGGTTATATGAGCCAAATAATATCATGATGTATGATAAATTATCAGCATTCACTATTGTAAAAAGACAGTAGTCAAATTCTATTGCTGATTTTTAAAAGATCATCAAATCATAGGAAGGTTTGGGTTGGAAGGCACTTTTAAATATCATGTAGTCAACAGCCCCTGCCATGAGCAGGGACATCTTTTATTAGATAAGGTTGCTTACAGCCCCATCCAACCTGACCTTGAACACTTCCAATGATGGGGTTTCCACAGTTTCTTTGGGAAACCTGTTTCAGTGTCTTACCAGCCTTATAAAAGATAATCAAGATTTGGTTTTGTGGGGTTTTGTTGTTTGGTTTTTTTTTTTTAATTAAACATGCTTAAGGTATGATTAACTCAGTTGGGCTGGACTTTTAAAATCAGCACTACACTGATCAACAGAAAATAAAATCAACACATATAAATCATGGTTTCACAAATTATCTACATAAGATTTTCAGCTTTCCTCCTGACAAAAGAGGCAATGCATTGTGTTTGATGAGCTAACAGTCACCTTACTGGGGTACTTTCTTTGCTGTCATGCCTACTGGTGAATTTCAAACAATACTTACTTTATAATTCTTCAAACACTAATACTGTGTTTTTCTGCAGTACTCTATATAGCAAATACAACGTGCTAATCAGATTTCAGCAGAAGACCACTACCTGTGGGTGCTATTCATCCCACTCAGATTTTGTCAGCCAATGTTAGGTGCCCGATCTCAGTCAGCCTCCTTCTATAATCAAGGAAAAAAGATAGGTACTGCCAATCTGTGACTTTTCCCAGTGACCGAAGGTGGGTGTTCTAGAAGTGCCAGTCTTTCTCCATTGACTGCAAGTGACCACCTACACAGTGCACCACCTGGCTGTGGCAATGGCTACAGTAAATCTGTTTATAGCATTGCAGTAGTATTCCTGGTTGTGGCATCTATCTGGGATGCAGAAAAATTAAGAGACTTGAGGACAGATGCTCATCATCAGTGTCCTAACCTGTTGTATATTGAGTCTCTGTCTCTTGCCCAGTGACTATTTACTCACTTAGAGATCTCCACCAGGAGAGGTGACCCACTGATATAAAATGTTTCTATGGGATATAGGTTTGTATCTCTACTCTTCCTTATTTGAAAAACAGACTTGAACCCAGGTTTTCCTATTCTCAGGTAACTGCGAAAAACAGCAGGTTACAGATTCTCTAGCACAGTGTGGAGAAAAAAAAAAAAACAACAAACCACCATCACAGCAATATAATTTCAGAAAATCAGAGTTGTCCTGGCCCTGAAAAAAATTTTGTATTTTCAAAAAATCATGTGATAAAAACCAATTTTCCTTACATTTCTGTTTAGCGCTTCTACAGCAATGTATAAGGTATTCCAGTGCTCAGCTGACAGGGGAATATATCTCCTTAGCTGACCTAGCTGCTGGCGATTTTGGTGCTAATTAAATGAGCTACACCGACTTAGCAGTGCAATGATAATTATATAAGATATGGTAAAATCTTGATACCAAAGACTTTGCTGAAGGTGTGATATTCTCAAAATCACTATGAAAACTGAGTTTTCATAATAAACTGCTATTTATTTACTTTTCCTCTTGTACACTCATGTACAGTGGTCACATTTAGAAAAAATAATTATGATTTATAATATATTCAGAAGCTCTAAGGGGTTTTTATAGGCTGGTAATCTCGGTTTTATTTCTCTGTGGGAGTGGATAGTGTTAAAAGAGCACAAGGACGTCCCAAAATATACTGGAAAAAAATATTGTAGTGGTTTTCAGATGCCGCAATATTATCTGAGTTCCTATCACATTTGTTCATAGTTTGAAGAAATAGTGTGTATGTTCATTTCCATGAAGTCCCCTGAAAAACCGAAGACCAGATACAATATTTGTCCTCATTCCTATATCACAGAGCTCCTTATATATTGCCTTCAGTGTGTCTCACAACTTAAAGTAGCATTAATATCATTGTAATGATAAACTAAGATGTATTTCAGGGTGTTGGCAATCATTTAACCTTTCCTAAAAATTCCATGTTGCACTTTTATGTGCTCATTAGTATTAGACAAGTCATCCATTTTGCAAAGCAGTGCAGAAAAAAGGAACACCAGCTTTTACTATTGTATAAGAAAATAGACTGTTTTTTACCTTGTTTTCCTTCCAATAATGGCTGTAATGTTGAAAGTGTTTGAGCAAGTGGATGGGTTGGCAGTTTTACTTCTTGCACTGAGATCAAGGAATGGAGACAGTTAAAGAAATCATTGCTATTATATTTTAGGTACTTCATTCCCATTGTAGAGAAATTAGTTTGGACAATGCAATTCAGGAGATCTGAAACTCCACAGACAAGACAAATCCAGAATGATTAGAGTGTTGTGGTGGTTAGGCAGAAAGACTCTCTAGCATTGACAGAAGAAGGGGACACAGAGTTTGGAGCACAGGGCTATCTTTCTGTTCTGTGTTTGTACAGTCCCAGGGGAATGTGCCCCTTGATTCCATTTATCTGCCCTAAACTCAGCATCTTTACAAGTGAGACCACCCATTTAAGTTCACCACTCCAGGCTTCTTCTACAATCCACAAAAGGAAACACACATCTCTGGAGGATACTTCGTGAAATCCATTTTTGATGCTCATGCTATGACAAGATGAATGCTACTCTGAACATCGAGCACCAGCTGTAACCACGCTAGGGTACAGGCTGCTTCTATCACGAATGAGCGCAGTGCCTGGCACAGGAGAGCTCTGGTCCCTGACTACCCCTATCACGCAGAGATGATGCTGAAATGGAAATACCACAGTCCTGAAAGGGCCAAGGGCAGACTCCAGTGTGTTGGTAGATTTTGTAGCAGCAAGTCCTCTGAGCAATCGGGAGATGGTATTTTTTGTGTTAATAAAGGCACTTTATTCTTTGAAGCTGCGTGAGAAATGCTGGTAGGGCAAAATGGAATTTACCAAGATTCCAAGACTAACATCCCTAATCTTAAAAAAGAGGTGATATCACATATTTATTTAGTAGCCCTTTCATCACTTTAGTGATGATACTGTGAAACAAAAAGGCTTAAGACGTCACTGTGCAAAAATAATTATAATTAGGAATTGAGGGGTAGTAAATAAATCATCTTCTATATTGCTTTCTTCTTTTCTCTTTCATTTTGGGTATATTTTCACACACACTGGTTCCATGCTTCATTTGCATTCCAAGTGTTCTTATTAAAGCAGCACCATTTATTCTACAATATATACAAGAATTTCTATTTTTAAAATTCTATTTCAAGGCATAGCTTGGCATACAAGGTCAAATCCCAGGAGTGAGTCCTTTCTTTTTCCTTTAAAAAATAATAGAAAAAAGATATATATCTGAACAGTTTTAGGTTACATGAGGGGAAAAACAGAAGATGGTACTTTCATCCACTTCCTCCCATTTTCTCCCTATTCTGTAACACAGAATCTGCATAAAAAAAAAAAAAAGATGAAAGCTTCTTTTTTCCTACAATTTTAGACGTTTTATGTATGTATATATCAATGAACATAAGAAAATTCAGTGTATCCAGCATAATAATTACTTTCACTGTATAAACCTTATGCACATACGCAACACAACACTGACCTGATATATCATAATGGTGCCAGTTAAAGCCAGATAGTCTATTTGATGAAAGTTCTGTATGCTGGAAATTTCATCTATTAATGTGCAGAAGGGTTGCTCTTTGTAGCAGTAAGGTCTATAACAACATAAATACACTTCTACCAAATAGGAAATGCATTTTTTTAAAAAAGCACATTCAGATTTACTTGTTAGAATATGACTCCGTTGCAAGTGAAGTTCCACCTGGAGTTAAAAACTTATGTTATTTTCAAGTATTTAAGTGAATTTTAACCTTTTTTACAGTCTGGAGTAATTTTACTACATTATTATGTAGTATACTACAATACTACAAATATATTACATTAATTTCCTTGGAATATGGCAATGTAATCAGGCATATAATCTCCCGCAAAATCAGCAAGGGAAGAACAGGCGAGCAGAAGTTGTCCTATTTGTGCTACAAGAAGTAAGAGGGAATCCCGGAACGCCCATAGAGATCAAGCTGCCCTGATAGCTGGTACCACTTTTCCACCTTTATAGACAGATAAATCCATGTGTAAGACTTAACTTCATCAGCAGCTGCAGAACAAGAGTATATTTAGGCATTCATTTGGCCCACATTACCACAATATGCAAGTACTTCAGAAAACAGAGAAACACATTTACACGCTTTCTGGAAAACTGTAAAAATGGGAAGTATTAGCTTCTTTTTCTTAAAAAAAAATAAATAAAGGGGATCAACCACAGAGATTGAGCACCTGCACTTCTGGCACTGACTATTTGCTATTCACATCAGCTTCATCCCAAGTTCTTGGTCCTCGACAGCTCTTCAGGTTAGATCCTATTAAATGAGTTGTCCCAGACTGTTAGAAAGGTCTGTGGCAAAGTTTGAATGATAAGCCAGATTTACTCAGTTCTGATTGAATGATATTGTAGAAGAACATTTGCCACTATGTAGAGGATATAAAAAGACTTTGGGGTTATTTGCAGGAAGAACTTCATGTGTTACCATGAAGCACCACATACAACGGCGTGTGTGGGGGTGAAAATTGTATTTCAGTATCAGTAATTATTCTTCAAATTTTTTATCAGGCAGATTCCTAAAAAAACCAAAAAACTCACTTACACTTACCATATTTTGGTTTACTTAGAAAAGAAAAGGACGGAGCTGAACTCTGCTTTCAACCAAGCGCCTAAATGTATATTGAACAGCAGAAACTATGTACCAGGGCCAGAGTTTAACTGTATGATTATTTTCCACTGTTAGTACAAATGTATGTAGATCTATGAGATATTGTTTTCATATTTCAAAGATTTCCTTCATGAAACAAGTGAAACCTCCTGTTTTATTTCATATTCAGGTGATAATCTACATCTAATTTTATTACACTTAAAATAAATCTGAGAAATTGTCCTTCAAAGCATAAGCTTGGATGAAAATGAAATGCAAATAACAGTCTATATTGATTTATGGTGTGCACAGTTTTTCTGAGGCTTTAGCAGTATTTTTATTCAAGTGAGTGTCCCAGGTTGTAGAGGAGTCTGGGTACTTTCAACACAGCTCAAACAGAATGAACAGACAGGGATTTTTCTACTAGTAGTTCTTTTAGCTGTGAACTTCTGAGTAATCAGAAGGTGTTACTGTTCTATGCTTGATTTAATCACAAGCAGTGGAAAGACTGAGCACTCACTTTTTCCCCTTAGTTTTTCCTTGATTTCCAACGAACATGGGCAAGAACTGATTCCTGAATCCTGACCTATGAGTTTGTAGGATTGCCACTTCCAGGGGTGTGTTCTGAAAAATTAGTGGTGTGGCCAACAGCAATGTGCTGCTGAGCAGTCAGACAGACTGTTAAATTGGATCAAAAGGTATTGCTAATTTTAACCACATGCCATAGCCTTGCTGTAAGATGTACAGCTCTCACTTCAGATATCGGAAATGTAGGAAGCTGTTTAAACAAATCCCTTTAGATATGTTGTATCTGGCTGAATGGCAGCAGAAACAGCAGTGGGAAACCTCTTGCACCCAGAACTGTGTTCAGACCCCTAGATTCTGACTCCTTCTTACACCTCTTTTCACACGCTGCTATGTTATGTTCCCAGGGGATATTATAACCTGCTCTTTCAGGAGGTACTTGAAATTAAGTGTGTAGTTGGAAGTTGCCATACAGCCTTCCTTTACAGTCGGTAGAGATGGAAAACACTAACCTATCGACCTACCTTCAATATCCATCCTGGGATAGGATGAATCACACTCTGGTCATGCCTCTCCCTCTGCTGATTAGAGAGCGAGCCTTGAAGAACACTTGAAATGAGAGCCCTGACTTTTACTTAGCTAATTTTCAGTAAATTAAATCCCACTCTTGCTTCAATTATGCTCCTAGCTGCAGGGGAAATGGAAAGAAAAGTGAAAAGGTAGTTCTGATGTAAACAAGATCAAGTCTACATGCTATAAAGTTAGTGCCCAGATGCAGCAAGGACAGTAAAAGTTTTTGGAGCACTGCAGCTGAATTTGCTAACTCAGTATTTAGTCCTAGAAGTTTTAATCTTAACTTGTTAAAAGAGTGCAAAGCCGATTATAATGGCCATGAAGCTGAGTGGCACAGGACTATTTTGCTTGCAAGGAATCCATCAAATTTTTGTTACCACAATTCCATTCATTTCAATGACATCAGAACATTGGGGACATCACTTTCCAAAAAATATCTATAAATCATGAAGTGTAAGAATTGTTACTGCTAACCTTAGGGAGAGATCTTTGTTTCTTTCTTTTGGCTTTGAATGTATTCCTTTTCCTATAGCTTGCAATAGTTTTGTTTGGGTTTTTTTTCTACTGTAGTGGTTTTGCATGACAAGGTTTTGGTAGTGGGGGTGCTACAGGGGTGTCTTCTGTGAGAAGATGCCAGAAGCTTCCCCCACATCCAACAGAGCCAATGCAAGTTGGTCCTGAGATGGACCCACTGCCGGCAAAAGCCAAGCCCATCAGCAGCAGTAATAGTGCCTTTGAGACAGCGTATTTAAGTAACCATATTCCCCATCCCTCTGCGCCACTCAGGGGAGGAGGTAGAGAAACTGGGAATTAAGTTAACCCCAGGAAGAAGGAAGGGGTGGAGGAAAGGTGTTTTTCTGATTTGAATGGTAATACATTAAACTAATTTTCCACAAGTCAAGTCTGTTTTGCCCGAGACAGTAACTGGTAAGTGATCCCCCTGTCCTTACCTCGACCCACAAGCCTTTTGTTACATTTTCTCTCCCCTGTCTGGTTGAGGAGGGGAGTGATAGAGCAGCTTTGGTGGGCACCTGGCATTTAGCCAGGGTCAAACCACCACACCTACATACTGAACTATATCCTCTAACTCCTTCAGATCCTTCCATAAGCCCACATGTCAACTGTACGGCTGAGTATAAATTTGCTGTCTGATGTCCTCCTCTCCTTTGCTTGAACCTCATCTTCTCTTCCTGTTGTATTTGCCTGACTTAAATTGTAACCTCTCAGGAGCAGTGAGTGTCGTCTTATGCCTTTACAAGGCATGTGTGGATTATACCAAGAGCACAATTCTGCATTCTGAGTTCAAGAATATGTTGTTGAGAACATGTTTTTTTAATGAAGCATAAAACATCAGTTTTAAGCAATGGCATTCAGGAATGAAGACAAAATTGCCATTGAATTTATTTGGTACGCAGTTTGAAGTCTCCACAAAAAAATGTTACCTACAATTGCCTATGAGAAGTAGAAATGGCTGAGGATATAGGAGCAAAACACAGGACTGAAATACTCCCTTGTCCCCTTCCCAACCTCCTGGGATCTTGTCAGTGTGAGACTTCAAAAGGGAATGGATAAGAGGTTTAAATAATCAAAGATAAGAGTGCAAAGGAAGGACTGCGAAATGTCCAATTCTCTCCTTAAGAATGCATTATGATCAAGTGAAATCAGGGAACAAAATTAAAAGGAATAAATACTGTCAGCAAGAAACCTTAGATAAATAATAATAATGCAGTTAGGAGAGAAGAATTAGACATAATTGCTGTATTAGTGCATTGCTAATGAAGCTGGAATGAAACCAGGTGGAAGAGATCTATTTGTTGCCCATTGGCTCCTGCAGGCTGAGATAGTAATATGGAAAAACACTGAGGACAGAGGAAAATTTAATGAAAGTAGACTGACCTGCCAAATCAGCAGTATAATTATAATCTTTTCATATAAGGAAGTGTAGGTAATGTGACATTACCCTAACATTAATGAGAGTATTATAGTGGTCATCATATAAAAGCACACTTTTGCATATTTAAGTGACAGTGCTTTTTTTTTCCTCTGATTTTTTTTTGTTTGTTTTGTGTTTGTTTAATTAAAAATGTTTTCCTAGATAAGGAGCATGAGCAAAAATAATGGCAAACAATACTCCAGTAATGTAGAATTATTTATTTGCTTCTGCAACATATAAAAAAAAATAAATCATTCTCTTCATAGATTCATCTACAAACCTTCATTAACAGCTCAGAAATGGACTAAGGAATTTGACCAAAAATACTATGTATAGGCTGGTTTATTTTTTTTATCATTCAAACCAGCTTTTTTTCCACTCCTTCATTCTTTCCCTGCCCCTTTCTTTTAAAAAAATCTTTTTCCCATGGCTGCTAAGCATGTGGTTAAAGGGGAGAAAAATCATATTCACTAACTGATTTTCATTTAGTGCACCAGGAGCCTTAAGCCACTTTGCGTGCAGATTTCCAGTTTCAATTAGAATGGATTTGCAGACATCAGATGATGTGAAAAATTATCTCATTTGAATCACATGAAACCAAACCACTAAGACATTGCTGATGAGGGAAACAGTGGTCTCATCTTTCCTGTGGTGTGCCATCTCTATTAGACTTTGTAAACTGCGGCAGTTTGAAATCTTTAACCAGCCATTACTAATAAGCATATGTTAATTGTAGCAGAGATCATAAGCAGGTCAATTAGGAGGCAAAGACTGGAACAGAATGAAACATTCAGCTGGAGGGAGAATTCAGGGCAGGTGTCGGCCAGCATGCACTGCCCTGGCAGGAGCTCTAAGCATCTTGGGTAGAGCTCATTTAACGTTTTGATTTGCTGAATTTGCATTTCAGATTTCCATTCCTAATAGACAATATAGTCAGTCTTTGTTAATGAGGACTCTGATTACATGTGCCATTATAATTGGGAATTAGCAGGCCAGCCTTGTTTTGGAGATTAAATCCAAAGTAAATTGGATTAAAGACAATGCTGCTGAAATCCCTTTCTTTTCGTTTTCTCAAGTCAAAGGTGAAGAAAACTCCATTTGTTTTGTACATATGGCTCTTACCTTGATTAGTGCATCTTGTGGTTTGTTTATACTTTTTGAACATAGCATCTATTAGTGCTTCCCATAGTAAAAGAAAGTAAGAAATTGTTATGTTTACCTAAATGACCCTGACAAGACACCTAGCTTTATAGTTGTGCACTGATGAACAGAGTGCCAGTAGCGAATTAAGAGCATTCTGAAATGTTATTTATTATTATAAAGTAAATGTCTCTAAGTGTTCATCCGTCCAGTGTGTATTCTTGTACTAAACATTGACTTTTACTCTTGGTACATGAGTTTATCTTATGTTCATTTACACCAGTTTGACTCCATTGACTTCAGAAGAGTTACTCCAGTCTTAAAAAGAATAGATCAATTTGATATATTGTTCCATAGGTAGATATTTAGGTATGTTTTCAATTAACTCAGAAAAAGGAGAGCAGGGTGATGTCTTTCTTTCTATTTGATCTCTGGTATTAGCAGAGAGCAAAGCAAGTTCTATCATTGAGTAGGCTTTCTGCATGATAGCTTTTTAGTAGCTGCATTCATATCCAGTGGTAGCTCACCTTTCATGCATCTTATTTTGTGGCTCATTCATGTAAGTAAAATATCATTCAGACTCCTTCAAAATTCCAAAATAATTTAGTTTTATAAGTTAGTTATACTCCAGCATTTTTCACTAGCAAATTTACAGAGCAAACTATTTTTCTTGCAATTGAAAACTGACCAGTAAGTTTGCTCTGCAATTGCAAGAAAACCAGTCCAGCAAATAAAGGACAGCATATTCCACATCATTACCTCTTGCATCTGACAAGAAGAAGCAGTTTTTCACGTATAGGTCATCAAAAGTAGAAAGCAGAAAAACAAAAAAACCCACCAAAGTAAATCAAGTGAATCAGCAATGTTCTTGCTTTTTCAGGAAACTAAGGAATGTCAACCCAATGGTTTTGGCCTTTCACAGTAGAAGACAGTATTTATTTGCTGATTTCATAAATCTCTTAGAATATATCTCTTTCTCTTTGTCTGTTACTTCCTTTGGATAAACTCCTAACTGAAGTCAGTCAGGTGTGCTCCTTGCCCTGGTAACTCAACAGCTATTTGGGCATGCATGCGTTAGGTATCAAAGTTGCATTAGTCCGTGAGGAATCTTTGAACGTTGTCATCGCCTTTCTGCTCCTTCTTAGTAATCAGAATGTAAAACAAGAACGTTAAAAAAATATGAAGAACTAGTTTGTGGGTTTGGGGTTTTTTTTATTCCCTTTCAGGTTTACAGAAGAGTGGGGCACATTAGTTATGCAAGAAATACAGATTTGCTGGCATCTGAATATAGAAGGCATTTCAAGGCTGCCGCATGTGAACTGTCCAGCATAAGTAAGAAGTTGCTTTTTTGGCAGCCCAAGTTTCAGAGGAGGACAAAATTATAAATTTTAAACAACTTCTATCTTTGCTATATGTGAGTTGTTTAGATCAGAAAACGTTATTTATCCCAGAAAAAGATGTGGTGAATCATAGCGATATGCAAATACTTATCTTTTATGCATGTCAGACACTCTGAACGTACTCATTTAACACTTACTGCATCTTATACATCAAATAAGTATTCTTCTTACAACCTTGTCTGATTTTTGAGTGTTATGAATTTTATGGAAATAAATTTCTCCATCACGTCTCTTTATCTGGAGAAGCAAAAAGGAAGGTGAAACCTCACAAGAAAATTTGTCCAAGGAAATACCAGTGACCACAATTACACTTTGATGGTTATGTTCAGTGCTGGCATCACAGTGTCACTACCCCTGCATTGTCAGTGCAGTCTCCCGCAATGTGTTTTTAATACTAAGTTCTACTCTTTCAGTGCTACCATGAAAATAGATCTAGCCATTAAACTGATGACAGGTAAAAGATTGTACAAAATAAAGTTATTTGTTTACATTTGGCCATACCTATCATATGCACAAATTCATGTTTGAATATGACTGTGTGTGTACATATTACCATGTGTAGAGGCAAAACATGCGATGAGAAGAGTAGTGATTTTAAAAGAAAGATTAAAAACATGAGCCATAGAGATGTATAATATTCATAATAATTTCCTTGGCATTTGTAAGACATCACTTTTTGGAAGTAAAAATGTTGGCATTGTAGCAAAGGGAGGCTATAAAATAGTCCTCCTTGAAAAGGAGTGAGTATATAGGACAAGTCTTTGGAAAACAAAGGAATTGTGACAGGACAAAAAAAGCCGCACATATGGTAAAAACCAAAGGACTGCAGGAAAACCTGCTGCAAGAGCTAAGTATGTATTAATTATTATTGCACGGCAACTTTAAGAAGGCTTGTGTAATTAACCTCAAAGTCTCCCTCAACTGATTTTTTCCTCTAGGCAGGAGCTTTGTCAGGAAGTTCAGCAAATGGTAGATGATTCAACATCATTTTCACAGTGGAAGAGCCTTTGAACCTTAACTGTGAGAGACCTACTGTCAGAAGATTGTTATTATTTATGATCCCTATTATCTGTCTTTTGTTTGCAAGGGGCTTTTTAGCTAAATAGGCCTTCAACAACGTAGGGATACACAGGTTCTACACCAGATAATTTGCAAGTTAAGGTAGCAGTGTTGCTCAAAGCACGACCCTAATTGTTCTGCTGAGAAAAGCACCTGTTTTACTAATCTTATAGGTCCTAATCTGTGTGTGCATTTTATAAATGTTCTAGCATTTATAAAAGATACAACTTTCAACAGAGACCTTAACATTTGGAGACAAAGCTTAAGATGGACAGATACTTGGAAAACCAGACACTATAAACATAAGGTTTGCTTTTGTGCTGTTGCAGTTACTAAGACACATTCTGCTATTACACCGACCATTTCTCCTCCAGAGCTTCTCTTTCCTGTTCATTGATTTTTTATTGTTTGGGTTAGATGAGCATGGACGTGATAAGAATGTAAGCGTAACATGACCTGGTGGTGGGCTCTAAGTCTAAAAGCAAAGAGAAAAAAAGAGATAAGGAAAGGTGAGCTAAGGGAGACAGGCCAAATGAACAAGGGACACTAGGTTGCAAGAAGGTTGAGATGAAGGATATCTCTGAATGACTGATATCGCTGTGTGTAAGGGGCACTTTTCCTTCGTGGTGTTACTGCCTGTACTGGTTTTGGCTGGGACAGAGTTAATCCTGCTGTATGATGTGAAGGCAGGGGAGCAGGGAAAGAAATTGGGAGAGGCTGTTAGACCTCACAGTCCCCCTGGGTTCTGTATTGACACTAGAGACTTCCAGGGGTGAAAGTGAGCCAGTTCCTTTTAAAAAGTCTGAACTGTCAATACTGTTAAGGCAATGCCCCACAGTGGTTTGGTTCCTGCTTGAAGAGTGAGAGCTGCACTCGGAATTTTCTCCTCTCGGGGCATTGCATTGACCCATGAAATCTGATTAGTAGGACTTACCTCCAGGTGGCCTTGATGGGATGTCTGGTAGTACTCAGGATACTTGGAAGCCCCAAAAAATGGGAACATCTGCCTGTCTGCCTATCTTATAGTACTAAAGCTAATAAGAAGGATCTTGGAATTCATAATTAGAAGGATAAAGTGTTTTCCTTTCTGGGCAGTCTATTGTGCACTGTATATTGCTGTATAATTTAAAGAAGACACACATTTATTTTTAATGTGTTTAATATTTGCAATTTATTTCACCAAGAGCAAGTCTGGTCACGGTTACCAAGCTTTTCCTGAGAAAATTCCCAAAAGGCACTTGATAATCTGGAATTAGTGGGACCAGTTCAGTCCTGATGCAGGCAGTAAGTACACCACTGGTGTTAGTGGTGCTGCTCCCACCCTCTCAGGATGATGTCAGGCCAACAAAATCATGAATATTACTGGGTAAGATCTCATTTTTTTCAGAGTACCCGAGGGTGTAGATAATTTGTAGAGAAGAGGAACAAAAGAATTAGAAAGGAGGTTATCAGTACAGAAAATTGAACCTCAGTCAGATTCAATCAACCAAGCAATAGGTTTCCTCACCTCTTTTGATACAGATTGGCTACCCCAATGCATGAGTCTCTTGAGCCCTCATAATTTAAATTAGTAGCTTAGTCTAGCAGGTAATGCACATGCAGCAACCAAGGTTTGCAGAAGGGAATTTGGATTTGCAGTCCCATCACTCTGGACTAGCTCTGTTTGATTTCCAGCTTGTTCCTTGACACTGTTAGGCCTACTAAGGTGTCACTTCACTAAAAGGTGGCTCAACAGGTTTGACAGCTTCTCCACTTCCATGGTGGTAGATTGGGATAGCTCTATATGGTGCTGGAAGACATGAGTGATAGGAGATATTTGTTGATACGTGGATAATTGTTTGTATACTGTTTCACACAGGGAAAACATATGCTTCTGATCTCAGGGGACTGTCTTGCATTTGTACAACGTCCCAACCTCTATGTTTTCCCCAGACCAATCCATCTAAACATAAATTTCACTGTAAGGACAGTTAATTAAATATTCTTACAGGCTATGTATATCCTGGGTTTTGTAAGCTAAGTCAACTTTCCATAAATTAAAGTGCTAGATCATGTTTTTTTCTATGCCCTATAAATACTTGGGGGGTTTTCCCCGTAGCTTTCTTTAGCAAGCCCCATCATAATTCACCACTTTATGCTGGTGGCTAAGTTTACTGATTTTCATAACATTGGATTTACTTCCTTTCACCATCTTAAATTATATGGATCTTATTCCATGGTAGATATTCATATAGAAAAAAATTATGTACTCAAATACACATCACATATATAAGACTATCTATATGTGTTGATATTCATATACCTCAAAGAAATATCTTGATATTTATGTTTACACTCAGAATATAGAAATATACATTTTAATGTTTCAATATTCTCTTTTATCCTAGTGTCATTCTCTGCAACAATAAAATAAAAGATTTCACAGCAAACACCTGCAGGCAGGGACTGACAAGCTGCAGCACCAAAGGGCTTTCCAGAGCTGCCTCCTGTTACTATAACCCACTCACAGAGACAGAGGTTGAGTGCTTGCAACACTTACTTTAAGTCTCCATTGTTGCTACCTCTCACTCCACTTGGTGCAGGAGAGCCCAGAAATTCCACGTTGAAGCTCTGGGGACAAATAAGAACTGTGGTTTCTGGGTCAGGACCCAGATCTTCCCAGAGTCAGCAGATTTTGTATGTTACGTAGGCTGATGGCTCAACTTGCCTGTTCCTTTGCAAAGGTAATTTAGGCATGACAATGGTATTTCTTTAAGTTTGGTATCTGCTGGACAAAGAAGTAGAATAGGGAAAAGCTTAAAGAAGAGCAGCATAAGGAGGTCTGTGCCTATTGCACCTCACTTTCTCTTAAGTCTCCCATGAAAGTGCACATACATTTCTGCACTGGGCACACAATACACCGCAGTGTATTCAAAGCTGTTGCCAGGTTTCCTGTTCAAGTGTTTTAATCAAATAACATTGAGCTGGCACTGGAATCAAAGGGATGAATGAGTATTTTTTTCACATTAAAATAAAAGAATAGCTTTAACTGGGGGAAAAAGTTGCAGAATACGTGTGTATGTGTGTCTGTGTGTGCATGTGTTTGCATATGTGTGTCTGTGTGTGTGTGTAAGGGGTAGCAGAGGCTATGACATAGCATACGAAGTCAATAGTGTAGTTGTTATTATTTATACATGAGTAAAGATTACAAATGCAGGCAATAGCTCAGATCTCTCACCCCCTGGATCTGTGAAACCTGTCACTCAGTCTCCTGCGGTGTGTCTTCCTGTCTCCGAGCCATTGGACCACCTGCTGCCATGACTCTCATCTATTGCATCGCCCGAAGGCCTCGATGATAACAGCATTGATTCCAATGTACATCTAATTACTTCTCATAATCTATTCATTTCACAATAGTGTAGTGAAACATCTGTCACATCATAAACTCTTTAGTATCCTTATCAAACCACCAAAACATACTCTGCTGCCAATTGGCAGCTACCTTGCTTTCTCTTCTTATTAATATGATGCAAACATATCTATGGTTTTTTGGTTGCTTTAGATGAATTTCCCTCATGACCAGTGAAAAAGAATTGGGCAAACTGCAATTGTAACATCTACCCACTACTTAGTGAGGTACCATTATTGATGTCATACAAATATCAGTGAAAATTGCTTTGTTTCTTCTAGAGATAAAGGCTCTAAATAGGGTCTTTAACATTTATAGCACAGTAATAGATGGCTCCCTTCCTTGGCTCAGTGTGACTGATTCATTTACTAAAATAAGCATCTCAGGGATTATTACATTTGAGCTGTATATTGCACGGAAAAGCCTTTTACCTTTATAGTTTTTACTTTACCTGTGGGTAAATAATGCCCACTCTTTCTCTTTCTTCACGTAAGAAATCAAGAGCAAGGAGACCCATTAGCACATATTTTTATTATCAAACTATAGAGAATGTATCTATCCCAATAGGATCATGAATATACAGTCGCATCTAATAAAGAGGGCTGATTAGTCCACCGAAAGAAACCTCAGATATTCAGGCAACATCACGGAAAATAAACTCTGAATAGTGAGGTGTTGGTTTAGCATTACACGCTGAATTATGACGAACAGCAAATCCCGAGTGAAAGGAGTGATATATTAACTGTGCATTCTCTTTCATGGTTGATGTTAGCACAAACGGAGTTTTGTTCTTGTTGTTTTAAATCTGCAATGGAAATGAATTTAGTGTTGATTTGATAGCTGTAGAAATGGGAGCCGTTTGTGCATCTGCAGAATGGATACAACACAAGCAGCCATTCTGGGAGCTTCCTCACGACGTACTTCAGCCCAGCTTTTGGAGGACCCACTTTTCCATAGCCTTTCAGTAGCTGGTGAGGAAGCTAATTTGGATGCTCTGACAAAGCTATAGTGTGGTGCCAGTCACTGTAGTTACTTTTATTACCTGAACATCTGGCAGTAAGGAACTGGACTGCCATCACCAATTCAGGCCATATTTTGTTCGTTCCTGACCTTGCCAGGAATCACAAGGGTGACCTAAAGGTGAAGGAGTCCATATCTCATTACCAACCCCTAAGACAGCCAGTCCTCTTTTATCCATTTGTCAATATACAGTGCAATCCAATATATAATACAAGCTGAATATTTATCTGCCTCTATTTTCATTACTTGTGCATTTTCTGGTTTGGAATAGGTATCATTTGTACCTATTTGCTTAAAGCTGGATGGTTTTACATCCAAAATACACTCTGGCACAGTAGGAAGCATGCAGAGATTTTAGTGCTATTGACATATCTTGCAATATGCATATGTCCAATGTGTAAGTCACTTAAAAGTGAATATTTTGACCTTTTCAGTCCTTGATGCTGCTTTGTAGAAGGGCTGGGATTTTTGCATTCCTCTTCATTAGGGAGAAAAGAAGGAAGGTGCAGTTTAAACCTAAGGAAAAAGCTTTCAGAAAAGCTCAGAGCTCACAGCACAAGTCAGTGCTGGGTCCAGACTGATCTCCTGATGCTCTGTTCCAGCTTCCAAAACTTGCTTTATCACAGCTATTGAAGAATTCATTTTACACTTCTTTCTATCACACTAACATGGAGCTATAGTACATAGCTTGTAGCAAAATGGAGAAGCCTTAGCTAGCCAGAGGAGAAGATTATGTATTTATCCAGCATTGCTGAGTTCATCTACTGAGACTGATGACATCTTTGGATTAGGTTGCCCTGTGTGTTTCCTGCATAGGTCGCATTTGCTGTTCATGCTTCTCCCGCCATGGTTTCACCATGGGCCAAAATTGCCATATGGACTAGCTGTAGAACATGAACCTAAAAGCACGTTACCACCTTCTCAATTATATTACATCTGTGTCAGGAAACTTCCCTGGCTTCTGTGGTACCTAGACATTAATATGCCAGGTGGGCAATAGGCTGATGCAGAGGAAGTTAAATCTGAAGAGAAAGCAATGGCAGATATTTTTCCATAAACCTATTAGACTCATGGAATTTTCATAACTCCATGGCAAGGTAATACTTTTTAGGCCAACAACATAAAAAATTAAGAATAAAGTAAGATTGATCTATAGTTTCAAGGTTTGAAAGAATAATTTGCAGAAGGTAGAGAGCTGATTTACTTTTAGTATTTGAGATTTTCTTCATAAGCCTGGTAGCTAAGGTTGACTGAGGGTTTTTTTCTTTGGAAATGAAGACTGAATTCTCATGTCACATGAATGTAGGACACTGGGATTTTTTAAAAGTATCAGGAAGATAGCAGTCAAATCACTGTTAAAAGTTATACTATTAAGTTTATGGCAAGTATTTTTCCCATAACATCAGCTGAGTTATGGATTGCAGTTAAGAGTCAAAGATTATACTGCCAGAGTAGTACATATTATTATTAACAAGGAATGGAATTTTGAAGAGGGAAGTCTGCAAATGAACTATTTCACAAAAAAAAAAAAAAAAAAAAAAAAAAAAAAAATTAAATGTACAGGGAGCTAAGAATAATATCTATGGGAATATGGCAAGAATCTACAACCAGTTCTATGCTTGAGAACTGTCCCAAAACTAAGTGGATAAAAGATACTTTGCTTTTATATCTGTACTGAGAAGGTTTTTTTGAAACAACAACAACAAAACCACAACATGCTGGATAGAAACATTATATAATTTTCCAGTGTTACTTAGGAAAAAATCCATACATTAATTTGGAGTAAACTCAAAATTTTTGTCCAGTGTAAACAAACAGGGATCTTTTAGAATATACAACAGTACTGGAAAGAATATAAATATTAGATTGTTTGTTTTCAATTGAAGGTCAATTTTTAAGTAAAATGAAAAATTTCAAAACAAAAGATCAAATATTTGTTTTCAAAGTACAAAAATAACATTTTTAAATATTATCAACATGTAAACTTATTTCTCTTCTGAAACCATAGAACTGACCCAGATTTTTTAATACTTCAAGTTCTTCCCAAAGGGAATTTTTCAACAAATTCATTGTCCATCAAAAGTATGTAGATAAATAAATGAATAGAAATGTTTCTGTGTTATTTCAACACAAATCTTTGGATTAGGGAGATATAGAGACCATATATCAGAAAAACAAGATGGAAAATATGTCTTACAGCAGAATATTAAGAGTAAGAATAACTTACAGTAGTAAGTTAACCTTGGAAAAGGGCCGAATTCCCACCCAGCTGCTCACTCGCTTCCCCTCCTCAACAGGACAAAGAGAGAAAATAGGATGAAAAAGATTGTGGCATGACACAAATATAGGCAGACCACTTACCGATTACCTTCATGGACAAAACAGTCTTGGCTTGGGTAAAATCATTTTATTGCCATTTGAAATAGATCTGGGCAGAAACAAACAAACACAAGACTT
Organism: Falco cherrug; assembly: GCF_023634085.1. Classification (NCBI taxonomy): domain Eukaryota; kingdom Metazoa; phylum Chordata; class Aves; order Falconiformes; family Falconidae; genus Falco; species Falco cherrug. The sequence continues at coordinate 46,730,920 of NC_073698.1, forward strand.
AAAACAGCCTGCTTCCCATCCCCTTTTTTTCTCATACTCAGTTTCACTCCTCCATTCCAAGCTCGTCTTCCCCTCCCCGAGTGGTGCAAGGGGATGAGGAATGGAGGGCTGCAGACAGTCCGTAAGAGCTTTTCCCTGCTGCTGCTTCCTCCTTACACTTTTCCCCTGCTCCAGCGTGAATCCTGTCCATGGGCTACAGTCCTTCAAGAACTGCTCCAGCACGGGCTTTCCATGGTGTGCAAACCTTCAAGGTCAACCTGCTTCAGTGTGTGAGCTCTTCCACAGGTCACAGTTTCTTCAAGAAATATCCACCTGCTCCAGCATAGGGTCCTCCATGGGCTGCAGGGAAATATCTGCTCTGGTGTTGCCTCTTCCATGGGTTGCAAGGAAACTCTTGTGCTGGCATCTGGAACACCTTCTCTCCCTCCTTCTTGTCCAACTTTGGTGTCTGCACTGTTGTTTCTCACTTTTTTCTCTCTTTCTCTGCCTGTGTGGGGTTTTTTTTCCCTTTTTAAAATAATTTTCCCCAAAGCACCACCACTGTAGTTGCAGGCTCAGCTGTCCCAGGGCAGTCCCAGTTGCTCCTCACAGAGCCCCCTGCAGCCCCCCTGCTACCAACGCCTAGCCATGTACACCCAGTACAAAGAAGATGATGCTTCAAAGTGCCAAATATTTTGTATTTTAGGTTCTTTTCTTTTGGCAGGAAGTTTCACTGAGTATGACATTTTTTACATCGCCACAGACTCAATGCAATAAAAACACATACTACAATTAAATAAATTTAAATTCCCTACAGATTGAGTCGTTTCTAAATCACTAAGTATGGACAGAAAAAGGGATTGGTTTTATAGTTTGTTTCAAGCATTTCTAACATTGACTAAGTGAACACAGACCGGATTTTATACAGATAGATTATATACTGATTTAAAGCAATAGGTCTATTGAAGCCATCCGAGCTATGCTGGTAGCTGAAGAGTTTAGGCACTTTAGTGAACAAAAATACCTAACTCTCCTTGAGGAACCTTATTGGTATGATACCATGACACCATTGGCAATGAAGTCCATACATGTATAGTTCTGGAAATTACAAGGTGAGGAAGAAAGTAGGCAGGAAGGCAAGCAGTTAATACAAGCATTTATGACTTTCGGTGGTTTGGGATGTAACTAAGTCAGAACCAGCTCTTTAATACCAATGATCATAGTTCTCCCCGTGTGAATAAGTAGCTTCTATCTGCCTATGCTCTCAGCAATTATCTTCAAGACCTGCTTTCCTGGTCATGCACTGGTGCAGCTGTCCTCCCAAATGAACTTGCTCCATGGGGAAACCACAGAGATCATGGAATGAATAAGCCTGCCTGCAGCAGAATGCCCAAATCTCTGCTGCAAGGACTTTTTTTTTTTTTTTTTTTTTTTGGAGGGGGGAAATTTGTTCTGGTCCCTACTGATCACCTCCATTTGGTGTTCAATAGGGACAGATACAATGGTTCACCAACCCAGGAATAGATATTTGTTTGGATTGTTTCCTGTCTCTCCTTGTCTGCTCCTGTGGTTTATTTTTTTTCCTGACAAAAAAGGCCTGAATAACTGGCTAACTCTCTATGCCCTTGTACCACAGACTCTTTACTGGCACTCTTACTACCTATCATCTTTCTTCCGTATTAAGTAGGAGAGAAACATCATTCAAACACAGAAGACAAGAAGACCTTAGCAATGGTAGGATAAAGGGATCTCAAACTCCTTACGGATCTAGTAGGAAAAAAGCAATTTTACTAATATAAAGAAACCTCCATCTCAAATTAAAACTAGAGTGAAAAAATCTTTATTCACATTTTTCTCAGATTTATTCCTGTTTTTAAAGAAAAAGAATTCAATTGTGGAAAAAAGTGTCTTAAGACTTTTTGAGAAGTCTGGAGCTGGATTAGTTTTTCCAAAAAGGAAGATATGTCCGCTCAGATGTACTAGTTTAGAGAAAGTTGCTCATGTTCCTTTGTCTCATTCCTCAGAGATTGGCACTTATGGATCAGTATCTACACAATGAGCACAGTTTTCGTACCTCAGATGTAGAATTAATTTCCAAACCATTGCAATACTGGGACAGATGCATAGTAAAAAATATGGTTTTATTATTGCCAAGACCAGAGTGCATGAGCTTTTCATACATTTGTTAGAGTAGCACTTCAAGGATCTGCAAGGAAGAGACAGTTGAATAGTGACAGCAAAGCCACACTGTGTCCCTGGACACACAGTTGAACTGGGATACTGAGGTTCTTCATAGTATGGGGGAGGCTGTCAGCTTGGAGGAGGACCAGGAGAAAACAGGAGGTGCTAAGTGTGAAGGTCAGGTTTTGGGCTGAGTAGGCTCTCTTCCTTCTGATTGTCCATTGGACAACTAATCAAAAGGCTACCTTTCTACAGCGATCTTTATTTAAAAGCTTTACCTTCAAAGACAGATGTTTTAAAAAAACCCATAAACAAAAGAAAAATGCATGGAGACTTTTTATATCTGTGTCAGGCAGCCTGAGAGACCCTTGTTGAGAGGATTATCTATCACCTGAAGAAGCTTTTGGTGCAGCTAACATTGAAAAACAATAACTAAGAATGTCAAGGGGCAGGATAATTAACTAGTGTTGCATAGTCCTGGTGTGCAAAAACAGAATCAAACTTTGTATTAATTCCAGATAACATTAAGTGCCTGGCTGAGTTGACCAAGGTACACACAAAATCCATGGGTGGAGATAAGCACTTCCAGAGATCAATTCAACTTGTTGTATCAAACTGTGCTCTGAAGTGGCATGTAGATTTTCTGCCTTTGCCTCTTTTCTAACAACCAAAACAGGTGCCTAAGGCCATTTAAATCAAACTTACCAGCTGGGCCCAGAAATTTACATGGCAAGAATCTGTTCCTACACGGGTGTAATTCAAGCAGCCCGCTATAGTTGCTCACATTCTTTTCTGTTGGTTTTTTCCCCCACTTATTTGTCACATTTCAGACTCAGTTCTCTTTTTAGTTGAAGTGGTCATTAGCCTGAATCACACAAACTAAAATGCAGTAGCTCCAGGCTAGGTTGTAGTCTTGGTAAGGCTTTTCTGCTAGCGTGCATGTCTCTGGTGTCTAGGGCAATGGAATACAAGTATAGAGAAGGCCCTTAAAAATCACAGAAAGATTAATACAGCTAGTGTTTTCTTATCCACTTGAATTGCAAAGGAAGAGTCAGTCATCTGCTGGTATGGCACCAAAATTATTGTCCATTCCTGCCTGAAAGTAAACTTTGTCAAAACTTGTGGTTTCCTCACCTTCTGATATAGTACAAAGAAAGGATAGCAATGGATCAAGTATTTTATTTTCACTGACTACGAGTATAGTTTTATATTGCTTCTTAGACAAGTTTTTATGGTCCCATTTAAAACAGCAGATGGCATGTTAATGTCGCCTTTAGGTGTTTAGCTTGAGGTGTGTTTGACCTATATAGTTGCAATTAAGTACTCTGAAGTGTCTCCTGGAAGAACCTAGTTCTTTCCATTACTCAAGCAGGAAACCTAGGATGTTAACTTAGCACCCTAAACAAGATGAGACCTGCAGTGAATACCTCTTAAGTCCTTCTTAATGCTGCTTAGATTCCATTTGTCTGGCAAAAGAAGCATGTCTATAATTTTTTGCAAATCTTTAGACCTTTTCTAGCCCTTATAAAGCCCAGCAGAAGTAACAGTCCTATGTAATCCTACTGAATTCCAGCTGAGGTTTACCCTCATTGGGCATTAGAATTGTGAATAAATTGTATATGCTGCACAAGAATAAACAGCCTTAACATGACCAGGGGCTTGTTCAACTGAGTGTAGTTGGAGAATACAGTCTAAATGCACAAGCCAAATAATCTCCAAAATTCAGCTAAGGCCCCCACATCCTTCAATACTGCTCCTGAACTTTCACTGCTGCTCTCTCACAAGGGCCCATGCTCAGCTCCTCTATAGGGTATGCCTGCACAGTTTTTGCAAGCAGGCTTGAACCCACTGTCTATATGTTCCAGGCTTATACTCCAGCTCCATACTCCATACTCTTTTCTTTGGCTTGTGCCAAAGCTTCATTTCACCAGATGTTTTGAAGAACACCTACTGCCATCACATTTTCCCTGGAAATATCTTATTTTATATGGTTTCAAGCACAGGTCAAACTGTAGTGGCAGTGAAAATATAGAAATTAATAAAAATCAGAGGTTAACAAGGTTTTTGGAGCTTTTGTAGGACAGTCACATAACCTGACACTTATACTCCCCTATTGGCTCTTTCTACTACCCTTTGATGCCTTCTTTTATTGCTCTACCTTGACAACCACTAAATCTTCAGGCTTCTTGTCTTCATTTTTTTTTTTTTTTCTTCTGTATGAGAATCTAAGGTAAGTAATGCTGTGAAACAATTGTAGGTTCAGGGATACAGTTCTCTGTTGCAATTTAGGCTGGAAAAGATCACAGAATCACAAAATTACAGAATCACTGAGGTCAGAAGGGACCTTTGAAGATCTAGTCCATCCCCCTTGCTCAAGCAAGGACAGCCAGAGCAGGCTGCCCAGGAGTTTGTTTTAATTTTTAACATCTTAAGAATGGTGACTCCACTGCACAACCTGATCCAGTGTTTAACCTCCCCTCTCTTAAGTTTAAATGGAAATTCCTGTGTTCCACTTTGAGGCCATTGCCTCTTGTCCTATCACTGGGCACCACTGAAAAAAGTCTGCCACCATCTTTTTTACTCCACTTCATCATATGTCCCTGAAGCCTTCTCTTCTCCAGGCTGAACAGCCTCAGTTGTCTCAGCCTCTCCTATTATCACAGTTGCTACAATCCCTTAATCACCATCATGGACCATTGCTGGACTCGCTCCAGTATGTCCATGCCTCCCTTGTACTGGGGACCACAGAGCTACACTCAGCACTCCAGATGTGCTTCACCAGTGCCGAGTAGAGAGGAAGAAGCACCTACCTTGACCTGCCGGCCATGTTCTTTTTGCTGCAGCCCAGGAGGCTTTTGGCCACCTTTCCTGCAAGGGCACATTGCTGGTTTGTGGTCAGCTTGGTGTCTATCAGGATGTCTTTTTGCAGCCCTTCTCTGCAAATATACTGCCCAGCTGGTTGATCCCGCGACTGTATTGATGAATACTCATACTGTTCATACTACTCCCAAAAGCAAGCAGTGCTCATCACCTGCTCATTGTCTGCATGCTGAGATGCCCTTTCTCACCTGCTCCCTGAACTTTCAGGCTTGTCAGCTCTCATGGTCAACAAGGTATGGATCTGATGACTGATAGGGTCCCCAAGGAGATATTTGTGCAATGCATTAATTAAGGTCACAAAAGTTTCAGTGTTTTACGTACACCTGCTACACCAATTGTCACTTTATTCAAATAAAGTTCTTGTATTAGCACACTCTTTTGAAACTATCAGACCTTCGCACAGATTTTTAGACTGAACTCATGTGACCTACTGTTTTGAAAGGTTATTGATAGCGCTGAGTTAAACAGGAAAATACCCCCTGTTGTTTAAAAACGTTTTCCTTTTCAGCTCTCCTTTTCTGCAATAGGCTGATTTTACTATGCAATACAAATTAGACGTGCAAAGGGTTAAGTAACTACACAGCCTAACAAATCTATTAGAGTAGCTTTTTATTTTCCAAAGGATAACAGAGAAATATGTTCAACATATGTACATGTGTGTGTGCTTCTGACTCAGCACTCATATTTTGATAAGCATATTTGAATTAATACAAGGTAGTATGTGCTTTAGTGTTGGAAACACATATAGCACTTCTCAGGTTATTCCCCCCACTCCCTCCCCTCTTTGTAATACACACATTTTGTAACACCAGAGAGGGGAATTACTGGCTTGGTGCTAACAATTCCTTTCAGAGAATTGCACTGTCTTGTGTGCCACAGTGGAAAATACATCAAGATAATTCCCTCATCACTGCCTACCCACCCACCCGCTCCCTGTAGTCTGAGATGAACTCTGTAGTCACATACTGTAACGCTGCTTCTAGTAAAATGCTTGATTTTTTTTTTCCTCTCTCTCTCTCAGAGCCAAGCTCTTCTCGAGCCTATATTTATACTGACATTTCTTTTTTTGGTGCGTGCACATCACCTGTGAGAGGTTCCTTGTATATTGTCATTACTGATATCACAAGAAATTCCAGAAGCGAAGAGCACTTAAAGTGGATTCATGTGTGAGGGATTTTGTAGTGGATTTTTTTAGAAGTTCCTTGCAAGTTTCTACTTAGCTCAGAATCATAATGATTTAAGAGAAACATACTCATGTATAGGGTGTGTGCTGTGGGATAGGAATCAAGAAAAAAAATTAACCAACAAATGAAAATCTTTTGTTCTTAATGACAGAATATAATGGAAACCTAATCTCCGACTGCATATTATCATCAGGCAAATTAGTTACACATATAATAAGGTTTTGCTGTATAAATTATAAATGAAATAAACAATTCTGTCACCATGGTGTGCAATGAATACACCACATGTTATATGTAAATATATTAGTCATTTGCCTTTTGTTTATGTGTCACAGAAATCCATTTCCTTCATGGTGTAGTTCCTATTCCCTATAGGTTCTTACTAAAGTCATCTCAGCCCTTCATGTACAAGCTTTTTAAAACAGAATTACTTTCCCTTTTTTTTCCATTTCGTTTTTCAGCCCAGTTTTAATAATGGCTGCTTTTGTGCCAGTTTCATTTAGTGCTTCAAACTGTAATTTTATCTGAGAGAGAGGAAGAAATAATAAGGAAAGCAGAAAGGGTCTACATGATATATCAGTACAATACAAAAAACATATTGAAACCATTTTTTTATTTTAGTTTTTTTTCTTCAAAAATTAAAATATGTTCCATAAAGCAGCTATGCATATTTTTTCTCTTACCAAACCTTTCCTTCTTTAATGAGATAATCTGTTTTTAAAGAATGCATCGTTCAGTCTTTCTTTTCAAGGGGTGACATTTTTATTTTCCACACATTACAGTATATGCAAGAATGATGTAAATTTGGGCTTTTTCACTGGGCACTGCAAACCAGCCTGAAAGCCCCTTGAAACCAATGCAAGACGCAGCTACTCTCAGTGAATGATGGCTTTAACACACAGATTCTAATCAATAATCCAGAATTTTATATTCAATCACATTCAGTTCACACTCATCAAGGATTATCTTTTGTGCTCCCATAGGCTTTTCCTGCCCTCCACAGGGAGACAGAGTTGAATTGAATATACCTAATTATATTTGGGATGACTGTGGACCGTAATGGAAGAGGCAGTACTTAGCACATAAGCAGACTAAACTTTCATGATCAAGACCAGCTAAAAAGGGTATTTGTTACTGCTGTCTTCATTTCTCACATAGTGTCAGCCAACACTTTCTGCAGGGTGAATGATTGTACCTTGACATTGTTTACAAGGCCAATTATATCTTTATTTTGAAAGCTATTCCAAAAGCTATTAGAAGGGATTTTTTTTTTCTTCTTGTATTTTTATAGGGAGAAGAGGAGAGCCTGGATGCTGCTTTTGCAGTTTACTTGCAGCTATATCTCTGTGGAGGGTATTTTCTTTTCTTTTCTTTTCTTTTCTTTTCTTTTCTTTTCTTTTCTTTTCTTTTCTTTTCTTTTCTTTTCTTTTCTTTTCTTTTCTTTTCTTTTCTTTTCTTTTCTTTTCTTTTCTTTTCTTTTCTTTTCTTTTCTTTTTTAACCGGGAGCAGACAGTGGTTAGCAATGGAATACAAAAAGCAATTCTACTGCCTCATAAGCCACAAAGTGGACTATGGAATTAACGTACGAGATGTTATTTCTAATTTATTTATCAGCGTTCTCTCTGTAGTACAAGTACTCTTGAAAGCACTTATGTATTTGAAGTCTCATAGAGAGATACCAGATAATGGGAAATGGTTTGCTGTGAGAAGTGATCTGCTTGAGTGCATAGAAGAAGCCTCTTTCTATCAAATATTTCATGGGTAATGTTTTACTGTTTCTCCTAGATGGCATGCCATAGAGTGTAATAAATCTCAGTTTGTTTATATTCTGTGTCTGTATTTGCACTTTGGTGATTATATTTGAATTCATGAAAGATCCTGGTTTTTAAAAAAGAACTTTAGCATAATCTTCTCATTAATCCTGTCCTGTTTGTCTGTTATTAATAGGCCACTGTACAATGTATTCTGCTGCAAAACTCCACCAGGCATGACTAATTCAGATAATTAATTTGCTAGAACATTAACACCATCAAATGAGCCTGCTAAACCGGTAAATTTAAAGTAAATTAAACTTAATTTGCAGGTTATTGCAATTAAGTCTGCCTTGTCTTTCTGAGGGATTTCAACATCCTCAGTATTTAAGAGGCAATCATAATGCATGCAAGTGGGCGGGCTTTTTCTCTAATTAACACGAGTCTAATCTGCTTTTCAATTAGGGTGGATGTTTATAATGTGCTGGTGACAGTGTTGCAATTCAGTACAGCATAACAGGAGTGCATGGCATAATTATAGCTGAAAAGAAAAGCTCATGCAGGGCCTGTTTAGGGGTTAATGAGACATTGGCAGCTTCCAGCTGAGGAGATTGAGCCAGTTTAGTGCAGCTTCAAGAGGAAACCACCCATAGGGGTTTCCTTTGAAGTGTCAAAAGGTCCCCTTGTTCTGGGTGGCTTATGTTTCATTTGTCTGAGTGGCATATCAAAAATTGATGAGCTGCCAGCAGCAGTCCTCATGACATTAATTCACCAATTGTGTTTCTAATAGTTTCATCCTTAAATACATTTGGATGATGATAATGCTAAGAAAAATCAAGGTTCTGAAAACAATGAGAAGGTCTGTGCAGTTCCAAGAAGTGTATACAGACTACGCAAATGCATCAGCTGCAAATGTTAATGATGCAGATGACCTACACTGCTCGTTATGAGCAGGAAGAAGACAAAGATGTATTGTACATCCCTTCTCTGAACAGCATTTGAGCTGTGGCAGAGATGTGGCATTTATTGTTACTTAGGTTCTTGAAAAGCATAAAATGGGTCAAATTCATCCCTGAAGTAACTTCACTGCCTTCAGAGCAGCTATACCAGGGATGGATTTGGTCTGTTATACTAGGAGTAAAGGAAAGAAAGTAAACCAGCAAAGCCATAAAGAGCAGTAGACAACTCTAATGCAGATAGAGGGTTTCTTCAGTCTACTTAAGCTATGTTGGTCCCAATATGTGCATTGCAGTCCCATACTGAGATAATGGAGGTTCTCAAACTTCTGTACAAAAATGAATGCTCATGAAAAGACATTTAAATACATTTAAAATCCTGGAGCAAAGAGAAGGGATTATCAGTGCAAGACTGGCTAGCTGGTGAATCAAAGACTTCCTGATTTACAGGTTTTTCTACAGCATTAGCAACCACAGCATGTGAGCATTGCATCCTAGAGTGCTTCAGTTGTTGCATGAGATGCAATTTTCAAAATATAGTATGAGCCAAGTACTGGGCTTCATTCCCTTTTTAGTCTGGGAGCTGTACAATATAGGACACTGCTTTTTCATGTGTCGAACAGCAAAAAACCCACCCTGGTCTTATCACCTCCAAAAGTATTACTTGAACTTTTTGTCACTTCCTGGAAGTTTTGTATGGAGAGTGATGCTTACAACGAAGATTCAGCCCATCTCACCAGAGGTTATTAGGCCTGCATCCACCCTATTTAATGTTAGGCTTTACGAGGTAGCCAAGGTGGAAGCTCAGTGCGTCATACTCCCACAGGGCTATTGTAAACTCCATTTAACTCACCAAAAATTATACCATGGTCTGAAAACGCCCCCTCTCTCCCTTACCTATAAAAAAGTTTAGGCTTATTAAGCATCTAATTTAAGTGCTTGCATTTAGGCAGGCAGAATAAAGGTCATTATTTGTATGTTGGAGGGGACATATGTACTTTATATGTCATATACTCTTTATATGAGCTGGGTGATCAGCTTTTTGGAGTGTCGTCTGTTTGTGGAACACCAAGACTAGCTAGTATCTCTTCATCCTAAATGGATGCATTAGTGGCAAAGCATATGGAAGATTTTTGGCTACTGCAAGAAGGAAGGGCTGGTCCTTTTTTTTTTGACCAGAGATGATTCAGATGGCTGAACAAGCTGAGGAGTGCACAAATAGTGCCTCCAGTGACAGGTGACTGCATGTTAATTTGATATCATACCATAGTACTGTAAACATGGATTGTGTGTAGGTCAGTAAGCCTAAATCCCTGTTGAGCTTTTTTTTGTTTTGCTTCTCTGCCTGGACTTGTGACTGTGACTTGAGGTGTCATCAGTAAATGGGGTTTACTAAGATAAAAATACTACTATTGGTGGCAGAAGTAGTTTCTAAATGACTAAAACACTCTTATCTGAGAAGAATTTTACCAATGCAGCACATGAACATATAGTTCAAGAGCACCTGACAGAGTTTTCTGTTTAAGCTCTGTGACTGATGGATCAAATGAGAAGGCAGGAACTACCTGTGTCAGGGAGGCAAACCTTCTTCTTTAAGAGAGACTTTCTGTCAGTGTTTCCTGACCACCCAATGCAAGGTACAGCTGAACCTGCTGTTATTCACCAGCCAAGAAAGGAGTGCAAGTCCACCAAGGAGCATTGAAGGAATCCTGTACAAATAATATTAAAAAAAGAGATGTAAATGACTGGCAGTGCAAATGTCTCCGTTTTATGCTGAAGGAATGTAGCTGAATAAATACATGGATTAAATTACGTAGACAGTATTGGCCACAAAAACATAGCATGGTATTCAGTTTAAAGTGTCATTTACTAACTTCTATTCCCAAACTGGTATCACATTACCAGCTGTAACAACAGAAGATTATTTACCAAGTGGCTAAAGTACATAAAGAAGTATACCTTGCTATACCTGAATTCAGAGGTAAGGTCCATCTTTATTCATTTGTCCAGATATCAAGAGATTTTCAACCATTTGCAAACAAAGCTCATGAGAAATATGAGTATAAATACAAAAAATAAGGCACACAACCTAAATCAGTTGTTGAAGACAGAGGGACAATCCCACTGAGATCAACTAATAAAGACCATGTAAAAAGTGGTCCCCTGTTCTTCCCCTGTCAGAGATATGAAAAAAAAGGAATACTACAACTCTGTAGAATATAAAGTCTGTAATGCCTGTGGTCTACAGATAACTTAACTCTGAAAAAGAAGGGACTACCCTTAGAAACACTGCACTATCTGCTACTTCTGCCAAGCTCAGTACATTTATAAACACAAAATCCCTCCAGCATTTTTAAAGGCCAAGTTAGTGACTTCACTGGGTTTGATGCAAGCACACTGGCAGGGGAGATTAATGCATTAGTTGCCAGTTAATTAACCAATACTGGTGAAATCTTCATCCTCCTTTTAACAACATACCAATGGCATTTAAGGGGCTATTAGATAACCCAAGATTTAAATAGTGTATGGGGTATAACATAGCATGTTCACAGAAGGAAAGATGCATTAGAAAGATTAAAGTACGCAATCCTCTCCTGGCTCTCTACCTGCCTCTCCTCTGGGATCACAACAACACAATGGTGCCAGGTCTTGGGTTGATTTTCAGTCTGTTCTGTGTGGGAGTCTTCCAGCACTCCTGTTTTATAATCTAGGCAAAGGAGCAGAAACTCTGAGAAGCTTCTTTTATGCAGGTCCTTAATATCAGTTGAAAACATGATGGAGCTTTTTTTTTTTTTTTTTTTTTTTTTTGCTGGCTGAGTTTTTCAGAGAGTTTGGCTCTTGGGAAAGATCAGCTCTACAAGAATTAACACTTTAAAATTACCGCCGTGAAAGAGAGGATACCTGGTCTTGCTACACTTGATGTGACTATCAGTGCATAAATTAACCCATGCACTTCAACCTAGCTGGTTTCAAAATATTTTTACTTCTTTCACTTACTTTTAGGGTATGGAGAAGTTTGATCAAAGCTTTGACATGAACATACGGTTACTAATAAGCAATTTGTAAACAACAAACACTGTTATTTGTTAAGTGGGCTTGAAAGTAGCAGTACGGCTAAACTTCAGTGTTGACACGTCAGTAGGGCAATACCTTGGGCCTTCAGAGACAATACTGTTGCACATTAATTCCTTTTCCTGGTGTCTTGAGGTAATATAGAAAAGAAGTAGGATTATCTGAAGTTAAAGGTGATTGACGAAATGCTAAGTAGTCCTAAAGGGTAGTTTGTAGGTAAACATGCCCCTCTCTGACTTCCATTTAGCGCAGTTGCTTTAGTCTGGATGAGAAAGGGAGTGACCAGGGTAAAACTAACCAGTAAGACAAATGAGGTTGATAAACTGATGGGCAGTCAGAGGCCAGGGACAATTGCCTTGGCTAGATACTCACTTACATGGGGGTTGAGTCCAAAGGCTCAGTGGACACCTTTATAGCAGAGGATTTATAAATATTTGAGTAAGTTCACTAAAAGGGAAAAGTAGAAACAGCTCTTTCTGCATGGTACCATGGTGTTCATAAAGCATAATGAAGATCTGATTAAATGCTGGATTATGTTGTTGTGAAATCAGGGAGTATCCTAGTAAAGTAACAGCCATATCAGGATATTGGCTCTAGTTGGGCAGGAAAACAAATTATTATGCCTTTGAAAATGCCAGATGGACCCTCGCAGAGCTTTGTGGTTATGTGCTGTTAGAGAAAAAAGCTCTGTGAGGCAGATTCATGGCTGCTACTCTTTCTAGTATAACTTGCTTTTTATGTGGTATAGAAAGTGTAATATTACATGATTTAATGGGTGGATATCTTCACAAACATGTGGTGAAAGAAGCCCCACCAGAACATTTCGAGTGCCCTATGTAGTGTTTCAGTGAATGGTATTATTTTTAAATCTAAAAATTACTGCTTTTGCAGTAATAATTGAGGTAATTACTTGTATAATTATAATTATACAAACCTTGAGGAATGAAGAGATATATATACACACAGGTGACTTCATTTGTTTTCTTAACACAGTGAAATAACATTTTAAGAGAAGAAGTGAAGAGTAACTATAAATATCTTGGCATCTTACATGCCAAGAGAGGAAAGCATTAGTAAGAAGAGTAAAAGTACATTTCACTCCAGTAAAATCCAGTAGCTGGCCCAGAGCTCTCTGCTAATGCTTTTACTGGTAACGTCATCTAGATTTTGGTATGTGTGGATGGTGTTTATTACATTCTTAAAAATACACAGTTCCTTGACTGCTGAGAGGCAAACTGCTGAGGCTAACAGCTACAAATGCAATTTATGAAACACATGGCATTGTAATTTGACCAACAGAGTTCCATCCAGAATCAAAATTTGAGATCACAGTTACTGTAAAAATTAAAGAAACCCATACACCAAGTAGAGATGTATTTACCCAATAAGTAAAGGAACTATGGGAAACCAAAATGCATAATTTGTTTTTGCTCAGAGGAAATTGCTATAGACCATTTTGCATTGTTAAGGGAGAAATGTGTTGTTTTCTCAGCAAGAGTTATAACTGTTTCTCACTCTGAAATTAGTTTTAGATTACTCATGTTTGTGTTTTCCTATAACCAGTCTCCAGCCAGTGGGTCATGGTACTCTGCCCAAGGAGGTGATTTTTTTATCCTGCACCTGAAAAAAACAAAAAAATCCACCCAAATATGATTCTGATTTTACAGACTTTAATCATTAATGACTATATTAATTTAAGGTTCTTCAGTCTTAAATTTGTGTACGCTGTTGACTATTTGTTTTATTATAGAGATCTATTGATGTAGCTGTATTAGTTGGAAGCTTCTGACAGAAAATCATACCATATTGTATCATATTGTATCATATCATATGTATATGAAACATATGTTGTTAGTAGTTCATGGTCCAAACATGATTTGAATGAAATGAGCTCAGCCTAGAATTTCAGACATCCTTTTTTATACTTGACTTATAATGTATACTTTCACAGATTCACCTAAATTTCATCATTTTCTCAAAAGCAGAGGTAAAGAAATACCAGAGGTAAGTATCCAAACTACTGACAACTGTCTGATAGGCATAGAAAAAGAACCATCAAAACTCAAGAACAGAATACTCATCTAGTTCTTGGTTCATTATTGAGGGCCAAAGAAAAAACACACCTATGAGAATTCTTAAAACTACTTAACTAGGCTAAATCATGTAAATTCTTGAGGTTATGTGAGTGAGGATTATGTGCTAGTTTCTGTATGTAACATGTCATCCAAAGACTAACATAGCATCCTAAACTTGCTGTTTATGCTAATAAACAGGTATGAAATAGGCAATAGAGTTTGACACACCAAGATTTAGACCCTCCAAAACACCACTGCATTTTCAAGCTTTCAAAGTCTTCTAGAGAACAACGTTTTCACTTTGAAGCTCCGCTGGTCTGTCTAATCCTCTTCCGTCAGTGCTCAGAGTAATGTCAGTGAAAACTCTCATGCTAGTTCCATGTTTTATGCCTGGCAGAACTCACAGACTGAGCAGTCTTCTGTTTGTTTCTTAAGACATCTCATCTAGAAGGTATCTAAAGAGTGTGCCTGCTAGATTATATTCTGCAGGAGATGTTAAGTGGAAATAGAAGAAGCAAACACTATTTATCCATTAACGCAGTTATAACAGTTATTAGAGTATGGAATCAATGTAAGCTTACCTTAAAAGTTAAACTTCTCTGTGGTTAGCGTATCTGTTCCTGTCTCCACTGGCAAACTCAAATCTGACTGTTTTATTCTTGTAAAAATATTTAAAATCAATCTCCAGTAGTTTAGGAATTCATTAGACTGAAAAAGGGCTAAGTAATGATAATATGAGCTAGGCAGGTAAAAGAGTTCCTGGTTGCCTCAGTTTTTGTCAAACAATTGACTAGTAAAAAAATGAGGAAAACATCTACCCTGCAGATCCAAAATTAGCTCAGTGCAGTTTTCAGAACAAGTTATTCCTCACATAGTCCCTGTAATTTGAAAGATATTAACTGTGTTGTTTCTGCAACTGAAGAAGCTTGAATTCATAACACTGATAACGCTAAGCGCTAGGAATGGAACCTTCTCCTGAGGTTATACAGCATTTCTACAGCATGATAATTTCAGAAATAACCCCCTCTTCTTACAGTCAGATTACATGGTAGGTACCAGATTGATTTATCTACCCTGATTTTACAGATACAACACAAAGCATCGTAAATGTAAAAGCTTGAAACGATCATTAAATTATTTGATGATTCTCACTTAACTTCTCTGTTACTGTTATTTGTTTTCCAGTCCTGCTTAGAGTTCACAGTCAGAATAAAACCCAGTTGTGCCACTTAGTGTGCAGGATTGTAACAGGCAAAGCCTCTTCCTCCTTCCAGTCCACTGCACTTGAAGACTGCTGTTCCAGCCCCATTTAAGTTGGTTTAAAATACTGTCAGTAGTTTCAACAGCTGCCAAATTTCCTTCAACTATCAAGAGTTTCTAAAGCACCTAGACCTAGACATGGATGTAGGCAGTCCTAAGATATCTAAATGCAAAACTGTGATTGTAATCCCCTTCCTGAGTACACAGCTGCTACTTAGATTGGAAGTTCTCTGCATACACCAAGTCCTGCATGTGCTCAGTTTGTTAGATTAAAACCTACCTCCCAGCCATAAAGATCTAGGACAGGGAGATTACTCCTGAGAAAGATGTGACGAATCCAGGAGGAATGCTTTCCTCTTCTAATGGAAAGCGGTGCCATGCTTTCAAAAAAATCCTCAAGACTTTCTCTCTTTGTGATTGCTGTTTATTATTCTGTCTGGAAGCCAGAGAAATGGAGGTGGTGAAAGTGAAGAGCAGCAAGAGCTGTAATCACCACCACAGCATGTTTTCACCAGGTGCAGGCCCACTTCTGATTTCCACCTGTGCAGGAGCCTCACAGCTCCCAGTACCTGTAAGGTACAAAGAAAAGGGAGATCCAGGTCATTCCCATTTATTCCAAAGAGTACCTGTGTTGGCTTTGATACCTCATAAGAACTAATTTTGTCACTCTAAAAGGAAGACTGTAGATGCCCTAATGCATCTTCTTATATTGTAATTACTTTTACTCAAAGTACATAAAACAGGAAAAAAACACCATGATATCAGGACGTGTGTTAGATGCAAAAGCACTACCATCACTTTTCATATAACTTAACTATCTCAGAGTTGTAACTTTGTTATAGAAAGTTAGCAGTATACCAAGGGAAATTCCAGATAATCTGACTGGTTTTCTATTCAGTTTCCTATATGCTTTTTGTAACAAACATGTTTTTATCGCTTCTTTGTTTTTTAAATATTTATTATGAGATATTTCTTTTTTTCAAGAAAAGGAGATAAAAAATATTACTCTTCATGAAAGAACTTGGAGGGCAAGGAGCAACTGCAGGGTAGATGTTTGTGTACAAATCATTTTCATGGAAATTTTTTCTTGCAGTAAATTGATAGGGACTGATATTCTTGTTGAATAAGAATGTGCACAGATTCAAGACCCTCAGTTACATGATTAATCTAATTGTAGGCTGAAGAGGGGCATTTTGTAATGCTCCCATTGGAGTTCTGTACAAAACAATTTGCTTAAAAAGCAATTGATGTCTTCTGGAAAACTTTGAAAAATGTTCTAGTTAAAAACACTTTGTCTGGGTGTCATGTAGCTTCTGTTTTTTCTTCTATCATTTTTATCGTTAAGGACATGACAATATTACAGTTGCATGAGAATATACTTGCTTTTTAAGAATTTATCTGACTTGCACCCTGAATTATTTTGTGGCATCATAGTTAATCCCGTAGCAACTAGCTATGATGTAAAAAGCAGATTTGACTTGTAGAGGAAAGTAAGACTGACCGCACGTATTAATGCATAAAATTGAAATTTTTCTTTCTATTAATATACACGGAAGGTGGTGGAAAGAGAATCACTCGGGTGATAGACACAAGTCTATTATTTCTTCTGAGTCAAGAAGTGATGCATTTCTTATTTGTACAATGTGTACAACAATATATTTTCTCATCCAAAATTTGTTGAGGGAATGAGGGATGTTAAATACCGAGGCAAATTTCATTACTACATTTGCTAATGCTGGCTATGTTAAGTATAAGCTGAATTATCTTTGAAAACTAAAAACAGCCTTGTGCAAGTCATCAGTTGGTCTCTCAATATAGTTTATTTAGAAATACAAGAGAATTTAATATATAAGCATTCTGCAGCCTGGTTAACATCAGCTTCTGTGTTTTAAGTAGAAAATACCTGCAATTTTATGTAGATTTATGGAATATTAAAAAGGCCATTTATCGAAACCTGAAGTGCTAAAATTAAAAACATGATCATCCTTTACTCCCTGTAGTTGACAGCTTCCTCCAGCAGTGATGAGGCAAGCTGCAGGTACCATTCCTTCACTATAGACTACAAATGAACTTTAAGGTCACTACATGCCTTTGACACCTCAGGTACCTACATTTCAACAGAATGAATATGTGTCTGAGCATCTTTGCATAAGGATGCTGGCGTGCTGCATGGGCACAGAATGAAATTCAACTAAAACAGTAGGCTTTGAGTTTGGTCCTACATTCTGTGAATCATTTTATGCTTTATTCGAGATAGCTGTTATCCTGTTCTTTTACAATATGTGTTCTTATTCAGATACAGCTAGACTCAGGTACCCTTAAGGTGAATTGCAAGGTCTTCTTTAGTTGCAGTGAGAACCAGAATACACATATATGAATATAGATAATGTACATAGGTACAGAAAAGTATATAGATAAAAGAAAAATCCAGAGGTGGTTGTACCCTCCTGTGTGTTAAAATAATATGAAGTGTGTGCGCAGGCTATAATATCTAAAAATATCTCTTGGAATTTTTAATGATTATTGGCTTAAGAAATAATTCATTCTGTTGATACTAATTGCCTGTTTGAAATCACAGATGAATATATTCCAGACCATGCTTTTAAACAAAAAACCTATCCTGCAAAATACAGTCTAAATATGCAGCCATCTTAATAAAATGCACATTATAGATTTTAATTTTGAGCACTTTTTTCCCATAGAAGGACTTTTTAATGATATATAGGAGTCAGTTATGCTTCCCCACCCCCAAAAGCCAGGAGATGAATAGACAAAAAAATAACAGGTCTCTTTTGTACGATCAGCTGTCAGTTTTCTTTCACATCTTTCACAGTTGTTGCCATCACTGGACTTGCTCAGTCATTTACATTTAGAGGAGAAGAGTGAAATATGCAGATAAACTCACAGACTCAAAGTTCAGGCTGGAAGGGAAGAGAGATCTAGTCCAGTCTCTCACTCCAAGCAGAACTCTTGATCAGGTGCTCAGGTTGTAGTGAACTGTTAAATGTTTGTCCTAGAATATTAGAAGTTTGGGGTTTTTTTAAAATACCAAAATGAAAAATTGTTCCACTAAAGTCTTTCAAGACTGATGACACCAATGGTCCATGATTTCATTCAAACCTTTCTGGATTTAAGGATTTATTCAAACAACATCTTTCTCTGCATATATTTTTTAAATTAAAGTTTCTAGGTAAGATTTTTTTCCTTTGAGTTCATCAGCCAAAAGACAAAACTTTTATTTTAACATAGCTTTGTACAATTTAAAACACTGAAGACTCCTATTTCAAGTGCAGAAACCCCAAACTGTTCAGCCACTTTGCGAATAAAATGGAAAATTCACACAGACGTTAGAAAGCTATTGATTAAAATGTGAGAAAAAAAAAGAATCAAAATAAACCAAAAAATAATTTCAGTAAGAGCAGAATCAGAACAAACAAATTATTTTTTATCAAAGGCCTTTTTCAAAAATAAGATGTTTGTAGAAGTCTCATTTTATCAATGAAGCTCTTTTAAGATCAGTCCTCATCAGCAGAGAGGAGAAAGTTAGTTCTGCAGTTTTGAGACGGCAGTTATAGTAATTTAGTTTGCTTCTGACAAGACTATATAAAGAAAGAAAAAATCAGATGCATTGCATCAGGAAGTAGAGCTTTCCATTTATATTTTAAGGCTGCAAGGCAGCTGGTTAATTACAGATGTAGGGTGATGGAGCCCCACCGTAACAGCTTTTGTTCTGGACTCTGGCACTTTTTCCTTGGCTGGTATGTTGACTGAACTTCTTTCATCGTGTTGTCCACTTTTCAGACTGGATATCCAGCACACTAAATTTATTTCAGCCACTTCCAGCACTGTTATTGGAAAGAACCCTTAGGTTTCATTGGCAGAATTTTTCATATGCACTAACCCTTTTGAAAATTCTCTGTTTTAATAAATATTCATTGCTATGGACAGGAAGTAGCCAAACTTGATCCTTCAAGTCTCAAGTTCCTTTAACTTCACTGTCACCAAGGCTCCCACCTTTCTTCCACTTCCTACGCTCCACAAACCATGACCCTAGTGGCATGTTCCTGACCTCCCCTCGCTTCTGCTTCCTTAAAGCTATAATCCTTTTATAAATTTCTTCTATAAATCCTTATATAAAATTCTTCATGAGCTTACACGTACCTCCCTCAAAACTCAGTGGCACCTACTTCCAAGACAACCCCCACATTCCTCCATCTGTGACTCCCTGGGCCCTGTGAACAGCGTAACTTCTAGCTCTCTGAGTTCCTGTCCTCCTGCCTGCTTGCAGACCCATGAGGACGTCTGCACTGCTGACTAAAAGCAGGCTAGGCACTGATCTTTGGATTTGGGATAAAGTGGCTTCATGCTGGTTTATGGTCTTGATCCTTAGGACTAAGGAAAGACAGGGAGTAAACTAGAGCCAAGTGGTGGCAGAGGTCCTGTCCTTGAGCTTGCTCCTGGGTCCTCTTCTGTTTGACAGCAGAGATGCAACCCTTGTATCCCTGTGTCTATATCTGACACCCAGCTCCAGCATCACACAGGCTCTGAGTGTCCACCACCACCACCCAGACAGGGAGATGTGTCAGAGACCACAGTGGCCCCTCCTGCAGAAACTGAGGCATGGGAGGGTCAGGAGAATGGGAAGAGAGTGCATGCCTCAGTACTGCCCTGACATATGTCAGGGCTCAGCGGGAGCAAACACCAGCTGGAAGCTGGAAAGCACTCACAGCATGGTGGTGGTGGATCCCCATGCCAGTCAGAATCAGTGATAGATCTCAGTCTACATACCCATCAATGCATGCATGCACAAGAGGCGTGTGTGCATACAGACATACCCAAACATATATATATATACCCAAATGTATAAATATTTACATACATAACAGTTTATCTCACTTGGACACAAGCAACTAGAGAGATAAACAGCAAAATGTCAACAGAATACACTCAAGTCCTCTCCATCTGAAAGTGATTATGCTTGCACAAAGTGTGAATTTGCAGGTGATATTTGTGCAGTGTATATTTCCAAAGATGACCTAGATATATTCAGGTCCCCCAGACAGGTCACCCTTTGTGCATGCTAATTGTTTTAGGACCTTTAAGAAAACATAATATTGCTCTAAACTTGTATCTACCTCTTTATCTGATTTAATCTAATAGCAGCACCGTACCAGAGTTACTGATGCAGGCAGAGTTTCTAGAAAATAAGTTTTCAGTATGATATTTGTATTTGCAACGTTTTCATTCTTTTATTCTTTCTTTTTTTGCAAGAAGATGGAAAAATAAAATAGAATTACTATGAATATATTAACATTGCTTTTGTAAACGCAGGATAAACTGAGGGAAACAAAGTCAAGGAACAGACTGTATGGAAATTACCTTCCTGCTATAAAGAAAACTCACAAAATAAGAGAAATCTTAAATCTAATTGAGAAACACAAATGTTTTGTCACTAAAATCTTACAACTAAAATACATTTCAACTGGGACCAGCAAATTGCTACATCTGTAGAGAAAAGCAGCAGCACAATTTAAAACTGCAACTCAGTAAATTACAGATTCTAAATGTCTTACATAACTCTATTATGAAAAAGGTTTCATTTCTGCTAAAAACCCTTGAGTAGTAATATCTGTTAGCACTTCTCACTGTTAGCAGATTCTCTTTTAATGGTTTAAATAAATATTACATAAATTACAGAGGCATATTTCTTCTTTTGATAATCAGAATTTAAAATTAATATGGGCTGCAAAAAGTGATTTTATACATGAATGTTTGCAAGGTAAAATATGTGGATTCAGAACGCTGTAGAATTTGCAGCACTTATCTGATAGCTGTGGGCTTAATTCCACCATGAATTAAAATCTGTGCCCAGCTTACTGTCCATTGCCAGTGCCACGGTCCCCAGCTGGTACAGCCACATGTTTAAATTCATCAATTTATGGGCAAACCGGAGCCCAGGAGGCATGTCAAACACCAGCCCCATTCTCTGACGGGAGAAACTGGACAGCAAAAGCCTTCCAAATGTTTTCATGAATCTCTACAACATGTGTCTTCTTTCTGAATGCCTGTCTTTAGACAAATAAACGTCAAAATGCAAGCTAAAGGAAAGAGTGTGGAATGTGTGGCATGTACCTTTATATTAGCCAGAATTCATCTACTGCAACACAATGCACAGATTTTTTTTCTAGGCCAAATAAATATGTCCTCAGGCAAATAATCTGTCCACTTAATAATTCAGTTACTGTACATATGGAGTCCCATTTTCTGTGACCAAATGGAACAGGTTTCTGTTAAAATTAATACTCTTTTATATCTCTTCAAATTAGAAGACTGACTCTGCAGTCTCTATTCTGGCAACATTTTCCAGTGGCAAAACTATGCATTGGGCCTAAGAAGTACCAACCATATACTATTAAAGAGATTTTAACTGGGGAGCTGGGGGAATGGTATTTTAAGGTAAATATGTGTCTCAGATCGGCAAAACTTCATTCAAAGAAAGACCTGAGGTCAAATTTGCAGTCCAAAAATCCCAGCTACCAACTGACCTTCCAGATTCCTTACTTTTTTACCGATCATCTTCTCTGTCTTCCCAGAGTCTCTATCTTCTGGCTTTTACCACGTTATCCAGAATGAAAAATCCCAGTTCCTATGAATTATGACCCAAATAAGGAGTCAGGTAACTAAATTCAGTGGACATGGTCAGAATATGTCCACAGCAGATCTAAACAATCATAGAATCCCAGAACAGCCCAAGTTGGAAGGGACCTCCAAAGATCATCTTGTCCGAATTTTCATGGGAAAGGGAGCCTAGATGGTATTATCTAGCACCCTGTCCCATTGCATCTTGAAAACGTCCAGTGATGGGGACTGTACCATGTCCCTGTGGAGGTTGTTCCAGTGACTGTTCTCACCGCATGTTGAGATGAAACATCTCCCAGTGCAATTTGTACTCATTGGCCCTCATCTTCTCCATGTGGCTCACTGTGAAGGGAGACCCACCATCCTCTTTGTAACCACCCTTTAAGTACTGGAATACTGTGATTAAGTTCCCCCAGAGCCTTCTCTTTTCCATGGAGAAAAGTCCAATCCCTCTCCCTCTCCCTCTCCCTCTCCCTCTCCCTCTCCCTCTCCCTCTCCCTCTCCCTCTCCCTCTCCCTCTCCCTCTCCCTCTCCCTCTCCCTCTCCCTCTCCCTCTCCCTCTCCCTCTCCCTCTCCCTCCCTTATATTTTCCTAATAATTGACAGATTATCATGCTTGTAGTAAGTTAATTCAGAGATTCATAGTTTCCAGAGGTGCCGCTAGGGTTTTTTTTCTCTTTTTCTTTCTCTGGTACGTCCTGAGTACCTCCTCCCAGTTATTCTGGAAATCCATTTCTGTCTTGGAATTTACCATCTGACTCAGGGCTGCAGTCAGTCGTTTCTATGACATTTCCAGATCTCAAGGCAAGATACATGGAAAAGAAGGAGGAAACGATGGCCTGAGACTGGAGGTTTTAGTAGCCCTGTTGCTGCAGTCTAGAGGAGAGGGCAGGTTTTGAGCATCTTCTGTATGCACTGTTGGCCTGACAGGGGTGGTGTTGTGGGCATTAGGAGCTACGAATGGAAACCAAATCAAAGTAAGTGATGTCTGGAGGTCAGAACTTCACTTTCTGAGTACCTGCTATAGTAATGGGGTTGTCACAGGGAGGGCAGGGCTGCTACCTCTCACTCATCTTTTGGCTGAGCTTTCAATTAAAATGTTTTTGAAGTGTGCTTGGAGCTGAATTAAATGTGGTCAGTACATGTTCTGAGTCCTCAGAGAATGCCTGAAGGGTTCACATCCCAAGGAAATGGCAGGGCTTCCACTCAGCAAAACAGGGAAAGGATCAGGACATGCACTTCAACCAATGCGATGGTATCTCTGGAAGCTAAGCAGGTGAAGATTAAGCTCCTACATAAGTTGGGCTTCCATGACATATCAATTTATCTGTGTAGAAAACTTAAGACATTGCCTTTCAAGTACTTTTTGCACTAAGGCACTTAAGAACCACTTATGGAACACAGGCAGAAATTCTGATCCAGTTTCAAATCCTGGCAATCCCTGTATAGTTTTGCCTGAGCTCTGACAAGCCAGCACATGGAGGAATGCCCAGGAGGTGGGTTAAACCAGCAGGAACCAAAGCTCTGTGGCAGCACCAGTATCAGCAGCCTCAAACAAAAGGGAGCAGCTGTGGAAACCTTGCCAACATCTGAACCAGTCATTGCTTGCTCATATTCAGTTTTCATGCAATTATACTACTATTGTGACTGCAGACATGACAGAAATTAAGAGGTGCTATTAAGCATTTCACATTTTTGTAAGTCATCAGAATTATGGAAACATCCTATGATAACTTAAAAATAAATCACAAAACCTAAGGGTCAAACCTTTGATCTTATTTCTAAAGATATGTTAGAGTCTATCAGAAGTGCACCCCCCACCCAATGTATGGTGGATCTGTTGAGGATCTGTAAAAGGCATGACTATGTGGGAAAACTTACTATTTTGATGTCTGCGATGTGTGGGACTGGTCACAACATGAGTTCAGATTACCTCAAATCTCCCGATATAGCCTGGCTCTGTCGGTCTTTTAGACTTTCTTCTATTCTTGTATGATCCTTTCTTGCCCTCGCTGTAATCTCATGTGGGCAAGGGCTTCTACTAAAAGACCATTCCCTCATTCAAGAGTGGGACAATTCTGTATTTCCTGCTCTTTTATCCATGTATATTTTTTGAAAATTCACAAAATATCCAATAGCTCTTAAATTCATCCTTCATTATCTCTGCTGGGCTGGGAAAGTGATTGAACATTCGGGTACATTATAAACATGTAGGGAAAAGGGTTTGAGACCCCTTTAGAGGGCACTTTGCTTTTTATTCTGCCTGCAAGGTACACCTATGCATCTTTGGTTAGAAGTGTTAAAAAGAAAAAGCAGATGAAAGCAACAGACTTTTTTGTCAAGCTGTGACAGAAATCAAATGCAAATAGAGCTCAGTTCAAGACTGTTTGTTAAGTGTCACGTCAGTGAGTATTAAATGCAGCACATGTCGTTTTACAATGAGCATACTGTATATGAATTTTATTGATTTTTTTTCAAAGAGGATACACTGAATAATGTACTCTTCCTTACCACTTGTAGTGTGTCTTCATACTTGTGTATGCACATTCATTAGACTCCTAAATGCTGCTGCCTTACTTAGCACATCTTGTTTTGTGGAGTCTGGGATTCAAGCTGTAGCAAGACCTACACAAATTACTCTCTCCCTCTGAGAAAAGTGGGACAGAGTCATTTAGACTTCCCAGCATGAAGCTGTCAATGAGCAGCTTCTCAAAATATTCACAATTAGTGCACCAGGCTTACACTAGGAGCAGGTTCTCAGCTATTTCCTTTCCACAAAGGAGTGAGTCTGAGGCTTCATTTTGCTATTAAGAATGTTACAGATGTATAAAAAAAAAATCATCAGATCTGGTTAACTATGCTGCACATCCATATGAAGTCTTTGTACTATGCTATGTGAAAAACAAATCTGATTTCTTCATATTCATTCAAAGTACACATTTTTCCAATTAATATTTAGAAAAACTGGCACTGGCATAAAAATACATATGAAAAGCAACAACAGCAATGTCATGCTCATCTCCATGCACTAGGACAGAACCATTAATGATTCAGCAATGGGATCACTGGTCCATGGGAGATACTATTTATGTTTGCTGCATCCACCTACATGCAGTTATATAAGCATATGAGCTGGGTTTGGTTTCGTGTGTGCAGTATCTTTCCGTTGCTAGCTGTGGGAACTCTGATTCCACAACCATCTCCTTACAACACTCAGATCATCAGAGTGCTTAGAAAAATATTAAGATCTGTGGCAGCTAGACAACTTGACAATCTTATCCATTCTGGACCGTAATGGTTAGCCTTAGATGTTTCAATGCCAGGCTAAAGCATGTTAAAATTGGCCATACACCTGAGACATTTAGTACATTTTTTGGTGATTTTAAGCATCTTACCTGCAGGCTTGGTGACAGACACTCAGGGTCCTTTGGAGGCTGCAAGATACACAGTGCATCTGTAGTCCAGGCTCTTGTCTCCTGACATGTCTCATCTTCAGGGGCACAGCAATGTTACACATGAGCCAAAATAGATGCCAGGAATTTAGATGATGCCCTGAAAGCTGGCTAACAAAAGGTTCATACTGAGAAAAACTCTTCCTCACATATTGAGTACTCTGAAAGTCTAGATTTCTGCTGGAAGTTTGCCACTTCTCCCCTCATCCTACACACAGATATTATGGCTTCTCCTTAATCCATTTAATCACTGTTTATGACCTTAAAGAAAGGATGTGGAAATAGTGTTTTATATATATTGTTCTTCTACAAAGATGTAATCTTAAAATCTTCAAACTTTACATACCTTTAAGAAAAAGTGGGTTACTTAAGCATTATCTAAGTGATACCTAAAAGAAGTTGCTTCAGTGGTATCCCCTTAATGAAAACAAAACTAATGTTAGGTTAACCAAACTGTGGTCTGAAAAGGGTGCAGAAGTTAAGGATTCAGCTCCTGGAGTCATGTGATGGTGCCAAGTGTGTCTATTTATCCATTCATTATCCATCTATCCCATCTATATTTAAAAGAAAATTGGTAGTCCATTAGAGAGCAGTTCCTTCCGCTTTGGAGATATTCCCTCCCTCCTAAGAAACTGCAAACAACAGTTTCTTCAGTAATGTAATGGAAAACATATGGGATGGTAGTCATTTAAAGGTCACTGTTTCTGTAAACTAGGAAGTAGTAGGCAGCATAACGTATAACTTTTGGAAGGAAAATGATTTTTTAAAAAAATTAAAAAAAAAAATATTACCCCTTGGAAGGTCATTCCCGTTTAACTGAGATCCCAGTAAACTGTTTCTTACTGGTATTGTTATTGGTGTTTTAGCTGTCATTTTCAAATAGCTCTTTGGTTTTATCATAAAGTTAATGTAAAAATTGTTTTTGGAAACTGTATTTTAGGCTAAATGTATTTATAATGCCAGACAATATGATTTGATACAAATGCCTGTACCATTTACATACAGCTTTCATTCAGTGTCATGTTTTGAGGAAACAAACAAAAAAATCATGCCCAGATTGCTGACAAATAAGTTTTTCCGTATGAAGAGAAAGAACCAGCTCTATTTACTCAAATAAGGAGCAGTGTGTCATAAAAATGCATTTTTTCTTCTTCTTCCTTCTCTCTGCTGACACCCCTCTCAGAGGAATTTTTTGATCCCTTCTGCACCTTCTCTGTCCTTTGCAGTCATGCCTTTTCACTGCTTCTCTTTACATTTCCTCCAAAACATTTTTTTCTCCCAATTTGCCTCCTTTAGGGAGTGCTGTTACATTTCTGTTCTTCTGCTTCTTTTTCACCTCCTTTATGACTTTCTTCCAGAGCCTTCCTTGCTCATCCCAAAGCTTAATTCTTGCAATCTGACACATTTCTCAAATCACTCTTGCATTGTTTGCCTTATTTCTGCTTGTAGTTCTTCCCTATAGACCAAGCTCACTCTTATATGTTCTCAGTAATGTGGCCTGACTGCAAAGACAAGGAGAGCTTTGGAGGCTATGTTAAGACAATGCAGGTACTGTATCACATCTAGATTTTTTTTAAGCAATTGCAAGTTAAAAGCAGCATTTAAGGCAATGGTAGAGAGTAGAAGGCTCACGCTCAGCAGAACCTGTAACATATTTAAGACAACCGAACTGAAGCATGGAGGAGGGCTATTTTCACATGTTTATTTCAATGAGTAAAGGCAAGAGGTCTGCATGTGTGTTCTTCTCTTTGCAACCAGATATTCTAGTGACTTCGCACAGATATTTGTTCAAAAATATTCTTAGAGCCTAAGACTAAAAGTTAACATTTTATTTTATCCACAAACCGCCAGCAGGCACAGTGACTTATATTGATTTTCTAAATTAATATAATTCAGGAAACAATCTTTTAATCTGTAAGGAAAATACATTTTTGACAGTGTTTTTGTCTTCAGTTGTTGATAAGGGCTATGTTAAACCAAAGAATCATTAATCCTGACTTTTGCTGGTATGTGTCCTAAAGACATTTGACTCCGTAGATAATTTACAGGAAATAATATGGTTACTGTAAAAGTCCCATTTAAAAGAAGAAAATTACTGTAATAGCAAATTGTAGTCTTCCTTAGAGAGTGATGGGACAGTATTTCCATTGTGCATAAAGGACTGCATCAACGGTCCAAATGTACAGCAACAAAAATTGGCCACAAATCTTGGCTAACAAGTTTTCTAGTACCTGATGGAATGAACTTCCCGGCATGCCATGGCTGACATTTCAAGTCCAGAGTATGTCACAAAAAAACATATTCCATTTCCCAGACTTATCATATGACTTTTGAGATTGTCCAGTCATGTCCAAGACTTCTGCATGAAGCTAGTAGGTATGACACCAGATCTGCTGGAGACTTGATCTTCCACAAACCCACATCGATCCCAGACTGTTGAAGATAGACCAACAGTGAGATCTGGGTCAAGATTCAGGCATCTAAATTTAGATCTGCATGTAGCTCTCAGCAGCCACATTTCACTTCACTGTAGTCAGTGATGGTCTCAAGTTAGATGCAGTTCTCCCCACACAGACAACTAGTGTCATTTTAAACGCCATGGGGCATGTCAGTTGACCTCCAGCTGCTACTTGAGAATGGTAAGGATCTCTTGTAGGTCCTATCTGACAACTGTCAGACCAACAGGGCATCTGGAGCTCCTTAGCGTCTTCAGTGGCACCAGATGGAGTTAGTGTAGCCTGGAGAGTTGTTCAGTTCGGACACCTACCTCCAGCTTCTCCAGAAACTACTATACCTAACATTGACCTGAGCACATGAACACAAAGTAAAAATAGCTTGTGCTCTAAAGAAAGGATATCTAAGCAAATGTAGCAAGCAAATGGGGGAGACAGGAATAGTTGCTCTGTCCTCAGAAGAGGAATAGAGGGGAATTAGCAGACAGCCAAGTGACATGAGTTGTCAAGTTTCAGAGAGGCAGTGCTTGGCAGAGGGAATTTACTGCAGAGACTTTTCTGCAAGACCTCTCTAGCTCTCCAGCCGTGGCTGAAGACGTTGGACAAAATTGCTAGGAATTTGATGTGAAGCAGCCAGAACAGCCACATACTTTTTTTTCTTTACACACACTACTTCTGTTGAATATCACAGGAGTTTTGCCATCGCTCTCCATGGCTTTGAGTAGGTTCTGCGAGATTCCCCAAAGATTTCCACAGGTATTTAGAAAAATTTGCTCAGACAATGCAAATAATGGTATGCTCTCCTTCCTGCAGTCAGAAACCTTTGAATAGAGGCAGAGAAGCATTTGTCAACATGCATGACCTGTGCAACCTCCTAGATGTCCTACTCAACTTGTGGACTTCCTATGGCTGCAGCCCTTAAGCTCGATGTAGCGTATAATACACTGCTCATACCAAGTCTCCTTTCCAGTCCCTTCAGATTAAAGCCACTATTGGTCAGGCATGGGGAGAATTGCCCTGTCTTGCCTGAATGCCACAAACTGATGGTTGCTCTAACTATGGCAGGACAGAAAGATGCTTTGGAAAATATGGAGGAAGCTCTTGAGTGTGCTCCTAGAAATGCTAGAGCACAACAAACGTATTAAGATGAAGCTTTAGTTTTTGGCTACATGCTATGTGAGGTCTGTTTTTTATTTCTCCCTGTCTTCAGACTTTGTCAAACAGTACAGTGAGGCTTTTCACTGTGAGCTTGATTAAAATGTTGTATTTTACAGTCATTAGAGAAAGTAAGGAGTGTGTTCAGACTAAAAGTCAGTGTGGAACTTCTAGGGATTAGAGGGATGATTCAAGAATCATGATCTTTTGGGACTCTCTGTTGCTAAAATTGAAATCAACCCTATATTAGTGCACAATGGTAAGGAAGTGATCATTAAATTCACATTGGCTAAACGTTTTCAATAACCTCTGAGCTAAGGTGAAGTGACATCTTAGAGCTAAATGATGTCACCACATCTCTGACCCATCCCAACCTGGATAATATAGCACATTGAGTAAGCATCCTTTCATGCTTTAAACTTCTAAAGGTTTTAGAATTAATAGTTCAGATTTACAGCAGCAGTAATCATCCAAGGTCATGAGAGGTTATGAACTTTCAAAAAATGCGGCCAGTGAAGATATGGGACATCATACCACCTCAAAGCAGGAGCTGGAAGAGAGTAATGGAGCTGCTTTATATTGTTACTGAAGTCGTGCATGTGCAGCAATCATTTCTTGAATACAGTCTTTATGAAAGTAAAGCCTGACATAATCGGGGCTATTTCTTACAAAACCATAGCTCATGGTCACCATAGTGCATATGCTATTTGCTTACATAGAATTGTATTCATGCAGCATATCTTGCTTGAAGGAAAAAAATAATTATATATATATATATATATATTTCAAATACAGCAAAGTTATTACAACAATTAAGGGGAGAAAGAACTTCAATGGAAACACAATGTTTAAAAAAGATGGGCCTAGGAAAGGAAAATAATAATTTGCAATCTTTCGTGTATTAATGGCAGAAGTCTTAAACACAACAGATGTTTAGTGTGCAGCTATGAATGCAATAAGCAATTTTAAGAAGCTAATATTGGGTCACTTCCTGTTACTGTATTCAGGACTAGTCAAAACTTTTCTCATCAAATAACTTGATGAACTGTCTGCAAATAAAGGCCTGCCATTGTGAATGAAGTCTGGAGAATTCAGGCTTACTGTTCTTGTTTCACTTTTTAAAATATTTTCTCATTATACCTGTACTTTATGATTTCAAAGACAAATATTAACCTGCGTGTTTGGAATAAAAAAAGTATTCAAGACACACAGCAGCTCTTGCTCTTAGAGGTGAAGGGATGCTTAAATCTGAAGCTGAAAATCATCTAGGGCTTGACCTATAGAAACAGAATTTATAGGGTATATATAACAGTCAAGACAGCTGGTAGTCTACGGAGTAAAAAATACTTTGGTTTCTTAAAATAACGACATATTATTTAAATAGTTTTGATAACTAAAGATCTGTTTTGTACAGTACTGTAGAGAGTAGCAGTTCTTTTTTTGTGAGGCACTGAAACCAGAATACGTTTTTTTATTGGACCAGACTGTAAGCAAGGGTTGTGCCAGCTCTACAAGACAAATACTGGCCTGTATTTGGAGCATCTTCTGGGTGTAAATTCCTCATGCCAACAGTAAGGCTAGCAAGATTTATCTTTCAGGTGAATGATTCATTGATGCTTGTCTTATTTATTAAAAAATATTTTTTAAATTGAAATTGAACCACATTTAGGCCTGGATTTTCTAAAGAGATTCCCAAAACCTCTGTTTAAGAACAATATATATAATAGGATTTTCTGACTACTGAATACATACCATTTTTCCATGGATCAGTCTGCCTAGAAACCGATTGTTGTTGTTGTAGCTATTATTTTAAAATCAGTATAGGAATAATGTAATTGCCCAATAGGACACACTAGCTTTTAGGCTGGACCAGATTCTTCCATCCTGATTCGTTTTTAATAGTTGCTCTGTAAATAGTCTTATTTACATGACTACTGTCATGCTGTATAAATAAGCCATCAAAAAGCCCATTAAAAGGATGACCTAGGTTTAAGGTGCACAGGTCATTTCTATTCATACCTTTATTTACATATTAGCAAGTTATTTTAAAATGTTGGCATTCTACACATCAATTAATTTCCAAAAACCACAGCCACCTTCACACACCCATAATAACTCATATATTAGCAAAATAATCTGTGAAATTTACCTCACACTGGTTTTAAGTTCCTTACCCAAGAAATGAGACTGGGGAAGGGCCAATCTTCTAAACATTTTTGTCACCCAGATATGATGCAGTAATCTACATGGAAAAATATTTTCTGAGAAATCAAATAATATTGAGTAAAACTAATAAAACCATTAAAATTAGGGCAAATTAAGATTTATGAGAGTAGCAATAGGGATTCTAGCCAGGCATTATAAAGCAAAATAGCCTATTAGGATGGGGTTTTTTCAATATGATCTATCTGAAACTCTATATTGTAAAAATCAGCCAGGGTAATGGCAGTAGGATATATTGTGCCATTTCAAATGTATTTTGGCTCTTGCCTGAAAATA
Source organism: Falco cherrug (assembly GCF_023634085.1). Taxonomy (NCBI): domain Eukaryota; kingdom Metazoa; phylum Chordata; class Aves; order Falconiformes; family Falconidae; genus Falco; species Falco cherrug. The sequence continues at coordinate 46,762,455 of NC_073698.1, forward strand.
ATGACCAGACAAATAAATTCCTGGGAATTGACCATGGCATTGAAATTTCTATTTTGGTAGCTTTAAATACATGTAAAATTCTTTAAAATTTCTAAATTTCATAAATTGCCTTCAAGAATTCTAATCAATAAAGAGGCATTAAAAATAGAAGATTTCTGAGATTACAAATACCATTTTGCTTTTTAAAAAATATTCTCTATTTTAATTTTGATATAAAAAGAAATCATCATTATAGGAAAAAAAAATTAAAATATAGTCTTACCAGTTCTGTTAGTCACTACAGTCATATAATCCTTTCTTTTTTAACGGCAATAGCTTTAAACTACATCTTTTGTTTCTAAGACATCTCTGTTCCATGTCCTAAATTACCTGTACATGAAGAAGTCAATTTGTAAATGTGTTTTCTTATAAATAAGCAGCAAAACTAAAATTGTTATGATTTATTTGAAATAATAGACTACAGTATGACAATTTTCTTTTTCTTAATTATAAAATACGATTACATTTTTGTGCTTTCATACCTGAACATTACAAAAGCTGAGAGAACTATTTCTGTCCTACTTCTGATTAGACCAGCAATGCCACTTCCTCAGGTCTTATCAGATGGTTTTGATAATAATTACTTGGGAAGTGTTTGATCTCAATGATGAATACTTGATTAGTTTTTCATGAAATCAGTCAACCACACCACTCAACACTACTCATGTGAGACCTTGTTGATTTAGCTGTTCGAAAGAATGCATTCTTTTTCACTACAGTTATGGGATGTCAGTCTTTGGGGAAAAGAGGGTGGAAAAAGGGCAAGTTTATGGGTAATGATATTGCAGCAGCAGATATTTAAGGTTTGCTAATTCTCTTCGCAATTATGTTCATTCCCTGCCTTGTCACACTGCCTGCTACATGGCGACAGAATCAATCTTAGCAGTGGAATAAATTTTTCCTTTTTCAAAAAAAGGTTCCATGACACCATTGTCATCTTTGAAACCCTTGGAGGGTTTTGCCCTGATGAATAATATTTCATATGTGGAATGTTTATGTGATTTTCACGGAGTGATAACCCCGCTACCACCTAACTTTGATGCATTGAGATTGCTGCTTTTCCCTACTAAAGTGCTTTTACACACCACCTCCTACAAATTGACTTAAGAGTTAGAAATAGAAGATTCAACAAAACTTCAACTCTCCATGGAAAAAGGGGTCTTACAGAGAAATTTATACACTGGGCACAATCTCCTTTAATTATTTAGACAGGAGCTTTTGCTGAATAAGAGTTCTAGGCATTTTTCCCTCATTCTTTTTCTTTTCCTTTATGCAGTTAGAATCAGTTATCCAAAGCTGACCATATATCCATATTTTAAAATGACTATTTTTTTAACCAAGCTTTGTTTTAAGGATTGGTCTGCAGACCTACACTCACTGTAGTCAATAGCATTGTCTGCATAAGTAAAAATTGCTCATGTAATGAGACACTCAATGGATTAGTCTCCAAGTTATAGGGAAGAAAATCCTATATCTCAGGTAATTGTGATTAAGCATCTGCACAAGAAGACATTTTCAGGACAATGTCCTTGTTTGTCAGTCATAAAATAGCAAGGCAGAACCTTTTATCAAAACAGGGGTTAATGCCACATTAATTAAGAGAAGGGAAGAAAATTTCCAAGGAGGCAATAATTTTCTCTAATGTTTTTCTTTTTAAAGTTGCTAATAGAATGATGACAGTTTTAACAATCCGAAAACACAATGCATTCCAAATGTTTCCTTTGTTAATTATAAGATCTCTGGAAATTGCCTAGATCTTTAAAACTTAATGTTTCACTAATAAGCTTAGATCCCTTTAGGTTGTTGTTCTTGGGGTTTTTTTTGTTTTTAATATCAACTGTTATTTTGGAGGCAATGCATTTCTCTTTGAAGATCCAGTTTAAGCAGGCTCTTCTCTAAGAGACTCAGACTGCTTAAAAAGAAAATAATGTTCCAGAACTATAATTATTTTGGTTATTGTGTCATCATATTAATGCTGCACTGGAAGAAATGTTCATTGGAACATTTTATTGTTTTGAACTAAGTCTAAAAAGAAAGGGAGAGCAGTCAGGCTGCTGGGTGGAAAAATGCAACATCTGTCTTTAAATGGTGAAGATCAGTTTGAATGCATTTACCTCCAAATATAACATGAATTCAGCGGGTTTTATTTAACTGTTGTGCACTGTCAAAGTGCCTGTCATCCCAAGATATCATCTTTATGTAATAGTTGTTGGCCAGCATTTCCGAAGAACTCAGCTCCTGGTTAGAAGCTGAAATGAACAGAAAGATTTTCATAGGGGCTTATTACTCTGCAGTTCCCATTGAAAACAAAGGAAGCTACTGGGGTTGAGGTTTTCAAAGGAACCTAAAGGATTTAGGTGTCCAGTTCCCATTCAGGGGCTACAGAAGTGGAAGACCTAACCCAGTACCTTTGAGGAGCCTGGCTCAGGATTTTCAAAATTCATAACACGCAAAAGCAGAACAAATGTCTACAGTCAAGAAAAGGTCCTAAGCCTGAGGGATGTCAGAACTAAGGGGTAACTCGTGGATCTTGGACTCCAAATAAAATAGACCATCCAAGAGCAAAAAAATAAGAGTATGGCAAAGCAATTAATCCTCACATTTTTACTGAAGTCAACTCACTTCAAATTGAAGTGTGCAGGTTATTGTTAAAGGCATATGCCCCAGTTACCCACAGACACTGCTAATACTCCTGTTGTCTTCGAGTCCTTATGCATATCAAAAAATGAGGAAAATGAGAAAAAAACTCTGCAGTAATGTAGGGATTCCTACCACATTGCTCTCCTTATCAGTAAAATCCTTACTGACCTCTCATTTAATTCTTCTCTCATTATTCCCTTCAAAAGGAAGCATGCATTCTGGACAACAATAAAAAAAAATCTATAGAGTAGTACCATTTCTGTCATTTGCAGCTAATGAATGCTTTTTAGTATTGACTAGCAACTGGTCTAATAATGACAATGACTCCACTGATTTAGAGCAATAAATCCAAAGACTTGGCAGGCCTCTATTAGTATAATAAGCTCAAACATTCATTCAGGAACATTAAGAAAATGGGCAGCAGACTCTTGAATATCAGAGATTCTCATGTTTCTTTCCTTTCGATAACACCATCTGGCCGAAAAAAGCATGATTTTGCAGTGTTTAATGTGTAAATGTAAGTGACAGCTAAGGTAACTGTGAGGATTTTTTTATTTCACTGTTGCTAAGAGTGGGTCAATTATGAAAAATATTATTACTGTAGGGCTATGAGAGCCCATACTAACAGCATCTATTAGGAAAGGTTTGGGGGGGTTAAATGCCTGTGTTCAGCATCTACTGTGGACAACAGCTATTACCAGTGGCTCCAGATATTATCAGAATTGGATGTTTAATACCCCTCATAACAAACAGACCTCTCAGAGTTTTATCACTAGATGAAAAGCTTAAAAGACTTCAGATAAATAACAGCAATATGCTTGTCTTCATCAGTGATACAGGGAGTAAAGATAATTTGCCAGGCATTCCTCATTTGTTTTATGTACATTTATTTTTCTCATTCAGGGAGGATATATCAGTTATTATTATTTATTTTCATTATTACATGCAGATGAAATAAAGAAACCATTAATTCTATTTGTTTCATCAAATCACTGTGCAGATACTGTTCCAGAAAAAACTCTAAAGTAAGAAACAATCTTGCCAGATAAAGTCAGACAAACAAGCCAGCCAGAAAAATCATGAGACAAATCCGTCCGGTTCGTACTTTAGTCCAAACTGTAAATCCCCCTTAGAAGCAGTGGTACAAACTAACCTTCAGTGAGATCCCCCTTGTACACTGTAGGATATTTCCCCTTTTTACTCATCTGAGGGCTTGTATTAAGCTGCAAAAAAACCTTTCCCACTAAAGGGAAGGCAAAAGCACTGTCAAGCAGTGGAGACAGTAAGACCTATGATGGTCCCTGCAGACAAGCTCTACCACACAGGGCAAAGGCATTGAAGACATCTTGATCCAAGAGGCATCCAGTACTAACCTGCAACAAATTGTGTGGGTGAAATAGCTTCCTGATGAAGTTATTGGCCAAGTTGCATGTCTTCATAGCTGCATTTCTTTTTTATAATTTGCATTTACAACTGAGTTTTGACAGAAGCTTGTTTGGAGCTGCGTGGAAGGGACAGAGGCTTGCTGCTCAAACATTGGAGCATCTGGGCAGCAGATGCTTCTACAAAATTATATTTTCCTGCAAGTATTGTAGATAGCAGCCATAGGCCCTAACTGTATGAAAAGCAGGAAAATGTGGCTAATGCCAGAGTTCCCATGACAGTTTGCATACAAATTTGTGGCTGGTGGTGGATTCATTAATAAAGTCAATACAGAGTTTATGTCAGCTCCACCAAGGCAGATACCATAGGAGAAGCAGTCTAACTTAGCATTTCATCTGATGTATTTAATTTTCTAATTTATTTAGTAATAAAGAGTGGATTTATTGTGTTTGAAAATGGAAAGTGCTCGGCAGTGTGAAACATCCTGCTAGAAGAGATCTGGAACATATTGCAAGGATGATGGCAAGGACAAAGAAGCAGCTGGAAGTTCATAGGTCACTATATGAGAGCAACAAAAGTAAAAAGCTCTTATTCCCACTTACTAGTTTATTATTATTTTTGTTATCTTGCTGTTATGCTTGGTCCTGGCAAGGTGCTCATTGCAGTTAGTGTAGCAAATTTCAATCATATTGTCTCCTGAATATGATCAGCAGCCCAGCGAGAAGGGAGGACAGAGTTGGGGTATGTGTTTAACGATTTCCTATACCCACACGCTCCTCGCTTCAGCAAAACTCCTTCATTGGGGCTTTATCTCAGCAAAATAACAAGCATAATTTGTCAAAATAAGTGAATATGTGTTGTGTGAGGTAACAATAAAGAGAGAAATACTTAATGAATGGTATTTAAAATCTTCTAACACCATCACAAATTGCAAAACGCTGTAAGAAAAGCCAATTAAAGATTAAGCCCACCTACAGCCAATAGAGAAAAAAAAATGAGAGTTTGAGGTGTGGATGTCCTCAGGGTCAATTAAGTGAGATGCATCCCACCCCAAGTGCCCAGTAGAAATGGATGGCATAGAACAGGAATAGTCCTGCCCCTCATGTGAGACAGCTAGCAAAACAAGCTCCATGTTCAGTACAACAGCTTCAGGAACATGGTTTAAGTTCCAGGGCTTGGTTATAGTCTTTTAATGCTGCATATTAGAAGGCACCTAAGTGAGGCTTGTATTTTCATGACAAATGCAGTGTGAAGCTGGAAATTATTTCAGCCAGCAGTTACTGGCGCACTGCCAGAGGATTACAGATGGTACAGGGTTACTCTGTCTTGAGCTGGGAAACCAAGAAAGCTTGAAATGATAAGCCTTCAAACAGGAGGTGTTTCTGTGCCACTTGCAATTGCAAATACAGATGATTCAAGTAACAGACATCAGGATCCACACATCTGGTCTTCACAAGAGGACAGTAACTCCAGAATGAGTCAAGCATACTGCAGCTAAAAATGAACCAGAAACAGAAGCTTTACAATTCATAGCCATATTTCCAGAGCCAAAGCCTTTTTTAGCATTTTGATCCCAGCCTGCACCTACAAAAAGGCAGTCTAGTTTTCTGCTACTTGTTAGGATGAAAAAAGAGAATGCAGTTAAAGTGGAAAAAAATCTCATTAAAGAAAAAAAAGAAATTTTGAGCCTTGACAAAGAATTATGTGGAGACCCACACCAGACTGAAGGCTAAACAAGAGCCCAGTTTGAAATTAAAGAAAACGTTTGCCCTGTTTGGAAAAATTGCATGTTTATCAGACTGAGTCTTGATTCACAGTGTACAAAGACAGTTCTGAAATCATTCCAGCGTATGCACACTGCATTTCTGGGAGGAAAAGGTGCTGCTCGTGACAAGGGAAGTCATCTTAGTTCTGTTGATCAAAGCCTTCCTTAGAAGTGGGGCTGCACAGGTTTCTTCTACAACAGAAAAGAAGCTTTTGAAAAGAAAGATGATGCAAAGAAGGAACAAATTCCTGAAGTAAATGAGGTAATTACCACCTGGACATAGTGTTTTACACTTTGTAAGAAACTTAGTGGAAAGACAGTAAGCAGATTGCATAGGCAGGCACTATCACAAACACGCATGCCGGGTGCAGAAGAACTGTACCAAAGACAGCTAAAGACCTGTGGAATAACAAGTAATAAGCACTCATGCGAACAAGGAATAGGTGTTAACAGATACAGCTGCACACAGTGTATTTGAAAACATAGACTACAGGTCACATCATAAGACAGGAAAATCCTTTGCAGCAGTAACTCTGGAAAAAGGTTTAGATATCAAAGTAAGGGAATCTGTTTTCAGTGCCATTCTTTACCAAAAGGGCAACGGCTGTTGTTTGTATAAAGAGATCCCAAGTAGCAGCTGAAGAGCTTAAATGGCTTACACTTACTTAGAAGTATTTATATTGATACTGAAATTCTGTATGTCTCTTAAAAAATATTTTTAAGGAAATTAAGACGTTTTAGGAAAAAACAAGAATGTTGTAAAGCATCTGTTATAATGAAAGAGTTATGGAGCTAAACCTATTTTTAAGAATGCCCAGTCTACTGTGACCTCAGCCAATAAGATCTTATATGAAAAAAAGAATTCTGATAATGAAGGCTCTTCTGCCCTTTAACCAAGTAATAATAAAATCCTGGAGAAAAAAAAACAGATCCAGAATACACAGATCTTTAATACTGAGCAAACTAACCACTGGAACAATTTCTGAAGGCTGGTGGTAGCGATTTTTCATTACTAGCAATTTTTAATTCATACTGAGGTGGTTTTTTTCCCTGAGATTTTTGTCTGTTTCAGACTGGAATATTTTAGAGGAAACCTACAGTGCATGTTAAACACAAGATCAGAGGAGATAATCACAGTGGCCATTTCTTGCATATGAATCCACATTGGATTTCCACACAGGAAATGAATGAGGAGTGGCACAAATTATGAGCTCTAACAGTACTGTGAATATCAGTTTTGGGGCAACACAATTCTCCTGAGGATGGGAGTCCAGCTTGGAGCTTGGTGGATATGGCACTTCCATACCCTGGCTGTGCCCAGCCTGAGGATACACAACAAAGTCAAAGAAATGGCAGACATATAGGTGGAAGGCTGCCAAGACTGATAAATACAATAATAGTAGGTAAGATGCTGGTTTCACCGGTAGTCCCTGTAACAGTATGAGAAATTTCAGCTTTCTGTGGTTTTAAGGCTTGCACCAAAATTTAGATGAACAGATGACAGAAGTTGTCAATATAGAAAGCAGTAGTATTAAAGCGAATATCTGACTCTAGAAACCAATTAATATATCAGACACTATTTGGAAGATCTATTTTTAAAGGCATTACCTGCATCTATGGATGTCAGCCCTGTAACAGCTAAAGGCTAGTTCCTTCTCAAGAGCCTCTGACAGTATGCTCCCAAAGAAAGTTATGAAGAAGCTCTGTTACTTGTTGTACCCAGAAGATGGGCATTTGTAACAATGTTGTAACGCTGAGGTTCACAAGCATCACCAGAAAATCAATCATCATCAGAAAATCAACCAACACTGCTAACTCTGCTGGAACAAGACACATTTGTCCATGTTGATAGGACACCTATTCCTTACTGAAACTCTGGAGATGCTACCGAGAAGCAGCACAGCTAGTCCCACACATGCACACCCTAAGCTGCAGCACACACTCTGTTTTGTCCTCCCACTTTGACAACTATTTCTTTCTGGATTATAGTGGCATGTCTGTCACGGGAATTGTGTCATAACCATTCCTGTTCCCTGAAGTACATCTTAACAAATTCCCCACATAATAATTAGATAGCAATCAACAATCACAGTTGCTTTGTTGTTTTCTAGGCTGTTAAGCCATAAAACAAAGAATAAGGTTAAGTGATTTTCAGTAGATTACCACAAAGGACAGTAAGTGGCATGGAAGTCATCACAACATTTGAGATACTTTCATTCAGAACAGTTGTAATATCTGTGACTGGGCACTTAAATATTCACTTTATTAAGGGAAAACTGAAGATATTTAAGTACTTCTGAAGACAAGAATTTAACACCTATAACACTTTCTACAAGGACTCACAGTAAGACTATTTTTTTAAAGCTTCTGGTAGAGTTCTGCATTTACCCTCCATTTAAGACCAGCTCTTCTTGCTGCTTCTGGGCTGAGCCTGTCAGATGCTGAGTTTTGATGGTTTTCATCCCTTCTCAGTATGAGTCAGTCTCTGGCAGGGCTGGAACCTTGACTTAGACATGTTCTGAGAAGGGACCGTCTGCTGCTGCAAACCGTGTGGCTGCTCCTGGGGATTAGGCAAGATGCACCAAAAGTATTTTCATTTGTGACCTGAGTCAAATTTAGATACTAGTGTTAAAAAACAACTGCACCGAACTACGGTTATTGCTCAGCTCTCTCACAGCATCTCTAACAACTGTTTGGAAGGATCATCTTTTTTGTTTTGATTGGTGTATTTGAATTAAATTTGTTCTTTTTTTCTGGTTAGTAGAACTAAGTCTTTTGTTGTACCCTCCAGCAGCCAGAAAAACGGACTTTGCAATCTGTTGTACATCTCTGTTTTCAGATTTTCCTGTAGTCTGTCACCTGATAAAACATGTAGCGGGCCTTGTTGTATTTCTCTTATCCTTTAACAAGGTGCAGGGGAAAAGTTTTCTTACCAGCTGAGGTCATTTAGGGCTAGGCTAGACACAGGCACAATCATCTCTTCCCGGGATATCAAGTCTGGTGGTTCTTACTTGTGATACCTATGGAGAATATAAATTTGCACACTGATGTCTGTCTGAATTTGATGCTTCTGGAGAATTTCAGACTCCCCTCTCTAAGGTTTGTTTCATGCTTCAGATGTGTTTTTTGTTTAGTTTTAGGGTTTGGTTTATTTTGGTGCTACCATGAGTTATCCATTTTGCAGGCAGTGGGTATATGAATCCTAAAGCAGGGGTAATGGAGAACAAGGAAGGAGTAAAGCCATATCAAGGACAGAGCAAAATATAGAGATTATACAGCCTAATGCATGGGCTGGGCTGAGCTACATAGGATCTTCTGGAAAGGCTCTGGGCCCACACTCTCTGACTCCTACACTAAGGACCTGGAAATATGCTGGGAGATTCCCAAAACACCCATCTCCCTGCCAGTCACATGGCAGGGCAGGTAGACATACCCTACCCCACCATCCAGCAAACATTCTTGTCATGTGACAGACATTTTGGACATAAAATGATGCAGCAAGGGGAACTTCAGGGTCCCTAGTAAAGTGGATCCAGGGCTCAGGACAAGGCTGTATGAATTTCGGAGATAGGCTACTCCAGGTGATCACCAGCTGGGCTTCCTAACCCACTGGTTAGAGACAAGAAATCAACACCCTGTCTTGTGTCCATTTTGTGGCTGGACTATGAACCTGGGTATGTCACTTTTCCAGTTTGTACCTATGCTCCCTCGCTCTTATTTTTATAAACTGCAAATTCTCTTCAAGGCTGTATCTTGCTCCAGTTTTTCACAGTGCTTTTTTAGAGCAGGAGCCTCTGGGGTTACTGCAATACAAATAAATAACACTAAACCTATAACAGAGGTATTATGTGAAATGAGCTGAGATTTTGTATATGAGCCATTAGATGTGTGGGATAAGATGAATTCATTAAATCTGAAAACATAAACATATAAAGTGTGCATACCCTCTTAGTCTATTATATCCTACTGAGCACATATAGACATATATGCTTTGCCTATTATATAAAGTGAATCTAAAATGCGTTACATTAAATAAAGTGTGTCTCCTAATACCATGCGCATTATAGCTACTCAGCAAATAATAAATACAATTGAAATGACATAAAAATTAAAATGGACTATATTCATTACTTCCTAACAGCAATCTTTAATGACACTAGCAAAAAAAAGGGCAAAGGTACGTCAGCCTGGAATTCCTGAGGTACATGTGACTAGAGTTCATCGAGACATCTCTGAAAACTTTGAAGCTCCTGGCACAGCAGTTGCACCAGCACAGCCTTGAGTTCAGGCTGCAAAAGCCTTCCTCCAGTCCCAGGCAAATGCCCAGCAACCAAGTCACATATCACCTCAGCTATAATGTTATTGGTATAATAAAACTTTAAACAAGTTTATTTAAAGCTAGCGTACACATGTCTGTTTGCAGTGCAGCTGGGCCTCTGGATTACTGTGTAAACAAGGTCCCAACTTCATCCTCAGTGGTTTTTATCACAAAAAGAAAATTCAGTCTTTTGACTTTGTGGACTAGTGCAGCACTACATCTACATCTATGACTGGATTTGCTCCCTCTGTGGTTTCTACTTGGGCAAAGTGAACTAGACAAGATTTCGGTCAAGTGAGCTACACAGAACCTTTTTTGTAGTACTGCATCTTCTCCTTTGGCACCTGTATTGCCCGTGCCCTGGAGTATTTGTCCCCTTTTGCCTCCCTACCAGCCATGACAACAGGATGCACAATAAAAATCTGTGTTTACAAATCTTGCATGCAAATGATTACGGAACAGCCATGATATGCAGCAATTTAAATTTGTTGACAGAGTTGCTAAGAAACATACCTTTTGATTGTATGAAACCCTTTTTGATACAGCTCCACGCTCTGACAGTTGAAGTTATTGAACAAGAGTGAGGACTCTTTAAAAGAGGAATTTCTGACATTTGCTATGTTTTCAGAGGCTGTAACATAACATTGAATATTCCTTCAGTGTCAGTTTTATTCAGTAGCAGAGTGTCTGATTCCATATATATTTAAACTATCTTATATTTCAAAAATTGGCTTCAGCACTTCTGTACTACCTTCTCCTACTCACATGCACAATTGTTTTGCAAAGAATTGTGATCCTTACATGCTCCCCTGCCAAATACCTTATAAGTTTCTATATTTTTTCCAATCTGTTCTTTAAACATCCTTTCTCCAGGGCATTTTCACAAAAGGCCTCATAGCATGCTACTTGGATATCAACAGTAAAATACACCATTATTTTGACATTCCAGTATTATGGAGACAGCTGATGCTTTAAGAACACACATTCACACTGTAGATACCTAAGCATTAAATAGTGGAGCAGAGCTGGGGAAAAAACAGGGCCCAGATTCATCCCACGTTGAATTACCTGTATCATTTAGCTGACAAAATTAGAAGCGTTGTCATGTAAAGTCTTGTCAGTAAAAAGAGGATGATTTCACCCTTCGTTTGGATGAAACACATTTTGGAGGCATCTAAACTTCACTTCATTACTAAGGCAGCCTAGAGCAATTATAGTCCTAATTTAAACACCTCAGGTGTTTAATGTTAAGGATTAAGCAGACTTAATCCTACCCTAACTGATCATAACCTTATTTTTCTTAGCAGGCTTAGCAGTTGTAATTACAACCTGCCTACATCAATACTACCTTTTGTGCATGGCTGTCACACTGTTGCATTCTATGCACAATAGGGAAAAGGCAGATGAGCGAAAATTTCAACATTTTTGTGGGGATGGGAGATAAGCAAAGACAATTATGGGACATAGGTAGATATGAGAACCTCAAGGAAAAACATGTGACATCTTACCCTTCTGAAGGCACACATTGCTTTCCAGGATCAACGTATGGAACACTTTTGGACACTTTGCATTTTTTCTGGTTTGAAACATAGGAACGTAATTTCATGTGTCTAACAAAGTACTATTTTTAATCAAATAAAATGGCTGAACAATCATAAATTGAATCTGCAAAGGCAGAAGGATGACTCTGAGAGGAGATAGATCAGTCTATGATAGTAAAAAAACCACAGGAAAAGAGTAGGGTAAGAAAGAACCAGTCACTTTCAGATTTACTCAGAAATTTACTCAGAAGTGCCAAAGACTATCTCTGCCTACCATTTTCTCTTCACATCTTGTTTATAGGGACCATTTTTTTTTCCTTGTGAAAAAACACATCTCCCGAAATTGTGCAAAAGTGTTTTGAAAAGGATTTTTTAAAATGTGAAATAAATGTAAAAATAATGAGTCATACTCTGTAATGGCCATTGCAGAGTGTGCATTAGAAGGCAACCAGAGCACTCTCAGCATGCACTAATAGCTTGCTAATGCACAGCCTTCAGTGCCTTATTGCTATAGTCGACATTTACCACAACGCATACTTTACAGCAAGAAATATTTTGGGCTCCATTATGCTTTCACAACCTTGAGCTGTGCTGGGAAGGGCTGGAATAGAGTGCTGTGAGCAGTGGGAGCTGAAGACCTGGAGAAATAACTCACACCTTTACCATATGTTGCTATATAGATGGAAAAGACCCCCCAAACTCAGGCTTCATGCAACAGAAAACATCACCGGGGGGAAGGAAAGACTTTTCATCCAGCCTGGCTCTGCTGGAAGACAGTAGTGCAAACCAGCTTGTAACAGGGCTTTGTCCTCAATACTTCACAGGGTTTTCACCCTGGGACCATGCAAGGTTCTCGTGTTCCTGTCCCTCTGTACCCAGACACCACAAATCACATTTTGGTTGCATGGGTTTTAAGGTTCCCTCTTGTCCCAAGCTCTGTACCAGCAGTTCTCACCCCCTCTCCTCTTTGCCCTCTGTGTGCATTTGACCATGAACAAGTCTGCCAGGACTGCACACCTGTGACTGAAGCTACCAAAACCATGCTCCTTTAGCTGGGCTTTTGCAGCTCAGTACCTGAGCCAGGAACAACTTCACAGACAGTGCAGTTTGGATTGATTAATTTAGCTTCTCTGGCATTTTCTGATGCTGTTCTGTTTCTGTTCTTTCTTATCAGGTAAATCAATTCCCAGTCACTAGAAGAAGCATGAGATGCCCCGGTGCTCGCCCAGGTCAGGGGCTGCCCTGAGCTGCTGTGCAGTGCCCGTGCCCATACGCATCCACGTGGGGACAGACTGCCAGTTTGTATGCCCGTGGGAGGGGGAAGCACTACTAAAATCCCTTTTGGCACAGAAAGGGACTGAGCCCTAATCCCAGCCTGCTGGGGTGAGACCTCTGGGAGCTACGGGAAGGGGAAGGTGAGGAAGGAGGATGACTTTTGGGGTTTTTTTTCCCCAACTAGCAGCGAAATAATAGTGAAAATTCATTCCACTGTGGCTCTCAATATAGGTTGCAAGCACTTTCCTCCCTTGGGGGAAAATAGGTGGCTTGTAGCTTAGAGTATACTAGTCCTACAGTAATGTGATGGTTGTGAGCATTGTGTGTATATTTATTTATTTATTTATTTATTTAGCTGATGGGGTCTCTGAAAAGCCTGGACTAAACTGAAATTTCAAGATATATTTTGAAGTACTTTTCTAGAGCCTTTTGTTTGTGTAGGTGCCTGAGCAGGTGCAGAGACTTAATAAACCCCTCAGTAGGAAGAGTTCCTTAGAAGCAAGGAATGTGGCAAATATAGAAGTCACTTACATTTACAAGATCTCAGTGTAAACATTCATTTCACTAGTTGACTCAAAAATATCTAAGAATATCTAAAAATGCATAATTTTATTCAGTAAAAACTTTGGTCTTTTTTTTTCCATTTCCAATGGTCTCACGCACCACCAGTATGAATAGGAATACTTGTTACCTCTAGTGAGTCCCACAGTCCACCATCATCACACAGCTACTGCTCTGCCCTGGGGTTTAGATTGTGAACTACAAACAAAGAGTGCAGTTTATTATAATAAAGCCCAGAGATATTATTACCAAAATATATCATTTCTGTTGGCCTAAACCCTTGGCTTGTAAATTGTTCATGTGAATAGTCCATAAAAATAAGCCTCCACCCTCCCTTGAGCTTTTGAGAGAAACCAACCACAGCTCACAAGAGATGGAACTACAATGTAGGAGAAAACCAAGTTCATGAGCCTTCGTAGTGGACTGGCACTCATTGAAAGAATGTTACTTATGCAAGTAAAGGGGTGGGGGATCATTTCCTCATTTACAAATACTTTTAGTGAGAGGAAAGCTAAATTCCAGGAAAAGACAAAATTAATTACAGTGGATCTCTCAATTTGCTGCAGGGTTTTTGTTGTTGTTGTCATCATTTTTAATAGAACAGCAGTTTATTTTGTTTTATATGTGATCTGGATAAACTGTTCCTATCAAACAAGGCAATTCAATGAACTGTCCTGAGCTGTGTAAGTTCTAGCAGTCAGAAAACCGATAAATTTCATGGCTGGCTATGCTTTGTTTTAATGCAGACAATTTAATGTTAGTGATTGAATCAGTGAATTTTCCAGCAAAAATGACAAGGCAGTCAACTTGAAACATAGCATTATTAGCCGTCATCTCTTCTAGTTTTGTGTGCATGTTGAGTGATCGGGGATGAAAAACTAACAAGCACCTGTCAAACCTGAGACATCAGGTTTTTTGACAGAGGGCCCACTGGACATTCCTATCAAGAGACCCTTTATGAGTAAACCATGGAAATCTCTCTCAGACAGAAAGGAAACAGAGCTCATCAGATTCTGCAGACCCTTGACTTGGAGGGCATGCTGTCTCCAATGAAAGGCTTTTGATCACAATGCTTTTTTATTCAGATTTGACTTCACATTATGGCTAATCAATACCTTGCAACAGCCTAAGTCCCCCGTTAGATGCACATCTCACAGTCAGGCAGGGAGACCTACTAATTGAGAAAAAGTCAGAGACCCAGGTACCATCGCCCTCGGGCCATAGTCTTGCCTCAGCTCAATCCTTTTTCCTGTCCCTGCCTCTCTTATCAGAGTACCCTAGAAATGGTGGAAATAAAATTTAGAGACATGACAGGCCCAGAAAAGCAGGATCAATTCCTGTCACTTGCCACCAGTGTTTACTGCCTTCCCAGGTCTTCAGAGGGTGTTTTTCTTTCGTAGCTTAGGGGAATTTAACCTTTTATAAATAGGAAGATGGTACCTTCATGAATTTTAAATTGTATTATTTTTCTAGGCCTGAGATTACCTTGACTTTCTGAAAATTACTCTAAAATCACGTTTGTTTATATAGGGTCAGAAATAGAAACTGGAAGGTTTTTGTCATGTCTTCATTTTTTTTGCCATGTGCTCACTTCAAAAATTATCCTTCTCTCCTTTTCTGCACCATTTTTCACCAGCCAGACTGTGCAGGTCAACAATATAAACACCACCTGTAGAAAAAAAGCAAAGTAACTGCAGAACCACGACATGGGACTCGTCCTCATGGAGGGCAGCAGCAAGAGATTTTGGCAACAGCACAGGGATGTTGGGCTGGCCTGTCTCCCACAGCACCTGACCAAGGGGTTGTGCTCAATGGAGCACCGCAAGCAAGGTGCTCAGTCCTGGCCCTCTGTGACACCAGATATCAAAAATGAAGTTTTTTGCTTTTATTTGTCTCCTGCTTCCATTTGGTGTTTTCCTGGCAGCACTGTTTGCCTAGCCCCTACGACGGCCAGCTTCATGCAAAAAACATGTGTTTGTAAACCTGGTTTTGTAAACTACAGTAAACCAACCGCTGGAGGGAGTCACAGATTAGGGAGCTGCTGGAACTACCAACTGCTGCTGGATAAGCACATTTTATTTTGGAAGCCAGGTTATACCTCTGTCCCTTGGGAAATGGGTTTTCCAAGGAGCCTCTCTGTAGGTGTTATTACACGGACACTGTCGTGGCCTGAACAGGCCTTCCACATATGCAAACAGTTCCTTCAGCAAGGAGGGAAATGCTACCCACAGTGTCCTCTCTTCCATCAGCTCTAGCGAGGTCGTGGCTCTGGACAGATATTTCAGTGGCAGTATATTAAGCGGTGGAGACAGAAAGAAAGATTAGGCATAGGTTAAGGACAGGTAGCGGAGCTGGGAGAGGGGTGAGAAAGGAAAACACTAAGGCAAAAAGACGGAAGAGAAGCAGAAAATGAGGTGAAGAAAAAGACCAAAACAAAGAACTTACATGAAGGAGAGAGACATTTTTTGCTCTGTTCATCATTTTTCCCTAGAATCCCAATCAGGAGCTCCTGATCTCTGTTTCCTATTCTTTGTGACATTCTGCATTTTAACCATCAGCTCTTCTTCCCAGAATAAGCGTCTTGGAAGCTCAGCTTGGGCAGCTGCTTGCCTTGCAAAGAACAGTTTTTTAAAAAGCACATGCTCCCACTAACTAGTAAATAACCCGCCATATATATATATTTAATTGAAAGTTCAGCCAAGTAACTATTGAAAATGAAATGGTTAAACGGAAATATCTTAGCAAATATACATACATATTGGTAAAGCCCTGAAATCACCTCGTTTTGATAAAACCCTTTTTGATTTTCTTGAGTTCACATTCTCATGTGGTTTTATAGTTAAAATATTGCTTTCTTAGTTTTTAATCATTTGGGGGAGATGGGGAAATTTAAGTTGTTTTATTCTCTGGCAAGAAGTAATTAACTAAAATTATTTTTAAAAAACTACAAAAATAAATGAAAATGAAAAAAAGGTTCAAGTTGAAAGAAAAGATCTACCGCTTTAAAAAAAGAATATTACACTGAAGATTTTACACGCAATGAAGATTTTTACATGCTTTTGTATTCTCAAATGGTTCAGACTCTAAACATTAGTAACACAAATATTAAGAGTTTCCAATGGAGGGTTTGGGTACATGAATGCAATCAAAGGTCATGCTTACGACTCCACATATTACTGACAGCACTAATCCTGAGAGCCCCTGGAACCACTTCAGGCTTGAAGTAGGGTTGTGATAAATCTGTTTTCCAAACAACTGTGTTCCTAGAAAGGCAAAGGTCAGAATATTTAAGAAAACATAGAAGGGTGAATAGTGTTCTTGATGGTACAAGACAAGGCAAGTATTTTCCAGCATGGGCACCTAGTTCATCTTAAGGATTTAAGTGTGCAACTACTTGCAGGCATGTGAAAACGTTGGCTTGTGCGGTTTACCAAAGGCCCCAAAGCGGGATGAGTTTGCAAGGCAGGGTTAGTATCTCATTTAGTTACTTAGATAAGGTTGCCTTTTGTGCTGCTGAGATGGTCTCTCCTCCCCTTTGCCCACCAGTATTTATGCCGGCTCCTATGCAGAAGTACTGGTGCTAGCCTAGCACAGGCAGCAGGGACTGCCAGAGTGCTCCGCGGTGCTGGAGGCACCGCTCATGACCACCGCCAGCCTCATTGACTGTCCTCTCCCTCCACAAAAAAAGAAAGTGCATCCATAGAGGTGACCCTTTACACAGAAGTGTCTGTGTGGCAAGAAGCAGGTGGGAACTGGAGCAGGCTGGGGACAACCAGTAATTTTAGGAAAGGCCTCTAAGGAACTCTTCCTGCTGAGGGGTTTATTAAGTCTCTGCACCTGCTCAGGCACCTACATAAACAAAAAGCTCTAGAAAAGTACTTAAAAATATGCTTCTTTATACATTTTGAATTTTCAGTTTAGTCCAGGCTTTTCAGAGACCCCGTCAGCAAGAGAAATAAATAAAAATATATTTTAAAAAAGCCCACAAATATCACACTGTTGTGCTCTAAGCTACAAGCCACCCATTTTCCCCCAAAGGAGGAAAGGTAGCCTATATTCAGAGAGCAGCAGTGGAATGCATGTTCTCTAATTCCCTCCATTATTTCACTGTTAGCTGGGGAAAACTGTTTAGCAGGATGCAAAGTGCCTGAAAGTACGGTAGAAAAGATTATTGTTTCACAGGCTGAAATCTGGCCAGAGACTCCTTTTTACTTCACTGCTCCCACTTTTTGTTGACTGCCTCATGCATGCTATTTTATACCTGTATCTTCTCTGTATGATCACATTAATTACATTCCATCCTTTCCACTTTGATATCTCATTAAAATCTTATAAATGATCATGCAGTGACCTTGAAGGACATGCATAATACATGAAAGTAAACCTGCAGTAAAATGTATTCTTTCACTCCTGACTGGCTACATCCCACATTTCTTTTTCCTATCCCCAATGACCCCAATATGGGGAGTTATGCTAGCTGAGCCAAGGTATGCAGTAGTGTGCAAATCCACTAACTCCATTAGCTTTCCCTACTGATGACAGCTGCAATATGTTAATGGCTTATGTTTGGATGTGATGGCCCTGCTACTACTTAGGGCACTATGCTAATTACCATAAGATAGTGACAACAGGTGCAAGTGTCACTTCATATCAGCATCATGTGTATGAGAAAAATAGCTAGCAGCACCAAAAGCAACTCAAGAAAATGTAAACTTTAGTCAGCAGCCTGTGATTCTCTGAAGAACTATTCTTTAATGCTTATGATTAAAGGATTTACAGATGGATATTGTTTCTTTTTCTGCAAGTACAGTAATTTTGAATTCATAGGGATGTCTTTATAAGCTATTTAAAGTTGGGTTTCGACAACACGCACTTATATGTGGCAGTTCAAGTAAAATGCAGAAGGCCCGGAATTATGAAGGTTTCCTTACAGAATAAAAGTTTTACCAAGCCATATTTGCTGCAGCAAATACATATTGGAAAATACACGATTTCCAACTGAATGAAAACACTGTGTTTCCCTGGCCTTGTGCTCTTAATGTAGCTCTGCTCTATTGTCAGATTTGCTTATGTGTGTGTATACTTGTCTTCCTCCCTGTTTGTCAGGGTTTATTACAACCCTTCTCTCGATAGCAAGCAATTTACTCAAGCCCAGCAGTGGGTCTCCAGCAGGCTGAGCCAGCAAGATGGTTGCCATTTTTTTCCTTAACATAGTCTTACTATCATAAGAGAAACTTAATGGAAGGCACATGGACACATCTTAATCCTTTGTCAGAAACAAAAAATGCCTTAGAAGACAGCTTTATATGGAGTAGTGAATACCGATTCTGTTCTACTAACCATTATTGTAGCAAAAAAGTTTTTCACAAAACTTTTATTATTGTTACAAGCATTTGTCACTACATTAACCCACTAAAAGCTAAGATAAAACCTGAAAACAGAGGTACTTTTGTATTTCTAAATAAAATGGGTTTGTCCTGAGTAAGACTGTCTCGACCACTCTCACAGCACTCAGACATAACCATAATAGGCATGTTGAAGAAGGTAGAGGCATTTTTCCAAAGGCTAAAATGTGCAAAAATAAATCTAAAATGTAAGTTGTATTTTAAAATAGACTGCAAAACTGTGTATTTGCAGAAAATTTCAGTTTTACTCAGAAAGAAAAAAGAAGCCTGGTTAATCTTTAAGCTGAAGACCAACTCAGTTTTTTGAGAATTTCTGCCTATATGTGCTGCTTCATGGAAACCATGTTCAGTTGCTTCATGATCCCCATTCTTATAGACAGCTGAGGCTCCCCAGGTAGACTCCTCTCCTGACACCTTATCCCTCCACCTCACCCCTTCCACAAAGGAAGTTGAGCACATAATGGGAACAGAAATTTGCCCAGGGATCCCAGTGGATGGAATTAAATAAGAGCAACTACAGATCTTCTGAGGTCATAATTTCAGTAAAAAATAATAAATTTGTCAGTCTAAATATTATTTCTGTTATCCAGAGTAACATTCTCCATTGTTGCCTAGCCTACCTACAAGGGGTTTTTTGTTGGTGGTTGGGGGGTTTTTTTATACACCAGGGAAACTTTCTGAACACACAAATGTGCAGTGTCATATTTTACCTGAGAGATGTATTTTCTCATGCCCAGAATTTAACAACGCCATGTTGCAATCAAATTTATACTAACAAATAGGAATAGTGCTGGGTAAAATAGACAAAGGAAAAGGTCAATGATGGACTTCAATTCTGAAATTAAAATACTGATGAGATTGCTTGAAAATTTGCCCCTTAATGATACACCATGCTCCTTGCTGATTTTAAGACTGTGGCAGGAACAGTCATAATGACTGACTTTGATCTTGCATAACCACAGCCACAGAATACATGAGTAATTTTAATGAATCCAGGTGATCAATTTGCTGGGTTTCACTTGAAATTCTTGTGTGTCATTATTTTTTTTAATTGAGCAGCACTGATAGATAAGTAAAGATTAGAGAGGAATTAATAAAGAGCAACTAACTACATACAAATTTCCAAAGATAGCCCTTAAGAATGGAGAAGTAAATGAAAAAAAAAAAAGGTATATCGCCTGCCTTTACACACAGCAGCATCCCACTGACATCGCAATGTTTTGTTGGGTGCAAAGAAGTTCATGCAATGTAAGTGCATCTTGATCCATACTATAAATTCTCAGAGCTCTTTAAACAGAGAGTATCAAAATTCAGTTCCCCTGTCTGCATAAGGTCTCATCTGCATCATACAGAGCTATAACTGCTGCTTCATCTCACTTGCTCTTTCATTTGCTTTCACTGACTGTGCCATTGTCTTTTACTTGATAGCTTTACACTTTCTGCATATTGGAGTGCTTTTCATTGCACTACTCCTCCTTGTTGGCCCAATCTCTCATTTGGAAATGCAGGTATAAGCTTGTTATCTCATACCAGGAAGTCCTATCTTCTGCCTGTATATACATGGCTTAAGAGGTATGTATTAAGACGTAATACATAATGCATATTAATAATAATTAAGACGTATTCCTGTACAGAATAAAGTCCAGAGCTTCAGGCAAACCCCAACATATTCTACAGGAAATTATATCCTAGTCAAAGAAATTATAAGGAATTTTCAGTGGAAAACTGAGGAACGTCTATTTCCAGTGCAATTTTCACCTACACCTGAATTGCCAGAGACTATGAAGGGATTCACATCCTTAATATACATATATGTACCTAAAATAAAACCTGTCAGAGACCAAAAAGCATCACAGTCAAAGAGTGAATATATAAAGGGAAGACTGCCTGCTGAAAAACAGCTTGCCCCATACCACCATGTGGGACCCAAAAGGCTGGTTTCTACATAGAGGTGTATTCAAAAACGTTAAAATAAATAATGCAAAGCTTTAATTCTTCCATGACAGTGAAAGTACGTGGGTAAATTCTCTGCTCTCAGTAGTACATCATAAAAGTATACACTGTTACCACAAAGCTAAAGAAGCTGCAGACCCTCCTCAGAAGCAGGACCACTCCCTCAGCATGTAAAGCTGCAGTGGTCATGCTGCTGTGAAGCTCCCTGTTCACGTTCCTCCACCCAGCCCGTTACAGGCACTATAGCCCATCCCAAAGGCCAGCCCTCACCTGGCTTATCATACAAACAGCAACACTGAAAGGAATGACAAACTTTCTAAACCAACCAAGACCCCAGAAACACATCTCAGGACAACTCTTCCCTGTACTCCATCTGTGAAAGGGTGTAACAGTAGGAGGAATGTAGTATTTCCTGATAAATCACATTAATTCCTTTATGCCTGATAATCTCAACTACCATTTTTTAGTGATCATTTCCATTCCATTTGCTGTCTGCTGTAAATATACCACTGTGAAGAAGCCCTTTATTCACACTCTGAATATTTTGTGTAACCTGCTAGTCAATATCGCCTCTTGATCTTCTAATTATCTTTTAGGTTCTACAATTTTGTAAGATCGTAAATAATAATCTGCCCCTTTCCAAAGCAGACATTTAAAAATGTTGTTATTGTCACTCTGTTTAAGCACATTGTTTGAGTTACATTCCCCCTGTTGAGACTTAGCCTGAATGAATTGTAACTGCAGCACGTCCAACAGTTTCTTAAATAATTCCCATTTTTTCTGCACCAGGTTTCCCACACAGTCATGAGATCTTGCATCATTTCCATCAAGATCATTCAGTTGTTTATGTTACCACAACCTATTCCTTCTACAGTGAAGGTGTAAGTAATTCATGTTGTGGCATATAATGAAAACTTGTTTATCTTCCAGAAAAACATCCCTAAATTATATAGTTGTCTCTGAGAACACACCTTACGGTATTTTAATTTTTACAAAAGTTCCGCTGAGCCAAAACTAATTGTGTTGCTTCATCTTCTTTTCTTTTCTGTATTGTGAATTTGTGATCCCTACATCAGCCCTGCTCTATTTATCAAGATGGGCTAATTTCCTAGCTCTGGGTGCCAAGAGCCTCTGATCATGAAGTTCAGTCAATCGCTTACTTCAGTAAGTAAGCAATTATGCATTGCCTCTGGAAACATGCTTCCTACCTTATAGGTTTTGCATACTTGTTATCCCAGTAAGTATCTGTGAAATTAAAATCCCCCATGATCAAAGTTTCAGGGTTTTTTATAAGTATCTCTTAGCTGTAAACATGTTGTTTGTTGCAGTTATTCTAAAACACAATTTACAAGGTAAAGTGTCT
This sequence comes from Falco cherrug, assembly GCF_023634085.1. Lineage (NCBI taxonomy): Eukaryota > Metazoa > Chordata > Aves > Falconiformes > Falconidae > Falco > Falco cherrug. The sequence goes on from NC_073698.1 coordinate 46,784,698, forward strand.
ACAGTCACCACTGTAACTTGTTTCTTTTAATCAAGCAGCCATGTACCAGAAAAGTGAAACACTATTTTGCATATACACGGTTAAAATATACAAGCCATAAACAATAACACTTCCTCTGAGTTCATACTTTATTAAATGTAACAAAATTAAAATGACACAAATTGTGCTCTAACCTATGAACAGCAGAGAAAGACCCAGCATCTCCCTCATGTCATTTACTTAAAAACCAACAAAATTAACATCTCCAAAGTCTTTTTATTAGGGGTAGGGTAAGTAGTGTGCAAGGGGGTTAGAGTAAAAAAACTAATCTGGAGTAATGTAATTGAATATCCAATTCTAATACACAAAAATTGAGCAGTCACTTAACTAAATACATATGTATTTAAAAATTATATTTGAAAAGAGGTTGCAACTTCTGCATCTCTCTCTGTGTTTCAGTAGGGTATTTTAATCCTCCAAATACCTACACATTAAACGAAAAAATATAGCTTTTTGTTGAAGCATTTCTTCTTTTTTTTTTCTTCTTTCTTCCCTTGAACTCAAAATTAGGGCACTGAAATTGCAGAAAGTTATTTATAGTGGAGAAATACATACCAGAAATCTCTACTTGAATAAGTGTTGGCGGGTCCCTCATTTTGAACATTTGTCTCCTACTGAATGCCACACTGAGGCTTCAGGAAGCTGCAAAGTAGGCCTAGATGTTAATTGAACAGACAGGTAAAATGATTATTTGCATTTTTCTCTAATCTTTCTTCTCCCACATCTTCCCTGCTACTTTCTTACTTGATTGCTGTGGAAAACACCATCATCCTAGTTACTGTTCAAGCCCATAAACAAGTCTTCAACTTGGATCTCTGCTGAGGTACTGTCACCTAAACTAATGTAATTGAGATTTTATTTTTAAACAGTGGAAGATAAGGCCTTTCCTGCCCAGTCACCCAGTGAAGTCTTTTATCACTTCATTTCTGAATCATTCCTTTTTTTTTTTTAATCTCTGTCCCTGACAAACATCACATTTCTCCACTCACACACTTGCTGCACACAGCGTAGCTACTCAGCATTTTGACCACAGTTGGCTTATTCCACAGGAACATTTTGCCAGTCACATCAATTTTAGAGCTTCTTCTTACCACCAGGAAGATACCTTACATGGAGTACCAGACGCTGAGGTGACTTCTCAGGTTAACAGCACCACAAGTTTTCCATGTTGCTGTTTAAAAGTTCCCCCATTCCTGCAAAACTGAGTCTCCAATCTCCTTTAAATCCCTCCCTAGAGCTCTCTGTGGCTACAAAGGTCTCTTGGGAATGATGCCATTATTAGGGCACCAGGCTTCACTTGCCTTCTTTTTTTTTCCCCATGTACCCTCCATGTACCCTGTGCATCTCTACCATTGTGCCTTGTCTTGAGCTCTGACTTTCTGCTGTTTGGAGCAAGGGTCACGCTTCTGTTTATGTTTGCCCAGCCACAAAGTGTCAGGCACTTTGCGCCACCAGTAAACAACAGCCCAGCCAAGACAGCATCAGGGGAGGGATTCAGTTCAGCAAAACTTACATGTGAGTGTCTACCTGTGAGATTCATCTACACACCCATTCTGGTCAATCAAACCTGGTCCACACCATCAGAGTCATCTCAGCTGCTTAAACACAGGTTTCTCAGCCTCATTTGAGATTCTCTAATGCATCTCAGACTTCCACAGCAGGCTGGCAGATATGGCACAGCACCTGTGGATAACCCATGCCCACTGGACATGGCAGCTAGAGTCAGAACAGGGTACTCTAGAAAACCTCATGTGGCAGTATACATTCATTTTTAGGCAACTCTATTGAACTTCCAGTGAATATAACAGTATTTGAAACACCCAGATGACATACACACAAGCTACATTTAAGTGTTTTCTGTTTCAAGTGCGTCTGGAGCTGAATCTCACCTTTGCTGACAACTGCAGTTTAAGCATTTGTTGCTCTATCCTCTCCTCATGCATTTTGTCGAAAAAAGGAGCCGGAGATACCAGTTCATCTTTTCTGCCTGTCCTCAAGTTCAGTTTTACTGCAAATATAAGCATCTGTTTTACTATATGTACCTCTACTGCCTATGCAACAGCCATTCTTTGCATGGTGGAAGTCCCCAAAGGCAGCAGTTTATCAACCCTCTACTCACCTGCTAAAGAAGGATCTGTGACGGGTCAGTGACTGATGTGGGGGAAAGATTGTCAGCCACTCTACCCCATTTCTTCCACTGCTTCTGGTAGAAGATAGGTTTTTCAGACAACATGACTTGCAGTTCACAAAGCTGCATCGTCACTACCACTGAAATGATCAAAAAGACTGCGCTTGTGTCACTGCAGTTATTTTCAGAAAAAATGGAAACAAAGACAAAAGGAGATGAATGTTTCTGTGAAAGTATCTTTGAAAAGCATTTAACTTAAATAAACCTGTCAATTCTTCTTGCCAAAGGAAAAAAGTTCAAATCCTTTAAAGCCAGAACATTTGAATCACAGTCTCTGAAGAGCAGTCAGATAAAACTAAGTTTTGATGCAAGAAGAGAAGGAACTCAAAAGAGGGTTGATTGTGCCATTCTAGAAACCTTCCTTTGTGTCTGTGGCCAAGCAGTTTTCCTTGTATGAGTCTCCCTGTTTGATATCTTGTATAAGATCTAGTTTGTTAAGATTTTTTTTTGGACTTTTCTTCATTGTAAATTGAAAAACTAGAGATGATGAAGATGATGACAACATAGGTAGATTTGTAAATGGAGGAGATAACAAGGGAAAGAAAAATAGTCTGGAGAGATTAACCCAACAAGGACTGAAAGGAACTGAAGATATTTTGGTGCTAGTAAGAAGGAATGCTAAGCAGAACTGAAGGAACAGGATGTAACCAGCTATCAGTAATTGCTGCATCAAAGTAAATGTCCATTCTGCTCCTAAGGAAATCAAGCACTACAAACAGCAGGGGGAAAAGAGTGAGACCAAGGTGAGAAGTTCAAAATCCCTAATGATATTTCAGTGTAAGGGCTAGCTTGGAAAAATGGAAAATCTTTGAGACCTAGCTCTGGAAGCAGCCTGGTAGCTAGCTAGATCTGTAGGAGGCAGTTCCTTTGCTTCCTCTATAAAACAAAAGCAAAGAAAGGGGACAAAAGAGACTATTTTACCTTCCTCCAGAATCTGTGCCCTCTGGAGAGCCAAGTAACGGTTCTTCCAGCATCTGCTGGTCAGCTGTGCACCATGGTAAGTTTGCAGTCCCTTTGGCACATTCACGGTGCACTAGGTGCCATACTAAAAGAAGAATGCATCTGCTGCATTATGTAGCTAGTTGCTATCCTGGAGCAACCAGCAGAGATACTATTAAGCAGCAGTGATTAATCTCTTCACAGCAAGATTCCCCACAGTGAGAGCTAAGCTAGAGGCTGAAGAAATATGGAGATTTTTTTTTTTCCACATTACTTTGCTGTGTACCACAATAAGGTTTCTTTTCAAGTCTTTCAGCTCCCATTAAACATGTTTCTTGGGACTTCAAAAAGCTTGAATAAATCAAGTTTGTTTTGTGAATATTTTAACCTTCCATCAACCTTCCAGTTCTTATTTCTTTCTTTCTCTTAACCTCAGATAATTTCTGAGAGAGAAAATTTTAGAAATATACTATTTGCACCTTCTTTTTCAAATCCACTCTTCTCTCATTTAACATAAAGGGATCTTAGTTTAGTGTCTTGGCCCTTCCATGCAATGCTTATCTCATACACCTTATCTTATGTGGAAACAGCAATGTAATAAAAGCCTTCAAGTACTGTACAATACTGACTCTTTCAAGGAGATGGTCTCATTCAAGAAGCTGTATTTCATCTCAGTATTAGTTTCAGTGAAGACATCTGCTGTATCCTGACTGGTTTCATTTTCTGTCGCTGATACCGACAATAGCAGGTTTTCTTCATGTACCAAGGGAGTTCAGGGGCTGTTCTTAAAAGACATTTTAAGAGTTTCCTCCATATTCTGTTCTCATAGAGTTCTTGAAAATATGAATTAACACCACTGAAATCAAAAGATGTTTATGAGTATAAAACTGACATGAATCAGCTGAGGAACAAACTCTTGTCTGTAAGCTCAAATCACGTGTTTGTTTCAGATGTAATACTTAGCCAGAAGTAATATTTAAACTCCATCAAGATTAAGGAACAGATTCTGACATCTTTATACTCATGTTGAGAGTTTCTGTGTTGTTCATTGATTCCAGGGTGAATACGTAACCGGAGAGAATCAGTGCATTGAGCACACTATCTTTTAAATTCTGTTTTCTTGTAGCTCTTGCTTTGCCCCAGTGTCACAGCCCAAAGGCATTACTGTAGAGCCCAGGTCAGAATTCAATTCACTGCTTCCAATAGCAAAATGGAACAAAAATAAAAACAGCCCCCAGAAAGCTCAATAGCTAAAGGCTACATCCTAGACATGGCACACACACCTAGTCAGCTAGAGCTGCTTTGGAGTATCTGAGACAAAATCTTGGTCTGCAAGTTAGTGCTATCAGTGGCATAACACAAAAGTGAAATTGTTTCCTCTTTGAGCTTTTCATCACATACATGTGTCAGTTGCAAACTGCATGATGTTGATCACTTCCCCGTTTATAAAACATGTTCTGAAATCTTATTGCTTAGGGGACTTTGAGAGATAGCACTGTGATTGCAGTCATGCAGTAAACACAGACATGTACCATGAATTTGTGTGACTTGGTGACTCTCCTGGTGGAATCACGGATGAAGCAGCATACCAGGGGAGCGTGTACATCCTCTTTGTAATATGCATGTAAGGTCCTACAACAGTTAGCTCTTTAAGCTTGCATGATGCATGCCTATGCTTGCAGCTAGTATGAACTTCATCCCCAGGAAAGAGGGAGTATAGCTCTGTGATCCAAGAACCATGGCACACCGCAGCAAACTGAGCTCCAGTCCTTCTGTCTGTGCATCCGCCAATCAGTAAGGTAGACACATGTTTTCTGTCCTCTTTCATATGGTGATGAGGGGCAGTCAAGGGGCTTCTCTGTGCTGCTGCTGTCTGGAAATGACAAAAGGAAAGGTTGAACAATATCTTTGGAAGGAATGAGACAAGTTTGAAGTAAAAGAGTTGATGTGACAAGTACAAATCTGGTAGCTGAAACTATCATACTGCTTTGGCATGAAAAAAAGCAGGGGAGAAAAATGAGGAGAAAGATCAACTACTGCATCTTAACTGTTTACCTGGGGATGACGAGATCTCCCTTCTAACCTGACCTAGTTTGTTCAAACTTACCTAGCCAGCAGGAGGACAACAGTAGATTTCAAATTACACATTTATAGGTATTTTTAAAAGTATTGAATTAGTATAGTGCCCCTTCCTCAACCTTACAGTGGAATTGAACAGTTTCTGTTCCTCATCTCAGCAGCTCTTTTCTCTAGCTGGTGGCTTGAACTATTTGCAGATGTCTTCAGCTCTGTTGCCCACTGCTGTATTTTCATGATAGATTCCATTAAGGACCAAATAGTCCCTTTATGGGTCCCTCATACTGTCTGTTGAGTTTCTCTTAAGATATTTTTGTCAAGTCTAGAATGAATCTTTGAAAACTGCTTCCTTGTAACAGAAACAAAGAGTAAGCCTGCATAACAGTCCTCAGCACATTACTGTAAGCATTTAGGTCTAGGAAATAGTTCCCAATACGAAGACAGTTTTAAAATTTTTAAAATATTTTTAAATACAATCAGCATTTAAACTTTCTTCCAAAGTACTTTACAGACTTGGTAAATGCTGAGAGGTGTTACTGTTTGACGGAGGGAGATATGTACAGCTTGAAAAATATTGGAGTATCGTCATTTCTCCCAGAGTTAGAAACACTGAATTTACATTTCATTGTAATCCATTCATTGGTTTATAGACCTCCAGTTCTCCAGGGAGCATCACAGACTCAGATGATCTCCCTGAGTGCTGGTTTTTGCATTTGAATCTCTGATTTAGCTGAAAGGTGTATTAAGAAACCTCATGTAGCCAGACAGTTCCCTATTGACTACACATCTGAGGAGGCTCAGGAGCACAAGTTATTCCAGCAAGGATATGGAATAAATTATGCTCAGTAATTTGCCTCTAGATCAGCCTTTCTCCACACAGTGGGGTAATGTATTCATCTGGACAAGCAGGCCCCATTTCAGAGAGTGTTTTATGCAGAGTATATATCTTGGAAGAGAGTAGAACGGATCAAATTATTTGGCATAGAGACTTACTTTCACAATCCCTCAAGAAAACAGTACTTATTTCAATTTGTGGAGGCTTGCACAGTCAAATGGAAAATCCAGTTCTTATGTATGTGTGTGACATTCATACTTGGATTAACCATCAGTTTTCATAGGACTTTGACTTTAAGGGTAAACCTCATATTATCCCAGATGGTAATGGTATTCAAATCTCAGGAGTTAATCTGTGATGGGTAAACCACAAAGACTTTGACCGTTTGATTTAGTTAGACATGAACTGACAGCTATGGGTGAATGTCTGAATTCTAAAATATATTCCTTACTTATCACTTATGCTCCTCCTTCACAGCAAGTTTTTTTCTTTTATCTCAGTGTTTTGCTGGTAGGTCTGGGTTTCCCCAGTTCAGTAATGGCCCCATAGTAAGGACAGCAAGTGTCCCAGCTATCCCTTGCTAGCTTTTCAAAGTATTCCTGAAATCTTCCTATGTTTAAGAATTAAAAGTCTCCATTAGCACAGAGCATATATTGGATTCTGCAAATTCAAAAATCCTGAAGAACTTTCAGCCAGTCTGGGAAAAAAAAAAATAGGATTCTTGATGGCCCAACAGAGAGATTACAGAGCTGTAACAAGCAACTTCTAGTTTCAAAGGATTTTGGCTACTTGTCTTCCCCTAAAAAGAATTCAATTAAGGGAAGCATACTACTGGAGAAGAAACAAAAACTGTCATTTGCCTTTCAAGAACAGAAGGAAGTGAAGTAAGGAGGTGTCCAGGACCTTTCACAAACTGCAACCTTCAGTCTGGAAACTCACAGTCACTCTCGTCACTCTCCCTTTGCTGGTACCAATAGACCTTAACAGAAAGAGACGTTCTGATTTCTATGGGCAAATGAAGCAATCATGTGTCCCCAGCAGCCTGTCAGATGATGAGAAAATTAGTTCAGTTAAAGCTCACTCTGCTGAAAACTTGCTCGGCCTCCAAAGTTTCACCCTTCAGCAATGCTGAATTGCTTGCTGGTGTTTGCAGGCTGTCTCCACGCAATGTCAAAATACTGCAAACAATGTTGTTCATACAGCATTTCTGGCAGCACCCAATCCACAAAACGCTTGAAATGTGGTGCAAAATCTTGTTCACTTGGCACGGGAATAGCTGCCCTCTCTCAGGCCTTCTCTAACCATATGTTCACATCACTCCTACTGACATTGGTGGGAATTACCATGAACCCAGAGGAAAAGCCTATTAAAACAAGCAGTGTTGTATAGGTTATAATATATGCTTCAGTCAGAGAAAGAGGAACTTAGCTTTTTACTCCATGTTAGTCATACAAAACTGGATGGAAGGGAAGTAAGAGAAATCTCTTACCTGACTGAAATCCTTTTGAAATGAATGAACTTTTGCCATAGGTGATCCAGAAGTGTTTCTGTAAAGTGTGGAATTTAGACCCAAATTCGTCAGGCTTTAGAAACTTAAACTGAAAATCCTAAATTAGGTGAAATGTAGCTTCTGTTCCCTCTGTAGTCCCTGGGGAGAGAGGTACTTCCAGAAAGTGAACTCAGATGATTTAAATTCTAAAAGCAATGCAGAAGTCTTCCCTATTAAAATAATTTGAACAGGGGTGTTCACAGCATCCAGAGCATTTCCTTCATATTGTCTGGAAATAATATTTCGTTCTGACATTTGTTGTGTGCTTGGGAACATTACTTTAACAAGTAGGAAAGCTGGGGCGGGGGTTGTAAGCTAAAAACTGAGATTTACTCTACAAATAGAAATTGCTATTTAGTTTTAAATTAGTTAATCAATGTATTTAAGTGGTCTGTATATTTGGATACTATGTCAATGAAATAGCTGTTAGGGGATTGAATCAGTTTTGTTAGGCACCTATAGAATATTCTATGAATTAAACTTGGGTGTATAGAATTCCTTTGATTTATCAGAATCTGCATGTGTTACTCTTACCTACTTATACATATGAATACACTTCAACTCTTATACTTAACACCCTATACTTTATAAATACATCAGCTGGGTTAGATAAAATACTTTATTTTTAGTATTTAGAGCTGAAGACAATAGGTGAAATACAGATTTTCTTTCTGGTTCTATCATTGGGAACAATTTGTTTAGTTATTCTACATTTTTATTCGTCCATCTGTTAAAAAGCATCCTAGAACAATATAAAGCACAATATAAAAACAACTTGACATTGGTTTTTACTGCAAAGAAAGCAGTATGAAATATAGGAAAAGTGCAGATTTTATTCATTAGTACACTTCATTTCTACTCAGCCTGAGCAATTTCTTTTTTCCATGTTTTGTGGAACATAAACGTAGAATATGTATCAATATTGCTAACAAAAATTAGATGACTTTGAAGCACTAGTAGGAAATTTGATTAGACAGTTAGTAAAATAAGTTTGTGACTAATGACCAAAAAGCCATGTTTCAGCTCCCTGTGGGAATACAGTTTCATTAAATTGTTGTAGACGTTTTTTCTGGAAATTCTTTCTTATAACAGTTAGCCCCAGGACCAATCAGGATCAGCTGAAACCTTTAGGTAATTCACCTTTAGGATGAATAATGGTGGGAAGTTGTTCTTTTCTATATGGACTAGAATGGGGGTCTGAACAGGGCATTTACAGATTAAAAGAGAAGGAAACACTGTAATCATTAGCTAAGGAATTCCTTCAATCATTTCTTTTTGAAAATTAGGAGATGTTATTTCTATTTGAAAGATCTTCCTCAATGGAAAATTTGCCATACCTCTTGATAAATTGTAATGGGTGTTAAATTTCAGTATTAAAAATGTGCATTGTACTTTGGATCTGAATTTGTCTGGCTTCAGGTACTTTTAATTTTCTCTTCAATCAGCTCTAAAGACAGACCTCCCTGAGTTGTCCACCACTTGCAAAGTGAATTTCTAGTCTGTCAGTGTCCACAGACTTTTTCTGTGGTTGGTTTTGCTGATACTTTCTGGTAGAGAAAAGGATTCAGCTCAGAGTTCCAGAAAGTCATGTTCATTACAGGCTGTCCTTGCCCCTTTGCTGTCTCTGCCCAATTTCATGCTGCTTTTCTCTGACTTCTCAGCCCTCATCTTGTTGCTCTGTGAGCCACAGCCATATCATCTGGCTATCACAGCTGTAACTCAACACTCCTTTTCAATCCCACTCTCTTTCCATAGGTAATTCTAGCTTCCCAATCTTAATTACTCAGTCACTCTTTCCTTTGTATTCTACTAAATTTTTATGCAACCCACTTTGGACCAAATCTCTCCCTAGCTTCTTGCTTCAGTCTTGTCTGGGCAAACTGCCTGTTTTAACCCCACGTCTTTGTCAGGTCTATGCAATCTCCTCTCAGTTTCAGCATATTTTCACAATGTTCTGTTTACAGTTTCCTTATCTTGCTAGCACCAGCATCTGTCACTTCACCCCTTAGCTAAGGAGGTTTCGATTACCCAAACTCTGCCCAGATCCTTTCCCTGGCAGAGCTGGGCAGAGTTTGTGTTCGAAAGCCTTGACAATGTTGGAGCTTCTACAGGAATGGACCACAAATATTTATTTTCTAACAGATACATATATAGGTGATTGTTTTCTTACCCTAATCACTTCCATTTTCAGAAACAGCTGAACAGTTTTGTCTGAGGAGTACACAAGAATTTTGGCCTGAAGATGACATCTAGAATGCAAGATTTCAGGCCTCTGTTAGAATTTGGTTAATTTAGAAGAAACTGAAAACAGTTCACTATAACAGACAGTAATAATTTAATTTACTGTAGTGATATCAATTGTGCCCATAGTATACAAGCATGAAACACTGAAGCAGACTATATATCCTCCCAATCAGAAACACTTAAGCCATACTCTCTAAAGATCCATGTGATTAATGAGAAGCTTACCAAAACTGCAACCTTCAGTTTCATTATCAAGTACACGCATCTTGTTTCAGTTTCCAACAAGGGAGTGTAACTGCTTGTGGAAGTTTAAAGCTTGACTTCCATGAAGCTTCTTGGGTAAAATAATTCAGATGACTGAGATTCGTAACATGTGCAGGGTGGCATTCTTTCCCTCTAACTTAAACCACTGAAACAGATGTCTAGTGTAAGCTAATATTGCAGCATCCATCAGTAATCAGCAGAGAAAGACAGCATGTAGTAATTCATCCTGTTTACCCTAGACACCTACCTGAGGAAGGATCAGGTCACCCTCTAGCAAACTCTATATTCAATCCACTGACTGTAGATGTTGCCCACATAAGACTAAATGTCTACATTATGAAAGCTAATAAAGTGAGATGAATTATACTCTGAGAATATAAAATGGTAGATTTATGTTTCTTCTTTATTGAAACAGACTTTTTATAACACTGAGCTATCTCTTTTAGTTGTGACAATTACTAATAATTTTAAATCATATATTCCTAGGCAATTTCTGTATTCAAAGATATGTTATACCGATGCTATCATTTAACAAAGGTATTTCATTTGCAAATGTTCTTTATCAAGGTACACAGTTTCTCCCACTAAGGGATTCGTATCTGCTAGATATTCAGCAGCAAAACTGCTGGGACTGCGGAAGTGGCATTTAGCTGGAAGAAATGAAATGCTGAGTATGCAAATGGATTGTGGATGTTCATTTGTTCTGAGCTTTGCAGGAAGCATGTCTATATTGAATACTGCACATACTTGGGGATGACCCAGAATATAGTATTTGTGCATTCACTCATCTGTACAAGTCAAGATGTCACCAAAGCATCAGAGAAATTAAACTAGACAGAGGGATAGTAGCAGATTATGAAAATCACGAAACTAATGGAAAATGTTCTATCTTCAAAATTCAGGGTTTTTTTTATGATAGCAACCTGTAGCTATGAAAAATGCATACATTTGTTTGCAGCAGTTAGCCATGTGAGATTAGTCTTGCACAGCTCGCAGTCTTTAAAGGCATGGAAGGAACTAGAGTGGTAGAAGTGCAAGGGTGATTGCCATCCCTTTCTTTAAAGGTTTGCAGATTTGCAGTCTGACTCCTTGAGAGCAATTATCTAGGGAAGAAAAAGCACTGTTAAGTCCTACAACTGTATTAATTAAAAATAGCTGTACAGCACTTCATGCTAGGTATTCATCTAACTCTCCTTTAATTTTAGGTGTTCGTTATTATTGATACCAATGACACTGATATGAGCAAACCACAAAACACAGTGATTGTTTTGAAATATGTAGTAACCTATGTTTCTGTTTAAAGATAGACATAATTTTTAAAAACTTTTTTATTTGCGTTATAAAATGCTTACAAATTGCTATATGCAGTGTTCTGCTGTAATCACAACACAACTGCTGTATTTTTACATTACAGCATAGATCAGCAGGCACAGGCAAGAATGCAGTCTTGTGAGACCAGAAAATTGTATTTATTTCAATATTTTTGAGGTTATTGATACTTTTCTGGGCCCTGTTCTCTTGCACATCTCACATATTTTGATGGACATAGACCAGTCCTAAAATCAGGAAAACTGTTCATCTGATGCTAACCATTTTAGAGAAGGAAGCTGGATGTTAGTAGGAAAATGAAAAGGGCAATTGGTATGGGATCACTGGGGCTGCTGAAGGACTTCTGGTCAGCGGTAACCATTGAAAATCACGTGAATATACCACAACTGGCCTTGCTAACTGGAATGAATGAAAATTATTAAAACCATTTCTGCCCAGACTCCTCTTGATAGCTATATCTAGTTCACCATGGAATAAAGTTTCTGACTTGTATTTCATAAAGCATAAATTTTCATTTCAAAAACATAAGCACTTCAGACATTAGAATGATTATGTAAACTAGTTGTTTATTCCTTTAAATACCTAGATTTTTGAACAGGTGATCCTGTATCCAACAGGAAATCAATTGTCTGTTCTACTCATCTAAGTGCCAAAGTATAATGCAATGCTCAGCAAATATCACAATTCTCAAAATGCAGACTACAAAGCTACTGAAACAGTGTTACTGAAGATGTAGAGTAGTGCTACTTTGCTGGAGATGTAGGCTAAGGACAGGCATGTTACAAAGACAGAACCAATCTCTCTTCTTAAGAGACGAGGTATCTTTCTCAGGTCCTAGCGGAGAATCTTTGCTAGGCTGATTAACATCCTGGATCCTATGCATGAAGAAGAATACTTGCATTTTCTAGTATGATCACACCAGGACTTACTGTCATGTAGATACAAGTAATGAATAAAAAGGGTATTTTTCTCAAGACAAATACATTGACATTGTGGGTTTCAGAAACAAGTGTACCAAGTGGCATGTTCCAGTGCAAACAGCTGTAAAAGCTTTAAAAGTACACAATACATATTTTTATATTTTCATCTATTACTCCTTTTGAAGGAGAAGGCAGGACAGAATTAGTTGGACAGTCCTGATCATTCCACATTCCCACAGGTGAATTTCATCCTCTGGTGAAATCACTGAGGTATGCAAGAAAAGATGGTGTTTATCTTTTCTTGGGAATGAAAAGGGATTGGAGAGCAATGGATTCAGGATTATTACTGATGTTTCAGATCAGACAGGCTTTTCCATCTGTTGTGTTTTGTAATAATATCCTACCAGCAAATTCTAGTACTTGGCTTTGAAAACTACAATTTGTGTAAATACAATATTGTAGAAAGCATACTTTTGAAAGAGGTAATATCATGATTTTCTCACATTAGTTAACAGCAATTGCTCTTAAATCACTTTGGTGTAACTATGCTTTCATCATTTCCTTATGAAAATGTTTTCTCTGCTACTGTAAAGAAACTCCAGTCAGTTCTTGAATATTCATGGATGGATTACATGACAATTTCTCTGCAGATGCAAGCACACTGAAGCAAAAGTGTTGCTGCTTAGCATTTACAATAGTGCCACCAACCTTTCTTCTCTTTTCTCCTTTATCCTATTTGCTTACAGTTGTATTTACATACATACTATCTACAACTTTGCTTAATCCAAGTTGTTCTAGCACAATGGTGCCCCAGATAACTGGATTGACTATAGAATATGTTTGCATGGGGCTATGTTGCTGTGAACGTGTCAGACAATGAATCAAAAGCAAACAAACGAGCTTCCCTGCATAAGTCTGATGATCTCTAACAGAACTGCATTGATGCTGGCCCTTTCAGAAGGCACTTTCTCTCTTACCCAGTATTAGACCCAGCCTATTAAAAGCCATGCTGGAAAGAAGTCGTGATAACTTTGTACGAGGGGAAGGTTCATTTGGATTAGTTTTCTCCTATGAGAAAATGCAAGTCAGTGCATTGTGTGTTCCTGCAATTTGAGTTAACAGCAATAATAGGTGCTACTGTTAAATGGCATGAACATTTAACAAAAGCAATAAGAATTGACAATGACCTTGCAAAAAGTTATTGGTCTGATAAATATTTGTTTATTTATTTATTTATGTATTTGCAGCTGTATCCTTTTAGGTTCCAGAATTCTCTCAGTCTTAGTACTTTAGTCTTAAGTCTAATAGTATAACAGTATATGGAAATAACCAGAAATATCCAAGAGGAGAAACTGCAAAAAGGATATGCAGGTCACAAACTTCCTATGCAGTATGCCAAAGCTACCTTAATTATTATTATTCAGTATTTCTATTAGCAACAAGTGATGTCTGTATCATAGCATGGTCCCAAAGGCAGTCTCTGTGCAAACAGTTAACATTTCATACTCTGTTATCTATGGCTATCTCTTACTTTTCTCAGTTCCATGTAGCAGAGCCCTTCATATCATTTAGCCTCTAAATCAGCAGAGTGTGTATGCATAGGTTTAATCTTAAGCATACCTTGAGACCCATTTAGAACCTCTGGTCAATTAAGAGTTGCATATAACTCATTTGTTAAGTCAAGCATGTGGTGAAGAGTTAAAAAAGATGTATTCAGAAAGCTTTTCAAGGCAAGAGGAGAGAAATAACATGACAAATTTTTTTTAAATGCAATACAACTGTTGACTTCCTGCAGATTTTCCTGTACCTCTGCCCTCCTAAAACTGTTACCTTCCACATTCCTCCATGGTTCACTTCCCTTTTTCAAACTTTCAAATTCTCTTTCCTTGCTTGCAGCTGGAACTGTTTCCTGCACTCTTAGCCAAGGAAAAGGCACCACAGTGCTGTAGCTGGTCGGGATGATGACTGTGCAGCCTGGCCAAACTATAGCTTAGCTGAGCAGATCACCCCTGAGCTCAGACAGATGCTACTTCTTCAGAGGGCTTTGACTTGATTCTCTTTCCTGCACAGACCCTGCTGCTTCTTATAGTTACCTATGGACACGTCATTACTGCTTCTCAAGTATCTATCACTAAATCAAAAATAGCATAACGGCAGTAGAGAGAAGATAAAAAACTTACCAGGACTGGAAGGCTACCAGGATGTAAAACTGTTAGGATGCCATATTTACTCGAACACAGCAGATTAAAAGATTACTTATAGAAACTATTTATTTCTTCTTTACTTCAGTGAAAATTAAATTTAACTTGCTCATTTGGACATGACAATAGCAAGGTTCAATAGAACATGACAGTGATACAGTGGATAAAGATAAATACTGTCCCGCTGAAAACCATTTAGAAAAGTTGCCTAGGAGACTTAGTGAGATGAGCTCACCCTGATTCTCTATAGGACTCCTGACACCACTCAGTTTTAGTGCACTGAAATTAATCACTGAAATTAACTACTGACACCTGCCTACTACATCCATAGGTGCATCAATCTTGATTGTTTCCTCCTCACTTGGTATTGTGTGAACACTGACTCATAGAATATTGTATCATCATTTGTATTGACCGCGAGTCAGTTCTCATTACAAAAAACAGGTGCAAAGCATACCCAAAATGTTCTGAAATGCACTTTTAAGTATAAATAAATAATACATATCTATAAATATCCTATATAAGGAGATAACATATCTCCAGGATTTACCTGGAAGACAGGTTAACACTGTGATGGATGTAAGAGAAAAGAATTAATATTAAAAAAAGATTCTATGTAAATAGATGCTAAGGATGAATCTATTATACATGCACAGAAAGCAATGAACAAGTCCAAAACTGCTATCCTGATAGAACTTATATGTTATGTTTTATAACCACCTGTAAAAGAGACTTTAATAATTCCAAGGAAAGGAAATAAAAATGCTTATATTTACTGTGAAGTCTGCGATACAGACTAACTGAAATAATAAAACAGTGCAGTTTATGTTGTACTCTGGGGCTAATACTATCATCTGTGCATCAACTGAATTGACTAGGGATTTGTTTGTGCTGGTACTGAGGTACCTGCATGCGTCCTGCAGTAGGTATGTTTGTGTCACCTGAAAAGGAAGAGGGCAAGCTTCATCTGTCTTTCCCCCAGGATCTGGAAAACAAATTTTGAAGCTTAAGGAATCAAAATCTAGCTTTCAGTATCATCAGTCAACACCAAGCAAGATGGCTGCTCTGGCTTCGTAAAGCTGAATAATTACTGAAGGCCCAAGAGCAGGCCTTCTGTACACATTTTCCTCCACCTTGGTGCCTTTGGCTCCTCTTTTCCAGTTCAATCTCCATTAATCCATTCTCCTCCTGGCTCACCACCAACATACACATTATCTGTTCTTTTTTGCGAACGGTATTCAATCTCTTCTGTCAAGCTCCACTGCAAATTCATCCTTTCCTCTTTGATACCTTCCTAGCTACCCAGCTCTAGCTTAACGAAATCCCAGACCCACAGTCCCAGGTGACTTTTTACCATTTTAACTGATTTCTCAAATCTCCCCCTTTTCCTGCCTTTACTTTTGTTTCTGGCACAATTTTGCTCTTCTTCCAAGAACGCAAGGCAACACAAGTCATGACCTTCCTTCCTCACCTTGGCATGTATCTCCATTTTCCTCCTCCTTTTGCAGATCTTGCACTATTTTCTGCTATAGACATTGACATTTCTCCTTTGCTCTCTCCTCCAAATCCCATCCACATGCCCCAGTTACCCTCTTCTATTCCATCTCCTCACAGTCTTTGTTCCTGCACACAAACTCTCTCTTACTCTTCTCCTTAACCTCACACTCTTCTTTGACTTTCCTCTCATGATACGATATGCTTTAGATGCTTCAGTCTTAGAAAACACCACCTTTGACCTTTCTTTCCTCTCCAAGTATAGCCTTAACTCCCTTCTCTATTTCATTTTAAATTCATCAAATAGCTTGTTTACAATAAGAATCAGTAATTCTTCTCCTCCCTTTCCAACCCATACCCTCTCCAACACAGCTTTCTGGCACCTGCCCTCTACGGAAACTATTCTTGCCAGACATTCTAAAAACCTCTTCCTAGCCATTCTTGTTCTCATTCTCTTTGGCATGTCCACCATCTTTTGCACAGCTACCCAGCCTTTTCTCCAGATGAGTCTGCCTTCTCCCTTTTCATGATATTGTCTTCTACTAGTCTTTCTTTCTATTCATGCTTTTGTTGCATCCTCTATAAACCCATCTCAAATTTCTTCCCATGCAGGAAGGAGTTACAAAATGGCTCTTCCTTTATATTCATATTATTCATAGAATAAAATGACCTGCATATGTTCAAAGACATACCTTCTCTAACCTAGACCACCTTTTTCACTCCACAAGAAAGTCTGCTTTGTGGGTTTCTAATTGCTTGTGGATCCCTAACTTCTTCACAAGTTAAAAAGGCTAAGCAAGGCTCTTAATTATCTTCTGACAAATACTCTCCAGTCACATCTTTCTGGATCACTGGATCATATTTTCACCTTCCTGCAGCTGTAGCATATTATAAACCCACCATTTTAATAACATATGTATTGTAGATCCTATCCAGACTGTGCCAAAGTTTTCTAAGAGTTTTGGCAAAGTGTTTTCAAGATGAATTTGTCTGCGTCCTGTCACTCAGTTATTCCCCTCATACACATGCATACACACACGCAGGGCAAACCCTTCATCACCTTCTATCTAGCTTACTGCAACACTGTTTTCTCCACCATTAACAACCACTGCTGTTTCGCACTTGGATTGCTGTTGCAAAGACTGTGTCCCAGCTCAGCACCTTCATTGTTTCCTTTCCTTTTCTCCTTGCCTCTTTCCTTGCTTGTTGCAGTAGATATTACAGCAACCTGTAAACACTCTGCACTCTTTCTGTATTTTACTATTTTTAATTTTGTATTGATTATTGGACTCCAGTGCACAGCTAGTGTCAGGACTGGTTGTCCTCTTGTTCCATTTTCAAATAAACCTTCTCCTCCAATCTGCCTTTCATGATTGCCTTCTCCTCTACTAGTTATCTATTCCAGAATTCTTCTTTTTTTCTGTGATACCAACAAAAGAAGTTTGGCAACATATTTCATCATTTTATTACTAGAACTATCATGCTATTGTTAAAAATAGCCACTAAGCTGGCAGGCATAACCTAATCATCTCTCGGTATTCCTCCACCTATGTCCATCTACCTGTAAGCATACTGTTTCTTGTTTTATGGTAAAATTGTATGCTCTTTAGGGCAGGGACTAGCTCTCTCTTCTGTGTTTGCACATTGCTTAATACAATGATGTCCTGGTTCGTGACTCCTGGGTGGACAAGTAAATAATAATGATAATATCTCCACTCTTCCTTCTACAGAGCTCACCCACTGAGCTGACGGCCTAAATGAAACCCAGGGTGATTAATAATGCATCCTTTTACTGACTCTTACACGTTATTATTCTTGTCACCTGTCAGGATCCACTTTGAGGGAAATCTGTTGTTTTCTGATGAAAAAGGGAGTGAAAGAGAGGCAATTTCTTTTGCCCATTTCTTCAGAAAAAAAATTAAAAATGGATGAATCACAGTGCCAATCATGAAAGAATTAATCTCCCCTCCTGGAAGGCAGTCCCAGAAGTTGTGGGTTTTGAGGGGTTGTCACAACAATGCCCGGACATTCTGTTAGCAATACAACTTTCAGCCCTATTCCAGTACTAATTAGTATTTATTACTGTGTGGACATTTGCCCGCTAAAAATTAGACCAAAAGACCATCAAACCATTTCACGTAGGCCGCTGAACCATAAGTAGATGATAATGAATTTTGGTTCCTACCAACCTGGGCCAGATTTGAAGCAATGACCTAGAGGTGAGAAACTCTACATCTCATTACCATTCCCCTGAGTAAACCAGTTCTCAAATCATAGGATGAAAAGAAGGAGGGAAAAACCAAGCCTTCCTGGTGTGAGTTAAAGGTCTGCATGAACTTTGAATTTCAAAGCTTCTTCTCAATCATTAATTTAATTCAACTTAAGTAGACTTTAAAGTTTTTAATTTATACAGCTGAGAATATCAATAGTCAAAATAAAGAGATAGAAAAACAATTTCAAAAAGAATGAGAGGGTAGTTACTTCCTCTTGCTCCCGTCCACCCATCCCCCTTCCATTTTCCTTTGTCACAACAAGCCCGATGAGGGAGATGGGATTAAATATGATTGCCTACTATTCTGCCTAGCTGACAGCTCACCTACAGTGTTTCAAAAATAAATGTTATGGCTGGTTTTGTACAAGCTTCGAACATGTATTTGACCTTTTAATATTTTATTTGGGTTTGTTGATTTTTGCTGTAATACTTTAAAGTTTTTGATGCTGAGGAAAATTGCCAGCATAGTGAACTACACAAATGGACCAATTTGCATATGGATGCTTGTAAGATCCTGAGCCTGATCTTCTCCAGCAGTGGACTGATGGAGAAGTTATGGATGGATTGTAATGAACAAATGCACATTTCAGTTTTTACTAAATTACTCTGAGGAAAATAAACTGAAAAGATTGCAAAGCGGTGCCATAGAAATGACAGCTAAAGAATAAACATAACGTAATCAAATTCATTCTCACTAAACTTTAGACCTTTTGCTGTAATTCTTTATATAAAAATATCCTTTTTTTCTTGACCATTAATACTGATAATTATATCTGTATTTCTTAAGAATATTATGAGTTGCCATTTCTGCATAGTAGCAGATTGAATTTATTCACCTTACGGATATATTATTATCACAGATAATAACTGCAGCATGATAATTATCATTAATTATTCATTTGGATTAAGAGGCAAATAGGCTTGCATTCAAGGGTCTTCCAGAGCACTGTTCATTGTTCCAGGGCCCTGTGTGCCAGTGTGACTAATTCATACTCCTTTCAGTGCCACTGTTGACATCTGACCGGTCCCATATGTATTTATTTCAAAATATTATAAAAGGAATAAGTGCATCATTTCAGGACATAAACACTAAAATAGACATATGGTTCTTTTCTGCCCTCTGAGTGAGAATACGCAATTTTCTATTAGAGGATATGCTCACAGAGTATCATTTCAATAGATCTGTATGTCTGCTCTATCTTTGCATTCCTGTGTCATCCTACTTAAGCTTATATAAGCCAATATATTTACATAATAGCTTTTAGCACAAATAGTAATGTGTGAAGCTGTACAATTTGTCGTTCACTGAACACAGTATTTAGTCAAACTGATTTTAATCCATTCTGAAGCTGAACTAGGTTTAATGTACAAAGACCTTCTCAGCACAAGGTTAGAAAAACAAAAAATCCAAGGGGAAGGAAAAAACTAGAAAGAAGGGGGGTACGGCTGATGAAAAAGGGACAATAAATAATATAAATGCTAATTCCTTCATGTGGCTTTCACCCAATACTTATTAGCAAGCCTCTCTCTCTCTCTGTCTCTCTCTCTCTCATTCACTCTCTAATCTTTGCTTCATATCTAAAAAAATGTCTTGAAGGTAGTAACACGATCATCTGAGGACCAACATGACAGCTCCAATATGCACAGAGTGATAAATGTCAGTCTGGCTTTTATAGCTCTAAGGCTGCACTTATATATGCCCTCTGTGACTTACCATCTTTGCTTCCACAGATGATTCCTTTTTATTGTTAATATGTCAGCACAGGTCCAATGCTATTCGTTATGAATTGCTCTGTAATAGTCTGGAACCCTCCTTCTCTAACTTC
Source organism: Falco cherrug (assembly GCF_023634085.1). Classification (NCBI taxonomy): domain Eukaryota; kingdom Metazoa; phylum Chordata; class Aves; order Falconiformes; family Falconidae; genus Falco; species Falco cherrug. The sequence continues at coordinate 46,804,874 of NC_073698.1, forward strand.
AGTTTTAGCTTGTTCCACTATTTCTATGCTTAATTTTAAGGTCACGTCCCTAGTGTTCTGGAATAAAAGCAGAAGATTCCATGTGGAGCAGTATGCACTTTATCAGAGATAAACACAGGACAAGAAAAGAAGAAAAGATGCAGAGACAGCAAAAGGAAATAGTGGTATCAACACTGCTAAAATGCATTATGGAAATGTCAGTTAAAGACTGCAAATTTCAACAAGATAAAATGAAACAATCAGGAAAGGTTGTTAGCCTAGTAATAATCATAATCCCTTTTTGCACTCACATGCATCACCAATATGTTGTTGGCAGGGAGATGTATGAGGGATGAAGAAATACATAGATACTTGGGTCAAAATTGATGACAGGACACAACAAAAAGAACATATTTACAGTTGTACCCCTCAAAACGTGCACCAAGAAAACAACACCTAGAAAGAAAGAGAAAGCAGCAGAGTTTGCCCGTATTAGGTCATCTGGATAGTGACACATCCACTTGAAAACTAACAGTGGGTGAAGCCATAAGCCAGTACTTCAAAAAGGGGGGATCCACGGGATTTTGAAATGGAAGCAGAGCTAAAGCATGATTAAGGGAGGGCTGAGATGGGATGGCTGCAGTGAAGGACTCTGTTAACAAGGAAAAGGGAAAGAACTGTTTGCTCAGACAGGAAGAGGGAATGCAAGCTGGGGACACAGGGTGAATGGTCTACAGAAATACATCTATCATTTGTATTGTGGAAACATCTAAAGACCAACAGCACTGGGGACATTGCCCCAGTGTTTCCTGAGTCTTGCTTGGTGCTGCAGATTAATTCTTCTGATGAACAAGTGAAAGGAGTCAAATAACGTTAGTACACCTGGGCATAACTGGTATGTGACAGTGGCAGACAAAATTGCATTCTTTGAATCAAGAAGACTGGAGCTCAATGCATTTAGCAAAGTCTTGAGATTCATGCTTTGCTTCCAAACACTTGTTCATTCAGAGAACAGAGAATAAAGCAGAAGAATTTATTAACTAGTGACAAGGTTTTGAGGAGCCAGGGATAAGGCTCCTAGGCTGGACAACAAAAACAGTACAAAATTATTTAGAATTAATTCTGAAGTGCAGTACTACACAGCAATACATAGCAACACAACCACAACATTGGCAAAAATTGTAGTGATGATGCCTGCAGCACTCTTTCAGAAGATGTCGATAGCATCAGGCCCAATTATAGCTTTTTTCAGTATAAATTGTGAAGCTTGGTGTTGAATCCAAACCAGTGCCAGGAGGAAAGGAATGTTTTTCTTGAAGCCTTCTATTCTGTACAGAAATTTTAAGCCATAATACTATGAACTTGGAAGAAGAATGGCTTTACTTCATTAAATAACTTCATTCTTATAAATAAAGCAACAGCAGTTTTTAGCATCCAAGTTGGTCAAGAATACACTAATGGGTGTGAAATCCTCAGTCTCATCCTCTCACATGGTATTTTTTGTTGTAGTTCATTGTTTGTTACCAAAATAGCTGAGTCCCTGTTGTTCTTCACTTCTTCTATAATCACCCCCAAACTTATGCAGATTTCCTTCAGAGGGGTCTATTAAGTCAGAATGGTGGCACACTGTTTCCTCCCATGTTAACATCAGTGGCTATACAAGATGAAGGCAATGAAGTGGTCAGCATTGATTGCAATGCAGGGTGAAAAACTAAATCTCAGTATGAGTTCATGTGAAAGAGATAGGAACAAAAATTATTCAGTTTCTAAATGATCTGCAAAAAAAAAATCTGAAAAATCTTCCAAATATGTCATTATAAGTTTTCAAATGCCCATCACCTAGTCCTCATTGAAGGCTGTGTCCCCTGGACAGCCTTTCTAATTTTTATCATTATTTACTCACTTTTAAACACCTTTTGAAAAGGCGGAAAAGATAATTGTCTCTTTTACACTAAATTCCTCATCAGCAACTTCCAGAAAACAAATATTTTGTGAATTAAAAAAGAAAGAGTTTTCATCCTGATGATTAAAAAAAATAATCATTTCATTCCTTGTAGTTCATGATCTTAATTAGCAAGTTCTGAAATAAGTTTTACATAATCAATTATTTTTTCATCTGTTAGAATGTCAGAGCATTTTACTCTGGGTTTATGAGAAGTCTGGTATTACTACTATGTAACCCTCCTCAAAACAAAAGTGATTTTATTTTAAAGGTTGGCATAAATGTCATAATTACACACAGTATTTGTATGAGAAAACAAAGTAGATCAAAGAGGGTGAAAGAAAAGAGACAAACAGCCACTGCAACAGAGATTTCATGCTCAGACAATAAGCCAAAATAAATTATATTTGATCTCTGTTACCACTGTTATAATTTTACCAGAAATAATCTCTGGATCTTCTGTATTACTTCTAATCTTCCTCAGGTATTGGACTGTCTGCAGAAGTCACTTCTTCCTTCTGCTGCTGTCATACTTCTGTTCTGCTGCTGCAGCGCTGAACATGTTGCAGGCAAATGCACTCTTGATCTCTCTGTGGATAATTTTAGTCATATTGAAGTTGGCAGAACATGAGTGAACTAGAACAGATGAATAACAAACTGGACATGACTGGGCATAATTGAATCTGGAATTTTCCACATCACCAAACAGAGAACAAAGAAAAGTAGCCAAAAGCTGACTATACCCCAAAGTTACAAACACTGGCATTTTGAGAAGCAATCTGCAGAGGTCTACATTATTCTGTTATTATATTTTCCCCTTGTATTTTCTGATCAAGCCCCTTAGAAGAGGCTGTTTGACTGTTGGGTTTTTTTTTTCAAATTTATTTATGGAAAGATATTTTTACAGGCTAACCCAGTTAAGCTTGACAGCTTGTTTACAATAGGACCCAGAAGACACATTACTCTATGCACAACAATATAAATATACATTTGAGATGCACACTTACGCTCATAACATTTGTTAAACATCTGAAGTGCACCAGTGATCAGGTATCCAGAATGATCTAATTCTCTATTTAAATATTATGAAGGTAGAGAGATTGTTTAGCTTGCTAAGATGAGAACAACACATAATCATAATTAGCATGCGTTTCAGGAAAGTTGTATAACATAGCTACTTTCTTAAAAGGTAACAATGATCTGTTTTAAGAGGTTTAGACTTCACCAGAAAGTCAGAACAGTGTTCTATCTCTGTTTGCATATTTTCAATTTGGACATCCAGACTGCCTCAAACTGAAATTAAGTTAGGTTATTGGCCTTTCACTTAACTAAGTCTATATCTACCTTATCGATGAGTGTGGACAAATATGAATGGATTTAGAGATCAAAACAGTTCTTGCTGCAAACCTGAAATCCACTTCATACTCACCCTGGGGGAGGGGGTTGCATCAGACCTGTTCCAGCTTGGTGCTGCAATGTGGAAGCCCAGGAGCACTCCAAGAGCTCCTTTGGTTTCCTGACATCCAGAAGAAATCTGGTGCATGCATCCCATGACTGCTTTCAGTTATGGACCTAACCACTGGGAGATCACTCCGGAAGAGCTCCCCCGAGTCTACCAAAAGGGCTGATAGAAACCAGGTCTCAGAGCAATCAATGTCATCTTTCAGTAAAATTATACTCCCAAATCCAAAAAATAAAAAGTCAACAAAGACAAATAAAGACGCAGTCTGCTCTCCACCTGGAATTTCAGTAGAGATCTGAGAGTAAGATTTTGTACTTATACCAAGCCAAGACCTCCTTAAAAAAGAAATATTATATAGATATTGTTAAATCTTGTCTTAAATTACTCCATTTAAAGACTGCACTGTGCTGTTACAGGTGAATTATTAATCTGCTGCCACACTCAGGTTAACACTGGGAAGCACTAACAAATGCACTCAGTAACAGCTCCAAAATGCATCACTCCTCAGTCTTGTTTGCCACTGATTTAGAATACGGTGGTAGTGGAAATATCTCAAAGTTTGTTCTCTGGTTAAAAAGGTACTATCCATTGCCAAAACACAGAGCTATGCTGGAAGTTCATTTTTCTCCATCTGTACAGCATGAGCCTTTAATTATGAAACAGTTTCAAAAAGTCCTGTGGCATAACCTGAAAGGAAATGAGCTGAAATGTAGGATGGCAAGCATTTACATATAACTTTAGAACCTACTCCTAGCCTCCAAAAATGATGGTTGCATTACAAATGATAAGTTACAATGAGCTGCTACCCAGTCCTCCTTATATATCCTGATGAAACCTCAGTTTCCATTAGTTTTCAGAAGACATAGTCTTCTCTCCAAACTATTGGATAGTGCTTTTTCTATTCACATTACTGCTTAGTTCCCTTTTTCCTCAGGGATGACTGATGATTAATCTAAATGAAGCAGAACTGTTCCAAGGGATGACTTGGTTGTGGGTCAACTGCACAGTACACAACTTCTCCGGCTATTTTGTTACAGTTTTCAGTCCTCCCTTCTTTTGTGTTCACTTTCTGCCAACATTTGTGGAATTAAGCTATCCTGGCAAAAACATGTCAAAGAATAGACTTTCATGCTACTTACCTGAGTATTCGTGGAAGCGGAATTTTAGAGTAGCACAGCTTTGGAATTCAGAGCTTTACACGTTCATCCTGTCAGGGAAAAAAAAAAAAAAAAGTCGTGTGCCTTATGCTGAACCAATGAACTCAGGCTTTGATTCAAAAAAATGGCACTTGGGTGCATGACCAGCTGGCTTGACATGTATGGGGAGTATCTCTAGGTACTCCTGAGCTGCACAACACTGTGGAGGGGCTCCAGAGGGGCCCTGACATCTCCACAAGCTCCATGCACTCACACTTGTAGGCATCCCCAAGTAGTAACAGTAAGTCTTGTACTATGTCGAGACTGTTTCTACTCGGGGATGGATAGCAGGGTTGAGTTCCACATTGCCACAGCTGTCATGCTCTCTGTCCTTAAAGTGTGTCTATTCAGAGAGAGCTCAGATACCTCTGCTAAGCACACTGTGCTGTGTAGAAGACATGTACTGTGAGCCACCAGATTTGCATGTGGTTTTGTTAGCCACAAGTCTGGTTGTCTCTAAACAGCCAGGACCTAGAGAAACCTTGGTTATCTTGCATTATCAGAACATTCTTGCTGATCAGTTCAAAGTGTTTTAAAAGTTCATTAAAAAATTCATTGAATAATTAAGGAAATAGTGATCTCTTTGTGGCTATTTCATGAGCAGAAAGAAAGGTTAAATTCATGGGATAAATTATTCATTGTGAGTTATTCACTCAGCTTTAATAGTTTGTAATTCTATGAAGAGCTTTGCTTAAGAAATGCACTATATAAATCAATCAATAGCACTAATAATATGCAGGAAGGATTTTCTTCTTTGTGATCTGCTTTTCAATAAATTGTACCCCCTTGACACTTCAACTACCATCATATGACCATTCTTCTAGCCTCCACTGCCCCAGCCTGTCTATCACCGGGCCACAGCTGTGACGTTCAGACACCCAGCCTCCTTCCCCCTCACACCAGCTTAACCCATTGCACTTAAAGGGTCTGTCAGTGCTTGTATGGACCTTTAGCTTCTCCTTTATATATTTGGTTAAGAACTGAAGCAAACACAGTTACCACACACTCACACGTACATGGTTTGTTACAAGATAGTTTAGTTCTATCATCAGTGTATTGGAAATTGAGCATCGTGGCACATGCTTCATGCTGTAAAATCTGAACGTCAGCTGCCTTCTTTGTAGCCATATGGTAGAGATGTTGAAACACTCCTCATCTAAAGCCCAGAGCCTCCAAATACTTCCATCACACCTGCAGTGGTTTGGGAAATGATGCTTGGAGGAGATACAGCTACATCTGACTAAAGCTGCAGCAACACACGCTTCAGGGGATGGCAGCTGCTTGAGAAAGTGCCTGGGTGCTCTGCAGGCTGGTGCAGCCTGTGCTGAGGTATGTGCTGTCTCAGCCTTAGATACCCTAAGTAGTAACTATTCAATCTGGATTAAAGCTGGTGTGAATATGTATACCCATACCAAATCACAGTGCAGTGATACCCTTAGGCACAGACAGCTTTACTTCTGTGGGCAGTCTGTTTACTCCTTCTCTCCCGTGCTCCAGCCCTTGTTAATTCACAAAAGTCTGACACTACAGCTCCTGAAATGAACGGCAAAACTCCCGTTTACTTGCATGAGCAGAAGAAAAGCCCTTTTCACTTTCCATTAGTGTTCAATCCCCCTCAGATACAAAACCTGTATATTTTCCACCTCCTCTTTCCTGCCAGTGCAACCCTCCTAGCATCCTCCAGATGCCTCCTTCTTGGCAACTCGTCCCTTCTTTCTGTACAAAGACAGCAGGACTGTGGAATGTGCCGCCTCTGAGGCTGCGGTGTTTGGCAATGTCTACAAGAGTCTCGATCGTAGGGTGATGTGAGTTGCTGTATAGGACTAGGGGTCCTGCAGTCCTACTCGTATGGTAGTGCTGAATGGGATGGACCTCTTGCCCAAGCTGGACAGCAATGTTAACAGTACTTTTGCATCGTGTTGCCAACCCCTCTCATACATCCTTTGGGTCTAATCAGTGTAACCTGAGACTCGATGTAATCCTAAATTTGGCTACATGGGAATGTTTTTTCCTCTGCTTCGTACACATATTGCTACTGAGATAAGTTGATAAAGTTATGTTTTTCCAGTTAGGTTTTTTATTCTCCTTAACTGGTAAATTTAAAACAGTTTTTCCTGAGTGGGATCAAACTGCTAATGCTTCAATAAACCTCCTCAAAAATTATGAATACTGACATAATTTAGGTTCTTTAAAGTATAATGATAGATTTGATTAGTTGAACTGGAAATCTCAGAAGTTTGCATTCTCTTGAAATATTTATTTGCCTACCGGTGACCAAAAAAAATCCTTTTTTGGGCACATTTCAACCCTTGTATTTCTGATTCTAATCAGAGTCAGAAAGTGCAAAGACAAGTGAAAAATGTGTGACTAATTCATTCTCTCTGTGTCACTATTTCCGTCTGAACTGATTTTCTTTTACTGTGTATAATTTGACCTATACCAAATAATTCAGATGAGAACCTTTAAATGTTTCCTGTGTTACATCTAACAAATCTCCTGCACAGCTAGATATATCTTGCTTTTTGAAGCCTGCTGGCTAATCATTCTCTTATTGACTAAGGCTCTCAAACTATGTGAGTTTCAGTAGATTGTATTCCTGTTTTCTGAGCATCCAGTCTGAAGTGTCTCCGTTCATTTTGTGGGAGTACTGAGTAGCCTCCCTGCATACTGCATAATGGTCAATTCTGAATAAAATGTAGAAGTTAGCCACCTGCATTTGGACACACAAACTGTTGGATGAGTGATTAAAACTGCACAGAAGAAATAAGGGTTAGATTCACTTGCTGACCTATGGGGATGCAAGAAAATGTAAAGGAACTGCTCAAATAGTGAACACATTTTATCTCATACAATAAATGAGAAAGGTATCCCGTGGAAAAAGACAGGTTCCAGATCATATTATTAAAGACTGTACCATAATGTGTCTCCACCAGAGGGACAGATTTAGATTTCACATCCATAAGTAACCTTAACTGTGTTTCTCTTTGGAGTTCTTCAGTCTTAATCTTAATAGTGTTCTTTGCCTATAAACTTTGCATGTTCATAATAAACCAATCTTTAAGGCCTTTTTCAACCTAAATGATTCTATGATTCTATGATTTTAATTTTTATTTCTTTTATTTTAAGATATGCTCATTGTGTTCAGGCCTTTAGCAAAGACGAATAAAATGATCCATTTTCACGATCTCAGCAATGTATCAAACAGGCAGGTAGAAAATACACCATATTTTTTTTAAAAGTATATACAGAAAGATTAGTCAGAGAGATGTATTGCTAGTGAGGGAACAAATCTGACCCCAGAGAGTCTGAGTTTAACCTTTTAAGCATTCCTCCTACTGAAATTTGTGAACACTACCATGGAGAGTGGTTCATTATATTTGTACTTTTCCTGTATTATATATAGTTTTAATACCTCACAAAATAAAAGTGCTGAACCATGTCTGGTATTTTATTGTGCTGCTAAACTATTATGAGTTAAGTATGACAGATGCTGCCCTCTGCTAACTACAGAAGTTTTTTTTTCCCAGCTCAATCACAGAGCATTTCCATTAAAAGCTGAAGACCCCATCTCTAACCCTGGCAATATCTTCTCCACATGATTAATTATTTTACACATTCTGTAGTCCATTAGGGAAGTCTGATGGCCTCAGGACACAGATATCTGGCCTTTATATGCGTTATTTTGCCAACCTTTTTTTCTTCTCTGTCCTTTTGCAGGGAAATAGGAAACAGCATATCAGTTTGGGTTTTCATTGCCATGTTTGTTTCATCCATTTCTAATTAAGATTTTTCATAAAACTCATTAACTTGCACTTTCAATAATTTATTTTTATAAAAATTCAAATATCCTATCCAAAGATAAATATCTCAACAAATACCAGCTAGTTCCAGAAAAATATGTAAGATCAATGAAATTTGTAGAAATACATGTATCGCTTACAAGAAGACAGGACCAAATATTAGTTTCAGTAATGACAGAGTAAACTAGAAACAAAGGTGTAGATATTGCGATCAACAGCAGCATAATGGAGAACAGCAATGTGCTTCCAGTCTCTGCTGCTGATGTTCAGTGGTCTGTCATCTTTTACTTGGATAGTTGTAGTGGGAAAAAAGGGCATACCTGAATTTTTTCCGTGGTGGTAATAGTTAAATCTGGCCTGCAAAATGCTTTCTTCCCTTTTTGCATTTCAGACACAAAATAATAAACTTATAGTTAAGGGAAACACGGTGCGAATTCTAAGATATTTCCTATATTGTTCAGTATGCTGCCACATACCAGAACTGAAGAGAACAGATATAATCCTGGCTGCAGTGAAAAACCCTGCTAAAACTACCTACACTTTCAAAATAATCCAGATTCCACCCAGCACACTGGCTTGAAGACAGAAAGGTCACAAAGTCTTACTTAACTGGTTTTCTAGCATCAGAAGATCACATACCTTTCTTTCCTTCAATGTTCTGAAAATTCAACCACTGTTTAAATTAGTTGGTTTTGTTTATGACACCAGAGAACATTAAAATATATTTTATATATTGATTTATTGGATTTTTTTATTTTAGGATTTTGACATTCTTTTTTCCATTTGCTGTAAGGCACCTCATCCATCAGAATCATTGCCACAATGAATATAGTAAATAAATAAATTGTTATTCTGATATTGACTTAACCATACCCAAAAAAACCCTTTTAAATTTAAACCTGGAAGTTTCAGATAATATAACATTTATTTTTTGACCTTTATATCTAAATTACACTTGTCAGAGGTCATGGTTATCAAACTTCAGAGTTCAGGATATTTTCATTCCCAGTTCTGTAGAGCAAGAGCTAAGGCAAATATAGTATATAAGGGGACCGAAGCTATAGTGACTATACACCTCATTTCGGAGCCCCATCTAAGTGCCTAAATTTAGGTGGCACAACCACAGCTTTCAGCCACATTACTTGGTTTTCTTAACATTATTTTCCACAAGTTGAATTGACTAAATCCCTTTTAGAAGAGATGGAGAACCTGCCCACTGGGAAAACCTTGTAGGCCAGAGTTAAAATTCCCTGCATAAGTTCTCAGTCTTGCGCCTGCTGAACATCTGTGAAATTTCTCATGCTGTAGTAAGTCCAGTTCATGTCTGACCTACACCACCATTAAAAAAAAATCAACTTCAGTCTCACAACTTCATCCTCTGTCATGCTAAATTATTCTCTACAGTCAGATTCCTAATGTTTTGACCAGTTTATTTTCAAAAGGAGATTTTCTAGGTTAGGTCTAAGCATCTGTTAAGTAGACTCCAATATCTGAGTGAGTCACCGTTGATGCTCCTTAAAGTAAGTGAAGAGGTGATGAGAAATACACACTTTTAGACTGAGATTCATTTCACCAAATTGCCCTGAAAAGCAAAAGCACAGACTTTGCTTCTGGAATTAAAGTTCTTTCGTAATAATATGTGGCACATCACATTTTTTCTCCAAACAATGTCAAATTTTAACATAATATTAAAAATACCGTAATAGAACATAAAATTAAAACTTTTGCCTTCAAAATCAAACAAGTAAGTTGAAATTGCATTTGAATCAAGTTGAAATTGAATCAAGCGTTGCAGCTTGATTCAGAAATCTTAAGGTTGACCATCTAAAGTAGGACAGATGCATCACACCCCTGCATGCCATGTCCTCTCCACAAGGTATAGCTGAAAGTTCCCATTCAGAGGTGTGAAACGAAGCCAGCTCCCCATGGCTATGTCAGCAGCTCCGCTCCCAGGGCATGCTCTGGAGTTGGACCCTGCCAACTGTCTCTGGGTTGCTCACGGGAGGGCAGGCACTGTGGGAGCCTTTCCCAGCCTGTGTTTGTGCCTCACCTGTCCATCAGGCAGGGAATTTTGAGTAGCAAAGCTGCTCGCTGAAGGTATTGGAGGTAGATGCTGGTGGCTCAGATTAGGGAGTATTTGAAGCTCCCATGACAGGGATCTGGAGAGAAGCAAAAAGTGCAGGCCAGCCTGCTTACTCTCACAATCATCCTTGCTAATTTTCTGTTGGGAAAAATTTCTTTTTGCATACTACTCTGCATCCTTTCTCCCTTTCTCCTCTGTTCTTTTTATTCTTGCCCTCTCCATCACGTTATATCAATGTCACAGAAAGCTGCTGAATTGCATCCAAATCAGGACGCAAAATTTGCACTTAGCTGAGTAAAAGCAGTAGATAAGACTTGAGTTTTTTTCTTGCTTAGGTACATTGTTCATCCCTGGATACGGTGTGTTCTGTGAAGGCAAACACTGTGTCAGGTAAAAAAAAAAAAAAAAAAACCACAACAAAAAAACCTAAAACACAAACATAAGGGAAAAGACATTCTTTTTTCTAAACACTGTGTTTTTACAGCCCATAGTCATCACTGACTGTAGCACGGGCTGTGTACATGACACATCTCTGAAAACTGAGCCAGTACAGTTTTAGTTTCCATTCTGGAACCAATCAAGAAGCTAATTACATTCCTGACTAGCTCAGAGACACTCCTAGCTCTTTATTATAGGATGTTTCTATTACAGCTGGAGCTGTTCATTGATACACTTTAAAAACATATTTAGTCTTAGTTATAGCAGATGTGGCATTGCAAATGAACTGCCATTCCACCCCAGCTTCTCTTCACTCTCTGAACACCTACATTACATTTTCATTTTCACAAGATTTTCACTTTAATTTGACTTCTCAGATATCCGTTAGGTTGGGGTTTTATTCATTTCTTTTTATTTCTTTTTCTATTACAGCCAGGTGTATAAGTGATTAGTTTATACACATTTTAGAGGAATTATTTTTTTTAAATCACAGACCTATAGGGAATACGTAGCTAATTTTAAAAGCTTCATAGATTTACACTGAAAGATGTTCCATAAAGAATGACACTACAAGTTACATCAAACAAGCAAACATTTGTTATGGGGACAGTAAAATTTACTTTTCACAAAAGGAGCCTACAGTAATAATGCATTCAATTCTATTTCCCAGAATGCTTCTTAAGTATGTTAATAAAGTCTTTATTGTGTCTGCTTATAAAAGTCGCCACCATTTCCCATTAGAAAGTCTCTGTTTATTCATCAAACATTTACTGACAGTGACTGCTGGGAGCAGGCTCAGATTTCCACTCCATTACACGTTTGTGGCATAAAACACATTAATTATAGATATATTACAATATTCAACTCATTGAGGAAAAATTAGATGATCAAGGCTCATTTTCCTTGACAATAAGCAAGTTAATGAAAATACTAATTACCTGATGATGAAGTGGAGCCTTCAGGATTGAATGCTTAGCATCTGTAGAAGAGCTCTGTGAATCTAGCACAGAATATTAAAGCCAGAAGCACTGGAAGTCTAAAGGATGGTTCGTGAGGTCATCATGTGCCCTTTAATCACAGGACATTGAGTAGTTAGTTCATAACATAAACTTTTATATACAGCTTTTATGGATGTCATGAAAAGCCACGTAAGCATAGTGTTCATTTAAAACTAATCATTTTTGTAAACTGACGTTTTTTGAATTAGTAGAGACATTATCTAGTTCAACTTTTTTAAAGGAACTATGGATCCTAGTAGTAAGGAATTTCAGTATACAGTGGCATGAGAACGTTGGAATGAAGAAGAATAAGGCACAGCCACAAGACTTCCTTCATTTTCTCTGATTTCAGAAACAGTCATAATCAAAACTAATGGCATATGAAGTTAAACCATTTAAAATTATGGAATTTTTTCCTTATTTATTTATTTTTATTACAACCACTTTTGCTTTTGTGCTTGCATAGTTCTTTTTAGTGTTTCCAATTTAGACTGTAATTTGAAATCGCTAAACCAATGATATCATCCTTTGGTTCCTTTCCAAGGTCAATTTTACTTCTCATCTGCTTTTGACATTTTACCAATGCATCTGGGTAACTGTTGGGGGTAGGAGGTTCCCTTTACTCTGGACTATTTGTGCTGTCTGTAAAAGACAGAAGTATCATTTATGTTTATTCACTTTAGTTCATTTTTTCCCCAAGTACTGTACTTGATAGCAACTTTTCAGCTATTACATATTGTTAAATAGGATTTTCCTGAACTGCTAAATAGTAAATAATAACAAAATATTTTCAAAAATATTGCTAAAGTATTGTTTCTTTTCCGAAGACAGCAATAATCATGTTTAATTAACAAGTTCCCTTCTTGAATTTTCTGTAGGCATCAGCACAGTATCACCTGATAAAATAATATGATTATCTTCTAACTGCCCCAGAACTGTGTTGTAATTCATGGATGAAAATACTTTCAGTTTGGTTTATTCTCCTGGTACCTATTTTTTAATATATTGTTCTTCTTGTGAAAACATAGAACTATGTAAAGCCGAAAGCCTCCTTCCTAGGAGCAGGATAGTAGGGAGTTTGCAGAGCACAAGTAACCATATTGGTAAAGATCTCTACCCTGTAGGAGAAAGGTTTCATGGAAATATCATGCAGGTCTTGAGTTCACTTTTCGTCTTGAGTTCACTTTTCATCTTCAAACACCTTACATTTAGGCTTGCCACAGCAGTTTATGTCCTTGGTGTAGACCATTACTACTGCTTTGCAGCTAATGTTCTCTGTAGTACCATACTAAAGCAGCCACCCAATATCTCTTCCCTTGTAACAGGAAAATCTTTCTGTAACAATAATCCAACATCTTTCTAAAGCATTTCAAATAGTCAGTTCTGAAATAATTTTGAATAAATTTCTTTAAAATGTTTCATCCCTCCTATTCCTTCTCATATGTTTTTGTTTCACTTCCTCAGAAATCACTGGCAATGGACTTATACTGAAATTAATAGAATGAAATTTTAACTTGGTAACACACAATAAGACATGCAACTCAGACTTCTCTTGTTATTCATGTTTAGCATGTCTCTGTATGTGGAACTGTATTGAAGCTTATATTTTATGTCCCCCAGTTTTTGCTGAAATGGGACTCAAACAGCATGAGTACTATGATCACTTTGAAAACACCCAGCGAAAAAGCAGCCACAAATGTTTCCACTGTCTAGGCGACAGGTGAGACTTAGCAGAAGCTTTCCTCAGAATTTTTATCTAACATTAGTTATGTTTCTTTATTTAGCTGACTTCCTAAACCCACTTTATTCACTAAAGAAGGCCAAGGAGAATATTAAGACTGAAAAGATTAAAACTGTTAAAACTGTACTTCTTGTATTAGCACTCTCCACCATCTTCTCTTCCACAGATAACTACTATATCCCACAGGTCTTTTATACCAGGGGTTCTTTGACATTTCATGGTCTTACAGTTCCACAAGTGTATTAGGAGCATTTAAAAGGGCTGCTTTACTTCAGACATAATGCCCACCTATTTTGCCTCTGACAGTTGCCAGCAGTGACTGCTCAGGAGAACAGAAGCAAGGATGCCCTTCATGAGCTTCCTCTCTCAGCTTTCAGAAGACTACAGGATGAGTGCTGTGCATCATCTGACACTTCTCCACACACAATTTACATTTCATTTACTGTAACTTAGATATGCAACAAAAATAGAAACTAAGCCTATCACCTAATCTATTTTTGCAGTCTAAAATGTATGAGCCTCACATTATTCAAAATAGTTTCATAACAAACTTACAGGCCAAAATCACAAATGGGTATAAGATCAGCATGTAGTTACCACTCCTTGCAATCATACTGCTTATCCAGCAAACAGAAATGAACAGGTACCTAAAAGCATCTGCACATGAACAAGCCACCTAAGTCACTGAGTGAGAAATGGCATGGAGAAGGAGGTAACTTTAAGCTTCTGTATTAAGTGCATATATTCAGACTAGCAGGGAAAGACACGTTCATATGGCATTTATAATCCTGAAGCCAATTCCAAGTATAGATTTCTAGTTCGAGTTAGAAGTTTTAGTTTAGTTTAGGTTTTATGTTTTAGGTTTCAGGTTAGATTTAGTTTTCCTTTTTATTCTGAAGGAAAAAGAAGGAATGATGCTGAGTCTTTTTATAGTGTATAAGGCACAGCTTACTTGGGAAACAGGATATGAGGATTCCATGCCTTTCCCATGGCCATGGGATTTAAACCCCATAAACATTTGGGGAGAGGTGTTGGTCAGATAACACAGGCAAAATAGGTAAGGGAATATATGAAATTTGTTGGTGTTTGGGCACGTGATAGATGTGTTGTACAGGGTTACCAGGACTTTTAGTGGTTCTTCCCGCCTCCTGTGCAAGAATGTAGACAACATATGCTGTACATCCATTGCTCAGTATAGCCGCTCCCAGGAATCGTCCTGTCCCTTAGGCTATGTGGTACAGAATGGCTCGATCCATTCTGCTAAGGAATAACCGAATAACCCTCTTAAGGCCAAACTGGCCACCTTCACGGTGCACGACATTTGGTCCTGCAGCTGTCTGGGCTCCATGTGCTGCCCTTGTGACCCTTGAACATAATAACTATGCTTTGGGTTGTTTGAACTCAGACTGTCCAAAACAGTATTGCTTCAGCCTAGCAAGGCGGTGTTTGCACAGCATGATGTGGAAGTATCTGTCACATACTTCGGATAGAGCTTGAGTTGTCTGAGGTTGCAAAACACAGTGCTGGAGGACTGTGTAGGACCGAGGCAACCAAATCTGCCCAGACTCCTACCTATATTGTCAGCTAAAGTGAACTATCTCCAGAATGACTTTTGGGATTTGTTTCAACACAGCCTAATTGGTCACTCCGAAAGAGACATCAGGACGAAACTGAGATGGCACTCCATTATTGGAGAGCATATAAAATATTTTAAAACCACCAAGATCACTCCTGCTATATTCTCTTTCTGCTTTGACCTGTTCTCATTTTGTTTTCACGTCCTTCTTGCCACAGATCAAAGAGCACCTCTTCAAAACCTCTGTGCTTTGACAACGCAAATTGGAATTGCAAGTAGCCAAGCATCTAGTCCCTTAGCTCTTTTACTCAGGGCCATGCTTACATACTCTACTGCTTTCTTACATTCTTCCACATTTAATTCATTTTTTCAATGCTTGCAATTCTTTGTAAATATTGCTGTAGCTTTTTTCATGTCTGTTTCACAGAGGAGCACATCTCCTGATAAGAATCATATATTCTGAAAAAAACTCTTCATCTGTGCAAAGAAGAAATCCCAAGTTGCTTTATATGCAATAGCAAGTTTTGATATAGAAAACGTAGACACATTTGACACATGTGCATGCACTGCGTTTGTGATGCAAAAAGCCTTTATACCAGTCCCATAATCCAAATTTTGGAACTGGTGTTCCCACAGGCAGTAATGTGGCAATAATCATGGGGACAATATCTAGATTTCATCTTTGTAAAAGATCCATCCTTGGTGTGCTATTGTGGATCTACTCAAGCAGCGTAAAAGCTTCAGCAGATCTTAAGAGAAAAAAATAGATTTCTATTGTGTGAAATTGCATTAAACATCTTCAAAAGAATTTTTGCAAAGTGATTCTCATTAGTTCAATAGACTCTATAAAATTAGCTATATTTTACTTGGTTTAATAGTCAGAATTCTCATTTGCAGGAGCAGGAATTTTAGTAATTCCCTGTCACTGGGTCAAGTCAGTATGATGTGATATTTCTGCCTCCATTTCAAGAGAAAAAAGTTTAATCACAATTGAAAAACAGTATTCAAAATGATGGGTAAAGCATTTTGTGTGTGTATATTAAAGACAGTAGCATAGATTTTAGAAACAGTTTGTCACGGGGATGCCATAGGATATCATGACACATGATTACATTTCTGACAAACAAATAAGCAAAAAAGGCAGCTTCAAGCAACATGAAGAGGGAACCAGCAACCACACAGTGTCGATATGGAATACCATTTTCTGCACAAGCAGAACAAACTCTCCTAAACTTTGTTTTAGTTATGATTCAAGTTTCATAAGCACCAAATTATTGCAAAATTCAGCCTTTGCAAATTAAATACACTTTTCCAAGGTGTATTTATTTCTTGTGTTTCTCACATTTTACCAGTCCCAGCTAACTGCCTCAGGTCCTGCCAGTGAAGGGATTTAGGTGAGTGCCTGGGCCCGTGCTCAGACCTGCCTGTGGTAGCTCTCCACGCTTGTGTTCAACCAGTGATCAGAGGTTTCCTTGTCAAACCTTGACGATGAGGAGATGCCATACAACATGGACACTCTGCCAGATTCAGGACCTCAGAAATGCCCTCCAATCTGGAAACATGAGAAGAGCCACATAAATACAGACACCTCAGCATGGAAGTCAGTTGCCTGAACATACACATCTCATCCCATTTGAAATACCCCAGACTCTACCTCCTACTCCTGACCTGTAATTCCAAGATAAGTTTTCTTCAGGTCCTATATCATATCTGGCAATTCTATGGAGTTGTCCCACATATCCTATAACATCACTGATGGCACTAAAGACTTCTGTTTTAAAAACTCCCTTAAATTTCTGACTAGTGCATAAAATTAGCCAAGAAGAATCCCAGCCACTGTGTAGAGTCCCTCCACAGCCCATTGTGCATTTTTAGACAGACTTTCATGTGTATTCAGGTGTTTACATGGGAGAATGGGATACCAGAATGATTTTTCTAAACAGCTAAGCAGCTTATGTGCCTATTTTCCATTGAGATCAAGAGAACTTGGGCACCTAACACATTAAGTAGTTTTAAATATTTTATCTGCTTCTCTCAATAATTTATACTTTTAGAAATCCTACCTCTTGCAGTAAAAATGTACTGGTATTAACAGCTTAAGCCTATGCACATTTTCCAGTAAAAGACAAACCAATAGCAGAAATCATTCAGGTTTCTCCTTTTACACACCAGCTTCATCTCCTTTTATATTTTACTCCATCCCCCAAAAGCCTGAATAAAAACCCATTTAGCTTTATAGGGCTCAACAAGCTGTATGAATTTCAACGAAGAGTGGAAACAAATTTCGGTTGTGTAAGTTGTTTCAAAGACCACTCAGCCATCAATGGTCTCATTCCTGGGGGTTGTTGTAGCCTCCTGGATGACTCTTCTTTCCTGTGAGCATTAACTACTACAGCACTGGTTGCCATTCTTTCATACTTTTAGGAAAGGGGTCCAATTCCTTAGAGGACATTTTTCATTGCTTACATTTCCTTTGTATATTTTTCAGAGTTTGATTGCACCTCTCAATCCCATGTAAATGAAAATTTATTACAAAGGCAGCAGTGGAATAATACTGAAAGAAAGTATTATTCCATCAAGTGAGGAAGCAAGGAATCAGGTCCCAGTACAGATTTACGAGTGAGTACTAGAAATACTCAGCTTGGGAATTAATGCTGCCCATTGTCATGTGAGTGTTGTGTTGTATTCTCTTGATTGCTTCAAATCACAGGCATGGCACATCTTTCTGCAGTACTTACTGAGAAATTTATCATGTTTGTAGCAGATTTGCAATCAGAGAATATTCTAATGGTGCCAAATCCTGAATCATACCAATGGAAAATCAGGTATGCTACACGACACCCACTGCATCACCATTCTCCATGTAGCTTGTCTTCAATCAGAAACTCAGAGTAAAAACTTATGTGGCTCCTAATGGTCCAAAAACCCAAGCCATCCCTCCTTCACAGATTTTTAAAAATCATATCTGTGATTCATATAGGAGACATTTTCCCACTGCTAATATATTAGATCTCTCTGAAAGAGGCACATTTTTCTTCACTAGTTTAATCTCTAACACTTTCAAAGTCTTCAGAGGCTTAGTGCCTAGCTCTAGATATTTGTTAATGTGATTTTTCTGACCTGAACATTTTTCTATAATTTTACCCCTCCAGCACGGCATGTTACATTTAAGTTTAAAAGACTGTGGGGATACAAAGAAGGAATTATTGTGCTAGAGTCTGAAGTTAAATTCTAGCGTTTGCAAAGAACAAGTTGAAAAAATCCTTTTAATGTCCTAATTCATAAAGATGTTAATTTTGACAGCTAAAATATAATACTCACAAAAGAATGAAAGGAAAGAAGGAAAATAGTTGTCTTTACCTCTAAAATGCTTTCTTCTTTGTATGTAGCAGGTGCCCCAAGACATGTTATACTGCCTGCTTTAATTTGTCTTTAATATCAGATGTGCCTTATTGATTTCTTCTGTGTATGTTTTCATTCTGAATAATTCAGAGGCACAATTTTTTTCCATTATGGTCAATAGCCAGAGAAAATTCTGAAGATAATCAATTGAGCTCTGCCTGACGATTACTAGTGTTGATATCCCCTGAAGTGAGGAGTCGGAAAGGCCAAGGATAATATGACACAACAGTCAATCAGTGCAATCACTGGAAGTATCAACACTGGCAGTACGATGAAAGCCAGATCCATGCCAAGGATCCATAATGGCTTCTAAAAGTTCAGATGCTTGACTTCTTGTCATATGCTACAACAGATGGACTACATAAGATTAGATTCGGGAAGACTTCCTGTCTTCTCTCCCTACCTTTCTCAAACTGATAGGATCATAAAACAGTTGTGAGGTGTGATTTACATAACATTCAATTTCTTTATTTCATTTTTCCCTGTTCTTAAACTTTTCTAATAACAATTACCCTCAAACAAATGAGCAGGATGAAGACCTGGCCAACAAACACTCACAGAAACAGATAGAGACTATTTTGATTTACACCTAATGCTGATGGATGTCTTTAACTAGAGACCACATACAAATACCCTAGGAATTCCCATCACATCCTTCCACATAATCAGGGCACCTCACATTCAATTTATAGTGAAAAAAATGTATTTTTTCAGTGTAGAAATCTAATGAAGTTGCCAATAGAAGCTGACAAATGGTAGTCCTAAGCATCATGTAGCTAGTGACTTGAGGTTTGATGTAACTTCAGCTGAAGTCAAGGAAAGAATCTGATTGACAGTAAGCACACAGAGATACACACACACACACATATACATATATATATATGTAGCTGTGCTCAGGTGGATGGCTCCAGTGAGCCTCCTAAACAAAACTATTGCCATGCAGGCCAGTGAGCAGTAGCTATGCAGCTCACCACATCTATTACCTAAATTCATAAAATGGCAATATGTGGAATTAAACACTAAATAGCTTATAACTAAATAGTTTAATGACAATCCAATGTGTACAAAGTAAAGGAGTAAATTGGCAGCACTAGCTCAGTTTCCCATGGATAACTTATTTATAAATCTCTCTGTGATTTATTATTAATCTCCTTATGCAATAATCACTCATGCATATAAACATGGCTAAGCTTAAAAATTATATTCTGATTCATGTTTCTTTACAAAAGAAATGTTTTGACTATGGAACTCAAATCATCACTATTTTAAAGGTTTTGAAGACATTAAAGTGAAAAATTACAGAAAATATAATTCTCCATAGTTTCAGGTTTCTTTAATATTTCACTTTTCATCAAGATATTATGGAAGAAAATAGGTGAGACTTACTCTGAGCATATTACTGTTAATCTGAAGCAACTTTTAAACTAAATCAGTTTAATTAGAACTGACATAGTTTAGTTTTAAATCAGAGACCATGTCCATGAAAAAATCCAAAATATTTTTTTAAATTTCTCTCAAAAGTAAAGGTACTTCCTCATAAATATTAATATGCTTTCTATGTTACAAACATATGTGATATGCTCCAATTATTTTCATAAAAGTAGGTCACTATGCATTTTACTCCTGTTTTCCGTATTCCCATGATCACAAAACACGTTATGATTCCTCTTCCACAGTCCTGGAAAACACAACCATAAAAGAAGTTGATGTCTAGAACCAAAGCAGCAGACACAGTTTGGCTGAAGTTTTTCTACAGCAAATGATCCACTTCACTGCAGCAGTATATGAAGCAATAACCATATGCTGCAATTGATTAAATGGGAGTGAAGCTGAGGTACTTAATCAATCACAAAAACCACTTATTATAAGTCTATTATAAAGCAATAGGGATTTTTACTATTATTCAATGAGCTAAAATATGAAATAGAAGGAAATAAAAAAAGATAATGTTGTTCTTTTCTATGGAAAAAGGCTAAGTGACTTTTAGCATCCTTTCCAGCAAGGGGGAAGCAAATGTGGTTCAGAAACTGTATGTGTAAAACCAACTAAAAGCAAGGCAGACCGATTCTCTGGCCTTGGCTTGCATCCAGACATCCAGCTGGGGTGCCATGCTCATTTCTGGAGAGAAGCCCCTGACCGTGGCCACAAACCATGCCCAGGCATTGTCAAAGAAGGGCAGGTCAGCATGGGCCAAGTCCACACCAAGTCCATGACCATGACTCACAGGGACTAACCAGTACTGCTCTTGAGGTCCAAGCCTTGGCCCTGTTGGGTTTGTAAGGATAAACTGAGCCAACGAGAAAAAAAATATACCTCTGGCAGATCTAGGAATTGGAGAGCCAAGAAAAGAAATTCAAAGAGGCTGAATGTTAAATGTTTTTAAAACATGATTCTTGTCAGGACAAAACACTTTTCCAGACTCCAAGGCCAGGATTTCTTGCTTCTTGTCAAAAGTTAGACATTTAAAGTTATCTCCACAGCAAGTGAAGGGTGGTGGGTACTCGCAGAGAGCAATTCACTTCATCTCTCTAGACATCTTAGACTGGGACAGATTGCCTTCTGATGGCCAAAATACCTGTTTGCCTCCTGCTATGGCACAGTCTCTCTGTGCTTTTGTATTGGTATCCCTAAAAGTAGGCAAACACCCCAGACTGGTACAGTTCTCATTTCTTCCTTTCCACCAAAATCTTTCATTGCATTCAGCAACGTTTATCTCCCTCCTTGAAATAATGTGGCTGGATAAGAGTATACTGCAAGCCTTTCTGGAAGACTGTCATGCACACTCTCTTCAAACCACTCCTCCCTTTTCTCTCCACAGCATTCCTGTTCAGCCACTGGTTTGGATCTGCAGCAGGCGGAGCACCAAATTTCCCCATCCTGCCCCACACAAGGGCTAGAACAGTGGCAAGAAAATTGTGTTGTAGTGACAGGTATTACCTCAGTGATACTTCCAGGCCTTGTAAGGCAAAGGCAGAAGCAAAATGATATATAAAAAATCTATAATATAAGATCTTCTCCACACAAGCTGTGGAAAACATTGAAACACTGGTGTGCATCTGCCAAGCCCTTCATGTGCACGAGCAATACATTGAGACACCACTGCTGGACTGTAAAACTTTCTGTGCAGCATCCTTTAAGATGCTTAATTCTTCCTCTGGCCCCAGTCAATTCTAGATGTTTTATGAATCATTTGGCAGACATATCAACAGCCTTTGGAGTCTTTTCTTTACTCCCAAACAGATATTTTTCAATACAAAGCAAAGCCATGTTTGTTTCAGGGATTAGTTTGATTTTGTCAGTTCTCATTCATTCAGAACCCAAATGTTACAAAAACAACACAAAGCTTTATTTTTTACATAGCAATGTTTCTTTATTTCAGGGGGAAGGAAAAAAATTAGAACTTTTTGGCTCTGAGCCTTTGTCAGAAAAGGGCAACCCAAGGGAATCATTAACTGTGGGGTAATATCTTTGCTCATGGATGTAATATTAATGTAGTTTCTATAATCTACCTATTAAATGAATTGAAATGAAGGATTTTATCAGACCAAGCTACTGTGAATAAAATAAATCTTATATAAAATTCACTAATTAAGTATATTACCACCAATAATGTTGCAGTGAGGACATTAGTGGACGCTGACTTTCAGGACTGATATATTTCATTGAGGAAATTATACTGGTAGGTTTGAATTCAGAGAGCTAGATTTATTTTTTTTTCTCTTTCATGTGAACCTGATTTCTTGGTAAAACCTTACATAAAATATGTAGAAGCACATTAAGGTAAGCAACACTAGAATATTAATTATCCATATCATTTACTGAAAAGTTGGTCCATTACCAAACTTCTGTTACTACTCTGAGAACTACCACATTTTTCTTATGTTAATATTCTTTTATTAATACCAAAGGAGACTAAGTGAAAACAGTAATTTCACAGACATTTCTACTCATCTGAAATCATTTTGAAATGACATTTATGAATAAAATCTTACAATGATTTTAACAATATGCTTGATAATCAGATCAAACATGTCTCATTACTTCCTCCTGCATACTGGTTTTAAAAAATAATAATAATACACTTTCATATCACATTTGTTTATTTTTGTTGAGTTGTTTAAAACAGTCTATAGAGCTGTCTATAAAAAGAAAACATGCATGCATACCATGGTCAAATACTTGTGCTTTAATTTCTTAGTCCAAGAGATTACTGTAGACATAGGTTCAAGCTTCATTAGAAGGCAAATGTAGCAACATTACGTATAAACGACATTCTCCTTAAGGTCTCAAGATACGGAACCTTCACACATATACCCTGTTTCCTTACTTTTCTTCAGTACATACAAATACTGGTGCACATTCTTTTCCCATCAATTTGATCATGAAGCTCCCTTTATGAAGCCCCTTTCTGTCTTACCCATTTGTTAATGTATTGCGTATAAGGACATATACCATATTCAAGCGCAGCAAACTTTATGTTGTCTGCTGCAGCAACATTTCTTTCACACACTTTTCGATTAAAACTTGCCTTTTTCTCTGCCCTGGGCCTGTTTTGTCCCTATAAAAATATGCCCATAGTGAACCAAGTGGATTGTACCTAAGGTTGTATTGAAGTTACTTTTTTTTTTTTTCTTACCTCTCCTTGTATTGCAGTTGTGTCTGAAATGGGTTCTGCACATAAAGGGCACAAATGGATAAATATCTCAGGTAGCACTGATGGACCACATTTAAGGTGGTTACTGGTGCAGAGCTGTAGATGCAGTAGTACCTTCTGATGTGTGGAAACAGTTTGTTGCAGGGGTTATAAGTCAGTCCACAGTAGGATCTCTCAGCTGGTGGGTATTTATCTCTTAATGGGACCAGACTGAAAATAGAAATAATCAAAGCAATATCTTCTCCCTCCACTCTGGTGTTCAGAATGAGAGCCATGAGCCATTGCCTCCCCATTTGTGGCCACCACTGCCTGCTTTCTTACATCTCCTGGCTCTAGTAGCTGATGGGGGGGGGGCAGGGCTGGCTGGAAGACAGATGTAGCTGGTAAGGTTCAGTGGCAGGTATGAGCTCCTTATAATGGGGGGAATTCACTGTGGTCAACAACAATAAGCTCCAGAGGGGCAAACCAGACAGCAAAGTGCAACCCAGGCAGGCAAATCAGTTGGCACACACAATGCAAGCCAAATTGGCAAGGAAGCAAAAGGGAAATGAAAGTCAGAACAAGCAGCAAGATAAGTGCCCTGCCTAAGAGGCCTTACAAAATAAAAGCATAGAGTCATCTTTGAAATTTATTAAAACCATGGTTTCACTCTCTGGAGGTTGCATTGGATGATCTTACCTTAAAAATTTATGGCATTAAAAATCTATAGAAGATTAGCTATGCTCTCCAAATATACTTAGAAACAGACATGAACACTCTGTGCCCTCAATATACAAAGCATAACTAAAATGTTATTAAGCAATAAAACAGCATGGAGAACATTGGTAGTGCATCCTACTGATTTCTTGAGGGAAGTAATCTGAAGTAGACACATCCCAAATCCAAAGTGCATTTGGTGGCTTGTGTGCACAATTGCATCAAGGTTACCTGTTGCCTTTGTTCTTCTTTACCTCTATTTGCACTGTAAATGCTTTAGATCAGGGGTTTTCCTTCTGAGGTGTTTGAAGAGGATGTTGTACAGTAACAGGAATAATAAATAATAAACAGGTGATACACTAAATAATAGTGATTGGCCATATGTAGATCGCCTACTCTATGTGCCTGCTTCAGATGCATTTCATTCTGACTAGAATCATTATTCCTACCCAGATGCAATAATAATTTTATCTAACATGTTTGCCGTAACACTTAAAATAAGAGTAAATCCAGACTTTAAATTAGTTCAGGTGCCCAGACACAGTGCTAGCTAGTGTTAACTGAGATTCCCAAAGGTATTCCAAGACATCCATGCAGGGCTGGCAGATAATTCTAACTTTGCACTTTAGTAACCTTTTGTGCTGCTAGAATAAACTGTTTTTCTATTTAATTTGCTTAGCAAAAAATCTTTAGCTGTATTCAAGCTGCAGCTGCTGGTTTGCTATCACCAGGTACCTGACAAAACAGAGGCATTCCCATTTTCTCCCACTGTCCTGTTTTTTTCTGTTTAGACCACAGCGAAGAGGTAACTTAAACTTGGGAAATATCCATGTTTTCATGTACTTCCTTTGTCTTCTCTTTATTTTCCACCTAAACATTATTGATTTATTCAGCCTTTCTTTAGATCTTGTTTCCTAAATGTCATACCATCCTTGTGTTCAGCTGGACTCTTGCATTTTGTCAACATCTTTGTTTAAGTGCTGAGCCCGAAACTGAGCACAGACTTCCTCTGAGGCCCCACTTGCAATGCAAAACAATTGTCTCCCTATCTTATATATGATACACATATGTGATTGTTAACACATGTGAGGATATTTACCTTTTTCACCACAGCTGGTTGCCACCCCTGTTCTATTTCTGCGGTGCTGCTGCCTTACCAGATATTCCTTGTGCTGTTTGTGTGCTCTGGACTTCTTTTTTGTTGGAGATTCTTACTCAACTCCATCACGTTGATTTGGGGCCAAATTTATTTTTAATATAGCAAGAACATTTTGAATTCTGATCCAATACAATTAGATCTTGTCTCCCTTCTCACTTACAAAAGTCCTAAGTTTAGTGTCATGAACAAAATGTACAAATGTAGTTTCACTTCTGTCACCCAAGTCATTAATCCAAATCCTGCTCAGTACAGACTTCTGCAGGATCTGTTTTGAAATGTTCTCCGTGCAATGCAGTTCATCATTATTTTGAGCAAAGTCTTCCACCTCTAACACACAAATGTAACAGTGATCCCATTCAACTATTTCTCCAATTTGTTCATGAAAGTCCTACATGAGAGTGTTCAAACTGATCCAAAGTTAAATTAAGTCATCTACTTATAACCTACTTAATTCAATCATCAAACGCTGATTTTTTTTCTTTTTCAATTAAAAATGAAGTTAGAACGGCTTGCTATTGAAGACAGGCAGACTTGTCTGTATTTCCCTCATTTTTCCACCCAGTTTAGTTCTAAATGAGTACACTTATGTTACCATTTCAGTTCAAATCAAATGTATGCCATTGAAGTAAATCTCCTGATCGTCTTCATGCTTTAGTTCACACTGAGTTTCCTGAGTTCCTTCTGGATTAAACTAAACTGGAAAATACCCATCAACAGCCCACTGTATGTGCTGCATGGGACCAAATGAAAGTCAGTTTGAAGAAAAGCATTTTGTGGACTTAGTATCTTCCACATCAACTCTGACTCTACACAGCCACTCCTACTGTGCTGACTACTCGTGGATTTAGACATGGCCTATGTGCTCTTCCTCCAGTATCACTTGGCTTCCATTAATTCCCAAAAGTGATAGCTCAGCAGCTGCTTCAGCTAACGTCCTGTGGATTTGAGGGTGTGTTCCACCAGGCTCTGGTGACATGTTATGTTAACTCCTTTTAATTTAGTTTTGTTAATTCAGAATCAGGGGAAAAAATGTGTATGTGCTTTCTCTGTGCCTTTTGTTATTTACTTTCCTTCCTCCTTCTTCAGTACTGAATTTATACTTTTTTTGCCTTTACTCTGTTCCCTTCCTAATGTATTTCTAACACCTTGTCTGACTGACTTTCATGTCCCTTGCTAGTTGTAAGTCATTTTGCATTTTAGCCTTCCTTAGTTCATCCCTACATGCTTGTGCTATTATCCCCCACACATGTCCTTATTCAGCTGCCTTTGCTTCCACTTTTAATATTTTTTTTTTCATTCTTTAGTCCTTAGAGTTCCTGATTCGGCCACATTGTCTCTTGCTATGCTTCCAGGCTCTCCTTTGCATCAGAATACTTTGCTTTGCGCCTCTAATACAGTCTCTTTCAATAACTGCCGATAACTCCTGAATTCCTTTATCATTCATATTATTTTCCCAAGGGACCCTACTTACCAGTTCCCTCAGCTGTTGAAGAGTGCTTTTTTGAAGTCCATTATGCCTACTCTGCTGTTCTCACTCCTCTCTGTTCTTAGTATGATGAACTTGTGATCCCCTTCACCCAGAGTTGTATTCCACCATCAGATTTTCAATGAGCTTTCCCCTGTTAGTCGAGCTCCTACCTAAAAGCACCATTCTTTCTACAGCCTTGTCTACAACACCAAATCCTGGACAAGGCGATGTAATGAATAGCATAACAAAGAGCAGTGTGATGATGGACTATTTACAGCCCAAATCAATCCATTTTATTCAGTATTGGTAGCTCTCCAGCTGGATTACAGTGGCCAGTGCACTTCAGTGAAAATGCACAACATCTGGAAGAAGTTCAAAGCACAAAGATCATCAGTGTGTGAGAAAACGGGGACTATAAAAAAAAAGTTGACATAATCAGGTTGTTCAGTCTAGAAAAGTCCTGAGAGGCAGTAGGATGACATTTTTTGTGGTTTTTTAAAAAGTAAAATGATCTGCAAGAGAACAAATAATCTGTTTTCCAGATCCATAGTGGTTAGTGGAAAAAAGGAAGATTGTTACCGTAAGGTTCAAGTTAGTTATTAGTTGCTTTTTAACTATGAAGATAATGAACAGTTTAATAGATAACCTAGGGGAGAATGGATTTAAGAATGAACTATGCAGTTATCTGGCAGGATACTATAACCACAGTAATCCACCAAAGTCTCCCAACAACAACCAGATCACCCTTGCAGCCACACAAAATAGCAGCAGCATCAAACCTCATACATATATGAAGAGCTCACTGAACAAGAACTAAAGAGAACCACACTATGAACAGACCAAAAAATTGAATGTCTGACATCCTCGGTACACATTAAACAGCAAGCAAATAATGAGTTCCAATTTTATCCATTAAGCATATCCAATATACGTTTGGCAGTGTCCTGCAGTACTACACAAATTATGAGAGTCCCCCTTACATACAAACTTCTCTTCCCTTAAAAGAAGAATTTTTAAGTCATCTCTGTGTAACATTAAGTATATAAACATGGCAAGCTATTTTCTGGGACTTAGGGTCCATTAGCAGGCTCCATTACAGTTCTTGTACTCTCCTTGGTGGGTGATATTTCCATCAGTCTCTATACTGCATCTGACCTGAGGTCCTGGGACACCATGCAGACCAGAGCAATTTTAAAACACACTGTCCAGATGTTCTCTTTTGGGCTGCCTGCAGAGAAGCACCTGTCCTACTAGGCAGGATAGTTGTCACATGAGGTACGAGTGATGAACCTATTCCAGCAGTATACAGATGTGCTCTTGAGGCTCCCTAAAGGATGGGGTAAACTGAAAATTCTCTACTACAGTCTGCCAGCTGGATTGCTAAAGGGTTGCCACAAATGGCACTCCTGTAAGCCAAGGACCTGTAAGAGGAGGGACAATCATTTGACTTCATAGTGGCTCCTTCAAAAATGCTGCTAGGGCCTTTGCTGGTGCAGTTGTTTCACAGAAAGTGAGGCAGGTTCATGAGGAGGCTGAAGGGTCTCAGGCTCCAGGTGGTTCTTCTGAGTCCAGGAGAGCCACCTGCCTTTGGAGTGGAGGACATGCTGCCTCCTGTGTAAGTGGGGTACCTTAGCTGCCTTCCCCCAGTGCGCTGGGAGGTAAAGTGGAGCTTCAGCAGAGGTGATGTGCCTCTGCATCATCCCCAGCGTGGCGCCGTGCCTTCGAGACACAATTGAGTCCTTAGTGTTTTGTCCAAGGTATTGCTTCAGAACTTGAATTTATGATACGAACAGAGATAGCATAGCTCTTAACCAAAGTTAATCATCAAATATTTATGTACATTAAATACTAGAGTTATTCATAGTCAGAGATAAAAATACTGCTTTTTAGACAAGGCCACCATTTACTGTATGGGGTTTATCCTTCAACAAATTCCCCAAATCTTCAGCTCTTATCACAAAAATACCCTCCTATGATTCTTCTTATATTAGAAAAATTATCTACAGTTGCATCTCCAGACTTAGCCTGCTGACTTTCTGCTCAGCACATCACATCCCTTTCCTTTTCTCTCCATGGTGGAGAGCATTTCCCTCACAGTTATTACTTTTCAGTTGCTCATACAGTATGGAAAATTTTGACCATTTATTTAAAAATACAAGGGGGAAGGGGGTGACTTTTAGGCATGTTTCCTTTCAAATGGATCATCTGAAGATCCAATTTAATGTACTCATAACTCAGGAGCTATGATTTCCAGGAGGGCTGGTTGGACCTTGCTAAAATGAATTTGCCTCTGCCTAGGACAAAGAGAATAGTAACATGGAACCATGGCTTTTGCACATTTAAGGCTTTGCACAGTTATGGAGGTTTTTAGCCAGAGATTTCATTTACCTGCTTAGGTCACAGCTTCTCAAGGAATTGGTCTCATCTAACAGCTCCCCCCAAGAAAGAGGGAGCTGCTCCCAGACACCCCATCCAGTTCCTACCTTTCTTCTCCCCTAGTAACAGCTACATGCTCCTTCCCTCTCTTTTTCACTAAACCTGGCACTTGTCAGACCGATTCAGTTTGGTGACCTACCAGAAGCTAACTACTTGTTGATGTCATCACTGTGTTATGATGGGATAGTTTTCAGAGGGTCGATGAGATTAATCAGATCACTGAAGGCCCAGTGAGCATCTGCGGTGGCATAAGGTCAGTGGCAGGATTGCAGAGGTAGGAGCAGACAGAACACAATTTACCAGCAGCAGGGAGCTTAGCCCATGACACACACCAACACCCCACTGAAACTCAGTGTAAGCAGTAAAAACTTGAGTGAAAGGTGCTTCCAACAACAGATAACTCAAAAAGAGAGCTGAACCTGACAGGAAATCTCCTTGGATTTGGTGTTCTATACCTTGTTAATAAGTAATAGCCTAGTTATTGACTGTTTACGTTTACAGTATAGAGACCAATACATAAGAAAAGACTTGATAGCCCTATGATATGAAGCACAATGATCACAGGAACACAATGCTGAACTGAACTAATTAGCCCTGCAGAGAAGGAAGACTTCTCGTTTAAAGTGCTGCAGTGCTCTAGTATGGGTGTATTGTTTCCAGGACCAAAGCGTGCATTTGTTCTGCGTGGTACTGCATTGCTCAGCAGTAACAGCTGCGATTAGTGTAGTCATATAAATCTGATTGCCTGATGCAGGTATGCCTCAAGAAATGTCAAGGTTTGTTCGGGGCTTTCTGATATTGGACAGTATCAAGACCAATTTGCGTAATGTTGTTTCAAGAAAAATATCAGTCAGTCATTATTCTAACAAATTTAAACTCTTCATAATATGCCTAACGTTCAAACTAAGTACGCTTCAAGTATAGAAAACCCCATTTTTCAAGCATGCTTTTATTTAATATTGTCTATACTTCATGATCACACATGATGCTGAGTATGACCTTAAAGCTGCATGCCTACCAGAGGAGACATTCAGGTCAACAAACACTTTAAACCACTTTTGGGGCAGAGGGACATCTATGGCTATCACACACCCACTATTCTGGGTGATAAAATACCTAAAGTAAGATCTTACATTTTACAAGAAACCAGCTACAAAATTGTAAGGAATTTTGTACACATGCTAACATACATATCCCACTACATGTTTGAAGTATCTGTGGAGCCAAATTATCACTCTTTGGTTTCAAACATTACTATAACCTCTTCAAAATCTGGAACACAGTAAATGCAGGTTGTGCTTTTATGTACAGTGCAGGCTGAAGGTAAAAAGCTGAATTTAGGAGAGCAGATTCTCCAGCATGACTAAACACAGGTGATACAAAATAAAATTAAAATAAAAATACTTGAAGCTAAGTTGCCTTTTCTGGAACAAACTCCTAAAGGCAAACTCCATAGCCTATGGATCTCTTTGGCCTTTTCACTTTCACTGGAGTGTCATAAAAGGGGTAAAGTGGAACAGAGCCAAATCCTCATTTTTTCTTAGAGTAAAGCCTGGTTTACAAAAAATGTATAGCTTTTGGAGCACCAGTGGGATAGACTAAGGCCAAAGAATAAGTGGCAGTGCATCACATCAAGAGCAATAAGTAGAAAGCTGAAATACCAACATAATGAATATACACTTTTTAAAGGGTATGGGAAGGGAGGGGTGAAACCGGATTTCTATAGCCATGGCTAAAGCATCTGCAACTGATAACCAACATCATGCTGGAAGTATTACATCATCTTAACTAGCCCAGCCGTCCTGAGAGAGCTGGCCAATGCCCCTACTCTTATTCTGGAAGCATCAGATCTGTTTGGCAAAATCCCCTTAAATGGGAAGGTTCATGATAGTAGATGTTTAACGTTTTTTGTCTGCAGGCGCTCTTTTCAAATGCCTATTTTGGGGATTCTCTCTGCATCTGAATTATTTCATAGCTCAGTGAAGAGAGTTCTAAATGCCACTGACATTAACAAGTTGTACAAAGATGATAATCTCAGTTGGGCGCCACAGATTGAGAACGTGCCGGCTTGTATGAGTTGCACAGACTGTCAGGAATAAGAAACAGAAAGTGCATAAAGCCGAGTGTTGTTTCCTTAAGAACTCACATGTTTGAAGAAAAATCTTTCAGAAAGGGGTGTCAAGACAGATCCTACAAAATGTAAATCATTCTACAAATGACTGGTTTGAAAACAAAGGTGAAGTAAAATAAAACTGGAAAGCTTTTGGGGGGCCAGATAATCTTTTCAGACAAAGCACCTTTAACAAAATCCATATTTAAAAAATGTAGAGTTGACTCGACAACTAAATTGAGCAGAGCAGCTGACATAGAAAAGCTTATTTACTTTGAAGCTGCCTGAGAGATCATATGTTTCCAGGCTCTGGAAAATTTTTCTATAGCTACTAGGAAAAGGAAACTGGAAGTGGTATTCTTATAAAGGACAAGTCTGAGCAGTGACCTGAAGCATATTCAGATTAATCACACAGTTCTGATTGTACCCATTGAGGACTGGCTTTATTCAAATCTGGATATGAAGATTTTCAGTTGTTTTTATTGAATACCTCAAGGACTGAAGCTGGTCACAAACTCTTGCTAACCATTCCAAGCAGAGTCTGCAGCAGGAATAACTTTATATTCCAATTTTATCACTAGCATTTAAAAAGGATGAGTACAGCTGTGAATTCCAGCAAGGCTTTTTCTTTTTCCTTTTTTCCCAACTTTTCTTTCCAATGGTCAATTTGTTCAGAAAAGCATGTTAAAGTCAGTGTTAGAGAGTGAAACTGAAAGCAGTACTGACAGCATAGAGCACTCTGCAACTGTCTGACTTTGCAGGGTGGCATAGGTACAGAGATGGATCTTGCAATCTGTGGTCTGTGTTACAGTTTCACAGCTGAACAAATCAAACTGCGAGCAAGAAGGACACACACACGAAAGACAGGCAAGTCTCCTCAAAAGTGGACAAAATAGTGATCTCATTTATAAAGAGAATAATGATACTTAAATCTAGTCAAAAAGGACAGATGAGAACATAAAAGAATGGTAAAGGGAGTAAAGGAGAGATTCACAAAGGGATTTAGGTGACATTTAAGTGTCTAACTGCTATTTTATGCATTTATATTCAAAGGTTATTTCTTTAGGATCTCTGTTTAAAACTTGGTTCGTCCTGAAAGCTCTTCCCACCCATCATGCTCCCACTTGCTGGCATTCAGCATCGCCCAAGAACACTAACTTCCTTCTCTTTCCAGAAGTGCTCTGCTGCCACACAGGATCCATTTCATGCCTCAAACATATTTGAAAGGTTAGGCCCCCTGTGAAACACAGGCAGTAGAATGAGTAATGGTGACTCTTGGTAAAGGGGTGACCCATGTTGTGCAAGACTGAGGTTCAGTCCCTCCTTTGCTTAAAGGAATTTGAATCCACAGCTTCAGGGAGGGTACCACAACCTCCGACTACTGGGTAGCACAACCTCTTTTCTGAGCCGTATCACCTTGTATGCAAAGGTTTCAGATGGAAACTCACTATCACCTGCTATTTCAGCCTGGGAGGGGAAATCTAGAGGCCCTTGGGAAGGTAAAATCTTTGCACTGAAACTTGTTAAAACACTCTTTCAATTTTCCTTATCGAGTGCCAGTAGAGGATATCACACTGAGAACAACACAGCCAGCCCCCGCATCCCCTCAAGCCTCATCCCAGTAACTGTATGGAGATGCAGTTCCTTTGCTGTCTTTCATTAACAGCCTGTCCCTTGTTTTTATGATAGTGGTTTGTTTCCTGAGTGCCTGGCAAGTTCAGCATTTAATCTAACGAGAATTTGAGAAAAACTTCAGAAGGAAAAGCGAAATGAGATGTGTGAGAGTTAATCGGGATTGTTTGTTCAAACAGATATGACTTTGGATATAATGATCTTTGGGAGAATCCTCCTATGTCCTCCTCTAGGGACCATCCAAAAGGATCCACTATTCAAGCCAAAACTAAGAAGCACTTATTAGACAAATGGTGAACTGGCCCAATCCATACCACCACATAAGAGCTAAGGTTGGCTGTTGCCTGTCACCAAAGTCTTCTAAATAGCACTTGTAGATATGGGGAAATGTCATGTCAAACTCAGTAGGCTTCTGCAGCTTGTGTAGAAGCTAATCAGCATTTACTGAACACCTTCCATGCCGTAAACCAAAGCTGTGCACATGCTGTTTGCTAAAATTGCAGGATGTTTTCCCATC
The DNA here is from genome assembly GCF_023634085.1 of Falco cherrug. NCBI lineage: Eukaryota > Metazoa > Chordata > Aves > Falconiformes > Falconidae > Falco > Falco cherrug. The sequence continues at coordinate 46,838,163 of NC_073698.1, forward strand.
AAGTTGTCTTTCCGTTACATTATGCCCTGTGATTTATATTGCTGGCTCTGCTGGATTGTGAGTATTGCCATGGAGGGATATCTGAAACATGCAACTCATAATTGAAGTTGTGGATGCATGCTATTGTAGCTAGGAAGCACTCTTTCCTCATTCGATTGCTGTATATACAGTGCCAGCTAGGAGATGTTCTGAATATTTTTAAGGGAACTGTTCTGAGTTAATTCATTAGAAAAATTATTTTGTGATCCACAAGAAGATTTTTACCAGATGGAAACCAAAATGCTGTTTTGAATATTGTTATACCTAGTTTGGATGATAATATTATGCTTTTTAGAGATAAAACATTTTGGCTCTATCAGAGTAATTATTTGTAATAAGATTATTTGAAGTTACTGAATAATAAATGTTTCGGGTTTTCTATGGCAGGGAATCATTTGAGATTTCTGCATTTCATACATTTTAAAGATAAGCACATTCTGAAAAGAGAAAATTCCTGTGAAATGGAAACTTCTCTTTCCAACCAGTGCTACTAATTGACTTTTTCAGTACTTAAGAATGCGGCTGTGTTTTGCTAGTGAACTTCTGATGTCTGATTCCAAACATTGATTTGGTCCTGTTTTCTCACCCTCTTCTTTCCATGCCTTTTCTCCACCACTCTGATTTATGTAGTTATTTGACAAACAATATGTTAAAGCAGGTATTTTACCTCAAGGAAAAAGGTATCTTGGCAGATCAAGTCAGCACCACCAAGTGCTCCTGGATATTTAACAGCAGACAAACTCAAGTGAAGGTAGCAGAAAAGGACAGCGCTCTTTGCAGTCACAGCTCTTGCTAGTTATTTTGAAAGACAGGACAGCTGCTGGCAGGTCCCAACACAGAAGTCCCTGAGTAGTCACAAGTCAGTCTGAATTGTCAATAATGATGTAAATACCTGCAAAGGAAATGCTGTGTCCCGATGCAGGAGTCTGCAAGGTTAACTACTTATGAGCCAGCTAAGAAGCCTCTTTGGTCTTGATTATGACCTAACGTGCAGTCTTCCAGAAAATTTATTCTGGATGAGGCAGTAGCTTGTGTAGTGTCCTCAGGATGTAAGTCACCACAGAGATAAAGATATCCACTTGTACCCTTCCCATAGCTGGCTCTGCAGTCTTACCATTCTCACAACATATGACGGCATCTTGAAACCTTGCCTGGCAAGGGAATTAAGTGAATAACTTTTCTTTTTTCATCACCCATTTTTAAATCTCTTGTCCAGTCTTACATCAGATGAAGTGATGCACTTTGGTGCAATGAAAATATAATAGGACTGTGTGATTAGGTAAATGAGATTTTTCACTTTGTTTGATGAGACTTTGTGTCTCACTGCTCTTTATTTTATATATCCATTTTATACTCATGGTAGCAAAATAGAGTTCTTCCCAAATGAAATGAGAAAATATTTTCTCATATTTCCCTCTAAATAATGGTTTTAAACAGTTTTGCAGACTGTCACAAATAATTATTTTCTTGGATTACATGTGACAAAACCGGTTATCTTCCAACATTTGTGATACATAATATTCATGCTATGTAGACTGAAAAAAAATATTAATTTCCCCCTCCAAATGTTAAAAAAATAAACTGCTTTTCACCTGTAAGAAGTAATTAGGAACCCCATTAATTCTAGATTTTTGTGTTTCACTATAGCTTTGCAGTGGAAAGGAGCAAAATCAATTTTGTGATGTAATTGCATTTAGATGGAGAAAGAGAACAAAAGAGTCAGATTACTAATACACAGGAAATATAAGTATGTGTATTTCTTCTTACCATAAATACTGGCATTTTATTTATTTGAATTAATCAATGCATAGGAGGCCTACCAAGAATCATTAAAGCACTACACAGTAAAGAAAACCCAACAACAGAAGGAAAAAATTTTAAACATCAAATATCAAATGAAATACTTAGCCAAACAGCACAGAAATAACCATCCTACTCAGAAAAAAATCAATTTCCAGTTAGTTAGAAGAGAATGAAAAAAATAACAGGGTGACAGAAAAAACCCAGAAGACAGTGCAATGAGCAAGCAAAGATGGGTCCCTTCAAATAAACTGTACTCCCCAAACCATGGTGATAGATGTAAACAGAGATACACCATCACTTTATTATTTTTGAAAGGAAATAAACTGAATCGGTTGTGCTCATTTTCCTTCTAATTTGAGTGTTTCCTTGAAAGCTTTGTTTTCTATTCTCAGTATAAGGGAAGTATGCACTAAATTAAAAGTAATCTCAAAACACCCATAAAAATAGTACACTAAAATCCAAAAGAACATAAGAAAAATAAGTTTCTCCTAGCACTGTTTCTTCCAAAAAGTATTTACTTACTGTTCAAATAGATAACTCTGTTCAAACAGAGTTAACTTTAAGTATTTCAGTTTCCTCTTTTTTTGTCCATACAAAACAAACAAATAAATGTATGGGTCAGGTAATGTATAACTAATACACCATTCAGCCCTGTGGCAGCAGAATAGGTCAGACAGAGTGCTTCTGATCATCCATGCCGCTTGACAACTAACTCACTCCCCTGCTTCATTTTGGACCACTCCAACCTTGTCCTTCAAAAAGTAATTTGTTCTGGAGGGTCTCAACAGTGGACATGTAAGGTTAATAAAGCTAAGTATGCGAGCTTCGTACAAGAAGCTCCAGCTGAGGAGAGTGTTGAAGTACTTCCATGCATTTTAGATGTGTATTTAAGTGATTTTCTAGAAGGGATGTTTTTCTGAATCTGTACCTGAAGAAATCCAATATGGGTGAGGTTCATCTCAGCCAGCCTGAGACGTTTTATATGTTGACATTTACGTATAAATTAGCTGTCTAGATATTTAGGCAATGGAGAGCACTAGACATTTGCAGAGCTCAATTCACCTGACATATTTAGACATCTACTTTCAGCAGAGGAGACACACCACCCAGAAGCCTATTTTTGTTGTTTGTTGCCTGTAACACGAGTCTAGGCAATTAGCTCCGATAGAAGCATGCAATGCTAACCCCACCCTAACTAACTAAAGATAGAAATGTTCCCATTTCCCTTGACCATCATAATTCCCAAAATATTTTAACAGAAATGAGCTGCCTCAGACCCAACCTATATAACATGAACACATTTTGCCCATTACATACCTACAATCTTGGTATAAACTGGTGGGTATTTTCTTTGGCGTATAAACCCTTTACAGGAAACGAAAGCAAGGCTGTGCCTTCTACTTCAAAACTTGCAATTAAAACATAGTTTTACACACTGGTTTGTTAAAACATGTCATGTATATCCACCCATTAGGTGCCAGGACATAAAAAAAAAATAACGTATCAGACAGATGTGCTGAATCTTAAAGATCAGCGCAAATGCATTTGGGTTAGGAAAAGTATAAAGGGGGAAAAAAAAAAAAAAGAGAGAGAGAGAGAAAAGACCTGAAGATCTTCATGAACATGTTTATATTTTCTTGACACTGTGGAAAACAGCAGTAGCCCCTAATTTTTCCCTCCAGTTCCACTTCTCCTTACAGCGTTTAGCTAGCCAATGCAGCTAATCATGTAAGCATGCGGACAAATAACAAGTGTATATTGAAACCACGTCACTTTTCATTCTACCCTGAATTTGTTTTTCTTCTTTTCACTTACAAACAGAATAAAGACAGGATATTATGCCAGACTGGGCAGTACTGTGACAGTATACAACCTAATACTTCCCAAATTCTACTTGCTGGTCACTTTCGTACTATTTATAGTATCGTTTTCTCTGTGATGATGGACTACAGGACTTGAGTTTGACTCTCGAAAGTAAGAGCTTCATTAATGCAACTCTTCTCACATCTTAGAAATTAAGTAATTTGCTGTTAATTTCACTGCTGTTTTTCATTAATTCTGAGTTGTACTTGGCAGGGTAAATTCTGGAAAGATTCTGAGTTGGTGGAGGGGGTTGGTGATGGTTTTTCAGCAAATCTTCCTCTTTTCTCCACTCCAGTGACTTTAAAGGTATCTAGAAGTGGTGACTGGCTGGCAAAAGAATGTCAAACCCTTGTGTCCTGGAAACTTCATTTTATTAAAAATGCCTTGTCAGACCACAGTTGTCTATACCTCCCCTCTTATATAAACCAGGGGTTTTGGCATAAAATCTGTCTGGGATTTTTCAGTCTTTCAAGAGTGTCTCCAGAGTATCAGGAGCTCTGACTAGGCTCTAGTGACTAATGCCTGAAAGCGCTATCAAGCAAATTACCAGAAGAAAAATAAATTCCATGCAGTCCCCAAGACATACTGTTCATAGACTTCGCTTACTATTGTTTAGATTTAACATCAAATGGTAAATAGTGTCTTTTTTAAGATGCTTAGATAGTATAACAGGCAACTTGTATATATCAAATATGCATGTAAATATATAGTAGGTAAATGTTCCAGCATGATCCTGATTGAATTCTAATTTAAGTACAAATATTCCATCTACCAAAAACACTCCTGCAGTCCCAGCTCACCGCTTCAGAATTGTTACATCCTCATCTCTGCCTACATCTGCCTTCTGCTGCAGGGCTGAGGACCATGGAGCTTGTTACTAAGACTGTCTCTTCTGTATTTTAGCAATCATTCCTTCTGGTTTTGTGTCACTGTAATATTTTGACGTCAACTTATCCCTTGACTACATCTGCTTTGAACAGTTTGCAGGCAAAGTCAGTCAGAGAAATTAGTGATTCAGAAAGTAATATTTCTTAAGGTTTGGCTGCTAAGTGTACTAAGTATGTCACTTTTTATTTTTAATTCTTTTTTTTCCCCAGCTGGGAGGACTTTTTAGAATGCAGCTTTGTGTCTATCAGAATTTCAGAATGCTAACAAGAGATAAGTTCCCAGAAGAACCTGTTTGCTAGACCTATTCAGACTGTCCTTTATTCCTTCAGACTCTGCTGAGTATGATACCACCAAGTGGCTCCCAAGTACTGCACACTAGTCTAGTGGTTAAAGCACCTAACCAGGTTGTACGATAATTCTGGTCTTAAAGTACCCACCCAGGGATGGAGCAGCCAGGTTTTCTGAAAGCCTGTGGTATCATCTCGAGAAGATCCTGCATTCCATAAGTGCGTATTCAGCGTGCATGTTCACATCTTTCCTTCTGAAGTTGGTCTGAAGGGCACAATTAGAGTATGCATACCTATAAATTCATACCCTCAGAGTAAGAGGGCTGTGGAATACCTGTTCTTCTTCATTAAGAGCTCTAAACACCTAGGTTTGTCGCTAATTGGAGACCTGACACATAAGTACTTAAGAGAAAGCAGTTCAGATACACATTATTCCCTTGTTGCCCCTCCACTGCTGTTTGCCATCGATGTCACAGAAATCAGCATGCAGTCTCTCATGAATCCCTAAATAAATGTCTAATTATCTTTCTTTGGCCACACTCCATGCCAGAGCAGGACACCATAGCTAGCCTGCTGACACTCAAACATCTTTATTGACTGTCCTAGTGACGCTGCAGAGGATCAGTAGCTCTTCTTCTAGTACTTCTATCTCTTATGGCATCATACCTTTTAAATCTGGACAGAATATCTCAAGTAGGCTGACTGCCAGCAACTGAAACAGAAATGTAGGAACAGAAGTAATATCTCTGGTGTTTTAAAGCTCTTGATGGATTTTTCTTCCATACAATTGCTTTGGCCACACACGTACAGGAACAGCCTGGCATTCATAAATGACTTTAGAGTCACTCCTTTAAAATGAACAACAGCATGTCATGTGGCTGGGACCAGGTTTTGCATTGCCAGGTGGGAGACCTGTCTTTGCTTGATTAGAGCAGGAAGGCTTAGGAAGGAAAGAGGAATGAGGACAAAAGTAAAATAGTTACAAGAAAAAATCTTTGATGAGCTTCCCCATGTGTTCCAAGAATATTCTGAATTTTAATTAAAATGTGACCTAGCAGCAACCCTGAGTGCTTCCGAGTTTAGGGGTTAATTGGAACATGAATCTCAGACGCCAAGGCAGGAGCAGAACACCAACCAAAAAAGTGCCAGCTGCCCCCTCAGAGTGAGCCGTCTGCTTCAGCACTTCTGACCTACGTCAAGGAACCAGCTTGCTTGCTGTTTCTCATTTCTTCACTTCTCTCTTTTCTTAACATGGCTAAATTTGGAATTATTTAAAATGTCTTCTATACTTTTATTTTTCAGAAAGGCAAGTAGCGCAGAGAGCTGCTGGCATGTTGAAGCTAAAAAGGTCATTAGAAGCCAAGAAGTACGGAGGCTTTAGGGAGAATTTCTGTATTCCTTGCCCCATCCTACCCATGTCTCAACCTTAATCTTGCTCACTTTCAGCCTGGAACGGCACACGCCAGCTTACTGTAGCCTAGTAGCTTTCCTTTCTAGTCCCCTCTCTTTCCCCTTTGTGCTTTCAGTAGATTCAAGGATCAAGGCCTAGATATTTCTTTTAGGTTGTTGAACTTTAGTGCATAAGAACAAAAATGAACAAAGCCAACATGTTTTTCATAAGTGATAGCCAACAGAAAACTTCCTCTGGCTGAAAAGTTCAAAGACTGTTTTCAGAGATAGAGAATCCTGGCTTCCCTATCCTGGCTTTCTGGATAAATACTTTGTACTACCAGGACAGAAAAAATAGCTGTGAGTTTGCAGCCAAATCCCTCATTTAAGGATGATTTTGACAATAATTTTGCACAAGTGAATCCAGAATGGCTGTGGTAGGATGGAAGGAAAAGAGTACAGGAAGGAAGAAAAGAGAGAAGGGGAAAGAAGGAAGGAATCAAAGAGAAAAGGAAACAGCAAAGGGCTAACAGTAGGAAGGAAGGAAGGAGAGAAAGGAGAAAATACAAAACATGGAAAATGGAGTATTTCATGCTACTTTGATTTATCTTCATGCAAAAATAAATCTAGTCCCTTCTTTTTCCTGAAACACTTCTTCCAGCTTCTTTCTGAGGTAAGGAAAAATAGTTATTCATCTTCCCAGGTTGAAATTTACCTCTAGTTTATATTGTGACACTGAAAATAATTGTCTGGTTGTCTTTTTAATTCTCTTTTAATGCATTCTATAAGCAAGTCAGCATTTATTTTGCTTTTCTTTCTCTCACTGCCTAATGCCAGAGGTTTTCAACATCAAACAGGTCTTTTCTTGATCAGGTATGGGTAATTCAGGTCCTGAGTCAGCAAGTTCATAGACTTAATGCATATGCTCAGATTCACCCCATGCAGCAAAACCCTGAAACTCCCTAGGTCATCTGCTGCTGAATCAGAGCCACACATCTCCATGAGGCATACCAGAAGTTCAAATTATTCGCATCAATGTACATAATTTTGTATTTGTCAGCATAGAAACATACATGTTAAAAAAAAAAAACCCAACACAACAAAACAAAACAAACAGGGGGGAGGAAAAAAAAAAAAAAAAACACAAAGAAATCCACCAGATTTGTATCAAGAATGCAAATGATCCTGGAGAGATTTATTCAACAGAATATATACTCTAATGAAACCACATAGGAAAAGTAGGGTATAAAAGGCATCTCTGCTGGTACTGTTCTGCCCCTTCTTAAATCCATGGTAAAATCTGTCCTGGCTTCAAGAGGAGTTATGGAAGCAACACAAAATGTCTTTGAGAATTTTACCTGAGAGGACAGACCTGCAAGGGATTTTAGTTAAATGTCACAGCCTATACCCAAAAGGTGTATTTTTGTACTAAAACCTGCAGTCCTGAGTTAGATGTCTGTTTCCTTACAAATTGTATAGGGAAGATGGAATCCAAAAAGACTTGCTGAGCAAGGAAGCACTTCAGGAAATACTGAGTTTAAGCATATGCCTTAAACCTTCTCCTTACTCTGCAACTTATTTTTGGATTAGATAAAATGTCTTCTTCCACTTGGGATTCATGGTTCTAAACCCCTTGAGTTATGTTTTACTCCTTAATGGAAGGGGTTTCCTTTTCCAGCTTTTGGATAATAAAGGGCCTGAGAAAGGCACATCTAGTTTCCTTCGCCACATGGAACTACAATCTTCCACCTCCCAGAGGAGTGCTCGTTCTCCCCAGCCAGAGCTTTCCTGGATAATTAAGTAATCACTGCAACAGAAGTGAGTCACAAAAGTGAGAAGTACTTGATAGTCAGCTCCCCTCCCCCCGAGAAGGAAGAAGCTGGGTTCCAGTTCGTGAACCAGTGTATGTATTTAATACTAAGTAATCATTACAGCAGTGACTGGAATCCAGATCTCCCTTTTTCCCAGGTGACTGCCTTAAGTACCAGACTCTTTCTGTCTTCTGAGAAGCTTGTTCTTTCACTAGCTTAATGAATATTTAATCACTCTCTGTGAAGTGGAACATCACATCTCGCAAGGAGAGGCTGTGAGCAGCCAACCCCAGAAAATCTACTAGGCTGATGCTTAGAACATTTTGGTGAGAGATGCAGTTTCAAATCCCTAACAAAACAGAATGAATTGAATCAGAATTTTTTACCTTAAATGAAAACAAGTTCAGACTTAACTTAAAGCATATGCTTTATTCTACTTTTATGCAACAAATCCTGAAGGACTTAGCATCCCCCATTCATCTATAAGGCCACAGAACTCTGCAAGGTATATCAGGAGTTAAACCTATTCCTGTCATATTGCACATACAATTGATGTGTTGGATAAAATAACTTAAAATCCAAAGACTGCATAGGCATGTGTTACACACTTAGCAGATCAGGATTTGGGCAATTATCAGATTGTCCAGAAGCAGATTTTAGACTCTTGGATAATGTTAATAATGAAACACTGGCTGCTTGGGCACAGACTCAAGGAAGTATATCATCTCCTAATTCCTTTTTAGGAGTTAGGAAAATTAAAAACATTAATTAGGCAGTCACAGGCTGCCTAAATTGGGTACTTAGGCTTCCTAATTGATTAGTGGAGAGAGCTAGGCACCAAAGAGCAGCCCAGAGACTCTACCTGCTGGGAGCAGACTCACTTAAAGATAGCTGTTACGAAACATTAGCCACAGAATATGGCTGTATCGCCGCCTCCCTCTGAAGTTTAGGCATTGACATTAGGAGCTTAATCCAGGTGCCTATACATAGACATCTAAAGCTGTATGAGGTAGTGCTGGGTAGCCCTCCAGCTGCCCTTTAGCTGTCACTCCAGAATAAAGAAGGTCTGAGTCTGTGCCCTGTGCACCAGCTCCACAGACAAACCTAGAGTATTTGAAATAGCACTAGGGGCTTATGCATGGGCAACTGAATCAAACCTTGAGTAAAAGATTCAACACTAGACTGTAGCAATGTAAATTCAGGAGTCTGTATGTGGGTGTATAGCAGTAAGGTAGTTGTCTCAGTGAATGGAGCTTGTAGGTATGATCTCTACATGAGACATGGATGTCCCTTTGCATCTGTGTCATATTCATGTCAAATAAACTAGATTATATGAGCTAGCACTTTGAGCCAACCAGTGGAGAACTGAATCTAGCCGACAGCCAACACAGACAGCAGAGTCCAAAGAACTATTCAGATGACAAGATACAGCAAGAACCCAGTGTACTTAGCAGAGGATAACCTCTTGAAAGAGCAGATGCCATGTAACAGTGATGGTTGCAATCAGTTACAATTAAATAACATCTCACAACAAAGATTTGTGGGACCAGAGGGAAGGCAGACCTAAGGACTCAAGCCTGATGGCCAGGCTTCTCTACTGGAAGGAAGGAAACTAAGAAAGTGAACTGGCCAATATTTTTAGGAAATTGTGTGTCTATTTTATTTTATGTCATTTATTTATATATATGTATAAAATACATATAATTATTGAATACAATTCATAAACAATGCCTAATGAAACCAGACTCAAGAATTCCCAGAAAGCAACCCACTTATGCTAGCATGTCTTTGCACTCCCAGTGACCGGTGTCTAATGAGTGTTACATAGTTGTCCATCTCTAACAGGAGAAAACACAAGACCTTTAATCCCTGCTGACCTGACAGTGTAATAAACAGGATATCCCTTGGGATGAAGTAGATGAGATTCAAGTAATCTCAAGCTGCAGCAGGTCCTGAACCCAAGTCTTGAATAAGTATCCTACTGATAAGGCTTTCTTAGAGAAAACAGCAGAGTCAACTCCAATCATGTTTTAATAGGCTTACTTGATATCTGTAAGCTAGTAAGGCCCCTTATTTAGATGGTACAGCAACAATATGCTGTTGGCTTTGGAACTGGACATCTATCAATTTATGATCCTAAATCCTAATTTAGTTACCCAACTTCCCAATGAAATTCAGAGAATGAATAGAAGTTAGAAACTTAAATATTTTGTGGGCCTCCCAGGATGAACTGGCATCTGAACAGAAGGTTAGGGTATTAGGCTCTGGACTTGGGTCTCAAAGGTAAAATTCATCTCACCTAATTTTAATTCTACAGCTTAAACGTCCATGACTAGGCCAGTCACTCTACATTTCCCTTATCACTGAGGCAATTTCAAAGGTGCAAGTCATCTCTCCATAAAATCAATGTCTAAAGTAGGTCAGCGAGGGACTCCTTTTCCAAAATATAGTGTTTTATGCCATTCCAGGTACCACAAGATATTGTGCCTGGCCTCAGCTGTAATTTGATAAGTATGTAGGTCCTGGTTTGTACCTGCCAGTCTAATATACAATATAGATATCTAGGTTACCCTACCACCTCGCCAATGGCACTTGGCACCTCTGTAAGACAAGTAACCAAGCTTTGTGACTCCCCTGATCCAATTAACAGAATCAGCTGTCACTATTCTGTCTGAGACTTCCACATCGCTGCTTGTGAAAGGCACTTGAAGGTCTGGAATAGGAACATTTTTAGCAGTTCCACTTAGTGTGACTGAGGAAGGCCCGTTCATATAAAAAATAAATCCATCTGTATTTAATCACAAACCATTTTGCAGTTAAACATTTTAAATCTGCTTTTTTAGTCATTTTGAAATATAACTATCTTAGAAAGCTCTTCTAAAAGGGAAAAAAATCATCTGTATACTCATTAAGTATTAATACTGAAATGTAAACCATAAAAGCACATAGTTTTACCTTAAGCCAACAATGTTCTATTTTTTTCATCTTTGTGTTAAATATACAACATTATTATGGATAAACAACTACTATAAATATTTTACCACTAACTGGTTATAAAATAATATCTTTTTAGGTACATCATTTTCTCATACCTTTAAAAATAGGTAGAGATAAAAATGTGTATTATACATAAATGTGATACATAAAGGAACTTTAACAATAAGTACTTCAAAGTTAAGGTTTATATGTTGCATCTTTCTTATTTAATATGAATGGTCATTATATGGACAAACTAAGATAACCCTTATTACTCCTTTCCCTGTTTTTAAGAGCATGGTGTTTATAAATGAGTAGGAACACATTCTTGTTTTGAAACTTCAACTCCTTTCTAAAGATATTTTCATTGGTTTTGTAGTTAAAATTCTTAATGTCCTTTCTATCCATACATACGAAACATTTTTTACAAATAGTACAATTCAACCAACACTTATTATAATTCTTGTATATAACAGCAGTCTGTTGGTGGTTAATAAATGCTCACCTATAACTTCCACCCTCACCTATCTGTCTGTCGCTCAAGAGGCTGAAAACATAGGCTCCCCAGCTTCTAACAGGGCTCCTGAACTGGAAATCTCCAACAGAAGCTGTTTTGATATTGTTCCTCTCCCAAATGAACCTGTTCAAGACCCTCTAGTGCTTTTGGCTCCTGGAGCCATATGAATGCATATGTATGTATGCTGGTGTATGCATAGAGTATGCTATGTGTTGTACAATATAGTCCTGCCTGCATTTTTTATGGCCAGATGACTATTGAAATCACATAAATATTTTACAGGAGGGAAAGGATTAATTCTCCCTAGCTGTGACCCTCTCAAAATGAACAGAAATGAGTACCTCCAAGGAGTGATTCATCCATCCTACATGAGCTACTTGTTCAGAGGTGGGCTGAATTCCCATGAGACGTTTACCTCTTTACACTGACCCAAAGGGACCTTGAACAACCAGTTCAAGTTCGGTGCCTACTTTTTTAATGTCCAAAGCCATCTGAAGGAAATCCCACCCTACCCAGTTGTTCTGGCCCAAAGGAAGATATCGATGAATCTACACAAAAGGAATTGACGATATCTGTGTAGCTAGTGTAGTATAACTCTGGAGAGTAATTCTGCCCTCACACACACTGCTGTTGCTTCCTCACTACCTTTGTGAAAGCTAATTATCGTGCCTAACTATCTCAGCTGCTTTTTCTTTTCTAAATGCATCCATGCCAGGAAATCACCTCTGACTCTCAGCCCAATGGCACAGCATCGTCCTGACCAGGACCAGCGTCCTCACACCAGCAGTGTCCACGCTGTGCAGCACTTGGCCCTTGACCTTTCCTAGGCCTTCTGCTGGGTTCATGTAGCCTCAACTCAAGTTCTGCAGTGAGAAGGGAGAGGGGAAGGGAAGGAAGACTGTGTTTAAAATATCTGAAATAGCATGAGGGATGCCCAGTGGAGTAATGTTTAAGAGCAGATATAAGTAACAAAAATTTAAAAACAGCTAAAGATACAGTCTTACAAAATACATTTTGATATTGGCTGTAGGGAGAACAGGGCACTTCCTCTTTTTAGCCACCTCTCCTCTGCTCTCCTCTTTCCCCTCCCCCTCAAGGCAAAGAAATCCAGCTGGATCTCCAATAAGGCAATGAAAACTTGTAGCATGTCAAGCCCAACCTACCAATCTGCTGTTGTTCCTTTCACACAAATTACTATAAAGTCATTCTCAAGTTCACACATCTGCAGTCAAAAAAAATTCCTGCATGAACAGACTCCCTGTATTCCCAAGCTCTTCTGAGGCATACCTGAAAGCCATGTAGATGTAGACCTGAGCCACAAAGGATGAGGTGAGGATACATAGATCTCCAAGGCTGGTTAACTAGCTGAGGCTTTCTTTCTGTGCTAAAGCCAGCGGAAAGGAAAGTCACCTCCAGAGAGCTATTCACCTCAGCTATCACAGCCAGTTGTCTTCAGATGAAATAAATCTCCATTCGGTAATGCCTACTTCTGTATTCATGAACAACAGCAGAGGTCTAACTGTTAGCTTAGGCAACTTGTCTCTTTTATGGCTAAAGGCAGGTGAGATGAACGTACACCTCATTGACCATTTTCTTTGGTCACAAGGTTCACTCTGTGCTGACTGATAAATACAGAGCTGCTACTCAGCATGACAGATGTGGATACGAAAGCAGTCAACACATGAATTCCGTCAGATTCACATTTGGGCCATTAATTACAGCATGTACCTTGGGGTCTCCCTCCTGGAGATGCCTTCGTAGCGGTGGTAATCACATTTATTCCTATAGTAAGAAACACTTACTGAGTCATATACAAAGCATTGCGCACAGTAGTGCCCAACCAAAGGGACACAACATAGGATAGAGAAGAATGGTGAAAGATATAGCACAAAGGGATATATGGGATAACAGCAAATACAATTTTTCGTCTATAAAGAAGTGAGAGATGGTATAGGAAGAATGAGTTGAGGTAAATGGCTAAGGTATGTGGAAAGGCAAGGTTAGGTGTGAGGTCACACAGGGCGAGGGGGATGTTTCCTTTATATCACATCTAGACAGTGTCACAGAAACCTTTTCCTTGGGATCAGTGGGCATTCCGAGTCCATGTGCTGCTTTTAAACCAAATGTGGAGGAAAACTTCATCTTGGTGGTGCTGATTATTGCCCATTAGAGATTTTGTGGAGACCACCAATCTCATTTCACTTCAGATTATGGAATGAACTCAAATTCAGGTCCTCAAGGTAAAAAGCTAGGGTTTTATCCACTGTGCTAAAGAAGTAATTTCTTTTTTCTATTAAGCAACTGTGAAGGGAAAGATTGTGCAATGACTAGAAGTACACTGTAAATATCAGGGTTACCAAAAGTCACATAGAAACCTTTCAAATAATCTGAAGTGGCGATAGAAAGAGCAATATGGTGAATTTGTATTGATGCTACAATCATTAACCCTACACCTTCACTTTCATTTGCATTAAAGAAGTAGATGACTGCATTTTTGTGATGTTCATTGATTTTACCCTACTGAAACTGTTTGACATGTTGGCAAGTTTACTGCCTGTGAGTACACATGTGCATATGTGTGTTCATTTATGCGTTTAAGCATGTATGTTGGGAAACACGTTTAATACTTTAAGTTCTTATGTCACAAAATAGTGCACATATATTATCCAGATATTTTAAATATGCACTATTAAAGACCACTTAGGGTTGCTCAGTTACGTGAATCCAGATTCTGCCCCTTTAGCAGCTGCTAAGGACTGTTACTCTGGGCAGTCCTATTGACAACTGTAAGACTCTCAAGGAATGAGTTAAACATGCAGAATCTGACCCAAACTGTTATTTCCACAGATCACTGTGAACTACTATTTGTGTTCTCGGTCTTATGCAGAGACCGATGTCGCTCCGGTCTCTCATATATTCCATGGCTTGTCCTATCCTTTATAGATGAGCCTTTTTAGAGCTAGAGATTGTTGGAATGCCTGACTGCATTATCCACATAAACCAGCAACTATTCGCATCATTTTTCAGTGACAATGATTTGAAATCCTATGCTGGGCAGGCAATTTTAACTGGAAAACTGGGAAAGGCTGCTTCATACTGAAATAAGTAACCAGGAAACAAGTAACTGTGAATCATTAGGATGGTTAAGGAAAAGCAAACAGAAAACAAGTAACAGAAAAAGCCAGGATAAAATTAAACAGTAATGATGATTTATAGTAAGATACTCTGGGACATGACAGAAGTCTCAGTACACCAAAAGGAAAAGCTTGTTTGCTCAAATTATTTGTTTCTTCTGTCTAATGAATGTAATTCTAATATACAAGTGATAACACTGGCATTTCTTTGAAATGTTGATTCAGTTTAATTATGAAAATCACCAAGGTATTTTCTGGCTGCTGCATCACTCCCTGTACTAAGATTAATCACATCAACATCATTCATTTAATCTTCAAAGAGGAAGCAGTTGTCCACAAAAGCCTTCAAATAGCTTCATTAGTGCAATTTTTCAGACTCAAACACTTAGCTGGCAGTATATGATTGAGAGTAAGGAAGGTCATTATATTCATCTGTTTCCTAATCCAATTTATTTTTTTAATGTTTTCACATGTTTTGTGGGTAAGTATAAGCTCCACGTTCTTGTCCTTTGTTTTGGACAACCAAACCATATACAGTTCAAATACAGACAGAACAGTTGGTGGCTATCACGATTTGCTCAGTTTGCAACGGGATGAAATTGAACCAGAATATGCTCCTCTCCTGAGCCCAGCACTGATTTAACATACAGATTGTTTTTGTCACCAATCACCAGCACAAAAGACCTTAAGATGTGTTTACTTAAACATGCAAACAGGGTTAAAAAGGTGAGACACAGAACAATGTGCCTAATGTTTTCAATGCCAGACTGAGACCTATTAACAATGTTTTAGAGAAGAAAAATAAGTCCAGCCTCTCACCACTATTAATATTTAATTACATGCTAAGAGCATCATCCTCTTCAGTGTCCCATGGATCCTGAAAAGACCTTCCCTTGCTTCATATTACTTTAAAACTTCTCTAGCACAATCGCGTGCATTTTCTAAAAAATCATGGTACCCAATGTCCAATTAGCTTATACAGTTTAATATTTTTTTAAAATACAACATTGCAACCTAACATAATCATGCCAACCATGGCAGCTTACTACCAAGATCACAACAACAACCTGGTCAGACACAATTATCCTGCCTGCATAGCATTAAAATAGCCACTGATCAAAATATGCTTAGTTCTGTTACCAAAAACCAGGCTGCCAGGATTAGTTTTGAAGCTTTAAAAACCAAAGAATTTATTAAAGTTTCTGCTACCATACTTGCCTGCAGCTGTTAGTGGACTGTGCAAAAATCAGTCAATCAGAAAAGGGGAAGCCTTGAGATGTCAGGCAGCAAATGTAATATTATTTTTTTTTAATAAACTATTTAAATGAATTAAAATTGTCCTTCCACTTAATTTTAGTTAAGGAGAAAAATCAATTTTATATTCAACAAAAAACTTGAGCAAAAATTTACAAAAATGGATCCTAAGGCTCTGGTGAATTGCTGTGATTGCAAATGTGCCAATCATTCAGAGGCTGCCCAAAAGGATGGAAAGATGTGTTTGAACCACAAAGGTGTTTGTTTTATTAACTTCTGAATTTAGTTTAGAGAGAGGAGCATGCAATAGTTCCACGGCTACAACGCTATATGCTTCAGTCACCACTGTATCTCACATAACTATTTTCATTCCTTTCCCTGACACATAAACAGCATCATGCTCCATCCTTGGTTCACCGCACTATCTAAAATCAATCGCTATATGAAAGAACAGCATAAAGCACGACTACATGTGGTTCTCAGTCTAACCACTCAGTGTGTAGGTGAGGCTTTTATAACCAAGAGTCCCTTGCACAAGCAAGGATTTTCTTTGTGCTTCTACCTAAAAAAAAAAAAAAGCAGAAAATCAATATTCTCAAAAGCAGTTGTATTAACTAACACCCCACATGTACCTTTTTGTAGGTAAGACCTCCCCAACTCCGGTGCAGGATGAAAAACATAGCCTGGTGCAATATTTATTCATGGCAGAGAAAATTGAGGCATATCACAAGATGAGTTTGCGTACAGACCTCAGTCCTTGAGCCAATCTATGAAATCCATTGGACTGTTTTTCTCCTTGTGAGCTCTTTGGCTACAGAAGAGTCATGCTGGGGGACTCCTCGCTCCTGACAAGGGGTTGAACAATAGTCGTGGAAATCATTTTGTTTAGGGCAGAGGTCAGGTTGCAATAATGGACAAACATAGCAAGAAAGTCACAGCAGCTGGGATAGTTACCACAGCTGAAGTGCCATAGGAGCCACAAGATTGTGTCTCTACTGGTATTTATAAGGCATCTGTCACCTAGATGTTTTAAGACATGTTGATATCCCATCCTTAGTTCAAGGTGTTAGACTCTCTATATGTATTTATTGCTATTCCAACGTGTCAGAACTTTCCTCGCCGGAGCCAAGGGCTCCTGTGGAGGATTTTTTTTTAAGAAAAACAGCAAGTTTGACGTTGGAGTAGCTGCACTTTTGAAAACCTTTCCATGAATTGTTTTCAGATCTTGTCCCTGGATCTTGCCAGTATGAGGTCACATCATTTCAAACCAAACAACAGAGGGAATGACCAACCTCATCCTGCAATTTGTCCCACTTCACTGGAATACTTAGACATTGTTATGCAAAGTTAGTGTGTTTCTGCTTCTACCTTTCCTCTGCAGAACATGGGAGGAAAAATAGCTATTCTACTGTGAGCTTTTAAACAGGAATCTTTTAAAAGAAGAGCAGCTGTATATCCCTGGCTTCATTGCATCCACACAGTCATCTACAGTCATGGTTTAATACTAAAATCAGCATGTTTCTAATAACTTAGCCTTAAAGGGCTATACTCCTTGGGTGACATTTAAGCTCTACCCTTCACTCCTCCTTTTTATTCAGATCGTGTTATCCTCAGGAGTCCCAAAGCTTCTAGGTCTCAATCAAGCCTTAAAAGAAAGAAAATTCTTCAAACAGGTCTTGCTGTGACAAATGTGGGTATTACATGTTACTGTTCTTTACTGTTCTCACAAATCTCAGTTTCTCTAATTACACACTACTTCTCTGAAAACTATGAATCATATAATGAGTCTAACCAAGATGTATGCTGCAAGTGCTGCTTCAGTTATTAGGCAAAGATATGAAAATAAAGCTAATCACGGGGAAAGCATTTTCGTTTCATCTGCCTCACACTGCCCATTTACAAAGCATTCATTTATGTTGGTTGCTTTTCATTTTAGCAATAATTGAACTCTGGTTATTAAGGTAGGAACAGATCCCTAAGTATGTGACAATACTCAGGGTGAATGAAGAATCAAGTAAGCATGTATCTATATCTGAAAAGTAAAAGAGATAATCTGTAACCCTTACAACAATGAATACAAATATATTTAGATCACCACTAAAAACAACATCTGAATTCACCTAAGGGTCATGCTCTGCCTTTTTTTTATATTAACAATACACAAGTTTTCAATCAAAATCCGTACCAGGTGTAAAACCTTCTTCACAGAGCATGAAGAACTAAAGATTCACCTTTCTGACCACCTTCTTTCCTGTCTTCTATATATCCTCATAAAATATTTACTCTGCTTCTGAATGACCACTCTGATTATCCTCAGCCTCCTTTTCAGATTCCCTGATGATGTCATGGAAATGTTAAACCCATTATGCTAAGCCAGGGCCTCCATCTAGCCTGACCTCTTGGCACCAGCTTCTAAGGACAGCATGATACTTATACATAAAAGTTAGTCTTCCTCTGGGTCATCAATAGATGGACTCATAATACATCAGCACTTCAATCAACACCAAAAAAAAATTTAAGCAAGGCCACGGAAAAAGTCCAAAGCGGTTTTGCGTTTGCAATAAAGTGATTAAAGCATCTGTTAAGAGGCGCGATTATTTTCTATTGAAAACTAAGCATTTATATTATTTCATGGGTCCACCCCATAGGTAATACTTGTCATTCCTTTTCATTAAGCTATTAGGGAAGTGATTAGTGACTAGCACCCTGCTCTAATTATCTTTAATGTAGTGTTTCTAATTGATCATGCATAATGCAATTAGAAATCATAATTAAATTAATTTATATTGATTTAAGCCTTTATAAGTTGTTAATAACTATAGCCCATTACATTAATTCCTAGGAGCCAACGTTAATATTTTCAATATGCCCAGGTATTTCGCTTTTCCGCCCCCCCTGCTTTGTACCGGGCACTCCGTTAGGGAGCTGCGGGAGGCGGGCTGGCTGCGAGGGGACGCTGCCCGGCCGCGGGCCCGGACCGGCGGGCTCCAGCCGGGCTGTGGGGGCCTCCGCGGGCCCAGCGCCGGGGGGTGCCGTGGTCAGGAACCGGCTCCTGGCTCCCACGCCGGGGCAGCGGCCCTGCGTAGTTCCACGGCGACGGGAAGACTCCGGCAGCCGCCCGAGGGGGAAGCTGGGGGGACGGGGGTCAAGGCCGCGGCGCGGGGTGTTTACTGAGGGAAGGAAGATCCCGCACAAGCGGCCCCCGCCGGCCGGGGAGGGTGCCGGCCCGCCCACACACCCACACACGCCAGCCGGCCCCACGGCCGTGGGGCTTCCCCGCGCAGGGGGGTCCGGCCGGGAGGGGCCGGCGGGGGGGCGGAAGGGCGCGGCGGCTCCCCGGGGTCCCCGCGGGGGGCTGAGGCCGGGCAGGCTGCCGGATCCCCCCCCCGCTCCCTTCCCTGACCTTCCCCCTTCCCGTGTCCCGCCGCCCCCCAACCGCAAAGCTCGCGTGGGAGCTGCTTCCCCCCGCTCCAGCCGACGCGGCGCGGCCCCTTCCCGGGGAGAGGCCGCGGGCCCGGGCGGTGCATCCCCCGGCGCGGGGTGCCGCGGGCCGGCCGGGGCGCCCATCGCAGGCTCGCCCGACACCCCTTCGCCAGAAACCGGCGGTCGTGGGGCAAAACGAGCGTTCCAGTGAGAAATACGCCTGGCTATTTAGCAAAATCGTACCGCCGGGGGTTAACAAATCATTTAAGAAAACAATTTATGCTTAAATAATATTTCTTTTAAAATAAAATCGGGCTTTGCAAATCAGGATTTGATTTGAGAGGCATGAATTCTATTATATGTACAATTTAATCACGGGGTATTTAAAATAGACATTTCCATCTAAAATCCAATCAGAAATCAACACAGTACCTCGAGGCATTTAGATGATCATCTCCATTTTGCATTTGTAAACTGGTAGAAATAAATGTGGCTTGTGGATACCAAGAGGTCAAGTACGGCTGCTCAAATATTTTTCTTACAAAATGACGGATTTATTAGACAAATAAGTAGCCCGGCTGATGCAAAACCCCCAGTGATTGAATTTTGACGTTGAGTCAACAACAACTCGAACTACATCAGTGCTCCAAGATTTAGTTATGATGGCAGAGATTACTGAACAAATAGGAGGCAGAAATGAATACAGATTTCCTAGGATCTGCCCCTGGCACCCTCTTCTTGACATTCCCCTCCATATGCTATCCCTATTCACAGTGTATTCTAATTAAAGGACTGGGCTATGCCTTCTAATTTTACAAGAACTTTTAAATAATTAGTCTGGTGTGTGTTAAAAGGGAATGCTTCAGACATAAGGGGATTTCAGTCCCTTTAGGATGTCTCCCCGGCTTGGCGGTTATCACAGCCCCTTCCGCGAGGAGGGGTGGAAAACGCCTCTGGTGTGATTGCAGAGAGATGAGCCCCGGTCAAACTGCCGTGTGCAAACAGAACACAGGCGTCCTGCCTTCATTCCCAGCCCCTTCAGACAGGGTGCTTTGGGTGGCTTTTGTCTGGGGTTTTGCTGCGAGATCTGATGGGGGGAGGGGGGGGGGAGGGGGGGGGAGGGGGGAGTTCTCCCTCCGGCGGAAGAGATTTTGAGGGTCCAGCATTCCTGGGAAAATCTGTCCATGGATCCCAACCGCCTGTGAAACAAGGTTGGGCTGCAGCCTGAACAGCCTCGACGGGATTTTTTTCACGCTGAACCTGCCCCCTCCCTCCCTCTCCCCTCCCTCTCTCCTTTCCCCTCTCCCCACCCCACAGGTGTACGCGCCTAAGAGTCCCCGGAGTGAGCGCTGCTAGCCGACAGGGAGTCGGGCATGTGCTGGAAAGCCTACGTGAGCTGTGGGCAAGCGATGTTATTCTTGCTTCATTTCTTCAGCTCTTTGGAGCGTTGCTTTTACTTGCTAATCACGAAGGGGCGCTTAAATAATTGAGAGTACGTTTAAGCATAAAGCAGCCAGTTTCTAAT
Source organism: Falco cherrug (assembly GCF_023634085.1). Taxonomy (NCBI): domain Eukaryota; kingdom Metazoa; phylum Chordata; class Aves; order Falconiformes; family Falconidae; genus Falco; species Falco cherrug. Next base: position 46,859,072 of record NC_073698.1, read on the forward strand.
CTTTTCAGGGGAAAAGGGACTAATCTGCACCTGCTGTGAGAGCCCTTTTTTTATTTATTCTGTATATTACTTCCACTCCAAGCTGGACGTGATGGCTCCAATTACAGTTGAGACCTGCGGAATCCATACCCTCCCTTCTCGCAGCCCCTTTCTCTGCTCCTCTCTTCTCCGCGGGTATAAACTTTTCCTTGACAGAAAAGAGGGCGCGGGGGGGATCTTACCAGACAACATTTACCTGACATTATAATTTTTTATTTTTTTTTTAAAGAAAAGCTCTTCAGAATTCCCGAGCTCTCCAAATTTGCCTTCTTTCTATTGCCTCCACTGTATCGCATGCATGTTTGTAGAAAAGAGAAGCATACACTGGCTGCCACGGTGATCTGGATTATTTTTTGATAGGGTATAGCTCGAGAGTAGGGTTTTAAAGCAGATTTTCTCCTATTTAGCATTTGGGGGAAAATTGTTTAATACGCCTTTCTTCTTACTACCTATTTTCGCTGCCGAGTTCTTACATCGAGTAGAGGCTTCTCGGAGTATTGCCAAAGTTAATTCCAGATTTATATTTCTGTAACCTATTTAGGATGCAAAAAGAAAAAAAAATCCTGTCAAATTAAAGTGAGTCCTCCTGTCTTGCCTGCTCCCAGCAAATAACTTGCAGCACCTAATAAATCCAGATGGAGTTCCTCATATAGCCCGGTGCAGAAAATAATTATTGTCCTGGCTTGTTTCATGTCAGAGGCCTCTTCGGCTCATCTGTCATGAAACCAATTTCACTTTATTTACATCCATTTGCTAGTTTAATTACTGTGCTGATGAATAGCCTGAAGGAATTAAGTTACGAGTCTTTGGAAACCTAAAACGACAGATATATGGGTTACCTTTTAAATAGAGGAAGAAAATGACGGGTGGTGTGTGCACCAAAATTTAAAGGTAATAAGAGCCTTTCCCTAGCTAGGTGGAAATGCAGAATCAACTGACACTCAGCCCGTGCATTTACCTCTGTCTTGGTGCAAAGTATGGCTTAGAAAGGCTTTCATATTTTCTGCAGGTTAAATGCAATCTGTATTAAAACAAAGGTTCTGGAAGACGAGTGCCAGATTTAGATCTAAGCACAGATGCACTCATTATTTTTCCAGTCATCAAAAGGGGAAAAAAGGTCAGAAAATAAGTCTGTCCAGAAAATAAGACTGACTTCAACATAACCTATGCAACGTACCATACAACACAGTCAATAGGGTTACTATGCTGTGTCTGCAATCGCAGAAATTGTCTCAAACGCTTCTTCCCTCCAACTTCCCTCTCTGTGATGCGCTGTACCAACAGAGGGAATTTCAACCAGCTAGAGGATCTTGTGCTTTTTACGTAGACCTACGAAAAGCAAGAGTTTATCCCTGTGTTCCGTGTCCCTGCTCTAACCCACACCGTTCTCCCTTTCTCCGGGTGTTTTTCAACCATTTCCAGCACATTTCCAGTGCGTGCCACTTGCCCTGGAGGTCAGGAGTAGGAGATCTGCCCTACCCGCCTGCCTGCTCCCCACGGAGGGACCCTGCTGCAGGGTGCTGGCACACCGAAGCAGTCCTGTCCTCCCCCTCCTCCACCACTTCATAACTTTCCTGAGCTACTGGAGCTACTTCATAATAACCTAGAATTTCAAAACTTTATGCGGCATCTGCCTGAGCGAAAGGTCAGTCTCTTTAATGTTCCCCCTCATTCATCGCGAAAGGAAAGAAAAAAAAAAAAAAAAGAAGGAAAAAAATAATAATTTAAATCCAGCAGTCTCGGAATTAGCCTGGGAGTGTTGATTGCCCGGGCTGCGCCCCGACGTGGCACCTACCGACTGGTCAACGGTGTCCAGGAGGAGCCCGTGTGAGCATGTAAATTCTAGCCCTGAAAAAAAGTCACCCCAAACACCCCATCTTCCAAGGAAAGAGCAGAAACCAGAGCCGGGAGCCCGTGCATTTTCTCGGGCGCTAAACCCTGGCCTTAGGTACATCGGGACATCTTTTTTGTGCCTGAACCGCAGAAGTTCAGGCGGGCCCGCCGGTCCCGTTTTGAGGGCTGCCTCAAAAATTCGCCTACACAAGGGCTTTTACACCGCTTTCCTACACAGGCTACTTGTCCCCCTGCTCCCGGTGATTTTGCGAATCCCGTACTTTTGTGGATCTCAGGGGTTTAGTCACCTTGGGGCAAACCTCCCGTGGAGAAACGACGTGCTGCGATAGGCAATAGGGCACATGTAGGAGTGGTGAGGACGGTCAGAGCTCTGGCTGCCTGTCGGGGGGCCGATCCTTGGCTGGGTAGAACATGCCTTCCCATCGGAGGCGCCCTCCGCAAGGAAAAGGCTGAAGGGGCGGACAGAGATCCCCTTTGTCACAGAAGTTGAGCGGCACTTTAAAACCAAATCCTTTGCCGGGGGAAACGTGACACATTTCCCCCCCTCCTCCTTCACATCTCGCCACCGGCTGACCTGAGCTGGTTACACGAGGGTATAAAAGAGCAGATCAAAAGAGAATTACAGCTGTGTGTTCGAGGTACTCACGGTCTTTATATCTGAGAGAAATGAAAGGAGAAAGTATACAGCAAAATGGGGTGGGGTGTTAAAAGCTCCCTTCCCCCCGCCCCCCCCCGCCCCCCCCCGCCCCCCCCCCCCCCCCCGCTGCCTCTTTCCTCTTCCCTCTCTCCCTCTCTCCTCCTTTGATTAATAGATCCATGTGGCTAACGGCCTGACATATGGTGTGCGAAGCAGCTTGAGATGGTACCTCGGGCATACCCTACGGCCATTAACATATTACAGGCTTCTGTGCAGCCAGACAGACAGCCCTCACCCGCGCCGCGGCCCGCCGGAGCTCTCCCTGGTGCTGAAGCGCCGCCGCGCAGCCCCCGCGCCGCCCCCGCGCAGCCCCAGCGCAGCCCCAGCGCAGTCCCCGCGCCGCCCACGCGCAGCTCACACGCAGCCCGCCCGCGCCGTCTCCACCGCGGTAGAGTTCAAAAAGCAGGCGCACACGCGCGCACGGATTTGAAAGTCGTGCGCCGCTTTCGAACGGAGAGGTGGCAAGCGATACCGACAGCACTCCTGGCCCGTAAAGCAGGGATTCCTCTCGCTCTTTTTTTTTTTTAATCCAGAAAAAAAAAAGTATTGATATCTATAAAACCTTTACTACAGAGAACACAAAAACTGCCTCGTGTGGACACCAGTCGCATTGAAAATGCAGTGCCAGCTTGCAGAGCAGAAAAGACAGTTTTCTGCGAATAACCCAAAAGTTAGGTAACTCGCACCTGCAGCACCTGGCAGAGGGGGAGCGAGGTTACTCCCAGCCGTCTCGTTTGGAAGCGGGAACTACATAGTACACAATGCAGTGGCTGAGAATGCAGCAAAGCCTAAGGTTTATTTAATCCGTTCCAAGGGTTCTGACAGAGGCATAAATCACTCCCTGCACTTTGCCTTTTAGTCTCCTGTAGATAACTGCCCTAGCTCTTTTGAACTTTGTCCTGGCTGTTTTGTTGGGAAATAAATGCTAACATTGGATTAAACGTTTCAGGTAGCTTCATCTTCTGATTTCAGGAAAACAGTGTTAATAAGGAGCTTTGATGTTGTTTTGCTTTCAGACTGTATGCCTTAAGGCAGAAAAACGCATAAAGGTATCTGGGAAAGTAAATTGCCAGAAGCGAAGAGCACCCTTCCTTTCAAAATCCTGTAAGTACTCCTCTCTCCTACATCAAACTGATCCTATGTAGAGCAGCGCTGGCTGGTTTGAGATTCCCTGGCTTTTGCAAACATCTGTCATTTCAACGCACACACGAGGGTGCGTGCGCCTGTGTAACATGTTGTGTGCGGACTCGACTATCACCGGTTGTTAATGAAACTGAAGATTATAGGGGGAAATACGAAAGCCTCGATGCAATAGCTGTTGTTTGGTTTGTTTTTTTTTTTTTATTTCTTTTTCCTAATAAGAATATAAAATCCCGTGGGGAAAAGGATCCTAGAGGTTTGCGGTGAGGAGTAAAGCCAACGCAACGTGAGCAGAGAACTGTAGATCTGCACCACGCTGAAGCAGCCCAGAATAAAAGTTTCGCGTACTGTACATTTGGGGTCTTTCTAGCTATTCTGCCAGTAGCTTCCTCTATTCTTTCGTGAGCCCAGCACATCAGCATCGCGGACTCCTCGCACACAATCAATACATTTTGCATAACACGAGTCTCTCCCGCACGCTCTCTCCTCTTGCTCTCCCTGTTTTTGTTTGCCTCTCGTAGGCGGACGGGGTTTCTACAAGGGGGTTTTCTTTAAAGAAATCAGCGCCGGCCATGTAGAGTCTCAAAAGCAAGCCGCCGCGCCGTAGCTGCTGCTAGTCTCTGCTTCCTCGGGTCAGAAATTTCGCTGGAGCTCACCAAAGCAACCTTCCGAGCCTGCGGTTCGGTTTCAGACAGACACAGCTTGCCTCTCCCCAGCCTCTCCTTTCACCCCCCCCCCCCACACACACCTCTCCCCCCCCCTTTCCTCTTACAGCCGTGCTTTAATAAAGTCACATAAGTGATTGAAATTAACATAAATCATTATTAGTTATTAGGATTTGCTCTAAATTACTCTGTGAATATAACACCAAACCCCATCTGCCACTCCTGCTCTAGCAGCAATAGATTGCAGATAAAATAAATGTCCTTACCCCATTAGAATGTTCCTGTCTCTGTAGCCAAAAGCCAAACAAAAGCAATAAATACAGAGCTTTTTTCTCTCCACTATTCAGCTGTGACTGTTTTCATCAGCTCTTCCTCTAGAAAAGCTCGATAGCTGCCTGAAAATATTGCATTTTATATCACCAAAGGGCGATTAATATTGCATTAACTGTATTTAACATTTTTTAAGCGCGAGTAATCTGAAATGAGTAAGTTTCTGTTACTAAATACAGGGGATGTCAGAGCTGGTGAAAACAGCTTAAAATATCTGTATAAACAGATTATTTGTTTCATACTTTGTATTTTTATAATGTTATGGTATAGTGTGCTCTGTTTGAAGTAGAAGAAGCCATGCTAATGGTCTGTTTAAAGTATTCTGACACTGTCTGGAGACATCCAAGTCTCTGCCTTCATTAAATGTTTATTGTCAACACTTCAGTGAAAAAAAGTCTTGTGTAAGTGAATTTCCACTGCTGGATGCTGTCAACACTTTGTTTTATTCTGATCCGCGTGTACAAAAGTTTGTACACATTATGCTGAAGTGAAGAGAGGCAGAGATTTAGTGAGCTATAATTAGTTACCAAACAAACTTTTGTTAGTCATTCGGTTTACATAATGACCATAATCAAGGGCTAAGTTATGTATATCGGCACCTTGTCTTCTTTCCACGCAGCCTGTGAAAAGATGCATTCACGTTGAGACGCTCTCCTCTTGTCAGGGAACGCCTTTTTTTAAAATAAACTAAAAAAAAAAAAAAATAAAGAAAGAAAAACCAGACCCACGGCTTTTACGTATTTTAGCTCTGGCTTACACTTTTAAGTTGCTTTCTTTTACCCGGGCGAGGGCTGCACGCCCGCCCCTGCCCCTCTCCGCAGCGGGTGTTGGCAGCCCGAGCCGTGCGCTGCGGCGCGGCGCTGCGGGGCTCCGCTGCCAGCCGGGTTCGGCCCCCTGCCCCGGCACCGCAAACCGCAAACCGCTCCCGCCGCCAGCCGGAGGGTCGGTGTACGCTCCCGCGGGGGGACACTGCGCCGAGACTTCTACGACTCGCTGGTGAAGGTCGACGCGAAGTTACAATTTATCTTCAACGTACAGGGACAGTGTGTCTTTTTCTCATTATTTATTTAATTTTGATATAAAGTTTTTAAGTACTTCAGTCCTTCGAGTGACTAACGCCTTGCGACATCAAGTTTCTCGAAGTAATTCTCCACCTGTCTTCCCGATGTGTGTTTTGGGTTATGTGTTTGGGTGTTTGGTTTTGCTTCAAATAATTTTTGTTTGTTTTTTTGGGTTTGGTTTTGTTTTGTTTTAAAGAGATGTTTAACAACTTTCCCTCCCGAGTTAGAGATGCTTTGGTGTACTTGGGTGAGCAGGCTGGAGGAGTGAGAATGCAGTTCAGAGGAGGACCCTTGCTTTCCCAGAGGGGCTGTGACTCCGCCGAAGTCCAGGGACCGATTTGGGAAGCAGATTTTGCATGCGCAGCTGCCCCTTGACGACCAGCCGCGGCAAGCAAGCTCCCAGGCAGGGTTTGACTGGTGACACGGCCATAGGTTTGGCCGGTGACACGGCCATAAATCCTCACCGCTACAGCAGACCCGGGCTCCCCGGGCCCGTCTGCCCGCGGAAACACCGCGCTGAGTCCGCCTTAAAGTTGCATCTGAAACTAGCGGGGGGGCCCCGCAGGGTGCTGCCTGCCCCCGCCTGCCCCCAGCCGCTGCCTGCCCGCCCGGTGCAGGCGCCAGTTGCTGCTGCTTTTAAGATTTATATGCGACATCTTCTTTTAAATTAACTTTTGAGCCCTTGGATTTCATTCATCCATACATACAACCACCCACCCACTGCCCACCTATCTGGCTTGCCATGATGCAAAAAGACTTGTCTGCAGTGTTACCACCACGGTCCCATCTCTGGGACCTATATATTCAGCTGACCTACATATCCATCCACTGCTTTTCTCCCAAACTGAGCCTCCTTCAGGTGCGAGGGGGTTGCAAAGGAGGAAAAAGGACATGCTCTCCAAAAGGGGAAGGGGAAGAGGGAAGGAGGGGAAGCGGGGGGGGGGGGGGGGGGGGGTCGTGCAGCACGCCTCCCATCAAGCTGTCTTGACAACAATTACTAAAGTTTTTAATTAGCCTCTTGTTATAATTCATTTTATTAATTTTCTAAATCTCAGCCCATGAATTATTAACGGCGGCTCGGTAATTGTGTTTGCAGCAGCGCACGTGACGGCGGCGGCCCCGCCGCGCCGCGGCTGTCCCCGCGTGGGTCCCCTCCGAACCCGGGCTGGGGCAGGGGCCCAGGCAGCCGCGGTCTCCCATTTTTTATCAACTCTTAAATAACATAATTACCGATAATCAGACGCTCGTCTGGCAGGTGGAAACAGGTTCCCAAGCGGATTAGAATTCTGCTGCTGATCTTTTAAAAATCAATTAGGCTTTCCTCCGCTTTGGAATCAGCAGGTAAATATAATATAGCTTAAAAAAACCCCAAACAAACAAACAACAACAAAAAACACGCGCACACACACACACAAACAAAACAAAAAAAACCAACAAAAAACAAAAAACCCAAGCAAACCCCAGCGCCGGCTGAAGAGCGAGACATAAATAACTGGAGGGATTTAAAATCGTTTGGGAAATGCCAGAATAACACAGAGCTGCGGCGGCGATATCAAGCTTTATGCGCTCGAGTCCGTCAGAGTTAAAATAATTATCTTTCGACAAATCTATTTCTCTTCGGAGGAAAGGGGGGACGCGGGGAGGTGGGGAGGGAGGCACATAAACCATCGAATCTGTGCTGTAGGACACTTCATTCTCCTTCTGGGGAGCCTTTTTACTTGTTGAACCAGGACCGAATTAGTCTTAATATCACAGGAGAGTAAAAATCAATACGATTGTGGCAGCGGGTGTCTGTTATTCACTTATGATGGCCTAATCTAAGTTGAAAGCAATCGGAGAGCAAGTGTTAAGCAGAAATTCCGGGAGCCAGCCCGGGTCTTGCGGACTTAGGACTGGAAAATCACACCAGGAAAGCGGCGAGGTACCTCAGGTGCGGAGAAAAAGGCCATTCGAGGGACGGCAGCACCGAAGTGTCCTCGGCGAGGGTCACAGATGCTGAACTGGCTGAAGTTCAGGAGCCAACAGAAACGCCAGCCGCCTCCCGGCAGCGGCCTCGGCCCCTGTCACAAGAAGGAGGGGGAGACCTATATTTTTTGGGGTCACAAATTGCACTTCTGTATGCAGGAGGAGGCATACTGTTGGGGAATAAATGCGAATGTATTTTCTGCCTCTTCGTCTTTTCTCACTTTTTTTTTCCTCGGATGCAAAAGTTTTAACAGCCCTTGGGTTAGACCTTACAAAACCAAATAGAAACACTTTCCTTCCTTCCTTCCTTCCTTCCTTCCTTCCTTCCTTCCTTCCTTCCTTCCTTCCTTCCTTCCTTCCTTCCTTCCTTCCTTCCTTCCTTCCTTCCTTCCTTCGATATTTTTAATGAGGCATTTATTAAAAGGGCCTCCTGAGTATTTCGTGGTTTTACAAACTGTTCAGATTCATCCGACGGAACGCAGGACATTCCGGTTTTGCACAGTTTCCTACCATGAAAAATAGGAAACTCTGCAAAGCTTTTATTTTCACCATCTGTTTTATTAACATATTATTTTTTCTTTGTACTCGATAAGGATTGTACTTATTACAAAACAAACTCCTTAACTTTTCAATACATACATCGGTCATTACTGTATAATACAAATGTGATAGAACTTGTAACATTTCAGTCGTTTGGGGCAGATGAAAAAAACCCCAACATTTGTAATTATTTTTATTTCTTCATTCCTGACTCTCCAAAAATGATATCCGGTAATACTTTTCTATAAAATAATATTTTTACAAATGCATTTATTAAAAATTCTGATGACATTTCAAGTTAGTAACAACAGAAACAAGTCAATTTCTGGTGGACGAGATCTATGGTTTTTTTAAAAAATACCTTTAGTGCTTATTTTTTAACATCAACAGTTGTTTAAAATCACAGCTTTTTGAACGTATTATTCTTTTCTGAACATCACATGTCTTAATTCACAGATTTACCGGCGAAATTAAAAAGATTTGGCTAAAATATGTCTACAGAAGAAATAATCCCAGCTATTAAGTAACTTTTTACATTTGGCATCTGATCTGGTCACAGGTCATCAGAAAATAGAAAGAGGTTCTTTGATCACTTGAAGCAGTAGGTGGCATCCTATACGTTCCTAATGAACAATTGCATTTACAACATAAGGAGAGATCAGTTTAGGATTTTCATATTTATTAACCCAAAATAAAAATAAAGTATCTTGTTACATAATTAAGTGCAATTAGGCCAGTCAGAACAACATATAAACCTGAAACCACCCAAGCTTTTGTTCTTTATACATATTTTGTAGGTGCATAATCCTTTCCAGCAAACTGAAAAGAAATACTTCAGAAGTCCTTCTTAAAATTTTACTTTGATTTATATTCTGCAGTCATAGAATAAACTTCAAGAAACACACGCAGCTAATATATAGTTAATTTTATTCAGAGCACCGATTTTCACATAAGAGCTATCTCAAAGTAATGATTTCTGGATTTAGCAGAAAAATACATCTCTCACTATTTTCTTTTTGGTAGAATTAGTCGTATCGTCTAACGGCCATACCTTGAATTTACCAGCCGTCTCTCGGAAATATTTTATTTTTTTAAATGCACCCAATAATAATAACTATTCTGTTTTCACGTTTGTTTTATTTGTAAGTATGCTGGGACGCATCTCCCTGTTGTATTTTGGCGTACAGAAATATTTCTGATAGAAATAAAAGTAATAAAGACACAACCAAGGAGAAAGCTCAGCAAACATACATGGACAGGTAGATTATTCAGTGAGACATTTCGGATCCACACGTGGTAGCAGTTTAACCTTTTTGTGTGTGTGTGTGTGTGTGTGTGCATTAAAGAAAATATTTACAATCGTCTTTCTTCTCTTTTTTTTTTCTCCTCTTTCCCCCCCCCCCCTCTTTTAAATCTAAATACAAGAACGTGACAAGAACGTTTGTGTTTTCGGTGAAAACAGGCAGTTAAACTGTGAAATTACACCATCCACAAAAGATTCTACCAGAAGCTAGTCTATTTAGTGCTCAGTTTCAAAATGCATAGAATGTTTGCGCTGCAAACAATGATACACAAAATAATAAAAATATTCGTAATAATACTAGTAATAATAATAATAATAATAAAATAAATAGATAAATAAATAAATAAATAATATCGAGACTTTATCACGGATCTTTCTATGCCATTTTTTTCCTTTTCTTCCTTTTTTTTTTTTTTTTTAGGTCAGTCTATTATTTGTTTTGATTTAAACGGAATGGTATTGTCTTTTCAGAAATTCCTTGTTACTTGGAAGCCTTAACAGTCGTTCGGTAAGAGCCAGAGCCAGCAATGGCTTCTGCTCGGAGCTGGCGCTTTTACCTAACGAGCGCTGAGAATTTTTTATTATTTTTTTTTCCAATCCGCGAGACCTATAATGCACCTTGATGAGTATTTGTAGTACCAGCATCGTTATTACGGAATAACATCATCGCTTCCAATCCGGGAGACTGTGATAGTGCAAATTGAAACCCCCCCCCACCTCCACGCACACACCCCCCAGAAGCCACCCTCTACCTAACGTTTATTATTTACAATAAACGACTTTTAAGCCCAAGCGGGGGTTTTGCATGTTTGTTCTCAACATGCAGAGCCCTCAGAAACAAATTCCAAACCCTGCACTGGTGATTCCTTTTGCCCACCGGGTGCAATAACCCCTCGCCCTCGGAGCAAACCAAGGCAGGACCTTTTTCCCACCGCAGACCGCTGCTAACCTAAATCCAGCAGATTTGGTAGGGAGGCCGCGGGGCATGCGGTGGGGAGCAGGGGCAGGGGGGAGGAGATAGTTAACTACAAGCCTTAATGAATCTGAACATAAGCTCTTGGAGAGCATCCCTGCTCAGGCAGGTTTGGCATCTGCCTCCAGACACATCTCTGCAGACAGAGGCAGGGACATGTCCTTCGACGTAGATGGAAACGTAAACCAGGCAGGCGAGGGAAGAGAAACAAGGGGCCGTGGAGTAACTTTTTGTTTTGTTTTGTTTTCCTTGAGCTAGCTAGGATGATTGAGGCAACAGCGGAGAGGGAAGGGACCGCTCCCCGAGCCCCGCCGGGCTGCGGCCGCCTGCCCCGGCCCCGGCCCCGCTCGCCCCGCTCCCCCAGCATAGACAAGACCCATCGCCAAAGCCTCGCAAAAAAACACACTCGAGGGGGAAAAAAAAAATCCCAAACAAACAACAACAACAAAGAAACTCAACTAAACACTACGAAACCAACCAACAACAACAACAACAAAATCCCCAACAAACAAACCCCAAAACGAAGGCAACCAAAGAAAAAGAGCCCCACACACCAAACCACCGCCGTTTTCATTCATTACCAAGCCAGGGAAAAAGAAAGAAAAACCAGAAAGTAACGAAAAGAGACCCAAACCAAACGTGGCATCATCACCGACAGTTTCATCTTCCGGATTTGTTGGTCGGTTTTGTTTTCCTTCGTAAAGTTGTGACTTAGGTTTCTCGGTTTGTGGTTGTTGCTGTCACGGTATTTATTGGTGTGTGTCTGTGTGTGTTTACGCTTTAAGTTGCTTTCTCCCGCTTTCTGGCGGGGGGCGGGGGGGAAGGGGGGGCAGAGGGGGGATGGGGCCGCAAGAAGTGACCCCCACGGGTTTCTAGAGCGTTTTTACCTCCTCTCTCCTCCTTCTTCTCGTTGGTGTCCCGGTGTCTTTCTGGTTTAATAATTGATAGCGCACACCCCCCCTCCCGCACGTCCCCCCCCTCCCCTCTCATCGAGTAGTTCGCGTTTAATTTCTACATCGTCCCTTGGTCCCCAGGAGCTTCCCACGGCGTCTCGGACGACGGCGGCGGTGCGTGGGCGTCCCCCGCGGCTCCGGCCCGGCCCCCCCGTGCCCCCGGTGCCAGGGCCGCCCCTCCCGCCCGCCCCTAGTAGGTGGCGGAAAATTTCATCCGTTTCTGCTTCTGTCTCTGGTTGCAAAACCAAACCCGCACCACGTTCTTTTTGAGGTCCAATTTCTCGGCGATGGCGGCGATCTTCTCGGAGGAGGGCCGGGGCTGGACGGCGAAGTAAGCCTCCAGGGAGCGCTTCTCCGGGGCGGCGATGGAAGTCCGCTTGCGCTTCTTCTCGCCCCCGTTGAAGAGCTCGGGCTTGTTCATTTTTTCCCGCTGGGCGCCCTCGGCCTCCTCCAGCCAGGCCTGCAGGATGGGTTTGAGGGCGATCATGTTGTTGTGGGAGAGGGTGAGGGACTCGAAGCGGCAGATGGTGCTCTGGCTGAGGGAGCCCACCCCCGGGATCTTCAGGTTGGCCAGCGCCGAGCCCACGTCGGCCTGGGTCACCCCCAGCTTGATGCGGCGCTGCTTGAAGCGCTCGGCGAAGGCCTCCAGCTCCCGCGGGTCCGTGTCCGAGTCGCAGATGGAGGCCAAGCCAGCCGCCCCCACCACCGCCGCCGCCGAGGCCACCTGCCCCGCGGCCCCGTGGTGCGCGGCCACCAGCCCCGGGTGCGGCAGCCCCGACGGCATGTTCATGGCGGCCGGGTGCGAGAGATGGCCCAGGCCGTGCATGTGCGAGTGCGGGTGGGCCGAGGTGGAGATGAGGCCGCCGCCGCCCCCGCCGCCGCCGCCGCCGCCCCCTCCGCCGCCGGCCCCGCCGCCGCCGCCTCCCGCCCCGTCGTGGCCGCCGCCGCCGCCTCCGCCGCCGCCGCCTCCGCCGGGCATGAGCGCCAGGGAGGGGGAGGTGATGTGGTCGAGGAGGTCGCCGGGCTCCAGCGCCTGGTGGTGGTGGTGGTGGTGGTGGTGGTGGTGCGCCAGGGGCACGGTGGAGGTGGAGGTGCAGGGCACGCTGTTCATGGTGTGGTAGGTGGCATCCGGCTTGAACGGGTGGCTCTTGCCCTGCGAGACGGCGATGTCGACGGCGGCCAGAGCCTCGGCCCGCGCCAGCAGCGTCTCATCGAGGCTGGCGAAGATATTGCTCTGCAGCTGCAAAGGGACACAAAACAGAGCGGGGTGCGGGGAGAGGAGGGCAGAGAGGGGGCAAAGCGAGGAGAGGGAAGGGGACAGCGGGGGCAGGTGTGGGGTTGCGGGAGCGCCGTGGGGAAGGAGGAGGAGGGGGGGGCAAGTCGGGGGAGGGGGAGCCCGGGAGGAGAGAAAGAGGTGGGCAAAGTTGGGGGGACCGTGCGGGGGGGAGCCGGCAGCAGTATGCGCGTGTAAGGGGTACGGGGGGCGGGGAGAGCCAAGTGAATGGGGGAAGCGGGGTACAGCAGGAGACAGAACAGGGAAGTGACAGAAAATAGGGGATGGGGTAGAATAAACAGAGGGGAAAGCGAGGAAGGGGAGTGAAAGAGGAAAAGAAGAAGCGAAGAGTGGAAAGGGCAGGAAGCCGGGGGGTGGGAGGGGGGGGGGGGGGAGTGGGAGGAATCCGAAAAAGAGAGGACGAGGGCGTAAGGGGAACAAATAAATTAAAAAAAAAAAAAAAAAGGAACGAAAGAAGAAGAGAAGGGAGGAGAAGAAATGGATCTGTAACTCTCAGCTGGGGAATTGTGTCAAACACAAGAGCACATAAAGCGCATTCCTTTTCAGAGGCCGAGTCATAAAAATTAATACAGAAAGTGGATGAAGTCGGAGACTCGTGTGAACACCGCTTTCAAAAAAGATCACAGGCGCTCAGATGATTGCAGAGGAAGACATGAAAAAAACATTAAGCGCCGCTTGTCAAAATGTGCCTCGCAGCGGTTTTTTTATTAATGCACATACACATACATGCAGTATACAGAAAGAAGAGAGAGAGAGAGAGAAAGTGTGTGTGAGAGAGAGAGAAAGAAAAGAAAGAAAAAAGAAAAGAAAGAAAGAGAGAAAGAAAGAAAGAAAAAGAGAAAGAAAGAAAAGAAAGGGAGAGGAGAGCTGCAGCTGCCTGTCCCTTACCGGAGGAGTTGGTAGACATGCTCTTCTTATTGCTTCCGAGCTGGAGTGTAGAGAGGGGTATTTGTGCTCAGGTAGGGTGGGATGCATGGCAAAATGCGGCTGTTTGCTGTTCATGGACATCATCTTGAAGGCTTGGCATGTAAATCCACAAACACTCCTAAAGTCAGGGGAAAAGTGCTCTCCGGGCGCTTCCCTCCCGCCGGGGGAAGCCGCGGACGGCGGCGGGTGGCGGTGGCGGAGCCAGTGGCGGCGGTGCCGCAGCAGACCCTGCCCCCGCCGCCGCCGCTGCCGCGGTGGCCGGGGCTGGGGTGGGTGGGTGAGCGGGCGGCGAGGCTCCCTCCGGCCCCCGCCGTCTCACTCCTCTGCCAGCCGCTGCCCGGCGCCGGGCGCGCTGCGCTGCGCTCTGCCCGCACCTGAGCCCCGCATCCCGTGGCTACCGCCGGGCGGGCTCTCGCGAGAGCGCGGCGGCTCCGGCTTTGACAGGCATCAGCTGTCTCCCCCCCTTCCTCCTCCTCCTCCTCCTCCTCCTCTTTTTCCTCCTCCTCCTCCTCCTCCTCCTTTTCCTCCCGCCGCCCCCGGTCCCTGCCTCCCCGCGCCTTGTTGCATCTCCCGCAGCCCTCGCCCGTCTCGCCGGGGCGGCGGCGGCGGGGCCGCTCTTATAGCGAGCGACGCCGAGCACCGGGCGGCTGCGGCACCTGTGGCTGCCACACGTGCGCGCTGCGCGGCCATCGGCGCGGCCCGGGGCGCCCCGACGGGGCGGGGATGGGCGGCGGGGCGCGGAGGCGGCGGGCGCCCGCGGGGCGGGGCCGGCCGGGGTGCGGGCGTGCGCCCCGTCCCTGCCCTGGGAGCGGCGGTGGGAGCCGGCCGCCCTCGGCACCGAAACACAACGGTGGGCTGCCCCTGCCGGGGGCGGGGGGCGCGGCGAGTCCGCGCCGAGGCCCCGCACCGCGGAAAGGGGCGTCCTCCGGCCGCACCCCGCTACTTTCGAGAATCACTTACACCGGCTCCTTGGGAAGAACCGCGGTGGCAGACATTTGTTTGAAGCACTCAGAGGCCATTGGCTGCCACAGCGTTCCGTTCCCCCCTGCCCCGGGCAGTTCCCCTGGAAATACTGTTGTGTCAGGCACCGCGGGTGACAGCCCACGGGGAGCGCGGGCTTCTGCACGGGAGGCTGCGACGGAGCCGGCATTGCCCCCCGGCTGCCCAGCCGGCCCTCCCTCCTGCTCCGCGGCAAAGCCCAACTTTCACTGGCGTGGTCTGAAGCAGAAAACATCCACCAACAGCGTGTTCTGTCTCTCTGCCTTTCTGTTTTTATCTGTCTCTCTCTTGCTTGCGCTCTCTTTCCGTCCCTCCTCTCCTTGCCCCATCTTTTTATTGCTACCCAGGTATCTCTTATGCAAGAAACGAGTCGATTTCACCTTATACAGCCTGAAAAAAAAAAAAAAAAAAAAAAAAAAAAGGAAAAGTAGTTTGAAAAATGTTTTTTTCTTCATTCCCCCTTTCTTTCCCCGCACCCTCCACCCCCCGTCTTTTTGCCTGTCTCACTGTTTTCTCCTTTTTCTCTTTTCTGTGGTTTATTCTTTGAACACTTGTGTTTGAATCAAAAGGTTAAGGAGTGACTCTGGAGTTAATAACGCACGCGTGTTCTTATGAGTGGTTCGGGGTTACTGTCCCGCTTCAGAGCAGATATATATATATGTATATACATATTTTTAGCTGCTTGTGAAGTTGGAGGCAAAACTGTCGAAGGAGTGAATCTGCTGCTGTGCCTGTGGGATTAGTGTGCATCTCTGGGGAACGGCCCCGGTGAATTCCGTCCCCTGGGGCAGGCTGGGGCCGTCCCTCGGTGACCGAGCAGATGCTGCCTTGTTTGTTTCAGAGGCTGCAGGCAGGCAGGCGGCGGGGAGAGGCAGCGGGGTGTTTGGATCAGGGATGTGACAGCCTCGGAGTGCATCGGAATTGCTCTGTTTCTCCTGAACGCCTCTTATTTATGCGCATAAACACAGCCGAAAGGGCAGGCAGGCGCGCACACACACACAGAGCACACACCACGACCCCAGGTAAAGTCCACATTTGTCTTCATAAGCCCTTCCCCAGCTCCCCATCCAGTCCGGGAGGAAGGAGGGAGCGGCTGCCAATTACTCGTGCGAAAGGGAGCCAGGTCTCCATCCATTACCGCGTCCCCTGGGGTGGCGGAATGCAACTTCATCTCTGAGGGGGGTGAAGTTGAAACTGAAAGACACGGGTCTGGGCTCTCCTTATTTATCGAAATCATTGCATCAGAACAGCTAAATCACGTTTTATGTAGATTTCTTAAAAAAAAAAAAAGCCTTATGACTTATTCTAGCTATTTCTAAGCTACCGTGCCTTGTAAACAGAAAGGCTCCTGGAGAAAGGATGGAGAGGAGGAGGAAAGTGGGGAGACACCAGCGCTTCTGGCCAAGTGGCTGAGAGGCGCCGAGCTGCAGGAGGAAGGCCCGAGCCGCCTGCCTTCCCTTACCGGTGGCGGAGAGCCAGCCGGCGGCAGGCGCGGTGGGGCTCCCGGCTGATCCCGGCGGGGGAGGGAGGCGGAAAGCCGGGATCACTTCCTCACCCCGCGGAGGGAGGTGTGGGATGCTGCTCTGCCTGGGATGCGTGGGTGTTTGTCTGCGCGCGGCTCTGCGCGGCCCTCGCTCTCCAGGACGCTGTCAGGCCAAGTTCATCAGGTTTCTCCAAGGAAAATGCTGAGAGCAAGGGGAAATTGCGCAAGCGGCGACGCAGGCGGCCGGGGAGTGAATTTCTGGGCTAAGCGGTGACCTGCCTCTGCGCCCGCATGCTGCCTGGCTTGCTTTGCCTCTGCGGCCGGGGTCTCTAACCTCTGGGCTGGCAGAGGCTGGGGGGCGTCTACACGAGCGCAGGCGGCCCCAGCCCCGGTCCCGGCCCCAGCCCCGGCCCTGCCCGCAGCAGCAGCAGCGCGGGCAGCGAGGCGGCCCCGGCCCCGCCGAGCCAGCGGGTGCGGGAGCGGGAGCGGGAACGGGGACGGGGACGGGCGGCTCGGGCAGGCGCTGGTGGCCCAGACCTTCTCCCTGGCCAGAGGAACATCATACCCCTCCAGTATTTTTAAAACGACCCCTCCTGTTCAAGTGCTGCTTTTTTTTCCGGCCAGAAAGGCAGAAAATTCAGCCCCCCTCCCACCTCCGCCTCGAGCGCTGGCCGTAGGCTGATGCGGTGAGGACCTCTAGATGTTCTAAGGGTCTTCTGTCCCACCTCCCCGGTATCTTCTGGAGGCAGGGGTGGGGGGTCGGCACGTTGCCTCTGCAGCTTGCGACGTGCATCCTGCTGGATTCTCCTCGGTTTGGCACACCCGGGATGAAGCAGCGCCGCCCGGCTGGAGGGGCACCCCTGCCCAGTGCTCCGCAGCCCCTCCTTAAAATCACCGCGGCAGCTCGAGGGCGGGGGGCGGCTGCGTGCCGGGGGGGCAACCGCCTCCGGACCCCGGGGAGGCGTCGGGCTGCGGCGGCCCCCGCCCGGTCCCCTCTGCCACCCCGGAGCAGAGCCTGCGGCAGGAGGCGCAGCCAACTTCTCCCTCTGTCTGACCTTTCCGAGGTGCGAAGAGGAGAGGGCGGGAGGAGGAGAGGATTTTTTTCAGGCACACTTTAGTCTGCCGCCCGAGAGGAAAAACTTTCCTCCGCAGTCCTTGGGACACTTTTTTTTTTTTCTTTTAATTTATTTTCTTTTAATTCTAAAGCAACGCTTAAACTTCCAGCCCTTCCCAGTGCTGTCCCGACTGTAACGCCCGCTGCTGCGCTGCACGCTGTAGCCGGTCTCGGCGCCGCAGCCCCCTCTGCTCCCCTGCCCCGCCAAGCGGGGGGGCTGCTGCCCGGGGGGGTCCCCGGGGGCTGCTGCCCGGGGAGGGTCCCCAGGGGCTCGCCGGGGACCAATCCCCCTTGTCACCAGCCCCCGGCGGCCCCGGCACACACACATCCCCCCCCCCCCCCCCCACCCCCCCGCCAGAGGCAGCCGGCTCCCCGGGAAGACGGCTTGAGCCAGGCTCAGCATCGCACGGGCCTGGTAATAGATTTTATCTTAATGTTCGCTGTTATTTCTATTCCTCGTGGGTACGTCCAGCCTCATGAATACTGATGGCAATAAACTCGCAGGCTTTGAGGAGCGAGTTCATTGGCGATACGACCATGCTGTAGCCCTGCTTTTATGGCCCAGGATGCTCAATAAAGCGAGGGAGGCATATATATATATATAACGCATTTACTTGTCTCCCGTAGTTTTCTCCAGCTTCAAATGCAAGAAATAGGCAGATTTCCTTAATTGACTGAACTGCCTATCTCGAGAAAGTAATAAAGTAACCCCTTATTCCCACAGTGAAACGATTTATAAATTAATTACTGTAACCCATTGTATTTGATTTCTCTTTTTAGGATTCCCCAAAGATGAATATTCTAAAGCTTGGGATATTAAGTATTAACGTCTGACCATAGTTTGCTATATATCCAGACTTTAAAAAAAAGTTAATGTGAATCTTACAGAAGTGCTCGCTCTAAACCTTCTGGATATTTTTATTTCACCAAACGTTAGCTTTACATTCTTTAGTCGCGGTATTTGTCCTACCCTGAGTATCAGTGGGAGCACCGAGAGAAAACCTACAGTACATGTGTTATTTGGTGAAGTTCACAGAAAGTCAATATCCCATTTAGTGTAAAAGCTATTTTCCCTTTAGATGATAAAAATCAACCTTCAGAAGAAAAAAACCCCCAAAAACAAAAAACAAACACAAACCGAACCCAACCGACCCTTTGGGTGAATGCACAAAAAGTGTTTCCATGTCCTAATGAGGACTTTCCTTACATCAGCAAAGACCTGCTAATTACTGTTGTACAAGCCACAATAATTGCTTTTGCAGCCAAAGTGTAGAATGTTGTCATATTAAAAATTGAAACGCTTGATGGTGATTTAAGTCCCAAGGTAGTTCACAACGTCCCCGTTCGGGAAAGTAAGGAGACCGGAGCAGCCAGGCAGGAGGTCCGGTGGAAAATACTGCAGGTCCTGTTCTAGCAAAGTTTCTCGAGCTTTCTGTTAAGTGATGAGGAGGGATCATAAGGCACACCGAGAACCCCCGCCAGCAAAACACCCCCAGCCCGTGCCCGCGTCCCACACCGCCTCCGCGGGCAACCCCCCCGCCGGCTCCCACCCGCGCCCACCACCGCTCCCGCTCCCAGGGCTCCGCGTCTCGATGGGGTGGCCGAAAGACGCTGCCTTCTGCCCCTCAGAACGACCCGAATGGGGGATCGGAGGGGGCAGGGGTCGGTCCTCAGCCGAGTCTCACCGCGCTCCGGGATCCGCTCGGCTGCCAAAACCGGGAGCAGAGCGCCCGGCTCCCCCCGCCCCCCCGCGCGAATCAAAGCACCTTCCGAGGGGCTGGGAAGTAGTTGCCTTGTCATGTAACACATTGCCCTGATTTATTATAAAATTTTAACGAAATCATGCATATTTTAACAGCCTTTAATCACTGCATGAAAATTTAATTCATGAACTGTAGCGCGTTTAAATAAATGAAGTGTTAATTCATTAGGATTAATTAATTTGTTAAAGGATTGTGTGCAAGGTTAAGGTGGAAGAGAAACTCTTTGTTAGTTTCGCGTCTTAATCACCAGGTTTTGTTAACGGTGAAGGGGGAGAACCCCCCCGCGACGAGGGTTTACGTGGGGCGGGGGCCGGGGCGGCGGCCGGCCCGGGAGGGGAGCACCGGACTCCCCCGGCCACCTCCTCCCGGCTGGGGCGGGCCCTGGCGCCCGGGCCGGTTCGTTAACTTCATCCGAGCCGGGCGGGGGAGGCGGGCACCGGCGAGCCCCGGGCGGGGAGTGGTGGTGGCAGGCGCGTCCCCTCGTTGCCACCCTCCGGGCAAAGGAAAGAGGGCTCTGCGCCGCCGTCCTGCCAGCGGCTGGCAGCCGGCGCCAGCACTTCGTTCCCCCAAATTTGGGGAGAGCTGTTAAGGCGGCGGGGGGAAAAAACCCTAAATCCCTGACATCATTTTTAGCGAGGTCCGTACGGCCGTGCAGCCGCTGGTCCCGGCCCTCGGGCATGCTGCGAGGGCAGTGACCCGGGATGGAACGGGGACCTCTCTCACCCCTGCCCGGTCCCCGGGCTTCCCCGGCTTGAAACCAGCCCCCGACGACATGATGAGCATCAGGTACAAGTGGTAGCTGCCCGATGGATTTTGAGATGGTCCACCTGGCTTCCCTGAGAAACAGCAGATAGCACCCACACAGCCTGCAAGAGCATTAGAGAGAACTTTCTGCTGAGAAAAGCTGAAAAAATCAGGAATACTAAACTTCATTTATTTTCCAGCCCACTTTCATCCTCCCCTGCTACCTCCCGCTACATCCAGAACTGTCAAAGTGCACGCAAGCTTTCCCCTGTGCCAGCTGTGCTTTTCCCTTCCATCCTGCAGCTAGTGAAGGCGGCTTTTCCAGTTAGAGCTAAGGGACACTGAGGCAACAGCTCGATGCCGGCCACCAAGGCAGTACAGACAAGCCACCCCTTCAGGCCAGGCCTGACAAACCGGTGGCTTGTCACAGCAGTACAGGACTGCTGCAACGGGCCAAGATGCAGGAAGGGCCAGACCTGAATTAGTAGCCAGAGGCGCTTGCTTATCATCTCTGACTGTGGGCAATCCTTGGAATAACCGTGAACCCCCACATTAAGTTACCTCGGAGCTGCTTTTCCTCTGATCCACACCTGGGAGGGGAAAAGCTTTAGTCTATTTATGTGGGATGGTCCTATGCCAAAAGCAGCAAGGAAGGAGTGTCAGCTTCACAGGTTGTGAAACACTTACCGTAACCACAGTACAGAAGGTGTGCGTAAAGACTCACAGAGCCTGCGAAGAACAGGCTGGCCAGGGAGGTGGTGGAATCCACCATCCCTGGAAGTGCTTAAAACCCACATAGATGCGGTGCTTAGGGACATGGTTTAGTGGTGGACTTGGCAGTCCTGGGTTAAAGGTTGGACCTGAGACCTTAAGGATCCTTTCCAACCTAAATGATTCTACGACACCGTTTTTAAAGCCTATGGCTGCTGCGAGTCAGAGGCAGGACTTTGATGCTGTGGAAGAATTAGGATCAGACCTAGCTGGTTTAAACTACTTTTAAATGGCATTATTGGGGAGGGAAACAGTTGTGAGATGAAGGGGGAAGACGCAAGTTAGCACACCTTGTGTTGCATATATAAGCTATGCATTGTCCTTGCTCCCTTTTGCAAGGTATTTTAAGAGCAGACAATAAAGCACATTCAAAACCAAACACAGCCCAAGCCAGGATCTGGTGCTGATGGGCAGAACTATTCCAGCAGCCTTTCATATGAGGAAGCAACAGCAAGCAGAACTGGGTTCTCACAGGGCCTTGAGGGAATTGCAGAGAAGCAGGTCACTTGCCAGGCTGCCTGTAGGTAAAACTGCCGATAACAAAGTGAAACCCTGACCTTGGTGTTCTTGCTCCTAGATATAACCTAACAGATTTCACTGGCAACGAACTGAGGCCGGTAGTAATCTCACTCTCTTGCGTTACCAATACTCTTGGAGAGCGTTCTCTTCTGCTAAAACCTGCAAGTTGCCTCATATTTAGTAGAGTAAGTATT
Organism: Falco cherrug; assembly: GCF_023634085.1. Taxonomy (NCBI): domain Eukaryota; kingdom Metazoa; phylum Chordata; class Aves; order Falconiformes; family Falconidae; genus Falco; species Falco cherrug. The sequence goes on from NC_073698.1 coordinate 46,880,400, forward strand.
ATTAGATGAAGTAAAAATTTTATGAGCTACTAAATATCATTAGATGTTATAGATCTCATCTGTACATCACTTCGAAACATCTACTGTCTTAATCAAAATTGTAATAGCTAGATTTTAAATCTTCTGTATTCCAGTTCTACATTACTACATAACTAGGTAGCTATCATAAAAAATTGACAGCAATGAACTCTTGTTTAGGCCCTTTTATTCAGAGAGCATAGTTAAGTGCAGCAAGAGATTAAGCACGCACAGCATTGACAGAATACAGCCTGGAGAACTGAAACCCCACGTATGGCCAAAAAATTTATAACTGAAAAAAACTCTAGTCATTACATATAACTTAAATTTTTGATTTGATAGTGCACCAATCACTCTGTCCAACTTTAAGCCAAAAGGAATACAATCTACAGTAACCAAGTAAGATGCAGAATTCAGAGTGTGGCAGTTGTTTTAAAGGCACTAAATTAAAAAAAACCAAACCAAACCCAACCCCCCCAAACAACAACCACAAACAAAACAAGACTAAGATACAAGAATTCAGAACTTGTGAAATGTAAAATGCTCCTACCTATAGCAGTGGGTGCAATCACCGTCTGCTCACTGCATCTGCAGCAGACATCTGAGAGTACAGGAGAGCTTGGAAATCAAGTAATTATGGATAGCTATGACAACCCTTCTTGTCACAACATAGGAAACAACCAGCCTGGAGATGGGAGGCTGTAGGTGACAATGTATGTGCTCCCACAACCGTTCCAAGTGAAAAGCCAGTACCTGGCCTGCAATGTTTCACTCTCCGTCCCCACTTGAGAATAAGATAGCAAGTTTACGACTTTGGTCTTCAGCGGTTTTTTTAAACTTAGGCTCAGCCCTTCTATCCATTCAAGTCGCATGACATGTAAAGTCAAAATATCCATATTGAAGGGCAAGCTCAAAAGCAGTTTTCCTGTCCAAAGGACTGGAAAGTAGCATGAAAATTTTCCAGTGTTTTCCTTTATTCTAGTTTGATTTCAGGTACAATACCAGTTGTATTCATGTTTCCATCAGTGAAAATCATTGTGCATCAGAAGTGTACTAGAGTATAAAACGAAGCCCATAAATACCCCCCCAACCCCACAATGAAACAAACCAATGACCATAAGATTTGTTTACTGCATATTGCTTTGCAATACAAGGATGTTTTAAGAAAGTATGAGACATGTTTTGAGAAGCCCTTGCCTCTTCTCCCGAGAGTTAAATCAAGGCAGCACTTTTTGACTAGTAGTAAAACTAGTCAAATCAAGTAGCAGCTCACGTCTAGATGGCTTTGCCAGCTCCCTAATTTTTGAAAAATATGTTAAAATTGAACAACTATAATTTTTTGTGACGATTAAAACTCAGGTGGTATACTGAAAGTGGTATATGAAAGCACAATGCCATCTTGCCTGTCACCAGGAAAATGTCCTTGTCTTTATGGCTTGAACAATGATTTTTTGGTAAAAGCTGTTTCTCAAAATAGTCCCAGTTTAGAGTGAACAGGCCCATTACACAAATGTACGCACACATTACAACGTGAGACATAGCTCTTGTTCAAACCCCTTACAGGACTTTACAAAAGCCAGTCTATTGAAATCTTCCAAGCGGCAGTCACTCCTTTCAAAGGGACAAAAGGCAGCATATGGATTTTTCATACCACAGGTATTGATGAAGCGAGGACAACTGTTTGTAAGAAATGCCATCAGAGGCCTATATAGAAAGAAAAACCTGCATCTTGCAATTAAATATGCCCTTAAAAAAACCCCCAAACTTAAACACAATAATGCAAAGAAACCAATTTTGTTCTGCTGCTTAATTAGGTCTCCTGCCTCTAGTAGGCCATCACATTATGTTGACCTATGCAATACTTTATGGAAGAGTCACCTCCAGAGAGGCCGAAAGCCATTTCCATCAACTGTATCGATGCTGACACTAGAACGGTAATATGTCTAACAAGGAGGAGGAAGGAAGATTTGAGGTTTTTTTTGTGGAAAAGCTCACATTCATGTTTTACGAAACTAGATACAGATATGTATTTTCCAAATTGGGGGGGGGGGGGCGGTGATGGACGGACACGGACAACATTTCCCCATTCTTTTTTTACTCATTCAGTATGTGAGGCAACATCAAGGATTACACTGCTTATATTTTATTCAATTCACATAGAAAAGCATGCAGTATTAATGTAAAATGGTACAGTATTAATGTAAAATGTTCAGTGCACATTAGGTAAACAAGTCATTAGCATACAAACCCATTTTTATGGTCTATACAGGCATACTGAACACATTTAGAATAACAATGCTTTTGGGGAACTAAATTAAAAATTGTGCTTAACTTCAAAAAATACAAGCCACGTTTGCAGTGTTAAAGAAGAGATGTTTTCTAACTGAAGTGCTGTAACCCTGAAAAGAGGCTGCTACTTTACACCCACTTAAAACAAGACTTTCAGTACAGTACAGTGCTATGCAACAGCCCAAGCAGCAACATTTCCTCTGGGAGGCAAGTTTTATGGCAAAACTGACATTGTTTTATGGCAATTTCATGAATCCATATGATATATAGCCAGTAGCTGCCTTACACACACAAAATGTAATCTTTAGGAATGGGAAACGTAACCTTTAAACCAAATTTCTACATAAATGACTGATTTGACAAGACCACTTAAAACTGTCCTGTTCAAGGGAGCCATTAGCTGTGTTCACAATGGGAAGATCGTGTAACCTGAAAACTTAAAAGATCATCCAAAACCCCAAACCCCCTAAGTAAAGAGAACACCCAGCCAAAGAAAAGAGTATGGAATGGTTCTTCCCTAGGAAAGAGCTTGTAATGGGCAGGGGAATGTTCAGTTTTCACATAGTCAAAAAAGACAGGATCAGATTGCATGGAGGTCATTAAAAATTAAGTTCACCTGTAAATATTAAACATTGGCAGGTTGATGACTTTTGAGTCACATTTGATTTCCAAGCAGAGTCAGTTTTTGGTGGTTTTCGACGGACTAGCACTGGAAAGGCTGCTTTGAATTTTCCTCTTGGTTGACTGACTGACATTCTTATTTTTCTTTTCAGCTATAAAGGAAGACACCCAAGGAGGATTAAGCTGATTGTGCAGGTCAGATGACATCTTTAAAAAGCAGGAACTGAACTTTTGCTCCTCAAACAACTGTTGTGAGTTACTGAACAGTAAACTCTGGGAAAAGTCTCTTTGAAATAAACAGTTTGGAGGTTTGATATCACTAGCCACTACATTTTGGCCTGTAAACAGCGGAAAGTGGTCATTCATATCTAGCTCAGATGGGGAAAGGATGGAAAACATAGCAGGTTTCCAGCCAGTTCTGTCAACTGCTTGATCAGTTGTCTCTGGACACTTCATACTCTGTTCCTCATTCATCTCTTCCAGTTTCTTCTCAGTTCCATTCAGAAGCTTAGAGCACTCTGTTGACTTTGAAGAACTATCAAGATCTGAGGACTTGAAATTATAGCATGGACTCTTGCTGTTGTCTGATTCAGACATCATTGAGTCCAACTCGGAAATTTTATCAAGGTAGGCTGCATCCATAGATGCCTCACTGGAGGTTCTTGTGCGATTCATTTCGGAAGAGCAAAGAGTATGTAACCTTTTAGGTAAGCAAGAATTTGTTTTATCACTGGACTTTGCTGATGTCTCATCTGACCGACCAGCTACTGAATTTTGCGCTGATTCATCAAAATCTAAGTTCTCAGCAAAATTTGTTGGGCAGGTCCCCCAAAACCCTGATTTTCCTGTAGTAAAACAATTTAGCTTCTTTTCGCTATTACAGCTGCTTCTGCTGTGTTCAGGAGAATCTTTGCTGCAATCATCTGAAGTGTCAGAAAACTCTTCAAATTTCAGTTTTCTCAGGAACGTTGATTGTTTCCTTGCATTTTCTTTTCCATCAGGAGTGTTCAACTGAAGGCGACTGAGAGAAAGAAAAGGAGTGCATGGTGGCGGAAGATCATAAAGTTCTTCATCCTTATATGGCGTACATTCCTCAATTTTATTCCACTGCTCTTCTAAGCAGGCATCCATATTTGTGGTATTTTCATCTAGAAGAACCCCACGACATCCTGGAAATAGTTCTTTCTTTGGGGCGCCCTGGATGTTTGAGCCATTTGAACCATCTTGACTAGAAGAGCTTAAACAAGTTCCACCACTTGTCAGCTGTTCGAGACTGTCAGGACTTTGACTGATAGTCAAAGCTTTTTTGTCCTCAATGTGGGTTTTCAAACATGTTGTATCTTCACTGCTCTCAGCTCCTTTAGCATCTGTGGAAAGCGCTCTCTCACTAACAGCACTCACTGTCTGGGCTCCTTCGCCTGCATTTTTCAGCTGTAAAAGCTGACATTCCATTTCTTCTATGTATTTATCACTTCTTTCCAGTGCCTTTTTAAGACGGTTAATTTCACGTTCACTTTGCTCTACCTTTGACTGAAGTGCAGCTACTGTAAACCTACCAAACCTGCAAGAAGTAAAAAAAAAGAAAATATTAAGCTGGAAAAAGACATTCTCATGGTGCTTTGTGATCTAACTTCAGAAAAGAACAAAGCTATTAAAACACTATGTTAATTTGAAAACAAAAGTCAGAACTTTTCTCTGCTAGTTATAAAAAAACCCCGAAACATTATATATAACGTACAAGTGGAGGTGAATACTGAAAAGCCAAAATTAAACTATTAGCAGTAGTAAGGCAGTAACAAGCAGATTACCCTTCCAGGGTCTGGTTCTATCAATTCAACTCAAATATGCATGAAGAATTATCCCCTAAAAGAATGGCAAAGATTTATGATAACATTTGAACAGTGGTCCACATCTTGAAATATTTACATTCAATCATTTTCTTACAGTACAGCAGTGCTTTACAATACATTTCTTACACAATGTCACCTTGTCAAACATAAAATGTCGATGTGAAATTCAGAAATTGCAATAGTCCTTTGAGGTGGTTTAAATGCTTATATAGACCATTTCAGTTACGTTCCCATTAGATATACAGCTTTTCCTCAGCCATCATGTGGACAGTACTTCCACTGACTTCAGAGCTACTTGTTTTTTTGAGTTTCACAACCAGAACAATCTGATTTCTTCCTTGGCTGCAATATAAAAAGCCTACCACTTGTGGTTTGTGAAAGTTGTGTGCTCATGGGGCTTTCCGCTTGAGCACATTTTCAGCTGCCAAGATACGGACTTGCCTTCCCCCCATCCTCCACCAGCTTTAAAGATTGACCTTCCCCAGAGGGCAGGTGAAGGTTTCAGCTATATGCTGTGACTAATTCTAACCTGTCACTGACAGGTGGGCACCAGGGAATTCCCTGCTCCATCCATGGCTTTCAATTTACAGAAAGAAAAAAACAATTAAAGTTCTGGTATTATTAGGAAGGAGGGAAGGACCTGCAGCCACCCTACAACTCTGACACTTAAGGTTTTATATCACAAAGAAATGACAATTCTCTGTGTGGGCTTACACTAGCTTCCACTTTCCACCTTCCAGCTCCATGTTACAGCAGAAGTTTACTCTTCCAGTGCAAACACTACCTAGTCTTTCTACTCTGCTTCTTTGTCTGTCTGGCCCTCCTTCAGAGTCACAGGAAATTCCATTTTCCCCATTTCACCCCCTTACCTCTTCACAAAAGGCTCCCACTGCAAACCCTAGACCAGTGAGGTCTGAAGATGGTATATCTGGAGCCAGTAACTATGCTGGCAAAACATCCATGAATCTGTGCATGCATTTCCAGCAAAGAATTAAACTGTATTTTGTTTCTTCAACTCCTGAGCCCAAAGCAGTAGGAAACTACTCTATGCTGACAACTGCAATACAGTTAAGTGGGTGCTTGGGGAAAGGAATAGGGGGTATCACAAGCCCCAAACAAACTGTGTACGAGTGACCAGATCTACCGACGTTTTTCACCATTCAACTGCTTCTGCACACTTAATGGACTCTGAGGATTTTGATATAGATAGTTCTGTGGTGGGTAAGATTCACACAACAGTCTAAGTCAGTTCTTTCATAGCACTCCTACTAGACCACTTTTAAAATCATATCAGCCTAAGCTTCATAGCTCTGGTATGCGACACTTACCGCTTGGTAGACATGAAATGGCAGGGTAATAGATTTTATATTTATAACAGGAGTGTTCACTTAGTTTTTTTTTTCCCCTAAAAGAAGTTGGCTGGATTGGAACTCTTGTTGAGGCAAGAATCCCTCCACCTCTACATTACCTCTACCCAATTACCTCTGTCTTCACAAAAAAGACGACGGACCATTTTTCATTGCTTACTCTGTAGGTAAGCAGTTTTCTCAACTGATTATAGCAGCTTCTCCATTTCTGGTCACATGCAAGAGGAAATGGGAGAAAAGATGCACAAGACTTCTTCACTCTCCCTAGTGAAACTAGATGAAAGCAGACAGCTCAGGAATGTTCCAATTATATTTTCAGGTGAAGAGTGTTACAATGAAGTAAGCATCCTCATATCCAACACATTTTGGCTTCATCCCTCCTTCAGTAAAAGGAACTGAGATTTTGGTTTAAGACATTGAAGGAGCCACTGTAGCACATCAGGGCCCAAGCAAGACCTTCCCCAACTCCTAGGGTGATCCAGAAGTATTTATTTTGCCTTTTTCTAACAGACCTGTTCACACAGCCTTACAGGAGCAAACCCTACACTGCTTAATAAAGTATATCAAGATGATGCAAAAAACCAATTTAGCTTAATAGCCACATGAGAGACGGGGAAAAATGCTTATGTAAAATAAGCAAGATTTTCTAGAATCTGCTGTTACAGACACTTTGAGATAAAAATTAAACATGTTTACATTTATATGCATACCTGGCAATTTCTTTTTAATGGAAGAATGGTGTAATATGTTTATTTAATGCAGATAGCATTAGTGACAGCCCGAGATTTGCTTATGAGGAAAAAGCACTGTATTCTCAAGTGCAACTTTTATAACAAGTGTCCTCAGGTTAAAAAAATACAGTACGTTGTTCAAAGCCAAATAGCATCACTAATATGTTAACTGTTGCAGAGGTATGTGCTTGGGAATTTCACTTTTCAGAAATGGAGCATATGACATGCTGCCTACAAACAGTTACCTCTGCAGTTAAGCACCAGAACAGTAGCTGCTTTCTGTTCCTGCTTTGAGACTTGCATGCATTTATTTCCTAAATTTTCAAGACAGCCATATTAAAATGCACATATTTAAACCAACTACACCAGACCAGAGCATGACCTGGCAGGTCAGCAGAGAGTTTAAAAGACATGCATATTTGGTTAAAGAAGCCAGAACCCTCTCCAAATCAAACCACCCTCCTAAAAGATTTCCTCTTCTTTTCCCTTCAGATGTACAGTGAGCTGTGCTGTAGCCAAAAATTTACGGTCTGATGATAATAAGAATAGAATGCAGTACAGTCACATGAAAATAACCTGACACTCTAGATAAATTATTTTGCTGAAGTATTTGAACCATTTCACATTTGGTAACAAGTTGATACATTCTTCAGTAAAAGTTAAGATATTCGGTATACAAGTAGTGAAGCGCTTTTTTCATATTCTCATGCAAGGAAAAAATCTTTGGAATGTTAGGGTCTTTTCTTTAGTTTTATCACTTAATGAGTTTGTATCTTACTGTATTTGTTTCAAGTATATCCTTTCTATAGAAAACTGAAAGCTCAGAGAAACTAGTGGTCACTCATAAAGTAAACAGAAAGACATTTCAGGTGGGATATGGATCTTTCAACACCTAGTGACATTTCAGATGGCCTAAGGTCTTTTACATGACTGTTGGCCTCCAGCTATCATTCCAGAAGGATACAGGTGTCTTATAGGTCCTGTATCACAGCTGCCAGCCCTAGGCTGGTATACTAGATATGTTACAGTGTCTCAGGTGACACTGCATGTCTAGATGAGCACCTGAACCCCATATCTCAGGATCTTTCCTCAGAGTCCTTCTTCTTGTCCCAGCATGATTCTAACTTGACACCAATCAGAAAGTTGCAGTCAGCTCTCACCTACAATGAGCAAGAAGAACTAACATTATAGCTACAATGTTTGAGTAACCCTTTTTTTACATTATTCCCCAACTGCTCCCTCAGTTATGTTTGAGTGTCCCTGTCCTGGTTAATTTTCTTCACAGTAGCTAATATTAGGGCTGTGTTTTGTATTTGTGCTGAAAGCAGTGTTGATAATACAGGGATCTTTTTGTTATTGCTGAGCAGTGCTTGCACAGCATCAAGGCCTTTTCTGCTCCTCACCCCAACCCACCAGTGAGCAGGCTGGCGGTACCTAAGAAGCTGGGAGGGGATACAACAGGGACAGTTGACCCCAAATGACCAAAGGGATATTCCATATCATATGATGTTGTGCTCAGCATATAAAGCTGGGGAAGAACAAGGAAGTGGGGATGTTCGGACTGATGGCATTTGTCTTTCCAAGTCACCATTATGCTTGATAAAGCCCTGCTTTCCTGGGGATGGTTGAATATCTGCCTGCCAATGGGAAGTGATTGAATGAATTCCTTGTTTTGCTTTGCTTGCGTGGGCGGCTTTTGCTTTACCTATTAAACTGTCTTTATCTCAATCCACAACTTTTTTCTTTTTTACTCTTCTGATTCTCTCCCCCACACCACCAAGAGGGGAGTGAGCCAGTGGCTGTGCTGTGCGTAGCTGCTGGCTGGGATTAAACCACAAGTCCTAAAGATGTCCATTTAGAAACTGTTTAGGAAATCTAATAGTCTTTCACCTACAAGAGAACAAATGCCTTCAGTTGTTTCTTCTTATCTATCAGTTCTGCAAATTCAGCTTTAGTGTTTTATTTTCACATATCAGTGACCACTGACTTCAGCATGTCTGTCTAGTCGAGCCCTTAAGTCATATCAACTCACTTTAAAACCACACAAACTCATACAAAAACATTTGTCTTTTGGGTAGTAAGCAGGCTGGAGCAAATAGTTTTCCTGTATAACCATTTACAGAAGACTGGGGCTGCAAGGTTGCTATAGAAAATGACTCTCCAGTTCTAATCACCTGATGGCCCAGACTGGGGACCTCCCTGCAGGCTAGATACATGAGCATGATCTATCCTCCAAAGGGAACAAAGGGTGAGAAGTGGACAATGATAATGTACAGTCAGAAGCTGTCACAGTTCAAGATCAGGGCAACGCCAGAGTACACAACCAAACCCAGTCCCACCATTTAGATATATTTTCACTGGAGTTCTGCAGTTAGATGGGAAGAAAAAGGTAGGAAATCCAAGAACAAACCAGCTGAAAGCCCTACCAGTTTTACAGCCCTTCTGTGAAATCGTGTACCAGATGCAGCTGTATGAGAACAAGTTCTGCAATCATTCTCTACATCAACTATGAAAGTGATCTGCAGCAACAACTTGACAATATCCCAGGTTATATACAATTGCCTTAAGAGCGCGTCATATTTGCATAGGCATGTTTTAAGAAGAAAAAACAGTTAATGGGAGACTTTTCCTAGCAAGCCAAAAAAAAAAAAAAGTCAAGAGAGACACCTCACACGGCTTGCTCTATTTAAGACCTGAAGCCAGAAAAAAATAAATCAGTAATGGGATTTGGTTGCACTGAAGAAGAAATCCTGGGTATAGCCTATTACTGCTTTCCATGCTGCAGACCAGACCAGCCGATAGAAGAAAGTGTACAATGGCTCTTTCTTGAAGGAAGTAGTAGAAACGTTTGCTATAGCTAATTTTCTAAGCTTGTAAGAGAACAAGTTATTTTAAATCTAAGCAAATACTGGGGAGTAAATCCCCTTCATCACACAGTTCACAGAGTACAAACCAATCTAAAGATGCCCGTCCTCATGAAATCTCTTGTGAGCATCAGGGAAATCCACTTTCTTCACATCATGTGAATAAGGCTAAGGTTTACTGTTTGTTGGATGACTGTAGAGCAGCAGGATTTGAACAGAATAGCCAAGTCAAGTACATTCTTTGAAACAAGCTTCTCCTTCTGCCTAGGGAATTGGATGAATCAGATAAATGTGCAAAGCCTCTCCAAGCATTTTAACATCTTTCAGAGAAGCAGCACTAGTCCTTCATGTAAGAAAGCCAGATTATACCCAAGATCGGTGAACAGCATAAACCAGAAAGGATTACTTCAGAATTACTACAAAGAAACCCACCAGAAAGCCCACAAAACCAGTGAGTGTGATCTAAACGTCCTTACTCATCTGCTTAAGGTTTAAATCTTCACACCTGGAGTGGGTGCTTCCTCAGGATTTAACGCTATGACTCAAGAACTCAAAGTTGTTTTGAATTTCTTCTGCTACTATATTGCTTTTTCTCTTATATACTTTTAAGGCCACACTGCAGCTGGTCTTTGAAAATGGCCACTCCTCTGGGACAGTGAGCTTGCAGGGAGGTGAGAAAGTAGCTGTTTTCTATCAAGGAAGATAGCAGCGTTCTTACCCTCTGCACCCTCGACACAGGTTACTAGAAGCCTATTTGTAGGCTGAATGAAATGCAGACTGAATTAAATTGTCTGGCATGAGCGGAAATATTTGAGTTAGATAAAACCAGAATGTTGTACGGAATGACCTAAAAAGACAACAGCCTTAAATTTCAGTGTGCAGGTACCTGAAGTCACAAATAACAGTAAAACCGGAAAAAGGGAAAAAACCCTCAAAACACAACAATACAACAACAAAACCAGAGAAAAGGGACAATGCATCAATTTTCCGCATGTTGTAGATACTTTTTCAGACTGGGATTTTAACTAGCAGAAGAAATTAAAAATTTAGCGAAAAGACTCCTAGGAAGCCTAGAAGTCTGGTTCAAGCTAATTTGAATCTAACCATTCATAAAATACACTATACCCTGGAGTAGATGGACTTGCTAGTTATTTTCCTTCAGGTAAAAAGCAAACATCCCTTTGCCAAAAATGCTTTTAGATTCATTGTGCCTTGCCAATAGACCTAACGTTTTTGTAATTTTAAGTAGAGCTGGAAGTAATAGGCCTTTGTCATCCTGCAAAACTTAAGTTTTAAAAGTTTTCCTGTTCCGTATCAGGAAAACAGAAGTCACTGAAAATTTCTCAGCAAAAAGGGCAAACAAAGAGCAAGCAACGGCCACCAAATAGTGTTATTTGCCTTAGAAATGGGAGACTAGTGCAGGTCTTCGGTAAAAGTCAGAGCAAGAAAATTCCCTCTATTTGCTTTTCAGACCTATGCCCCAACTATATGATGGTATGGTATTCTGGTGAAGGTCTATTCTCAAAAATGTTTAAGCTGAAAAAAATAATTAAATCTAAAAAAACGTGTACAAAATGCCTGACATGGCAGCAATATCAATTTTATGGACATGACATTTTCCAACAGGTTTTAATGGATACTAACAAAGAAAAGAACAACTCAAGACTATGATAAAAGGAAAGTTTTTTTTATTTACCACTGAAGGTCAATTACATTTTTTTTGGTGATGTCAGAGGTAGAGTCTGTGTTACAAAGGGATCATTCACCTGGCATAAGTCTTCCCTTTGGTGTAAAGCAAAGCTTACTAAAGTAACTTAGGTTGTGATATTTAGCTCCAGTGCCATTATGAACAAAGTGAACTACATTTGGGATAAAAAGACTGAATACTGGGAAAGCCTTTCAAAAATTATTTGATACAAGTTTTAGTTAGTTACCGAGCCAGTTGTTTAAGCGGGTTATGAATCCATACCCCATGGATTGTAATCTGAAGCTAAGAAATAGAAGACAAAATGAAACAATGTTGGTGACACTAAATTACAAAGATTCAATTCAGCAGCTATTTTTAAATTGCACTAGAGAGAGCCATTCAGAAACTTTCCAAAAATTACCTTCTGAACAAAATACGCAGAAACAACTGTACTAGCAAATCCACCTGCAGAGAAAGGTTTAATTATAGTGACGTTGCTGGGCTCTGATGTTATGCCTTCAATTATAATTTGATAAGCGGGTAAGAAAACATTTATTGCAACCCCTGTTCAGTGTATGAAGCCTAGCTGAAAGACCTTTTAGATATTACCGAAGTTTGCCACCAGAACTGGAAGAACATTTAAAAAATATCTTGATGTTAGGTGACTAATGACTACAAGGGTGAAAGTTAATTTGCTAACAACACTAAGATGGGAGAGACTTCTTACCACCTGAAGGACATGACCAGAATTCAAAAGAATTGTTTTAACTTTGATATGTGCATCAAAACATCAACCTGAAGAAAGCCAACAAATTGGTAAAATCCCATGCTTTGGACGGGGACATTAGCATTACAAATGCAAAATGAGGCAGAAAGGTAACTTTCTAAGTAGCTATTTAGCAGAGGTAGTGCTGGGCTAGTCGTGCTAGAAGTGCCAGATAAAAGGAAGCAACAAAAAGAGTATTGCAAGATATCAATATAAGATGTTGTAGCAAGACACAAGACAGTTTTTCTGCTCTAGTTAGAACTACTGAGGCTTCTTTCGGAAGCTAGTAATCAGTTCTAAGCGTTACTGCTTCAGAACCCCATAGACACTGGAGACCCCCGAGAGTACGGCAAAACCAAATAAATCAGAAGTTTACTTTTTCTCTTAAGTCACACTTACCTAAAAGAACTGGACAAATCCAGTCTAGAAGACACGATTAGGACTGAATGGATATAGGTAGGGTGAATCAGAATTGCTACATTTAATGTGCTAAAGGGTTTCTTCCAGGACAAATTCCTTATATATACTTAAATTCTTGTAGTACACAACTGAGCTCCAACTGAAACCAAAGCTGAAGATAGCAGAAGCAGGGTACAGACATGCAAACTCCTGAAGTATCTGAACTGGTCCTGGCCCAGTTTAAGCCTGATTCAACTCATGTCCTCAATTCCCATGCTCAATTCTAAAGTAAGCATGGGCCAAAGATAATTCCCAGCAGGCAGGCAGGATGTGACTATCTGTTCTGGAGACTAAAAAACCGCAAAGTTTAATAGTAGAGACATAGACAGGCTGATCTAGCTGGCATCTGCGTTGCAAAACAGACCTTGAAACTGTCCAATTTCTAGTAACATGTGGCTAATAACAATTGTGCTTCTAAAGGAGAAAGTGACTGGCTGGTGTTTTAGGCCACGCTGGCAAAAGATGGGAAAGTGATCAGCTGGCAGCAAAGGCTACTTCTTCACACCCCTGTCCCTCCAATACCTAATTTTTCTGACGAACAAGATGGTAAAGCATGCACAAGCTAGAAGAAACAGAAATTCCTTCCACTGATGAGTTTACTTGACATCAGTAAAGTAAAAATCAAGTTAGATGACTTGGTCTCTTCTAGCTCTTCTTTTCTAGGATTTATTTGGTTACATCTATTTACTTTACAAGTTTGCCATTCTTGTCAATTCACTCTTGAATCCTATGGGAAGAGATATTCCATGGCATTAAAGCCCTATCCATTGCCAAGACCTTAAACAGGGTTCTATCTCCCTTATTAGGGGACTTCAGGACAGAATGTACTTTTATGCATTTAACAGCATAGCACAAGGATCATGCATCCTCTTTCCTGGGGTCTTGAATGACAGGCAGTCTGGCAAGCAAGCTCTCTATTAAGGACGCATTTCATTTTCCAGCAAGTGAGATGTGAACTAGAACAAAATCCAGAGAGCTCTCTTCTGACATTACACAGGTGTCCCCCAACCCCCTTCCTTAAAAGCACCTTATAAACCTTTGATCAGTGCTGCTCTTAAGGTTTCTAAGTTATAAACCAAAGAGAGAAAAAAAGGGTAGAAAACTGAAAGAACAGAACACAACTTTAAAAATATGAACATGGTGGTTCGCGAAGTACTTCCAAGGAGAGGTACCTTAGCACACCACTGTAATCAGTATGGCAAAGTTTCTGCTTTTTGAGGTCATTGTCATTGATGTTTTAACTGTTTAAGACACAGTACTAAACACAGGTGTCAGTTCTGTGAATTATGTTCTTATGCTGCAGAAGCTCGATTCACATATCTTGCCCAGACACAAAGCTATCAGGGACTTTCCCTGAATAGGGAGCCAAAGTCCACAGAACAAACCCTGAAGGCAGCAAAAGGAAGAACAAACCAAATCCAAATACAAACAACCGGAACATCTGCACTTAAAAACAAATCTTCTACTTCGACCATATACCAGATTTAGAAATTTCCCGGTAACAAAAATAAGTTAACTGTAGAATTCAACTAATAAATCCAGCCCTTCAGTACTGGCCAGGTAATAGAAGGAATAGCACTTCTAGTAATATCATATGCCTTCAGTGTATTTTTGTTGCTATTCTGTAAGTTGCATTTGTCACCCAAGTCTGTGAGGATAAGAACTCCAAAATTTACCTGGAGACACATATGCAACACCATGTACACCACCACAGTTTTAGGTTAAAGTCCTACAACAGTTAAACAGTCTATAAATAAAATACAGTAGCTTTTAAAATATTCACATACTTTTGGGGTGATCTACTATCAACTTCAGCTTTTAGTCGCAAATTCTCTCTTAAAAGGCTATTGTTTTCCATGCTCAGTTTCTTATTTGCCTAAGGAAAAGAAAAAGAAAAAAATAAGTATACAGTAAACCAGAAATGACTTCTAATATTTATAGGACAAGCTGTTACTCCTTTTTAAAGAGACAGAACTAGAAATGTGGAGGCAGGAAACAGCCTTCAGACAGGGACACCACTTAAAAATCACCATGGGAAATGGATTGCAAAACTGAATAGCGAACAGACATTTTTTATTTATATTCCCAAAATACATTGCAAGTGTCCTATCTTGGGAAATAAACACAGCTATGTTAGTTAGCACAGAAAGTCATTAAGGAGATGTACTAATGGCAATTTCATGGTTTTTTTTTTCCACATGACTAAATATGTTAAGTACATTAGCATTACAATATGCAGGTATCAGCAAAACTAATGTTGAACAGCTTCCTCCATTCCAGATTACAGTAAGATTACTTTGGGTTTTTTTGGTTTGTTTTTAAAGCATAGTTATCCTGTGGATGTAAATCCATTACGACAAGCTATTTGCAGTCTTTCTTCACTTTCTTCCAGGACGCTGTGATTAAGACTTCTGATTCACAATCCTTACTTCTTGAATTGAGGTCAATTCCTTCTTCTCAGATCAGCAGACACCCTTGTTAACAAGATACTTCATACAAAGAGAAGTTTTCCTGCACCTTGTTTCAGAACAATGAATGCCTCTATCCTAACAGTAGAAAATAGTCTTTGCACTTCACAGGCAGCTCAATCTCCCTATCCTGAAAACCGCATCCCCAGTCCAGGACTTTTAATTCATAGCCTCAATTAGATGACACTTCCACTGCATAATAGAAGTCTGACGTAGAGTTAGATCTGAGGGAGAAGCTATGCAACTGGGCTCAGTAGTGAAATGTACTTTTTCAGAAGCATCCAACAGTGCATGAAAAGAGGCAGAAAAACTCTAAACGCTTATACAAATATCCGCAGCAACCTTTCCCTGCGAGGCTAAGACAATGGGAGGTAGGGGGAACGGAGCAGAAAGAAATAAACACTCACACTCCCCCCACCCCAACACCACAACATTCCTAGAGGCAGAAAGATTTACTTCTGGTAAAGGAGGAATGGGAATGGTGAGCCCAGGGCTTGGGTGCCTGAATGCCAACTATTTGGTGTTTAACAAATAAAAGCACAAAATCTTGAAAGCAATGAGTAAGAATCTAGGACACCTCCGTTCCAAAGGAGCATCAAACCATTTCACAACATGGCCAAGACCTTTCTCTCTTCCCAGTCACACAACCAAATAGAAAATTATGTTACTTGTGTAGAGTTTGTAGATAGAGCATCCACCTGGCACATGGTAAGACAAGACCGAATCTCTTTGGTGTCCTTCCAGAGAGTGCTCTACCCTCTAAGCCAGTAAGCTGCAAGGGATTCCCACTTGCAGCACAATGTCTAGGTTAGGAAGTTCATGTAACCACATTATTAATGAGTTTGTCTAGTATTTCTACTACTGGGTTTATATCACCGCTTCCACACGTGTTATGACTTCACTTAAAGTAGTAACACCTACTTTGGGAATCTCTGCTCCATGACATTATATGATAAAGGTTGCTGCTATTTCCTGACTCAGTCTGGTCTTAAAAGGAAAGTGATGGCAACCACATCTAATGAGGGACCCTGTCTCACTAGGAAGCAGTAGGTGGTTGAAGCTCCTGGGTCAGGTACTTTAGGAGTAAGAAGGTTTCTGGTTCCAGACTGAGTGTATATGGGAAGGGGTCTTGCTGTTTAGATTGGGATTGGTCAGTGCATGCTCTGAAGGGAAACAAGTTTTAAAAGAAGAGCCAACAGAACTGAGAAGCTGTTGAAGAGGGAACAGATGGGAAGAGAGTGTTGGACTCCATGATCTGAAAGGTCTTTTCCAATCTAAATGGTTATATGACCACTATTTAAGGCTTGGTTCCTAAAACCCATTTAAATCTCTATTTGTATCTAACCCTTAAGCAAATTCAGAGACTCCATAAACTTAAAACATTTTTCTTGCTAAACCTGATATTATACTGAACCCCCTCTCAACACACCCCTCCCTCAGTCCCTGCTATAAAAAAAAGTCAGTACAGTTTAATTTTACGACACACACATACCTCCCCAAATTAGGCAGACAAGAACTCTTTGCTGCAAGTCCCCTTTTACCAACTACAAGTGACTCTGAAGCTCCTGGGATCCTCTTAGGAGGGCAGATGCTGTGTCCCAACCTGTAAAGTTGAAGTCTGAGTCTAGCTAAGCTATCGAACAAGCAGATTTTGGAAACTCAGTTTGTTCCTTTTAGTGTTTATCACAGTCCAATCAGGGTCAGAATTTGCTTTAGACTACACAGAGGCAAATCTAGAAGTGTCCCAGTAATGACAACAGCATAGCAGAACAGTATAATGTGGGCCTCTCAGTCTGTAGCACAGGAAAAGCGTAATCACCGTTAATACTTACAAAGGAAGAAACCCGTACTAAACAAAATGCTTCAGTTTTGCAGGAGGCAACCCAGGATTGTTAATAGAAGAAATAAAGACAGCATTTTAAATAAATGCAAGTCCAGTTCTTTCCACCTTGCCTTTCAAATGAATCTTGAAATTTTGCTCTTCTGTGTTTGAGGAGATCCTTCTTGTGCCTACAGGTACATTTTGCAATGTATTTTTACTTAGATGTATTGTCATATGCCTGTCTTCTGCATCCCTCCTCCTGCAGTATCAGGTTTTCTTTTATACTGCATTCAAGATGTATAAAAAAGCTGCAGGTTTCCAGTAAAGGATCTTCTGGTCATAAAATGCTGAAGCTTGTCTATTTTCGGTCAAAGGGTCAAGTTACCCTGTCTCAGCAAATTGCACCAAAAATATCGGCTATCAGGGAGGGCAATAGTGCAAAATCTGCCTCAGCCAACTGTACTGTGTTTGGCCACCGAATGTTGTTAAATAGATATATTATATAGATTATTGCAAGCCTGAAAAATCTGGTCATCAATACTGGTGACAAGTGCTACTATAATCCAATTACCCAGTCATGGAGTGACAGAGGAGTTGAAGAAGAGTCACATACAAGACTCACTAGAACAAGCAATAACATCTGACACTTGCAGAGGCTATATGGAAATACTATGATACACCAACAGTCACTGGAATTCAATTTTTTTTTTTTTCTTTCTTCTGGATCTATGAAGTACCCAGAGGTCATGCTAGCTCTCGCTCCCACTTAACTAACATGAAACAGTTACAGTATAAGATAGCTAAAGAAATGTATTTATTACCTCCTTCAGCTTTTCCACATTATCCACCACTTTTTCATATATATCATTGGCAGCTTTCAGCTTTTTGCTCCATTCCTCTGGGGTTTCTGGGCCACTGGTACTTGCTTCATTTGCTGACTGGCTAGTTTCCTTGTTTTGGCAAGACAAAGCTGATGCTGTAGGATCCAGAAGAGATTTCAGCTGTGTCTGTAAACTGAGATTTTTACCTCTCAGATCTTCCACTTCTTTTTGCAGGGATTCTATTTCATCCTAAAGGTGTCAGAAATTCACAGGAATTAAAATAATGCATGAGATTAATTAAATAATACTGGCAAGTTCCCACAGCACTTTAGAAACATGGGTTCTGGCAAGCCCAGACGCATGCCTTCACTTACACATACATCTAAGTATGCTTATGTATTGTGCTCTAGGCAGGATTTTAATCAACCTGCACACTCAAGCATAGTGAACGTTTTAGTGAAGGGAATCCCTTGACTACATAAAGGACCCTGAACAAACTGTCGGGCAGACCAAAAGCTTCAAAGCATTCAGCAACATGAATCTATTATTAGGGCACTCTGTGGGAGGATTTCCTGTATCAAGTGTTCTTAAGGTCGTCCTCTGCTGACTCATTTGCTGTTATTTGGAAATGATCTGATGAAACATTCTGAAACATCACATATTCGGATGCTGAAGGTCTCAAGATTCACAATGGACAGAACACTGCCTGGAAGAGGCTGCCCCAGCTACATGAAAGTAGCAACATCTTAGGAACGACTCTCAAAATGCAAAGAACAAAGCTCTTAGCTGTATTGGTCTGAAGCCACAGAGAAGCAAAAACCTTCAAAAGCCTGTTGTTGTAGGCATAAAAGTAATTTATCCTGAAAACATGTTGTCTACACTGTTCACCAACTCAAGTATTTGAGTTGCTCAAGGTCAGGTTACTAAAGGAGGCCATCTATGGCATTTACATAAACCCAAGGCATAGTTGCATGAATAATCAAGCATTTTTTCCCTCCTCCCAGCATCAGAACAACAATTTTAAATTTAGGTTTTTGAAGAGATTTATGTTATCCTATGCCTACCTGTGTGATTTTGGAGTTGATTCAATAGAAAGGCGGGAAACCTCCTTTTCCTGACTCCTCCTTTCATAGAAGATGAAAGAAGCTGAGCTATAGGCAAGCTTGTCATAAGAAACAGCCCTTACTTCCCCAGTGTTAAGGATACATACAGTGCCCACTTCCTTTCTCCCATTCTCCTCCCTGAGACAGGTTTCCTTGCAAAATATGCAGTCTTCAAACTGCTACTAAGGAAACAACAGCTGAGAAAACATACTAAGCATATTCCTTATTAACACCTTTTCACCTTGTTCCTAAGAGAGTATTTTTCCAGCAGGAGGGTGGAGACAAACTTCCAAACATTCACTCACTTTCAGAAAAGAATACAACAATGATAAAAATTAACCTATGCCAGAAGGTTACAGTTGGCAATATTCTTTAAGAAGGCATTTAGTCTCCCTGAGTAACAGGGAATTACTTCAGAAAATGCTTGCATTTGTATCAAAGAAAAACCAAAAAGCTCCCAATATCCAATATGCATAAAGAAAACCTCCCATACCACCTGAGGAGGGAATTCCCACAAAATCATAGAACTGGCTGTACTTGGCTACCTGTAGCATAGAAAGAATATCACCATGACTTCAGTAGGAGCACTTCAACCACCAGCAAATGCTTTCTTGTAACCTTAGCCAGAAGGTAGGATTTCAACGCAGCCGAGTTTCACGAAGATGCAGTATAAACCTTCACTCAAATTAAAAACAACAGGACTCAAAGCAAAAGGACCAGTTGTATGCAGTAATTTAACAGTTGCAGTTCACCTGGAAAGTCACAACACTCCCCATGTCCTTACCTCATATTCTCTGTGGAGCAATTCAAGCCTTGTTTTACGCAGGTGTTTTCTGACTGTTGGACTAAATATCGGATCACTTTCACTCGTTCCTCCTAAAGCAGCATAGGATGAAAAAAACACTAATATTGTTTCTTCTTCAGTGAACTCAATACTAGTAGTCCACCTTATAGCTCTTTTCAAGCATCAACCACAAATACAACTAATATTGGACCAATCTACGACAGATTTAAAGTCCTTTCATTTTCAGAGTATCTATTAGTGATGTTTAGAAGTCAAAATCCTGCCTCACAGCAGGAAGACAACTTCTGAATTTTTCAACTTTGTATTTTCCTTGACAAATCCTGTATTATTTAAGGCCATATTATTAAAACACAGCTAAGAGGGGGATGGGGGGGGCAGGCAGGGAATCTAGCATATGTTTAAGTAGTACAAGATAGTGTAAGTTTCTAAAGGGAAATTGTTCAGACATATTTTTCTCTCAGAACCAAACAGCAGAGTTGACATTTTATATTAAATAAAGATCACAGTACTTCCTAGCTCTGGGGAAGTTCAGAGCCTTATTCGGGTGTAGCTTTGTCTTATTTCTGTGCTAAGAGACATTTTCTTAAAAATAAAGCAAAAGAGAGGAAACTGAAGAAAACAACAGCAAAAAAAAGACCTCATACACATTAAAGATGCTGGATTTAAGTACTCTATTTCTCAGCTAAATGCTATTCTCTTAGGTCAACAGGTTGCAAGGCATAGGTAAATACTTCAAGTGAGATGCATGTTTTTCCGGTAAAGGCACCATCCAACCAAGATTTAAGAAACAATCATTAGAGCTATGGGGTACTTGCTGCCTTTGAATAATCTAGCCATTAATACACACATCATCTTTGGCATGTTTACCCTGTAGCTATCATGTATGTTTCTGGAAAGATTTAAAGTCAGATTTTCCTTAGATGCTGGTAAAAAACACACAGAGGAAAAAAATCTAGACATCTTTGGACTCAAAAGAATCTCCTCCAGCAGTAAATACCAAAAAGATATTTCAAAGACTAGAGTTGTCCTTACCTATAATTTCCTTGCAAGGATTTTCAGGTGTGATGGGAATCCTGCAAGCTGGGCACTGATTATTGTTCTTCAGCCACACTTCAATACAAATGGAACAGAAGACATGGTTGTTGACACAGATGACTGGGTGACGGACCTTTGAGTATTCAAGAGAAAAAAAAAAAAAAAGAAAAAAAGGAAAGACAAACAGAAAGACACTATGAATACTTTGAAACTCTTTCAGGTAACAGAATAGGAGAATACACTACTCCATCTCTCAGCACAAGTCTGGTCTTGCAGGAAAGAGACACTGTTGTTTCACAGAGCCATCTAGAAGTGACCTCCTGACTCATGATACCAAACTCCTCTATTACTGAAGGCACCAAAGCTATAACCATTTTTGCAAGACTAAGGTCCTTGATTCCAGGAACTCATTAATGCACAGTATGGCAGGCACCCTTCCTTCACCTCACAACCTCCAAGAACTGCAGCCAACCACTCCAATGAAATGCACTTGCCTTCCCAGGTAGAAGGAGATCAAAAGACACACATCTACAGATTTCCAAAAGTGAGGGAATGAGGGACTGCTCCCGGCAACAACCAACACTTTGCCTTGGAAGAGGTGTCACTGAAACAGGTAGTGTTACAGATTACCTCTAGCCTATGCATAATCAGCTTCATGAAAATGAGCTTTAAAAAGGGTAAAGGCCAAAACCACAGAGAAGAAACACGAACCAGCAATCACTAATTCAAGCCTCCTGCTAGATATGCATTGCTACTAAATAAGTAATTACCCAAGAATGGGGCAGCTAACTGAAGGATTAAATATTCCAATCAGACACAGATCCTTTCAAGAAGCTTTTCCTCCCCTTCCAAAACAGCAAGGTAAACAAACTTCTAGAAAATATTAATGACAATGCATTATTCTCTCTTGTCATTTAAATACAAACCCCATTTGAAAGTGAGTGTGCATAGAGGGACCGAATATGATATGGAAGAAAAATACTTTCTTCTATATCTATGCCTTATTGCAGTTTCTGTTACAGCTTACCGTAACATACACTCTCAGATCTCTTAAGACTGCATTAGGGGTCTTAAAAATAATTATTTGTTTTTCCTCCTCCCCTATCTCTGCCCAAGAAACGTGCTTTGAGACACAGAAGTATCAGTATCTATTACTTTATATTCTACTGTGTTGCACTTAAACCCCAAGTTTAAGAGAATCCTTTCAACTTTAAAAGAAGTTCTCATCATCCCCAAGATCTTTCTCTTTCATTCTATTAGTGAAGCAGTCAAACTAGAAAGGAAAAATGAAATGTGGCAGGGAGAAGCAAGCAACCGGGAAGGACAGCCAATAATCACTTGGGAAAACAGATTAGATGTGTCCTGCAGTAATCATACCCATACAATCGGTGCTGGACAAGCTAAAACCCAAGCATTTTACCACTGAAATACATATGGATCTGAATTAAGGCCCAGATCTGTCAGCTTCTTCTCCAATTTACTATTTATGCCTCTGTCACATTACAGGATTCACAATATTTTTAAAATCTCCAATATGACAGTCCGGGGTGCCAAAGGATCTATCTATACACAAACCAAAACTCAAGTTATTGAAGGTGTGAATAGAAAGAGATGAAGCTGTTTCTCTAAGTGTCTGCATACTTTCACTTCTGATTAAAGAGGCTTTCTTACTATTAGTGCAAGCTTTAGCACACCAATGCTCTGGAAGCGCTTAAATCTTACAATTTCAATTATATATATCTCTATATAAACCACCTTGTTATTTAGTGCTTTTCTTTACCAAAAAAAAGCTTTCTCCAGCTTTCCCATCCGCAGCTAGAAGAAAAAACCCAAACATTTTTTTTCTCTAGTTGTACTTCTTTCTTACTCAGAAGCAGCTTGAGAATAATTATATGGATGGCGATGATAGGATACAGAGCAGAATAACATAAAGTAATCCAAACAGGAAGAGACATTTCAGGAGTGCAGGTCTACCCCCTGGGGAGCAAAAGACCCTCAGTTACCCCAAACCTGACAGGGAAGCATACTTCTTGCAAGTGAATGATTACTCTATATCTCTAGCAAAATAGTAAGTCACATTTATTACTCTCCAGGGTACAGTGCTTCTGATTTACACACCTTTACAAGTTTCATTTCAGCGCTGAGGTTTATACTTTTGTTGGCTCACGATCCACACAAAGCAACCCATGCGACAACAGCAGAAGCCGCTATTGAAATGTCACACAATGGCTGGGGGTGCCGCTGCCCTTCACCCAGTCACTGAGCCACTGACTGTGAGAAGCCCGGGGGGGTGGGGGATCAAAACACACTCGTTACTAAAAAAGCATTTCACTTGAATTACAGCAGTTTCAGTTCCTAACTAGACCATAATGTCTAGAAAGACTACAGCTTATTTGAGAATGCTTGATGAGCTAGGTGATTCTGAACAATTTCCTAATTTTTCCCACACATATAACGCAATCCCTATGCAGATCAAAATCAAATCCTATACACATCTATGTCACTTTGAAGGCACTTCGAGATCTTCAAGCAGCATTAATAGAGGACCAGGCACACTGATACCAGTGAACAAATCCCCAGACGTTGTATGTCTTTCAACACATACAGAATTCTGTGCCTGAGCCCAAGCAAACTGTCAAACCCAGAACTAACAGGAAAGACCTTCAGTCATTCTAGGATGAGTAAACCTAACAGCCCAATGCAGATGACTTCTGATCTGCTCACTAGTTATGAATACAGATATGTTAGACGGTAACCCCAGCTGTGTTAAAAGAGCATTCAGGGAACAAACATGGAAATTTATCCAAACAATTATCTGTTATTATAAATGGTTATTTGCACATCTTGCCAATATACTTTACAACACTGTTCAAAGGCACAAAACAGGCTAACATCATGCACCGTGTGTCATGTTTCCCCCACACCAAGATTTCTGTATCATTAAAAACAATGAGTGTTTGACATTATTGAATGAGTTTCTCTTTGATATCTTTTTTTTTTATCCCCTTACCATTATGCACAGTGAACAGTTTCTATTTTGCAGTCAGTCCCTTGCAAATTTTGCAGAGACAGCAAGAGGGAAACTCTGATTGTAGGTTGGGCCTTCTACTCAATTTGAAGCCCACGCTACAAACCACAGAAGTATTACAGTATGTCGGCCCTCCAGGACACTTTCTGGTCCTCCCTACAAGACAGGGCAAAACCAGCAAGATTTTTCCTTTAATTTAAGCTAAATAACTGTTTCTTCCTCTAACCTTACTCTTGCAAAAAGCTTTTTCTGATTAAGTTTTTCAGTGAAGTTCCAAGTTAGAGACAAATCTATGTACTTAAAAAAAAAAAAAAAAAAAAAAGACAGCCAGAGCCATCAACTTCGGCAAAATTTAAACAGCTTCATGCATCTAAAAAGAAAGCCATTCAAATACCTTTATTACAGATATCACCAGATTCACTTATCTGTTGATCATATATTACCTCAGCGCAAAACACAAAGTAAGAAGAGTGTGGAAATCTCTTCCAGTACAAACTCGGGAACATCAATTCCTGATCAACTCCAGGTAACAAGCACAAGTATGAAACAGTGGCCTGAAATAACCCAGTGGCTTTATAGCAAAATATGAGTGAATACCTAATGAATCTATCAAGTGTTTAGGTTAGAAAGTCACTAGGCTCAGATTCAAATAGCAAATACATTGTTGGTTTGATTTTGCCCTCTTTTTCCAAGAGTAGCCACCCTGCATTACAGACACAGTAAATCTGTGTTTTCCTCTATTTTCATTAAACAGATAAATGTCAAAAGGAGAGGTAACAGAACCACAGCTGGGAAGTCTTGCTCAACTTCCACAGAAAAGCCAAGAAATGAGTAAACATGGTTGCTAAATGCATCATTGCAAGAATTAAGAGAGCCGAGAAAAGGGAGATGTCAGACTACTTTCGCTACCAGCGCTACACCAACTTTTATACATCAAACGTGCCTGTTCTTTTGTTACCACTCCAGCACAGAAAAGGTCTTGGAGTAAAGGCCACGTGAGGTAGAAAGAAATCGGACAGTAAATGCCAGAGTACAAATATAAAAGGCTATTTCTTCCCTTGTAATTACTGTTGGGCTTGAAGATGTTTGATTTGTTTTGGAGAGCAAGGGAACAAGGGGGGTGGGGGTGGTTAAGAGTGGTGGGGAATGCGCAAAGAATTTGAGAAGCAATTAGTGACAGCTATGAAATTAGCTCTGGGGCTTTTAGAGAAGCACAGGCTAGCAAGAACCCCCCACTTCCCGCGGGAGAAGAGGAAGAGACTGGGAAAGGGTCAGAAAGAGGAAATGGAAACTTTTTCTCCGGACCGCTGCAGTTTTGCTCGACACTTTTTAAATCCACTCGGTTACACACCCCCTCTTTTGTTCCACTGCTCCTCCGCGACACAGCACCATGCTCCAACACAAACTCACCCAATATTTTACAACAGATTATCCTACCGGTAGCCGAAGGAACCCCCGAACCCCACCGCCTGGGCCCTGGGAGCCACACACCCACGCTTCGACGCGGGGGCGGGCTCGGGGACGGGGCCCCAGCCCCCGGACGCCGCCGTCGAGGGGGAGCACGGCTCCTACCACCCCAACGGCGGCAACAAACCTCGCCCGCCCCGGGGAACGGCCCCCCGGGGCACGAAGCCCCCCTCCTGCCCGGGGCGGGACCCCTCACCACCCCTCGGAGAGGAGACCCCCCCCCGCCCCTCGGAGAAAGGGCCCCACACCCCAACTTTCTCCCCAGCGCGGAGCCGCAGCCCCTTAAAAGAGACAAACGCGGCGGGGTCTGGGCTGCGGGCCACGGCGGAGACCCCCGAGCAGCCGCCGGCCGAAGCGCGCCGGGCCGAGCCGGGCCTTCCCGTACCCACCGCCGGGCCACCCCCAGGCGGGGGCTGAGCGGGAAGGGCAGCGGCGGCGCCGTTACCTTCCCCAGGCAGATGTGGCAGGTGATGGGCAACGTGAGGGACAGCGTGACGCTGGGCCCGTGCTGCGCCATCGCGGCGGCCCGGCCCGGCTCCGCCAGCACGGAAGTCCCGCGGGCGGGCGGTAACGGCGGCCCCACGGCAGCCCCGCTACGGCAAGCCGGCGAGGCCAAGCGGCCGCCCGGCGGAGGGAAGGCGGCGCGCGCTTTTGCAGCGCTCCCCTGGAGGGCGGGCGGGAGCCGCGGCCCCCTCACCGCCCTGCCCGCCGCCCGGCCGCTGCCGCCCCCCGCCGCCCCCCCGCCATGCCCGTGCCGCGCCTCGCCGGCCCGAGGAGGCGGCTTGCGCGGCCCGCCGAGCTCCTGGCCTCCGCGTGGCCCTTCCTGAGGCGGAACACCGCGCCATGGGGAGCGCCCGGGTAAGGGCCCTGGCAGGAGGAGGCCGACGCGGTACAGGGCTTTCACCTTATTAACCTGTCCCTCGCTCAGGTTTCACTGCGCTGAGCTAAATACACGGGCTGTTTTAATGCTTTTAATTCCCCCGAGTCTTCCTCCGAGATTTTCCCTAGGACTCTTTTTTTTTTTTTTTTTTTTTTTTCCTACTCCAAAATACGATACAGCAAATGGGAACATATTCCAGGGGGAAACTCTGGGGCACACACTCCCCTTGCCCCCGCTGCTTTATGTCTGGCTGCAGCAGCCCATGCCCGGTGGTGCTCTGGTGCATGGCGTGGCCCCCCGGCTCCCCTGCTGCCCTCCTGTA
Source organism: Falco cherrug (assembly GCF_023634085.1). Lineage (NCBI taxonomy): Eukaryota > Metazoa > Chordata > Aves > Falconiformes > Falconidae > Falco > Falco cherrug. The sequence goes on from NC_073698.1 coordinate 46,906,803, forward strand.
GCGCAGGTGGCTCGGCTGAACTCAGTCGCTGCTTGGCCCCAAGCATTGCCTGTCGGCTCAGGTGGAGCCAACATGGCTGCAGCTTTGAGGGCGACGAGGAAATGAGGACTGTGGTAAGCCCCGTGGCCCTGCGACTGCTGTGTGTGGTGGTGCTTGCTCCGTGATGCCTGGTGGGAATCCTGTGCTGATCCATGGAAATTAAGGGGTCAAATCCACGGATGAAAATTCTTGGCTGCCACCCAGCTTGCGCTGATGTTTTTCCAAATCGCAGAGCCTTGGTGTTGTGTTTTCTGGGCTGCCGGAGAGCAGCTGAGAAGCGGTGCTGGTGGGACGGGAGGCTCTTAGGAGTTTGCTCGTTTGACCTCAGTCCCAGGATTCCTGTAGTTTCTTGTAAATGTGCCACAGCAGGCTGAAAATTATAGACCTGAGTGATTTAACATTATACCACATGATAAATGCTCAGAATGCTGAGCAGCTAATTCAAACAAGTGTAAAGTTGTGGATGCAATGATTAACAAGGAAAGTATCTTAGGCCGACATAGCGGAGCTGCACAGATGCATTTCAATTTGATATAGGTAAGTCGCTGCAAATAAAGCAAGCAAACTAATCCATGGTGACATTCCAGCATAGACAAGGCGCAGCGGCTTTGATGGTATCATACCCTTAGGTGGGAAAGCACAGGTTTGAATAAGGTGCGCTTGATAAAGATTCACTATTTGTGTGCTAAAACACAACACTTTTTTTATTTAGCAACATAATAGACATACCATTAATTATCATAAGCTGGAGTGAGTGGACATCCACTGCGAGGAGATGCGTTTAGTCCTGGCACAATTGACCTAGCACTTAGGTAGGAGGGTGCTCACAGAGTTTCCGCAAGAGAAATGTAAAATTATTGGGGTTTGAGCTTTAAAAAGAACCACTGGAGCCTGAAACTCGTTGAGTGAGTTTATTATGCAGCCAGCGAACTGCTCAGGAATACAGCGAATCCCTGTTATTATCTTTCTTAGCTTTATTTTATATTGATTTTTATTGAAAAAATGTGAATAGACAATACAAAGAGCAGAAAGGTTAAATGCATGAAAAAGAAATCAAAAGCAAGGAGATGCATCTTACAGCTGACATGTGAAACTCTTTTAGATGAATCTGGGATAAAGCAAGAACCCTTTCAAAGGCATGACTTCCACTGCTTCAAAAAAGTGTATGTAACTGGAAAGTGACCTGTTGGAGAACAAGCTCTGTTGGGATGAATATATTTTCTCTCAACCAAAAATAGCTTGTAAAGGAGCTTATTTTTCTGAATAAGCTGCTAAAAGGAATATGTTTTCTGTGTAAGAAGGTTAAACTTGTTTGTTTAGCAGATTTCTGCTGAAGTTGGATGCCTAGTCAGTGAATGAATACTTCAAAAATTATTTGTGATCTAGTAGTGCCTGAGGTTTAGTTGAAATTTATGGGATGTTGTTACCAGCTCTTCAGGGGCATGGAAAATATTTAATTCTGTAGTGCTGAGAGAGGGAGAGAGATCGCAGAGAGTGAGGAGAACAGAGCTGGAGGGGTAACAGTCTGCTGCAGCTAAGGGGAGCTGAGAAGTATGATGTGACTGCAGGGGGTAGCAAATGTTTAAGAGGTCCAGGCTACCTAACACAGTAGTCTGTGTAGCATGGAGGGTGCTTTTGCAGTAGAGCTGAAGCCAGGATGAAACAGATAAAACACTTCCTGGAATGCCTGGCATGTAGAGGCACTGGGGTGTAAGGATCAAATAGGCAGGCAGGAGATGGGTGTCTGGCCACTGCTGTTAGTAAATCTATAGAGAAAGGATGGTTAAAAAGATGGGTTAAGAGTTGAGAACCTAACCATGAATGATCTCCCAAGACTGGGGCTTTATCTTTGAAATGCCTCAGCCGCTTCATGACCTGCTCTTGAAATCTCAAAGACCTTAAGATGGTTAATGGTGAAAATATGAAACATTGTCTGTCACAGAAATGAAAAGTCCTATGATGAGAGCTTGAAGGGAACTCACATGGGACAAGGTAAACTGGTCAGAGTACTATGAACCAATTAAGTCTTTTCAACTTGAGACTTACATTGTTTGATTCATAAAGCTGAGCAAAGTTACCATATTTTTGGCTTAAAGTGCATGTTGCCTATGTTTTGGATCTGTGCACGTTTCCTAGCAGCACACTGAGCAGAGAGGGTGAGGAGCAGGTGAGGGTGCAAACAGTGAAATTTGTGTCTACTTGGCTGGCTAGCCCTGCTGATAAGCAGTAACTAACTAATGCGGTTGTATTTTTTCAAATAATTTGGGTATGTTTGGAGGTGTGGCTTTGTGCCATGACAGCCTAACTTGAAAATAATTGTTTACACCTGCACAAATAGATGTAAAACACGGATTTTTTTCTCCCTTCTTTTTCTTTTTTTTTGCTGAGGTAGAAATGACTGGAAGCTGCCAAGTGGTGCCAAGCCAGGCTATCCACTCTCAGAGTCCACTTCTGCAACAGTGAAGTCTGTTTGAGTTTGCCGTGATGTTTCCTCTTTAAGAAACAAGGCTGGATTTTTAGCTTTTAAGAAAGATTTTCCATGATTTAGGGGAACGTAGAATGAAATTTACCTAAAATCGAGAGTAAAGAAGCTTGGGAATTGGGTGCCTAAATTCAAACTGGTGGTCCTTAAAACATTCTACTTTTCTGAAAGGGTGAAAACAGGTCCCCCCTGCTCAGGATTTTACTGTTGACGAGCCCTGCAGAGTGATGGCCTTGCTGGTTCCTGTTGTGAGGCACTGTCTCAGGAATTTGCCGGCTGCCTAATCCCTTCTTCTTGATGCTGTTTATAGAGGCCATTCATCAGAAATACCCCTTGTATTTGCTTCCTGAGTACAGTAGGCTGCTCTTGCTACTTGCTCTTTGGGGGTTCCCATGTGGCTTTAATTTTAAAATGAAGGCAAATTTCATCTCTCTCTTTAAAGCAATGTTTTGGCTGTGAAAAAGGTGTACCACCAGAAAGGAAATAATATGAATCCTAGAGGCCAGAAGGTAAATCTCTGGCCGTTGGGTAAGTGAGCTGCGGGCAGAGTAAGAGCATAGCTTTGGCAATTTAATAATGTTTGAGATTGATGGTCTTGTGTAAGCTTGGTGCTGTTAGTCTTCTTCACATGAAACAGGAAAAGATGACAAATCGCTTTTACACATGCAGTTTTTGTTTTGCGTTTAACCACTGTAACTTTATCACCTCTTAAACTAGAATATGCTTGCTCTCAGGCTTCATGGTCCACAAAGGAATTCAAAGTGACTAGCTCAGACCTAAACATCTTACTTTTGGGCATCCAAAGTTTATTGAGAACAAGCCTGTTCTTTATGACCTTTTTTAGATTTTTTTTTTTTTTTACCTTGCCCTTCTGATACTTTCCATTTTTCTTGCCATGTGTCAGCAAGGAGCCAAACAAGTAAATGGAAATGCTGGGTTATACCTGAAGACAAAGCAGCTTGCATACCTAGGATGTTAGGCTATGCCTGTTTTTCTTTTTGAGGATCATGCAAGAGGTTGATTTCCTGTCAGACTCTTTTTTTTTTTTGATGAATATTTTATCCGAACAAACTGAATTATACTAGAATGACATCTGAGGGCAGGAAGAAGCTCTAGAAGTATTATGCTGCACAGGTGCTCTCTAACCCACCTGTAGTGGTACATCTCAGCCTAAGAATATCTCTATGGGCTTTTCAGGAGACTGTCTAGGGGAAGGCTGGTTGCAGTGAGCCAGGGGTGTACCAGGCAGTGTCCTGACCATCAAGAGGTATGGATAAACAAGCCGTGCTTTGTGTTCTGTGCTTATTTTATTTGCTGGTGCATACTGAACCTTTGTGAAATAGGCAATATAACAGAGAAGAGAGGTGAAATTTAGTTGTTTTTATGTGTAGAAGATCTCTCTCTAAGCCTTACATCCAGAGAGATTTAACTGACTTCAGGAGAACAATGCTTCTATCTAACCATGCAGGGAACATCTTCAAGTTTGGGCCATTATTCTGCAAATTTTGGTTGCTGCCTAACCTCTGATGTTCAAAGTCCTTACACCAGAGTTTGAGCCATGGAGTATGCTACTGACAAAATATATGCACAGGTGCAACAGGTCTTGATTTACGTTGTAATTATGATGGCATTTCAGTACACCCTATGCTACCAGCTGAGGATCTGTCCACTGGGATGTAGTAAGGAATAAGGCAAAGCACACAGCAAAAATTTTTAAAAAGTTACAGGGATCACAGAGATCACGGACTTTCTTTTTGTTTTGGAAGCAAGGGAAGGCTGGCATTAACAGTGTAAAATCTTAGTCAGTATATTGTGCTGAGCAGTGCGGTTCACCTCCGTTATTCTCCCAGTCTCAAATGTTTACCAGCCAATCAGAGCATTCCTTAAAACCAGAGATTTATAATGAAAAGTCAGCCCTAATTGAATTTCTTTATTAAGAACACCATCAAACAGATACAGAACACCTTACACCACCTTGTTTAAATTAGATTCATTTTTCTGATTAATTATTAAAAGGAAAGTTCAAAAAATCATAAAATCTTAAGTGCTATTAAAAATTGATTAGGAATGCATTTTTTCATTGACCCAGTTTGTATTTTTTTTAAATTTTTTTTTTTTGTCAAAGCTAATACATTTGAGTAGCTGCCTCAGACAGAAGTTTGTAATCATTTGGTCATCAGTCAATTAATCACAGCTTCATAAATATTGATCTCAGATTACACTTATTCCTCATTCTTGAAAGATAGTTTTTTATTAATTTAGGCTCACTCACATACATTGTGGTTTATGCTGAAATTATTTTTAAAAGTTCTATTAAAATTTAATTTGAGCAGCCAGCCAACAGTGCAGCCACTGTGCATTGTGCCACCTTTCGGCAGGTTTATCGCCTTCTCCTGAAAGGTCCTGAGCACCCACAAGCTCACACTGTAGGGCTTGCTGGCATCTCTCCCCTATAAAACCTCTTCAGCTGGAAGTTGCAGGTCACTGTCATCCTATGCAGAAGGAATAATTTGAGAGTAAGTGTGGGTCTTTCTGAGGGGAGAAAAGAGGGCTCTGGTGTTTCCTGCTCCACCCTTGGTGGTCGTGTCCTGATTTCTGCTAGTCCATCACAAATGGTGGTGCCTTCCTGATGGCTGTACAGGGCTCTGGCTGCTCTTTGGCCTCTCCCAAGCATCAGACAAGCTGTGGGAGGGGTGTGTTTGTAGGTACGTATGTTGAATGTCCCAGTCCTGCTGTAGTCCCTGTCGTGGAGGTAAATACATGAGGTGATGACCCAACCCAGCACAGTGAGGATACCTGAGGGTGTTCTTGCAGGGTCTGCTACTATTCTTTCATGCCTGGGAGTAAACCCAGTACTTACTTTTGCAGGAGTTGCATTTGTAAACAGAAACTCTTCAGGATTTTTAAAGAGAGGTGCTGTGATGAAAAGCCTTGGCTTTTTGGTCTCAAGCATCTGGAATGGACACAGTCCTTCTCATAACATGTTCACCACACTTGAAGCAGTACTGAAACAATGCAAGCAATGTTTAATATTCCTGGTCCAGTTGCAGCTAATAACCTCCCTTTTGGCAATTAAATATCTTTTTCTTGTTGTTGTTATTTATGCTTGGTGTTGTAATTTAAAAAACACAGAGATGGATGTATCAGGGGAAAGAGCACACAGCTGAAGAGTGACCTGAAGCCTTCACTGAGCAGAATGAATCCTTTTCTACCCTATACTTCGTGTTTTACTTTGAATATTGTGCTTCATGCTGAGCATGAAAAATTTCTCCAGGCCAGGAAGATCTGAATGGTAGACTTGCTTCAGCTTCTGCAATACATTTGGCTTCTCTGTCTTACTCTCTGGTGAAAAAGCATGTTAAGATAAGTCACTGTTCCCTAAAATGTCATTTGACTGAGGACTTGGGAGAAATGGGATCATGTAGCAACTGCTATCTTTTACATCTCTGAAAAATCCCATGCCTCATCTTTAAGGTCTGAAATCAAAACTGATTGCCCATTATTGTCACTCCAAAACTCTGTTTATTCGGGCACAGCTCTTCTGAGATGCTCTGAAATGCAGCTTCAAATCATGGGCAACAAAGCGTCCTGGTGTGCCTCTCAGCTTCAGTATGGAGTCATGCAAACCCCTGTCAACATTCCTTATTTTTGCTGACATTGGATATGTGTAATATGGAGAATGGATCGTTTTTATGACTATCCATGTATCTAAGATTGAAAAAAACTCATTTAATTTTCAGAGTCCTATTCCCCAGTAAACGTATACTACTAATTTACCATATATTCTGCTGTAATGTAACATCCTTGTATACATTTGGCATATCCATAGCACTGGAAAAAAATGAAGCGACACTACAGAAAGTTTTCGGACCCCTTCCTTTAAATTTCAGCCTTACACAGTGCTTTTGTGCCCTTTCAGGAAAGTCATCCTGTAAGGATCATGTCAGAGACAACATGTGCAGAAGGCACCCAAATAACCCATTTGTTTTACAAATAGCTGTGCTGGCTTAAGATCATACCACCTCTGAGCTGTTTGCCACCCCTGTTCTCCTTATCTGTTTGCTGCAAAGTCAAACTAATTTTTGCTTTTGTTGTCCGTGGGCTGTCAAGATGCTGGGCAGAATCTGTTTGTTTTGCATTATGGCAAATCAAGAAGGGTATTGTCTGCTGCAGGGACAATAATTTCCAGCAGAGAAGTGCTAGCAAGTGTATGTAACAGGGGATGTGTTAAGTTACTCCAGTTATATCCTTAAAAAGATGCCTGCCTATTCTCTATATGTTGTGTAATCAGAACTGGATTCTGAGTCCAGTTGCAGCTGACATCTTCAAACAGGAGGGATGCTAAGGAGATCTAGAAATACATCAATCATCCAGTGAGCATTTCTTTGCCATAGTACGGGAACCAGCTGTCTGTTTATCCAGCGATTTGACAGATGCTAGTGTGAATGTGAGCAGTGTGTTAAGTTTTGTACTGAGCTCAGTAATTCTGGACAGTCTATCCTGGCAGAAAAGAAGAAAAGGAAAAGCTGCAAAGCAATAGAGAGAGACAATTGTAACCGTGCCCCAACTCTTCCTGGCTTTTTGCTGCAGACACCTGCAAAATGGCCTAATTGGAGTTTTCCCACTGAAGTATTGTGACACTAACTCACTGCTCAACAACTTTAGCACTTCTGGGAATGAACCCGGTAGCTGTATATGAGCTACTAGTTTATGGAAATGCATCTTTCTTTAAAAAAATAAAATAAAATTCAATCTCTTCCTAAACACGCAGAGTTCTTTTATTCCTGAATGTACAAAGCTGTGTGTTTTAATGAAATTGTTTTAACTTAGTAATGATGTAAGAGAAAAATAATGTCTTTCCTGTGAGTATATGCAGTAGGTAATTCTCTCTCTAAATTTTGCATTCATTGGATTGAGATTATGTAATAAATTCAGCTGATCTTTGAAAGACTTTCTAATGGATTTCTTGTTAGAAATGTAAAAAAGTATTGTTTTGCATTTTGTTAATATATATGTTTACTCTTGTCTCAAAATCAGAGACAAAGCAACAAAGGCATTGCATTTGGCTCCCTGCAGGACCAGGGATTTGCCAGCAAGATACATAAGATGCTAAAGATCCAAATCAGTCCCATGTCTTTCCTTCTTGACTTACCTCTGAAATCTGTAGTCCCAGTTTCTGTCTCTTCATTACAATAACCTTTAGAAAGATTCAGTATTCAAGCAATTTTTTTTGTTGTCTGTTATGGTAATGTTACCAGCTTAAACCAGAAACACCCCACTCCATTTTTAATAGTGACAATAGCTTGTCAGACACAACTTCAGAGACTTCGGAGTGCTCGTGGGACACTACAGCTCAGTTAAATGTAGACTCAGCCTCTGAGGCTAGTTTCAGGAAAAACAGTTAAGAATTCGACTGCTGTACAGATCTTAAATCGACAAGATAGAAAGGGAGAGAAGGATAAAACATACATCCAGGAACTGCCGGGGTTTTATAAGCTTTGTGTTACTGTTTTTTAAATCTATCCAGGGGGGTTATGTTAGGAGGGAAATGAAGAAACGGAAAAGCAAAGATAGAAGCAATTGGAGCGAGCAGCCAATAAACAGAGAGAGAGGCCAATGTGAAAACTGCAGAGATGTTCTGATGCTGTTATCAGTATCCATCAATTCTGGCTTGAGTGGCGGCTGCAGCTGTTCTGCCAGCTTCTCTCTTTGGCAAGCTTGTGTCTACAGGTCCTCCTACCCTCCTGCACTCGTGGGGGTGAAGGAGGAGGAGACCCTGCGAGAGTCCTGGTGGCCATGAAAAGTGGTGCTCTGAGTGTGCATGCACGTTTCAAGGAACCCATAAAGAGCCCTTTGAAGGGCATGCAGGGCATGCAGCTGGGTGTCTGAAAGATGAGTAAGAATTTTTTTGTTGATTCCTCTTCACCCAACAAAAAGGTGTAGGTATCTACATATGAGCAAATCTCAACAAATGCATCTGGGAGTCACTGTAGAGAAACAGAGCTTTTTAGGATATGATACGTCATATCTTCAGATAAACATCCTTAATGACCTGATTAATTTTGTTCTACAAGTGCCTAGTTTTTCTCTAATGCCTATAAAGGGACCCTAGGGTGAGTAGACAAGACATTGTAGATCTTTCTTAAGACTGATGAGGTGAACCCCGTACTTTTTATTGGAAAGCTGGGATGAAGAATCATCTGTGTTTCAATTCAATATGGTTCGCAAAAAAGGGAGCTCTGACTAGTAACTGAAGATCTTGATTTCTATGACATTTCTGTAATCATTTCCTAAGTGCAGTGGGTTTTATTTGCAGCTGTTTATTGTCTGGGGGAACACTAAGCCAGATTTGCTTACAACTCTGCTTTTCCTGAAAGCAGCCAGAGTCTTGCTTACTGATAAATCTATAAATGAACCATTCTGCCAGATATACTGCACCGCTAGCTTTCCTTGGGAGTCTCACTTGCTACAAAACATCCTTTGAAAAGGACTGCACTCTGGCAATAAAATTTATCTTTTGGAACCTTTTCCTACATAGTTTATTTACATTTTTTTTTCCTTAAGTGTTTTCTGTTATTCAGGAAAAGATTTTTGGTAACTTTAAAGCGGATAATAAAGTCAGTTGATTAATACATGTATTTGTTGAGAGTGCTTGTAAGAAAGCTGGACTGATAAATCATCTGTGCTGAAACAGAAGTGATTCATTTGCTAAGTGGAATCAGGAAAAATCAAGGACTATTTATATCTGGCTTCAGCTTTGATTTACTTGTTAAAGCTCATTGTAGAAAGTCAAGTAAAAACTTTGATCTTACAGCATTCTCCTGAAAAACCCCCAAATTTCACTGGAATTGAAGAGTGAGGAGGCAGCCTGCAGTGTCTGTGCCTGAAGGCCTCTGTGCTCAGAGGTGCTACCAACAGCAGTGGGAATTTTGCCTGAGTATAAAGGCATGAACATGAACCTAGAGTAGGAGCAGAGACCATGTTGCAGCTTCACCTGAAAAACGAAGCTTATAAGGACTGTAAAATGTTGTGGGTTTTGGGTTTTTTTTTTTGTGCTGTGTTGTTGTTTTTTTTTTTAAATATAATATGCTCCAGCTATTTTACATTCAGGTTGGACACCTTTAAACTGGAAGGAGAACCATACTTACACTGATAACTTAATAGCACATCTAAATGTCTTTTAAAATACTTCAGTTTACCTATTAAGACCAAATAGACTGTCTGTTAATTTGACAGAATATCCATGTTCCCTGAACTTAGGGCTATAAAAATTGTTCATCTGCTCAGTCACAGGCCATTTAATTTTGGATGCATCATTGCCAGTTGGTTACAGTAATTAGCATTCCCTGTATTGTAGCAGCTTCCCTGAAGCTATGCTAAGTAGGGTTACACTTCTGTATGGAAACATAAGCAACCTTGTGCAAATGAGCCTGGCCACCCATCTTAGAGACAGAAGCCCTAGCTACCGCTTCTTGGCTCAGGGTGCCCTATATGCCCACCTGCAGATCTTATTTACTGGTTATTAATGACATGAAGTGTAGGCAGCTGTGAAAGGCACAGCATGGCAGCTTAAAACCTCTGCTCCAAACTATTCTCTCAGCCTTGTTATTTCTTTGAGTGACACCTGATTTCCTTTTTTTTTTTTTAAAAAAAAAATCTTTCCCTTTATACTCCCTTTTAATGCAGGTATTAGACATAAATAAATTCTGTGGATATAAATATTGTGTTGTGTATATATAAATATATATGAAAACCTGTGAACTGAGACATAGCATTTGCTAATGCAGTTACTTGCTACTTAAAAAACAGGAGTTCCCCAAAATATTTTGATAAATCCTTTCTTGTTATGAACACATGCTGCAGATATTTTGGTTGGGTATGTTTTTCCATATCTCCTAATGCCTAAAATAGTATTTTTATTATATTTTTAATAGAAACACCAACTGCCAGTACTGGAATATGAGTAGTGCTGGAATTCTTTTGTAAAGGCTAGAATAAACAGCACAATAGCTAAAGCCATAAATAAATTAAAGAGAGGCCAAGATTTTTTGCCAGTTCTGCAGCCTATGCACATTTTCTTGTTCTGTGTTGAATGCCTGCGCTTCCTTTTCGTTTCCTGGGAAACAATGAGGGGTTGTGTGCACTGCAAGATGCACACTAAGAATAATTCTTCCCATTTAATCCACTCTGATTTTTACTTCTTAATATACTGGAAGATAACTAATATTTAATATCATGAAATGTATCTGTGCATGTTTAATGATTCAATTAATCAGAGAGAAACCTTCTTTATAATTAAATATGGATAGGCTATAGTCTTTTTTTTCTCATTGACTGATGCTACTGAGAATAAGGGATAAGAATAATTTTATACTATTATTCTGTGTACCTTTTATTAGAACCCTGAACTGTTTGGGTGAGTAAAATCAATGATAAAAGTACATTTTTTTCTTAGAGTTATGCACTCTGAAGTTTCTGTATTCCATAAAAATGTAACCATATGAATTTAGAAACCAGTCCTATGAAGACTTACACATATGTTTAAGCACAAGAGAAGTTCAACTGATGATAATGTGATTACTCATGTTAACTTTAAAGCCTGTGCTTGAGCCTTTGTATGACTGGCTTTTTCAGGTTCTGGAAGCGGCCTGATGTGAACTTGGTAGAGATCTTATATGCTTGATCTGTAAGTCCCAATTTGATTGTGATTTGCAGCCATAGCTCATTTCTTTATGAGTAGTAATTTTATTAATCTGGTCATGGATGTCTCTTGACTTGGTTGCTTAAAGAAGGGCTACAAATCATCACTACAACTTATTTTTCTAGAGCGCTATACAAAATTATATAAGTATAGGCTACAAAAAAGCCAACTATCTTCCATACAGTATGCAGATAGGGTGCATATATTGGCAAGTTAATAAAACAATGATGCACATGCAGGCAGACTTAAATATGGAAATGGAGATTTCCTGCTTCTTGACTTCGTATAAATTGTTGAATATATTTGTTTAATGATTTACACAGAGCCTCAAGCCATAGCAACTGGGTGTTGTTTACAAAAGTTAAAATGTAAGTTACATGCACAGCCTACAATGGGCTTCATTAAATGACCACTTCTGCTGCCAAGGATATCATCTATTAATAGTAATGTTGTGTGACCATACCTACCTGTTGAAATGCCTTTCTATATTTGCTTACCTATCTACCCATGGATACATGCAATACTGCTACATTGTAAGTGACATGCTACTTCTAATTTAAATATTTTAAAATGCCTGTGCTTTTAAGTTTGTTTGCACACAGATGAATATACCTAAATACTCAGAAATGAATGCTTAGGATTGCCTGTGCTTCCACAGGGTCTTTTGTATATTAAATCCATATGGGATGGTGAGCTGAGATAGCAATCCCAAGTTTGATTGACTGAACTTTCCACTGAAGGCACAAAAACTTCAAGTTTTGCACTGCTCACATTTCATATAGTCATATTTTTCAACATATGTACCTACCTTTTTCATGAGAGGATATTTTTCATTATCATTGTAACAAGGAAATAATTTGCAAAAAAATCGAATGCCAACATTTCCCCTTATAAATAGATTACACTTATAGTGGGTAATATGTGGCCAGGAGATGCCTAGTCTGAAGAATAAAGACATGATTATACTATTTCTATAGCACTTCAGTCAAGAAAGGCCCATTAATTTGTTTTTAGGATGACCTTAAGCCAGAAAAATAAGGCTTTGCTTAGTTAGAGCCCAGGTATCTGGTGCAGAGCTCATGCATACTAGTAAAAACACTTCTGTTGAGACCTTAGAAACTACGGGCAAAAACCTGAAATCAGTGAGGTATTACTGAGACTAGGTTTTCTTTCTTAGGGGTGGTAGCATGCTGTACTCAGGTGTTTGTTAAGACGGTGATGTTCAGTAAAAAGGAAACCAGTAGCCTTCTCGGGATAAATGACCCAGTCGGTATATAAGTAGGAACTGGTGCCATTCATGTAGTCTGGCTATCATGTTTAGAACATTTTAGTGCCTCACTGTATTTTACAAATCAGTTCTCAAGGCTTAAAGCATCCCTTCATTGCTGATGTTAAGTTTTCTTGAACTGGAGGAAACAACTGAAATAACAACATTAGAGAGTGAAAGGCTGTTGATGGTGAGCAAACGTGCCACAGGTGAGGAAGCCAACACTGCATCTGTTGTGAAGGAAGTTCTTGTCAGCCCTTACCTATACAAACTGCAGGATGATATGGTGAGGAGTTTTTAGTGTAGGTGCAGAGTCAACCGGTAGCAAAACCTCAAATAAGCTATGCAGGTAATTTGCAGATGAATGCTAATGACAGGTTTGGACCATGCCAAGCAGTCACATTGGGAAAGAGTCTAAGTCAAGGTATTTTAAGGGAGCTCACTATTTTAGAGAGTTTTAAGCAATGTTATTTGCAGTGTCTCTGAAATTTCTCCCCTTCTGAAGCCACCTTGGGTAGCTCTTCTTCCATAAATGTACATCATTGCATGATTTTAAAGTGCATCATCTCATTGCACTGCAGAGTGAGAGACGCGTGAAATGTTCCCTTGGAAAACCAAGGTTCCCTTTCTCTTAAAATGCCCATTTCTAGCATAGGCAAGTTGGGAAATAATGCTTAAACCCCTAACACTTTTGTGTACAAAAATGTTATCACTCCAAAATGAATTTTGCACACTTGACTCATGGATATTTGCAATTGTGCATAGAACTCCACTTTTGGTGAGAACAAAAATTTTTAAGGGCAAATTTAATATGACTGACTATTGCCTGTTTGGAATGTTACACTTAGTCATATGGATACAGGAGATAAATATTACTAAAAACATTGTTATCACATGGTTGTGCGAGTTAATATTGCCATATATATGACATAGGGTATATAAATATCTCTTGTTCACGAGTATGAAAAGAAGTGTGAAGAATCATCAAACTGTTTTCTTGCTGGGTCCTAATATCAGAATATCTCATGACTGAAATTTTCCGAAAAAGGCAGAGTTGAGGGTAATTTGGTATAGTGGAGAAATGAGAAAGTAGAGATCTAATATCAGATAACACGGAATGTGAGATATATTGGGCTGTGGAAGAGTCCCTGAAAGAAGCCTGACTACTGAGTTCTGTTATAATCTGGACTGGGCAAAGCACTAAAAATACCCAGTAGGGAATGAAACTGTGTTGGCAGGGAGTTGGGAGAGGTGATCCAAGACAACTTACCTGTCTCTTCTTTCTATAATTCTATTGTATTACTGAGTATAAGGTATTCTTTATAAGCAATGCAGCATGTGGTATAGACTATACTGAATAAACAATTCATTCATGTTGTGGGGCTTTTGTTGTTGCTGTTGTACCTGGGGTCTTAAAATGCTTTAATCTGAGCTAGTGTGTAATCACTGATATGTAACCACCCTTGTTTCATGGCTACTGGCATCACTGTCATGGCAATACTTACAATTTTTATTAACTTATCTATTTAGATTTATTGCATTTATCAATATTTCTGACACTGAAGAACGGATAAGCAAATGCATGGAACACAAATCCACTAGAAAAGTAGGTTTGTGTTTTTTTTTTCTTTTACCCCCAAACAAATCTTTAAGGAAAGCAGATACTCCATGGCCCAAGTGAAGTGCATCTACACCAAGGCACGCAGCATGGGCAACGAACAGGAGGAGCTGGAAGCCATCGTGCAGCAGGAAAGCTATGATATAGTTGCCATCACATGGCAGGATGACTCACACAGCTGGAGTGCTGCAATGGATGGCTACAGACTCTTCAGAAGGGACAGGCAAGGAAGGAGAGGCAGTGGGGTAGCCCTGTATGTTAAGGAGTGTTTTGACTGTCTAGACCTTGATGATAGTGATGATAGGGTTGAATGCTTATGGGTAAGGGTCAGGGGGAAAGCTAATAAGGCAGATATCATGGTGAGAGTCTGTCATAGACCACCCAACCAGGATGAAGAGATAGATGAAATATTTTATAAGCAGCTGTCAGAAGTCTCACAATTGCTAGCCTTTGTTCTCATGGGGGATTTCAACTTAGCAGATGTCTGCTGGAAGTACAATACAGCAGAAAGGAAACAGTCTAGGATGTTCCTGGAGTGTGTGGAAGATAACTTTCTGACACAGCTGGTGAGTGAGCCAACAGGGGAAGGTGGCCTGTTGGACCTGTTCTTTGTGAACAGAAAAGGACTTGTGGGTGATGTCATGGTTGGAGGCCATCCTGGGCACAGTGATCACAAAATGGTAGTGTTTTTGATTCTCAAAGAAGTAAGGAGGGGTAGGGTAGAGTGTCAGCAGAACTGCTACCTTGGACTTCTGGATGGCAGACTTTGGCCTGTTTAGGACACTGGTTGACAGAGTCCCTTGGGAGGCAGTCCTGAAAGCCAAAGGAGTCCAGGAAGGTTGGAAATTCTTCAAGGAGGAAATCTTAAAGATGTGGGAGCAGGCTGTCCCCATGTACCAAAAGAGAAGCCAGAGGTGAAGAAAACTGGTCTGGCTGAGCAGAGAGCTTTGGCTGGAACTCAGGGAAAAAAAGAAAGTTAATGTATGACCTTTGGAAGAAGGAGGGACTGCAAGGAAGTTCTGAGGTTAGAGAAATAGAAGGACCAAAGCCCAAGTAGGACTTAATCTGGCTGCTGCCATAAAAGACAATGGAAAATGCTTCTATAAATACATTAGTAAGAAAAGGAGGGCTAAGGAGAATCTCCATCCTTTATTGGATGCAGGGGGAAACAAGTGACAACGGATGAGGGAAAGGCTGAGCTACTTAATGCCTTCTTTGCCTCAGTCTTTAACAGTAAGACCAGTTACCCTCTGGGTACTCAGCCCCTTGAGCTGGAAGACAGGGATGAGGAGAAGCAGAATGAAGCCCCCATAATCCAAGGGGAAATGGTTAGTGACCTGTTACACCACTTAGACACACACAAATCTATGGGGTTGGGTGGGATTGACCCAAGGGAACTGAGGCAGCTGGCAGAAGTGCTCACTGAGCCACTTTCAATCATTTATCAGCAGTGCTAGCTAACCAGGGAGGTCCCAGCTGACTGGAAGTTAGCAGACGTGGCGCCCATCTGCAAGAAGGTCTGGAAGGAAGATCGAGGGAACTACAGACCTGTCAGCCTGACCTCAGTGACAGGGAATGTTATAGAGCAGATCATGCTGAGTGTTGTAACCTTGCATGTACAGAACAACCAGGGGATCAGGCCCAGCCAGCATGGGTTTATGAAAGGCAGGTCCTGTGTGATGAACCTGATCTCCTTCTGTGACAGGGTGACCCGCTCAGTGGATGAGGGAAAGGCTGTGGATGTTGTCTACCTGGACTTTAGTAAAGCCTTTGACACCATTTCCACGTTCTCCTGGAGAAACCAGCTGTTCATGGCTTGGGTGTACTCTTTGATGTATAAAAAGCTGGCTGGATGGCCAAGCCCAGAAGGTGGTGGTGAATGGAGTTACATCCAGCTGGTGGCTGGTCACAAATGGTGTTTCTCAGGGCTCAGTACTGGGGCCAGTTCTGGATGAGGGGATTGAGTGCACCCTCAGTAAGTTTGGAGATGACACTAAGCTGGGAGGGAGTGCTGATCTGCTTGAGGGCAGGAAGGCTCTGCAGAGGGATCTGGACAGGCTGGAGCTATGGGCCCAGGCCAGTTGTATGAGGGTCAATAAGAAGAAGTGCCAGGTCCTGCACTTGGGTCACAACAACCCCAGGCAATGCCACAGGCTTGGGGAACAGTGGCTGGAAAGCTGCCTGGTGGAAAAGGACCTGGGGGGGTTGGTCAACAGATGGCTGAACATGAGCCAGCAGTTTGCCCAGGTAGCCAAGAAGGCCAACAGCATCCTGGCTTGTGTCAGAAACAGTGTGGCCAGCAGGACTGGGGAAGTGATCATACCCCTGTACTTGGCACTGGTGAGGCTGCACCTCGAATGCTGTGTTCAGGTTTGGGCCCCTCACTTCAAAAAAGACATTGAGGTGCTGGAGCATGTCCAGAGAAGGACAGCAAAGCTGGTGAAGGGTCTGGAGCACAAGTCTTATGAGGAGCAGCCAAGGGAACTGGGGTTGTTTAGTCTGGAGAAAAGGTGACTTTGAGAAGACCTTATCACACTTTACAACTACCTGAAAGGAGGCTGTAGTGAGGTGTGTGTTGGTCTCTTTCTCCAAGCAACACGTGACAGGATGAGAGGAAATGTCCTGAAGCTGCACCAGGGGAGGTTTAGATTGGATATTAGGAAAAATTTCTTCACTGAAAGGGTTGCCAAGCATTGGAACAGGCTGCCCAGGGAGGTGGTTGAGTCACCATCCCTGGAGGTATTAAAAGACATGTAGATGTGGTGCTTAAGTACATGGTTTAGTAGTGGTGGACATGCCAGTGTTAGGTTTACGGCTGGGCTTGATGATCTTAAAGGTTTTTTCCAGCATAAACGATTCTATGATTCCAGTTTGGATCCAACCACATCCTGCAGTCTGGGTTTCCTTATATTGAATTCAAAGTAATAATAGCAGCATAAAAAAGTATGAGGTAGCTGCATGCAGTAGCCTAGTGCTCCCACTGCTTAGTTGAGATATGGCTAGAACATGGCCCCAGAGCTTAATAATGGGCAATGTTGTTACTGATACTGATTTCCTGGTATAAGTTCCGACTTAAGCAGTGTAAGGCAACAACCTGAGTATGCTTTTTTCTGTGATGCCAGCTCCCTTATGCTACTTGCTGTCTTTGCATGCTGCTTTGTAAGGCTTTTAAAGCATGGAAATTGAAACTGCAAACCGCACAGCACTTACACTTTCTTGTGCAGTTCATGAATCCCAGTGGCTGTCTTTCAGATTCAGCATTTTCGCAGTAGTAGAACTTCACACATATTTTGAACTTGATGCTTCAGCTATTAAGTCTAGGCTTTGAATTTTGGACTTCTGGATTAATGAGCCTTGTATCACAGATTTTAAATTCTGCCTGGGTTGTCCCATAGTTGCTCAAGTCTCTTTCTGGATGTGACTCTATAGCCATGTTTCTTTAACTTTTGCTCCACCATAGGAGCACTGTTCCATGCACCAGAACAGCCCTGGTTGAATTCATGGCTTCTGTAAACTCAGGTGTTTGGGTCAGCCTTCTGCATGCTAGAATTTTTTCTTAGATGACTTGCCTAGGACCAGCCACTGTTTTAGTTGTATCTCTCAGACAAGGAAATAAGTTGCTCTGCCATCCTCCCCCTTCCAAATCTGAGATTTTTCTTATTTTGAAATATGATTGTATGAATTGCATTCTTGTGTTTCCTGTTTGGACAGACTTATATTTTTATTTCTGTGCAATGTTATTAATTCTGGCCCTCCAGTGAATGACATTTCCATCACTAGCTTCTCCCTTCCCTTCAACTACAGAAGTAAATTAGACTTGCCCCTGAGAGCTTTCTGGAACAGAGGCAATCTTTGGTGTATTTCAAAGTGAGGTTATTGTATCTGATCAAAGGTTTTTGTTATGACAACAAAACAAATAGTGAATAAGTATGCTTTTAGATGTGCAAATGGATGTCAAAGAAAGCAACTAAGAAGCAAAAGGACCAGACCTGGCACTGTCCCTTTCATTTCCACTGGGAGCTGGGGAATCATAGCAGGGAGACTCTGGGAGCAGAAAGTAGAGCTGAGCCTCTGTAAAGGCTTGCATCTGTGTTATCAGCTTGCCAGGGAATACTGATGCCTGTACATTAATCTGAATTATCACAGTCAGTTTTCACAGCATCATGATGTCTTTCCTGAATCAGAGGTGAATTGAGCCCAGCATGGTGACAGGACTAGGAAACCTAGAGAAGGAGGGAATAAAATTAAGCGAGCTAGACAAATCAGAAACAGAAAAGAGACTGAGACCTGGCCCAACTTTCTTCTCACCTTAAGTTTTTAACATCATAATCCTAGTTTCCTTCAGTACTCCAAGTTCTTATCTTTTTCCCAAACAAAAATCTCTGCATCTTTTGAGTGTCTGTGTTTTGTCAGTTTTCCCTAGCAACATATTTTCCTCTTTGTAGACAGGGTTTCTTTTAAGGCCCTATCATTACCTTTCTAATTTTAAAATAATCTTCTTTTTAAGCCCATTTATTAATCTTAAAAGGCCATCCTATTGCTTATCATGCTTCATAATGCTTTTAGAAATGTCTAATTTGACCATCTATAGACATTTTTCCTTATGATGGTGTGATACGGCTTAAAAACTCTTGTCCACACATGGAAATAAACTTGTCAGGACTGAATAAAAACTTATTAAAATTCAATTTATTCTGTTGAGGTTTGGATCAGAGTTTCAGTGAACCGCAGTCTGTCCACTTTTACTCTTCCTTCCCTCTCCTTTTATTTCATACCTTTGACAGAAGTGCAACATATCATGACAAGGTGTCTACCCAGTTTGTACTGCATTCAGTGTTTCACATGTTGCTTGACAATTTTCTTGTATAAGGCCTTCTCTTCTCTTTTTCACTTATTTGAGAATCTCTGGTATCCTATGGGGATGTTTTGTTTTCCCTGTGCAGTTAGGGTGTCAGTGGTTCCTCCGTAGCAACCCACAAATCTGATTTTCCTAGTCATGTCTCTGAATGGTGTGTTGTGTTCAGCAAATATTCTCTTGATGGGTTAGAAATTCCCAGGCTCTGAGATAAGCATCATAACACAGATTTGGAGGGTTTTCAGAATCATCCAAAGTTTTGTGAGAGGACAGGAGAATATGTTGCAGTGCAGAGACTGAAGGTATTTGTTGTACTTTGTGGCTTTTTTTTTTTCTTTTTAATTGGCCAAGCACTCAGCGATTGGTCCTGATCTCTCTCCAAAATAACAGAGGGAACAAAGCTTTTATCTTTCCAGGATGAATACGTAGTTGTCTACTACTTCCTTTCTAAGGAAATGTGGGACGCTAGCTATCCTCAGCGTAGCAACTAGATTTGTTGGACAATTATGTAGCGTGGCTGAGCGTAGGTGCTGAAGGCCCATGGCAGTGAGAAAAGTAATAGCTCCCCAATTCTTTCTTACTCCATGGAGAGCAGAAATATTTATTCCCACTTTTAGAAATGCTTGTTTTTATTTTGTCTTTCTGTTTGGGTGAATGCTCTGATCTCCTGTTTTTCCCTTAGGTGGACACCCATCATAAACTTTTTTAGTGTCAGGGCTGTGGTAGCTGCTGTGGTGTACCTGATCTCATGTGCGTGGGAGGCTTGAGCAGTAAGTTCCCTTCATCACAGGGCTGTTGGGCAGCTCTTATCTGCACACATACGTGTTTTGCTTTGTTTTTGCTTTTGTCAGTGTCCTGCGATATTGTGCCAACTCCCGACCTCCTCCTGCAAGGTTGAGCCAGCTTCTCAGCAGCATCTGCAGTTGGAATCATTTGGGTTGGTGGCAAATATTTTCTGCTGACATGAGCCAAGGGAGTTTGGAAAGCACAGAGAAATACTTGCAAACTGAGTACATAACACAGGTGGTTGGGATTTTGCAGAGAACTGGAGCTGGATTTTTAAAGGCACTTGGCACATCTCGTGCCTAGAGGGCTTTTCCAAACCAAGTTGAAGTAGCAGAAACAAGCCATTCATTTTGCCTAACTTTGGCTGTGTAATCAGCTAGCTGACTAGACTATCTCTGCAGAGTGGCAAGAACTTCCAGATTTCATCCCATGCAAAAATACGTGCCAGTCTTTAGCATCCTATTGGGTGAAGAAAGTAAGAGAAGATTGACTTGCAACCCCCCGTTTGTATTCCTACCATCAAAACAAAACCAGGGAATCGTGTAATTTGGAGATTATAGGAGGGCTAAATTGTTAAAATACATTTTTGCTGGACAGTGTTTTTTTGTTGCTAATGACTCTGGCCTCCTGTCCTACTCATATTGCTTACCAACCAAAATGCTTACTGCCATGCCTAATGTCAATGAGTATATCTAGTTGAAGGAAAATGCAAACTCAGGTAAGTCCAAATTAAATGTTCTTTCTGGGGTGGATTCATAAAATTGTTTCAGATAGAAACCAACCACATTTTTTTAAGGTAGCATATACTCATGTTACATTTTGTGAAAACTTTTTTTTTATGTCGCAATGACATATCAAACATTATTTATTTTTAGGTGATTGAATCAGCAAATAAAGTATAAATGTTTCACAGAGATCTATAGCTCAATAATAGACTACTTTTTGGAACTTACAGTAGCTTTGCAGGATGGTAACTGTTTTCATGCTTTTGCGGTGGTCTCACTAACCTGAAAAAAATCCGTTAAATTGTTTCAAATACAAGCAAGATATGTTCTTGCTACATCTGTATTGGTAAATAGCACTGGAAATCTTTCTGCCTGTGGTTTTGGCCCGTACTGAGTAATGGTTTCCCAAACTGCCTCTGGGGACGATCTGGTCACTGTTCATGAAGGGCACTGCTGATTCCCGACAGGCAGCTTGGATAAGGCCACCCATTGTTGAGTGCAGGTTGACCACAGTGCCAGGGAGTGCACTAGGGAACGTTTGACATACTGACAGAGCTGGGGCTTCGGAGCAGTAAGTACTTAACACAAGCCATGTTAATAGTGAACACAAGCTAAAAACCAGAGGAGGAATGCCTCCCCAAACCTACATTCATTCTTGTAAGAACACAGATGAATCTGGTAGCAAGGTTATATACCTAATTCAGCCACAGTGATGGTAACCAGGCTTCCAGCTCATTCTATGGTAAGAAGTGGGATTTATTTGTTCATGTTGTCTGTGATGTCCAGTTGCACATGATGGAATGCAGAGACTGTTTAGACACCTATATCCAAAGCTGCGCTACATGAAAACTTCTCCTAAGGATTACTACCTTGGGCTCTGAAAGCCCCTTATTCTAGAGAGTCATGTCCTTCCATTCCAGTAGTTTTGTGAGGGGACATTGTTCGAGTCTGTCTAAATAGGCTTTGGCCATCATTCCTTCTTTCTTTTACATCCATGTGAAATATTCTCCATACTGTTTAATCTTGGCCCAGTAATTTTAATATATGTTTTATTTTGTTTTCATTTCCTCCTCATGTTAAATTCTCCAGCATCTTCAATTAAGCTGCACTTGGCTGGCAGACTTAAAGAATGATCTCATTCCTGTGCCAGACAGACAGGGTCTCTCCCAAGTCCACCCAGTGTAAGTAATGACTTCCACTTTCAGACAACAAATTGAACTCTTTAACTGGCTACTGAACATATCCTTCAAGAGCAATTACTGAGCTAAATATTTTCTTGTTCCTTGCAGGTATCTTGAGGAAAGGAGGCTAAGGAGATGAAAACAGAATTTGGAGAATAAAAAAGATACATATTTACATACACACACATAGGTAGGTAAAAAGTGTTTTTAAATTAACAGACTTCTTTTTTATCATGCGTGGATTAGTGGGGAGTAGGAAGAGAGGAGGAAGATGGGGAGTGCATTGAGACCTCCCCTGCTGGGAGCAGAGCCTGTCTCTGGGTCTCTTCCACGCCTGTGTCCTCTGAGCCTGAACTTCCAACCTGTTAGCTTTCCACAGCGATTTTTACTCTGCATACAGTTTTATACACAAATCTGCTCTGTCCACACAATGCATTAGATTAAGAACTGTATGACTCTCTTTGATCGATGCTATATTCTGAACTCATTCAGACAGGAGGGTTGAGGTTATCATCTTGGGTACTGGTTTAGCACCAAAGATCTACCTTGAGTACGCCTGTAAAATCCATGAGGTTATTGTGAGAAGAAATACCACGCATTTGAGTGGGAATAGGTCTTCTAGTAGCAAAGAAAAATAAAAGGAAATCTTGTTTTAGTGTTAATTAGGGTTAAAATGGTAAATAGCCCTTTGTTCTGCTTTGACAACACTGTTTTGAAAAGACAGCCTCTGACCCGTGACTGATACCCACACCTTTTTTCTTTCTTTACAGACGACCACTTTTTTTTTTTTTTTTTAGAGATCTATAACAATGTGGGACTCGGTTTGAGCTCTGTGATGCTGGTGTTCCTCTTACATCTGTTTGAATGAAATCAGAAGACAGACTTTGGGCTCTTGGGTTCAAACTGAATTTGAAACTGAAGGGCAAAAGCACATATTTGGTCTTTGATCTTGTATATGTGTCTTCCAACCACATTTTCAGTTTGCTGCATTATTTGATTTGAAGTCATGCTTTTTTTTTTCTTAGAAAGTTCACTGAGCCAATTGCATGGTTTTCATAGTGATGGGTGTTTACTTCCCAATTAATCCCACTGGGCCAGCAAGGCTATTTGTCTGAGAGCCCTCATCACCGTGAAAAAAACCCCAACCACCCAACACAAAACAATGAGGTTCACAATCTGGCCCTTTGCAATTAGCTCAACATTGTCAGGGTTTCACTTTCCTGCTTAAATCCTGTAATGAGCAGCCATCGGAAGAGGAGGTAAATAAAGCTGTCATGCATATTGACAGTAATACAATATCACTGCTCATTTTTTTCCCCCAAAGTTAGAATTGCAGAATTAGTGTGGCATATGATGTTCTCCCCTCTCCAGCAAAACACATACCAGCTGCAGTCTTTTAAAGTCCCCTATCATTTTGTTAGCACAATGACTGCCTACGTGAGCAAAAAAACATGGAAACTGCATCCTACCACAGTTGACAAGATTTTTTATTTTCATGATTACTTCTCTGCCTTTTTTTATTTTGCCTGCAGGCAAAGGTTGGCATACATGTCAAGAGAACATTCTCCAGCTGGGGCCTGCAGTATAGAGAATTGTATACTCCAGAGGGCTCATGGGACCTTAGGCAGATTATTATGGTAATATTGGAGACTGCTGTCCTTTCCCTCCCACAGCTGGGCCGCCTCTCTCATTTTAAGTATTGAAGCAATATGTTTTGCAAATTATACATTGGGAACAACAGGGACCAGGGAAAGTGAGGGAGAAAGAGAAACATGGCAAAATGTTGCCTTTAATATGGTATTTTTCTTGTTCATCAAGCAAAAATAAATTAAAGCTTTAATTTTTTTTAATTAAATGAGGATCATATATTGGGAAAAAACAGCTATAATAGTAAAAAACTTAATATTGATTTTATTGAGTGTGAGTTTTAAGAAAATATGGTTTATTATAGGGAAATTTCACATAGTAACCTGATGCAAGAGAACCGGAGTAAGATTACATAATAGCTTTTATTACAGATTTCAAAAATTCTTTTGAGTCCAATGAAGCTGGATTAACAAAAACTGCACAAAAAAATATCATTTTAATTAGTGCTAATGTGATCTCGTCATGGTCCAGCTGTTTCACACAGGATGAAAATCTGTGTTGCTTTATTAGCAATTCACCCTCCAAAATAATGTCACTTCTAATTTTTTAACATTTCTTATTGATGTATATTTTTATAAAATAGCCAAATGATTTGGTGGGTACTATCATAAGGAAACTGAAGGGTTTTTTTTCTCTCTTCTTTTTAAATAAAGAGAGAGCAAATATAGCTTAAAAGAATTATTGGCAGATAGAGAAATATTTCATTTTTTGTTCTTTTTCAGGAACTGTAGCATTAAAGTCAGATTAAGATTTGTACAGTGGCATTTTAAATGTGATTTTATATTTATAAAACTGAGAAGGAAAGTAAATATTACTAACTTGGTAACAAGTTGAAATGATGGCTTACATAGGCTGGATACTTTTCCTTAAAGACTTGGTTTTATCTGCCTTTTAGTAAGCATGGGCTTCAAATCACAGTCTTTAACCAGTATTCTACTATTTGGTTAACCAACGGTCATTTTCAATTTAGATCTCCATTCATTTTTGACAGGACTATTTCACAACTCAATTCCATTTGGAGCTAAACTTCAATTTTAATTAAATTAATTTCAAGTTACTGAAACTTACTGCTTCATTTATACATGAAACCACAGTATATTGCCTTAGACACCTGCCTGAATTCTACATTAAAAATAAGCAAATGTAGAAAATCTCAGTGCTCACAACTCAATTTTCTTCTCCATTATTTTTATATGCTTTAATACAGTGGAGACCCGTTGCATGTACCGTTGTAGAAAAAGACATTTATTTTTAATAACTTTATTCCTTTTCCCTATGTTACTTAAAAGATTTCATTATGCACTATTGGTGCTGTGCTAATGTATTTATCAGCTCTTTAATCTAGCTCAGACTTTGCTAATGTATTCCAGGATGATGACCAGTGCTTGTGTTTTTTCTTAAACATTGTATGGTTTATTTTCCAATTCTTAGGTAGTGATTTTATAATAAACACTTAGTACAGGGAAACAGTTTGCAATACTATAGCAATTGTTGTAAATTAAAGTGGGGTTAATCTGTGCCATATGGTGGATTTTTTAACTATAATTTTCAATCGTAATAATAGAAGAGGTTACTAAAGGAAACAACACAAAACCTCTTATTTATTGCACTGTATTGGTTGATTGCCTTATAAAGTCTTAAAAAGCCCCTGATGATACAATGATGTTAATTGTCTCCAAATCTCTGTGGTATAAAACAGCATTAGAGGAGTCACCTTTTGTAAAGAGGAAACAGCCCCCCAAAACCAGTGAATTGGTTCCACGTGTCTCTGTGAAGCCAGACATTTGCTATTCCTGAACTGACATGAAAACTTGTATTTAACGTTTGTTGCAAAGTTGCACACAGCAGGCGAAAAGGAAATGGTAAGGGGCATTGTTCTGCAAGATACAGAGGCCAGTGCAGTGTAGAGCTTTCTCTTTGGTTCTCCTGAAAGTCAGAGGACTCCCAAGCCTAAGCCACCCTCCTCCTTGCCTTCCTTTTACTACTGTGAATTCCTGCTTCTAGGCATCACATATTGGCTTTCATCTTTCTGAATTAGGGTAATTCATTGTCTGAGGTAGATTGCCCCTCCAAGTTACAACTTTCTGTATTTTCATCATTGTCCTGGTGTCAAGTAGTTTTGTCACATATTCTTGAGGTTCCTCAGCTGCTTTCAACAGCTGTTCTTACTTTCAGCATTGCTAATGACAGACCACATTTTGCAACCAAGCATGCACAGTTTGCGTAATACTTACCTTCCTAACATAATTTTTCTGCATTTGTCACGTGTGGGTAAAGTGTGACATTTAGACAATCCAATCCATTTAGCTTATTCCTATTTTGTCTACAACGAAAAATCCCAGTGGAAGGAAGAATTGAAGAAATTCTGCATTTCTCCCTTGGGGCTAGAGTCTAAGGTGAAATCTATCCTATCTGATGAACATGCCTTAGGGAATGATCCTTAGCCCATGGGAAAAGTGGTGCACACTTACTTGTTCATATTTTTCAGTGTAGCAGGACAGTGCAGGGTTGAGGGAGTCCATTTTGGATGTCTGCTCTGTACCATGTTTTAGCAATGGTCCCCACAGTGAACTACCCCCCAGATTCCACTTGATTACTGTTTTGAAGGGTGTTAGCTGATTCATTCCTAAAGAGATCCCAGTAGCAAAGTAGCATTTTTGCAGGGCAGGTGCTCAGAGGACTCAGGATCCTGTAGTGAGTGGGGAAGGTCAGTTATCTTGCTGTGCAGGTGTGCTGTAATGCTCCAGGCATTTTCTCCTGCAAAATTGTGACAGCAAAGAGAGACTAGCAGGAGGCATCTTCCAAGCAATGGTGCTGTTTGTGAGCCCCCACACCAGTTACGCTGCCTTGACACGAAATGTATCAGGAAGTGACACAGATAAATGTCATGCCAGGTTTCTTTTCTTAGCAGGTGTGAAGGACTTGGCTCCTGAGATGTGTTGGGTCTTGCCAGCTTGTGGCCCTGGGAACTTTCTGTTTACAAAAAGCCTTATCAAAGTAAGATAAGGCTGATAAGTCAGATATCCATGCATTAGCAGAATGTATTTATGCTGATAAATTTCTTGAGGCACAGTTTTTCGCAGAACTGGACTTTGGTATTGTTTTGATATTTTTGAGGGAGAGCTTGCCTCCATCCTGCTGAAGCATGACGTGTCATACGGGGTCCATATCCACGTTTGTAATACAGAGGTTAAAGCAAGAGTTGTTTCTATCTTTCCTCAGCTGAAAAACTGATTTGAAAGGCCTTGTAGACTTGATGTCTATTGGCAGACAGCTGTCATGAGAAGAGATTTTGAATATGCATGTGACTCTGCTCTTGAAGATCTTAATGGGACAGATAGAGTAGGCATGATTCAGGCTCAGATGCTGAATAAATAGGTCTTGATTCTTTTTTCCTAAACATAGTGTTTAGGGACATTTGAAAAGCTCTGGGCAAACTAGCTGTCCTGCGTGGCCTTGCCCGCTGATCCAGAAGGGTTCAGATTTCCCACAGGTCTCAAGTCAGATCTGCCAGTGACATCCAGGGATCTCAGATGTCCTGCACCATCTCAAATGACACTAAAGGCCTATGCCAAGGCAGTAATTAAGACCCTGCACTAGGGGATGGGATTAATCTTCAAAGTGGACACCTAAATGTGTCTAAATAGAGTTGTATGCCTAGCTGTGAGGTAGATGTTAAGCCAATTTTAGCCAGTGGAGACTGGTTAACACAGTCAGTGAAGCCTGCAGAGCTACCTAGGTCACTCTAACTTACATTTAGTCAGCTAACAGCACTCTATGTTCCACTGGGACAGATTTGGGTGGTCTGTGATGACAGCTTAGGCACCTAGGGTGGGATACAGCAGCCAGCTGAGATATCCACCTGGCCTAAATAAGAGAACTGAGATCTCACAATTTTGGTGTCATATCTGGTCAGTCCTGTGATGATGTCTCAAATGGCCCCTATGTACTTATGCTGGAGCAATTAAATCCTGCCCTTTACAGATACCCTTACAGATACCTTTATTTGGTCTGGAGCTGATACCAACCCGCTTTACCTCTGCTAATTTTTTGGATGTTCTTCCTGGTATCTGGAGCTTTTGCACTTGTGGCTTTTACATCATGCTAGCTACAGTCTTTTTTCTATATTTTCTTACAGCTCCAGCAGATCCAGTACTGGGTTTTTTTTTCATACTCTTATAAATTTATGCTTACAGACAATTTAGCTCTCACCAACTGAAAACAAGGAATCCTTCTTGTGACCAACAGTAGCCACCTGTGACTTGTAGTGTTTCAGCTAATTTGGAGGAAAGTTTTGATATCTTCCCTTTCTCTTGAAGAGCAAATCTATCAGATTAATAGGTGAGAGTGTATACAGAAGAAAATTGTTCTTTTGTCTTGTTTTCCTTCCTTTTGTGATGATTGTTTTGCAGCTCTCCTAGTGAAAAAGTGAAAGCCAGCATTTTTTGAATCTGTCCCTTCAGAAATACACCTTTAAGCACACTTAAAATGGATTTTCCCCCTTCATGATATGAGTGGTAGAAAAAATTGTACACAAGCAACACATGGCCTTTGAGAAACAGGTATTTTTGAGTAAATTACCAAATGATTATTAAGCTCACTTGTTGGATATAATACAAGGGACTTTGATATTGTCAAGGGTTATGCTAAAAGGGTAGAATGGAAGTAATTACTGGAAAGATGATATTCAACTACATTGGGGAGTGAAGGAAATTCTACAAGTTTAAGCAGACCCTATGATTTAGACATATTGAGAAATTAATTGGCGTGTAAATCTTCTCTTTGTCAAAGTGTCAGGACTTAACCAATTTAAAGTGAGAAATCCCTTTGCAAAATACCAAAGCCCTGACTTGTATCTCCACCCAGGATTTAAGTCGTGAAACCCTGACTGTCTTCAGGTGAACAGGATGTTTCTTCCATGTATTTGGTTCGGAGACAAAACTTGGTGAGTCCTCTGGAGAAGTTCCCTAGGCAGTGAAGGATATGCACCCCTTTCTGCTAGTGGTCTCCAATGCATGTTCAATATTGCTTGCAACCACCTTCTCCCTTGAAGCCCTTTGTCTCTAGAGTCAACCAGACTCTGACCAGCCTGGTATGATGGGGAAGACTTATTATAATATACTGTAGCTTGCCTACCTAGTGAAGAGTGTTACAAGGGATGTGTCAGATGTTGTCCTAAAAATGAGTGACATAAATGTCAAGAAATTTCATTGTTGCTGTCATGTTTGACCTCCAGTCTTCTTGCATAAGTCTTCAGTAAAAGTTGTCTTTTCAGTAGTCTTTCTTTACAAGGGAAGGGTGATATAGCTTCCATTCCTCTCTTTCTATGACTTTAAATAACTTGCTGGAATTAATTTTTTACTGTACTGTTTTCCTTACATTCTCCAGGATTTGATTTGGTATTTATAATTTTTTTTTTACTGTGATATTTTTATTTTTCTACAGCTGAAGTCCCATGGAATGACTCTGTGCCTCCAACCTTTTAATCTCTTATGAAATTAGAGGTATATAACTTATTAGCATGTGAGAATCTGGAGGTACACAAAAGCTTTAACAGCAGATGTTGAGATGTCATCATCATCAAAATTTGAAGGGACACTGTATCTAACTTCTGTGAGCCATTACGTTATTGTATTCATCAGTTCATTAAGAAGGCACAGGAGCCAACATATAATGGACAGTTATGGCAGAATCATTTGTTCTGGAACAGATTATCTTTCCTGTCCACATTAGCTTTGTGACAAACTTATTTTCATTTCAATTTCCAAGTTCACTTCCACTCAAACAAAGGTAATGGAGAACTTGAAAGTTGCTCTCCCATAGATAATTTTAGGAATTTAGTAAGCACTTCCAGTAAGAAACTTCTTCCATTGTCAGGTGGACCTTTCCTCTGAAGTCTGCTTCTTTAGTTCCCAATTTTTATGAAGGTCTCTCTAAGAAAACTTTGCTGACTTTCTTCTGGTACGATTCACAGCCTTACTCATTTAGAATAGTGATATTAGATTGGGGATGCTCTTTCTTGTATTTGAAGGCAAGTTATTGGGATAATCTAAGGTGTGTTATGCAGTTAAATTTATTAACAGTATTTCTTATATATTTCTGGATATTATGATGAGATTTCCAGCTATTTTTACATGCATAGTTGTTCAGACAAAAAGGGTAGGTAGGGTACATCTGATCTGATTATAGGGAAACAAGATCTTATTCAGAGTGTTAAGAAATCTTAATTTAGAAAAAAAACCAATGAAGCAACAACCCTGTTTAATGAGTGTTGCCTTCTGGTAGAATGTAGCTTTACACTTCTTGCCTTCCAGTCCCCATTGAAGGGGTTGGTCATTTTTCTGTTTGTTTATGCTGGTTTATTTGATTAATTATATTTAAAATTTAGACCTGGAAGCTGTTATTATCCTTCTGCATTTTGGAAGTGGATACTAGTAGCCCATCTTCTTCAACTGATAGTCTATATTAAGGATTTCACCAACAAATATGAGGACATACTAAATTAAACAAGAAAATTCTGCTGTTGGGAATTTGCTTAAATTTGTTGTATATAGATTGGAGCCTCCACTGGAATACATATGAGGGATTTTCATTATGGTAAAAAGGCTGGAAACTGCTGCCGTAGAAAACCACATTCTCTAGAAATTAATCTTTAAATTAAAGACAGGCCCATCTGTGTGCAGCACCAAATTGGAATTGGGAGATATAACTCAAGGGTAGGCCTCGTGATACTGCTTCTCCAAAGTGTAAATTTCACTTGTTTCCACATTGTGAAAACAATATTTTGAACATTAAGGGAAAAAAGTGCTTTGTTCCATTGAAAGTTGAAAACTTTACAAGGTACTAAATAAAATAGAAGTCACAATACTGTGTTTGGAGACTTTAGTAACTTTAACATTCCAGCTGCTTATTTTTAATAATATTTGAGATAAAATATATGCTAATTTTAATACATTTATCCATAGGAAAATACTTAAAATTGCACTAGTAGGTAAATAAGTGAACAGTCATTATAAATCTTGTATTCCTAGGCAAAGTAAATGTAAATTTCCAAAGACAGTTCATCCCAGTCACCTTGGACATCTGCTTTAGTAAGGAATGAATGTCCTTTGAAGCTTCCTGTATTTCTCCACTGATAACAGACCAGAGCCTGGAAAAGCAATTAAGACTAAATGCCTGTTTTAGGTGAGATTAATTCTAGCCTATTGCCAAGGGCTCAAGTCGGGCATCCATAGATAGGTGCCTTAGGCCATCAAGTATCTCAAACATGTACATGGGGCTGGCAGATATCACACAGGAGTTATGGGAGACTGGTGGTGACCTTCTGTAGTAGTAGCAGAGGTGCAGGTAGGATGCCTTAGGGCAGGGGTCCTCAAACTTTTTAAACAGGGGGCTGGCGCGCGGATGAAGTGGCAGGCAGTCATCTGTGGCTGCTTGGTTTCCCCCCCCAACCCCCGGCCGGGGGTGGTGGTGGTGTGTGTTCTGTAAATACCGGGGGCCGGATTGAGGACCCTGGGGGGGCGTATCCGGCCCATGGGCCGTAGTTTGAGGACCCCTGCCTTAGGGAATCTCAAATGGCTTTAGGTGCCTAGGGAAGGTAACTAAATCAAACCAAAGGGATCATCTCCATTTTAATAATGTGAACTGTTGACTGGCCATTCCCTGAAGTCCTGAACAAACAAAAGTACTTTCTGAAGTCCTGAGAGTGCCAGTATTGTGGCTCACTGGTTCTTCAAGATACTCCTCTTGGGCATACAATAAAGCAGATTATATCTTTAGGCTTCCTATAGGTGATTCTAGATGTGATAGTAAGTGCCATCCCCATATTCCCTATCATCCCATGTTTGTGCCAGCAGCAATGATTCTAACATCTGCATTCAGTCTTATGGGCAGTGTCTCTTGCCTGACAATTTGCAACCAACCCAACCCAACAGTATGGTATAACAACACTACAACTCCTCTGTAAGGCTGTGGAGTACATCTGAGTAAGCACTCCTTTAGAAACCGAAATCCATCAGAGAACAGGTCTTGGTAAAGATTCTGACACAGTCTTTAATGTAATTTTGCTGATGCTGGATCCAAAGTCATGATGCTTTATAAATGGTGCCCATCATTAACTTGTTTCTTCTGGCAAAAATCTGAAACTGCTTCGTATCAGTTTAGCTTGTAATTGCATAAGGAAGTGAACTGTTGTGTTTCCTGATTGTAGAGGCTTGGAGGTCTTGAAAGCAAGCTGGGGAGCAACTTTCATAGTGAAGCTGCCAGCAATTCTGCAGAAATCACAGGGACATAGGTTCTTTATGATGGATAATGAAGGGGTCTTCAAACTGTATAGAGTCAAGTTCCTTCACCTGCTAACTAACAGATTATTTTGCAAGACCTTGCATTTGTGAGGTGTCAGAAATAGTGGACATATTCATCTCTGCTCACTTAGCATTATTGTGAGAGTGTGTTTAAACATCTGTGTGTTTGCATTTGCAGCTTTAATGTTACGTTCATGTTGCACTTCATTATGGATGCAGCAAAGACTGAGGAAACAGAAAGGAAACCGTGAAGAGGCTACCCTTCTTGGTAGCAGCCTAGGAAATAAGATGACAGAATTAATTATTTATACTGTGGAACGTCTTCATTGGCAGGTGGTGTTGTGAGGAAAGGGGGAGGTCAAAAACCACATCTACTTATATTTTTGTGGTGGAACAGCAGAAGAAATAAGAAGCAAGCAGTTAAACATTACATGTATTCAAAATCTAGGAATGGAATTGCAAATTGGTTACTGGAAAGTACTTGTCCCACACATCAGAAAGTACTGGGATCCTAAATCTAAAATTACCGTGTTTGAGGACAACTTATAAGACAGAAAAAAAAAGACCTGGTAAGGACCTCCAGAGATCAGCTTAGTATTTAATAGATTGAAAAGACAGGACATCACTGGAGGTGACTGGAGTTCCGCAGATAATCCTGGCGTTGCTTTCATCCTTTGAATACAGACCACCATAATCCTTCAGGCAGGATGGAACAATGCCATGAAGATGGATGCTTCAAAATGTCCTGTGAAATAATGGTGAAAATACATACAGATAAGCCACTCCATCTGTTAATACAGCTTTTGTTTCTTTCGAGGGGAGCCTCTGCTTTGAAAAAAAAAATTGAAATGTGACAGTTATAGATGTGACTTTAAAATAAGACAATGAAAAGATATTTGTAAGACATTCAGATACATCCCTGATTGATAGATAGATAGATAGATAGAAAGAAAATAGCATATTAGATAGAGGCAATAAAAATATCAACTGTCAGTGCAATGGGAACACTGCATTTTAGGGGAAGTATTATATTGTTATAAGATGCTTGGGAATAGTATCTAGTTTAAGGAATAGCCAGGTAGAATTTAAATACTTTAGAATCCTATTATTTGCTCTTTGTGTCACAATAGCATGTAGTGGTCCTAACTGGGAGATACCATATTTTACCAGATGTTGAGCAATACAAACAAAAGATAACCTCTTCCCAGAAAAGTTAGATTTTAAGCAGACAGGCTAGATATAGGTGGGAGGATATGCAGCTTGTCTGGGGTCACACAGCAGCAATTCCTTAATGTTGTGGTCTAGTCACCCATTCAAAAAATTACACTGCCAACAAGCTGTAGATATCTGAGCTCTCCCAGCCTCAGTGTTGTGTGCAGTGACCTGTGAACATTTTCTGTGCTGAAAAAGTGCTATTCTTTTCCTTAGTGACACAGGAGTTGACTGCTGAATTATCTAGTAGTTATTTTCGTAGAATCATGGAATGATTTAAGTTGGAAGGGACCTTTAAAAATCATCTAGTCCAACCCCCCTGCTGTGAGCAGGGACACCTTCCACTAGATCAGGTTGCTCAAAGCACCATCCAGCCTGACCCTGAACACTTCCAGTGATGGGGCATGTTTCTCTGAGCAACCTGTTCCAGAACCTCCCGCCCTCATCATAACCAATTTCTTCCTTATGTCCAATCTAAATGTACCCTCTTTCAGTTTAAGACTGTTGTTCCTTGTCCTGTCACTACAAGCCCTGGTAAAAAAGTCTTCCTCCATCTTTCTTATAAGCCCAGTTTAAGTATTGGAAGGCCACAACAAGCTCTTCCTGGAGCCTTCTCTTCTTCAGGCTGAACGACTCCAACTCTCTCAGCCTTCCTTCACAGGAGAGGTGTTCCGCCCCTCTGATCATGTTTGTGGCCCTCCTCTGGACCTGCTCTAGGAGGTGCATGTCTGCCTTGTAGCAGGGACCCTGAGGCTGGATGCAGTACTCCAGGTGAGGTCCCGTGAGAGTGGAGCAGAGGGGGAGAATCACCTCCCTCGACCTGCTGACCACACTTCTTGCGGCACAGCCCCAGGATACAGTTGGCTTTCTAGGCTGTGAGCACACATTGCCAACTCATGCCCCATTTCTCATCCACCAGTACCACTAAGTCATTTGGCTCAGGGCTGCTTTCAATCAGTTCATCCCCCAGTCTGTGTGGATATTGGGGATTGCCACAGCCCAGGTGCAGGACCTTGTGCCTGGCCTATTTGAGCTTCACAAGGTTCACATGGGCCCACTCCTCAAGTCTGTCAAGGTTCCTTTAGATGGCCTCCCTTCCCCCTAGCCAAAACAACCACACCACTCAGCTTGGTATGCTTGAGGGAACTGTTTCTGAACGTTGAGTTCTTTTCTGCACTTTAGCTCCTACATTCACAGGAAATAGTTGATGCAGTCTGTTGCTGGCTGCTAAAATGTTTGAGCCATGATACTTCATAAGATTCTACAATTTGGGATCTTTTTGAACCAAACACAGATTTTTGAGCAACCAAGATTTCATTCTAGCACTTCCTCCATGTGGTAACAGCCCCTTGGGAGAGTCCTGTGACAGTCCTGTGCCTGCTGGCTGCAGTGATTTCTCCAGCCTCCAGGTCTCTCCCATCAACACTTATCAGAAATTTTCTCAGGTTAGGCTTTAAAAAGTAATTTCTCTTTTTAAATAAAGACACAAAGTTTATCTTCTTGAGAAGAAGTTATACTGTTATTTTAAATGTTTTTTTATAGCGGAGGTTTAGAACTCCTAATCATGATAATGGAAGTATAGTGATTTCTTTGAAATGTTATAGATATAGTGGGTATGTATGTATAAATATGTACATATATACCTGTAAAGTTACCAACTCTAATAAACACTAAGGTTGCATGTGGTAGTTAAGAAATAAACACCTATACATTATAACTAAGAAAAAGTATGAAGAATGAAAGAAAATTGACATATCTGGCTGCCTAGTGAGCAATGACTTGTTGAACCCCAGACTGGGATGCTGTGAATTTCTTTTTGTTGATTCTGTCAGGACTTCGGTACGCTTGGATTTTGGTTTTCTTCATGTGCTGCTGTGGGGCTCCTCTGATCTTACCATGGCTAATCACCTAGTCTGCTGAGAGAGAAAAGAGCCCCTTCAGAGAGTGATCCAGGGCACTCCAAGCCAGGTCTTTCTGTTAGGTGTCCATGCAAGGTATTGGCAGTGGGGAGGCTGCAGGGGTAATTTTTGTAAGAAGACACCAGCAGCTGCCCTGAAGGTTGGACAGAGCCAATTCCAGCTGGCTCCAAGATGGACCCGTCATTGGCCAAAGCTGAGCCAGTCAGTTGGTAGCACCTCTGTGGTAACATATTTAAGAAAGGGTGAAAAAAGCAGTGCAGCAGCAGCTGGGAGAGAGGAGTCAGAAAATGTGAAACAACTACACAGACACTAGGTTCACTGAAGAAGGAGGGGGAGGAGGTGCTCCATGGTGGGGCAGATATCCGCTGCAGCACATGGAGACCCCAGGCCAGAACAGGCTCCTGACAGGAACTAGAGCTCATGGAGAGGAGCCCCGGCAGGAGCAGGTTTTCTGGCAGGACCTGTGCCCTGTGGGGGACCCACACTGGAGCAGCCTGTTCTTAAAGGACTGCATGAAGGGACTCATGCTGGAGCAGTTTCTGAAGGACTGCAGCCTGAAGGAAGGACCACGCTGGAGTAGAGAAAAAGTGTGAGGAAGAAGAGACAGAGAAGAGCTGTTACGGATTGACCTCAACTGCCATTCCCCATCCCTCTGCACTGCCTGGAGGCAGGGATAGTGGAGGTTTTGGAAATGAAGAAGTGAAGTTGAGCCTGGGAAGAAGGGAAAGGAACAGCGGGAAAGTGTTTTCATTTTTGTCCCTGTTTTTCATCATCCAACTCTATTTTTATTTTAATTTTCCCCTAGTTGAGTCTGTTTTGCCCATGATGGTAATTGGTAAGTGATCTCTCTGTCTTTATCTTGAGCCTTGAGGTTTTTAATCCTATTTTCTTCCCTGTTCTGTGAGAAGGGGGAGTGAGAGAGAGATTGGGTGGATGTTTGGCAGCTGACCAAGGTCAGCTCACAACAGTGTTGAAGACACAGGTGCAGTTGGAGCAGGAAACTAAATTCCCTTTTGACAAAGTTTATCTCTCCATCCGCTATATTACTAAGGTATTTTCAGGTGGTATGTAAAATCCAGTTTTATAAGGTGGTTCTAATTTGCTAATGAACTCACCTGAGATATGAAAAACAGACAAATTTCTTGTAAAAATATTTTGAAAACTTTTCCCCTTTGTGCACAATTGAAAGTATATGTGTTCATGCATATGTATGTGTGAATTTAATCTATGTCCTTATCAATATGTCTGCTGTGAATATGCACCCTCACCTGTGTACATACATACCTACAAAGAGGTCTTCCCAGTTCACACAGAAGCTAACAGTCATGCAGAATTAACCAGAAGCAGCAACGTGTTTTCCTTGTTTAAAGAAAAGCTCAGTTCATATGGATTCTGGACATCATTTACTCAGGCTTGAGTTATATTGGCTTCTTCTCCATTTGAATAGATTTCCATTCTACAGAAACTACTGCTGGTATGTCAAGCTGTACAGTTTACAGATCCTGTAAATGCCTTGTTTTCTAAGAAATAGCTGTACTTAATTTCTCTTTGGTCCAGTTGTACTGTTTGTGTACACTTGCCTATCAAAATAATTTTTCCATAGCATAAGCTACTTCCTAAATGGCAAAGTAATAATTAATTTTTCCATTTTATCATCACTGTAAAAAATGGTATCATATTATCTGATTTTGCAAAAGGGAGTTAATAGCCCATTACTCACAGTCATTCTAATACTCTCACACGGCCTATCTTTAGAGAGGGGTGAGCTCTAAGGAGAAAAGTTTTACCTCTTATTCACTTCCCTGGGAGCTGGAAGGCCACTCTTTCCCTTTCAGTTGCAGGGCATCCTCTGATAATTCCAGCTGTGCTTCTCTTCTGAACCAGTGGTGGTGTGCAGAGTAAGGTGCTTGCCCTCATAGTCCACTCAACTACATCCTTACCAGTAAACTGGACCAAATCACAGGCTCCTACACTGGCAGACACTGAGCCCTGCAATTAATCATTAATTAATATATGTAATTTTGGAGCTGTGCAAGCTAGCCCTCTGCCAGATGGTGGCTGAGTGTTGTTCAGGAGACAAACTGAGCCAAGAAGGAGGAAAAAGATGGGTATACAGGTACCCACTGCATTCTGCCATTTCAGTCATGGCCAGAAAACAGGCACTGGCCCGCTTAATTTTCTAGTATAGGTATAATTTTAGCCAATCCTGCTGTACAGTGCTGGACAGGTTAACAGTGAATATCCCAAGCCTTCTGATACCATGCCTCAAAAGGGAGAGATGGACAAACATGGCACCAGTCGTCTTCTGGGAAATGATGCAATCCAATAATATCAAGAGACTGACTGTTCATCCAAAATTTTTTTGGAAGAAGGGCACTATGAAAATTTTGTCAGAGGGGTTGTAGTATAAAAACAAGAAAGCAGGAAAGACTGTTACCCACATAGTGGTCAGTGGGTTCAGTCGACTTACAAGTTTGAATTGCCCTGCCATTCAATTCAGGGTGCAAAGGAAAAGCATCATTCAAGAGGCATTTGAGATGCTAGCTATTTTGTATAGAAAAGATTGAACTACCTAGCCTAGGAGATTCTCTTTGCAACAATTTGGTAGCCATCTGTCTACACTCTGACTGTATCACATGCTAGAAATTAATCCAACACTTACGAAGATTTTAGGTTAGTTTTAAAGGGCAAGATGAGATCTTCAAATGCAGATACAATTCTGCCGCCTTCTGTGTATAGTCTGAATGTTTTAGAGTCTTCCGTGGCAAAACAATTTTTTCTTCCTCAAGGAGGTGACAATAACAGGTAAGATTCCTCACCCCCCACCTATTCCTAATAAAATTCCTAGGTCATAGGAAGCTAACAGACTCACATCACAGTGTTTTGTAGACCTGCCATTCCTATTACCCAAAGGGTAAGTTATTATCTAGAATAAGACAGTCATGCCTGCAAAAACATGCATGTTTAGGTCAAGCAACTATGGAAAATTATTTTTGAAATCTCTTATCTATGTCACTTTCCAGTAGAAAGGATGTGTGGAAGAGTGAGCTGCTGAACAATTTGTATTTTGTGTGTCAAATGCCTGTCTAAATAACAAGACGAATCGGGCAGGATAGCAGTATTTTAGAAATCATGAAGCTAAATAAAAAGAAATGAGTGTTAAGTATGGCAGAAAGACTGGAAGGGTAACAGAGTAGGAGAACTGAAAGAGGATAAAGCTTGTTACACAAGTAGGTTGTTCAAAGAAGAGGGGAAAAAAAGAAAACGAATCAAAAGATTCATAGGGTAAGTAGAATAGAAGCAAGAAAACAGACAATAATTTACTTAATGAGGAAAACCAAATTAGTAAATAATTATGTTAATTGATTTAGGAGATGACTAATATGGACAGAATGGTTTTGGACTGGAAAGCAGAAAGAAAAAAAAGGATAGTTATGATGGTATGGAACACAAGGTGAAATAATTTAGAGGGACAGACTTCAAGAACTAAAAAGAGAGGTACATTAAGGAGATGTAAATTAAGTGACACAGACCTGCCAAACTTGAGCGGGAGTCAAGATACTTAAGTCAGAAGTCATTCTAGGAAATGTAATTCTCTATATATTGTAACATGAAGTGTGAAACTTGCTAAGAAATCTAAGCCAAGGGTATTTTCTCGGTCATTATGGATGATGTAGCTACTGCACCACTGGTATAGTTACCAGTTTCTGTTCTGCAGCACACTGCTCATCACTCGATGCTCGGTTGGCAGACTGAACAAACCAGCTGCCAAAGAGACATCTTTTCATCCCCTGTGCTTCTTGAGCAATGGTATAGAGGGGAGTTTCTCCAGAGCAGGAGCTATTTAACCCAAGCACTCTCAGTTCTGGTAAAATTTGGATAAAACAAATTGAGAGCTAGGAGTTAGAAGTTGAGGTTGCTAAATATGCTGGCAGTTGTGTTAACAGCCATTTCCTCAGCTGGTTTTTAAGCATTTTTAAAGGAAGGCATAAAAAAGAGCTTGTTTTTACTGTCATCAGGTGTGCAAGAATGCAAATAAAGGCTGTTCTCACCTGCAGCCTTGCGAAGTCGATGGCAAGATTCCCTTTGCTGCCAGGGCAGCCTGGCCAAGGCCCTCTGGCTGTTACCTGGCATGCTTTGTCCATGCATTACACAGCCAGCCTTCTCAGGAGATCCTACAGAAATAGGTGGACAAATCAGAATAATCTCATGAAATACCTATTGCATTCCATATGCTACATGTAACTAACAGACATGTTTCAGTTTTCACTCCCATGCTGTAGTGGCACATAGGTGAATTGTTTTTTAATGGCAAAAATTATAATAGAAGGATTGATGACCACACATTTGTGAAATTCATGTGTTCCAAGGGTGCTGAACTTTGCTGGGTGACACTGACACAGTAATATCTCGGAAAGAAAATGGTACAGGTATAGCTTCAGAAAGGAGCGTGAAATATCATACCAGTCTCAGGACTGGTAACTACTGTTCTTCCAGTGCAAGATGGCCAAGCTTGAAAAGTGTCTTTTGTCCCTAAAGCTTCTAACAGCCCTGGGCAGTGGCATTCCTTAAAAGTTTGATGCTATGTTTGCATGTGTTTCACTGTATTGGGTATGTCAGTAATACTAAGATTGTCGAATCTTCCGTAAGTAACACGAGAGGAGAGCAGCAACATTAATGTAGGGGAGGCCTCTCTCTTGCATTTGCTTCCAGTGATGCACAATAAAACGGTTTGATAAATTAGAAGCTTTTGTGAACAAGCCATAAACAATACTGAAGCCTATGTTTATTAAAAGATCTAAATATACTCAAATGGATTATTTTTGTCAGAATAACATTTGACAAAGCATACCTCCTAAACAATTCCATTCTGTGTAGCTGATGGAGAAAAAAATAATTGTTTCTATAAACTAAATAAATCTGTTCTTGTGCCAAAGCTATAGAAGACAAATCTTTATTCAAATATGTAGTGAAGTAATAAACCTGTTTAAGAGACAAATTTAATGTTTTTTGTGACTATATATTTACAATAATTGTTTATATTTTTATTTTAGTAGCAGTTTTACTAGAAAGAAGTTTGTTCCTTAAAAAATCCTGTTAATTCCAGGAATGGAATAAAGAATTACAGTAGTGGTCCTAGTGGAACTGTTCTTCATAGATCTGTTTTTGTTTCAGAATAGAGAACAAAACAGCATGAAATTATGCAGCTATAACTATAAACAGCAAAAGAAAAGGAAGAACTATTTAATTTGATCCAGGCATAAATATCTAGAAGTGATGGTAAGAGCCACACCGTTCGCTCACTTCTGTAAAAAGAGAATCAGGGCTGTCCTGTCATGTTATCTTTGTACTGCACTGAACATAGTAACAGCTTGATTAATAGCTGGCTCTTGTGGTCACAGTCACAATACAATTTAGCATAAGCATCTTATTAGCAACTTTCCTAAGCACTTAGCCATCTTAGTCCCAGTTTGAAAAAATGACTGGTGGTTGGACAGTCAAACATTCATTCTGTAACTTGTATTCTCTGAACCACCACACATTCTGTGTCTGAAAAATGAACACAGGCTGTTAATCCTAGGTGTTGGGAATCCCATCTGGTTAGATGCTTTATGGTGCAACTGCATTTCTTCAGGAGCCTGGCTGGGCACTTAGGGTAGAAGAATCATTCTTTGCTCCCTCTGCAGACAGTAGGAAAGGGGAGGAACAAACAGCAGCAAAGCTTTTTGATAACAAAGAGTGCAGATGGTCTTTTGAAGTAAATATGAATTTGTTCTTCCTGTACTCCATGCGAAACTGACATCTGCTAGTCAAAAACATCTCTTAACTCATGACCTCTCATCTAGAGCAAGCTCATATTAAACCATGTTATAAATCACTGAGCTCATGGATTTTTAGCTCCTCACCAAATCTGGCACTCAATTTCATATGTGTTTGTGTATTTGAATGTTGTCAGTATTCAGGTTTTGTAGCTTGAATTATGGTGAGGTAGCGAAGTGATGGCAAACAAGTCAAGCAGCTACAGTTATATAGCAGTTTTTATGGCATTATGGCTTATGCTATAGTCAGAAAAAAAAGCCAAAACCCATTAGTATAAAGGGTATTCCTGACTGTAAACTCAGTTACACTTCTGTTTCACCAACTTAGTTAAAAAGAAAATAAAATAACCTTTTTTTTTATTTAAAAAAAATATTGTTTCACACCTAAACAATATCTAATCAAATATAAACTTACATTTTAGATCTCTGTATCTGAGCAATCACTATGAGAAAAAAAGAAAAGTGCTTCTGTGGGTCAGTTTGGTTAGCCAAATGTATATGTCTGCTTCAAGACAAGATGAACACAGAATAACAATGCCTGTTTCTCTCTGTTGACTAAAGCAGTACTTCAGCAACTGCATCTGCTGTAAGATGCCTGTATTGTGTCTGAGGGATATCATGCTAGTGATGTAACATTTGTGCAAACCACCATCTAGGGTCTCCATACTCAATGGGGAGAGACAGTCACCTCTAAATGTAGCACTCATCTTCCTCATCTCAAAGAAAAGAAGGAATAGAAAAAAAGAAAAAAAAAAAAAAGAAAGAAAGGAAAGGTTGCTCAGGGCTGTGTCCACTTGGGTTTTGAGTATCACCGCTTCTCTCAGGTTTTGTACATGCAAACGTGCTTCGGGTGCACTCTTTCCCATCATCCAGATCATTAATGAGCATGTTGAACAATACTGACTCCACTATGGACCCTCCCTGATACACACCACTAGTGACTGGCCTCCAGCTCGTCTTTGTGCCACTAATCACAACCCCTTGCACCCAACAGTTCATTTGTTTTCTGATCCACCTCAGTGTCTAATTATCAAGCATGTACTTCTTTAGTTTGAGGATGTTATGGGATCTAGTGTCCAAAGCCTTGCTGAGGTCAAGATAACAAATATCCATGGCTCTTCTGTCATCCACTGAGATAGTAATCTCTTTGTAGATTTTGTTGGAGTTTGTTCAGGCATGTTTTCCTTTTCATAAATCCATGCTGATTAATCCAAATCACCTTCATGTCCTTCATGTTTTTGGAAGTAGTTTCTAGGTAGATGTGCTCTATCGTCTTCAAAGGGAAGGAGCCAAGTCTGATCAGCCTGTTATTCCCCAGATCCACCTTCCTCAGGTTAGAAGAAACATTTTCTTCCTCTAGTTTTCAGGAATTTCCTGTGATTGCCATGACCTTTCAAAGAGGCTGGTCAGCTCCTTCAGCAGTCATGGGTGTATCCCATCAGGTCTGATGGACTTGTGTATGTCCAGTTTGTTTACATGTTCCTTAACCTGGGAGGGTAAGCCTTCCTTGCTCCAGACTTTCCCACTGGCCTCATGGATCTGGGATTGCTAAAGGGAAGATTGAAGAAAAGATAGTATTGAATACTTCGCCCTTTTCCACATCCTTTGCCATCAGGTCCCCTGCCCCATTCAGCAGCGGGCCCACATTTTTCCTTTTATTTTGCACTTATTATTTCCACATTATTTTGCAACTAATATACCTGAAGAATACTTTCTTGCTACGTATCACTTGCCAGATGCAGTTCCAGGTGGGATTTGGCTCTCCTAATTCCATTCCTCCTTTCCACCCTGGCTTGTTGTTCCTAAAGAACTTTTACCTGTCCATTGCAACACTCCATCTGTGTGCGCTATCCCACCCTATATGTATTTCAATAAGATTGTCACCCTGCAACTGCACACAAACCTCTTGTTCCTCCATGCACAAACTTCAGGAATACCCAGTTATACTGATTTTCCAGAAAAGGTGTGAGAACTTCTCCTATGATACTGTCCTGTAGTCACTCCCTTATTTATGTGCATATAGTTGAGGTGGTCACCCTTCAGCCCTGTTTTGATGATTGTGATGCCTCTTTTGTCCACATCACAGCCTTTGCTTGCCATCCCAGCCCACCGCTTCCTCACTTCATTGTTAGTCAACATCTCCCATCTGCATTGTTTCTAGTTCAAAGACTATGACCAGGCTGGCCAGCATATTGGCAAAGATGCTTTTGTCCTGCTGGTGCATGTGGATTCCTCTCCCTTACTACAGATCCTTAGATGGGGTTCCTTAGTCCTCAGAGAAGGTCCTATGGTCATAAAACCAGAATCCCCTGTTGTAAATACCAGTTGTGCAACAAGTTGTTCATGCACAAAATCCATTCACTCCTCTTCCACCACTTCACCCTCACTGGCAGGAAGGAAAAGAAAAACCACCTGAGCTCCCATGCTTGTGGACCATAATGGTCCAAGGGTCAGATAAGCCTTAGAGATTTCTTCACAATGTCCCAGATCTAGAGCTTTCTGGAAGTCACAGCCTCCTGTAGGTATCCTCATGGGGCAGAACCAGCACCCTGATGCTCCTTGAAGGGTTCCAGGAATCTCCCAATGATCTCAGATAATTTCCCAGAAGATCTAGAAGAACTCAAAACAGAGCCCAGAAACTTCTGTCTCTTTTGGTGGTGCTCTATTTGAGAATAATTCAAAACTCCTTGTCAGACTAACTTAAATTTTTTTGCTGTTATCAAAGAAGAGGTTCACATGACAGACTGATTTTTTTTTGACAAAAAATTCCAAATAATTTGATTTATTTTCCTCATTTGGCAATGAATCAAAAAATTCTTCACTCCAACAGCATCAGAAGAAAAAAGAAAATACAAACCCTGCAGCTGCTCCTGTGGCATTATTGGGAAATGATGGTTTGGTGACTCCCTTTCCCCTTACTCCCTTTCCTCCCTGTTGCTCTCCTTTCCTCTCTGTTGCTCTCTTTTCCTCCTTTTCCCCACCCTTCCCCCGCTTCCCCCCTTCATTTTTCTCTCTCTTTATCACATATGAACTTTGCCTGTATTAGCACCAATTTGTAGCTCAGCAATATGTGGTCTGAATTTTTACCTGAACTGTTGGTTTGGTTTTTTTTGTTTCTGTCCTGGAGGGCAAATTATCAAAACAACGCTTCTCTGGCTAACATGGGAAGAGACTTGAGACAATCATGCTAATATGCATGGGGGCAGCACTACTGTCATCATTAGGAACTGAAATGTTCAGGGATTCAACAAACATCCAGTTCTCCAAATATTTAGTTCAGGGAGCTCCCCCAAAGTCAGTTGGTGCTCCACAGGCAAGGAGGCAAAAAGCTGTTCCTTGAAATTACAAATGCAGTTGATTAATGCCATTGGTTTTTGATTTAAACTGATTCAGTAACTTGTGAGAAAAACAAATTGCTTCCTTGGTGGCAGTTTCATGCATAAAGCTGTAGAAAGCATAATATTTGAGTGATAGGCACTAGAAACAGATATCACTGATGGCATAATTATGCATTTACTGTAGTTTCAGATTTATCAGGACATAAAGTACATGGATTACTGCATGTTCCATGGTCTTAACACAGTTAGGGCAATTTGATTTCATCTAAACACATTAAAATCAATGCTCAGTGTTTGGTTTAATTTCAAGCATAAATACTACCAAGGGTTTTCAAGATGCATAAAGCCGTTTCTTAGTGAAATGCATATTTCATAACGTGTGTCACTTGTCCATTGTTTGGTTGCAGAGTGATATATCAATTGAGAAAGCTGGTAACGAACCACAA
Organism: Falco cherrug; assembly: GCF_023634085.1. Classification (NCBI taxonomy): domain Eukaryota; kingdom Metazoa; phylum Chordata; class Aves; order Falconiformes; family Falconidae; genus Falco; species Falco cherrug. The sequence continues at coordinate 46,951,141 of NC_073698.1, forward strand.
GTCACTCAATGAAGCATCAAATGACAGTAAATGAGAATTTGTTGCTGTCAATTCAAATTCAATCAAAAGCAGCTCACTTTATTATTTTCTACAAAGTTATGAAACTGCATTTGGAATTTATTCTCTTTCCTATGACCTTTTGTGTTGTTTTTTTTCTTTCTTTTAAAATGTAAATTACTGTAAATGCAGCTTCCAGTTTTGGGAATATTTAACTGAAGACTACTATGCTAGCTACAGAAGTTGGTTTCGGTTTGGTTTCGGTTTGTTTTTTTTTAATGCAAATGCTGAGTATCTTCTGTGATTATGGCATTTATATCAAGTTTATCTATTACAGATCTTTTCTGTCCTGGTTTCTATGATTTCCGCAACAACTACATTTTCTTTCTGTAGTGTTTCTAATTACCTTTCTGGTAATCCTCCATGCCTTTCTTCTGTTTTTATCCTCTTCAGCTCTTATGTGCCTGCTTAAATATACGCGCCTGTGCATAAACCCCATTATTTTACAAGTTCCTCATCTATTACATCCCTCTGGCTCATGTATGTGTGACATACGCATCCTTTTTATATTGTTTCACGTGAAGATCTATATATGATAAGTATGACTGGACTTCCACTGTATGTAATGTGAAAAAGCAGAATAAGTGCATAACGTTTCTACTGGTTTTAGGACCAGAGGGAGTTCTGATACTAAAAAGAGTTGAAACTGGGAGAGTAACGAATGGTGAAGAGTAGAATACAGATGCTTGGGAATAGGTCACATATTTATGATATTTAACCCTTTATTATAGAATCATAGAATCATTCAGTTGGAAAAGACCTCTAATATCATTGAGTCTAACCATCTTTATGAAAGTCTTTATTAAAGAATTGTTACATAAAGAGGGTTTTCTTTAGAACATTTTTACTTCTAGAAGCCTTTGATGACTGACTGCTGTGACTTGGAAATTATTGGTCATCTTTGGTATTAAAAATACTTCAAGCAAATGTCACTTGAGTGGGTCAGAGCAAGTAGAACAAAACTACTGTATACAGCAGTTTAATATCTTATGTTGTAATGATTGGCTTGGCATTCATTAAGATGGTCTATTTAAGCACAAAGGAAATTAGTTGTTCTGAAGCTTTGATGCAAGTTACATTTGTTCTCTAAATGAAGTTTAAAGTGATTAATGAAAAAATGTCAGTGGTAAGAGTTGCACAGACAGGAATGCTATAAAGAACTGATGACACCAGTTGACCACCTCTGGAGTTTAGAACATGGGAAACAAAGGACTGTACAGGTCATGGTTTGCGCACTTTCTGAATGTACTATGGTCTCAGGTTTGGAATATGTCATTATATTCTTTAACTCCTTTCTGCTCACAGAACAGTAGTGTAATCCACGTTGGAGGGGATGCTCTGGTCTAACTCCAAGCTGAATGCAGCCCAGCTACAGTAGGCTGCTTGGGGCTGTGTCCACTCAGCCTGAACAAACTGCCTCAGCCCCCTCTTTGCATTCTGAACTCCAAGGCCTCAGCTATTTTGCTGGCCCCTCACTGGACTTGGTCCAGTACATCAGTATGTCTCTTTTACTATGGAGCTCAAATTGGAGCATTATTCCAGATGCAGTCAGAGAGGTGTCTAATAGTGAGGAATAATCATGTCCTTTGACTTGCTGGTTACAGTTTTACCAACACAGCTCAGTATGCAGTTGGTCTTCATCTCTGCAAGAGCATGGTGCTGACAAATGCTCAATTTACTGTCTGCCATAATCACTAGTTTATCTTTTCCAAAGCTACTTTCTACCCTGTCAGCCCCCTCTACAGATCCATGGAATTGTTCCATCACAGGTATGGGACTTTGCAGTTTTCTTTACTGAACTTTGTGAGATTTCTTTCAGCTCCTTTCTCTAGCCTGTTGAGATCCCTCTGAATGCTTGCTGTCCTGTATATTGACTGTGCCTCCTGTTTTGAGGTCATTCATGAACTTGCTGAGGATATCTTCCACCTCATTCTCTGGGATGCTAATCAAGATGTTGTTTGGCCTAGCATGAAACCTTAAGGAATGCTACCAGACACCTCTTGGGTATTGTATTGCTGGTCACTACTGGCCACACTTTAATATCCAGTCACATTTTCATACCTAAGTGAGCACCATGTCCAGTGTAATTCACACTTCTGATTTGAAAATCTTGGCATATAGCATTAGTAATGTGTAGGCTTTAGACTGGAATTCTCCCAAGCCTTCACATTATAAAAAAAAATATGCATATATGAACAGCAGCCCCAAATCAGAATGAAGCCAATTCACTGTATGGTGCTGGGAATGTGGTGTAATTCCAATGAATGGCCATGCTGTGGGGGAATTAGGAGAAAAAGTATTTTGTTTGCATTTCTGCCATAACATGCCATGCCTCACAACTGCCATTTTCTGTGCATTAGCAATGACGAAGTTGTCACTGCTTTTATTACTCTGAAAATCAGTGTCTGCTTTTTCTTTATTTGTGCAAAGCTTTTCTGAAAATGGTGTTAATGTTAGGAGAAACACTTCCTATAGCACTCTATAAAGTTGAGCTGTTTTCTGCACAGCAACTGTTTACAGCATTTGAGCTTTCTTATTTTTGATGTAATAAGTAGCAGTATTTATAGGGTTTGTGTCCACGAGGAATTTTTTTGTTTTAATTTTGCAGTTGACCGTTTACATATTTTGTAGTTTTTCCCTCAACATGGTTTTAACTACAGGTTTGTTAAAATCAAGGCACACCCCCCCCCCAAAAAAAAAAAAAAACAAACCAGAACAAAAAGGTACCTTAAGAAGGAACTTGGAGACTGATACATCAATGTCATGCTGAGCACCAGGATAGCCTTTTGAGCTCTCTTTCAAGCCAGGTTTGCAGCACGTTTGGGCAGTGAATCTGGGAGCATGGTGCTGAAGTCCAGGTGCAGAGCACAGGTGGTCCTCCAGCCTGTGCAAGTGAAGCACAGGGGAAGGGGTGGCACAAGTGGCTGCTTTGATGGCTGCTCTGCCTGCTGAGGGGCTGTGGGGAGCATCCTGCTCATTGCTGCGCTTGGGAGTCCCTGTGGATGGCCCTGTAACAAAGGTTGGTAGTGGAAGCTCGAAACTACAGTGGCCTCATAGTTGTTCCTTGCAGATGGTAGAGATTGTCTTCTACCTTTAATATGCACAATGTATAGAAAATAGAAGTGGTATTATATCTTTTCAGTTACAGAGCTTCATAGTCTGTTTTTTTATTCTTCAGTGTGCGACTGTTCACACCCTGCCATGGGGGTGCATTGGCTAACCCATTTTATGGAGAACTTTCCAGTTAATGAGGAAAACAACAGGAACATCCAGACTGTACCATTTTAAAGCACTAGTACTTAGAAGAGGAAGTACATCTGTGGCATATTATTTATTAAATTATATTTTATGATTCTTTGGTACAAACAAAAATTGACTGTTTTGCCAATATTAATTACTCACTGGTGCCTCTCACAGTTCAGTCACTTCTAGGGACAGGTCTAGTTCCTCAGGGAAGTAAATATCTTACTGATTTACTGATAAAGCCACCCAGTATATATATCACCCACGTCCCATACATCACTGTCACAGGCAACAGCTTGCCTTGCTAAGTGATTCTCTTTTGCTCTTTTTGGACTTCTTTCTCCAGTAATCAGTTCATCCTACAAAACCCACATAATTTTGCCCAAGCTTATATGAGCTGATTTTGGTTTAAAACGTAATTCTATAAATTTGAATATAATGGTCGTCTTTGTGAATTTGTAGATGGTTTATCATAGACAAAAATGTTGATAACTGTCAGTAACTGGACTGTGGATTCTTCTCATGCATTTCAGGATGGTTCTCCAAATCTCTTAAAACACTTTAAAGGTTTCTGCTCTAATAAGACATTTCCAAAGTCAAGGAGTACTACTTAGATTTTGTAGATTAGGAATAAAGCATGGGTAATCTAAGGCTATAGCTGAACTTGTAAATAAAGAGGTTCAGAGATTTCAAACACATAAACTGGCCCAGTTTTGAGACTACCCTCTTGGAAAGCTCAATGTGCTGGCTAGAGATGCTTGCCATTTGTCAATAGCTCTGGCAGCAAAAGTTATGATCCAGTTCAGTGAGATTTCCAGATTATTTATAGTTCAGAATTGCTTCAAAGAAATGATACCCTAAATTTGAGGTGGGTTACAATTGCTGATCTCAGCAATAAGGCTTGGATTCATAACACCTGAAGGCACTACATTAACATACAGAAAGAACAACCTAATTGAAGTCTAAGACCTGAGTCTACTTTTCTTGAATTCTGCCCTCTGAAAACTGCAAGGATGAAGGGAAAGTGTTTTCTACTTAATTGAATGCATCCAGTGTTCTTCATTTATTGCATCCAGGAATGGTAGTTTGGCTATATCCCACCTAACTCCGGGTATTCCCTTAAAATGCCTAAACTGAGAGTGTAGTCAGAGGCTTTTTACACCGTCAGTAAGGAGATGAGCCCCTCTAGGAGGCAGTTCAGATCCTCTGAGTACAGGCTGGGTCCTGGTTTATGGCTATGGCCTTCTGAGGCTCCAAAGCACTGGCATAAATGCCTCTTCAAGACTTGCACGCTCTCATCTCCACCAGAAGTAGGAGTATCTGGATTGCTTAAGTTAATTTGGATTTGTTTCCACGGCCACAAGGGCAGTGCTGGTAATCTAGGAGGGGTTGTGCAAAGGGCGGGTCAGACCCCGAGTTTTTTCAATTGAACACATCAAGCATACTAAATAATCAGTGCAGTGTTTGCCTGAGTTTGCCTCTTGTTATCCTCATATAGCATCGCTAACAACTTGAACAGGGGAAGACTGACTATCTATATATATAGTTTATACTATATGCTTTATATCTTTATGCTGCCTTTATGCTGCCTCCTCCATCCCTTGGGGAACTTCCTAACAAAACCAAACTGCTCAGCAGTTCTCCTCAGATGTCTGAATCTGGGGTTACTCTAGATCTTTGACATCAGGGTTTTTGGCCCCTCTGGGTATCTACACTCAGAGGCATAAAAAATAAGTGAAGTCCAGGAGACCAGGCTGAGTGTGGTGCCCCACTTGTCCACCCCACTGAATCACTAGCATGTCCCTTAGATGTATTTTGGGCTCCTTGGGTAAGCCTTCCCCAGACTCCTCTGTTGGAAGATGCCAGCTATAGGCAGGATCGGCTGCAGTCAGTGTGTGCCATTTGACCTTGGACCCAGGATTGCTCCTTGGCCTCTTTTTTTAGCAGTAAAAGCAATATATACTTAGCTGCTTATGACCACAGAACATTATGCATACATGAAATTCTGGCTTTCCCCCTCACCCCAGCCCTGATAAGCATGTTCAGAATGGAAACCCTTTATCCATACCTGCATCAGTGGTCTTTCTTTACTGGGGGACATTTAGCATGTAGCTGACCTCATGCATGCTGTGCTGGCTAAAAGCTGCTTCTGTGGCTGGTTGAACCACGTAGACCTTCAGTTGAGTAACATCCCCATGAAGCTGCTGTCATCAGAAAGGAAAAAGAGAACATTTGGTGGAGAATGTATTTGTCCTTAAGTTATTCTTCAGTGTGCTCTTAAGAAGGAAACGCCTGGGTTTGCTATTTTTAAAAGGTAATAAGCTAAAGAGCAGTGATTATGACAGTGTGGTAGACATTTTCTGAGGTAGCTTGTGTTCTGAAGGTTGTTATTAAACTGTTTGGGAGTCATTCATGGTGCTTTCTCTTGCACAGAGTCATTTTCTTTACAGATGGTTTCACCGAGGTTAGAACAAAATAAGGTGTGAGTGAGGACAAATAACCGAGCAGTATTTAGCTCTGGTCATAAAATTCTACAGATTCTGCTGTCTAAAACCAACGGTACCTTTAAATCAACAACAAGGGAGCAAACCAGATTTGTTGCTTTGTGGAAGATTACATAAAGCAAGTAGTAAATCCTGAAGAGATGCTTCCCCTTTGACTGACTGAGAGAAGAGCTTTCAGTCTTCATTTAAAAAAAACAAAACCAAAAAACAATGTAAAAAGCCCCAGACAGTTTCAACTGAGTGGGTGAATACAGCTTGGTGTTAGATGTAAGCTGATACTGGAAATGTGTTTGGAAGGACAAACAGAAGGGCACATCTCTTCAAATAGAAAGAGGATCTAAAGTTGGAGATTTTAAAAAATATTTTTAAAAGACAGTCTAGACATGCTTTAAAAATATATCTGTAGTTTGCGTTCATGTAAATTACAGTCTTAAATATCTGTGAAAATATATTTTATTCTAGGTACGAATCTTTCAGACAGGAATTCTGTTTGCAGCATATTTTTCTTTAAAGGGTTTTGCGTTTCTGCATAAAAAGCTTATTAATTATTTGTAACTGCTTGTCATCATAGTCTGATAATAGAGGCCTGGTTAAGGATAATAACTACCACATCCTTATTTTGGGTCATATAGATAATATATATGTATATATACATATATACATACACGATTCCTGGTGCAGTATTACCCAGAGCATCTCCTTTCTCCCTGTACACAGGACCAAAAGTGCAGGCACATCATTTATTGATAAGACAAAAAGAATGTAATGAAATTATCAATGTTCTTGAATTAATTATGAACATGATTAAGAAAGCTAAAATCTCAGGAGCCAGGATCTCATTACCCATTCAGTCTTAGGGATTGCTTTCATTCAGCAAGGCAAAAAGGCTTTGAGCAGTCCCACAATTGCCTTAGTCTCATTTATTTGTGGTAGTATTAAGGTTTATTTGTTTTCTGGTTTGCACTTCTTCTGAAATTATTTCTCTTAGTTTATTCATTTAACAAAATGTTCCTTCCTGTGCCACAGAAGAATGTGCCTATAAGGCCTACATAGGTTCTTCAGTCTGCAAACCTCCCTTTGAGAACATTTCTTTCAACTCACATTGCTGGAGCTCCTAAATATCTTTCAAGGTAAGTCTGAGAATGTAGCCAAAAAAGTTCTTTCAGATTTATGTCTGCAGCTGTACTACAGTACTGTCTGATTCCCATTCAGCTTGGAGCCTTAATGACATCATTATTACGCTGTCTGAACCAGATTTAACTTGGAGCCTGCACTATATTGTTGCTTATCGTCCTTCCTATGTGGGAGATTCAGTATTACTTTGTTTAAAAAATAATAATGAGCAGGCGATGGTGTTGCAGTGTTTCAGGCACTGAATTTTCAAAAACTGGGGAGACCGAATCAGCATTGGATACATGCTAGCATGTCTATTTAAAATTCATTTCTGACTCTAAAAAATTACAGTCGAGTGATCTTTTCTTGCACAATTGTCTGAATGAGAAGCGTGATGTGCAGCTACCTTATTTACAGAGTCATAATGCACTGTATTACTTAACGATTTTGACTTTTTCTCTTTACAAGGCCCTTCTGAATTTCTTGTTATTGCAGGTTTTGCCCCCAAATGAGTGTCTGAATGATGGGGCATAGTGGTTAAATTCTGGCAGTAGCCCTGCAGAAATAATGCACTTTAAGATTTTTAAAAACAGAAATAAAATCTTGTTAGCTCAAGAAGCAGAGACCTAACAGACTGCAAGTTTTTTGGTCGTGTTTTTTTGTTTGTTTTGTTTTGTTGTTGTTCTATTAATAGAAGTTTGAAATGTCTTTTTTTATTTATTTTATTGTTTCTGGGTTTTATGTTCAAAAAGAAGAGAGGAATCTGTAGCCCTATATTTGGTACAAGCTATTATCTACCAGAATAGACCAAGGACAGCAGAGAACATATTTTAGATTTAAATAAGTGCTGCTTGTGACAAACGAGAAAGATTGATTCCAGTTGTTTTCTCCATAATGCTTTGATATAGTATTTTACTGCCTTTCCTAATCTCAGTTAATAAATACAAACAAAATGCAAAGCAATTAATTTGCTCAGAGTATGTACATCACCTAAATGGGACAATCAGACTGAAAAAAACAACGATAATGCCTTCCTCCCTCTTGGTAACCTTGAAATGTAGAATTGCATTTACAGTGTGGAACAAAAAGCATGTACAAATACTACTGTTTGTCTGTCCCTGTAGGTCTGCAGACCTACCAAATGACAGTGTGTTTAAAGAAATAAATTTAGAGGAACTTTTGTTAAAACTGACATGTGAAAGTCATTCATAATACTGGCATATATATCCCATGGCAATTAGAAAACAATATTCCTTGGGTTTTTTAAGATTCAGGGATGTAGGTTCTTTAAATTTATGCCTAAATGAAAGATTTTAACCTCAATACAATTCTTTGCTGTCTGCTTCAAGATTTCATATTTTATTTAAAAAATGGCTATTGAAGATAATTTGACATACTCTTAAAAACTGTACTCCATTGCTCTGGGCCTGGTTTGAGCTTTCATTTTGATGACAACTTTGCAGGTGTTAAAGCCATATGTGATATAAAGAGCATAAATTCTATTCCTGTATCAGATAGAAGAAAAAAAGGATTCTTCTTTTTAAGATTTTTTTAAAAGATACTGAAAGTGAAGCTTTTAAATTTCATCTCTTTCTGAAGAACTGAAATTATCTCTGCCTGTTTTGATATTTCTCTCCCATACCAGCCTTAAAAAACAATATCCTACAGATGCAAGAAATTGATCAAGTTACAGAGCAGCTTCCAGTTATATTGAGAGAGAATTTCAGCAGCATATTTTTAAGGGCCAACTCTCCCTTTAGCACTTGGATATTTTCTGATGCTCAAGCAAAGTAGTTTGGAGGATCAAATTTATTATCTAATAAGAAATACATAGCTACCAATAAAGGCAGGAGTAAATAAATAGTTTGTCACCTGTATGGTATGAACCTTGAAAATAAACCTATTTCTTTAAACGGTATTATCATAAGAAAATACACTGTTTTGTTTTATTAATGTTGCAATATATTTCTAATACAAAATTCATGCTGATTTTGTTATCTCAAAGGGTTCACGTTTGCATAAAGTACTGTGAAAGCACTTACTGAACTAAAATTACACAGTTTAATAGGAAATGTTTAAATCAAAGAATCAGTAAGAGTGTAACCTTTTGCATTTGTGGAGCATGCTAAATTGCACTAATTAAAATAGTTCAAATGTGCAAGAGTTTTCATTTGGTCTGTGAACCTTTGTGATGAAGACAGAAACAGAAATGCTGACTTTTTGCGTGTGTTTACCCTGTCCAGGATTTTCCTTGATTTCTGGCAGGGAAACGGGTTTAGACCGAAGGTGGGAAAGTCCGTGCATAGTCCAGGTCACCAGGGAAGGGTTATGGAAGGATTACAAGGTCAAGCTCTTAAACGAGCTCTGAGAAAATTAAGATGAGGAACAAGCTGCTTGTTTACTAGAAAGTTAATTTCTTTTTTCTTAATATTATTCAGAGGAATAGTCCAGAAATAAAGGCAATGTCTCCAAAATAAGTCACGCGGGAATTGAAGAAGTTTGAGATCCTCAAATTACGCATGCTGATTATATGTCACTTCGATCCCATTAACTCCTAAGACACGAGGGACTGACTGTTGCAATCAATAATTTAGCTCAAACTGACTGGAAAGAGCAGGATCAGGCCCAAGATAATTATGAAGGTGACCATTTAGTACAAATGCTTGAGCTGAAGTTAGCAGTAAGAGGGTGTCCTCAACGCATCTTGTTTACGTGCTCCCCTACCCTCTGGAAGCACGGTGCGTGGCCAGTGGGCCTCTCCTGGCTGGGAGCCCGCTGACATTTCACAGCTGTCAGACCAAGTGCAGTAGGTCTTTTTGTCTTTCTAAACACTAATCAAAAAGTAATGCTTAGAGACCCCTGCTATCTAATTACTGGCAAAATTAGCAAATCAGCATTTAAATAAATTACCCATGCAATGTTTTAAAACTGTATTTAAACCACTTCCAACTTCATATGAAAAAAGAAGAATAACACTTTTAATGATTATTTATTTAAACTCAGGAGGGAATCTCCATTGATATTAAATCAGTGAAAACACTAAGAGTTCAAATAGCTGCGGCTTGCTAATCTTGCTGACTGATAACGTAGTATTTTCATTTTACTTTTGGAAGTTCAAGAAAAGTTACAATTACATTTTCCATTGCAAAGGATAAAAATACATTTGTGAGCAAATAAAATCTGAAGACTGTCTTCCAATAAGTGTTTTGCCAGAAAATTTCAGTGAATAGTATTTAGATATCGACTTTGACAAAAAAAGTAGTTTTGCAGACAAATTGACAGCAAGCTGATTTGGGACAGGCTCAGTTAAATTCCTTCTGCATATGGTGTCCTAGTTTAGTTCAAATCACCTTTTTAAGAATATTGAATTATACTCTTGAAATTGTTACATCTTTGCAGAGTAACAAGCTTTTAATATGAGAAACATTTTTTTTTTTTGGCTTACAGCATAATGGTGTTTACTCCTCATTGCTGCTGCTGCTCGGATTCAGTGCATATCCCATCTAATAGCACAGAGATAGTTTGCATCACTTTCAGAAGAAATAATTTTGCGGGGAGGTCAGCACTGTTCTGAATGGGTTAAAAAGAACTACCTGCTTTAGATTGATTTAAATCAGTAATGGATCTGCTCATAAAGCTGCTGTTACTAGATATTACACTGCTATCTTAGTCCTTTGATAGCGCCGATAAGAAGTGCTTACCACAGAGGATGCTCCTAAAGGACAGATATTGTTTCCTGTACCTCAGGGAGTAAAACGCCATACTGCTGGATCAGGAACTTTTACTAACAGCAAGTAAATTCAGGCCTTATCAAGTTACAGCACAAACTGCACTCATGTTTTATTATTCTCATTAGAGATTTAAGGACTAATTCCAGTTGTTAGCACTTAGCAGTTTAATGTTTTCCATAGATGAGAATTAAGATTCTTCTGGGGGATTTTTTTTATTTGCTAAAGCTTGCAAAATATAATATGGTAATGCACTTACTTTGATGTAATACAACTGGATTTCCTAAATGTTTTTAAGGGGTAGGGTTTTAAACATTTAAATCTAATAACTGAATTTTTCAACTCCAAAATACACTCCTTTTCAATCAAATAGGGGTTTTAGAGCTAAAAAAAAAGGCAAATTTTGCTTTGAAGAAAGTGTGGTACCAATATTGTTAGTCCCTGAGCTTTTCTGTGCATTACTAATGCCTTTGAATAGATGCAGATCAACAAAGGTAAGTTAAGAATTTCAACATGCAGAAAGTTATTAATTGAACCGTGTTATTAGAAACCCTTCTTTACAGCCAATGATGTCAATATAATTTCGAGTCAGAAAAGGAGGAAATATGAGTTAACTTTGTTCCTACTGAAGTGACATATTTAAAGAGACAGTAAATCTTAAATTTTCCATCCATTAATTTCTCAAAGGATTCATGAAGACATGAAATTGAATTATGTGCAACAAATAATGATATATTTGCATTAGGTCCATGAAGGTAATGATGTCAGAGGAATGAATCTGTGTTTTTGCATGATAAGGTGACTTGAAACTGAAGCTGGGGCTTCATTACCTTGTCTTTCTAAGTTTAACTTGATTTCAGAAACTAAGACTCGTGATCTTGCAGGTGGGTTTCAGAGCTGCAGCATTGCCACTAATCCCAGCTATAGTTATGGCAAACACTTCTGCTCCCAAAACTCTGATGCATCTGTCAGCTTTTGGAAATTGAGCATTGGCCCCCCATTGACTTGTCAGTCTTTATGTCTCCAAGTCATTCTCTCAGGTCACAGACACTGCAGAGACTTCAGGCTTAGCTGGAGTGACCTTGCATCTTAGGAAGTTCAATTTGGTAATTAAGTCTACTTATCAAAATAATTAATATCATTTACTATAATCCACCTGGATGCAATAATCATAATTTCCAGTCCTCAGATTATAAAATTTTGGGGTGTGTTCTTACAGTCGTTGCACTAAGTATGGGCATGTTTCTGTTTGATTTCGCTTTATGTTTTCTCTCTAACTCAGTGATGTATTCTATCCAAAATGTTTTCCTTGGTAATATTACCTTATAAAGGCAGGCCCTGTAAAAGCATCACAGCTAATCAATAATAATTGTTGTTAGTAATGATTATTGATTAGCTATGACATTGCATTTGGAAGACATTTTTCATGGAGTAGCAATACCAGGAATAACAGGATAAATCCCATTGACTCAGAGAGATGTTTCCAGAAAAGCTTTTAAATAGGTGTATTTAAGTATTGTTTTTAAATTGGGCTATACAATAGCTAGTCCTTGGGTAGTTTACTCTTTATAACAGGTGAGGCTTGCTATTGGTACACTTTGCTTTCATGCAGAATTGTTTTCCTCTGGTATTTTCCTTTTGTAATTTAAGGTTGTACTTCTTGCAGCCATGTTATTGGGTGTCATCCTCCCCCATATAAAAAATAAATTTATTATGAGGATCTCCCACTAGATATCTTGGAAAACTTACATATAGCTGTTCTGTGTCCAAAATGCTGTTCAGTAGATTTTCCAAAGCACCCAGGTAACAGCTGGCGCAGGCCATGTGCCAGCCTTGACAGCCCATATGCTCTCTTTAGTGCTGTAATTATCTCAACACAAAACTCTGATAACCCAGTCTACAGGGTCCAGTTTCACTAGGTTAAATTGACTCAGTGGCTTTGTTAGTAAGTTCCTTTGGCACAGTAGGAACTTCATCAAGACTTTAAGTATTGTGGCAGGCTTGGAAAACCAATATGACTGCTAGTTTCAAGACAGGTGTCTTATTAACCCTAGGAGATTGTAGGTTTCAGTTCATTATAGTGGCACCCAGCAGCACTACTACAGTTAAAGGTCTGTCAGTTTCCATTATTTGCCCTCCTTTTCCAGAAGACTTTCTGATTCCTTTGGTTTAGCCTGCTTTGGGCTATGCTTTGGCATATGACTTCTCAGCCTGAAGGCATTTTTTATTCTCTTTCAACAAAATTTGATCAAAATTGCTTTAGTTGTGATTTTGGTGGTTTTCTGTTTTTTGGGTTTTGGATTTTTTTTCTTAAATAGGATTAGAGGAAAAAATAACCCTTTGCTTAGTTTTTATACTTCCAGCTTGAAAAGGTTATGAATATTTTTCTTTCTAAAATAAACACTTTGATTGTTGTGACTTTGTGCAAGCTGCTTTGGTCAAAGAAGAACATAAATAGAATAAATTGGGATCTACTGTATTCCACATTGTGAGTGGCTGGAAGAAAATTGAGTGAAGGTCCATACCGCAACTTTTTTTTTTTTTCAATGGCTCTGTGTGGACCAGAAGAGCATGTTCAGCTGTGTGAGTTTATCCGAAGTGTCTTCTGGTACCTTCGCAATGCCTGAGCCTAAGTGCTGTGCAGAGAAAATAATAAACCCATGATTTATGCCTGACTTGTGTGCTGCTGGTGTTGGTTCAGGTCCTTGTGGACAGCTACTCATGTCACTAGTGGATACTTGGATAGTCCCCTTGTAGTGGCTGACGCACATGGGTCTCATCCAAAGCCAAAAGGAGTCGATGAAATCTTTCCATGAGGCTTTGGGTCAGGCATTTGGTACCTTTGAATTAACTAGGGGTGATCTCTGTGATTCAGACAGACGGGGGGTGAGCATGAAGAAAACTAAACTATTGCAGAAAACTAAACTATTGCCCGCATAGTGCGAGACTAGGCCAAAAGCTGCTTGCCTTGTTTATTCAGAGACCTTATTGATTCTCCCAGGGTGAAAAATCTTCTTTACATGGGTGAGACAAATTACAGCTCACCACTGGGTGGATGATAGCTGTCTGCAGCCCTCTGCCTCGCCAGCCGACCTTTTCCAGTAGCGCAGGGTGTACAGGACAATTTTTAAAGCTCTGCAAATTGTTTGCTACTAGTTGCTGAAACGAGGTGGTTGCAGTTTGGAAGTGGATGACTCCAGCTTCACCCTGCTGGAAAAGAAACACAAGGACTCTTGTTATCTAGCTGTCTTCCACAGGTAGTCAGGCAACTAAAGTCATCATTTATATGTTGTCAGGAGTACTCACCAAATTTATTGACTTGCACATTATTCTCTGCAAATAAGTTCTAGCTGCTCTCTTCATATTATAATTAAAACGGCAAGGAGTTTAATCATTTATGAAATTTTAAACTACATACTGAATATAAATGTATCATTCAATGTGATAGAATGAATTAAATTCATCATTGTCAAATAAATGTATGAAAGATGAAAGATCTTTCATCCCACATCATTATCCAATAAAAAGTCCGTTTTCCAAGGGTGTAGTATAGCATGTGGTTTGTGTCATCTTTAGGACATTTCCAACAAATGAAAGACTTTCAAAATACCTTTAAAAAGTACATTTTTCAAGGATTGTGTTTTTAATAACAGCCAACTTAGACCTAAATAAAATAAAATCTGTCCATAGAAGGAAGCACTGGCTCTTCATTAGTACTGGGGGGGGTGGGGGTGTCAGCTGTCTTGCAGGTTGGGTAGACCCATTCTGCCATTACCTAATGAAGGGGACTCTGACAGTCCCACGTCTTCTATGTACGAAAGAGACAGGCTGTTCTTTGCCTTTCGCTCTGCTGTCCCACTACAGAAACTATGAAGCTGTTGCAAGAACAAGTTAGATTTGAGGGGGGCTGCAGCAGCAGTGATGGAAAAGAGGTCCTGGCATGGCAGCTCCCACACAGTCACAGTGCTGTGACACTGGGCAAAACGTCCATCTGAGGGAAGCCTCCTCTGCTTTCTGTTGGTTCTATGTGGCCATGAGATTTGAAAGTGAGTCTAGAGATCATTCCATGAGCTCATGCCTTCTTCAGGAAGAATCATTCTGAGGAATAAAATATAGCAAAAAAAATCTCACTAGTTTTTCTCCCTTAACCCTTACTTTGTCTTATGGAACCGTCCCTGAGGAAAACCTCATCCAGCTTCTATTTGCCCTTCCATGTTTTTACAAAAACAGCTGAAGACCAAACACAGGGAAACTCTTTGCTAAAGACATGACTGATACCTATTCTTTTTGTAGCTGTCATCCTTTCCTGGGACATTTTCTTTCCTAACACTTTTCATCCATCATTTTTCTTGGAATCAGTTTATTGTTCTGCAACTGATTCCCATAAACTCCTGTAAGTGCTGCCCCTCTTTTCTGTTTTCCCAGTGACTCCTGCAAATAGTATGGATAAACAAATGGTGAATTTCATTCTTGCAAACGAAACTTCTGGAGTCTTGTGCTCAGAATGTGTACCAAGTACCAATATCGGAGAGCACCTCCCTACACCAGCATCCTGCAATGGATGGGCATTTCTCCCGGGTAGATGGAGTGTGAGAGAGTAATTTTTTCAACCAATTACTTACAGATTAAAGCTTTTGCATGTTGGACACCTACCTTTATAGAGGAGCTCATGCTGTATATATCACTGAACAATCATCAGATGGTGTATTTTGGACTCCTGCTTGAAACCCTAGAGATGCCAAAATGATTCTGCAGAGGGGGCTGGGTCCAGCCTCAGATCATTACTGATCTAGATTGTATTCAAATCACTGACCTACAATTTATTCTAAATTGCAAAGTACTTAAATTAATGAAGCAATCACTGTCTTGAATAACACCAACAATACATTCTGAATTCATAGTTACTATACCAGTAGAAAGAAATTAGAAAAATAGAATGTATTTAAATGTTTCTCATTTGTGTTTGATACGTCACCTTCCCTTTTCACACGTGGCATAAATTAGATGCTTTTCACTGTGTGTATTATTTGTATAGCATTTGATCATATATCAGGATGAAATACAGTTCTCTAATTAGCACCTTCTGAGTACTTACAGTTACCCCAGGCTGGTGATCACCCATATTAAAGCAAATGCGGCCCTGGTGATTGTTTGTACATGCAATTGGACAGCCATGGTAAAAAATTTTCTGAAGCTTTCTTGTGGCTCACAACCACAGTATGAGCAGTAATTGTCTGAGACGGTTCACAGGGATCAGGCAGTTTGCTTGTTACGATGAAGCACATATCATGAATGAAGATATCTGAGGTTTAATGATATCTTTCTAATAGCTTTATGATAGAGTTCCTTTCTACGGAAAGATTTTATTAGGCTGGAAATATAATTTTCATGAAGTCTCAAAATAAAAAAGAGTAGAAGTAAGGTACATTTACTAAACCCTTTCAATTCTTTTTCTCTTGCTTCCCAGTATTGTTTCAAAGACTGGAAGGTGATGTTGTATTCCTTGGTGTGCTGTTTAAAGTCAGGAGCGGCAATATTTAGCACATGCTTGGGCAGCCGTGTTTGAAATCCATGCTTCCTCTCTCTGGTGTTCTGATGTGCCTTTAGGGGATGCTTGCCTGTTTGTAGTTTGTTTTCTTTTGTTTAAGGTTTCAGCTACTGCATTGACTAATGATTATATAGCAGTAAACTCTCCTCCCTGCTAAATTCAGAGGTAATGCCTCAAAAGCATTTTTCCCCTGTGTGACATAAAACAATAAAAGAACTAGACAATCCCCTTTTGAGGAAGAATAATCCTTTGTTTAAAGGAAAAAAAAAAAAAAAAAAAAAGCAAGCATCTTCTTGATGCCAAAGGGTGTAGAATTCAAATCAAAGATTAAACTAATTGATAAAAATAAAACAAATGTGTCACAGTATAATCCTCTTTAGGCAGAGCTAACATTTTTTGCATTAGCAAGACTCCAGTATTAATCACCTATGCTGTTTTAGTATTATATTACATTTGGTTCTGAGCTGTGCAATATCAATTCAATACAGAAATAACACGGGACATACTGGCTCTGAATTTCTTCTCACAACTCTAAATTACTAAAGTAAATTTCTTTCCTTCAGTAATGTCACTTCGGTAGAGAACTGATGAGACCTTGGAATTCAGAGGTGAAAATCGTCTCATTGCTAGTATAATTTACCTGTATGTATTTCCTATATTTAGTATCATAAATAAGAAATACGTATTTATAATTTTAATGAGATTTTGGAAAAAACCTTACATATTCTCACTGAGGCATTCATCTCTACGTACAGCTGTCCTATTGAAGAATTTACAAAAAAGTTCTAAATGTTTCGATTAGCCAGTCACTTAAAGAAAAAAAAAAAAAACCAAAGAAAGAAAAGACGCCAACATGCTGTTTAATTACATACTGCCAGGATCTTCTGAGCCTTTCTATAATGTGTGATAAATTCAGCGCTGCCAATTTAGGGAAGCTGTTTGCCTAAAATATTAACAGCTAACTATAAATGAGAAGTTAGTTCAATTTAGAAGAAAAGCTTACAGCTAAGAAGAGAAAGTACAACATGGTTAAGCTACCATTTCAGCCACAGTCTGCAGTCATTGAATATGTTTCTAGTAGACTTTTTTTCATTAGTAGAAATTTCAAAGCAATAATTATCCATAGCTTCCCTTTTATCTAAGTAGCCAAAGCTATCAGAGACAAGTTTTGTATTTAGCTTTCAGTATTTTTTTTCGTTCTGTTTCTATTTTTTTTTCCTTTTTGCCTGCACTTCTGGGCTTGCAGTCAATTACTAGCATAAAACTGAAGGGGCAATTAGCCTCTGATGCAAATGCTAATGCTGGCATGTCTAAATAAATACAGAGTAATTACAGACTAGATATGCAGGACTGCAGTCTGTCATACCTTTCTTACTCAACGTGAATTGTGGAAGTGGTGTCACTGCCACTGTGGTAGACATGCACCCTAATAAAAACAAGACAGTTGCTGTTTGCAGCCTTAACAGTAGTCTGCTCTTGTTCACTGGATTATGTCCTGAGCACAAATGCGATGACTGGATTGAGTCTCATGAAAATTTGAGCTGTTGCATGAGTCTAATCCAACAGACAGGCCAGAAACCAGTCAAAATTGGGCTCCAAAAGCAGATGTTCCCAGTTCGGGCATCATGATCAGCCTTATTCACAGAGAAACCAAATTAACTACTTCAGACACAGGTGCAAAATTATGACACTGCTATGGGCAAGAGTAGTGTGTGCAGCCTGAAACCACAGCTTCCCCTGACCATTTTCAGCATATAAACCCTACTGTCAATGGGAGCACCTGTGTCAGGACCAATGAGGAAAACGGATGCATGTTGCAAACAACTTCTGCTGTTTGTTGCTTGCTAGAAGCATCACCCAGATCAACACAAACATGCAAGACTGACCATAAAGTTACTTAAGAACAATTGCCTTATGTCCATTAGCCTAATGTTTTGTGGGGAGACTGAAGCCTATAAAAATGTTCATATTCATAAAAATTAAGTATAAAAGCAGTCACTACATTTTCTCTGCAACGGGATTTTAACATTTTGGAGGTTTGTCCTTTTGCAAAACCACTTACTCCACAAAGGTATAAAATATAGCACTTAATGGAGATAGTACATTTACTGAAGTGCATTAGACAGTGCTTCCTTCTCCTTCTCTTCCTGCTTGATTGGCAGCCAGAGATCCTAGATGTAACACTATAGGAGATATTGTTTATAGCCGAAGCAGCAGGATCTGGCACCAGAGAGGACTCCACAGGCACTTGTATTGATGGTGGGTTTGCTGTTGCCTCTGGGTCTTTCATGTGGCTGGGCTGATGAAAGCTATCTGGGCAGTTATATGCTCTTGGAAACCATTTCTTTTTCCATTGACATTTTAAATGGTTGTGGTGATTAACTGTTTGTATGCAGATAGGTTTAAATCCTGCACACAGGAAGTATCTGCAGAGGCTGCTGGCATGTGGTGTGCATCTATATTTCTCTTTTCTGCCTAAAATCTCTTTCCTGTATTGGTGCAAGCATTTGTTTAACTGCATCTGTGCAAGTTTGCGGTGCTCTGCCTCAGAGGAGGGAAATCTGAGGTTCTAGATACAGCATGATTTGAGGTTTTAGTCCTGGCTTTGGGTGCCCTCCCCTGAAATAGCTCGGGGACTCCATTCTGCACACCTGAAGATGAAAAAAAATGTAGTAGGACACCATCTAGGGAGTTTGTTGTACCTTTTGAAGCAGGTCAGTAAAGTTGTTGATAGGCCCTGGTCTGTTTTTTCTCAGCTTCTACTTGTCTCTTGCTATACGCACAGCTGAGTAAGGGAGAGAAAAGGGTAGTTCATTGGCCCACGATGGTTTTATATTGGGTGGTCCCAATCCTGGCTGGCACATGCTGCTTCTTGATGTTTATGGAGATTGCAAATTCAGGCACATGCATTTTCTTAGGTAAAAAACACAAGGGATACACACTTTTGGAAGAAAAACTGCCTCAGACCCAGAGCTTTTATTACTCTTCAAAGTAGCAGAAGTTCCAGCCCGTGTTGTAGTTTTGATCTGAATGAATGTATCGCTCTGCTTAAATGTTGACATATGTGTAAATTTGTGTAGGATCGAAGGGTATATCTATTAAATAAAATTGTCAGCCAATGAAACAATGTCATATAAACCAAATGTTTTGCTCTTCATTAGACAAAAAATTGTTTTCTTTGTGATTGTGTTTTAAAAGATTAATTTGATAATTTACACATTCGAGGACTGTAAAAGAAGGAATGACCAATCTCTGCTCCACAGCTTTTTCTTCAAATAAATGTTTAGCTGACAGGAAAATGGTGGGGTTTTGCATGTTGGATTTTACATTTATGTGGACAGAACTTTTAGAGCAATATTTAGTCATATTGTCTGTTTTTGCCTGAGTAGCATCAAAACTATCAGGGACAAGTATTTAGTCTTCAACAGTCTAGAGATTTTCTTACACAAATGTAAGTTTTGAAAGTATGTCATTTTACATTTTACTGTTAACTTATTTAACAGTAAAATTAAATTATGTTTAATATTATTATTTCCATTGATTTATGTTTTTTTTTTCAATTAAAAATGTTTTTATGCAAAGTAAAATATGTGAGTTCCCAAATCCACAAATCAAACCAGTGAAAAGATGAAGTTTATATCTCACTGGTATCTCTGAAACTTTGGACAAACTATGTGAATTTTGAGGTTGTGCTTTTGAAAGTGAAATCATACCAGACTGTGGTTTCACTAGGAACACGTTGTAGGGTTAAATCATGTCAAACAGATCTGTAAAATAGACTGTACTTGTTAGTGATGGAGGTACTTTTAAAGTGGATAACCTTTGAAAAGTAAAGATCCTGCAACAAAACTGAGAAAAAGGTAAAAAAAAAAAAAGGGAAGAAAAAAAGAGAAGGGAGTTCCATGTACTTGTGAAGGACTGTTCCTCCATTAAAATCACGATAGGGTGTTCAAGACAAATGTTTCACTGTATGTTGCAGGCTTGCATTGGCTCTGAATAATTCTGGAAAAAATCCTGGTTTGCTGTATGTGGTAGATGGCTTATGGCAAGCATCCTGAATTCTTCCTGTGGACCTGCTGCTATCCTTCCATTTCACTGGAAGCCAAGGCTGCTTCATCTCCGTTACAAGTGACATAATGGAAGGAAAGAGGGGGTGAAACATTGGCAAGCAAGTACATTGAGAAGAAAATACAGGAAAAACACATTTAATTATATAATTATTTCTCCATACAGAATCACATTTTGCTAGGGCAGGTCTCTTTAAGCTTCTGTATGAGCAGAATTAAATGTGGCTAAAAGTGCATGATATACACTGATCTACAAGAGGAAGACTGGAGATTGGCAGGGGACAGATTTATTTACAAATTTAGCAGTCATTTAGCTTGCTGACATTTCGCTAAGTTCCCTCACCATTATTCTTTTTCAAAAAATGCTTCCTTTCAGAATGAGTCCCTTCTCCATCTCTTAAGTATTATGATGACATTTAACAGCAACAAACCAACTAACAATTTTTTTTAGTTAGGTTTTATCAGGACCCTTTTGCAAAGTCCATGGAATCATTAAAACTTCGGTGTGTTGGATCAAGTTTCTTGCCTTAATTTGAACAGAGCTCCTGCTAGCTGCAGTGGGAATTCTGCCCAAGAAAAGTCTCAGACTTTGGCTTAATGACTTACTAAAACCCAGTCAATACATTATAAATTATCCTGATACCAAAATATTAATGGTATTACCCCCATGAAAGAACTATAGGAGAGAATAAGCTTGCTGAAAAAAATCTGGAATCATCAAACTGTTCTGTAGAAGTGTATTGATTCCAGTGATATCTGTGTTTTCCAGTGATATATGTGTTTTGAAAAACAGTAGGAATTATTTAATTTTAAAAAAAATCAGCAAAAACCTGTTTAGGTTTTACCTGAAATACAGTTTTTATTTTTTGTTTGTTTCTAAATTTAATCTTTGTTTCAAAAAGATGTTGTATTTTATATTTTACCATTAATATCTACTGCATTGTATTTTCTTAAGGTTTTTATATTTTATTTTGCTATTCCAATTATTCTTAAATAATATAAACTATATAAAATGATGCTTTTCAAAACATAAGCTGTCAAAACTTGTACAATTTCTTACCTCTCTCACAGTGGAAGATCCTGGGAAAATCAAAGCTCAATCTTCTCTTCTGGTTTGAATCTTTCTTTTTAAACTGCTAAGTTTAAGTTTAGTTTAAGGTAAGTTTAAACTTCTACATTTAAAGTTCAGAGTTTCTATCAGGTGTATTTTTATCTGGAGATATGATGTCAATCCACCTAGACAGTGTAATCTATCATGGAAGAGGAGAGACACAAAAAAAGCACTGAGACTTCTGAGCATTTCTTCACCTGTCTGAGAGATGATAAATAGCTCTTCTTATTTATATACTCTTTTGACTTTGCCTTCACTTTTCCTTTGATGGTAACAGGGTCTAACTCCAAGCAAACTTCCACTGTCCATCCAACCTGCACCTTCTTGATTTTAAAAAGAATGCCTCATACTGAGGAAATTGAGGTGGATTTTATTTTCTGTATTACTGAATATTTTGTTGGTATAACTCCATGTAAAGATGATAGATATATGAAAAATTTTGTGTGTTTACCAGTTTATACTGAATTAGGTTCAAGTATTTCTCCTTGTTTGCAAATATGTACGGGGAGCGGCTTTTCATGTTTCATGCAGATTTGAACATGTTTTTAAAGTTCTGTGCTCCATCAAATGCAGTGATACTGAAATTTAACTATACATTTATTCTGTCTCCAGAAAGACCGTGACTTCTGAGACTGACAGGCTAGAGATGCAACTAAGTGATTCTTTAATAGGACTCTTGTGCTCCTATAGTACATAACTGATTTTTTTGAAACTCCAAATTTTAGCAGCAGGTGTTCCAAACATAGCTAGAATTTGTCAAACTCTACTTTTGTGTAAGTCAATGGAATGTGGTCGAAGCTTGCATATAGTCTTAGTTTAAGCACTTCCTGCTGTTATGGAAACTGCAACTGTATACGAACTGCGTAAAAAGTATTGTGTGAGTACTTCTGGGGGTAACGTGTATTGAGTATACATGTAAATATGATACATCTTTTTGATAAAAATCACAGAATCACAAAATCAAATAACGGTTGAGGTTGGAAGGGACATTTGGAGGTCATATGGTCCAACACCCCCTCCTCAAGCTGGGTGCCCAGGACTATGTCCAGATAGCTCTTGAATGTCTCCAAGGATGGAGATGAATCCACAACCTCCCTGGTTGTGGGCAACTGGGCAACCTGTGCCAGTGCTCAGTCATCCTGACAGTAAAAAAGTGTTTCCTGATTTTCAGAGAGAGCCTTCTGTGTTCCTGTGTTTGCCCATAGCCTCTGCTTCTGTCACTGGGCACCACCAAAAGGAGCCTGGCTCCATCCTCTTTGTACCCTCCCTTCAGGTATCTATATACAGTGATGAGATCTCCCCTGAGCCTTTTCTTCTCCAGGCTGAACAGTCCCCGCTTTTTCAGCCTGTCCTTGTATGTGAGATAGTCCCGTACCTTTGTCATCCCTGTGGGCCCCTGTTGTACCCCCTCCAGTATGTCCATGTCTTCTACTGAGGAGCCCGGAACAGGACACAGCACTCCAGGTATGGTGCCATCCGTGCTGAATAAAGGGGAAGGACTTGATGGTAATACTTTTTCTAATGCAGCCAAGGATACCATTTACCTTCTTTGCAGCAAGGGCACATTGCTGGCTTGTGTGCAAGCTGGTGTTCATGAGGACCTCCAGGTCCGTTTCCTGACAAGCAGCTTTCCAGCAGCGGTGTCCTATATGGTGTAGATAGATAGGCAATAGCTCTTTTTTTGGTGGAAATACGTAGTTTCCAAAAGCACACTGTGCCATAAAATATTAGGCTTGCAATTTGTTCTTAGTGAATTTTCCTTAGAGTTCCTTAGAGTTAAGGACATATCTTGCTTCTTTCAACTTGAAGTTTTGAAGATGTTATATAGCTGTGGCGCAGTTAAAATTCTCCTGATCTTTCAAATAAAGGGAAATAATATTTGAAAACATGAGTCACCTCAAAATCCTAAAAATAAAAAAACCTCAAACCTTCAAACCCTAGAACATCGTAGAAAGGTCAGGTGTCACTACAGCTGATATGGTAAAGCATGTTATCACTGGTCTGTAGTTAAATAGGCTCCTGTTATAGACCTATTATTTCAAAGTGGTTCACTTGTGATGTACATGCAATGCACTATCCAGATCTACTTTTCTAAGTTCATCACTTATTAGTGAACCATTTTAATTCAGAGTTACAAAGAGCACTTCTGATCATAATTTCATTCATAGTTGATGAAAAGAGGTAGTCACAAACTTAATTTTAGAACCAACAATAAGCAGTCTCCGTGCAGGCATTTTCCTTTTCACTGGTGTGGTATTGCTGATTAGAACTGGGCTGCTGAACTGGGTACATCTTTTTACATTCATGAATATTCTGATCATGGGTAGTGACTGATTGTAAACAGGTGGTCATAAATAGGGTGGAAAACAAAACAGTGTGAATTTATTGTTTTTAATGTAATATATTAATAATAATAAAATATATATTAATAAAATATATATAACAGTAATAAAAGTGATTTAAAATTTTGGGACATTTTATATATTTCCCATATATATACATGGGAATATATAACATATATATATATAAATAAAATGGTTATTATGCATTCAATTAAAAAAGAGGGTGAGCTGACTGAATCTAACCACATGAGGCTGAACTTGTTTGCCTTGTCTCTAAACTGAGGTTCATATGCTTACCTAATGAAATCTACAGCTGACCTAAAAACCACTATAAAGACATTACTGCACATTCACCCCTTGTTTAGAGGGTTGAAACCTAATTCAGAAAAGTTTATTGTTATCCTAGTTGAAGTTAATTAAGCTATATCATGTTTTGGGATGTTCCTGTCTAGATGACACCAAATATATGAATGTATTTATTTAAAATAAACTTTTAACTACATTGTGAATAATGTTCTCATATGCCCATAGGAACACCAGTCAGCTGGTCCTGGTGGTCCTGTGCTCTGAGTGGTGGTTAGTCTTCCACCCTGCTGTCTCTCCTTCCACTGTTGTTTCTGACACTATCTCATAAGCATTTCTTGGATTTGCTGAATTCAAAGCAATGTGAGATGTGGAAAGGGAACTCTGTGTCTGTCAAACCAAATATCACTGTTAGGGACAAAGAAGTGGGATGTCAGTGTGCAGGACAAGTAGAAGACCAGGTCTTTGTTTAGACTTTTCAATACACACACTTACCGCTGCGGTGTCCAAACAGCCAAATAATCACAGAGGTAGAACTCATTTTGTCATTTAGCCATCTAAAATTGGTATATCTAAGGCTGATCTCATCATTCTGGGCTTTATGGATTGCCAATAAGGAGAAACAACACCTTCAGAGAACAATTAATCTCATCCTAAGTGGCAAACCTGAGCTATCTGGAGGTGCCTTTGGAAGTGGATTCATCTTTCCCTGGTGACTCTGAAGTACCATACATCATTGGCTCAGATTTAAATGTTTAACTTGTAGACATCTAAACCTAGGGCAGATGAATCCTGCCTGGAAGACTTCATCAGTAGTTTTACTGTACATGTCATGCTCACAACTACATGTATTCAGAGTGGCATATAATTCAGGTTTGGGCCCCTCACTTCAAGAAAGATATTTTGGTGCTGCAGAGTGTCCACAGAAGGACAACAAAGCTGGTGAAGGGTCTGGAGCACAAGTCTTATGAGGAGCAGCCAAGGGAACTGGGGTTGTTTAGTCTGGAGAAAAGGTGACTTTGAGAAGACCTTATCACACTTTACAACTACCTGAAAGGAGGCTGTAGTGAGGTGTGTGTTGGTCTCTTTCTCCAAGCAACAAGTGACAGGATGAGAGGAAATGTCCTGAAGCTGCACCAGGGGAGGTTTAGATTGGATATTAGGAAAAATTTCTTCACTGAAAGGGTTGCCAAGCATTGGAACAGGCTGCCCAGGGAGGTGGTTGAGTCACCATCCCTGGAGGTATTAAAAGACATGTAGATGTGGTGCTTAGGTACATGGTTTAGTAGTGGTGAACTTGCCAGTGTTAGGTTTACGGCTGGGCTTGATGATCTTAAAGGTTTTTTCCAACCTAAACAATTCTCTGATCTTTGCCCCTGCAGTGTTTGTACATGCTCTCTCTTAGACTATAGTGGCTTTAAGGAAAAGGCACCTAAATCCATACTAGTAAGCTCAGAGGGCCAGGGACTGTTCTTTGATCAAGTGGCATGGCATGATTAGTTCCCCCCAAACATAGTGGCCTGATCCATACCAGGTAAAGAGCACAGTCATTCACTGGTGCCATTCTCTGAATTGTCCAGACATTGCACTGGTAGGCCCATGCAGTAGTCGTGCCATGAAGCACAACTTTTGTACAGTACCAGTGCTTGAGCCCATGACCCAGACACCTACTGATTTTGTTATATAGGCTCTGTTGTTTTTCCAGCAACTTGGAATTTTGTGAAATTTTGAAGTTCTAAACATTTTACAAGAGAGATTAAGGCAGAAGTATCCTTAATCTTCTTTCATAAAACAGAGATTGGCCACCTCTTTCCTATTCTCCAGTTGCAGATAGAAGAACTGTAAGTCCCTGGGTCCTCAGACAAGCTGTAGCTCTTTTAGCTATGCATGTTCCTGATGCTCTAATGGGGTTGATTTCTTAGCTGAGAAAAGGATTGATTAATTGCTTTCCTTTACGTTCCTATTTTAAGTTGAGTACAACCTGCTGGAACTCTCTCCTGGTTCTTCAGATCCTCAGTATTTTGGAGTGGTTGGCATGGCCCTTTCAGAGAGGAAGAAAATACGCTAGTTGTTGGCCATCTAGCATGTCTTGCCTCTCTTTCCTCTGTTTTAGTATCATGGTGCCTTGACTCTTCAAGCCTCTGCAAAACAGCCCAGCTGTAGCAGCTTTCACTCAATAATTATGTAATCACCTCCCTCTCTTTCTTCCTTTTGCAGGCTTCTCTCTGTTCATGCAAATACTGATTTTCAATACCCAGAGCTCATGTTTGGCTCTGCTCATTCCCAGTTTCTAATTTATTTGTCTCCTTCTCTTTGCCTCTCACCATCTCAAGGATGCTCTTATTCCCCCTGCCCTGAATATTTCTCTAAATCTTGCTTCTTAGGATTTTATTCTTCTGACACAGTATCATTTTGCTTCAGCTGATTTTATTCTAGGGTTGCAAAGTAGAAGGTTCTTTACTGCTGTCTGTATTCTCTGCCTACCTTTACAGGGCTTTTGATGCTGTTGAATAATTAATATTTGCTAAAGTCCACTTTGAAAATGCTGAAAAAAGGTTAAAATATGTTAGTAAACCTGGGAAAAATACAGAGGAAAGCATACTTAAATGAGCTATGCTAAAATGTTATTCATATATCATAGAGTACTCTCCTAAAGAAAGTAGATATAAATGGAGATAGACGCATAAAATTGATTGTCAGTTTTATGCCTAAATATGCTGTGATTGAACCCCCTGATTTCTCACAGCTTGAAAATATGTTATAATTTTTCTCAGAAGGTGTACAAAAGATCACAGATTATTTCTGAATGCCGTTTTAATTAGATTTAATGATTTATCCCTAAGTGAATAAGATTATATTCTTCTGTAGGAATCATTAAATTCTTACACTGTATTCTGGTGATGCAGATGGTGACTTCATCTACCAGTAGTTTGGTAATTAATAATTTTACACAGTTAAGCCAGCACTTTCTATCTTTGATAAAACCATTTTTTAATCTAATTCTTTCCATTTCCAGTTCAGGCAAGTTTGCTAAAATACTGCCAGAATCTGTGGTCTTGTGACTGATTAAATGAGTGTCCTAAATATAATTTAAGGCATTAATGATAAATGAGTACTATTTCTATCTGCTCTTTCAGAAGTTTGAGTTGTTTTAAACAATTAAGGTACTTTAAAAGTCTACCTGGGTCCTTCTAGGATCAAGATATTTAGAGAAAAAGCCCTAAATCAAGGGAGTTTTCCATATCTTACATTACATGTATCCAAATGATCTTTCCTGACTTTTACATACTAATTTCTCGCTAAGAGACTGAATCTTTCTCTGAACATTTAAATATGAATAGACAGTGATCAAACAACACCCCTGCTTTATCAAAAGCTATGTCCCTTATCATTTTTCAAGTGCTAAGGTCTTATGCTTACGCTCTCCTTCATCATAGATTCTCATCTCCGTTATCAGACATTGTGGCTTGGATTTGGGCTTGTGCTGGTCCCTTGTATAAAGTTTCACTGTGAAATGAGAATAGAGAGAAACACGTCATTTTCTACAAAGGCCTGATGTAAGGAAGTTGTTTGCCACCTCCTTCTATGGCAAAACCCTTTAGCTTTTGCCTCCCGTTTACCAAAAGCATCTTCTCAGCCAGTAACAATTTGACTAACATCTACTTTTTAATTAAATGTTGTAGCATTTAGGAAGATGCATAATAATCTGGGCCCCAGATCTGCAGCCCTCAGCTTTACAAGATGCTGCTCCAGCAGAGGCTGTAAAGCTCTCGATAAGAGGGGTAAGGAGCAAGGTGCAGGTCCCACAGCGATAACCTCCTGACTCCAACATTATAGGTCTTTCTGCTGGAATTGAGTTCTACATCTTCCTCGATTGGTTATTGTCACAAATGAGTAATGGATGCACCCTGCCTGCGTCCCCAGGTACACAAGCCAGTCCATCAGGCCATCGGGAAGCACAGCTGCTGGCTGCAGGGGCAGGCAGATAACAGTCAGATCCCCAGAGAGATGTTAAAGGCACCGTGACCACCGGGGCCTGAGCCGAGTACCTGCAGCTCTTCTGAGTAACTACCTGCCTGCGACTGCTCCTTGTGCCACTTGGAGTGGGCATTAATCAAGCTGTTCCCTGGGATCATGCAGGAGACCAGATAAAGCGGTACAAACAAATCAAAAGCAGGGAGGCAGCTGGAAAATGCACAGCGTTCTGGCTGTGCTTAGGTTATTTTGGGTGTTTTGGTTTTGGTTGGTTTCTTTTTTTTTTTTTGGGGGGGGGGGGAAGTTCAGACTGCCCTGTTCGCACTGGGAATTACTGTTAGAAGTATATATACTTACCTGCATCAATATATAATATAAAATAAGCCTTGCAAAAATTACCTAGTTACCAACTGAGCAGCAAAATGCACTTGTCAGTTTTTTTGCTGTCAGTGGTGATAACAGAAAAGTAAGTGGTATTTTAGTAAACCTGTCATGGAATTGACTCACGCTGACTGAGAAGTGAGTAAGTAGGTAAATAAGACCGTGTTTTAATTTATTAAGCATGTTCCTTTGAAAGTGATGTGATTTGCATTGCTATCGGTAGTGTAAAGGCTTGACTGGAGGTATTCTAGAGCATACATGATAAAGTGAGTTTCTGTTTAACATTCTGGGTAAATTTGAAGGTCAGCTCAGTTTCTAAATGTATCTAACTTAGACAAATGGTCCATGTGTCCCTCCAGAGGATGGCACTTGTAGTATTACACTGCCTAACATAACAGTATCATTAAATGTATTTTAGGAAATTCTGTTTTGTGACCATGTTAATTCTTGGAATAATAATGATTTGTAATGCAAAGCTCAAGAAATACCTTCTCAAAAGTGTATAACTAGAATCCATAATGAGGCTGGATTTTCTAAAGAACATAACTTCTCATTAATCAGCTCAAGAGATGTTGGTCAAATTTCCAAAACTGATCAGAAGCCAGTGTCTCAGAGAAAAGCAATAGGAACTGTGGTGTACCGAGCTCCTTTAAAATTTAGTCATAACTATTACTGTGTCTATAAAGTGTAACTATATCTTCAATACTATATTTCTGTAGGATTTAATTTGTCCCATTTGTCAACGCCTGAACTTAATAGAAGTCACTATACAACACTGTCACACAGAAGAAGGCAGATACGTTTTATAGCAGAAAACACATCTGGTATTCCTCTGGATGAACATTGCAAAGGGATTTTTGGAATAGGAGAAGGAAACTCCCAAACTGTCAGGATTTGGTACATGTCACCAATCTAGCAGGTACGTATTCTGTGAAAGAGATGGGGGAATGAGAGAGCAGGTGGAAGAACAACCCAAAAAAGTAAAAATTCCATAGTACCTGAATGTTACTACTTAAAATTTCAGAATTAAAATATAGTTTGTTTATGTCTTTTTTTTTTTTTTTTCTGTTGTGGCTCAGAGCTATTCTGCACTCTGATATTTCCTTTAACTATTGTTTCAGAATATTCAAGTAAAAAGAAATTAATTTTAAATACTCCATATTTCTTTCAAAGCAGAGTATTTACATTAGTTCAAGGTGGAGCTCTCATGAACATGTAGGTTTTTTTGTGCTATTTTCCCTTATAAGACTTTTTCTCAGTTGGTTTTAGCTCTGTTGCTCTTTGACTATTTGGACTGTAATTTTCTATGCTATATTTTTGCCTGAAACAAAATAATTTTAGAAAAAAAAACAATCAGAAAAGATTGTTCAGCATTTTTGGGACTAGGTTCAATGATAAAAAAATAGTATTTTGCTAGAAATGATATTTGTACAACCTTTCATTTAAAAGGTCTAGCATCTCAGAAAAGAGGCATGTTGCTGAAAGTATAGATAATGCTTTTTCACCATCTCTATTCAAACCTTCCCAAACTCAGCTAAATTATAAATCCATGGGTTTTTTAATTTTCACTTGTTTAGTAGGGGTTTGTTGGGCATGACAGAATTGCTGGACAAAGACACTGATGTTTGAAGTCAGGCTGTCTATAGGTCCTAGAGAGCTCTAGGTCCTCCTCCACACTGCAAGGACCCATAGCAGGCACACAGACAAGCTTTGCCCCCACAGAGCTCCCTGGCCCAGTTACCAAAGCTTTTCCATTTTATCTGTCTGTCCATGGAGCCAGTCAAACAAACACAGAGAAGCTTGCTCATATTTATTCTCATCCTTTTCCCTAGTGATGCCAACATTGTCTGAAATGAGGAAGGAGTGGTTTATCTTGGAAAATTAGTGAGGAGGAAGTAGTAGTCCATGGAGCCACGTGGGATTTTAGAAGAAGGGCTGGATATAGGTTGTAGGAAGGCAGAAACACAAAGGATGAATACAGAAGAAGGAAAACTTGTAACATATCTAAGGACAAGTATATAGGATTCCAGTAACTTCAGGTTCCACCTAGGGGTGCCAAGTGCAAACCTGAATTCATACGCTATGGCAATATTGTACGTAGAACATACTGAGTTAATGGGCCTTCTCACCTTCTAAATTTCCTTTTGTTGAGCACCTTAGCGCATCAAGCCCCAGGAATTATAAAGTGAGTAACCTGAAACAAGGAACTGATAGTTACTCTCCGAGATGCCCATCTCCCTACCAGTTCACCTAGAGTGACCATGCTTATATTCAAGGTACCTATTGAAACAATGAGCATTACAGAAAAAATATGTTCTGAGATATGGTTGGCATTTCTATCGCAGAAGTGGAGAGAGAGCTCAGCCCTATGGGTGCTGCTTATCTGTACCAGCTGTGACACCATGCATCCCTTCTTTACCATCCTTTGATCCATTTCCTGCATATGTCCCTTCCCACTTCTGCAGCAGGAGACACAGGATCTCTGCAAACAGTACCTTCCTTCATTGCATGTTCACTCTTGTTGGGCATTGAAAAGTCTGGCTCAGCAGAACATGCCATGTAAAATGGCCATCAAATTTAGCTTATCTCAAATTTTAGACTGTTTACTGTTACCAGAATGTCGCTGGGTGCTCTTCATTCTGGCCCTTGTCCCCAGTAAGTCACAATGCTGGGGATAATAATGTCACAAAACAAGACACCTCTGTTCAGTATGTAGGCTTGGGGTTTAATTCTGCTCCCAGTGGAGTCAACAGGAATACTAGTTTCAAACTAGTAGGCTGATATTCAAAATATAGAAAGAAAAAGACAGCGTGGTACATTGTGATTTTAAGATAGAGTAGTGATTTAGGAGGACAACTACTATTTTAAAAGAGTAGTTATGCACATTTAAGAGAAAAGGTCTTGCAAAACATGACAGTCAACAGAAATAAATAAAGGGGAGAATGAATCATGTCAAACCTCTCTGCTGTGCTTGAAGTGCAGCCACAAAGAAAGTTCTTGTTAGAATCCAAGATGTGAGGATCCATTTCTGCCTAACAATCTCCCACTTCTGCATTCCCTGAAGTGTATCCCATCTGCTTTTGGGAGCTCTCTTTGCAATATGCAGTGATTGCAGGATAAGCACACCATTTTCCTGTCAATACTTTCCTATTAGTCTCCTGGATCCATACATCATCGTCTTGCTGGCCTGCAGTTTGCTTATCTTTGTCTCTGAGGCTGCCTTTGATTTATCTAACACCCAGGTTAATGAGGCATGGAGCCCAGGGTGGCTCCAAGGATAATGTACTCCTGTATAAAAATGCTTAAGGAAGGATCAAGTGATAATCCATTCTAGACTAAAAGGCCTAGCTCTTCAACAAATGTTGTATTTCTTAATCGCTAAGCTAAGGCTATAATAGCTCCCTGTTAAGCTACTGCCATCAGTAAAACTATGCACACTAACTATATGAAATTTACAAAAGAACTGAAAATTAGATTTTAATTTGTGTTCCAAAAAAGGCAAAAAAAAGTTCATTTGTTAGGAACAGTTATCACCATTATTTGATGGTATTCTTATGCAAAAATAAGTTAGTTTTAATATTTAATTTACAGTAATAGTTTTATATTCCCTCACTGGGACCTATGTTTTTCTAAAGACAAAAATAACAGAAGCTAGAATGTTACTGTGGCAAGTATAAATCAAACTAGCTATTTCAATAATGGAGGTAATTACAAAGTATATATATCTGAGATGTACTGAGTGGTTAGGGGTTGTTTAATTAACATAAAAATTTCAATATCATCAGCAAGTGTGTTGGTATCACAAAAGCACTGTTAAAAATGCATCTTAAAATAGTTATGCCTTTCTCTGTTCCTAGCTAGTACATAAGGCTAATAATATACTTTTACCTCCCATTTCTGCTAATTACCATCTTACACAGAAACATTTTAACAAAAGCAAGGTGAAGCTCCAAGTAAGCTTTCAAAGCTATATTTATTTGTTTATTTTTAAAGCTCTCTACCACTTATTACTCTGATGTCTTTTTTGGTTGTCCTTTTATTTTTTGTTATGCTTGGTTGACCTTCATGTTACCAATTGGCTATGGGCTCCTGAAATAGGTGTAATGCATAACCATTTAGAAAATGACACAGCACCAAATAACAGGACCATTCCTGTGGGATGCCGTGCTCATATTTTGGAGTAAAACCACACACAAGCAAGGCTTTCACCAGTTGGCCCACCACAGCCCCCAAGGACTTGACCCAGGTAATAAGTCCTTTACTGGTCACTAACCTACATTATTGAGATTTAGTTTGGCTTTTGATGACATGACATTGTTAAGGGTTGTTATTGAGATGTAAATGATCTTCCAGTGGGTTATTTAAGACACATGAAAGACCTAGTTTAGAATGAAAATTAGGTATTGATTATTCCAGCAATTAACAAAATAAATTTTAGCACCTGTATTAACATTTTCAGAAGTCTTAAATTATTTTTTGCTCAGAGTGACCCAAGCAGTTGGACCAATTTCTCAGGAATCTTTAAGATGTTTTGAAAAAGGAAAATAAAGGTAAACAAATATTGCTGTGTTCTTTCTGGTCTTCTGTTTTAAAAGTAATTTTTCCTCTTATATCTACAATGTATTACAGTAGAATGTGATGCAGTTGTCTATGCAGTTGCATACTATGCTCCATAGATTCTTTAGTATTAAAGTCAAGTTTGGAGCATATACAAAAGTAAAATCTTTATCCTGTTTGTTCCAGCTTTTTTTTTTTTTTTTTTTTTTTTTTAATTCTATCATTAGAATCATAATCATCATCATCATTGAATGGCTGGGGTTGGAGAGAACCTTAAAGATCTCCTAGTTCCACCCCCCCTGCCACGGGCAGGGACACCTTCCACCAGACCAGGTTGCTCAAAGCCCCATCCAGCCTGGCCTTGAGCACTGCCAGGGATGGAGCATCCACAGCTTCTCTGGGCAACCTGGTCCGGTGTTTCACTACCCGCACAGTAAGGAGTTTCTTCCTAATATCTAATCTAAGCCTGCCCTCTTTCAGTTTAAAGTAATTACCCCTTGTCCTATCACCATATGCCCTTGCAAAAAGTCCCTCTCCATATTTCTTTAGGCACTGGAAGGATGCTATAAGGTCTCCCCAGAACCTTTTCTTCTCCAGGCTGAACAACCCCAATGCGCTCAGCCTGTCTTCATAGGAGAAGTACTGCAGCCCTCTGATCATTTTTGTGGCCCTCCTCTGGACTCCCCTGCTCCAACAGGTTCATGTGCTTAGAGTAATATAATTTCTCAATTACAGAGTTCATTTTCTTTGTTTGCATTTCTTTCCTTAGTACTTCAATTCTACTGACTTAAAAACATCCTGAGATAGAAGGCAGCCTTTTCAGATGCCTGTTGTTATTTATAAGCACCTCTTAATGGTATAGAGAGCACACATATTAGCATAATACATTTCCCTGTTATACTTAAGTGGAGAGTGTGTTAGTTTATCCGTAGATATTTTAACTAGGAAATGTGTTTCTTGCATTTTTCACATGGAATAGTGCTGAGAAATCTTTAGAGGCTGTTACTCACACCCAAAAGGTCACATGGCTCCGGTATGTACTTGGTTTGTTAGCAAAAATCACATGATATAAATATATTTTATAACTAACTCAGCTTAGTCCTCTCTTTTTCTCTTTCTGTTCTACAAGCTCCAGCCAATGACAAGTGTTAGGCACTAAACAGACACATGCTTTCTAGTTATAATTTCACTGTTTGGGTCCCAGTGATACTTTAATATATAAAATATTTAGGTAGGGAAATGGCACAAGCAGCTTGACTGGACTGCTAGAACTCATTACTTAATGTGTTGTCTGTAGATGGTACTGAACTCACTGAAACTAATACTGCGGTCATGTGCTGTCTTTTGCGTTTCTGTATCATGTCAGGATCCTCCACACCTCAGATAATATTACACAGAAAATTAGCTGCCTACCCAGGGCAGTTTGAACATGGCTTTCAGAAAACTCTTCCGCGCAGTGATATTTCAGCTTAAGAGTCCCTTTTAAAATAGCTCAGCTAATAGCAGAGTCAGAATTTTCTAACATTGACTTTTCTTGAACAGTTCTTTCTGTCTTATTACATACCTTTTTTCTGCTCTCTCAATCCTGTTGTTCAGATACAGGCAAAATATCCACTGATTTAAACGAGTTTAATGTCCCCTTCTTATGAATCCCTGTCATCAGTTCAACATCTGAATCATAAGGAGGGACACTTCTCTTTCAAGACATGACAGAGTGCATTGCTTCTGACCTTAGTGGAGGATTTAATGAATGGGTATTTACTGCAGCTTTCACATCAGTCTCTACATCCACTAAACATGTGATGCCAGCTTGGTCATTTTTGTTTTGTTTGGGTTTTTGTTTGCTGATCAATCCAATAAGAGATAAGCAGGAACTCCTGGTATAGGAATTTTTTAGTTTTTCTGACATAGGGGTTAAATGTTAGCTTCCGTTAGTATTTTGAAACACAGAGAAAATCTAATGATGTCAACATACATCAAGATATAACAATAATCAAAATAAAAGCATGAAGTTTGCCCTTATCAGACTTAAAGAAATTTTGTTTTTTAGGTCTAAAAAGCAAGACATATCCGCTGAAACACACTAATAGATATTAATCATTAATAAGGAATTAGATACATACAGCTATGACTCCTATGAATAGCCAGGCGATAAAAAGAAAACCAGTATCTTCTGTTTTCTCTGTACATCTCTCAGTAACTTGATTACTTCAGGTGTTGTTCTTCATACAGAGCTCTTCTAGTATATCTTCTGAAGAGCAGCAGTGCTGATGTTTGATTCGGATTCAGACTCAACTACCTGTGCACTTTCCTGTAAAGCACCTGGTAAGTGCAGAAAGACATGCAGCTTAAAAGATGAATGATCCTCTGGAAGGGCCAATTTTTGTCCATTAATACATAGGACGAAGTACCCCTAGGTACTAATGTAAAGGTGAGGTTTCTGGCCTTTCAGATGATCTTTCCTAGCAAGTTCTTTCCTGCTTTACTGAAAGACATCCCAGCTCAAATGCTTGTGTCAAGTGCAACTAGGGGACCATCCTGCAGAAATAAAACCAAATGCAGTTAAGTAAAAAAGAAAAAAAAATATCCAAACACATTTCATAATGCATCCAGCAAGACAGATTCAATGTTCAATGTTCAATTCAAATTCACTGGCCTTGTTCCCAAAGGTCACTGTAGCTGGGGCCACATCTAAAACGCACATATCCCTTTGAGTGTGGGGGTTTTTTCAGCGGAGATTGTCTCCTCTTTTAGAACTTAGATTCCTCTAGAGAGATTTTCTAAAGAGGTCAGCACTTTGCTGTTCCATAGGCAGCACAGCATCCCAGTTCCACCAGACTCCTTTTCTTTCCGGATGTGCTCTACCAGCACCACCAGTGCATATATCCAGGCTTTAAAAACACACTCCAGCATGTTTTCTGACCTCTGATTGCAAGTAAAGATTATTTCCCTCAGATGTTCCTATAATGGGAATGTGTATGTTGTGCTGTTTGCATATAGAAAGACGTGAAGCTGTAGATAGGAATATGTGAGTGAATGCAGTTTTGTGGCACTGGAGGCAGGGCACTGTGGAACTGAGTCTGTAGATAAGCACATATCATGAAATATAGGTACATGTCCCGCTTGCTGTTGGGATACCAACCTTGGACTGTGACACAGACATCATCTCTCTCCCTTTCCTGAAACAGCATCTGCTAAACAAAATAATTTCACCTGCAAATATCACCTGATACAACAAATTTAAGAGAGATTTGTGTACCTTGCATTAATAATAAATGTGAAACAAAGCCTGATATTTTAGTTTATAAAAAAATACACCAGTGTATACTCAAGAAACATTCATAATAAATGTCAGCTTTAGGAAAAAAAAATCCTTAATATTGTTTAAAGTATTAAAGGAGCGTTTTGCTTGAATAACTGCAAAAAAATTCAAACCACTTTCAATCCATGGTTCCTGTTTGTGGGTGTTCTCAACTTAAACTCTAGCAATTCTACAGAATTTACTCCATGCTTTACTGTTAACTAAGATGACTGATAAGATCTGCATAACTGGCTGTCATGACCAAAGACACCCATGAAACTGGCTAAGGAGAAAGGTGCTGGGGTAGACCTGAGTGGCTCAGGTACCTCAGGCCATTTGGGTACCTGTTCCTTGTGGTGCCACAAGACAAGCTCAGATGCAGAAACCATTGCTTCCCGTGGGCTGTCACTCAGATGGCTACACAGGTAATTAATATACCTGTAACTCTCATCTTTCCTATCTTACCGATCCTTAAGCAGTGGGAGAAGTCATTGACATTGCTTTCCTTGCTTTGCTCTGTTGTGTTTTGTGTGTAACACAACCACAGAACCTCATTGGTAGTGTTTTTTTTCTCATTATAACTGTTCAGATTTGTATAAAATACTGTCAGTGAGTAATTACACATTTATATATCTATTTCACACAGTGTGCGAACAAATAAGGTTCTTCATGCAAAGCAGTGAATTACAATGCACAATCTAGTGTTTAACTAGAATTTGGCATGAATTAAATACACTGAGAATAGCAGACTTCAATCCATATGAGAAGAGAGAATACCTAGTGGTAATCTAATCTGTCTTCTTGCTACTCTTATTGCTCCATTTATAACACAGTTTTGAAGTAAGGCCACCACTTGAAAAAGGAGAAGGTAATTTAAGAAGTCCAGATCTTTAGTACACCATTTGGATGAGAAATTGCTCAGTTCTTTAGGCAGCTCAAGTCCTGCTTTCAGGGAAAAGTGCTGAACTCCACTCTGCCAATTGTCATACACTGGAGTTATCCCCTGATACTGTATTCCACGAAACCCGTGGCTTAGTGGATTCCTAAGCAGACGCAGTTAAATGCAAAATGTCAACCATGCAGAAACAAAGGATGAAGAATTTGCTTCTCCCTCACTAGCAAGTGAAGCCCATGGGATCGTGAAAGAGGAAGAGGGGAGCAGCCGTACACCCAAGCTATACCTGGGTCTGTATTTGTCTTGTCTGACAGCACAGCAAGTGGTACGCTGGTGAGAAAAGGGTTAAGGAAATACTTTTGCGCATGAGAATAAAAACATTTGCCAGCAATGCTGACATCTACAACTGAGGTCTTCAAAGGGGAATATTAGTCTAAATGATGAGATTTGGATAAGCACACATATTTTGTATTAGAATGACAATTTCTGAAGTGAGATTATGTTTTTTTGTGAGTTCTTCTTCCTTGGAAAATGCAGTAACTTTCTGATATGTGACTCTTCTCTTCTGAACTTTTCTGGTTTCCACCTGTCTGGTTTAGCCCTTCTTTTGGCATTGTTATTTACACCTGAAGAACAGAAGAGTGGGACGCACTGTGCTAGAAAAGTCTTGAGTTCTCCACCAACTACACAGAGGCATACATAAATCTAAATGACTGAAAAATACACTTTAGCCAATAAGATAAAGTTGCATAATTGATGAAATCCTGAAGCCTTTATTCAGCCTTTTCTCAAAAACAACAAGCATGCAAGTCATCAGGAGATTTCACTGAGTTGTGACTTACATTTGGTGATCAAGGTTGTTTTGTTTGAGCAAGATGAGGGGGAAGAGAATAGTGGGAAGAGAAAAGCTAGGTCATTTTTCTTATTCCCCTTTAATCAGTTAAAACTGACATATAAACAGAACAGCCAAACTGAAAGAGTTGCTCATCTTTTTCATGGTAATGCAAACAGCTGGGTTTCACAAAGGAATGATGTTTGAAATTTTTTTTCTTTTTCTAGCTGAAGCAAAAATGAAGGTAGGAATTGTTAGAAGTTAATATACAAGATCTCCAGGTGTTTGGTCATAAAATAGGTTTTGTATTTTTATTTTATTTTCTCTTTCTCCCCCTTCTTCATTGACAAAATCAAAAGCAAGAAAGAGTGATGAGATTGCAGGGATGAGGAGAGAATGAGAACAAAACTTTAAAATCTTTTACAGTTTGTTAAAAATATTCTCCCAAAATTTTCATCTGAAAGCAATTTGATTGTGTCTTTTATTTACTAGCAGAACATTCTGAATGTACGAGGTGGACCCCCTTCCCAAAGGTCTTAAGATTGAACTAGAAAATGTGTAGTCAAAGCACTAGGGAACTTTTTTTTTTCCCCTGCTGAATACCCTATGCCGCTGCGTGCTAACAATACACTCAATGTATATACAAAAAAGGGTTTTGTAAGCCCACAAAAGCATGCTGATGTGGCTTGCTGCTTCTCCGGTTGTGAATCTTTCCCTTCAGGTGCTAGTGTGATCCTAAGTGTTTCTTGCCTTCAGCCCTGCAATCATACAGATTTGTATTAATGCAGTTTTCTGCCAGCCAGAGGACCAAGCCTCCAGCGTGGAGTCAGAGCCTGTGGGTTCAAATCCTGACTGCCACGGAGTGATGTTGGGCAATGTGTTAGCTCTGTGGCTGGGGCTCTAAGCAGTCGGGTGAAAATGCTGTTGTAGAAAACATTTGGTTCAGCAGATGTGAGAGAATATTATGATGTGAAAGGCAAAGCATTTCCCTGATTCTTACAAAGCTGATTTCTTCCTCACCATGCCAGAAGAAAAACTTTACATTTCAGGTTTTTCCCACTTTGAGAGTGCCTGGCTTCCTTGAAACAACTTTTGGACAGAGAATTTAATCAGCAGCAATGAAATGCCGTGCTGCAAAACTTTTTTTTGTTTTATTTCCCTTTCACCCTAATTACATTGCAGAGCATATGTAAATGGTTGTGCTCTTCCTTTTCCCCTTCTGATCCTTTTCTCTATTTTCTTTATAAAAATTTAGAACAAGTACAATTTTGAAAGGAGATATTATTCTGTCTTTGGTTATTAAAAACAACAAAAAAATTGGACAGATCTAATTTATCATTTTTTAGACTTTTCTTATCAATTGTTTCTTTCAGCTATAAGTAGATCCCACAGCAAAATTTGCACTCAGACAGAGCTGGTTTTTTTCTATGAGCTATTTGGACCCAAAATGTTAAGATCCATAGTAAGCATAATTTGAAATAACATATTCTGTGTCTAGATTAAATAGGCTGTGTCCTGGAAAAGTTTATAGTCAGAACAGGTTAGGAGCCAGAGTTATTGTGCAGAAATAGAAGTGCAAAGCTAACATAATGCAATGGATGTTATCTGTAGCACTGTATTACCTTAATATTCCCACTGGTTAAGATATCCATCTGATTAGTCTGAAGATGTCACATTATCTGGTAATGCCGAATATACATTAAAATGGGGAAAGCTATGGGTGTGATTGAACTGTGATAACATATGGTTTGTACAATCATTGGCCTCTTAAGAACTTAACTTCCAGCTGGGGTCTGTGTAACATAAGAAACAGGGAATCACATTTCCCCCATCTCTGCTTCTGGCAGGTGTGTGCTAGAGACTGACTGCTAAATACTTCGTAATTAGTATGCCTTGGAGCAGTAACTGTCATCTTACATCTGTAACTGGAGTGAGGGCACTGTTAGCATGACTGTGTTCATTTCTTTAGCGTCCCAAGCCTACAGACCTATACAAGGCTGCCTGAAGGATCAGTGTTTGATGCATGAACCATAGGCAGACCTCAGAAATGTATCTAATTATACCAGTATCTGACTGCACTATTGTAGCAAGATGTATTATTCATAGACAAAGATGAACTGCTATTCAAGGATAGAAAAATCTTACATATTCTGCCAGTTCTAAAGTTCAATGTCTAATTGAAGATTAAATAGTTTGAGACAATCAATAGCTGTATTTTTGATTTTCAGAACTATTCCTGCATTACATGAACTATTGTCATGTTTCCCAGTGAACAATAAAACATTGGTATCACCTTTCAAAGTGTGTGTGAGAGAGAGAGACAGAGAGAGAGGGAAAGGTAAATTTACCACTAAGACATAAAGTTAAACAACTTTCTGGAAATGTGTAGCAGTACCTGCAACCTTTGCATTCTTTACTAGAGGCCAGGCTTTTTTAGAAGCAGTGTGTGGGTGTTGCTCATAATGTTTTCACTTATTTAAAAAACATAATTCTCCCTTGTGGGGGGAGTACAACTGAAAGCCACAGTAATTCTTTTTTGACAAATTGATAGCCTTTCTTTTATCTTAGTTTGATCCACAGTACCTATTTTAAAACCATCTGTACCGATCAGAAGCCATATGCCACAAACATGAACGAGCATTTAGGCAGCAGCCAACCCTCATGCAAAATCCAGAAGAAGGTTCCCTACCCACGGCTGCGGGAGCTCCGATAGCGAGGGGAAGCAGGTTCCATTTGGACATCATGGTGTCTACAGGCACTTGTTTTTAAAACAGGGAGGATTTAGTTTCAGTTTTTGAGTCAGTCATGTAGAAAGGGGACCTCAGAAGAAAATGTGTCCTATTGAGTGCTTCAAAAACACATTACATTTTACTCTGAAATCAATTGGCAGCACCTAAGAGCTGATATTGTGTGACTTGACAAGATACACATCTGAGCAGGTGGATCATGACTTTCTTCACTTCTCTTCACAAATGATTTATGTCCAGATGAAGATGTGTCTTGTGTCATCTCCTAATCACCTCTGGACATGGAATTGGGATCCTTCCGTCACACCTTATAGCTGAGCTTATGCCTCTTAGAGTCACTTCTAGACAAAGAATGCAGTCCTCAGTTCCTTTTACTGATGGCTAATGAAAGTGTTATCTGTAGCTGTTATCCAGGAGTTAATCCAACTGACAAAAATAAATGCTTTCAGGGAGATTTTGTCTACCTAATTTTTCCTTAGATGTCTGGGTGTTTAATAAAGCAGCCTTCTTAAATTAAATTCTTAGAAACTACAAAAAAAAAAAAAAGACTGATGTTTCTCAGAAAATCTGAAAGCTCTCCAAATGGTTTCTAAAAAGTAACCATTTCCTTTAGACTTGACAACACCTCAGTTAGGTATCTAACTTGGATAAGGCTTCTCCTCTGAGGCAGAATCTACCATGTAGGATCAGTTTCCTTTAGGAGGATCAGTTTGCTAGATACCTCAGGCATGATCACTGGAATACTACCCGTGCAGTTCCTGGACTCTAGTTAGTTAAATAGATCAGATCCTCCTTTTATTGCTGAGCATACCTACCTCTAGCTCTGGGAAACTGATATGCTTGTTTACAAATAAAGAACCTGCATTCAGAAGTCTTTTCCCTATGCTTGCACTTTTTTACATGTCAAATAACTTCTCAAGCTTCACCTTGATAAACTAAATAGTATCTTTGGTCTCCAGGGCAGGTTTGCCAGGCCCTGAATGCCTGCTGCTGAGATGAGTGCCCTTAATGCTGGGAGTTGGAAATTCTCACCACCT
Organism: Falco cherrug; assembly: GCF_023634085.1. Taxonomy (NCBI): domain Eukaryota; kingdom Metazoa; phylum Chordata; class Aves; order Falconiformes; family Falconidae; genus Falco; species Falco cherrug. Next base: position 46,992,882 of record NC_073698.1, read on the forward strand.
CTCAAGAGGTAGCCTTTATCAAAAAGATACCTTTAATGTTTCTTAAATGTTTCAGAACTCAGGGTTCTTCAGCCTTCTTAAGAGGAGCTGGCATATGTGCCTGTATATTGAAAGAATGTTTTGCATTAAATAGTCAATATTTATGTAAATGTCTGAGACAATGTCTGACAGCAACCTGACTGTTCTTACGCAGATAAAATTGAGATGGGTGCCAGGATTTTTTTGAAGATCTGAAAGAAACATCTAGTAAACACAATAAATAAGAAAATAGTTCAAAGGAATCTCTGAATCTGGTGTGTAATATCCTTTGAATGGTTACTGATAGTGGCAAGTGGGATAGGGAAGGATAAAAGCAAACAGGGTTTTAGCCAACACAACTTTTACAGTGTAGTTGCCTGAAGACATTTTCCAGAGAGGAAAGACAGTGTCTTTCCTCCAGTCTGGACTGAATTTTCTGTTCAGAGGTATGGCTTACAAAGAAAGGTATTCACACAAGTTCATGGGAGAAGTCTAAGAGTCAGAGGAGGAACCTGACCTAAGATACTCTGCATTGCCCTCTCAGGAACATTGGCTGTCTGCACTGGCTATAGAAATAAGCTATGGAGATGGGTCTGCTCTGAATAATCACCTAGAAGGAGTATTCCTCTTACTCATTATTGGATAGGCTGGTGATTTACCACCAGCCCACGTAAAGGACATTGCAGAGTTGCACTGCCTGAGGCTACACTGTAAAAGACATTGCATCCAGTACGATGAATCCCTCTCAGCTTTCCTAGCTGTGTGAGCAAAGTGCTATCCCAGCCTGGATTCATGCCAGGTTATTGAGGGGGGCAGCTACGTTCACCTCTAGCCATCCCTCTGTACTCTGTGGCAAGAGGCAGACGTTACTGGAGGTGATGCAGAACTTGTCTCTGTCCTGGGAGAACAGGATGACGTGCTCCTATCCGCCTTGGCTAAGTTAGCGCCCTGCTGCTCTAAACCACCTTCTCAAGATCAGTTTGGTGAAGTAGCATCAAAGCAGCTGATATAATACAGAATAACAAACACAGAAGTATTGCAAGGCAATAATAGCAAATTATCAGAGCCACATTACCATTCAGCTGACGCTTTCATTGTGAAACACCAGCACATCTGATCCCAAAATCAATCCTATTATTTAGCTGGGAAAAAAATCTCCTGTAGTGCATGGGATACACAAATCCTTAAAGAAAACTATCTTAAGTAGTAAGAAAAGGTTTACTGATAGCATCACAGTTCAGTTTTCTCTTCACTGATGATAGGATATTGTGCTCCCCAGGTGACATTTTCGTCTGGGAGATAAATGATAACATAATACTTGGCTAAGTTCATATTAGTTATTCTTTCATTACTTCTTTCTCTTGTTTCTTGCTATTACTTTCTTCTTTCCTTGCTTGTAGCTCTGGCTTTTAAACTGTCTTTAATTCCTGACACTCCATGCTCATGGGAGTCTCTGCACTTTGAGAATACTTGACATTCAGGAAAATACACTTTATATGTTAAAAATCAATGGTGACACAATATTTACAGCCCAAAGGCCAAACATTTGTGTTTCTTTATAGAGAGTAAGTGCTTGGAGACCAGCTTTGTGTTGCTAAGCTATAGACATCAAAGAATAATAATACTGCAGTTTTATACTCAATGGCTTGAGTGAGTTCCAACACAGTTAAGTTAAAGGACTAGCTGATTTTATGGGTAGTTCTTTTATGGATACTCTTAATACAGAGATGGATATAAGCATTATTGTTTTTTCCCTGAACTGTGAACCAAGTCTCTTTGTCTAAGATAAGGTCACCTCTTTTGTGCTAAAATATCCATATAAAGTCTAAAATTACAGGACAATACTTCCTCCTTCTCATGAAAAAAGATAGATTCTTTAAAAAGGTATTTTTGTGGAAGTCATGATTAATTCCTTGCAAAAAAGAGGCCATAATGTGATACTGCTTTCTCTCTTTCTTGCTATTTATATAATAAATGTACACCATTTCTGAAGGCTTGATTTTTAACTAAGAACTGAAATAAAAGCTACTTTAGAGATTCAGCCTTTCTAACACAAGAGGTAGTCTGTCATTTTTGCACTGTTTACAGAGATTTGTTTTATATTCTAGGCAAGATTTATAATGTTTTTAATTGGCATATTTTACTCTAATAGGCTTAATTTTGGTGGCTGAGACAAAAACACTGCAAGGCATTTATTACATCATTAGAAACTGCACTATGTATCTAGGGAATGCAGTGTCATTTGGTTTGTACGTTTGACCTCTGCTTGTTATTAGGTGTACTTTACTAAATCAGCAGAAGGAGATAGGTCACTAACGACTATTACCAAGCTAATAATAATTATAAGGGAGAAAAACCGTGTTATTGATGTTTCAGACATCATTTCTTATATGCTGTTCCTGAGACACTGATTTGTGATTTGCATTATTAGGAATGAACTTTCGTTGACCTGTCCTTTAACATAAGTTAGACTGTTTGGCCTGATACTTACTACTCTCCTATCTAATGATGAAATTATTGTATTTAACTCTTGGAATGGATTTTTGGATGATTTTGATGCCACAGTAGTTCTAGAATAAATAAGAGAGGACATGTATTAGAAATAGTCCATATGAGGAAAAAAATATCTTGATAGATAATAGAGGGACCAACAGAATTTAGACCATATTTTGAACCACTGAAAAGTTATATTACTTCTGAGCAATACACATCACGGGAGTTTTATTATAGTCTGACTCTCTCTCTGAACATATGTGTAAGCATATGAGGAAATGCAATGACTTCAACAGGGCTTGTACTTTAAATTAAATTATCTGACCTGTGCAACTAGTGGCTGCTTTGCTGGTTGGTGGTGGTCTCAATAAAGCCAATTGGTCAGAAATGTGTGGAAAGAAATAGGCTGGGTATGTTTATACAGACAGAGCTGTTTTATTTTACCTTGTGGTACTATTCAGTCAGTGAACATATATCTTTCCTATAAGGTCTTTGCAAGACGTACTTTGTTGCTAATTTTGCTCCATCTGGAAAGATCTAAACTCTCAGTCAGGGGTCAGTCCATCAGGTTTGTGATATGGGGTATAAGTGAAGCAGAAGGTTTCTATTTGCCAGATGCAAACATGTGCAACTGCAGCTCAGAATACAGAAGCTCACTGTGAAAAACATCACATCATTTATCTCCAGCGTGCAGCAAAATCCCACCAAATCAAGGCAATCTTTCTAAAGTAACTGAGTGATCTTAATGGTCCATAAATGAGGAAGGGCATGGTTGCTGGGACCCCTTGGCAACAGGAATGTGCGTCCTGCGGACCTGGGAGGGAGGAACAAACTAGCCTTCCTCAGTTTCTCACCAAAATGCAACACATTGACATGTTTATCCCAAACACCCTCTTCCAGACTCTGCAGTTCAGGGTCCAGGCAAAACTGTTAGGATCACCGTGGTGGTGGGGGTGGTTGTGGTTGCTCTTTTAGGTGGTGGCCAAGGCTCCACGTGCCTGGCCATGTGCTGGTATGGGACTGGTGTGCAGGTAAGGGGCCTGTGCTTGGCTCAGCTGGCCATTTGCAGCCCCACCAAAGAAGGTGTCTGACTGACCAGGAACCCAAAGGGTAGGATGCAGTTGGAGCTAGTCAGTAAATCACCTTTCTTTAGTTGCCACCAGTTTCAGTAAAAAAATGTTTTCATTTATTAATAACCCATACGAAACATCAAAGCAAAATTAACTGTAAATTGGTGAATTGGCGGAGAGGGGAGTTGGCTCACTGCTACTACTAGTACCAGTCGAAGATATGATTACTTAGACTGGAAATTCTTTTGCCTAGAAACTAGATCCCCTAAAGGATATTAAATCATAGTGGCATGGAGAAGACAAATATGTCTATTATCTCTACCAGAAGAAATAGGAAACATCAACAAAGACTAGCAAACAGTAGATTCAAAAACAGAGAAAAAAAATGTTCATTAGCTGTGGAACATGTCAGAGAACGTTGTGTATGCTAAAAACATTATTGGTTTTAAAAAAATGGATGAAAAATGGAAGAAAGTTCTACCTAGGACCGTTAAATAGACCTACATTTGGGAAATCACTGGTGACTGAGAGACTGTTCTGGAGTTTTATCAGCTGTTGGTCCTATTGCATCATGGTTACACACTTCTTAGACAACCACTACCAGCCATTTTTGGAGGCAAGATACTGGGCTAACCAGGACTTTGATCCAGTTGATACTGCAGTTCTCCTATTCTTATGATGACTTATGTAGTAAAATAAAACCTTGCAAAGACAATTTTTTTCTACAGCTTTTCAAATTTACATTTATTAATTTCTTCCTTCTCCCCACCCCCCCAGCGCCCCCCCCCACCCCCACCCCCCCCGCCAATTTATTGAAAGTGCATCTGTGCCTTTCAGTCTGGTGTGACACTACATGGAAGTATATATTTCTGAGTATCTCAGTATATCATGCTGGTTTCTCAAGGTTTGTCTTCTCTAGGAAAAAAGCAGACAAGTGTTTTTTTTTCCCCCACATTTATAGTTGTGAGAGTCCAACTACAATGAATGAGATTTTAGAGCAGCAGTGTTTCTGCTGCCATACCAGGAAAAAAAGATGTATTCTCAGCATGTTAGTGAATATGTGGTAAAATCCTAGGGAGACAAAGGCAAATCTCAGCAGAATTGAAGTAACAACTCTATTCCTGTTTAATACTTTACACGCTAACACATTTTCAATCCAGAGATGACTGTGGATTTTACAACATTTCAACAGACATATGTTGAGAAGACAGAGGAATGCAGTTCCAGTCTAAAGATAAGGGATTTCTGCAAAGCTGTGACTTGCCATGCTGGATATAAACCACAATGCAAATAAAAAACTGTAATATACAACACTGACTGATGGTGACTATGGAGGGGGGAGGAGAAATGCCAGCACTGACTGAAATTTCACTTCATTTACACAGCAAAACTCCACGGATAGGTATAATTTTTTGCTTGTTTTATGTCATCATCGTAGATTTGATACTGTTTTCTATGACAAGTTACATCATTATAGGTGTACCTTTAAGGTTTATGTCAGAGGGAGCAAGTAAAAATAAAGATTGCTATCTGCTTTTCACATACACAGCAGGTTTTTTTTTCATTCTTATGTGTGAAAAATGCACCTTGCTGGCAAGAGGAGAGTGAAAAGAAAGCATGAGTTAGTTTACTTAAAGATCTCAATGCATTTTGGTTTCAGCAGAGTTTCCACTGGAAAGAGAAGAGTTTGAAAAGGTTCAGAGAACATTGGACAAGTACCTTGTAAAAGAAATAAACTGGTGTTTACTAGACACATAGAATCCAAGGCAATTTCAGGAAGTCCCATAGCTGGAAACAGTTGGAGACCAGGAGAGGACTAGGGAAAGGACCCTGCATGTTCTTACACTTTGTCCTTATAATCTTCCTTAGGCATGCCTTTTCGGACACTACTAGAGCCCAAAAATGTAGTGTCCACAAGCTACAGGATGTGGCCCTGGATGGGCCCATTCAGGCCTTTCTCATGAGGTCCTGTCCCCACCGTGGGAAACTTCAGGACTTGGGGAAGAGTGCAGGAAACTTTTTAATTAGTGGCCACATGAGGGAAAGAACAAAGTAGTTTTAAGAACAGGATCACCTTCTGAACGGTGCCTTAAGAACAGAATTTGCAAGACTGACCTCAACATATCAGCTCTGCACCCAGTGAATGGAGAAAGAGTTCAGGAAGATGCTGGTGTGGATCCACTAGATGAAGATCCACTAGAGATGGAGCAGGCAGTAGTGAGAGGCACGCATGCCAGACCCCATCTGTCTCCTGTGTGACAGTTCTGTAAAACTGGCGTTTGAAACTTGAAACACGTTCATGAAATTAAGTGACCAGGCAGGATGGGGAGTCCTCCAGGAGTTAATTCTAAGGCATCATGTGAAACACATACTCACACCTCAGGGCATGGACCAATATTTCAGATCTGCTCGGTCTCAGATGAATGTGATGCCACTGAGCCAGAGCACTGTGTACTCATCCATTTGCTTTCCGTCAGACCTCATGCCATTCCCATGCGGTCACCTTCCCTTCCCCCTCCCCACAGTTTGCTGAGGAGCAGAAAATACTCTCCCTAGAAATACACCCGCACTCTCTGCCCACAGGAGTCCTCTACAGCAGGGTGGTATACGATTGCAGCCACCTCAGGCTACACCCCAGGTGTCCTTTTCTGGCAGGAGACCCCTAAACACTAGGCTATTATGCAAAATAGGGGCTATACCACAGTAATGATACTGAAAATGGTTAATGCAAGCCTAGCAAGTGAGATTTCCCCAGAGGTGCAAGTGCTGCAGTGCCTGCTTTCTGGTTCTGAAGGAGCCATGGGCAGGACACATATAGCCAACCCCCTTAGTCATCCTAGAGGAAAGGACACTACTCAGCATTTGAGGAAAGTCAGATGTATCTCAGGTGAGGCAAAAATTACCCAAATAGTTCTCCTCCATTTTAACATTATCAAATGACTAGTTGTTTGTCACCAGGAACAATTAAGCTTGTGGCATAGGGTGCTTGCTCCTCTGGAGAGATTTCTTTCTTTTTTTCTTAATTCTACCTGCCCTTCATTCTCCTTTCTGGTGCACACTGATGTTATCTCTCTTCCTTCAGTTAATTTGGGGCCCAACTGACTCATTTCTGAACCCCAGCTTCTCTTTCCTCCCCACAGCAAATGCACAGGAGCCAACTGTGGCCTTGAGTATACCAGAACTGAAATGTGGCTGATGCGCAATTAGCACTGAGAGCCTGATTAAAATTCACAAGAGCCAGTGGCACACAAGGCCAACTTTTCAACTGCCTCCAAGCCAGCTTCTGAATTCACCCATGTTTGACTTCACATTTACAAGGTGAAAAGGAATTTATGCACAACGGTCAGACAGATGCAGAATTAAAGAAAACTGTTACTGAGTATATAGGTAATGTATGCCTTTACCAAAGTTGTTTTGCATATTGTTGATCACAGGCTCATTCTGCTCCAGGTTATACATAAAATCTTCCTCCCGAGCATGCACACACTTACATATGAGTATTTTCTGTAATAGAAAACTTAGCACTCTGCTTCTTAATGAGCGGTGCTGATGGGAAATGACCCCCGCTTTCCTAAACACACAGCAATCTAATTTGAACCTGTGTGCCAATTACTGGCCTCTGTGGAGCACTTTGCTGTGAAACAATCAAGTCACAATAGGATTAGAAAGCATTGCAGGGAGACCACAAGGGAAAGCAAACACAGGCATAACTGCAGGTTTATTCCTTTAAATTGTCTGTAAATAGCACTGATAGCCTCCTCAGTGCCACCTAGGTATTGTTTCTATAAATCCTCTGTAGGTACAATCTAAAATGAATATAGACAATGAGTCTTTTATAGCATACCAACCTTACTCAGTGAGCTGGTCTGTCCTTATGAAGGTTGTGGGTGTTTACTTAAGCATCCTCAGAAGATAAAAGTAGACAAAGCAGGAAAGACATCTTGGCTGCCTCAAAGAAATTTTTTTCTTATTTTTAAATTCAGACAATACCTTTTAATATTTTTGTTGTTAAGTGATGTCATTCCTGTGAAAGCAGCCACACTTATTTCTGGATATGCATGGATAGATCTGGCAGGTAGACAAGACACTTTCAGTTCAACCTTGTTCCAGTCCTGAACCAAGATAGCAGTTTAGTATGTTGCCAGTCCCGTGTACTTCAGCAAAGGCACTGCTCTGCCCAGCATCATGAATGTGCTGACTTATCTTGCTAAAATGGGATCTTCATCTATAGTTATGTCCTTCAAGTTTTCTCCTTACCATCCTTTCAGTCCTGTCTGTCTTATTCTGGTTGCTCATTCCAAAATAGAAAGCATTCTGCTGTTTCTTTTGTACAAGACATTATTTATCCTGAACAGGACTTGCAACCAGAATCATAACGACTTCAACGACAAAGAGAAGACACTGGATCTACTGCATTCACCAATCTGGAGACTGGTAGCTTTTAAGGCAGAGCGATGGATTGTTGGCTTTTTTTTTTTTTTTTTGCTTTAACTTGAGGATAACTGTGTGGAAAGAGATTCAGCGAGAACTCAGAAATGCTGCTTCTTAAAGAGGCAGGAGGCTGCCAAGCACCTAACCTTCTGACTCTTGACTTTGTGGCAGGAGGTTTCTCATAGCTTGCTGTATCCACATGCACCTCCTCAGATGCCATGTCCCTCAGCTTGCTTGCTGCACCAGCTCTTCCATGTACCAGGCAATATTTTCAGCCATATATAGGTGGCTGACTCCTGCACCAGTTTATTTCTGTGGAGGCAACGTGTTGAAGGAGATTTTGAGGGGCAAAGGGAAAGCAGAAAGGTGACAGAATCCTCTCTTCACCCAAATCAAAGTTACAGAAATGCTGCACATGTGTTCCACAGGCATTAACACAGCACCCATCCAGGCTGCATTAGAGATGTTAGACCACCACAAAGCTCATTACACACATCCATACCCATGCCCCAGGCCTTGGCCTGACAAGCCTTTTGACACTCGGCTTTGTGTTCAGCTTGGGACATAAGTGGGCACGTGCCTCACCCTGTGACAGGCAACATATTCACTGCCAAGAGTGGTGACACTGCAAACACCTCAGTCTGCTTCAGTGTAGATATGGATTCAAATTACAGAAGGTTCAAGCTACCTCATTGGTCTGAGAGCAGCAGTGGAAAGAAGAAACTCAGTTTCAGGTGGAAAGTGTTGGGTAGCAGCATCCATCTGTGCCCATTGCATCAAGGACAACAGGGCTGGGATGGCAAGTATGAAGATAGGAGGCTGAGTATGGACACAAAAGACTTAGGGACTGGAGGTACCACGGGCTTGAAATGTTTGCAAGGGATGGAGCAGAAGGAAGAAGCATCTGAGTATAAGGAAAATATGTCAGTCTGAGATAATCCCATTGAGTACAGACAGTGCTGTTGCCATCCTACTTCTCTTTTGTCAGAAACCATCTGTGAAATCCTATCAAATCATGTGTACGCCATCACCCTCTAGTTAAGCCTGCCTGAGGAGGGTTGCTTTGAGCTAGCAACAGTTATTTTGTTAGGGTTTGATATACCCTAACAGTTTCTGGCTTTTGGAATGCTGGGTTTTGCAACCCTAAGGATGGCCATTCCCCAAATTCTCAGTCCGCAGTATCTGCAGAACATTAGTTAGCACACCCTCCTATACTGTGAACTGTCTGTGTACAGAATTCAAAGATCAAAATATGACCAGCCAGTGAGGCTGCAACCCCCTCTTGTGATGTGCACATGCTCCTTGTTGCTACTTCTTATATAGTTGCCTCAAACTTATCTTCTTAAGAGGCTTTTTTGTCTGAAATATTTGTGCTGATGAGTTGGAAGGTACCGCATAACATTACTTACAGTTTTTTCTAAATAGCCTCTGTAGGTGAGACCACCTGCCATGAATACTTAACTCTGCACACTATTATGCCACTGTTCCAGGGGTCAGTCCAAGAATCAGATCAAGCAGACACTAGCTGTCAGTATTGTCAATGAGTAGTATGCAGGTAGTAGTATGAGCTGTAACTGTCTTCTGTGATGACATTTCTCCAGTTCAGATATTCATAACCCACTGTGTTAGAACATGTCATGTTTGGAGTACTCATACTTTCTGACTTGGTATGTGCCAAAATAATGATAATATGGCCCTGGGACTTAGCTTTCCCTACCCTTCTACCATTGCACCTTGTGTGTTACAGTCAACCACTTTCTACTGTGCACCCATAGCAGCTACCTTTTGGGCTCTCGTAGATCTTCTGTGTTCAGTCAGAAGCACAGACTGAGCCCTGGTTGAATCCTGTGAAGCTTTCCAGTGCCAGGTGGGTCACGTAAGGGAGTTAAACCCCTGACAGATCCAGCTACTAAATGTCCTGTGTTGACTTCCCAAACCTACAAGGATGCCATTAAGAAGACAGAGCAAAGCTCTTCACGGTGCTGCATGATGAAGGAGAGGACAAAATGCAATAGGCATAAGTTGAAAAAAAGAGCTGCTCAAACCTCATATAAGGGAAAACTTGTTTCCCATGAAGACAGCTGGGCAGTAGAACATGTTTCCCAGAGAGTTGTGCTGTCTTTGTCCTTGGAGGTTTTCAAGACGTGACTGGACACAGCCCTGAGCAACCTGATCTGACCTCAGAGCTGCTTCTGCTTTGAGTAGGAGGTTGGAATAAAAACCTCCTGAAGTCCCTTCCTGTAGAGGAGTTATAGAGGACTATGAAAAATTTATTTGTAAAAAGGTTGTAATGATTGTTAAAAACATAAAAAAAAAAAAAACCAACAACAAAACAAAGGAGGAAGTGTAGTGGAATGAAGCTGGGTTAATTATCATTGATAACATACAGCTGTGGGCTGGCTTCAGGGGCGGCGGGTTGGCTGATGTAGATAAGGTGCAGCTGTGGCTGGTTCTGTTGAGAGGCAATGGAGAGAGAGCAGCTGAGGAACAGAGAGAAGAAGCAGAGAGAAGAGTGAGGGCATTCCCTGGATGAGGAGAGACTAGGAGAAAGCAGCAGAGGGACTGGCATGAAGAGTGTGTTGGTATGAGATGGTAAAAGACTTTGTTGAGATGGTAAAGGACCTTCCAGCCTGAATAGGTTTGTGATTCTGTGATTGGTACTTGTTATTTTGACTGGCTGCAAGGTTGTGATTCCAAGTTACTCTGTGATTCCATATTTCTCTTTCTAGAACAAATTAACTCTGTGTTTCAGACAGAATTATTGAAGTCTTTAAAGCACACAATGTCTGGACAGTTTGGAGATAATTCAGGTGCCTCAATACAGGTGTCTATTGTCATTTTAGTTGTTAGTCTAGACTGGAGAAGAGGACACTCATGGGAGAACTTATTGCTCTCTACAGTTACCCAAAAGGAGGCTGTGAGCAAGTGGGGGTAGGTCTTTTCTCCCAGAAAACTAGCAACAGGATAAGAAATGACCTCAAGTTACAGCAGAGGAGGTTTAGATTGGATAGTAGGAAAAATATTTTCACTGAAAAGGTGGTCAAGTGTCAGAACAACTTGCCCAGGGAGGTGGTGGACCCACTATCCCTGGAGGTGATTAAAAAAGCATACATGCAGTGCTTAATGGCACAGTTTAGTGGTGGACTTGGCAGTCCTGGGTTAAAGGTGGAACTTGATCATCTCAAAAGATCTTTTCCAACCTAAATGATCCTATGATTCTATGACTATTTTAAATGCTCTTGGCTTATCTGGCTACCACAGAAGGATATAGGTAGTGCCTATGTCATGTCTGCCACCAAATGTCTTGGATACATTAGGGTGTCTAAAAGACACCAGATACTTGTTTTTAGATTTCCAGATCACTCTGGGTTGGCTAAAGTTATTGTTAGTGACACTGCAGTATTTAGAGGACAGTAACAGCCTGCAGCACCATTTTAGCTTCAAGGCCATTGTTAATCTATACTATTTAAATGTTTATAATATATACATATCAATACCAGACTGAACCTTAATTAACCTATCTGTTCAGACTGGTATGTACTAATTTCCTGTCAATCTTTGCAAATCATAACATTATTGAAATAAAGACAGTTCAGTTTGGAAAAAAATCAGCACAAAATTGATCATACACAAAAGGTGGTCTTGCTGGGTTGAGTCTTCTAACTATGAATATTTGATCTCTTAATTGTAGATGTGCCTTGAATGACATTTAAAAACCTCTGGTTTTATTAAGTTTCATCTTAATAATTTAATTAGATAAAACCAAGATAAGAGGTTTAGTAACATACATTTTGAAATTAATGAGCTGAGTGCCAGAGGATGAACTATATTACCCACTTCAAGTGCACATACAACATTAATTAATGTAGTCTAGCTTTGTTTTAAGTGCATTTGATAGTCTGCTATGTGCAGTACATACTTCCAGTTTAAAAAGAGAAGCCAGAAAAAGAAATAAAGAAGTCAAGTTCATGCAGTCAATGTAGGAAAGAATTATGTTGGTTTTTTCATAAACGTTTCAAGTACTGAAGGAATACAGGCCTCAAGTTTAGAAGTAATTTTGTTTTTAAGTGGTAAGGTAAGGTTAATACTTTCCTTGGAATAATCACTCTTCATTGAGGGGAGACACAGTAGTGGCATCTACAAAGGAAAACTGGAGGAAGGGCCTTTTTGTGACGGGTAAGAAAAAAATATTTCAAACTGTTTAACAGTAAAATAGTAAGAAGGGAGATGAAAAAGGCAATTTAAATGAAAGAAAATATAGTACTGAACGTTTGGGTAACTGTTTTAGGAAAGCTAGTGGAAATATCTGTATTTCATCAGCATTTTATACTGTGAACATTTAGTTACATTTTTATGACAGCTACTCTTTGCCTAAAAACCTTTTCAGAAGCCTCTATGGTACTCTGTTTTATCGAAGTCTACCAGATGCAAATTTCTAGGTGTATTCCTGCTATCAGTAGTAGCTATGTCAGTAGGAATTATTACAGTAGCATTTTCAATTAAGTAACATAGGGGATAATGGAAAGTGTAAGGCCTGCAATTCTGTCATGCAGTTAGGAGGTGTTGAGAATACTTGAGAAAGGGTTGTGGGTGTACTGTAATGCTGAGATGGACTATGAGCCTGTATAGCGAACCTTACTTATTTCAAATATATGGATCTTGTAAAAGGTACTTATTCTTTGAGTTTTTTATAAATACATACGTACAAACATATGTATATACACACACAATTACTTCCTTTAAGACTTTTTTGCAGTGGTTTTCCAGACACTACTGGTGTCATTGATGTGCAGTGGCAATATTATTCTCAACTCGGGTGAGAAACTTCCCTGAAGAGAGTACAGCTGGGCTCTTTTTCTCAGAGGTATGGTAACAGTGGCAGCATTAAGTGGCTCTGTTCAGTTGAAACTAGGGTAATCTTTCTATCAAAGCAAACAAGGAGCCAGGAAGCCAGAGTGAGGATCCACTTAATGAGGAAGTTTGTGAACACTCACACAAAGCCTGTTTGAACCCTCCTTGCCTTTCTCACCTTTCATCCAGTGAATGCAGGTTTTATTGTTCATCTCATCGTTTTGTCCCACAAATAAGCAAGAAAGAATGGGCTTTCATAAGAGAACAAAAATACTTGAGTGCTCAAAATTAGTGTGAGGGTTATGTAAACCACGGCCTTTGTTCCTCTCCTTTTTTGGGATTATTATAATCTGACTTGTTGATCAAAACCATCTTTCAGCATGCCACCACTAGTCAGTAAGCTGACCCGAGAAGAGGAAGCAGTGCAGATGTATCAATGCAGTGAAGGATCCAGACTCATTAAAGAGTAATGGTTGCTTAGTCTAAGCCCCCAGATGTGTGGAGATGCAACTACACAGTTTGTGGGTCCTGGCATATATCTGCACAAGTGTGCTTGGACATCTATCTTGGATCTCTAGATTGGCATCCCATTGGGCCATGTGTATACAGCCTTTGATTTTATGTTCCACAGTGTACAGATGTCTCTTTTTTTTGTGTTTTCAGTGAAGGGCTAAAAATGCTTGTGGGTGCCTTGAAATCAATATTTATGATGGTAATACAGTATGAAGTCCACAACTTTGAAAATTGAGCCCTGGATTGCATGAATAATACATCGCTTTATAACAACAGTACTGGAACTGGAGATGATATAACAACCAAATGTTAAAAACCTTCAGATGAATAGCCAATATGATGCAGATGCTGGCAAACTGTGGGGCAAGAATGAGGAAACAAGAAGGAAGATGAGATGTTCTGAAGTGCTATTGCATCCAGATGTCACAGGTGTCTGGGAACAGGGGAAATAAGTAATTGATCTGCATGGCATGAATCTTCTTGAGGCATACAGAAACCTCTAATTCTCTGATAGAAAAGTGTCTTTGGAGGCCATATAGTGACAGGCCATTTTTAGCCCCCACTCTCCCTGTGTTATAACCAGGAACTCAAAGTGGTTTCTTGATTTGCACCATTCCTAGCAGGATCTGAAAAATAAACCAGCCCTCTGATATGGACATTTCCACAATAAAGTAATGCCTAATAGTTAAGAACAGCCTGTCATTTGTTTACAAGCAGCTCCCATGACATGATATTCCAGTAGTCAATCTGTTTACTTTTTATTGCTTTGCATACTTAGGAGAGAAGCATTTAATTGCACAATTTGGCGCGTGTTCTTCAAATCCTGCAGCATATGATACATGAGGACTTCTCTCTAATTGACTCCCATAGAAAAAAGGAAGGCAAACTTACATTTTTTTTTTTCCCCCACAACTGATTGAACAACAGGAATATTTCTCAGTAATGTGAATTTCATAATGAGGGGAAAACTTTTAAAAAGTTGTTAGTATAAAATTACTGTGCGTTGTTCCAAGTTAGCACCATGCTATCATTTTCTTAATTTGGTTTTGGATGGAAAGGATGAAACAAGCAATGAACAAACTCACGACCTAGCTGGGGATATGAGGAATCCTGGTTTTCAGCTGGACCTCAAAGCAACATTCACACCCCTGCAAGTAATAACGTCTTTAAAATAATAAAATCAACTTCTATAGAAAGTTGTAGTAGTAGTAACAATAATAACAACAATAATGCAGAAATAATAATGCATAATAATAATAAAAAAACTAAGCTGAAAGAATGTATGCTATGTTTTATAAATTTTTACAACAGCTTTGAAACCCTAAAGAGCTGGGCCTATAATGGAAATGCTGGTAGACCTGTAACTGTACTGGTGTGAATGGGGCTGCTGTAATGAGAGAAACTATTGCTTGGAACGAGGACAAGTATATTCTTCTCTGAGCTTCTACAGTCCCTACACCCCTGGAGTACCATTCGAGACAATGATGAACCGTGGTCTCAATTCCCTTATTAGCTGTAAGACCTAAAAATTATATGTGCAATTAAAAGGCAAAATGCTGATATTACTCATAAGAAGCACTTTGTACATTAGCAAGGTACAAAAGTCTGCTGACACTTCGCAACGGAGAGAGTCAGCAGGGCAGAAGATTAATAGAGCCTCATAAATTTGCAGGGTGAAAACAGTAGATGGGGCAGAATAAGCATGTTGTGTTAGAGATAAATAAAGGGCATGGTCATCATGACAAAACATTTAACAAGGAATACGTTCCCTTCTTTTAGACAATTTGCTGGGCTAGCATTAGGCTGCTTTATGTAACTACATATAATTACCTCACAGCAGTTCCAGCTAGTATCACAAAGACCTTCTAGCATTTCAGGCAGAATAGTGTCAGGAAGAAGCCTTTTAAAATGAAATGGATTCCCTTGCTTTTTCTTTTTCTTGCCTACAAAACATTCCCATCATCTCTTTCTGGCTACAGGCTTGTCCGAGGAAATGCTAGTTCTTCCAGACTTTTTTGACTGGAGCTAAGAGTCTTGTGCAAAATGAGAAAACAAGCAGCTTCTATTAATTAGCGTGCACACTGTATCTCTCCTTGTGTCTAGAAGGGCTCTTCATTTTATTTTGGGAGAAACACCAGACTGAGAAATTTGTGACACACTTTTTCTGGAACTATTTTGCTTTCCTTCCCAGAAATGGAGACACATGTTCATTTCAGGAAGCTGTAAACTTTTAGAAAGGAGCACAATAAGAATTAAAAAAACCCCTATGAACCAAGTGAAACTAGTTTGCCAAACTTCGTTTTGTCAAAAATATCTTCTGTGTTCTGGTGGTGGCTCAATCTGAAAATATTCAGAATTATGTGAAATATCTGAAATATGATATTTCCAGTGCTTTTTGCTTTCAGGCTGACTAACTGCAGAGTTGAATATATGCATAAGAATGAGAAAACAACAGGGGAGAAATGTTAAACAAACCAGATTAAATATAAAAACACAGGCAAATATAATAATAAGTAAAGATTGTGTTGCAGTGACAGATGCATTCCCAAAGTCATGGAGGGCTGGTGTTTGGAAGAGAAAGGGATGTGCATCTGGTGTGACTGTGAACATGTGTCAATTTTTCTGCACCAGTCGTTCTCATGGGAAAGGAGAGCAAGTGCCCTTGTTCTTTTGGTAGATTGCTCTAAGTGGGATAAACCATGGGGACAGATTTTTGTTGTCTTTTATTTTTGTTTTCAAGCATAGACGCAGTTTGCTCATTCCTTATGTATTGCTACAAACATAGAGCTAAAATGAAAAAGGCAAAATGAAAGAGGGACAATCTAATTTTTCTCATGTTTTCATATGTACAGTTTGTATTTTCTAACACACACGTTTATATAATGGCTGTCTCGTTCTGGCCAATATTACCTTTGATAGCAAGATATTTCACATTTAAACCTGATGTATATGTAGGTAGCAGCTATACTTTTTGTGGTATCAACAAGTGACAGGAGACTTACCTACCACAAAGGCTATGATTTTTCCACACTTCAGGTCTAATCCAAATAAAATTTCATTTTTTTAATTTCACCTGCCTAATTCCTTGTGAGGTACCATGTTTTTTTACTAACTCTGTGAGAAAGAGAAGGTCACATGAAAGGTAGGAAGTCAGGGATGAGAAGTCATCAACGTCTGTGTGATCACCAGCTGAACTCACTGCCATAATATGTTTGTTCACATTTTCAGGAAAAACGTATTGATGGGTTATGCAGATAACCCACCTTGATGGGTTGTGGTGGGGGTGAGAGAAAACCCAGAACTGTTTGAATTGCATTTGAAATTTGAAGGGAGTTGTGAAAATGAGTCCCATGGGCTCTGTAAAATGAAGGGTTGTCTAATAATGCCAATTTCATCCTTGCAGAAGGGATCCTATTGGTGATCAGTAAGATAAGTTTGTTTAGATTTCATTAATGATGGGGTAGAATTTGAGGTCAGGAAAATGCAATGGGGTTCTTAAAGGAATCTGCAGTCTCATGGAGAATTTGCAAAGCCTCTCCGTAGAAGGAATATAATAAGCACAGTTCATTTTAACTATGAATTGAAACATTTAAACTATTTTAACTAATTTTAATTATTTTGGAAAGCTTGAAGAAATTAAGTGTATGACACATTTTTATTGTAAGATAGGTTTTGTTCCTCAGTGATGCTGTCTTTCTGAAGGTTTTGAGGAAGTAGCCAAAATATTCTAGTGCTCATCTTTCAGGGAGTTTTTGCCTTAAGAGATATTAAATATTATGCACCCCCTCTACAAGTACCTAGGGAGTAAAGCATTGTGTTTTGCTTTGTAATCGCATTGCATGTGTATTGAGTTCACTGACATTGTCACCTGCTAAATTCATAGAGAAAGGAGAGGTTCTGTGATGTGATGATGTCTGCCTGGTCTTAGGTCTTTGATGTGATTTCTTTAAAAGAGGGAAAAGAAGTAAAACATCTACAAGAAGTTCTGCAATCACCAAAATAAAAATACACCCTTCTAACCAAGTCAGAAAAAATCTTCCTGTTTGGTAAGTTTGCTCTGAATCTGTATTTACCATTATTTGTAAACAGTAAACATTTTTAGAAGACTTTTTTTAAATTTATGAACTAAATCATACACCCTTACTTGGGGAATTAATGCAGTGTAGATTTTATTACAAGTGACATAAAAGAATAACTATAACCATTTACATTTTAAATAAGGTTGTTATGCTAAATATAATTAGAGCATGTGTTGATCTACTTTTTCTAAATACTGCCAGCAAAAAGCCTCCCTGAAAAATAAGATGATGTTCCACTTGTAGACAACCAAATTCTTTCTTTTTAGAGAGCAGATGTTATTCAGGCAAAAAGTCCAGCACTAGATCTCCTGAGATGCTTCAAATCTAACTGTTTTGGTAAAGCACTTGAAGAAGTAGGCTTTTTGGAAGTTTACAGCTAGAAAACTAGGAAACATCACTAGAAAACTTCCTAGCCTGGTACAGCCCTCAGACTATTAACCATGACTGCTCTTCCTTGTGTGTAGCGATGAAGCCACAACGCATAGTCCAATGGTGCCCAAATGAGTCTTCAGGGCCTTGGGATGGTTGGTAAGGGAATCTGGAGCACAGGTTATATTTTTCTCTCTCCTTACAGTTGTGGACAGCAATATTGGAAGAAACAGACACACCCAGTCTATCCATATGTGGCTTTGTGGCTGGTGTCACTGCCACAGTTTTGGGTTTTTCAATAATGGGATGGCGTACGTGGCACCATGCTTGCTGATGTCAGATGGGGTTCACCTTCTTCAAAGGGGGAAGCTCATGTTTGCCCATGAGCTAACAGGGCTTGTTGACAAAGCTTTGAACTAGACTTGGAGAGGGAGGGGGATAATATCAGGCTTGCCCATGACAAACTGTGGGATGACACGCCAAGGTTAGAAGGATGGGGTGCTAGCAAGGGCCCTCAGCCTGTTGCTCTCAGATGTGCGGGCTACACTGGAACACACTTGAAGTGTTACAGAGATGATCAAAGGTCTTCTGAGGTAATAGGAGCCAACAGGGAAACACCAGTGAAATACCTCAAAGGAATTAAGGGGTGTTCCTCTAAGAAGGTGGCAAGGCTGACAGCCCAGCTGCAGTGCCTCCACACCAATGCACACAGCTTGGGCAACAAGCTGAGCTGGAAGCCACTGTGCTGCTAGAAATCTATGACCTAGCTGCAATTACTGAAACTTGGCAGGACAGATTCCATGGCTGGAGTGTGACTATCAGTGGCCACAGGCTGTTCAGAAGGGGCAGGTGAGGAAGAAGGGACAGAGGCGTTGCCCTCTACATCAAGAAATGGGTGGAGTGGGGAGAGCTGTCTCTGAAGAATAGCCCTGAACAGGCTGAAAGCTTATGCATAAGAGTTAGAGACTGAGGCAATAAAGGGAATCTTGTGGCTGGTGTTTACTACAGACCACACAGTCAGGCGGAGCCTATTGGTGAAGCTTTCTTACTCCAGCTACAGGAGACGTTGCACTCACAAGCTGTTGTCCCGCTGAGGGAATCAACCACTGATATCTGCTGGAAAAGTAGCGAGGTGAGCTGTAGGCAATCCAGGACACTACTGGAATATGTTGAGGATAACTTCTTAAGCCAGGTAATAGACAGCCCTACCAGAGGGAGTGTGATACTGGACCTGATGGTCACCAGTGCAAGTGAATTAATTGGTGATGTCAAGACTGGAGGCAGCCTGGGCTGCTGTGACCATGTGCTAATGGAGTTTGCAGTCCTGAGGGATATAGGTCAGGCGAAAAGTAAAGTCAGGACCTTGAATTTTAGGAAAGCAAACTTCTAGATGTTCAAGGAATTAGTTAGTAGGACTCCCTGGGAAACTGCTCTCAGGCAGAAGGGAGCAGGACAGAACTGGCAGACCTTTAAGTATGCTTTCCATAAAGCACAAAAACTCAATCCCCAGGTGTAAGAAATCAGGAGAGGAAGGCAAGAGATGGGCATGGCTGAGTCGAGACCTGCTGGACAAACTAAAGGGCAAGAAGGAAACACACAGGCAGTGGAAGCAGGGACAGATATCCTGGGAAGAGTATAGGGACATTACCCAGTTTTGTAGGGATGGGGTTAGGAAGGCCAAGGCACGGATGGAGCTGAACTTGGCAAGGGATGCAACTACTACTACTACTGGCTTCTATAGATATGTCCAGAAAAGGAAGGTCAAAGAAAGCGTAGCCCCCTTTGATGAGCAAGACTGGCAAACTGGTAAAAATGGATGAGGAGAAGGCTGAGGTACTCAACGTTTTTGCCTCGGTCTTCACTGGCAGCTCTCTTCCCACACCTCAGGTGGATGAACCACAAGGCAGAGACTGGAAGAGCAAAGTCCCTTCCACTGTAAGAGAAGATCACATATGTGACCACCTGAGGAACCTGAATATATAGGTCTATGGGACCTGATGAGATGTGTCCCAGAGTCCTGAGGGAATTGACTGCTGTAGCTGCCATGACTTTTCAAAAGATGTTTGAAAAGTTATGGAAGTCAGGTGAAGTTCACAGTGACTAGAAAATGAAACATTGCACCCATTTTTAAAAAGGGTAGAAAAGAAGATCCTGGGAACTACCTGTCAGCCTCACTTTTGTGCCTGGGAAGACCATGGAGTGGATTCTCCTAGAAGCTATGCTCAGGCACATGAAGGACAGGGAGGTGATTCCAGACAGCCAGTATGGCTTCACCAAAGGCAAGTCCTGCCTGACACACCTAGTGGCCTTCTGTGGTGGAGTGACTACATCAGTGGACAAAGGAAGAGCTATGGATATAGTCTGTCTGCACTTCTGTAAGACCTTTGACACAGTCCCCCACAAAACACCCTTCTCTCTAAATTGAAGAGATGTGAATTTGATGGGTGAACTGTTCAGTAGGTGAGGAATTGGTTGGATGTAGTAAGTTTGAAGATAACACCAAACAGAGTGGTGTGGCTCACGCCTGAAGGATGGGATTCCATCCAGAGGGACCAGGACAAGCTTGAGAAGTGGGCCCATGTGAACCTCATGAGGTTAACAAGGCCAAATGCAAGGTCCTGCATGTGGATTGGGGCAACGCCCAGTATCAAATACAGGCTGGGGGATGAAGGGATTGAGAGCAGCCCTGTGGAGAAGAACTTGAGGGTACTGGTAGATGAAAAGCTGGACATGAGCTGGCGATGTGCGCTCACAGCCCAAAAAGCCAACTGTATCCTGGGGTACATCAAAAGAAGCTTGGCCAGCAGGTCAAGGGAAGTGATTCTGCCCCTCCACTCCACTATGGTGAGATCCCATCAGGAGTACTGCATTCAGGTTGGGATTCCTTAGCAAAGACATGGACCTGTTGGAGTGGGTCCAGAGGAGGACCACAAAAATGATCAGAGGGCTGGAACACCTCTCCTATGAAGAAAGGCTGAGAGAATTGAGGTTGTTCAGCCTGGAGAAAAGAAGCCTCCAGGGAGACTATATTGCAGCCTTTCAGTACTTAAAGGGGACTGTAAGAAATATAGGGACAAACCTTTTAGTAGGGTCTGTTGTGATACGGCAAGGAGTAATCGTTTTAAACTAAAAGGGGGCAGATTCAGATTAGGCATAAGGAAGAGATTTTTTTATGATGGCGGGTGGTGAAACACTGGAACAGGTAGCCCAGAGAGTTGGTAGATGCCCCATCCCTGGGAACCTTCAAGGCCATGTTGGACGGGGCTTTGAGCAACCTGATCTAGTTGAAGATGTCCCTGCTTATTGCAGGGGGTTTGGACTAGGTGACCTTTCCAGGTCCCTTCCAACCCAAACTATTCTGTGATTCTAACTAAAGGTCAAAGTTAAATGCCAGTTTCACTATGGTTGTTTCCAGTGTTGTGGAATTAAAGAACAGGCCAATGCTGGCTGTATCTGAGTTATCACAAAAAATTTTCTCAGGTTTTAAACTGTTTGGGAATGCTTTTAGTGTTTAAAGGCCCGGATTTCTAAAGTGTAGATTCAGACCCAAAGTTAATGAAAGATGTCACATCTAAGGGTTTCTGTAGAATCTAATCTCTGAAATGACAACTGAGCATTATTTTTTTATTACAGGGCTGAAAATGTTTTTGATTGGTCAGATTCTCAACCAAAATACAATTGCTATTGATGCAAAAACATGTTTTTTTAGGCATTTATAATGCTATTGTTATGAAGAAAATTTAGACTTCCTGTTTTGGGAATTTTTCCTGAAGAGCGTTAGAGCCTATTGAGTATGTCCTGATACCAGAAAGATGTAAGGCACAGGCTAGCTCTGAAGTGCAATTTCTGGGAGCAACTGCCTGAATAGCTTGACAGTACTATCAGATTGCTGTATTTTAAGTTATATCACTGTTGGATAAAGGATAAAAATCAAAAAAGTAAAACAGAAACCTCTATTCCTTTAACATTTCCTCTACTTTTTTAGTTATTCTCATCCTAACTACTATAAACCCACTAAGATTGTCGAAGTCATATCAATAAATGAATACAGCCCACCTCTGAAGCAAGGGAAAAGTTTGTCACTAAAATAATAAAATATCTATTGAAAAAAATGTTGTTGATAATAATTTTCTCTTGAATAAATTATTTGTGAATATATTTTTTAGTTCAGCTACTACCAAATAACTAAATCTGGCCATTCCTTTTGCTACTTAACAAGTACAATATTCAAATATATTTACTATTATTTGATCAGCTCTAACTGTGAGCACTTTGAGCAAACTCCCACATAAGAGATTTGGACTAATAATTTGAGTAAATAAGTCTCATTGCTGAAAGGACTACAAAGAAATAAAATACATAGTTTTCCATTCTAGTAGAGAAAAGAAATATTCGTTTACATCACACACTCAGTTCTGCAACCAGCATTTCCTCTGATGCTAGGGAGAATTAAGTTTCCACTCTAATTACAGTTGTCTGAAGTTGCTGTGGAGACCTCACTTCGAGAGACCAATTCTTTTTAGGGATGCACAACTTTAGAAGCAGTGAGCTATAATCACAGGAGCAAGTTCAGACCTAAATGGCAGGATTTGAGGATTTTCTGGATTTTCTCTTAGGTTTGGAAGAAAACCCAAACTGTCTTATGGGCCAATGTGTAAGCTCTGTCAGCGTTGATGGATAGGAGCACCAAGCATGAGCACACCCACTGCTAGTCATGGCTTTCTGATCTTTTCTGCAGACCAATTTTACCTTGGACTGAAGCAGGACTAACTGTTATTTTTTTAGTGTAAGCTATTCCAGGTTATGCCAGGGCTGTAACTTGATCTTCACCAGGAGCTGAAGTAATGGGACAGAATTTACTTTTCCAGTTGACACTTATTGCCAAATCAACAGAAGTTACACCATTTAAATGCCCTTTCTGCCAGCCACCAACACTACATCATTGCTATATTTGCTACAGTGACCTCTAAACCTTCCCTTCTGGGTCAGTTTTCATTCATCTGCATTTACTGAACAAAGCAGAAATAGTAGTTACTTTACTATTTATTTGCACATAGATTTATTTATTGATTTGCCAGAGGTAGCTGACAGGAAGCAATCTCACTGACAGATAAATTGAAGTAGTTCTCTGTAGCTCAACCATACAGACTTTTTGTTTAGCAGGTGTTACCACTTAAAGCAGTTAGGGTTTTTATTTTTTTCTCCCATTTTGCAGATTTCTAATATACAGTAGTTTGTCCTTTTCTGCATGGACAAAGCCTTCACTGTATATCATTAAAATATATTAAGATAAGAATAAAGCATGATAACTACAGTAGAAAAAAGAAATGTAACAATTACATTTGCAGATGGGTTAGCAAGACCTTAATAATACCTGATCACAAGATATCTCCTGTACAATCACTGGTCCAAATTCCAGTAATTCCATCTTTTTCTAGGTTAAGTTCTCATTGGATGAAGTGTGTTTTCCTTGAAAAAGGCTGAATAAGAATTTTGGAATATAATCCCTTATGGCTAATCGATTCTGTTCTTTCCAGTTGGTGATCAAGGGCTGACAAATTGGTTCCAGAGAAGTGAATGCTAATCTACGTAGGGAAAGAAAATTCTCTTCCTCTGTGTCTCATTCTCTGTTGCAGATAAATAGGTTCAGTTAGTAATTGGGGAAAAGGTGAAGCATTTGAAGATATTAAAAAGTGTACATTGATACAATGTCATGTTAGTGGTGCAGAAAAATATGTATACATTGAAAGATGAAGTATTGGAATATCTTCCCCCCAACTCTATTTGGAGTCTCTCCCCACACCCCACCCACCCCCCGCCCCCATTTTCTTTTAAGAAATAAGTTATTGCTGTTGGCATGAAGCAATTTGTTTTCTCAACCCATCAATTTTAACAGTTATTATGTAGTGATATTTGCATTGCTAGTTTTCCAGAACATGATGAACACAATTAGAGTAAATGTAAATAAAATTCAGGATATAGTTATACTATAGTTGCACTAAGTATCCATTTCCGCAGCTCTCTCCTGCTTGTTGGTGGTGCTTGTTAAACTGTGAACCACGTCTTTCCACAGCTACGGTCTTAAAAGTGAACCAGGTGTGCAGAGCTGGTAGTTCTTGTTGGTAAGACCTCGTGGGCAAATCTTTATGTACAAACTCCTTTTGCTGTCTTGTACAAACTCCTTTTGCTGTCTTGTACAAACTGAGGCCTGAGTTCTCTTTACATGCATCCAGGCCGAAAGTAGGTGTGACGTATTGACGGCTCAAAAGGTAGAAAATGTGTTTTGAAGGTTAGGGTTCAAGGTAAAAAACATGGAAAAAAATTTGCTGGACATGTATTTAATGATTTATCCTTTACTATTTACTTGTTAAATTTTGTGGCCATTCAATGTGAAGAATTTTCACAGGGGCAAAAGACACAGAGCAGACACCTGACTGCAGAGGTGTGCTTTGAGCTGATTTCTGAGAGAAAGGAGCAGCAAAAATACATTAGTGTTTGAGACTGCTGGGTTTGGAGGGTATGACAAAGATTAGCTAAACTCTGTGACTGGCCAGGGATACATTTATGTCAATGCTTCATTAAGGTGAACGGAGGCAGCAAACCTAGAGTCAACATTACTTTTCAAAAGTCAAAGTTTGACATGACTTCTTATGGATGTATCTGCTCTTTAAGATGGCAACACTTACATGGGAATTACAGTTTTTATTCTTTTGTAGGCTGTATATTTTGTTCATCTGAAATATCTCTGATTTTACTGTTTAACTGGTGGAGAGTGGAGTTGGCTTAAACCCTGGCAAAAGAAAGGGAGCCCCTGGCCAGCCAGGCACCCCTCCTCCTGCTCATTTTCCCAGCCTTCAAAGCTGGGTGCCAAGAGCCCCACCAGACACAGGCCTGGTGACACCAGCTGTGTCTCACTTGCTGGGTACCACTTCCCATGTTGTCTGGGCAGGTGGTGAATGCCATTGGAGCTGTAAAATAAACATGATAAAACTACAAATTATGCTTGTACCTCTACAAAAGTCAGCAGGTGGTTCCAGGCATGAATATAAAGAATAGAAAAATGACAGTATCAGATGAGATGGAAGTCCATATTGTCCGGTTTCTGGTTCTCAGGTGGTTCTAGGCATAAAAAATAGAAAAATGAAAGTATCAGATGCGATGGAAGTCTATATTGTCCATTTTCTGGTTCCCAATTATGATGCTTAGGGCAGAGCATGCAAACAACATCAGCAAGTACCTATACTTTATACAGCATGCCATCTTAGCCTTCAGCAAACTGCAATTCAGGTTCTTCATGAAAACTAAAACTATACCTGAAAGTACTTTCCTTTATCCCCCCACCTCCATGCAAGATAGCCTGCGGACCTGATTAACTTGCTCTCTACCCAAGCTCAAGAGTGTGCTTGCTGCCAGAGCCCAAACTACAAAACCGGGAGTCTGTATAAGGGAGACATGAGGTTTGTGGTGCAAATCGTGGTCCTGATTCACCATTCACCAAAATCAGATTGCTGTCTGGGACACAGTGCATCTCCTATTACTCCCTTGGGACCTGGCAATTTGGAGACATTGTCAGGACCGTTGCACTGGGCTTGGTCATAGTGACCTAGGAAGTACTGAATTCACTCAAGAAATGAACAGCTTTTATAATTTCTAAAATAAGTTTTTTAAAATATCTGGTTTTAATGGTTCAATCAATTTTAAAAAAGAACCAGTTATTGATGCAGGCAGAAATGCCCACAGAATGTGTGATTTAACAGTAGAGAAGTAGCCAAAGCACCTCTCAACTTTGGGAAAAGGATATGAGTCCCACATCCCAAGGAATCAACCCAATGAATCCTCATCACCAGGATTTTGGCTCTTCTGAAGCAGGACATGCTAATCTTCTTTGATAAAGTTGTTCTGCTTTGTAAAACTAATGAACTGTTTGTTAAAGCAGAGGCTTCAATGCTGGTCTCCCATATCCCAGCTGAGTTCTGTAAATGCTGGGTTATGGAGTCAATTTCTCCCTCATGCCTTGCCTCAATTAATTTTTAATTATTTTTTAAACAAAACAAACCATTTTGCAACAAATGTTCAAACTGAGTATTTGCAATGCTTTCATAAAAATTTTCATATTGCTCTTAATGATCTGAGGAGTCACTTAGAGAACAAGCTATATTTTTTGGTTGTTTTGGGGAGGATTCTAAGCAAAGAAACTCAGGTTTTTAATAAGATCCTTTTACAACGGCATTTATACCTAGTGAAACGCTGCTAATAATTTTTAGGCTTCAATCCTGCAAAGACCTGGCTCTTTGCCAAGACCTGAAGACATGAAATGGGGCTTGTGTGCGAGAAAGTCTGTCTGTTTTTTCCAATTATATCTGCAGATCTAATGAAAGATACGACTTCTCATTACAAACTTTTCCTTGTTTAACTCTAGGCTTTGAAAGTAGTCTCCCTGGGTTTAATTACAGCATGTAAATTTGAGCACACATATCGCTCTTCGCAGGATCAGGGCCTTGGCAATTATCAGGGCAGGTCAGGTATTAAAAATTGTCGTAATTCCTTAGCACAGCTCTGAAAATGGGTTGATCTGCTGCGTTGTATTTTCATGTACAGGTATCCAACATCTCGCAAGAAAAGGAAGTATCCTTAGATGAATTAATGGAGAAACAGGGAAATTAAGCTCAGGCTGAGGCAGGAAGTGGTGGAGCGCAGGTGCTGGACTGCCAGTCCTGAACCCCATCCACTGTGGGTGGACACTGCTTTTTCAGACCCATCCTCTGCTCTTCCGATCTTTGTTGGGAAGCACTGGCAGTTCTCAGAGTCAGCCTTAAATGTAGGCTTTCAACAGCTGGCACTTCTCCAGTTTAGCACTCTTTTTCACACAACAACTCTCATTTTTAAAGTATTGATGTGCAGAGTTAGCCTCTCTGGTGCCAGCTCAATTCCTACTTGATTCCTGCTATTGTATTTAAAGCTTTGATTATTGTCAAGTGCTATTGAGGGTTTCCGTTGAACCTGTAAAAATCCTCTTAATCAATCTGCTCTGGCTGTATGTTGTTCACAGCTCTGATTAAATGCATTGCATGCATATAAGTATGCAACTATCAATCCATTTATCTATAATGTATACACATAAGTATATTTTTACATCCATACATGGACATGCATGACCTGCAAAGCATATGAAGGCATGTTTATGACCTCAAAGAACATCACCATATTACAAAAGAAGTAACAGCACACACTTGTTGTGTTAAAACGGTCATAACCACACTGGTCATCAGAATTAACCTAATTGTTCCGTTCTATTTCTGTTGAATAATTGTCTAATAATAGGATGCATCCAAGTAATTTGTCAGACTACTGGCCCAATTCCTGTGCTATTAGCAGCCATCATTCTGTGTTAGGACACATTTGAATCTGCAGACGGTCAATACTTTCTTTATATGATTTAAAATTGTGATAATTTCATTTTGGACTCACTTGCAGATCTTGCAGCACAGATCAATGTATTTGACCGTTATTTCTCATCAAAGCACTCTAATTCCTTTCTATCTTGGAGAGACTAAAATGAACAATTAGCAAAAGATAGTCCAGCTAATATTATATATACTATTTTGAGGTTAGGGTTGTTTCATATTGAAAAGTTCAGACATTTTAGCCAGGAACAGTGCAAAGAAATTGAAATTAGAGCTTCCAATTTCTCTGTTGCTGCATCTCAGGTAAATATATTTGTACAAGTCTTTCTCTTATATCGTGGACTTTTCTTTCACAGAAAGATAGGGAGGACATGATGTGTTTTATCCTGGCACTTATTAGAATAATGGGGCAGAATTTAAGTGCCTTGAACCCACAGGGAACTAATTTCAGCTGGATTTCTTCTCTGTGGGTGTCTCCATTTTTGCCTTTATGTCTCCTTGTCTCACTACTCTGGGTGGGAATGGGGCACAGACTGTTAGGCTGGGACCTGCCAAAGGAGATCACCGGTAAAACTGCTATTGCTTTCAGCCATGTGAGGCTGATTGTAACAAAATCATCAGCTGATAAAACTTTATGAAGCCCTCAGGTAATGTGACTGATGGTGTCTTTCGCGATTATTTCTAGTCAGTCATTTAACAATATGCAGAAAACACTGAGGTTCAAAAATGCCTTTTGGTAACCAACTGAGGTTCTGTTAGAGACTATTTTAAAAAGTTTTGCTGCTGTAATTTTTATAGGTGTACAATATTTTATATTTATAAGTTATAGTAAAAAGTAAATATGTTACATACTTATCGTGTTATTATGTTTATTATATACAACACAAATCTAAAAATATTATTAATATCATAGACTATGCTTTGGTCAGTATAGTATACTGAAGAATACTTTAAAAACAGATTATGGGACCCTTATTTGAGTTTTCAAATCTTATTTTTCACTTGCTAGTAAAAGACATTGTACTTTGTATAGGGCAGACTTTTCCTGAGAGTTGATGGGTTGAAGATTTTAAGTGTTTTCCAGTTATTGATCCTTACTGATAACTGGACTCAGTAGGATTTTTCCCTGAGTAAGGAGTATAGGATAGGGCCTTTACTCCTACAGTGTAGGTGAACAACTCACAGGTTGCCACCACAGAAAATCTGCACATAAAAACAACTATGTGAGCTGTTACATTTTGATGGCATGGTCCTGCACATATGTGGGAAAACACCATCTTCTGCTGGAGAGTTTGCAGTTCGTTATTTGGATGATCGTTTTAGAGTGATACAAAGTATCTCAATTTCACATTAGGCCGCTATTATTGAACCATTATTTGGCATGACGTTAATAGCTTCCATTTTCTTAATAGCTTTTAGCAAACCAGTAAGCTCTTAGTGGCAATATTTTGTCCTTCAGTTTGCAGCCCTTTGGTTTTTGCTGTCATCGTGTAAAAACATGAAAGATTAAGTCTGAGTGGTATCATTCTTGCTCTTTTAAATGTCTATTTCCCTGCAGTTTGCTGGCCGTGCTGCTGCGGATGGGTGTGCTCAGTACATCAGGGCAATCTGCTCTATGCCGCCGGCTCTGCTCCTTGCAACGGTGGGGCGGGCTGTAAGACACCACCATCCCCTTCATGTTTGAACTCAAAAGGCTTGTACCACCTCCACACCGCAGGTCCCTCTGTAGCCAGTGGCACACTTCTTTCAGCAGTCTTGCAGACCTCTTTAATGATCAGATAATTTCTTCCTTGGAAGAGTTTACATCACTTCGCAGGCTAGGATGACAAGCTTGGCTTTGGCAATGACCTCTAAGCTGCCCAGTTTGTTAGCCAAATCCTACTATTAGCACTTAAAACTTCACTGGAATATGACCCAGTTCCTCTTCAATACTGCTTTTAAATCAAAGGTAGCATGGTAAAAATTCCACAGATATTATTAAGCCAAGTTGATTAGGTCTGGTAAAATGTTCTAACAATTATTTCTGGCGTAAAAGTTAGTGTAAGCCTGATTATGAAATTCAAAATTTCATGTTGAACCACAATTTTGTTTATGACTCTCTCTTCCTTGAAGTCACAGGTATGTTCCTCTGCAGATGTTAGTGGTATAACAAAGAGGCTCCAGTGAAAATTCAGACAAAGCATAGGTTTTCAACAAAGTTGAAGAGGAATCAGTTATATAGGAAGCCCCCCAGTTTTATTCCAAGTAAGTCCCATTATCATGGATATATTTCCAGGTTCTCTGTTTGCTAACTGTACTTCCATCAAACATGTTATTCATGCTTATATGCAGTAAATGGCTTTTGTATCTTGGCAAACTAAGATTTTTTTAATTCACTGTTTGAGATTTAGTTCAATAATTTATTTTGAATCTATTACCAGAATTCATATTCTGGATAAAAATTTTGGAATGTTAGTGGATTAGAACTGACAACCCAAGCAAAAATGCTGTGGCTTTCACTTCTGTTAATTAGTTTTCTTTCCAAAAAGTTAGGCAGGAAAATGGTAATTACACAGGAATACTGGACAAGCCTTAATTTGACAGCATTTTGTGAGGAAAGATCTTGGAATCAGATTCTGTGTGTGTGTGTATGTGTGTTCATTTTTTCTTTTCCTATATTTTCACAAGTCTTAAAGCAGAGGCAGGGACTTAGGCACAGAACATCCTCAGGTGAATTTTGAAGGCATGAGGCATGGTAAGAATATTAAGATTTATCAGTTTTTGTTACAATTCTTGAAATTGCCTGCATAGATGTTGCATTTTCTCAGTAGAGTCTTGCAGTCTGTGTAGTCTCAGAGATGTATTTGTTTAATTCACTGAATAAAAATGGCTTAAACAGCTTGCTTTCCTTCCTCCCTTTTAGCAATTCAGATTTAAAATCCCAAGGATCAGAGTTTAACTTGCAGATTCCAGATTAAATGTACACATTTGGCTGCTACAAAACCTTCTCTTTACTTTTAGAAGGGACAAAATTTATTTGTCTAGGATAACCAGAAATTAGTACTCATTATCTCCATTTAACATATTTTTCAAGTTATCATGGGGCTGATACAGTTATAGGATATAATGTTCAGCATAATATTCAAGTTTCTGTTATTTTTATTGCTAAGTTCATCAGTTATTTGCCTCAGAACTCAAAACATGTCCTTTAATCTTTTTATTTTGCTTTTAACTTTAAGATAACAGTAAAATACTGGAATTCTTTGGTTTTCTGTAGATGGGGAAGGATATCTAGCAGAGCATGAATTTCTTTTAAAACAAAGAAATTTTTCTTCTCCTCCAGAGTTGTAGGTGCTGATTTTTTTTCAGATTGAGGTGATATTTTTTCAATTAAAATATCAGTGGAGTAGAATTTCAGAAGTGCTGCAGTAGAGGTTCATGTTACACTTATCTGCCATTTCTACCTGTGCTAAAAAAAATTACTAATTTTAGAAAATTGTGGTTAGGAAGATTGATCTCATTTCTTTTGCAAGGGATAATTCCTGTACAGTGACTTCCCTGCTAGACACCAAAAAGCTTATGAAGTTGAGCTTCTGCAGAACATCAAAATCCTAGATGTCAGCTTTAGAGGCTGTACTTATCGCTTTCATTTGTGAAGATATTTGTACCCTACAACTTATGGCAACTTGCCATAGCTAGTTTGGTTTTTTTTTTCCTGAGAACTTGTGTGTAGAAGAAAAGTGAATTATTGTCACAAGAACAATTCATATATCCATGCCAACTAAGTTAAGAGCAAGGATTGGATTAATGTCTTTTTATGAAAATATGAAAGGGTCACTGGAGGTGCCTGTCCATAAAAAGACTCCCGTTTCTCTGCTGTGTTTTGAGGCTCAAGAACACAATTGCCACACAGCTGGGTGAAGAAAAATGGACTAAAATGACACATGAACATACTGGGAAATTTTCATACTTTAAGGTGTTACCCAAGGCATATCATCAGTTGATTTCCCACAAATGGGAAGTCACTTTGCAGTGTTCACAGAGTCCTTGCACGCTCTGAACTCAATCTGGCCATGAGGTTGCACTCCATCTTTGCAGAGGATGTAATTTTCACAACATATTGTGATGTTTTTCTAGTCTAAAATGTCTTTGAAACATTCCAATGGCTAGAAAAATCTGCGCCTTGAAGAAATTTCCAGTGGTTTGACCACAATAGTTCATGTCCCCAGAAATACAGAGCCCTCACTAAAAGAGTGAGGAGCAGTTCTGCCTGTCCCATGTTATGCTTGCTCTGCTGAAGAATAATGTTTATATTCTAGCTTTTATTTCTCATTTTCAACCTTGTAATGCTCCGACTGCAAGTGTTTCATACTTGAACGATGGTGAAAAGATTCTATTACACTGCTTGGCACATTGGGATTGTGCACAAACTTCTGTGTAAAAGCCTAAGAGTTTTCAATTTCTTCCTTTCAGATCCAAACAAAATACATTTTAGTTTTGCTTTCTATAATAAATGCACACAGTGCATCATATTTACCTAGGAATGGGATATATCCTGGTATGCAATCATCAAAGCAGGAGTCGTTATCTTGCTAAAAAATAAGCTACAGATTAGCTTGCTGGGTTTACTGAAAGAATCATTGTGTTGTGCAGGAGGTCATGCTAGATGGTTGCAATAGTCCCTTGTGTATGTAAATGTCTGTGAATCTAAAAATAATAAAATATAAATTATATATATATGTATGTAAATAATTGGAAATATTTTTCCACTGAGGAAAGCAATGAGGAAATAATTACACATAAAAGATACTTGTGATGTTGTGTAACAGATCACCAAGATAGCATGGCATTCAGAAGCCATAGTGACAATTGTGGCATATGCTCTCAGCGTGACAAAGTAATAAATGACTATCGTAATTATAAAACAGATAAAATGAAAAGAACAAATCAAAAGGTTTTTAAAATAAATAATGCTTCTTACTCAAGTTAAAAGACAAATTTTGCCTGAGGAAATCATACCTTTTCTTTCTTTTCTTCTTTAAGCTAACCAGCATTTTGTAATGAGCTTGGTGTATGTTATGGAAATCTTTGTGTTTTGTAACGGCTTCGCTGTGGGATGACTACAGCATCCAATAGACCTGTGGATTGATTTAGTATTGCAAATCTTAGGCTCCTGAAGGGGAAAAAAATGCGTTACTTTGACAGGGAACAGAAAACTAGTCAGAAACAGACCTTGAAATGAGGTTCCTGATGCCCCTTTATGTATACTTGAGAATTTGATTCTTCAGCATTTTCACAGGAGACGTATTGGTAACAAAAATTATCTTCAGCATTCATTTTTGCCTCATTATTTTCATATATGGACACATTGTGGCTAACAAAAAGACAATTCTTGTAAATACAATTAATTTAGTACCTTTGCATTATCTGTGGGTATTAATAGAATACAAGTTACTGTTTTCCATCCAAGTATTTCTGAGGAAGAGTTTTCCTTATAAATTCCAGTGGCATGAAGTTGCTGTTATTAGTGTTCGGTGACCTTGTGCAGCAGTGGCTGTGCTTTTTGGAGAGTGCAATAGATTTTCCTAATTGTGGCATATGGAGCTCCAGAGTGCGCCCCTTGACACACGGTCTGGTAACTTGATGCGGTGTTGAGGCACTGAAG
The DNA here is from genome assembly GCF_023634085.1 of Falco cherrug. Taxonomy (NCBI): domain Eukaryota; kingdom Metazoa; phylum Chordata; class Aves; order Falconiformes; family Falconidae; genus Falco; species Falco cherrug. Next base: position 47,025,754 of record NC_073698.1, read on the forward strand.
AATGCTGAAGCTGCAGCAACATCAGGAACATCAGAATAAGCAGGTTGCAGCGTGCAGAGCGCTCCTTCTATGAAACAAAATGTTTGGCATTCACAGATGTGGCTGGACTGTGAGACTCAAACCAGGGGAAGGGGCTGGGTGTAAAACCTTGTGATATTTTCTTAATGGGTCTTCTTTTTTTCTGCAATAGGAAGTTTGCCAATGCCTTTAGCCCCCTGCTACAGCTGAAATCAGACACTAATACTCCTATATCCATCTCCATTCTGTTTATTGAGACTGTTATTATTATTTTTACCACAAAGTTTGTTCTGTTTAAAATAAATCATTTTTTCCTGTAGTAAAACTTCTCAAAATAAATAGTGCAAGTGAAAATAAACTCTGACAAGAATTATCTAGAAGTAATTTATGATCACTATCAATGGGTGATAAAATTATTTTAAAATTGAAGTCATACATTTTTTTCAGAAGTTCCTTAGTGGCTTATGGTATTGGACGGTGTTTACAATAGTGAGTTAGGAGCTGTGGTTCCTGTGCTTCAAGGTGCTCAGAAGCTTCTCACATTTAATGGGAGTCAGTCAGTCAATCCTGTGAATTTGAGACAAAATCAGTTATGTTTGAGTCTTACATTTGATATCGCAGGTGATACATCTCCCCAAATCTTTAGATCAAGTAGCTAGGATGTGTAATGAAGTTTCTCTGCAAATGATTGTCTCTTTCTCTCTTTCTCCCTCTCTGTGATGGCAGTAGACACAGTTTAGCCTAAAACTGATGTCCTCTGAAGGGCTACATTTAGGTCAAGCTCTATACTACCCTGCCAGCATTTGTCCCTATGACGAAAACACTTCTGAACCAGCATGCACAGCTCCCATGGACTTACCAGGAGTTACTAATACTTGCCCATAGACAAAACATAGCCTTGATATACCAAATGTCTCTCACACTTTGTCTTAGAGAAATGTCCTAGGCTTTCTCTTCAATTCTCTTCAATACATAATAGATCTTAGTCTCACTTTGAGACCCCCAGATCCTGCAGAGCTTTCATTTTCAGTTTATGGTCTGATGATTTTTCTCACTAAGGGAAGTTCCCTCCAACTTTCAAGTTAACTTTTTTTTTTTTTTTTTTGCATGTATATTCACACTTACTGAATTCTCTGACTGTCTAATTTGTAGATTTGTCCTTCTTGTTTAGGGGTCATCATTTTCTAAGTCCCCCTTTCTTGACCATTTGAAGAGTCTGGTATTTTAGTTCATTTTAATTTGTTTCAGTTCAAGCAATTTTGCTTCATTAAAGTGGAAGGTTAGATTTTTCAAAAGCACCACCGTGGACCTTAATTACTATTCCTATTTCAGATAATGTATTAGATCAAAGATTGAGGTTCATCTTGTCTATCTTGTCTGTCCCCAAGTTACTCATGAAGGTCTATACTAATTGGATACACTCCTTTTACAGTCAGTGAAGAAAGATATGAACTTTTAGGCAATCTAAAGATAGGCAGAATGAATCATAAAACATTAAATGATATCTATCTTAAACACCTATTTTAGGCTGGAAAGACTAAGAACTCTCTCTTCATTGGTTATAGAGGAAGCCTAGAAACCCAGCTAGGATAACATGAATAGGTTTTAAATGGCTGAAGTTAGATGAGATTAATCACACAAGAGATTTGCGATCTGTTTGGAAATGTACTAAGACACCCCTCCTCCCCCAACTAGTAACAGAGGTTTTTCCTCAATAACTTTGTTTTAATTATTTTATTTTTATATTCTAGCTCTGCAAATTGCAAAAATCTATGGATTTATGCTGCTACATTAAGATGGTATTTAGGTCAGCTTTTCTCAGACAGATTTGCTGAACAAAAGGGTGCCTCTGGAACTTTCCAGAGGACAGTTGCGCAGATCTTTTATTATTATTTAGAAACTAGACAACTGAAGAAATAAAGAAGACAAATGATGTTCCAAATGGTACAAAAATGGCCATGTGCAACATTGTGCTTGAGTTTAGAGGGTAGAATATAAATTATGACTTGAGGAGAATAAGAGATTTGGTTGTTTTTTCATTATGAAAGACAGTATCTAGGTACTGAGAAATCGGTAGGCTTTAGTTAGATATAAGAGCTCTCACTGAATTCCCTGCTAAATGTGGATTTTAATGCCTATCCTGAAACCCAGAGATTTAAAATGTTGCATTTAAGTTTCAGAGATCTTCAGTTCAATTGAGCAAAAAAGTGTTGCATGGGGGGGGTCCAATTAGAAGAACTTCAACTACAAGCTGTGAGTTCACCACGTGCAAGAGACAGAATAAAGATGGGAGTGTGGTGCTGACTGATCACTCAGTGTCTGTGTGTCACCAGCTGGCCCTAGCTGGGGCAAAGCCAAGCAAGTATGGGGCAGAGCTATTTCCCACAGGGGAAGAGAACTAATGGAGCATCTGTACAAGGTAGTCACGAGAGAAATGAAATATTAAAGACAATCCTGATTCCCCCAGTTTTAAGGAAGAAGAATCTAACCACGTACAGGTGCAAAGGAGTCTGTTAGCATAATCAGGGGAATAAAGAAAGGAAATATGAGCAAAGACTAGGAAGGTGAAAGGGGAAAGTATTGTGTTCAGTACATCAGGAGGGCGGGTGTGTTGGGTAGGTAAGAGCTGTCCAGTGCAAAGGACAAGGTGTTTGGTAAAGAATATGTGCATTTAGAGTTGCTGAGACTGAACTTAGACTGAAAATCAGAAGAAAGTTCATTCATTGAAACAGGACACTGTCACAGTTTTTCAGCACAAATACTGGTGGGAAAAGGCTCAGTAATTTTACAATATCGATCTGATCCATTTATCAAAAGGCTGGTATCATACAAGCATCTATGCTGACCCAGGAGGTTTCTTCTTCTCCTACCTGTTTGCTGTATCCCTCTCAGCTGAGCTTACATATGTGTCAGCTGTTTACCCTTCTGGAATTTTATGGTTGGTTTCCATGCTTTTCTTCTCTGCCTTTTTTTTTTTTTTGAAGTCCAACATTTTACTTTGGAATATTGATCTTATCCCATTTGGGACATACTGATATATTTGAATTATGGAAGTATTTTTGTAGTATTCTTAGTTTTATTAATTTTCCTTGTAATTTCCTTGCCTTGTAATTACAGCAGTATTTTAATTAAAGAGAGCTGTAACAGTTTTAAACACAAGTCTTAAAAATGCATAGAAACTCTCTATCCCAGAGAAAGGGCTAAACCGCAGCTTGTGAAAAAGTCTGAATAGTGGGGTGAGGGCAGAAATCTACAGAAACTGTCTCAGCTTGGAGCTGTTAAAAATCTTTATCAGATGCGTGCATCCTTGTAACTGGAAATTACTAGGTCCTATCCTAACAGAACAAACATTATTTTTCAAGAATTCACATGAGGTATCAAATAACGTGTTACATGACTGCCACCTCTAATTTGAATTAGTATAATTTTAGCCATAATTAAACTGTGATAAATTAATGTAAGTTGAAGAACTGAATTAGCTCTCTAGAAAATAGATAATTTGTCTGTATTGAAAGATTGTCATTGCATTTGCAATAATGGCTAACCCTCGAGGGGTGTTGAAGCTCTAGGGATAAACACTACTTTTAGATCAGTGTATGTTTCTCAGCAAAGCCTATTCTCTCACCAAGACAAAAACACTGTATTGCTGCATGTCTATCTCTCTCTCACGTCACTTTTTAAAGTATGTAAATAATATCAAATGAACATATTAAAAACTTTTTGGCAGACTAACAGCAAGCTGCTTGTTGACCTTTCACCTCATATTGATTTATCCTCCAGTCATTTTTCTTGATGATTTGTACTTTTCCTTCATGCCTTTTAGTTAAGAATAGGGAAACTGTCATTCCTGCTGCAAAGCACACTATTTGTATTCAACAGTAAAGAATATATCGCATGAGATACTATATTCCCTTTCAGGACTTTGTTGGTTCAGGATTCTCCCATGGAATATAAACTTTTTCTGATCCCTACAGACATATAGACTCCTCAGTTCTGCCTTCCCCTGATAGATAAGTTCCTAGGAGGATATCTTTACACTGAAGAAACAGAAAAATATGCTCTCAAGATGTTAAACATGCCAGAAAGCTTCTTGACTAGGTAGCAAGGATTTCCCTGTCTAATCAGCTGGAAGGGCTCAGCATAAAAAGAAGCATCTTGCCATTTTATCTAAATATCTTAATAGGATTTGTACTTAAATGGGTCTCTGGAGAGATGTGTGAGAGTGGTGCTGATGAGCACTCATGGGCAGCCTCCTGGTGAGGTGATGTGCCCAGCCTGCCCCATGGTGATGGAGGTCCTCCCATTTCCAGCGGGGTCCTGCAGAGTCTGGATGCCATGGGCTGGGCCTGAGGGAATTGAACCTATTCCTCACCTGTTCATAGCCCCAGATGTTTTTGGGGAAAGAACATAAAGTCACATCTTTTCTGTTAAATACACAATGTCTCTGGCTTCCTTCTTGCAATATTGAGCTTCATTAAACAGGTTAAAAGAACAGTTATAATGATAAAAAAATCACCCATAATCAGCCTACCTACAAAAACCCTTTGAAAAAGTGCATGAGTTGTCTGCTTTGCTGATGCGATCCCAACTTTGCCTTTTAACTGTCGGTACATGCAAAATATGTACCTATCAAAGGGGGCTTGCCTTTTAATCTTCATTGCTAGCTCCACCATCCTAGTGGTGTTCCACTTCGGACAATCATGTTCTGAGCGGATCAAACCGGTCTCTGGTTTAATAATACAGGAAAATCTTTACTCCCTTACATGTCCAGTGGTGTTCCCAGCTGTTATCTATCCCCAGATATATTCTGCAAAGACAATTGCCTGTCTAGAATGAGTGGCCTGTTTATGTGGTCAGGAGCATGCAGGAAAAGTTTTGATGTACCTCTGAAGGAAGCATTATGTATTGTCCAGTGTGGACAACAACAAAATTAAAAGGAGTGGTGTTAAATTTTAAATATGATTTGTATGTGAATATCACAAATCTGAGGTGCAAAAAGAAATTCAAATTGCAGTCCACTTTTATTTAAAATGTAGGTATTCAAACCTGATGTGATTCAATTTTTTAATGTTGTCATAGCTGGGTTTTGTTTGACAAACCCAAACAGATCAGGGTTTACAGAACTTGAGAAATTTGGACAAATAAATTTCCGAAGGCCCTTGTTTATTTAGAAAGTAGGAAGGCTAGAAACCCCACAGAATGAATTACTTTACCTTGCCTGCCATGCTTTCTTTTCACATTGCTAAAGGTCTAAAAGCCTGTATCATTTTACAAAATTGTGCCAAACAAACCGATTTAGTAACAGTGTACTAGCACTTAGCGAATGCCCATCTGAGAGAGTGATTCCAGGTGGCTATTTCTAGATTCATACTAGTATAATCAGAGTGCGGCAGAATCTATGAACAAGCCCTAGGGGGTTTGTTGAGCTGGTGCTACAGCTGATATCTTGGGCCATTTTTTAATTAAGCCTGCTAATTATGCAGAGTAATGATCTCTCCTTCCCATGCTTTTTTTCATAATGCAAACTACACAAGGCCAATCTGAGACCACTATCTCATGACCTATCATAGATTGTGTCTTGGAGACTGCTAATGTGTACAGAAATCATTACTTTCAAATTAGTGTTATAGTAATTACATTATTATTTTTTAAAAAGCCAAAACAAAAACAAGAGAAAGCAAAATAATAAAGCAAGCAAAGGATGGTACATTGTGAAGGTAATTGCTCAAGTCAGCTATGTCAAGTGGTGCAGGGAACATTAGTTGTTTTATTTTGCTTGCCAGCTGATTTGCATTTAATTCATCAAAACACGGAAAATAATGTTTTTGTTTAAGCATTCTGTGATGCTGGACTGAGCCCTGTCCTACTGCCCTTCTCCGCTGGAAGACAAAAACCTCTGATTAAGAATGACAGGCACTCTCAGTGAAGCAGTTTTTTAAATAGCTCTCTTTCCTCAGCCAGAGCTGGTATAATTTCAGGGTATTTTATTTCTCCATTCACGGAGTTGGTAAGAACAGGAAGAAATATCAAGTTACACAGCAGCCAAAGGGACAGATCTGTTTACTTGACAAAGCTAATTGATTATGCTGAGTTCACTCCAATACAGGGTCATTGAATAGTTCTTTTATTGATGAAATGATACTGTCTGCTGAGGATATTAACCTTTTTAGCTTTCTACATTAGTGTTAAGGTCTTGCTTCAACGTAACGTACGTATACATTCCTTGTACTAAACAGTAATGTGATGAAGAAATTTAATTATCATATATGTGCCTAGACCTTCATACATGAATATTGATGTACACATATACATACATACATATCTATGTTCAGAAAAAGCTATTGAACATCAGGAGCTGACCTGCTTGGACTGGAAGACTTCATGTAGCCTATGGAGATAACATTTTCGTTGTCTTAGATTTTCCAGATTTTCTATAATTTTGTCAGTGTTTTCAGATACATTTTTTTCTTCTTTTCCTTAAATTGGTCTTTGAATATTACAATTAGATGAGCATATACTATACCTTCACTGTGAGACTACTAAGGAACCTTCTCAGCACTACTTAAACACATCAACTACCTGATTTTCAAAAACCCATATGAAGATCTCTTTCCTTTTTTGGTACCAGTTTTAAACATTGCCAAGCTTCTGCCTCATAAATGTTCAATATATTCTAGAGTTTATAAAGCCAGCCTAAACGTTCAGTGTAAGCAAATTATTTAGACTTTTAAGTGTGTTGCTGCTTGATGTTAGATATAAGCAACAGTGGGCCATTACTTTTGCAGGAAATCACTCTATTTAAAAGTACTGAAATTTGGTTAGAAAGTTATGCCCTATTTCAGCATCCCGTTTCCTGTAAAAACTAAAGAATAATAAACACATTGAAGTTGTCAGAAGAAACTTCAAAATAGTTTTTAATGTCAGTATTATCTTAATTATTGAGAAGCTCATATGAAGGCTGAAGTTATTCTTCTTCAAAACAGTTTAATTGCCTTTAATTTTGCAATTGGAAAGAAATTCTCTTTCAAATAAAAATATGTGAGACAAATTCAGAAGTGGAACAAGACTAAAATGATCCATCTCTCCTGAAATAGAGTATTTCCATTCATGCACATTGAATCACTTGGATATTCTTACCTAACTTCAGCCTTTTAAAAGTTTATGTTAGTCACCAAATCTCCTTCTGTAGGGGTCAGAGAAACGTGGGCAGCTCTGAAGGCAATTCAAGATAATATGTGGGCTAAATTGCCCTCTGACACATGCAGAAGGAAATTAATTTCTGCTACTATATCAGGAGGGATAAATGTCCCTCAGAAGATGCTGGTGTCTCTCCATTTACTAACAAAGGATTGCAGATAATTTAGCACTAAGACCCATGAGGTGAATGTATTCACAATAAGGATTTGTGCAGTATACTCCGATTTCATGATCTCCTGTACTGAGCTTTTCCCCCATGCAGAGATACTTTGGGCCTGACACAAGGCAGGGGAATTGTGTCGTTCATGGGGAATACAGATTTGGGCTGTTTGGGGTGTTAATGAAAGCCAGAACAGTGTATGAATGAGGAAAACCCACGTATTTTGTTTCTGATGTTTGTTGCTTGTTCTGGTTTTAAAATATTGAACAGCGATAGTAATTATGCCTGAAAGCTGTCCCAGAAAATTCCTATGATTTGTGGAATCCATCCCAGACTCCTGCAAAATGTATCCAGGGCATTTGGTTTGCTTTTCTTTTTCTGCTCTCTTCGATGGAATAATTATATAATTCTATTTCAGTAATTATAGATTTAAATTATATAGTTTTATTTTTATATACTTATTTGTATGTTTTTTCCTGGTTTTGCTTTTGGGTCTTATTCCTTGGCCCACCTATTTTTTTTTATTAAAGGTGTATTTACTTATATATTTATATTTGCTTATATTAAAGGTGTAATAGAGAGGCAAGCTGGAGATAGATGTTTGTTACTTAGCCCTGTGATGTGGGTGTTAGTTAAATGTGCACATTCCCAGCCAGGCTTTCTGGTTGCTATTCTCAATGATCTAGATTTACCATAAGGACCAAGAAAATAAGAAATAAAAAAGGGGGAAAAGTTAGTGTAATAATAGTGTCTGGCATGCATGGGCTTTGCCCTTCTGTTATGGGGTCCATTTGAAACCCAGGACCATTATCATGCCACAGGAATCGGTAACTCAATATCACATTTTTACTGGCACTGCTGCACGTCACACACATACTGCACTGTGTTGTGATTATTATCCTCTCCTTGCAGACAGAGCTACTCGCTGCTGACTGTTTATCCTTTGTCATTATGCCACGTTGTGCATACTTAATCGGGCACACTTTGATCCTTCATGGGTACCAGCCATGTCTTTGGCAAAGCACATTTTTTGCTCTCTGCATTAGAAATTATGTCAGATTTGGGGCCAAATTCCCTGGGGACAATGTGCATAAGCAGCCCTGTATTTTTCCCCAGAGACTGTAGCCGTGTGACAAGAATAGCTCTGAGATGTGAGTGGGTATGAAGAGATGATTTCAGTTGCTTAATCTCCTCAGCCCCAGGCAGGTTTCTCATTGACAATATGCCTTGGAGTTACTTTTGGCTAGTCTGTAAGCAGGTGCTTATATGTGGACAGGGACTTTCTCCTTGACCCAAAGTAGAACCATGCTAGAGCAGTTGGTGGTATAAGCTGCACAACAGCCAGGCAAAGAGGCTAAAGGACTGAAAAGCAATTATGTCTGTTGTCTCTGTACAGGTTTTCCATCCCTTTTTTCTCATCCTGCAACCTCGACTGCAAGGATTTTCTCTTTGCCTAATATCATGGATGATAAAGGCCAAAATCCAAATTCCTGACTGAGACTGAGGGTAGAAGATGGTGGTTGTCGAAATTGTCCACAAGAAAATCCACCTATAACTGATAGAGGTCGGTGCTATTAATGTATTTGAAACTTCTATTCCATTTGCGATTTAATGACTGAGCAGAACTAAATTGAACCACTATCTCAAGTTCAGAACTATCAGGAACATCTTGTGGCAAAACCAGCCCCTACAGAGCTCTTGCTAGCTGAACTTGTTCTAGAGAGACTAATTCACAGTAAATGTTTCAGCATATTATATCTGTCAGAGCAGTCAAGTCCTGGGATTTTTCTGTATGTGACTGATTAATTCTGTCTAGTGCTGTGTTGTTAAAATATAGAATTTAGTAACCCCCAGTCTTCTGATTGTGTAGGATTGCTTGAAACGGACTGGTGAGGGCAAAATTCTAATGAGATTCAATAGTTACGGGCATAGGAAAATCGGTGTACTGCATCGCAATAGGGTGCTTTACTCATCTAAATCGAACCAGAAGTACTCATTGGATGGCTGTCTTTTTCCCATCTTCTGAAACACAGCATTAGCGAAATGTCACTTTGTGTTAAGATCATCGGTGGCCTTTGCTATGTACCTTCTTCCATGTTTCTGCACAAAGATAGTGAAGAACACTGGAGTCTCAGCTCTAGAGATTGATTCCTCTTCATGTCTGATATTAACTTACATCGCCAGGGCCAGGGTGGGTGTGAAAGAGGTGGGCAGAAATGGTGTTTATTCACTGAACCTTGAGGTAGAACTTTAGCAAATGGCTGAGCTGCTTTGAGTTGCTGAAATGACTGCAGTTTTGGTACCTTTTTAGGGTTTGCAATGATAAGAGCAGATCTCTAAGGAGTTGAATGTCTGAGTGATCTAAAACCAGGGCAGTCAAGCTGAAGAGGATGTGTGCACTAACCTGTTTGCACTGAATAGTCTCCATAAATAATTTACAACTATGACTGCTAGCTATTATTACAAAAATACCAGATTGCATTTTGACACATGCAGCCAGCTTGTAAGTCAATAGATACATTTCACCTAGTGTATGCAGACCACAGTTTCAGCCATCCATCCATGAGTGTTTTACAACAATGCAATCTACCATTCCAAAAGAAGACTGAGAAGACCTTTTGAAATACATTTAAAAAGCAGAACAGTGATCAGACTGTTGGATCTTTTATGGTATTGGTCCTTAATAGGGTTCTGTCCCCTCCCTGCACACAGCTTTCAGTTTTAAACACTTGTGATGTTTTATTTAAGAGTCCTACTCTGTGGGCAGTGCTGTGGAGTCACTGAAGATCTACTGCAAGATTTCAGGAAAGAAAAAATTAAAGGATGCATGCCTGACATTTCCTTTACTGTGTTTTCCTTTGAGACTTGTTTGAGTCACCAAGAAAATATTTCATTATTGCTTGATTTAACCAGGAAGAGTGTCAGTGGGTTTTACCTCAGTCTTAGAGATTAGCAGGGCAGGGGAAATAGCAGAAAAATATGGTTTTCTATCAATCAAGTGAAAAGATGCATAACACTGTCTAAATTAACCTCAGCAAAGTGGTAATCAGGAAGGTCCTTTTTTTTGTAATCTAATAAAAGTCTCCAATGTCTTAGATGTTAACCTACTTAACATGTGCTTGGGTTTGTAAAGAAAATTTTCTTCCCTAGACCTTATTTTTTTAAGAAAAAAAAAAGCTATTATATTTTCTTTATTACTTAAGAATAACAAACTTTAGTGTGTCTTTTCAAAATGTGCGTTTATATGAAATCAAGGAACACATGTATATATATTTGAAAAGCATTTTCATTCTGGAAACTCAAGATAGAAATAAGAAAATGTGAAACAACTAAAATAGCAATAGAAAAAGTATTTTTCTCTGTAAAAGCCTAGACAGGGACTGAAGGCTGGGCTTTCTGAAGCTTTTTTGAAATCATGTATTGATTAGAACCTGAGTGGGAACAGTGATTATTCAAAGATTCAATCTGATTAGCTGGCTATTCCTGTTTGATGGCAAAGTTATGAATTCAGATCTCAGTTCTCACATACCAGAAATTTTCCATTAATGAAAGCCTTTTTCTTTCTCCTCATTACATCTCTACACCTATTGTGTTATGTAGTTATACAGCAAAACATAGAGGGAGACTGGGAAGGTAGGAAGGAAGAGAAGATAGCGGTGGGGAGAGAAAGTTAGAAGACGAGATGTCCCCATTTTATTGTTTCCACATAGAAGACGTGCAGTCTGGACAAAGCATGAAGCAGGGGTTGCTTACACAAGAAGTGGTCACAACAGGTTAGATGGGCTGTTAACTGAACATCAGCTGCAATAGGTAGATTTTAATCAGCAGGTTACAATTTCATTAATTCAAAGTCCTTCATGCCCTCTCTCATTTTAAGCATGTAATACATCCAGAAGGGTTAACTCTGCCTCTTGGACAGACAGTCTTCGCTTCATTGCTGATCACTGGCTTCGGTTTAAAGAATTAGGAAACAGAGATGCTTGAGGGACAGGATCCAGCTCACAGGTTGACACCTAAATTAGGGCTTACGATGTAGATGTCTGTCTGTCTGTCTGTCTGTCTAGGTGTGTAAGTTCCCATGGTACTCAATGGCAATTTAGTCATTACAGTCAATAGTTAAAAAAGCTCTTCGGCTCACTCGAAGTAAACTTATGTAAAATCAGTTGAATAGCTCAGTAAGGCTATTAAATCACCAAAATATAGGTGTCTACTGCCTTTACAGATGCCCTAGTATGTCTCTCTTGGCCTCCAGATGACTTTCCAGACTGTTTCTCCTTTAGGTCCGGTTCAGTATTTGCCAACGCCAAGTGGTTATTTCAGACACTCAGGCACATCTAAAATAGTAATGTTGCATCTGTGTTTGGGTGGCTGAGTTGAAATCTCTGCTCACATGCATACCTAGATGTAAACATTTACATTTTCATTCTCATTTTTGAAGGTACATTGAACGTTGAGAATCCTTTTTCCAAAATTCACTTCACTTCTTGAAATTAGCTTTTTCAGGCTTTCACAGCCTGCAAGCAGCTAAAAGATAATATTTTGAGATATCTAATAGCAATCTAGGAAAAAGGTATTGCCATTGACTGGAGTCCACCTTCCTGAAGTCGTTAAGAAATGTGAGAAGCTAGTGGAGTTTACCGGCCTATACCCTGACAGTGTGCTCCTGTGTGACAGCCCTTTGCTTTGAGCTGTCTCCCCTCTGCTCAGCCACCCAACATTACAGAAGTTTGAGACCTCTATACCGCTGCCAAAGTAATTAAAAATTTGTGCAAATTTGTCAAAGCCAGAGATAAGACAGATGTAAGCACATGAGTTTTGTTGCCTTAGGAACCCAACAGATTTCCTGCTAGTTCAGTTCAATAGGAAAAAATCCTTCCTAATTCATAACGAAACGTGAATCAGATCCATGGTATCATGAAGATACTGCTTTACTCTGCCATGTATATTCCACTGCTTTGTCCAAACTTTCGGTACTACCTCATATTTTTTTCTCTTTTTCTGCATAGGCATCTAGACCCCACTTCATCTGAAGTCCCAAACCAGGCACTTAGCAATTTGGGGCCTGGTTTTCATTTCTACCTAGATCCCTTTGCACAGTCAAGGTGATGTAAATGATAACCAGGCCTACAGTAAAGAATTGTGTAAACTTACTGGAAGTATGGCAACAAATCCAGTCATGTTTTTATGACGATAAGACTAATATGGAAATAATCTGAAGTCTCACCTTGCTCATGAACTTCTACTCTGGTGTACTCCAGTAGCTGTATATAGATAAGGCTAAGCTAGTATATTTCTCCTCAGCTGCTCAGAAGAGAGAAGTATAACAAGAACAGCATGTGCCACAGGAGATTACAATGTACAGGTAGAATTTGCTCTGCCCCTGTGGTCATACTGAAACTTCCTTCCTACACTTTCACATGCAAATAAATCACAGCAGTGTTTTCTTATTCTCACAAGTAAATGTATCTAATTTTTTCTGAAGAGTGTACAGTGTTGTAAAGAAGAATAATTTAAACTGGGTTAGTACATTCTGCTTCTAAATTTAGGTTACCAAAATTTCTTTGTTATCTCTTGGGATGAACAACTATATTTGAAATATTTGATAAATGATTGCAAATAGCAATGCATAAGGAACAGTAAACTGAGGCAACCAAGGAAAAAGAATCTGTCTGTGTCTTAAAACTGTATTATTTCTACCCACAGCCTGGCCAGAGACTTATGAGTATTTGAAATTTGAGTTATATGAATCCTAAGAGTATTGGTTTGCAGGGCTGAAGGGGGGATTTTGTAGAAGAAAATTTTCAGGAAAAGATAATTTTACAGGATCACTATTTGCTTCTTTAAAACAGCTCTGCAGTCTCTCAATTCCTGATCAAAACAACATTGCTTGGCTCTAAGTAAAACTGCACAGTGCTGTAAAGAACAGATCCTACAGTATCTTATCTGCTTTTGGCTTCTGATTCGTCTTTTTGCAGTCCAGCCTTCAGCACCAGTAGGCTGGAAGGGGTTCAATAATCTTTAATAATCAGGAAATCATTCAGGTTCCTTGATTCTCTCTGAGTGGCATAACAAGGCTTTGTAGCTGGCAGAGATCCAAACTTAATTGGTATAAGATCGGATCACAGACAAGGCTGTGGTCATCCATAGGCATACGTGATGGATAACTACTAGTGCAGCATTTTCAGTCATCAGTCTTTAGAGGAAAAAGACTGTGATAGCTGGGTAAAACATGTCTTGCATCAGCAAGAATGACCACATGGTAAGTATGGAGAGAATGATACAGTCTGTAAGCTGAGAGCTTTTTTCTGATTTCTGATGAACTTTACCTTAGTTTTAAACTCAGTCCAGTACATGAATAACAAAATGACTAAAACTGTAAAGAATACTTTTATTGAGATACTATGCAAAGGGAAAAAACCCCACCACACCCTATTTGTTACAACTAACACATGACAGAGAGAACTTAATGATTAACTTTTACTGTATTTCAGAGATAATATCCAAATATTGTTAGCTTTCTCATTTCTGATTATTTTTACCGGCAGTCCTCATTATTACTTTGATGTGTGTGATCACTTAGACTGAAACACAAAGGGAGTTTTTTTTTTCTTTAAAGAGGTTTTTTAACTCCTCCATGTCCATCCATCAAAAATGCCACATGACTGACACATGTTCGGTGGTTGACTTCAAAGACCAAATTAGGCATGCCAAATTCCAGTGCTTTGTCAGTGAGGAGTAACTGCTGAAAGTTATAAGGAACAAGCCCATCATTTAAAATAGATGTATTCCAATACACTATTTTGATTGCTGTCAACAACCAAAATTTACATTAAATTCTGTTTTGGATGCAAAAGAAATGCAAGAATAGATCCTTTGCTGTTTTAAGACAGTCATTCAGCTAATTTTCACTCCTGCCAGGACACAAACACATACATACACTCATTACCTAAATGGTTTTCCTTCAATATATCATAATTTCTACTATTATTCTTTAGTGAATTGACAACCTCTCTTGGGAAATGTTCTAGTATGCTTGTTGAGAACTGGCAAAAGATGAAGATAATTTTCAGTTTATTACTGTCATGAGATGCCACAACTGAGAAAAACACATAGTAGAAAAAGTCAGCTAGAGAAGTTGTTTGTCCAGGTTAGGATCAAAGTTGCTTTTACTCTGCCACTACAAAAGTTTTGGGATATGGAACAGTAAAATCTTACATCAGTGTAAATACATTTTTGGCATTATAGTGCCTTCTAAACCAGGTGTCTATAACTCCTTGATCAAATGTAGCTGTTTTTTTAACTTATATGTACAAGGGACCTGATTCTGCACTACTAATAACAGGACTCCCATTCAAATAAGTGATGTCATCTGTGAAGACTGTATGTGGAGCAGACATGATTTTATAGAAGAAAATGTTTCCAGAGCTGAAAATATACAGTATGCAACAGTTAACCTGATCATTATTTGTGTAGTGGCTTCCATTAGGAACTAAAATACATGACCACATGACACCATGTTGTAACATGAAGACATTTATGATGTCACATGATTGTGAGTGTACTTCCAAATCCCTGTCACTCTGTGATTATATTTTACATGTAAGAACTGGGAACCTTCAGATCATGCTGTTCATCTTAGATCTAGTGTCCAGTTAGAGTAAGGTTTGACATGATAGTTGAACTGATTAAATGATTTGCTGCTAAGAAGGGAAAGCCTGCTTTGTCCTGTCATTCACCATCAGCCATAGGTTCTTCCCTTCTCCTTTTCTTTGGTATTGGGTCTAGTGTTGATGTGGCTGCAGTGTGAGTTGGTTCAGGAGGCTGACTGACAGTGCTTAGCTTTAGGTGAGACCATTTAACATCTCCAGTGTAAACTCATCTTTCTAGAAATACTTTTCTACACTTTGACCACAAAAGGAATCTAGGGTAAGGAGATGACTTGATGAGCTCAGATATTTATGTCTGCATTATATGTCCAAAGTGGAATGATTTGAATTCTGCCCTATTATGACCGATCGGAGAATTATTGCAAAGTATTTTGATTACATACCTATCTCAGCAAATTCCTGCTCTTCTTTACTGTAGTAAGTATGGTTTGAGAAGTCAAAAAGAATACTGATGTTAGGTCCTGGTGAACTGGGAATTGCTAGCATTGCCAACAGGGATGGAGGAGGTTTTGCAAATAATATTTTCTTGCCAATCTTAAACTAAAGTTGTGGTAAGACATTCAAAAGGAGAGGAAAGGTCTACTTGGAGATAGATGTGGTCTGTTAAAGACAAGATTTAAGAGCGAAAAAGAGGAGGGGACCTGAGAATGACATCTGGGATAGTTATGGGAAATGGGAACAGGGAATCTGATCAAGGGGGAGAGAACTAAGAAGGATTAAAGCCCAAGGAAGGACAACATTTCTTAGTGTTCATCATATTCTTGTGCTACTTCTCCTTAAAGAGGAATCAGGTGGAGGAGAATGGAAGAGCAGTGCAGGAACCTGCAATAGGAAATTGTACATTAGGCATCCTGTGACTGAATGGAAAGGAACAGACTTAATGGAAAGATTGTGGTAGCTGGAGAGAGATAACAGAATACAAGAGCGATTTTCAGCCTAATTTCCCAAGGACCATAGATGACCACGCTGTGTGTATCTGTCTTTGCCTTTCTGTGTTGTGGTTTAATCCCGTCCAATAATTAGGTGCCACACAGCTACTCTCTCACTGCCCCCTCACCCAGAGGGATGGGGAAGAGAATCGGAAAGGAATGTAAAACTACAGGGTTGAGATAACAACAATTTAGAAACTTAAATAAAATAAAAATGGAAGAGCAATAATAATAATAACAGTAGCAGTTATAATGATAAGGGGAAAGGGGAATGAAATCCAAAGGGAAGGGAGGAAAGAAAACAAGTGATGCACAGTACAACTGCTCACCACCCACTGACTGATGCCCAGCCAGTCCCCAAGCAATGACTGGCTGGCCCTGGGCCAACACACACTCCCCCCCAGCCCCCGCCTGGTATTAATCGTAGATGCCCTATGTTTGGGAGGGAGAATATAAGAGATACACACCATGGGGTACTCTGTGTTTTTTTCTGAGGGACCACAGAAACGACATGAGGAGGTGGGATGGAAAACGTACCTCAGTCCTGGAGACACATGAATTACAAGTGAATTACAAGGGAAAACAACCACTAATAAAGTCTTTCAGGAAGGTTGCTGTTCCAGTCTCCGGAGCTCCAGAGGACAATTTTCCAGACAGAGTGACAGGGCTGACTGTACTCTTGATCCTGTGAAAAGGAGTTCTGATCCATTCTGGCAAGACATAAGTGAGCAGAACTACTCCACGCTATGTCCGCTTCACTTGCCACTTGCCGGTGGAGGACAGGGATAACTGGGTTTACTGGACTGTGTGGAACCAATGGCCTGGCACATCAGATCCACAGGAATATAAAGCTCTAGTAGATACTGGTGCACGGTGTACTCTAATGCCATCAAGCTATGAAGAGGCAGAACCAATTAGTAGTTCTGGAGTTATGGGGACTTTCAGCAGCTAACTGCATTGGAGGCTGAAATAAGCTTGACTGGGAATGAATGGCAAAAACATCCCATTGTGACTGGCCCAGAAGCTCCATGTATCCTTGGCATAGATTATTTTAGGAGAGGGTTTTTCCAGAATCCAAAAGGGCATTGGTGGGCTTTCAGTATACCTGCCTTGGAAATTGAGGAAATTAAGCAGCTGTCTACTTTGCCTGGCCTTTGAGAAGATCCCTTTGTGGTGGGGTTACTGAAAGCTGAAGAACAACAGGTTCTGACTGCTACTACCAGGGTGCACCAGGGGCAATACCACACCAACTGAGACTCACCAATTCCCATCCAGAAGCTGATTTGCCAACTAGAGAACCAAGGAGTGATCAGCAGAACCCATTCACCCTTTAATAGCCCCATATGGCCAATGCGAAAGTTTAAAGGAGAATGGAGATTAACAGTGGACTATTGCAGCCTGGATGAAGTCATGCCACTGTTGAGTGCTGCCCTACCAGCCCTGCTAGAACTTCAGTATGAACTGGAATCAACGGCAGCTAAGTGGCATGCAACCATTGACTTGCAATTGCGTTTTTCTTCATCCCTTTGGCTGCAGAGTGCAGGCCACAGTTTGCCTTTACTTGGAGAGGTGTCCAATACACCTGGAATCGACTGCCCCAGGGGTGGAAACACAGCCCTACCATCTGCCGTGGACTGATCCAGGCTGCACTGGAACAGGGTGAAGCTCCAGAACATCTGCAATACATTGTATGGGGCAATACAGCAGAAGAAGTTTTTGAGATAGGTCATAAAATAACCCAAAACCTTCTGAAAGCTGGTTTTGACATAAAACAAAGTAAAGTCAAGGGACCCGCACAGGAGATCCACTTTTGGGAATAAAATGGCAAGATGGATGTTATGAGATCCTAATGGATGTGATCAACAAAGTAACAGCTATGTCTCCACCAACTAATAAGAAAGAAACTCAGGCTTTCTTAGGTGTTGTAGGTTTTTGCAGAATGCACATTCCAAACTAAAGTATGATTGTAAGCCCTCTTTATCACTTGACCTGAAAGAAGGATGACTTTAAATGGGGCCCTGAGCAACGACAAGCCTTTCAGCAAATTAAATGTGAGATAGTTCAAACAGCAGGCCCTTGTAGGGGTCTGCAGATGAGTTAGTTGACTTTGAAGACTTAGTTCTGTACCTTTAAGACAGCCACAAAAATGCCAAGCATGTAAACAGGATGTGAAAACCCATAACTTAAAACTGCAGCATATGGGCACATACAGCAACAGCAAATAGAAAGCAAGAAGAAGACAGAAAGTCTATCAACATCTGACACATGTACTTTCTAAGCTATATAAGCAATATGTAAAAACAATAAAGAACCATTTTGCCTGAACCCAGCCACGCTGATATAGTGTTTTTGAGTCTGTTTCGACTTGCGTCACCACAGGCCCTGGGCCAGTTTGGACACCAGGAGAGACTTGAGGTTGACCCTTGGGCTTTTGGAGTCGGGGATATAAAGGATGTGAGGCCCACTATACTCCAACTGAAAAAGAGATATTGGCAGCTTATGAAAGCCTTTGAGCTGCTTTGGGAGCGATTGGTACTGAAGCACAGCTCCTTCTGGTTGCCCTGGTTGCCAGTGCTGGGCTGGATCTTTAAAGGAAGGGTTTCTTCTACACATCATGCAACTGATGCTACAGAGTAAGTGGATCATGCTGATTAAACAATAGGAAACTCAAATATATATAAAAATAGGTGCTCAAATAGGAAACCCCTATTACCCAGGAATCTTGGGAATTATTATGGACTGGCCAGAAAGTAAAGATTTTGGGATGTCACCAGAGGAAGAGGTGACACGTGCTGAATAAACTCTATTGTATAACGAACTGCCAGAACATGAGAAGCAACATGCCTTGTTTACTGATGGGTCCTCCTGCATTGTAGGAAAGCATTGGAGGTGGAAGGTGGCTGTATGGAGTTCTCCACAAAAAGTTGCAGACACTGCTGAAGGAGAAGGTGAATTGAGTCAGTTTGCAGAGGTGAAAAGCTATCCAGCTGGCTTTAGACATTGCTGAATGGGAAAGGTGGCCCATACTTTACCTCTGTCTCATGGATGGTGGCAAATGCCCTGTGGGAGTTATTATGGCAATTGAAGTAGGGCAGTTGGCAACACAGAGGTAAAACCATCTGGGCTGCTGCATTAGGACAAGATATTGCTGCCTGGGTAAAGAACTTGGTTGTGAAAGTACATCATGTAGATGCTCACGTACCCAAGAGCCAGGTCACTGAAGAACATCTAAACAACCAGCAGGTAGATCAAGCAGCCAAGATGGAAGTGGCTCAGGTAGATTTGGATTGAAAACATAAAGGTGAATTGTTTATATTTGGTGAGCCCATGACAGTTCAGGCTGCCAAGGAAGAGACGTAACATACAGATGGGCCTGAGATCAAGAGGTGGACTTAATCATGTGCTTAAAATGGTGGAAGCAACCACCGGATAGCTGGGCACATATCATGTGCCCCATGCCACAGCCCTATCAAAACACTATCCTAGGCCTTGAAAGACAAGTCTTGTGGTGACATGACACCCCAGAAAGAATGGAATCAGACAATGGGACTCCTTTCTGAAACAATTTCATAGATGCTTGTGCCAAAGAGCATGGCACTGAGTGGATATATCACATTCCCTATCATGCACCAGCCTCTGGGAAAACTGAACGATGTAACAAACTGTTAAAAGACTACACTAAAAACAATGGGTGGTGGCACTTCCAAACACTGGGATACACATCTAGCAAAGGCCACCTGATCAGTTAACACCAGAGGATCTGCCAGCTGAGCTGGCCTTGCCCAGTCAAAGCTTTCACATATTGTAGAAGAGGATAAAGGTTGTGTAACGCACCTTAAAAATGTGCTTGGGAGAACAGTCTGGGTCATTCCTGCTTCAGGCAAAGGCAAACCCATTCATGGAACTGCTTTTGCTCAAGGACCTGGGAACGCTTGGTGGGTAATGCAGGACAGTGGGGAAGCTCAATGTGTGCCTCAAGGGTATTTGATTTTGGGTGAAAACAGCCAGTGAACTCAGTTGTGTGATGTTAATTGTTACATAATATTGCATGTTGCCATGTCTATATGCCTGTTGGTACTAGACATCTTCTCGTGCCCATCTCTACCACTTTGAATTTGAAGATCTGAACTTGACTCCTTTTCAACTGCTACAACAATCAATAATGACTTTAATGAAACCACATCAGTGCAGCCATAATAGAATCAGAACTGGCTTCAAAATGCAACAATCCAACATCTTGTACCATCTTCCCTGCCTAGCAAGACTGTTAAAACAGATGGATCCCAACATCAAGGACTAAATGAACTCAATGGACTTTATAGGAGTGATTCTTAAACTAGGGGAATGATAACTGTGTATTTAAGTTAAAGGACAGGAGAGGTGATTATGTATTGGCAAATGTATCATGATGTAAACGATGTGTAATAAGGGGTGGATATTGTCCTGGTTTTGGCTGAGATAGAGTTAATTTTCTTATTAGTAGCTATTGCAACGCTGTGTTTTGGCCTTAGTGTGAGAATAATATTGATAGCACACTGATGTTTTCAGTTGTTGCTAGTAATATTTGTACTACGTCAAGGACTTTTTAGTTTCTCAGGCCTTGCCAGTGAGAAGGCTGGAGGGGCTCAAGAAATTGGGAGGGGACACAGCCAGGACAGCTGACCCCAGCTAGCCAAAGAGGTATTCCATACCATGGGACACCACACTCGACATATAAACTAGGGGAGGGGGCGTTGGCCAGGGCCTGTCAATTGTTGCTCAGGGACTGGCTGGGCATCAGTCAGTGGGTGGTGAGCAGTTGCAATGTGCATCACTTGTCTTCTTTCCTTCCTTCCCTTTGGGTTTCATTCCTCTTCCCCTTCCTCCTTTTCATTATAACTGCTACTGTTATTATTATTATTGCTCTTTCATTTTTATTTTACTTCAATTACTAAATTGTTATCTCAACCCTCTAGTTTTACATTCCTTTCTGATTCTCTTCCCCATCCCTCTGGGTGAGGGGGGAGTGAGTGAGTGCTTGTGTGGCACTTAATTTCTAGCCAGGGTTAAACCATGACACTGTGCTACCTAACAATTTTTGTGAATTTTAATCAAACTTTAAATTGAAGACTTCTTTTCTGAATACCCATCTCTCAATCTCAGGATTCAAATTCCTAAGAAAACTGTCTCCCTTCACTTTGGTGCTTACACCACTTCTAGTTCTTTGATGTGCACTGTAGGAGGTACTTATGATAGGACACAATCCACTTAAAACAATTAGTTAAAAAGAGGATGAAAATAGAGAGAAGATGAAGAGTAGCTTTAAGGACTGCATATTGGTTAAAAGAAGAAACTAAGAAGGCAGATTTTTCCTTGCTGTTAAAGAGAGAGGAACAAGGGAAAAGCAGGAAAGTGGAAGAAGATTAGGAAGAAAGTGTGACATAACATTGATATTCTCTAAAAGGGTTAGTCTGACCCATGCAGAAGTGACAGACAGTTTTGTGATGTAGAGGTGACCTTTGGCAAACATATGGCAGTCCAAGGTGGATAGAGAAATAAATATGGCCTGCTTTGAAAGATGGTAAATTGCAAGGAGAAAAACCAAAAAATAAAAGGCTCAAATGATAATGTGGTTTTTAGCCACAGCCACTCAGCTGTGCAGGAGCAGGAGCACAGGAGTTTCCCTTACGGAAATAAAAACATTTCTATTGCTTTCTTAAAACAGACTGTAGAATTTAATAGAAAACTACATTCTTCCTACAGCATTTTGCTGGATGTTTCACATGAACTATAAAAAGCTTATTATTTGCTGTTAGTGTTCTTTCTATGTAAGAGTTTCTGTAGAATATATTTAGTCTAATCCTTAATTCCATAGGATTTTTCCATGAAAGATCGCTAAAACATCTTCAGGAAAAAGACACATGCAAACATTTCAAGATTCAAAAAAGCATTTACTGCTCTCCTGCCCTCATCTGGGCTACTCTCTTAGGTCTGTTACATGAAATAATATTTTGTGAGTTGCTTATTTATATTGTTTACTGCATGATCTGTTACCTGTTTTCATGAAACGTAGCCTAGTTGCATGAACTTGCCAAATGCCAGCTGAAACTAAAATATATAGCATTATTTACTCCATTCAGAAATGGATTTAAAATGGAGGAGTCAGGGGCATAATAAAGTATATGACAGAAAGAAATGTATCCTATTTAATGTGGGGATCGACAACAAACTGCTTCTTAGGTATTTTCATCAAAATAACAATTCTTTTTTCTCCTCTCCTCTAAATAGACCTATCTATGACAGTGTCCCTGATACGTAATAAGATGTAAGTGGGGTTTATTCTATTGACTTTTTAAAACAATTCTTAATATTGCTTATAAAATTCTGCCAGAAAGTACTCATTTTAATCATCAGTCAGCATTTTTATTATATTATAATCCTTAATTGATTGACGTTTAATCACAGTCTTTGTATTTTACTATCCCTTGTCTCATAAGAGGCAATTTTCTCTTTACTGTAGTTTAACAGCTGATGAAAAAGATTTAAGGAAACCTATAAACTTAAGATTGGTTAATGGTCCCTTATAAAAGAATATTACACTTCTAGGATCCATTGCACAGATGTGATACTCAATTGTAGAAATGTGCATGGGGTTTATTAAATTACAGCACAAATCTTCAGTCTTCTGAATTATTGTTCATGTTGGTATTGTTAGGCAAATGGGGAGACACATTATTGCTTCCAGTTGTTCGCATTACTGTGGTGTAATACAGTCAGAGACAGCTGGCACATTGCTCTAGGCAAATGCAGAGCTAGAGCAGCTGCAGAGTTCTGGGCCCCAAGTGAAGGTCCAGCACCGCTGAGTCAGTACTGGGTGGCTCATCAAAAGATGTCCAGAAATTAAAAAAAAAATGTTGCTTTTTCTCAGAGCTAGCGTACTGAATATTGTGCAACTAATTAACATGGTCTTTTTCAGTTTTGTATGGAAACCAATGAGCAAGTAAAAGCAATAGCAAAACCATTTGTCCGAGTTGTAGTGCAGAGAGTGAACTGCAGATATTATTTGCTTTACTTATGAAGGCACAGAAGAAGATAAGTTCTCAGCTGTGACATGAAGAGTTAATTTTTCCACACGTTTTGGGTTCTACTGAATGGTGTTTAAAAATTAATACACAAGACCATATTGCGTCTGACCATGTGAGAATGTTGTGTTAAAATCAAAGATTTTATGATTTAGGTCATAGATATTAGATTGTTAGATAACACATCCATTCTTCATGGGTTTAAAGATCACAAGAAATCATTCAAATGAGTAAAGTCATCTACTTTAAATTCTTGCTTGGCCCAGCCTGCTATAATTCATCCAGCATATACAAATTCCAGCCCAGTAACTTGGATTAAACATATCTTCCAGGAAGGCAATGAAGACTTCCATTGTTTCGTAATTTCACAAGTTCCTTAGTAATTTGTTTAAATAGTTACTGTTAAAAATACTAATCTTATTCCACTTTGAATTGCTGTCAACTCCAGCCTTTGTGTCTCGTTGTGGAATGGCAAGAGGTATAGGGAGCTCTGAAAGTTTTGTGCCTTTTCAGGCTAAAAACAGGAGTGCATTTGTCTTCTGAGAGAGTAATCCACAACTTTAACTTTAAAGGTAGCATTCTAGCCCTAATGTGGACAAGGAGAACACTGCCATCAGAGCCATTCAAGGTGCTGGACTAGAGGCAGCACCTTAGAGCCTTCCATTTCCAACCCAGAATTCGTTCCCCAGACCACAAATTAGAGCTGGAAGAGGCCTAAGCTCTTGCTTGCTCTTCCTCAAACAGCATGAGCATGCTTTAATTAATACTCTGATTTTAACCCAGAAGTGTTCTCATAAGACAATTACTGCTAAAGGACCACATAAATTTGCATGTTCTTAATTTTACGTGGTCATTTGGCTATTTTACTATACTCCATAATTTCATCCAGAAACATATGATATTTGATTGCTTTTCTGCCTAACTTGTATTATGTGAGCAAACATCTAGAATGGCATCTTGGAGAAAAAGGAGCTGCGAACAAAATCTTGCCAAATCAGACAAGATGCAGATAACGATGGTGCACTGAAGAAGGGGCAAGGAACAATCAGAATCCTTACGAGAGCTTGGTGTGCCCTTGTTTCCATTTAGGATCCAAATTTAAGTGGGTGGTTGGATCCTCCACCAATTTTTGACAATAAAAGCATATAGCAAACTTAGCAATCCTTCTTTGTCAGCTGCATCTAGCTAAGAGATTGCAACTTTTTCTTTTGATTGATGCTCTTGAAATTATTCTCTGTGCTTTGGATGCTCTGAGAGTCTGTTGTTGCCATCTGGTTTACACTGTGTTACACTTTAAAGCCACGTGAAGACTAAAGTTAGAACAGCTTCAGAGACAAAATATAGCAGCTAGTTTTCTGGATTTTATGTTGGCACCCTCGAGTTTCATGTTCGTCCACTGACCTTTGTAGCTTAACATGCTTGTTAAGAATTGTTACACCCCTAGAACGTGAACTAGCTTAAAAGTTTTTTTCCCCGCGTGTATTATGGTTGCTGTCTCTAGTTGATCTGGTCAGTAGTCGGTGTCCAAGTTGAATTCTTTCTTATTGACAATGGAGGGGCAGTTGGGTGCTTTTTGGGGTCCCTGAGACTCTGAAGCTTCCCCCCCCTTTTTGGCACAAAATAACCCTATACAGTTGTCTCCAAATGACACCTGTTTAATAGCATTCTTTAACAGGGCTGAAGGTATGTTTCCCACAACGATAAAAGGTTGGAAAGGAGTCTCTGCAGGATGCTGCTTGGCTGAGTTCCTGTTGGTATGATTATTTTCATTCTTCTGGGATTTTATTGTATTATTAATGATATATGAGGGATTTTAGAGCCTTAGACAGGCATCTTTTAAATTTTATCTAAATGAATTAATTGTGGCTACCCTTAGAAAAACATGTCAGCTCACTAAAAGCTTGCATGTTGCAAAAGCATTTGCTGATTTTTCTTTCAAATCCTTTCCAGACTTTACATTTTTCCACAATATCCACAAGAATTCCAGAATCATAAGAATAAAAAAAGATAGGCTAGGGTATCCGCAGGGCCTTTTCTTCTCTGTATTTCATGCTGTACAGTTAAGACAGGAATTGTCTCTTTCAATGTTTTTTAGGTCCATAGGTCAGATTATCACCACTTACCCCATTGTCAGTGTAAGCTTTATATACTTGGGTCACGCTCTCAGTGAATAACCATATCCGTTTGCTGCAGAGCAATTGTAAGCAGCTCCAAAACCTTGCTGAAGCAAATCTGCAGATTTCATTCGTGCAAATGTTTACAAATACCCCTTGCCCCTGTGCTCTACTCCCTACCCTACTACAAAACATTCAACTCTCTGTGAACAAAGACAAAGAGCCAGAGCAGTTCAGTTGGTATTTGGCATGCACGCTATTCAGCAGGTGCATGCTAAATTGCATTAGACTTAACACCAGGAATCAGATCACTAATTGGGCACCAACGTGAAGAATTTTTCTCATTTGGGACCCGAATTGCAACACTTATATCCCTTTAGGCAAGACATCAGAACCTTCCTATCCCAAAGCAACAGCGCTACCGCTTGAGCTAAAGGAGAATCTCCATTAGCTAACAGTAGTAGCACTTACTGTATATCCTGTTTCTAGGCTGCAAGCCACAATAGGGGAAAATCATTATAATCCCTTAGTGATTTGTAATCATCGTGATTTTAGGGGTCTGTTTTTTTCTAACTTTTCATTTATTTTTAATTCTGTGTGAGATTGTTTGGATGAAATAAGCAAAGAGTGTGCTGGTTCTCAAAATTCAGACAAAAGAGATCTTTGCTTTTTAGGGAGGTTGGAGAAATTAAGCATGTTCACTATTTTTTGTCTCTCCTAATTTCTTAGCTTCCTCATTCCTGCTGTTTCAAAACTGTGAACTCTTTTCTCACTGTCCCTCTTCTACAAGCCACAAAAGGTTGTGAAAAGAACCTAATGTTACATTTATAAAAACTGAAAAATGACAGATTTTCCCTCATGAATAAGAGTGCCTGGGGGTGCAGTCCTTTTCCAGGCTCGTCCGTGTCTGGTCATAGGCACAGTACCCAGGTCTGAGTAGGAGTATTCAGCTCCTTACGAAATCAAACCACCCAGTTCTCCTCAGTGAGAGACTGCCTGACTTGAAGCACAGACGGCCGAAGGATTAAATCTGTTTTACCTCAGCTGTGAGAAGTAGATAGTGATGGTTATAGACTCCTCCTGTCTGCTAAGAGTTAAGGGTCATAAGCCTCAAATCAGACGTACTTCTCAAATACTTTGTGATCTGTGGATAACGAGAGTACATACATGCATATTATTAAAATCACCCATATTTCTATTAAATCACAGTGTTAGAGACAACATTTCTGTTTTTACATAGGCTGTTGATACTATTATAGTACTCCTATTTTTATTTCTAAAGGCAACTTGTCATGTGGGACTGTTTCTATACCCTTACACCTCTTTCTCTAAAATGGTTTAATTCCTAATAAACTAAATTTTTTTTCCTAGGCTATTTATTTTCTTTCTTTAGATACTTATACAATAGGAATTATATGATACTGTGCTTACATCAGCCAGATGTAAGTCTTCTACACAGTCTTCTACACTTCAGACAGAAGGGTCTTTATTTCATTAAGGAATTGTGCATATTCTTCATTTAAATGCTCCAAGAGGATCCCAAGCATGAACGCATGTGCTCTGTTGAAAGAAGATCATAAAACCCAGCAGGGACAGATAATGTTATGATGATTGATTATTTCCTAATCAATAAAAAATTTTATTCAAAATATATGTTATTTTGTTCTAGTTCTTTCCCTCGCTAGAAATTCTTCTTGCTCTTAAAATACCTTCTAATCTAATTCCATAAGAAGAAATCCTGTCAGTCATTAGTAATAGTTGAAATTACAGAATTATCCTACAAGGAATTACTATATTTCGGTTTCTTTCTTTTTCCAGCTCAAATGAGAGATGGAATTTAAATAATTTCTGAGGAAATCAGACATTCAGAAAAATGTAGTCTGAAATTCTGTGGAAATATTTAATTTGAAAATCAAAATTAGAGAGATCAAAATGAAATGATTTTGCTCTGTTGAAGCAAGTGCGTTAATTAGCTCACTTCCAGGAAAGGTTTTTGTGTGGTGGTGGTGATGGTGGTGGGGTGGTTGAGGGTTTTTTTTGTGTCAGTGAACCAGTTCTTTATGACAGAAAACTACTATCAAGGATGATTTTTTTCTTATGGTAGTTCAAACTATATTTCCCAGGATGAATACAGTCCTGAATGCACAGAACCAGAGCACAAATGTCTTTCAAAGGTAAACACATTTTCTCCTACTGAAGCTACTCTCGTGCTGATCCATTTCTATAGTTTCAGAGAACTTCTGTGGGCTTTACTTGCCACTCACTGGCAGCCAAAAATTGACACCTGTTCCAGAAAAGAAAATCAGAAGAGATTCAATTTAAAAAAATGTGTGGGGTAGTATTATTCCCTTCTGGTGACCGCAAAGTCCTTCACAAAAACTTCCCTAGCTCTGAATGCCCAGCGGTTCCTCCCTGCAACACATTCATCATCAAACGCTGTTGCATAAACAGAACATAGAGTCATTCTCCGAATACATCATTTCTCCCACTCATTATTGATGAGTTAAAGGTTATCAATAACTCAAGCAAATACAATAAATCATCTGTCTTTTGTCAGACAATTATATATTCTTTGCATGTCCTGTAGTTACAACTAATTTCTGAGGTTTGCTTGCTGTGATTTTAACTTTTGTTATAACGTTGTTACATACAATAAATTGAAGCAAAAGACTATAAACAACTCAGGTTTACTCTAGTCACATCACTCTTCATAAAAAATAGCTAAGCCCACAATGGCTTCTGTTTTTTTTTTAAAAAAAAATCCAAACTCCCATTTTTGCCAGACTAATAAAGCAGGGTTGCTTAATTCATCATTTAATGTATAGATGCCTATAATGATGCCTATATATAAGCACATCAATGGAAGAAAATATGCACTCCTAAACTGCAGTTCATCTGTGCTGCTGTGCGTGTTTGTATTAGGAGGAAAGGAATCACACGTCAGACCCACCGTGTGCTCCACAGGTTTACCCCAGAGTCCTGGGAGGTCAGGTTTGTGGAAGTGCATGTCTGGTGAGATGAATCCCAGACATGCAGACAGTTCAAGACATAGCTGGAAGGAAAGAGAATCACCCCTTACAACAGACATATGTGTTTCTGTTAATATAACTTTTGCTATATCACATACGTCTAGTAAAATAAAACCTGACACATATTTTGAAGAACTACTCAGTATTTCTTTTCTGTTGCGATTTTTCTGTGATATTAGGTTAAATCAGGGAAGTTGTCTTATTCTTGTTAGCAGAATGATTTCTAGTTATTGTAGGTGTCTTTCTTCTCAGATCTCTCTGTCTTCTTCTTTGGTACTTACTTTGATATCAGAAGATGGTAACAGATCCTCTTTGAAGGACGAAAACCAGAGACACGGCTTTATAGCAGCCTATGTTCATTACAACATGAAAAACATGGGAACATCTAACTTATGCCTTGTCTGCTGCTGATAGCTGTACTCTACTAAAGCCTTTGAGAGACTCCTTAAGTGCAAACATAGAAGTAATCCTACACACAGTGAACCTGTGTGCTGTGCCCTGCACATCTGTCCCAGTGCTTTGCTGGATTGGGGCCACAGCACATACTTTCAGCTGCTGACATGCTGAGTTGAAAACAATAACCACCTTAGACTTTGTGTTCCTATGCCTCTTAACAGAGAAGAAAAGAAGTGTTTAAATCAAGGAGTAGGCACATGCAGTACGGAGACACATGCATTACAAAGGTGGAACTGAGACAGAGTAAAATCCCGCTGTGCTTGTCCTTTTTGTGGTACACGTGGAGAAGCAATGTTAAATCAGAAAACTGAGGAATAATTAATGCTCGTTTGTAGGGGATAACTAAAGCAATATCACTGCAATTTCAAATTGCACAGAAAACCAACTGTGTAGTACAGAGATAAATAAATGCTTTCCTATACTCTTCTCAAAGAATAGAGCAGTTTTGACAACTCATCTTCACTTTCAAATGTCACTAATTATTTAGGAGGAGGAAATGTTTGTTTTTTATTGCCCAAGAAAAGCTTTTTTGCGAGGCTTGTATGCTGGAAGCATTGTAAAATTGTGAATCCCACTTTATAATACATCAAAACATCCCTTCCAAAACTTCACTTCTCATATTTGTGTGAGTGTCTGCATCACGTACATAATAATGGTGTTTTCTGATTTCTCAGAAGAAATTGTACATCGTAATTACTGTCCCCAAAATTATTGTATATGTCTGTTGTGTATGTTTGAACGTTTCCCTTCCATGGCAAAGACAGTTTTGTCTGACAAGTATCTTGTATTTTGTCTCAGTCAAACTCTTTCCTCCCCAAATCAATGGTGAACCATGAAAAATCTTAATATGGAAGTCAGCAGTATTACACAAAAGTCATTGTTTCATAAGAAAAAAGAGAGATTAACTTTAATAATTTAAGACAGTCTCTAAATTAACAAAGAGGAAGTGGACAGTGTAACCATACCACACCTAGATGGATGCCCTTTTCCCTTTAATTTCTTGTCCAGATTCATAGTGGTGTCGCTCAAGTTTCAAAATTCAACATTGCCAGTTGTCATCATTACATACAGCTTCATAAGCCCAGAGCAAGATGTTAAAGCTCTTAGCTGCAGCTTTGAGGATGGGAATTTTCTGAGTGTGTGAGGCCGTTCTTAACTCATTAATTCTGGTTCACCTCTAGCGTGTAACAGAGGTGCAGGGGGATGGGAAGGATAATACCATGACAGGGATCTCAGAATCATCCTGACTTTTCTTTCTTGTTGCCTAATCCGTACCTCTATGAAGGAGCAGCGATATGGGAAATTGTAGTCATACAGTCAACACATTACAGCAGTGCTAAAAATAGAGCTTTTCATTCATTGTGTAAAAACACGTTCTGGTAACTGGCACTTCCTTATTAGTTGAAAAATACATTGATGCTGTAGAGTATAAGGACATGTACAAGTCAAAATTAAGTCTCCTTGGAAATAATACTGTTGTACTGACAAGGATTTGGTATTCCTGATTGATTGACAACATGCTGTGACATCACCTTATAGTTCTTTACCTAAGCTGAGGACAGACTGCCTAGTGCCAGCTTGGAATATTTTGCCAAGAGATCAAGTCATAGAGATACAATTATAACAGCTTAGGAGAAAAACAAGAATTTTGCCTTATTCAAAGACATTATGGGCCAGAAATTTATTCTTGGAGAGGAAGATATGAATGGCTCACATTTTGGTGAGCTAGCCATATCCCCACTTTCTGAAACAACATCTCAATGGTGACTGGCTGTCTGCACCAAGGAGACAAAGTTAGAAAAATAGCAGGCAGGACGGCAGCCTCCCCTGCTAGTCTTCTGCTCTTCAAGGACATGTACTTGGAAATTCTGAGGCAGGGAGCCAGCTTTCCATTTCAGCTTTATGTGCTGCTCACTCAGTGCACACATAGTTTTTAAATGCAGGTCTCCACCTTGTCTGAAGGGCAGTAATTAAGTGGGGCTTTGGTTGCCCCAGGCAGCCAGATAATAGGAACTTTCCTGTCTTGATGAGCAGTCCCAGAGGATCTGTGCTTTTGGTACCTCCTGATGCGACTGCTGCAATGCACTTGATATGGGGCAACCTTGAAAGCTGCTCAGAAACACCACCTTCTGTGGCAGGTTCAGATCTGCTTGCTAGGAGATGCACCACATGCAGGGGATTTCTAGCTCGTTTTGGTCTGGGTTATTCACCTTTGTCCCAGCAGCAGCAACTGGTTAAGGGTGCCCCTAACAATCTTCAGGTCTGGATTTAGAAGTGATAAGAGGAAGAGAAAGCATGTCTCTGTTGAGAGCTGTTTTTTGGCTGTGCAAAGATGCGAGACTTCATCTGTTGCATGAGGATCATTGCTTCACTGGCTCAGCATAGCTCAATAATTTCATCATTAGGAAAATGTATTAACTCCAGCTTTCTAGAAGCAAGATGTTTGACAACTGTACATTTGCAAGGAGCAATTATTTTCTGTATTGATTGTTCTTATTTTTATTTATGTTAAATTGTGTTAATCAACCTGGAGATTAGGAGATTATACTAATTACACAGTGTATACATACATACAAAATAAAGTTTCTAGTGAGAAAACTAACGGACAGCACAGCTTGAAAAGAGCCAGCCAGTTTTGAGGAGGCAGGCTCAGAGAGAGGGTTTGTTGATCGATGAGGCTTAAATTAGTTTAACTTTGCAGTGCATGGAGATCTTGCCTAAATATCTTCAGATAAAAAGAAAAGGTAAAGTATTATATTTTCTTAAAGTAATTATTCCTTGGCATACTTAATTCAGCACCAGTTGTTAAACAGAACTCCATCTACTATCAAGATCTTCACCTTTCTCACACTATTGGTCTGACATAAAAAGTAGGGTAACGAGAGGAGAGAGACCTGTCAATTATATCTTACATCTTATTTGGTTAAAAATCTAGCTCATTTTCTGGCAATAACGATAAAATAGCATCTACCTCTTCTGAAGTTTGCCAGTAATTCCAGAGTTATACATCTGCATAGCTGACATTTAAGTGCTTTCAACAAGGATTGTAGTGAATTTGGAGATGCTACCACAAGACAGTATCAGTCCTGATATTTATTCATTGAAACATTTTGAAAACCTGTTTTACTGAAACCAAACGTTTCACAGAAATTCTCATCCAGTAATTTCAGTGAGGGGGGTTCTCAGCAGCGGTTTGAATTTTGTGTTAAAACAAAAGGGAGAGAAGGAACCTGAATTTTCCAAGGGACAGGCAGAAAAGACTCTGTTCAGTTCATTCCTCAGCTTCATTTAGTTAATCTGGTTTCTTATCTGTGTTTCCCCTCTTTTTCTTTTTCTTTTTTTTTTTAAATAAAAAATGTCCAATTTCTTTCACTTCACAGTTTGAACCCTCAAGATTTATTCACAAAGCACAAGAGATGTTTTCCACATGGAGTTGCTTGAGGGATTATAGGGGGAAAAAATGGTACTTTACTCCAATTAAGCCAAGCAGAGCTGAAGATAAAGGACTTCTGATTATCTGACTTAGTGCCTCATACTTTCAAACAGTCCCTCTCAACAGGCTGCAGAGAGAAAAAGAAACTTTACAAGATATAAATGCAAGATTTTTTCAAATTGAGTGAGTGAGAAAGAGGTCTGAAAGTGTGTAACTCACCTAGGCTTTTACATTATGTAGAAGCTCTTGTGCTTTTTTTTTTTTTTAAAGGGCTCATATGGTAGGCAATACAATTTCAAAACAAAAATTTCAGACTGATTTTTGCATATTTACAATCAAGTTATTTTACCTTTTTCTTTTTTGGATCTCTAATAGATCCAGTGGCTGTAAAAATGAGTGTGTAGAATAATTTTGTAAGGCAATTTTAAAATACCTTAAGTCAATATCTCTACCTGATTATCATAGAATCATAGGATTGTTTAGGTTGGAAAACGCCTGAAGATCATCAGGTCCAACCATTAACCTAGCAGTGCCAAGTCCACCACTAAACCAGGTCCTTAAGCACCACATCTATACATCTTTTAAATACCTCCAAGGATGGGGACTCAACCACTGCCCTGGGCAGCCTGTTCCAATGCTTGACAACACTTTCCCTCTGGGATGAAATTTTTCCAAATATCCAGCATAAACTTCCCCTGGTGCAACTTGAGGCCATTTCCTCTCATCCTATCACTTGTTACTTGGGAGAAGAGACCTTCACCCACCCCACCACAACCTCTCTTTAAGTAGTTGTAGAAAGCAATAAGGTCACCCCTGAGCCTTCTTTTTCCCAGGCTAAACAATGCCAGTTCCCTCAGCTGCTCCTCATAAGACTTGTGCTCCAGACCCTTCACCAGCTTCATTGCCCTTCTCTGGACACGCTCCAGCACCTCAATTTCTTGCAGTGAGGGGCCCAAACCTGCACACAGCATTTGAGGTACAGCCCCCCCAGTGCTGAGTGCAGGGGGACGATCACTTCCCTTATCCTGCTGGCCACACTGTTTCTGATGCAAGCCAGGATGCTGTTGGTCTTCTTGCCCCCTGGACACACTGCTGGCTTATACTGAGTACTTCAATCTGATTTAAGATTTAAAGTAAATCACCTGAATTTTCACCTGTTTTTCTTTCCATGGTTAAATTTAATTAATCTTGTTAGGTTTGTATTTGAGGCTATCTGAAGACTAGAAGTAAATTTTTTGCTATCTTTCAACATGCCATTCTATTATCAGAGTTGCTTAAAGCACAGCATATATGTAATTGCCAATTGTTTTGATGGATATGTTAACTAACATTTAAATTTAAAATGAAGCCATGTGTTTTTTAGTTCTGCAACATGAAAAAATGCAGACAAAACCTCTAAGTCAGGGGTCCTCAAACTTTTTAAACAGGGGGCCGGCACGCGGATGAAGTGGCAGGCAGTCATCTGCGGCTGCTTGGTTTCTCCCCCCATACCCAGGCGGGGGGCTTCTGTAAATACTGAGGGCCGGATTGAGGATCCTGGGGGGCTGTATCTGGCCCGTGGGCCGTAGTTTGAGGACCCCTGCTCTAATTCATTTTCTTCCCACCCTGCCCACCCTTTTTGATAAATAACTGCAAGAAAGCAAGCCATACTATAAACTCTTAGAAACATCTGTTAAATGGCTTGTGTTTGGTTTTTTTTCAGAGGAGACTTTTGTATCCTATGTTTCTAAAGAAAAATTGAGGATCCAGGGCAGCTCAAGAACTGGTAAAATGTCATTCAAATTTCCAGTATAAAACCTGTGAAGCAGCCTCTGTTTGGTTAGTGTCTGTGGTAGCATTGTGTCAGGTCTGCATCTAGTCTGTACAGGTAACAAACAGTAATACTGGTGACCACTGCCTGTGCTACCTGCTAGCCAAGTGGAGAAAAAGCAAAGCAGATGTTCCTCTAAACCTCTTTGATAACTTTCTCCCATTGCTATGAACAGCAGCAGTAAATTACCATTTTTTCCTGCATTTGAAGACATTTCAGTCCCAGGCTTGGTGCTCTGCTGAACTCAGTGCAGGGAAGTTCTCCAGCAGTGCCTGTGCAGGTCTAATTAAAGCCAAGGATGTTACAGAGCAGCACTGGGCTTTGCTGCACCCCTTGCACTGCCTTTCCTCTGTCCCCACGTGCTTGAGGCTCCCTGCCTGCTCTCAGGCAGACCTGAGCAATGCCAATGGCCAGGGCAGAAAGTCTAAGTGCCAATGAAAGTCACACAAGCTTCTGTTTTGGGCTGAAGACGTAATACTTTCTGAAAATGAAAATGCTGAAACTCAAAAGAGGCATCTTTCTAACTCCTTTACTGGATTGAAAAAAAAAAAAAAAGAAAGAAGAAAAATATAGAGGAACGATCCAAACTCCTCTTGCTGTAGATTATCTCTGAAACTGCATTACCATGTTGCATTCTCTTTCCTTTTAGAAGTGTTGTAGGAAAGCATACGTGCTTATCACATCACAGAAGTGGAGTTGCAGAAATCAAATTCAAAGACAAAATGAAGTAGCCATTCCCTGCACTAAGTTTCTCTGACATAAAGATAATCCAATATTTCATTGAAAGGTGATCAAGCAGTGGAAGTTCCCTGTTTCTATAGGAAATAGACTGGGCTATTGAGCAGTCAACTACATTTATTTTAAATAGCACCCTTCATGCAAAACTTCCAAAGATAAATGAAGAAAGTGCTATGAGTGTGTGGTGGGTTTTATGAATCAGTCCTGAAATTTTCTGGGAATACTTGAGAACTGAGAAAGTTAACAGCCTTGTTACCCTGAGATGAGACCTCTTCGTTTAACAGGGTAACATAGCCTGTATGTAACAGATAGCTTGGCAGCTCCCTCACAAAATATCCCTATATTTGAATTATACAAAGTGGAATAAATTGATATCTAGTGACTCTACTACTTAGAGGGCAGTTATGCAAATTTCCTATCAACTTCAGAGGCCCAGGATCAGGTCCATAATGCCTAAAAGGTAGCACGACTCAGCAATGAAAGGCAGTGTTAATTATTTTCCCCTGGGAGGAAAAAACCCCACCCCTAACCTAAGTACTAGAAAATGAAGGGAAAAATAACACAAGGTGTTCAAGCATTAATGCTCCAACTCAAATATATGACATTGCTAAAGCTGCATAAAGCCAACAAGTGACTTTCGTGGCGATGTGACACGGAACCGCCGGAGAAGACAGACCCGTGGCCGGCACGAACAGCAGGTCTGATCATCTGCAACCCGAGAGCACGGCCAGCATCTCCGCTTACAAATAAAACCGTTTTTTTTCTGTGCTGAGCAACCGAGCTGACAGGCCTCAATCAACGTAGAGATTATGCCACCTCCTGGCCGTCACACAGATGACAGCCCCTTGTGTTTGCGGACCGATCCATTCATCACCAGTTTACGCAAAACTTGTTTTGTAGGCACGGGAAGACTTGCCAGGAGTGCTAAGCTCTTTCCTTTTTCCTTTTTATAAATGTCCTTTAGTGACTGCTTCCAGACAACTGCCTTCTATCACTGCTACATAGAGGACAGTACAATGTAAGGCATTTCATTTCTTGGGAGGGACAAAGAAATGGGATACTTCTTTTTTTTTTTGCTTTTTCCAGTTCCACTGCTGTACTGGGGATGCTTACTGAGCTGAACTTTGGCATAGTATCTGTTTCTTATATGCCAGTCTACTAAACTGGAAGAACTGCCTACGGTTCTGCAATATGGCAATCCTGACCTACTAATCCCCGGATAAATATTAAATATAAAATATTCCTCAAACCCCAAGTTGGGTAAATTCCATTTTACCTGCCTAATTTTCCATAGCTATTCTCTAGCTCAACTAGTAAGTGTCATTCAGTAGAAAAAACAAGGAAGAACAGATGCTGTAGTTTTTCTAGAAATAAATGCGCTTTTTTTTTTTTTTTTTTTTTTTTGCCAAGGCAAATTACTTTAAAAAATCACATCAGTTTGAATTATGTGTCCTGCTAAGTAACTCTGAGACACAGTAGACTGTGGTACAGATTTTGTTCCCAGTTCCCAGAGCAGAAATTCTAAGGCTAAATTATTTGGAAAACTTCCTGGGGACAAACACTCCTTCTTCCTATTTCAGTGTGGTGGATTACGTGGCAGGAGAGATTCTCTATGCATCCTTTTAAACAGAGGCCAGATTGGACCTACAATGCAAGCCCCTGTGGATCTTTCTTTCTCCTGAGTACCTTTTTTTCCATGCTGCCAGGCTCCTCAAATTCTACCTGTTCTTATGCTTATATCAACCAGTCAGTTTAAAAAAAGTTCCTGTCAGTCTTGATCACCTTTTCTGCTATCATTGCTGCTTTTTGAGGTAAGTTAGGACCCCCTAGGGAAACACTGTACCTATGCATGTTACCACTAATTGACTTCCACATCACTTTCTAGAAGTGCTGCCTTCAGCCCTCTACTCTTATGGGTAAGGACTGCGTGAATGGATTGTTATTAACTCCCCTCCTAGCCAATACAGGCAGGAGATCTAAATAAAACTCAAATATTTAAATCCACTTGGGTAATTTGGATTGCATACTCTCAATGTAAGTTCCCAAAACACATCTTTACAATACTTATTTCCCATTTATTTACCATCCTTCTTCTTCGGACCTTAATAATGTAAGACAAACCATTGGTCTGATTTGTACAGTTCTAAAACATAGCCATTGTTTTCAATTATTTTTCATGTTATAGTCTCTGATCATTTATTTTTTATGCTTAGTTATGCTAATTAGGTTAAAAGCCTCAAGTTGTAAGCAGTATTTTTCTTTCACGGTGTTTGAAAGTTATTTTATATAGGCTGTGACAATCCATGTGTTTATAAATTAACAGGATATAATATTCTAAAAGGTCTAGCCAGTGGAGAATAAAACAATAATGGTAGATATTTAAAAAAATCCTATTCAGTGGAAAAAAATACTGTAAGTACAGAAAGGAATTTGCATAACTAGCAATTAATGAATTATTTGAGTAGAATAGCAAACTAAATACAGAAAAGATGTTTAAATAACTCATTTACCACTTTCATTAGACTTTTAAAATTGTTCTTACTAAATCACATAGTCATGAATAACTCCTTCACCCATGGTTCCAGAAAAAAACATCAGTGAAGAAATAGTTGTAGCTCTTATAATTCAGGTGAAATTTGCACACACAAAGATATTTCCTGCTCAGGATAAAATTGAATCTGGTAGAGATTATTTTAAACTTTGAATACTTTGGTAAGAGACGTTTACATATGAATGACTGTAACTCAGTGTTATGCATTTTTTGCATGTCCTTAGCCAGGGTAGAGAGGTTTGCTGAGGTAACTGGACATTGTTGCATAGGTGTATGCAATCAAATTTTTAGAGCTCAGCCTTGCATTAGTACAAAGCCAGGTCACCTGAAGATCTGCCTAGAATTTTCTTGGAAAAAGAGTATCTGCAAGATCATTTAAGATGAAGAATCGTAATGATAGTCAGAACTTCCCAGCAAATACATCTTTGTTATGATTTTGAATACAGAAATCAGGCTTTGCAGACTTGCCCTGGAGTGCTTTGTTTCCACTTACCTGGTATCAAACAAAAGATTGAGAAGACTATAGTTGGCTTAAACCCACCAGTATCATGAATCACAATGTGCCTGTTTTTAAGAACACACAATCAGAATGAAATGCAAAGAATAAACAGATAAAAAAAGGGGGGTAAAGTGTCAGTTCTGCTCAGAAAGTAGAAATTAGATAAGACGTGTTCACTTAACCTCACATTCGTTTGATCTGATATTTTAGTGGCAAAATGACACTCTAAATGCATCTTAATAATAGCAGCATGTCCTGATCTCCCAAAAAGAAGAGAGTGAAATATATTAAGTTATTTTTTTCAAGGATTTAGTTTCTGCTGTCCCCAGATTGCACAGTCTCAGACATTGCATGCCTCTCAGTGTGATGCCAGTGGCTCCAACCTTCACTTCCATTGGTATATCTCTCCTTGTACATGGGGTTGGTTTTTTTCTCTATACATGCTCTGAAATACAAGTGTTTCTAAATGAAAACAAAGAGTTACTGTGCCAAGGGAGTTAGGTGGTGGTGCGTTGTTACTGGAACTGACGGAAAGCTACCCAGTGACATTCGTGAAGCTGGAAGCAGGCCTTCATCAATTTGCCTAAAAAAAAGCTGCAGAATGCCTCTTCAAGCATTGTGCAGGACTTCTCTTAAGGTAAAGGAGAAAAATTTTCAGGAGGGAAAGGAGGAATCAACTCATGACTCTTGGGTCATTGAATATGCCACTGGAGGTAGCATAAGAACTCGGTACTCTAGATTTAGTCAGTCTTGTATTAGTTACAGTTAAAAAAATACACAGTGGAAAACAAATACAAAATCCCCAGCATGACAGGATACTTCATCATTGGGTTTCCATCATAAATGAGCTAACAGGGTGCAATGCTATACAAAGCTAAAGCATGCCTATGTGGATTATCTTTGTTTTATCTCATCTTTTTTTCTTAACCTGAAATAATTTGCTATTTTTTGTCATGTTAAAGAAAAAAATACTCTGTCATGATTTTGAGATTTCCAGGTGATCCATGACATTTGACAGATCACCGTAAGGAAAGGCCAGAAAGCACGCAGGGATTAATGACACTTTTGCCAAGTGATGAATTCTGCAGGCCTGGAAACCTGGCATTTTGCATTCTGTCAAGATCAGAGCCGTTTTTAAGCTGTTTAAGTTGTGATTATTTTCTCACATCTGTTTCCTTGAAAACTAATTGTAGATCTGAAGTTGCCGTTTTTAAATAATTCATAAAAGCATAAATCCAGAGGAAAGTGGCAAAGGTATACAGGAACCCAGTGAAGTACAAAGCA
Organism: Falco cherrug; assembly: GCF_023634085.1. NCBI lineage: Eukaryota > Metazoa > Chordata > Aves > Falconiformes > Falconidae > Falco > Falco cherrug. Next base: position 47,064,700 of record NC_073698.1, read on the forward strand.
AAGGGTCAAGTCAGCTGTAGTTATCTGAGCACTTCTCCTGCTCCTGAAGTACTTAATTAGGCCTGTCTGACTGTTTGGCCCTGGGTTGATTTTTTCTTTCAAGAAAGCTGTTGACCTGATGGTATATTAAAACACACTCAGCTGTAGCTTCAAAATGGTTACTGAAAACATTTGTAAATGCTGTTGTTTTGGCAATAGGGGGAAAAAAATGTAGACTAGCTAGTGAAACTCATACATTTATAATTTTTTTTCATGTTACTGAATAGCCTTTTAGCTCTACCAATTACACAGATCAGCTAGACAACATAATTTAATGTAGGCAACAAAATGCCCAGAAGATCCTTATCTATGAAAACAAGAGCTTTCTCAAGTTTTGGAGGGTCTCCCAACCAGGCAATTAATTGAACTAATTCAACTAAGCCTTTATAAAGTTTATAGCTTCTGGAATTATTGCTGAGCTTACAGAAGCATTTTAAAGATTACAGCCTCAAAACTTCTGGATCAATTATTTTACAGCAGGAGTAGATCTCTTGTTTTAAAATGCCTCTTTGTGCTGATCTATCATTTTTCCTAATATAGGCTATTTTTGCAGAACTAATTAGTAACTTATGCCCTTGAGAAAATTCTGGCTGTTGGTTTGTCCTCTTCTTAGAAAAAAGAATTTTTATGCTTTTATTCACAGGAAGAAACTCATCTTCTGTGAAGATAAGACCTTAGAAGGAAGAATTAAAAGAGAAAAAAAACCAATCCAGACTCTACAGAGCTGCAGCCACAGCTGTTTTGAGGGGGGAAAGGATTTTATCTTGTGCTTGTTTGCTAGTCCAAGGCCTTCTCCACTAAGAGCTGTTCAAATGAGCATTCCTATGATTATTAACACTGCCCTCCTCTTAATAATTTGGATGTGGCTTCTCCCCCTCAGCATGGTACCTAGCAGGCTCCTGGTTTATATTTTGTTGTTGAAGGGGAAGCTGTCAGGGTTGACATTCTGAAATATCCATCTGGCTCCTTAAATGCTATCATGTCTCTTTTGTTTTCCCAAGTCTCCGATGAGAAGATGTTTGTCACTTAATTGCTGCTGAGGATCACAGATGATGGTTTATAGGTTTAGGCAAATTGCAGGCAGCACTTTGTTAACAAACGGTAGAGCACAATGGTACTTCATAATTATCCTATAGAGCTCAATTGGCCCTTAACGGCACCTGCATGTACAGCATCAGGGAGCCTTGTTTCAACACAAAAGCTCCTTCTTGTTAATTAACCTGTGTGCACTTGTTACAAATGAAACCTATTTGTTTCCACTTAATATATTTGCAGCTAGTTTAAATATTCATTTATTATTATGCTTGTTAAGTGAGGAGTGGAGAAGAATAGTTTGGATCACTTTCATTAGTATGCATTGAGCTTAAAAGAGGTAGCAAATAGACCAATATGTCATGTGTGTTCCTTTGTGCTTTCCTTCTTCCTGCTCTGTAGGCCCCCAAATTAGGCTAACAAAGATGTATATCCATTGCTGATTGAAATAATACAAAAGGAATGAGAAGTATAGGAGCCTCTGAGAAAAATCAACAATTTCTCTGAAAGGGGCTTTGTACCAAATGACAAATACAATTCATTCTAGGTGAAAAATGCCTTTTATTGCATATTTAAAATGAGTCTGTACAGACGTACACACACACAGAGATTTTAGTTGTATGTAAAAAGCCGTGAAATTAAACCAAAACCAGTGTATTCAAATGTTATGCCTTTATTGATGCTGTTATAGCACAGATGCTTTAAAAAGCATCTTTAACCAAATCTTTAATCAAATAATTTTTTCTATTTTATCCTTATAGGCAAAGCAACTTTTGCTCTTTCACTGATAGAAATTAGATAGAGACTGATATAAATCATTGTGTGTTTATTACGGACTATAAGCACATATAAAGGGCCATTAAATCAACTACATAAAGAGATTAATAAACACTGATTGCAGTTGCTGTTACCTTGCGGTTTAATAAATAATATTCTAAATGTTTTTATTCCTGATACTGGGAAAACAAAGTCCCTCTCAAATACTGATTTTGATTATTTGTTCCTTTTTGAGTAGCTTTGTGGTTCGAAGTGTTTCTTTCTAACGTGAGTAGTCCCACAGACAGTACAGATTGCAAAGCAGATGTAATTGGGCAGTGAGAAAAAGCTCAAGTTTCCTCCTGCTTTTTGCTTGACTTTTTGAAGTTATTTCTAAAGGATATCACTGTAAGATAATCTTACCCAATATAGCAGAGGTCCTTCTGAAAGGAAGCACAAAGGATGATCGTCATCTCTTGATTAGCTAGTGTGGATCCTGAATAATCCCATTTCCTTCTAAGTGATTTATGCCAGGAGCACGGACAGTAGGACAGAGTCCAGAGAATTTGCTCCTTTGCAGCTCAATATTAGCAGATAAACATATTAAAGCTAGATGGAGGATTGGGGAGCAAAATTTAGGCTGCAGACGAGTTCTTGTAACAGCACACTGAAAACTGTTGAAAATACACTTACGTATTGATGTAAGAAGCATTCCAACAGCTGCTAATCAATTGCTGTGATTCTTCTGTTTTAAAATCAGTCCAATAATGCATTTTAGAATAGGTCAATACTGCCTCCTACATAGAGTAATACATCTAATTTGTTTCAATTTATCATGATCATATATTCTGGCCGTTTTATTTAAAATTTCAACTTGCCAAGGGGAATTAATAACACAGAGTAAATTTTAAGTTACTTGTATGATGCATGCGTAGAAGAGATATAAGTCAATATAACTCAATAATGGAACAATTAGATGGGGAAAGGAAAACTATACAGTTAGGTTGTGTGTATGTGCGTAGTCATTTTGTGTGTGTATGTGTGTGCGTATTTATTTCTTTTAGAAGGGAATTCAGTGTTTATGTGACCTGACAGGTTGAGAATCAAAGTGGTACACATATTCTCTAGTCACAGAGTAAGTGTGATGGTTTTTGTAACAGAGGAAGCTTCAGCATGTCATCCTTGTAAAACACCTTGCTTTTTCTGTAGTGAGACTATCTTTAAGAATCATATGTTACTATTCTCTTCCTTTAATCATAGTTTCATTGTTGAGGCTTCCAATATGTAAGTGTAGAAATGGCCCCTATGATGTCTATGTATCTTCTAGGCTATAGATGGCACTAAGTCAGCAGACACTTTCGGTTATTACTGACTCACAGTGGATTTCAATAGTTATTTAGAAGCGAAAGTGCTTATCAGGTCAATGAACATTCACAGCCCTAATGAACTCTCATTAAAATATCTTTCATCTTCCAGGGCCCCAACTCATTGCAAGTCTCCAGAATGAGTTCTTCAGTTATTTCCAAAGCAGGTGGGATACTGAGCCATTAGTTTTGCTGCTTCCCTGTTTTTGTGATACTCTTAAAAGAGAAAACCCCTCTGTACCCGGCATATATGGCATCTGTTTCCCTCAGGTCCACAACAGAATGTGAGAGAAGCAAAATGGTACAACTTCCAGCAGTCCAGACTATGGCTATCACTATTATAGCGAGATATATTTTAGGCCCTTTTCGTCTCTCCCAAAAGCATCCTGCTAGTGAGGGGATTCACAGCCCTCTTCAGATATACTTGCAAGGTCCCTAGAACTAGACCACTGGGCTGCAGCCCACCTGTGAAGAAGCAGCAAATCCAGCCTTATTTGGCACCTGCAAGGCCCCTTCTTCAAAACAGAACATTATTTATTCATTACAGAGTACACAGCATTCCGAGAAGGGAGATAAAACAGCAAGAAGACCTATTTCTGAATCTTGCTTGTTTCTGTGAGTTTTGTCAACTTTTTTTTCAGAGTGGACACCCCTTTCCTAGCCTGTGAGATACAGGCGGTTCCTGCTTCCCCTACTTTCCCTGCCTCCCTGCAGCACTTTCTTACAATGAAATACTCCCCACACCACCCTTCTTTAGCCAGGGATTTATTTCTCTTCTAAACAATTTAATTTTCTTTTTCTCTGAGGCTTTGGTCAGGGAAAATACACCTGTTAGCCTGACTGGAGAGAATCAGGTGCCTGTCTCACAGTTAATAACTCCCTGCCTTCTTCCCTGTCGCTTGGCATTTCTCTGGAGATAGCTCATCTCTGTCATTGTTTTGTTTCTCGCTTGGTTTTTCCCTAGCAGCCTCTTTGATTTAATTCTCTGTAGTCAGGTTGAATAATATCAAGCTAGAAAATGTAGGTACATACCACATTCAGAGAAAATAATACTGCTATCTCCCTCATTAGCCTCGGAGGAGTTTATGACTCAGAAGATAAAAGAAGTGGGAAGCACTTACAGTAAAGACTGTTCCAGAAGGGGGTTGTAAGGCAGGATTTTTGTTAAGACAGGGACCTACTATATCCCGCATAGCTCACTGGCATGTGTACCACTGATGATGGGGCAGGTGGGTCTTATTTTTCATCTCCCTTTCACTTCACATTCTGCACCCATCCTCAAATGTCCATACCATGTCTACAGCCATGAGTAGTATTTTCCTCACCTTGGCTTCTTGGTTTCACACCTTCAGCATGAAAGCTGTTTCCATCAGGTTACACTGATGTAACCAGTGACAAAACCTGTCTGGGTGTCTATTCTACCACAGCCAACCCCACCATGTCCACAGTCTCATCTATGTGTTTCCTCTGTGCACCAAGGTTCCTTTCACGTTAGGAAAGGTATATACTGCACTGCATCTGTTTTTTAAGCATTTTCCAACCTCTTTCCTGTAAGGGCTGCCTGGCTGATATGGAACAAGGAAGAATCTCATGACAGGTGGTAAAGCTACGGCAGCGTGCATCGAGAGGCTGGAAGAGTGCTACAATGCTGCATACCTTGTTATGTGCCAGCTTTTATATGACATGCACAGCCCCTAGTCTTGTGCTGCAAGTATTCAGGAATCAAGTGTCTACTGTAACAACACACTGCAGCCACTGAGCTGTGCAGTCATGAAGGTTAGAGTTTGCCTTGACAGTGGGAAGTGTGCTCCATCGTCTTGAAGAACTACTTGGCATCACTAACCACTGGGTGGGAAAAGTACCTCTTCTTTTCTTTCTACCTACTCAATGAAGACAAACATGATCATAGGAAGATTTACATCTCTGTCTGCTCCAGATGGACCTCTGAAGAGAGATACTTTCTTCACCATCTTACTCAAATATAGATCTTGCTTCTTAAAATCTGTATATATTGTGTTGGGGCTGCCCATATTAACCCAGTACATACAGGGAAACATGAGTCCTTCCACAACTGAATTCACTGCTGGTGAGCTTTCCCATAGTTTAGGAATAATTTTGGAAATGTAAAATTCAGAAATATAAAAGCTTGAAGTAAAATCCAGAGAGCCATGTTCTGGATTTGAACCCTCCCCGAGTACCTGAACAGCATTAGTTACTCCATTTTGGCAGTGTGATCAGAACAACAGTCACCAGAGCAAATTTATGGGGGGTCACATTGTCCTGGCTGAAATGCATAGGAGAGGAATGTGTTTTATATCCTAGCAGCTCAGGGGTCCTGCCCAGTGAAGAGCTAGCATCAGCCTGAATTCACACGCTGAAATCATCTTTCCAGATTCAGATAATGGCATTATATTCCTTTAAAAAAGCACTTTTTCTTGCAAAATATCTTCACAGTACAGCTTTCCTTTTCAGAATTCCCCTTCCATTGGCAGAGATTCAAACCCACCGTTCCTACCTCTCAAGGGATGCCCTAATCAATGAGCAACCATCTGTTTGGGGTAAGGGGGGAGGGGTTGTTTCCCTTCCCTTACTGGTGTCCTCCCACTACACGGGAAGAAGATGTCACGACTAATTGGGCTCAGTAGTTAAATCACTCACCTGAGAACAGGCAAGATTCTGATTCCTGCTCCTGGTTCAAAGGTTGCTTCTGCAGTAAGTAAAACATGCTTCATATAAATAAGTTTTCACAACTTTGGGTACGTTAATAGCTGTAAGAATGGTGAACTCTGGGTGGGTATCTGCAGATATGTATTAACACAGGTAAGTGTATGTGTGTGTATATATATATGCATGCATATGAAATTAACACCCTAAAATCCTTTTACTGTATTAACAATAGAACCAATAAGCAGTAATCCAATTTTAAAAGTCCTAGTAAAAAACATTTTTTGACCAAAAAAAATCTACTTGTTTTTTAAAGAAATTATGTTTGCACTGGAAAAAAAAATATCAGTCAAACACAGATAATAAAAGTCAGGTTTTGGTTATTAAAAACTGAAATAAGATATTGTTTTTCGATTGAAAGACTAAAATATTTTGCAAAAGTAAATAAAATAGTATTTTGTAGGGGGAAAAGTGTGTATAAGCACAGGCTATATTTTTGTTAGAAAGAGCATTACTTATTCAAGTTAATGTCAGAAAATTAACCATGGTGTATCTTCCAAGAATATGGGAAATGTGACGTGCTAAAAGCTGGGACACATTTTTTTCTGCAAGAGACAACTGCTGAGTTGACGTTCTGCCTGTAAAGTTCCATAGATGAAACACTGGGAGTTGGCCAGCATCAGCTGTAAGCCACAATATGTGACTCACTGTTGTATAATTTGGTGACTTCCTCCCAGGAAAACACTGGAGTTGAAGTCCTTCTTTTTCCAAGAATTAGATGTATTTCAACTAAAGAAAATTATTCTAACTCTCCTAGGTTCTCCTGGTGATCACATACCTCATTTCTATGTATTAACCTACCATAATGGGGTTTTGTTAACCCTTTGGACAGCTGAGCGCCATGGCTTCTTAGGTATCAGCCCTGACCGTCACATGGTTGACTTAGCACCAGTGAGCACTTCACAACCACAGATTCATTTTCCTCAATTTGTTAAGTGGCTAATTATAAAGGTTCACAAAAGAATTGACGCAAGGGAAGGAGACAGCCAGGCTTCTATCAGCAGCCCCATGAGGCCTGTACAAGTGTCCTTTGTAAAACAGAGCACAAATTAAACAATGGCTATAATAAGGTCTGGGGACTGGTGGATAATGAAAGAAAACTTCCTTTGTAGATGCAAAACAGGCACTAAATGGGTTGTTTTTATGTTTGACAACAGGGCCCTTATGTAACTCTTCATGAATTCAGAGTCTGCTGTTAAGGTAATATTCTTGGACTAGACTAGATGGTAACAAGCTAAATAAAATGACTACTATTTATTTTGTGTCTGTGGCTGTGATTTCCAATTTCATTTCCATACTGTAGTATATCAATAAGATTTTTTTTAAAGCAGAGTATAGTGCATGCACTGTTTCCCAAATAAGAAGATATTTAGGAATTTGCTGGTAGATATAACTGCAAAATGAGCAGTGTTTTATTTTAAGAACAAATGCAATTGACGTGTGAACAAATGATTTGTTCTATCTACAGTCGTCAACTCCTTATTATGAATAGCTGAATTTAAACTAAAGAATAAATTTAAGCAGCAGCCTTTTCCTTGCCTGCAAGATTTATATACAGCAAATTGGACTTTATTTTGTCGATTTAAGTATTTAATGAAATTGAATGAAAGTCTTTTTTGTGCGTGTGCCGTTTCTCCCTTTCACCATAATACAGCTACTCTCTATGCATAGTGTTTGCATCATTATGTAAGACATTTGCAAATATGTGTGATGTGTTTGCCTATGGGAAAACCCTCTCTTCTAATGTATTCATGAAAGATGAATTAACAGTGCTTTAGGTATGATAAAGAGATTCATAGTATAGTCTATTATAATGCAGATATTAAAAAGCAAGCTCATCATTTAATAAGAAAAATGTTAATCTTTTACAATCATGGCAATGTGTTTTATTTCTGAGAATGTCTTCCTTCTACCATTGTCGTCTTATTAGTTATAATTTTAATTTATCATTTGCATTAGGCTGATAACTAGATAATAGTCAGGATACCATTGTGCTGACATTGTACAAAGACAGCATCCCTACCAGAAAGATCTTTGTGTCTGTTTTCTTTCTTCTGTGTTTCTTTCTTCCCTTGATCTTCCCCTTTTCTCTGTAGTACAGACCTCAAGCATATCTCCTCCAGGATACTGATATGATACTTTTGCCACAATAAAAAAACCCAAAACACTACACCTCAAAACAACAGCTATGAAAAAATTTTCTGCAAGATGATGCAGTCCCTGATTTTTCTCCAGATGTCTGTATTTCAGGTGACAAAATTGTAGGTGTTCTCTGGCCACCTGGTAAGCTATGCTAGCAACCTGCCTTCAGGAAGCTATGTTGTGCAGTTACAGTCTCAGTTTATGGTTTGCTGGCAGAGATACTGGTTTCTTTGGCTCTGCTTATGTTGTTGTACCAGCTGAGGTCTCAAAGCTGAACTGCAGCCCAAACTACCCAGTTGTCACCCCTGTGTTGATTCCTGTGCTGACCCTAGTCCAGAGAAGACCAACTGCCCTCCCTAGCGGGGAGGCTGAGACGCAAAGTGGCAAATGACTTAGCTTCAAACACAGTCACATAGGCAACCCAGAAGCAATTAACTTGAGCTACTTCACTCTGAAAAGCAGAAAACCAACTTTCGTAGAGTTACGAAACTACAATTCCTGCTGCATTTCACAGACATGCAGTGGGACAGTGGAAAAGGACTATGAAGGATGATTATATTGGGCGAGGACAGACAGAAACCCAAAAGGCTGAATCCTTTGTCTGTTCTCAGACATGTAGGATCCTTGTCTATTTATTGGTGTATCTCACTGTCATCTTCTACCACATCGCTATATCCATTCTCTCTCATGCTAGCACTCCAAATTTATCATTCACTTATTTGTAATTTCTTGTAATCTGCACCAATTTCCTTCACATAATCCCCTGGGTCATGTACAGCAGTCAGTGAGAATATCCTCTGAGAAAGTATCCTGCAGTTAAATACATTTTTCATATTGAAACACAAGGATTTTACAGAAACTGTTGGTAACTATGACATTTTTGTCATGAGTAGATTTGGATTCATAATCTGTAGCTGAGGACATACCTGGATTCAGGACCCTGTACAGCTGTAGCCAAAGCAAAATGTTTAATCCCAGGCTCTTTTAGGCTTCATTTAGGCTTTTGAGACAGTCTGCAGAAGGACCTAAGGTTTCTTGTAGCACACCAGGGCTCTAGCCGGTGGATTATTATGCATCCTGGCCTGGAAGCTGTACTCTCAGGCTTTCTCATTTCACAAATTTCATTAACCTGAAGAATGACTTTTTTTGACCAAGATCCTGAACACCTTTGTGTTTCCTTCCCACGTTCATTTCACTTGCAACTGTTGTTCCAGGAAAGGGAGTGCATTGTGCTTCATAAGCACATTGACCCCAAACACACTTGTTAAAGGAAATACAGAAAGAAATAACATAGGGCTGTTCAATGTATTGCTATCTTCATATTTTCTTATTTAGTACGTGTTCCTCCCTGTCTTATGCTGGTTCCTGTTGCTCAGCTATCTTAGACACATCATTATGTTGTCAATAACAGTTGTGGGTGATAAAGGTAGAAAATCCTTAGAGTTTGCCTTTTGGCTCCTCATCCTATCAGCTTTTCTGATAGTCATGCTCGTCTTTTTTTTTTTTTATTTGGTCGGCAGACCTTCCTCAGTTCTCAAAGAAGGATACAGTGTTAAAAATCTGAGCAACCTAATAGGTGGGTCTGACTTTTAAGGACCTAAATCATCTTAACTGCTGCTAAAGTATGTTTGTTTTAAGCAAAGGCCATCTTTCCCTTAGAAGACAAGGTCAACATGATATCCCAGACTGGGTTTAGATAGAGCTAACAAAGTCTTACACCTTTGTTTGTGTATGCTGGGAAGGTTTTTCACCTGATCTTTTACCAAGTCTTGAATAAAGTCCTACACTAATAAGATTTCCAGACTTTGTAAATTAAAGTAGGGATCAATATCTGTTTTACAGAAAAAGGCACTGATCCTCATCTTCCTAATTCTTTGAGATAGATTAGTAATAACTGAAATCTTAAAAGAAATGTATACATGGATATATATAGACGTAGACTGCATGTAAATAATAGGCTATATATTATATGTGTATGTGACCTGACTCATGTGATTAAAATACTTGTCACATAGGAGAGAGAAAATGTTTATCATATAGTGTAATCTATATAATGAAGCCCACACTTACCTTTAAAAAACTCTTTAAATATGATTTGGCATATAAAATTAACTCCTGTGGGGCTGAGAGCTCACTGTACAGAACCACAAGGAGAAGTGCCTGGCATGCCACAGCTATCAGAGAAGGTCATTCACAATTGCATACAGAACGTTGCTATCAGAGTTTCAGGAGTATATGGTATGTGAACTCAGTTTGATACCTGCCTAACCATTTATAAGTGCAGTTACAACATCAACATGCATGATCACTCTAAATGGATGCACAAATCTGACAAATGATTGCACTATCACTTCTGTGCAATTGTCCTGGTCCTCTAATTCATTAGGAATTGGGACCACAAGGTTTTTGTCTGAGTATTCACTGCCCTAAATTACGTGGGTTCATTTGTTTTGTATATACATTCAAAATAAATGAATTTGCATTTTTAAATGGTAAAATATTTACCATCCAAATGAATAAATCTTTCATCAAAAATAAATTCTAAATATTCTCTGGGTAGCGTTTGAAACTATCATTAATGGATTCTGTTTCAGTTTCAACTTTTTGGTTTTTTTTGTGAAGTCTACCCTATCCATTTTAAATTTGAACTAAGCTATTATTAAGGGATTGAAGTTTTCTGGTGAATGAAGCAGCCCAACTGCTTTTCATGACAAAGTTGGTAATTAGAAGGCCAATTTAATGGTGAATCAGGCAGAAATATTCAAACCATGACAAATGACTTTAATAATACAGCTTGCAATGCTTGAACAGAAATAAATTTCACTTCCGAAACTCTCGACTTTTTCTGCCTGCCTGGAAGATAAAACTGTCCAGGAGGTATTTTGTACCCTTTATTCAGTAAAGCTTTTACCAGAACTTAAGCAGGCCAAATAGCTTGCAAATGCAAAAACATCATTCAAGTTCTTATGATTTTTTTCCTGAAGGTAGGCTGTGTTGAGAATTCAGTGTAAGTCAAAGATTTTTTTTTTTTTTTTTTTCATCCTGCTTAACCACTGCAGTAGTGTTTTATTGTTTTATCTCTGACTTGAAGCATTAAAAATAATCTACACTGGCTTCAAAACTGAAAGCTAATTTCACTGTTTGTCATAAGTTTGTTAAGACCACATGCATTCCACAGTTTGAAAAATTTCATTATTCTGTCCATGCTGGGGCTTCGTAATTGGATAGTAAGGATGTTCAAAGACTAATTTAGTGAATTGCACAATATTTTAAATGGAATTATGCAGGTTTATGGGGCCTCAGGGGATTGAGCTAGGAGCCTCTTGAGAAAATCTGTTTATCAGTAAATGATATTAGCAGCTTTCACCTAGCTTTTGTCTTCATTAAATTGCTGCTCTTCCAATTGAGGGTCACATCTGAGGACTGCTTTGATAATTTGTCATTATTGTCTTGTTTATTGGAGCATAAAGTTGATACAGCAAAGGTTGTGCAGTTTATATACAACATGTAAAGTTTTTCCTACCAGCCTTACCAACCCTTTATCATAGCAAAACACATCAGGACACAAGAAATTGTAACTTGTCTGGTATTCTAACACATGGTAAATCAGCACACCCTGTGTGTTAATTTGCTAATATTTTCTAATAGAATGTAACATTTTATATGTCCCATTACATCAGACTGTGTTTTCTTTCCTTCTGTCATTTTCAACTGCTAGTTTGAAATACTTCTTTTTTTAAAATGAAGTAAAATTTTGTTTGCTGTTAGTATGTCCCTTTCCTGAACATACTTTGAATTTACCCTAGTCTAAACATGACCAGAGTTTGCCCCAATTTATTGAAATAATTTTCTATAAAATAGTGCATGTAGCAGACTCTGTGTATGTTTTAAAGCACCAAGGCCACATTTAATAGAATTTCAGTAAAATGATATTTCAATGCTGTATTCATGGGAAGAATAGTTGTAAATATACACAGGCTATATAGTCCAATTGTTTGTTTCCTTTCATGTTATCAGCACCACAGAAAAATTTATTTCTCTAACAGAAACTATAGGTGCGATGCACGAATAGTAGAAAAACTATATAGATTGAGAGACTATTGGTCAATTTTAGACATGCTTTCTTCAGGCCTCCTGTCTGTGAATTATGTACCCTTTCAAACTTTATTTATCTGTAGAGATCATATACTTTTAATAACATCTATGCGTTAGGCTTATTTAAACCACTTGAAAAGGCTTAGCAGTATCGCTGCATTTTTTATGCTTAAATTATCCTGCAGACTAACGTGGAAGTGAAAGAACATTCTTCTTGTTTTACTTTAGACCAGTTTCCCAAGAAAAACTGAAACTTCCAAACTGAAAACTATGCAAGTTTCTATCTAAAGTATTTAAATGTGGGACAATGTCTGGTTGGTTTGTTTGTAAGAACCTGTCTTTAAAAAAATATTCTGAAACAAATATTTAAAAAAAAAAAAAAATAAAAAGAAAGCACATTCTGGACAAACACTAATCCTCAATGTTAGTTTCCTACAACAATGTTATTCAAAACTCGTCTCACAGAAAAGTTTTCTTCCACAGCAAACTGTGCCTTGACGGTGATTTCAATATCACAAAACAGATTTTCCTGTTTTATGAGACTTCATTTTTTAAAGCATGAGACTTCAGCCTCAGTTCTATGTTGATGTGAAGAGGTTTCAGGTGCCAAAAGAAACTCAGGGCAAAACCGAAGTCCCTACTCGTGATCAAAGTAGATCCTTCAGCCTGAAATATTAAGCCAGACTGGTCTGGGGACATATGACAAATCCTCTGAAGTTGCATATATTCGTAGGCAGAGCTTCCCAAACTAACCACTCCAGCCTGTAGGTCACACTGCTATCCTATACAAATGCCTCATTCAGCTTGGCTCACCCTTCCACCCTCCCTTTTCCTTTCCTTTCCCCATGCACTGCTCTCCTTCCCCACAGGATAGCTGTTCTCTTCCTTGACATACTAGCATTTTTTATCCTCATTTACCTTCTCAAATTACCTCAATGCATTTTTCCAAACTTTTGTCATCTTTGCTGTATTGGTTCCCTCTTCCCACCTACTCTAGACATTGCCCAAAAACTCAACGACTTCAACGGAGTCAATGTGCATCTTTTAATAGAGTCACGAAGGTGAAGATTGCAGCTAAAAGCCTTGTGTCTGGAATATATCAGTAGGTAAATACATATTTTCAGTTGTTCCATATGCTCCTCTGCACAATTTTCTGTCTTAAACATTCCCTGATATCGCTCGTTGTTTGATGTTTCTATGTCATGTTCTCATGCTGCTGCAAAATCAGTCTAAGCAACAGTTAAATTCTGTGTTTCAGCTGTAAGGTGTCTTACTTATTTTGAGTGGGAAACCTCTTGTTATTAACATCTCAGGATGTAAATAGCAAGAACATCGTGGATGTGGGTTCCTAAGGATGTAATCTGGTACAGAGTCCATAAAAAAACCCAAAAACTTATGGGAAAACGCAATGGTTCCATTATTCCTCTATTTGGAGCAAGGTAAAACCAGTCCAGGTGGTTCAGAGTCTTGGGTACTTTCAAAGAGAACTGTCTCTCTCCGGTGACTATAAGAGGAACTGCAGTGCATGCATTTCACTAACAGCAGTTGTGAAACATTTACTAAGGGGTCAGCTGGTCCAGATCCTGCCCATTGCTTCTGCAGCTTTTCCTTTCTTCTGAGACCAGGAGAGCTTCCTCTCTATTTTTCTCTCTTGGTGAGGTATAAATTTAGGAAAGGGAACAAACAAAATGGGCCTCTGTGGCCCAGTGACTGTGTATGTGTTATGCATCAAGAATCATGGTATAAAAAGCTGCAGGCATGGCAGTCTGGAGAAACTTAATCTTCTCCCCTCATTTTACTTTGATGTCATTATCACTGGTGACAGATTCATGGTGCCTTACATCTGAGCTCAGACTGACATCCATTTGAAATGTTTCTGAATCTTGCACACTTGGCTAGACGAAGTAACACCTTCTGTAGGAGCTAAGAGCTGGTCAGGAGCTGAAGAGGTCACAGAACCTGTCTGGGGTGAGTGCCTCAACCATCATAGGTTGAAGGTTCCTCCCGTTTGCTCTTAGAAGAAAAAAGCCAGACAGCTATTGTTCCCCTATGGGAAATATGCAATTCAGGGTAAGGAGTAAGAGTGGTTCTAGGTGTGAGTGGTTCTCAATCACTTCTTGGTAGAGGTACGTAACTCCAGGAAAGGAGATGATTTCAAATATTTCTTTCCCTTTTATGCTTCCCCTTGGCTATTTTAGGCATTGAACTCTTCCCCTTTTTTTTCCACCTAATAATTTTCCACCACTTATTCATATGCTGTTGTGAGTCCTAATCTTAGACACTGAGCATTTCCCACTCCATTGTGAAAAAACTTTGGAGCATAACTTGAGTTTAAGTATCGCACAGAGAGCTGGCATATGAAAAGTAAGCATGGCATTACTGAACATCATGACATCGCAATCCTCTTCCAGATCTGGTCCTCACTGAATACATGGCATAGCAGTGACTCCTACAGATTCAGAAATCAAAATTCAAATCCTTGTTACCACAAGGGATATTTGTCATCTATGACCCTTTAAATGACACCTAAGGTATGTCTATATCATGACAAAAATTATCACTGAAGTTACCGTAGAAGGTCCCTGAGCTGGTTCTTGTGCCACGAGTCATGTAGTTATGGCAGAAGGGAGTCCAAATCAGCCTTGGGCAAATTTCTGGCATTTAGGTTGCCCTGAGCTTTGTGGTGCTGCAGTCATCACCGTAATCACACTACCTCAGGTACTGATGCAAGTACAGGCACAAGGCTGGCATGTGAACATTTGATTGCAGTGCCATCATAACAAGGCTAGCTGCCAGGGTCCCATCAGTGTGGCAGTAGCATCAGCAGCTGAGACAGACTTAAAAACTTTACTGATGCTGCAGACTTCTCCCTGGAGCTCAAATGCAATGAGTGTGTGGCTAAGATTATATCTGCATAATGTTTTGTTTCAGTGAAACATGAGGGATTTTGTGGAACCAAAAAGTACAAAGAATTGTATTGGCCTTGTACCATCTTTCTGACACCAACTTCCCTGAAAATGAATCAGTCCGATAGTAGCTGGTAAGTGGGGAATGACAGAAACAGTCCTCAGTGGATAACTCTATCCACAATGAATTTAAAAGCAGACAAAATGTCTAGTTAGACCACATATCTAGTTTTCACATGTCCATAAAAGAGGTAAAAGAAATTTCACTCACTGTCATGTACTGTTTTGAATAAAAAGCTAGATCTCAGACAAACCTGAAATGAAGCCCATCTACTTCGTCTGCAACTTTTATGAGAGGATGCTCACTGAAGTTTGATACTGCATATGCCAGCATGTCCTGCAACAGTCAGTAATACACATCTGGGGCTTTAACACAAATAATTTTGTTGTCTTATTACAACTAAGCTAAACTATACATTATGGAAGTTTTGCATCTGTGAAAACAATTTTGACATGAGGAATAAATACATTTATCAAAAAGGAAAAAAAGATATTAGACTATCCGCAAATACTGCGGATACCTGAATGTGAGGGTACATAGTCATAGATTAGAAAGGAACGTACAGCTCCAGCTATTTGCTTTGAGAGAAAATTAAAATATTAAATAATTAAAATATGAATGTGAGATTATGGAGGCCAATGTAAAAGTATAAACTTATGGCTCCCAGCTGCAGTGGGGGCAACTCAGCCATTGTGAATACAAGGACACACACTCGTTCTCCCTGTTAATCTGCTCTGTGTTTATATATGTATTTTTCAGTTCTCAGGGGACATCAAAATGGTAATGATTTCCTATTTTTGTAAACAAATGGAAATACAGCCTTTCATGACAGCTGTTACTTCAAAAATTATCTGAAATATTTATACAAATTACAGCTTTTAAAATCTTTTCACTGAAGGTGTTTTGCCTTTTTGAGAAAGACTGACAATTAAAAATCAAAACAAAAAAGTATTAGAACAATGCCTGTTATTGTTTAGTCCGTAACAAAGACAGCTGCACATACCCTTATTGTGAGTCTCTTTCATCCAAGCAACCTTGCTTAGTAAAATTGGACAATTTATCACCCCGCTGCCTGCAGCAGTATGCACTACATGCAAGTGATTAGTTTGCAACTTCAGCTACCAGCTTTGATACACCTCTGAGAAACTTGCAGTCTGAATGAAAAGGTCAGTGTGGAGCTTAAACTAACTCTTGTGGACCAGATGGCCCAAGGGACTACTAGTGGGCCATAGTGTCTTCTGCCCATCTCAGCAGTAGCTGAAGGTTGCTCCTCATGACGACCCAGAAGAGGGTTGTGATGCACTCGTAACACAGAAGGTAGGAGATACATGCCTGACATTGTAAGTGAGATGTCCAGATGGCCCGCAGAGAAGGCAACGGAGGTCAACAGAGGCGTTGACTGCCTATGACCTCCTGCAGTAGCCCACCTTCCCCTCCTGTAACTGTGTGAACTAAGCTATGTCTTTAAGTTAGACCCTTAATACTGGAAATAATTAATATGAGTTTGTTGTGATTTCTGCATTTAATTTCATAAAACCGAGGAATCTGCTGGATCTGAATACCACTGTCTCTTTTGAGACCTGCAGCATGCCTCTCCTGAGGCCCACCACTCAGGCTAGCTGGGCAAACTTGCACTTCCAGCACTCTTTTCAAGAATACATAAGCAAAAGATTTCAATCTCCAAGGCTTTCACAACCACCAAATTCAATTACACAATGCAAAACAGTGTATAAATAACAACAGTAATTTTTAGGATGCACTCGGTCTTATTTGAGCTGAATAAATTCTTCACAAGCCATTGTATGTTTAGAAGCACAAGAAAAAGTTCTAAGAAGGCTTTGCTTTGCAGGAATACTGAAAAATAACTGGAATAATAATTCTGGCTGCCTTTGAGGACTAACAGAGGAAAGTCTCCTTGAATCTGAGAGCACCAGTAGTTAGACTGTACACAGATGTAAGGAAAAGAAAGAAAAAAAAGAGTATTTTGATCTCTGCCTTCTAAATAACCAGAAATGAAAAGCAGTACTAGTATAATTTGGCCAGTGAGTCAAAAGTGGGAAAGGGGAACCTTACTTTATCTGAAGCTGCAATAGGCTTAGAGTTAATAATAATTTAATCTAATTTAAAAAAAACCCCAAAACACAACAGTGAAAAAGGAGAGTTTAGGCTGTAAATTGTCATAAATACTTTAGATCTGCCCCAAAGTAGCAATTTCTGAGATTTCTGAAGAGATTTTATGAATATGAAAGCCAGCAGCAGAGCCTGTCAGGAGAAAGTTATTTCAGACTTGTGAATGCACGGGGGATCCAGACAGCATGGAATTGACACCTGATTTCTACCCAAATTTTACATTTAGCAAATCAAAAGTCACTAGAAAAAGTGTTTAAGCCACATTATAATTGGTTGAGAAACCTAGGTACCTAATATTTGTAAATGAAGCAGATGTCTCTTTGAAGGCTGCTCATTAATTTTGCAGAGACTCAGCAATTATGATACATTCTACAGGTAAAGGGACAAAGGAGGTTGCTTTAGAAATCCTGTGGTGAAAGATCCTGAGTGCTTATTCGACATGCTATATCCAAGCCCCTGCTTCACTGACAGCATAGGAAGCTTGGCTTGGACCTTCAGATGGTTCTGTTGGGCTCCTAATGTCCGGGCACTGCTCAGGTGTCTGCTTGGGGTGGCTGCATCCTGTGCCAGCTTCCTGCCTGGTCAGCAGTGGGTGCTTTGGGTTTCACAGCACCTTTCTAACAGATACAGTTTCAGTGAGCGTGTTTCCTAGCTGCTCATAAATACTGCATGAACTACTTAATTTGATTTCTTCTCATAACTACTGTCTGGTAATTTTTGGATAGTCAACTGATACTGTAAGTTTGAACTTAACCAGAACACTATGATACACAGAAAGCTGTGTATCTTTCATGTGTGTGTGCATCTTAAACAATAAACCTTACAAAAAAATTCCTTAGATCCAAAGTTTCTTTGGGAGACATTGTATATAAAATACTTAATTCTGTTGTAGATCTTTAACATTTACACATTTAATTTCATTACAGCAGGAAATTTCTTTTGAATTCTGCTCTTTAGAAAAAGGAAGTTTCAGCCCCTCAAAGACCCAATAAATTACTAAAACAGGGCAATTTATGATCTTCCATGCATCTCTGCAAAGAAAATTCTCCCTGCAGGTAGACTCAGTCTGTCTAAGATTCAAAGATATTAGAGGCAATTTTATGAAAGGGATCATTAATTATAAGACATGAAATTTTAATAAGAGGCTTCTTTTTCCTGATAACTTGCATGAGCCAAGATCAAAGTAACTCCCATATGTTGACCTAGTAAGCATGTTAACAGAGAAGACCAGCTTCTCTGTCCATTCTTTTTAACCTCAGATAAATCACAGGAGTGATGTGTTTTAGGAGAATGTTCATTTCAGTTTTACATATGTAATCATACGAGATGGATAAATGCTGCTTTTTGTTCATGAAAGCAGATAACTGGATTCCACCAGTGATGGTTACACATATTCATCACTGTCAGAACAAAGGTTTCTGATGCTTTATCAGAGATGACCAAGACTTGCACATTGCACGTCTATGCTGCCTGCTGCTTGACAAGATGCCTAGTTGTACCCTCTTATGACAGGGTCATATGAACTGTTTCCCTTCCATATAACATGAGCCACAAACCATGCCTCACCTCAGTCATTAATTAACCCCACTGTGATAATTAAAATTTGGCTGCTTTTTCTGCATACTTGTGCTCAAATACACACCATTTTCTTGCATTAAGGTTGAGACCAGAAAGGATTCATATCACTCTACATCAGTGATCTTTCCTGTTCATTATTGGCTGCTCCCTCCATCTTTATGTCATCTGAAAATTTTATTAGTGATGATTTCATATTTTATTCCAGGTCATTGACAAAAATGTTAAATAGAACTAAACCCACTGGAATGTAGCTAGAAATGTACCAAGTCAACAATGATTAGTCATTTACAATTACATCTGGAGAGCTATCAATTAGCCTGTTTTTAATCTATTTAATTGGTGCTATATAATATATTGTTCTAATTTCATAATCAAAATGTCATGAGTCACCAAGTCAAATGTCTCACAGGAGTTTTAGTGTATTATATTCACACAATTACCTTTAGTAACTAAACTTCTAATCACATTACAGTATCAAGACCAAATTTCCAAGAGCTCATATTGATGTTAATGATATTATTGTGCTTTAATTCTTTGTTAATGAAGTTCCATATAATCTGTTATTTTGCACAAGACAATAAGTCCGTTATTTTTTCAGCTACATACTTCAGGTTTTCCTCTCTGGATTTTAAGCTTCAAAGTAGTTTAAGAGCTGTTGAAAAGATAGCACATATGGCACAGGGAACTCATCTTTTAGAAACCTGGTAAATTTCTTGTATGCAAGGCACCTGTTGATTTATTTTTGATTAATTCTTGTATCTCTGTTTTAACTGAATTGCTTTTGGCTTGAAAGTGTTTCATCATTCTCTAAAGAGGCTATATCATGTGGCTTTTTCTCATCTACAAAAAAACTCACTTATTGAATGTTCCTGCCTTTTCCGTGTTACTACTCACGTTGTATAGTACCATCCAACTAATTCTTTTCAGGATATGTTTTGTTGATTCATTTCAGAAATTCCTTTCTATTATCTTTAATTATACTCATCACAGATTTCCATTGTGCCCTTTTGCTTCCTTTATCAATTTTCTTCAGTTCCTAGATCTTCATATATATTCAGTTCATAGCAACTTCTTTTTACTTGCATTATATTTAAAAAATTTGTACTTTGAATCTCATATATCTCACAAGCACCTAATCCTTTGATACTTGTAAACAAACATAAGATCATGGAGAAACAATAGCTTATCCATATTTAAAATCGCAATTCATTTCCAGTATGCATGTCTGATTTTGATTCTCATGTTCAAATGTAATTTAAATATATATTATATAAAATATATATCTGCTTCATAGTGTCATATGAGGTCTGAATCTGAGGTAGAATTTCCCACCAGATTTGAAGGAAATTAAACAAATGGTTAATAAATTATGAGGTCTTAAGTGTGTATGTCTTCATCAGAATAATAATAAAAAAGGCTGAGATTTGTTTTTGCTGAGCAGAAAAAAAAGGCAAAGAGAGAAAGGCAGCATATTTTGTAAGGTACATATGTACAAGATCAATGCACAGCACTGATGTTCCAATGCACAGCACTGATATTGTTCTACAGAACTTCTGACTTGTCCCACTTTACATTGACTGTTCACCAGGGCACAGAAGTCCTCACTTGGTGAAGGTCTGCATGAGATGAAGGAAACAAAGACCACTAAAGACATCCCTTCAGGGATCTGTTTTGGAATGAACAAAAACCTGGAGTGATAGTCTGGAGATAGAACTGTGCAGGCTGAGATGCAGCTTGGGGAGGGCTAACAGGGGTGAAGGCACTCAGTCCTAGAAAGCGAAGAACATTTTTTTTCTGCATCACAATCCAGCTGTACCCCAGTACTGGTCAAGGCAGCTGCTGTCATTCGTATGATACCATATTCCAGATGGCAACAAGGGGGCAGACAAAAGCAAAGACCCTTAGATCCAATTTATCTACCTCTGAAAGTGATTTATTTCTTCAATTATGATGATTACACACACCCCACCCCTCCCCACCCCCAATATCTAATAATATTGAGGTAAACCCAGAAATCAGCTCATGGACAAGAAGCTACTTATGTCAGAACTACCACAGTTTGCCCAGCCTGATAATTGCCTCTTGCATAGTCTAATTGGGATAAAGGGAGTAAGTATTACATCTTCTGGGAAGCTCATGTTCCAGGAGGATGAAATAGCCCACTGTACTTCCAGGGGTAATAATTAGGCAACAGCATCATGTTCTTACTGTTCCTTTCTTCCTTCTTCCCCTTTATTCCTTTTCTACAAAACACTGAAAACTTTTCTGCAGAGTAGGACATTTTAACAGCATGACTGAAGAAGACCTGTGCTCTCCCTTCCCTGTATGTCCCACGCATACAGGATGTAAGGCTGTGCACTGTAAAGCCAAGCTCAGGTTAAACTAAGATCTTCCAGTTTCTGAAGTAGTACTGTAAGAATTTTTTTATTATATGAAAGGGAGATATGTACATTTTATGATAGAGTGCTTGTGACTGCAGATTTCAGGGTTGCTGCTCTGTACAAGATGTGATCCAGCATCTAACACGTAAAGCCCAGCAAGGGACTTAAGCAGAGGAATCTCAGCTGGTGAAGTCTCAATGGCTTTATGATGCCTGGATGCTCAGCTGTGACCAGGCAACAGACTTGGATCCCCCAAATAAATTTTATGGCACAATAAACATTCTTGTGGTTTGGCCAGATGCTTCTGTGGTTTCTGCAGGCTTATCTCAATCACCATCCACTTTTGGGACAATGCACCCAAGCCTTTTGCTGAATTTGTCTTCTGGTGTCGATAATAGTGTATCCCCAGATTCACTCAGCACTCATGCTGACAGAAAAGCTGCCAGCATTTACTCAGCAGACACTTTTGCTGAGCTTGCTGTAACTGGGTCCCTCCAGAGTATTATACAGCTTTTTCCAAATGTAATAATTAGGTTTCTTTGGACCAGAAGGACAAGCTGATTGCCATTAGCAGTGCCTTTTTCTCCCTGTTACCGCATGTGCACTAGTGTTTGTTTTTCTTATTGTAAAAGTAAAGTATGACTGCATTTTCCTCCCCCTCTTTTGATCCTAATGCTCAGCTTGCCCCTGAACTTTTGACATCCCCCTCCATTTCATAGTGTTTTATCTAGCTATCTAAAATTAGGGAACACATAGGATCACAGAATCCAGAGCTCCATGTTAAAAAATTTATTTGGAGAGCAAAAAATTCAGCAGAAAGACAAGTGAGTTCACAGTGAAGGACGTGGTTCAGTCTACAGCACATCCCAGTTTCCATGACTGCCTATAGTCCCTTTTTGTGAGCTGCACTCTGGTCCAGCCTTCCACTGAATTTCCATCCCTTGGAATTTAAGGTGCAAATAAGGCTGCTGTGGATCCTTCAGCTTTGTTTTGATATACAGCAGTGCTACATGGCCAGCTATACAGCAAGAATTGTTGGGAACCAAGCCCTACAACCCTTACCATAGGTGTAACTCCTGAGCTGTAGACATCCTATACTTCTGTGAGATCTTGAGAATAAAAGATTACTCTGTAACCTTCTCATCTAACTGACAGCGTGGTGTACAATTCATCACCACAGCATCCTCCTCCTGTTGCCCCATTCTATGTTTGGAAACTGCTTAAAGGACTTTAATTTCTAGATGACTTGATATGATATTGATCTCTGATTTTTCATACATCTCTCTAAACTAATTATTGTTTTCTTTGTCAGTGTTATTAGCCACAACAGGGAATTTATTACCTGCTGGCTACCGTCAGTCATCAGGCAGAGAAAATAAGCTATTCACACTTACTTCTTGTTAAGAATGACAAGCTAACAAATTTGGCAGAAATATTCCATTTTTTTCTAGTTTTGTTTCTGTGCTACAATTAGCAGAGAGCCCCACCCTTCTTGTTACTGCATCTTCTTCAATACACTTTTTTTATAGCAGATGAGCTCTTTATAATCAGAAGAATTTGCATCAAAATAAAAGAGAAACTGCAATGAGCTGCCTATTCCAATGAAACCCTGAAATTAACACTTCACTAAGCAAAAGAAGAAGGGTAAACAGATAATTCTGTCAGCTGGTCAGAAAGATATTTTTAGTAACTACTAGGGAAAGCACAATTAGAGATTTGTCTAGACATCATTGGAGAGAGCTTAATAAAGACATTTTCTTCATATACTGAAAATAAAAAATGGATGGATTTAATAAGATGCTAATAATTACAAGATTAACATTATATAAGCCTTAAATGATGACATAGACAGTTACCTCATTTCCAAAGATATGGTTGTCACTGCATTGATACTTTTCTTGTATGAATGTCTCAAAAAGCAGCAAAATTAACACTGAAGAGTTTTTTGTCTCATGGGCATGGATGTAAGGGTGATTCCTCCAACACAGTGATGAACTAAGCAAAGATTTAAATACAACCTAAGAGTCAGGGCTTTTCTTCTGACTTTGCCTGATGTGTGGGCACTAGGGCAGCCTAAATACATGGTTTACAGGGTGTTCACACAACCTCACATGCTTCAGACATCCACACTGGAGCTTGCTGACTGACCTTCCCTTTCTGTTCCTGCAAAGGAAGAGGTATTTTTAAGGAGAGAATGATTTATGACACCGCAGTGTAGGCCATGAAAACAAGTGAGAGAAATCACATCCCAAACAAGTCTGTTTCTCTCCATCAACTATGAGATCCCACCATGACTAAGGTGGATGCAGATGTCTCTGCGGCAGACATATAGAGTCAGTGGACCTTCATTTCCCTCTCGTTTAGGGAAGGGTGATGATAATTTCTTAAAGAAACTGGGTGTATGCCCATGTGTGTTCCTTTGGCTGTATATCTTTGACTCGCAGGTAATTTCTGAATCCATTGACCATTGTCTATGATTCTGTGTTGTTGTTTTCAATGTAATTTGGCAAAGAATAATGGTCTTAAAGATGTTTGGATTCTCAAGAGGTTGAAAATTGTTTTCATTCTTTATTTTGGGATTATTCGCCCTCCCTCCCCAGCCCCCTAGACTACTGCTATGAAGGTAAAGATTTCCTAACTGAAACTCTTACAAGTTTCCCTGGTAGAAAACCATGCTTACTCACTGTTCTAATCCTCATTTGGAATACTCTGACCTTTCTGAAGATATCCACTCCTCTGCTTTACCTTTAGCTGGCACATAGGCCAGCTTATGCTTCTGCAGTTCCTAGGATAGAATTCATGCCACAAAATTTCAGTGGTGTTTATTTAACCATTTTTTGAAAAAAAATTCTGCCTGTTTTTCCCTTGACTGTTGATATTCTAGGTAGATGAGTAGAAACATTGACTGGAAAAACTGAATTGTGAAGCAGAGAGAAAAATGAGGAGACAAAAAGTAATATTTTTATACTATCTAAAAGATGTTGAAAGGGGTCAGGATTAATGGTTTTAAATTAATGAGAATCCAGTTAGACATCTGGGAAACATTTCTAGCTGTAAAGTGGTAGATTAAGTTGCCTAGGGAGGCCGTAAGAGCTCCATCAATGGAAGTTAAGAACAGGTTGAACAAACCTCTGCCAGGATCGGTGCACTTATAACTGATCCTGCCCTAAGGAGTCTATTAAATGTGTGTGAATTATGGTCCCCACTCACAGAAGTTGTATTAATACCACAAGAGTGTCGTGATGCAAAAGACACACAGCAGAAGGCAATAGAGGCTTATCAGGAGGTGACACTACTGCATTGCTGAAGTTATGCTTTGCTTTCTCCTCCTTGTCTTCTACCTGGCTTCTCTCCTTCCCCAGCAAAACATGGGAGTGCAGTGCAGCCCCTGCGAGTGTGGGAACAGAGAGGAGGGCTTGCCCTGCACAGGGAGGGAAGGGGCTGAGACTTTTGATTTACACCTGTAAGTTACAGATACTCTCCCTTGGTGATGTCTTTCTTCCCCACTAATCGCTCTAGCAATATGTTAATCACGAGGCTTAGGCAACTACTTGTTTCCCAGACCTGGATGCATACCCCAGCCAAATCCTTTATTCACTGCCAGGATGAGAGCCTTTTCTTTCTCTGCCCCAGGGAACCTAAGCCTCAGGTTGACAAGAAAGGCTGAGTCTCCAACAACTTCCTCTCTCTGAACACAAATGGTGCCAGGACCATGGCACCCTTCAGTAGGATTATTTCTTCTTGTTCTCTCCTTCTTCCCATCTGATTTGCATTCTTCAGGTCTTTAACCTGATTCAGTTCTTCTTCCTAACCTTCTTCTTAGTTACCTCTTCATTTGCCAGTTATCCTTTTTCTTGCCCCAGTTTTCCTTTTTTTGACTATCTCCTTATACCCAAAGCTAGTTTGTTTCTTAGTTGTATGTTTCCACTTTCAGAATTAAATCCCCTCATTCCAAATTAGACTAGTTCAGGATAATTGAGTTAAAGTAAGGTCTGTGTAAATATAGAGAACTGTGGAGCTTTACTATTATTTATTACAGTAATTAGAAAAAAACTGTGCCTTTGATTGAATTAAATAAGTTTCATTGCCTGAATCCTTTTCTCTCTGCAGTCCACTATGGTTCACCACACCACCCTGTGAAGAATTATCAGATGTTGTGTTTGTTTTCATCATTTTGAAACAAGTTATGAAGCTGGTCTAGTTTTCCTGGGAAAAGTTTTTCTGTCAGACTCAAGGTAAACAACATATTTAGGCCAGTATTTATGGAATAATTATCTTACAATCAGAACATGCATATCAGCCAGAATCTTAGGTCTGTAAAGATATTTGCTAGAAAATATCCTACTTCATTGTCCCATAAATAATTTCACAAAATATGAAAGTAGTGACACACAGGTATATACATATATACATATGCGTACATTAGTATTACCTTTGTTTAATAAATGTATATGTAACTTGAGGACTCATTAGAAGAAACAGAAGAAAAAATAAAGGTAAACATTAAGAGAAAACACAGCAAGGTGGTCAGCTATCACTGAAAATAAAATTTAGAGAAGGGGTAAATTAAATAGTGTGGAACCTGGGGATACTTATTAAGCCATCAGTGGGGAGCAAGATGATGATGTCACACCTAGCAGAGGGAGGAAGACTCATGTAAGGTTGGATGAGATCCAGTTTGTGCTGTAGATTTATGCAGTTAATTTTGTCCCTTGACTGCATTCAGATGAGCATTTCTCCTCGACATACACCAAGAAAATTGCTGCATTATAGCTGTGTTAATGGTAATCAGCATGCTAATGAGCACCAGAAGGTCGTTACAGAAAAGAGAGGTTCAAAGATGTATAACCTAGAGGAGAAGATGAAGTAAATCTTTAGGGAATGCAAGTGTCTTGTTTGTAGGTCATAGATTATTTGTTTTGGTCATTGTAGAGCACAGGGAGTTTAATTTAAGTACAGAAAAAGATTAAGCTTTTTGAGTTTTACGAGCAGCATAACTTAATTAAATATATGCCTATGAAGTAGACAGCAAACGGTGCTGGATTGTTTTTATTCTATTCTAATGTGTTCCTTTATAGAGATTATACAAGTGTAGTTTGTGTCTTTCATGACACAAATCTAACACTTATTTATGCTTAATATAAAATCAGAATAAAACTACACTAGCTGCATTTTGTATTTTGCAAAGTAAAAGAGGAAAGGTTTTGCAGAAGGAAAACCAGCAAGTGTGTCAAAATATAAAGTTGAACATTAAAAGGGAGTAAAATCAGAGAAGAACAAAAATCTATCAGTGTGTAAAAGATGTCAGTGAGATAAAAGAAACCATGCAAAATAGTAGTTATAAAATTAGTAAAAAGTTGAATATCAGTTACATAAATATCATAAGAAGCATGCAAAATGCTAAATTGGTAAATATCTTCCTATTAAAGTTTCTGTTTCAAAAGGTTAATGTGCTCCCTTGTATTCAGAAAAGAACATGTATATGCATTTGGATGGTTTTCTCAGAGAGAATATGAGACTGAATAAGGACTACGTATGTTTTAGGGGAAGCCCTTGGGGAGGGGCACACCCTACAGAAATAGTGAAAAAATAGGTTTACAGGAGGTGTAACACCTCCTATAATCTAGGCAGACCAGATTTGGATGTAGATCTTCCAAAAAACCCAACACCCCCGTTTTATTAGCAAGTAGCTGAAGTAGATGAAGTTCAAAGAACTGCACTTCCCAGCTCCAGCAGGAAAAAATAGGAACACAGGTTTTAAAAGGACATTAAGGACATTTGCATTTAGGTGCTTGAACAGGGCACATCAAGCTTTTCTGGAACTCCAGAAGCTAGTACATCAGGTACATCAGAGAAGCAAACACCAGCACAAACAAAAGCACAAACAAACCCTCCCACCTCACCTTTATTTTTCTTTTTTCCTTTTTTTATGCCCCACCCCCCCACCCCCCCTTTATTGATGGGTCGTAGAGGGAAAAAATAATTAAAGGCTGAATCACAAAGCAATTCTATCTTGGGCTGTGGGAAAAAAAAATCCACGTGCTTGTCAGAAGTGTCAGTGAGCTGTACTGGACTAGAAACTGACCTAGTCAGAGAGTGCATCTCTTACTCCCAGCGCCTAAAACTCATCTTAGACCTTGCAACAAAAAGGTTTTAATCCCTTCCAAGAGTTGTGTTTTTTAAATGCTCTAAAATAATTCTAATCCTTCTAAAAATTAGGGCTGCCTTTAAGTCTGATGGCTCCCGTGGGGATCAGTTCCACTGGCTGAAAGCACATGCCAGCCTTGCTAGTTTTTATCAATCTGGTGTGATTATTTAAGCCTCCTTACAGTAAATAAAGAGGAATTAGTACTTCCAGGGAGTGGACTCACCATATACAGAGGACACAACAGGGTTACCAACACAGGCAGTCGATGTTTGAAATGCTCTACAACTCCGAGTCACCTGCAGCAGGCTGGTTTAGGCAGGAGCTAGGGGAGACACAGGTCCTTTTGAAATGGCACCTGGAGGCCAGGTGAGCATCCCTGGGCATCCAAGTTACACATGGGCAACTGAACTGAGCTGCAGCTGCTCAAGATGAGCTATTTCTAGAAGCATCTATCTTCATCTTTCAACAGCAGATGATGTTTGGTAATAGCGCTTACCTCTTAGGCTATTTAAGAGGAAAAATACTTTAATTGCACATTGTTATAAAAATTAAATTTTCTTCCCCAGGATTCTCTGGGTTCTGTTCCTTCAAGTACCTTTCAAAGCTGTGAGAAGGTTGAGCTTCCTTCATATTTTCCAAAGATGGTATGCAGTAGTCCCTTTCTGTTCTCTTCCTCTCAGAAGTAACCAGAACAAAAATGGTGCCATGAAAGATTGCTCAAAAAAAAGTGCAGTATTGGCTGGGGCAGTATGTGTAATTTGTGTTCCCAGACAGAAGAAACAGCAATGAAATTAAAAGCAAAATGCGCAGAGAAACAAGTATAATGGCAAAATAATGCAAGAAAAGATGAGAGAAAAAACATAGCACAGAGGTAAGGTATGGGGTGATGGATATGGCATCTGGTATGATCCCAAGACATGACAGTGCTCAGAGCAATGGAAAAACAAAAAAAGGTGAATAAATACGTAGCACGCCAAACAAAGTTGCATAAAGTCAGGATGACTGATTGCAGTAATTGTTGAAGGACAGTCAAATTACCTTGGGGAAAAAATGTTTTAAATGGTTTATTATATGTCAAAAGACAGATACTGGCTCAACATAGAGGTGGATTCAGTTGCATAAACTTGGTCTGCTGCTGTTTTTTAGTTCCCTTAGTGTATTGGTGACACTGCACCTACATAGCTGACAGATAGGGCATGAGAAGTGTGGGAGAGCTAAATATGCCTGAGGTGCAACTGAGGTGGTGATACATGACTGTATTTCAGCTATTGTACCTCATCCTGCAGAATAAAGGCTAAGTCTGAGATAGTGGAAGTCTGTCACAGGGAATGGGTAAGGACTAGGAGGACCTGAGGCCAAACAGTCTTACGAAGCTGAACCACAAATATAAAAAAGTGGATTAGTGAAATGGGTTGCATAGGTTGCATGCATACTGACTATATGGAGCACCCCAAGTATTAGTGCTCCCAACACAGGTGTTTCGGTGAACTGTCTAAATTTTTTTTACTTTTTTTTTTTTAATATTCTGAACATAGCCAAGCCTAACAAAGGAAGCTGAACAAACAGAAGCAAGGCATTTGAAAGTCTCTTCCAGTCACCTGAAAAGCCAAGCAATTGAATTATTTCTTTATTGACTTTCTTAGATAATTTTGCTTTTCTACGCATAACTTGTCCCTGAAAGAAAGAGTGAAGCAGGAATATTTCTGCTTTGTACAGAGGAAATATTGACTGAGTTGTTAAGGTTTACTTTCTTCAGGAAGTTAGGCATGCTGGTAGGATTTGGCAGTTTTCCAAAGACATGGGAAAAACTAAAGCTACCTTTTTACAGCTACCTTTTGGAATATAGGTTAAGCAGCTCCTGAAGTATTTCATCATACACTCAACACCTTATTAAGATGTCTTCCAGGAAGGAAATTATTAAAGGGCATAGTATTTGTGGCAGACCGATAATTGTGAATGCTACCCAATGTAAATAGAGGCCTGAAAGAAAATGCAAGCGTACAACTTTTTTTCACAAGACTCTCTAATCCATTATGGAAAATGAATTAAAAATGTTAATACAAATTTCAAAATTCAGATTCTTTTCCCCACTTGTCCCTGAAGAATAAGATAATAACTTTGAACTAACAACCCAAGTATTGTTATTTAAACTGAAATGATATAGCAAGGAGAAACACTCAATAAAAAAGCCAAAAATTGCCAAATTGAAAATTCAGGGCCAGTCAAAAAAGCTGAAGGATACACTGAGTTTTAAAACATACAGGAATATTGAATCACTGAAAAGTTATACAACTTAATGGATTGTTAAAATATTTCCTAGAAAAAAATATTTTCTTTCATGTTAAGCATATCAAAGCCATAGTTGTTTCAATTGTATACAAGGATGAAAATGAAAAAAAAACCTCCAAGAACAGGTTGCTGCTGGACATTGCCAAAACTAATGATAGGATGAAATATTTGTGTGTAGAAATTATTTGTCAAAATAGTGCATACTGTGCATTATGAGATACTCTTAAATGTAATTATTAAAGCATTTCATGCTTCCCACAAGAACAATGTTACCCATTGTGATCTTCACTATATTTTGATCAATTTCTCATGAAGGTTATGTGGTCATGGTTTCCTTTCTTTATGGTCATAAGAGAAGGAAGCAGAAGATTAAAGTTTCTGATGCATAAAATCAGCAGGATGGTGTGCTAAGGAGAAAAGCATACTGGAAGGAAATTAAATTAAGCCACTCAGAATTTATCTGATTTTAAATTAGAGGTGGGATTCTTGGCTCAATTTAGTTGTCAATACATTGACATCCAATGATGTTTGAGACACCTGAAATTTTCCACTTCACCTCAAGCTGCCACTCCAGAGGAGGAAAAATCTGCAGATTTTATGTCATATCTGCCAGTGCTATGTGTACCTGTGAGATATTTTTATGGCATCTGAAACGTAGCCAGATTCCTATGTGATGGCAACTGAATTGAACCTCTATATTTTGGATTCAGTTGCTTAAACAGGGATATCTAGAGTCATCTGAGATGCCCCAATGTACCCTGTCCAACCTCCAGTTCTTGCATGCACACCCCATGTGTCCTAGGTCAAACCTACCAGCCCAATGTAGTCAGGTTGTTTCTGGTAGCAACAGAAGTGTAGCACCTTAGAAAAGGTTCAGAAAAGGATCTTTGGATGATAAACTCAGAAAAAAAATGTGAAAATATGTTTTTCTTTAGAGACAATGAGACTATGTATTAAAAGTCAATAAAATAAAGAAAGATATAGAGAAAGAATGTGGGCCATATCTATTTGCCCTATTTCATAATGCGAGAGCAAGATCATGGGAAATTAGAGTTAATAGGGTCAGATTTTAGTCTGACAGGTGGAGATGTTTTCAAGCACTGTAAAATTAATTACATGCAGGAACACTGCCCAGAATGTAACACTACTCAGAAGGGGTTGGATATCAAAAATATTTGGGCTTTCTACAGTAAGGACAACCCCCCCCCCCCCAACTTGATGTGAATTCTGGGGATCCAGGTGTTCTTTGTTTGTCAAATAAGAGTTTGTAGAGTTATTTATTCTTCTGACATATTTTAAATGCTTAATCTCCATTTGACGCATAGCCACTAACTATCACATTTCTTCCTTTATTGGCCATTCTTACAGGCACTACGTACGGGAATAGGTGAACATTTCCCCTCACAGAGTAGAAGTGACTGTAGTGAGCTGTTTCTATCTAGTATAATCTCTAGAAGTAATATGTGTGTACACACATGTATATGTGTGTGTGTATCATTATATACTACTATATATTGCTAAGTGTTATTCTATGTAGTAAAGTAGATATAAATATAACGTATTGCCTAGTAACGACATTATTGTTGGCCAAATATCTAGCTTCAGCAGAAATGTTGGTCTATACTGCAGACTGTGTAGTGAAACACGTGCTTGCCTGTTTTTATGCATGTCAGTTTCCATGCAAGATGGAACAGGTTTTTGTAAATATGAAGTGATGCATATACAGCATTACTATATTCAGTTTCCAAATGAATATGTTCTTTGGTAAGACTTATGTGTAACATGGGAAAAACTGTCATTTCTTCCATAAATGTGACCTTTATTTTTGTGCACTTCTTTTATACGTTGTAGAAGTATGAGCTTATATAAGAAAAGAAAACTATGTGCCCACTTCTGGAATTTTAACCTTCGTTTACTATTTGTTTTCCACCTGTCAATGAAAATAATTCAGTTCATCAGTGAATCCTTCAGAAAAGCACTTACGTATGCATGCAAGTCCTCTCCTTCTTCAGGCAAATACCTAACCTAAGAATTGAGAAGACACTACGAATTATGGCCTAGAATTGGAATATAAGTTTTCTCCATCTAGGAAATGGTGCCAGGTTTTCTCTTTTGTTTTGGTTCCAGCCTTTTTCTCTGAAAATACAATTTACCCATTTGTTTGATCAAACCTCCCCAAGAATTCCAGCGACATCACAGACTTTATTTCTACATGACTACAAAGAGCATAATGTTCTAGTTTACTGCAAATCCAGGAAAATAAAGTGTAACCAGCAGCACTTTTCTCCTTTCTTATCCTTTCGTTGTGGTGAAACTGAATGCAATGCCCTTAGGTTTTTTTCACTATATATGTAGATGTGGGAAGAAAATCATCTACTTTCGCACAGGTTCAGAGACTGGTTAAATTAAAATGGTTAAAGATAATTTGTTGAATTTTTTTTTACATAGTATTTATATACTAGAAGCATCACCTCAGATCAGCTATTTTAACATAATGTAATTCTACAAAATATTGGTTTAGACACAAAGAAATTCTATAGAAGGAAGCATATTGGATAAAGTATTGCTCATGGTGTAATTTTAATTCTGAACTATCTTGCTAAGAGGGCTTATTTAAATAGGTTCTCTCTGAAATGAATATTTAGAAAAAATTCCTACAGGATGATTTATAGAAAAATTATATGAACAGAATAAAGGACAGAAGAATTTTATTAGAAAAGAGGCTCATTTCCACAAAATATAAATTATACCTTTTAGAAAATATATTGAGTTTTATTAATATTCTGCAGACAGCCTGCAGTGTTAATCTCCACCCCTACCTATAAGATTTTCATTATAAGGTACAAGGTGTATTTACCCTTTAACCAAATAATTTTTGAGTCGTTCAATGCAGCCTTGACTGCAGTTTACATATCTTACAAAATATTTTCCTTTCGGAGGCATAGATTATTTTATGGCAATATTCTATATAAAATGCTTGGTGAAATATTTACATGCATATGAACATATATATGCAGTTGCACATATGCATCTATATAAATATATGTTATATACATATCAGTATCCAATTTATACATATTTTATGTTTCTATTACAGGTATAAACTTTAGTGTTTATCCACTGTATATAGGGTATTGATCTTTAGCACTTGTGTATACATTTTCTGACCTCAATTACTTAACCAGCCTTAAACACTGAATTTATTTCACCTATTTGGGAGTTAATATAGAGAGAAACATATTAACAGGTCATTAATTAGAGAGATTTTAATAATCAATAATTTGTTTACAATTATTTCTTCTTACTATTTTTTCTGTAGGACTTCTTCTTCCTTTGAAGATCAAGAAATGAATTACAATTAGTTTTAGGGTGAGTGGGGCTGCTCTCTGCTGGAACTCTGCCTCAGTCATTCCAGAAATAAGAAGATGGGTTGTTTGCAAGAAGAAAAAGGGGTAGGGAGTCTCCAATAACCTGTTCTGGGAGTAAATTTCTTAGAAACAGTTCTATGATCTACACCTATAATCATATGAATTGTAGAAGGCAGAGCCAAATCCACAGCTGGAAGAATTACATTTTTGAATAGGCAATATGTCTTTTTTTCAAAAACTGAATACTTAAAACTCATCTTAATCACAAATCTCTTAATTGTCGTTAATTTTGCAAAACTCCAGAATTCCAAAACTAAAATTTTAAGTGTATGAAAACTTCAAGCAAACCACAAATGTACTAGAAATTATTTTTTTTGTCTAAATAATATATTTGTTTGCGTAATAAAAACTTTCTCTGAAAATTCCAAGATAAATATACTTAGAGAGTTGCTAAATATATCTCCACAATGACATACATAAATTATTTTCCTGCCCTCTTCAAAAGATATATTTTGCTATAATGTACATAATCAACATTATCAACCATTACATCCACAAATTTATGTTGATATTCTGTAGCTAATAACTGGCTTCTAGCTCACCAGAACTGCTTTATCCTATTACGCTGAAGAAATTTATTCAGTTTTGTATGTTGTTAGTCATAACTGTATGACTAACTTAGTATTACTCCTGGAAAGAGAATCCTTGAAATAAAACATGAATCATTTAATAGCACTGTTTATTGTACAGTGGCGATCTGATTCTGGCCTCAGTGCCAAGCTTGAGTAAATCAGATTTACTCAAGGGAGTTCGGCAGAGAACGGAGCGCTACAGAATTGTCCTTTCCTGGACCATGACCTGCCCGGGGGTCTGAATTTGTCCTTATGACAGCAGGAGTTTATGTGGCTGTTGACCTACATGCTCCATATGGTTTGCTTTGAAGATGTTCATCACGTTCCCCTGGAAGTTAGCTCTATACTGCATAAAAGCTGCGATTTCCCTCTTGCCATGTTGTCCCTGTGTTGCAATCCCAAGGCCATTGAGACTGTTCACAGCTAGGGAGGTGGATACAGTGTTTTCCTGCAGTAAAATCAACCAGCTAATATTGTACATGTCTTCTTGTCATCCTTGACATCTCAGTCTAACAGTTCCTCCAACAAATCTAATTGCAGTTGAAGTAAATGGTTGTGGTAGGTCCCTTCCAAGTGAAATATTCTATTCTACGCTAATTGATTCCCTTCCCTTTCTAAACTCATAGACTTAGTTTGTCCAACTTTTAGTCCCTGAGCTAGGGCCTAACAGTGATTGCAGTCAGGGTCTGTTGCCCCTAAACCAGAAAAGTGACTTCACGTTCTCGCAAGGGCTCATTCTTTGTTAGAGCAAAGTTTGCCAGTGTCTAACTGTTCAATCTAAATGTATTTGTAAGCAGTGAACATTTAGGTCAAGGCCAGAGCTTTTTGTCTTTGTTGTTTTTGGGGTTTTTTTGGTGGTTTTTTTTTTTTTTTTTTTTTTTTTTTTCCCTCTGGTGAAGGTTTTGAGAGTTTCTAAGAACAAAGCTGGGAAAGACACGTAGTTAGGCAATGTTAATGAGCCTCTGGTTGATTGTGTGATTGTGTGATTGATATGTGATTATCTATTCCCATCTGGTCATTTTATAAATTTTTGGAAAGCTGCAGTAGAAATTCCCAGCTCAGACCTCTTCAGAGTTTGTTTGAGAACCTGCTACCATTGCAGGAAGCTCTACTAATCTACATCAAACAAAGAAAGCAAGAGTTATAAGAAGCTGCTTTACAAAGTGACTCGTTTAAGAGCTGGATGACTGAAGCTAAGACTGTTCAGGCAAGACATCTAGAACGTTTAGAGGGAAACACAATGTTGAATCAAAGGGAGGTGGGTGAACAGGTTGGCCAAGAGCTGGAGGCAGAGGAAAACTGGTAAATCAGGGAGAATGAACACAACTAATGCAGGGGAAGTGCATCTGAGAAGGAGCCAGTGCTCAAATGAAGAGCTAGACCTGACTGGGGAAAGTGACAGGTATTAGAAACTGAGGAAGGGACAAGAGAACCTGACACCAATGTTTGGGTCAAAGTCTGAACCAGGAGAAGTAGAAAGTGCTGGAGTAAGGAAAGGAAGAAAGGAAAGATGCCTGATCTGTATAATAGATGGTTATTCATAGTTACAACCAAATATCACTGTACTTAGAAAATACAGCGTGGTAAAAGGCTAGATGTTTAAAAACAGCAGATCCTAGGCATCTCAGATTAGTGGACACTTTAATCAACTGTCCTTTGGTAAAACTTCCCTCCATTCAGAGAACAATTTACAAATACCAATTAACGCATTTCCAAAGTATGCTACCATGTGTGGATGAGCAATGTAAGAAAGCCCACAAGAAAATTTGGATTTCTGTTTTCTGAGCCATGGATGTGGCCTTAGGAGAAGAAAAAGCACCAGACAGCTCTTTATTAATGGAGCACTGTCACACTGCACGGAATGACGCTGGGCTTCTTGGAAAAGGTAGTAAGTGATCACATCCTTAAGCTCTACTTCTTAAAAAATATGTACAAGAGGATTAAGTGAAATAATGCAGGCCAATAGCTCTCAGGTGTTTGTTAACTCGATCAAGTCTTACTTTGTGATATTCATAGTAACGAGAATTTTTCCACATAATCATAATTTCTTTTTACTTGTGGTAATCTGACAGAACCCTGCTCAAGGCTCTTTAAAACTAGCATATCAGACAAGGTGTCTGTTTTTGAGATTTCACCCAGCTGCCAAACTTCTTTCATGCTTAATACAGAAAACAAATATTCGTATGCAAAGGGAAATCACATAACTCAATAAATTAAATGCATGGATTTGGGTCTGCATTGCATATTAAGATAAGTTTGGACCCGCATGTACCAAGGAGACGTTACAAGCTAAAAAGGAGATGAAGAATGAGGCAAAAAGGAAAACTGAAAAAAACCCCAAACACAAATACAGATTCATGAAAGAAAACAATAGAATTGTTTTGGAAATTCGAATGTTCAAGACAGACGAGCCCTCAGGCAGGGCTGACTTGCATAACCGACCTTTACTGGATTTGGCAGATATAGAGACCAAGTGTGACAGTGCTAGACGTAGGAGTTGTACTAAGCTGAATCATTCTTCAGCAGTCACTCTGGTATACTGAACTAGGCACAGACAAGTGTTCCTCCAGCCTCCAGTGAGCATATTTCTGTTATTAGCCAGCATTTCTGTCTCAGTCATGGAAATGGATGTTATTGATTTTGGCAAGTGAGGATCCTCTGTGTGTTTCTTGCCGGACCCCTCAAAAGTATGTGTTGGCATTATCAGAAGATCAAAGGAAAACAGGGTTTATCTCGTCAGACAGTCATCTAGTGCAATCTAATCTGAAGAATTTCTTTACTATACCTCAGAACTAACTGACAGTTTTTCATCATTGTGAATATTTTTATTAGGTGATTGAAAACATTTGAGTGCAGCTTTTTCATTAATCATGCCCATGTGATCTGAATGATATTTGACCCCCTTCATTCTTTTATTAATGTATTTAGCTACTATTTGCAAGGAAATTTAGGACCTCAGTGATGATTTTATTTTATTCATTTTTTTAAATAAAGTGAGTTATGAGCTTGAAAGTGGACTGTAATTTTAAATTATATGGCTTGTAGCTTGTTAGATTAAACCAACAATAAAGATAGGCCAATTAGATACTTTTTCTTTAGTTAACTAGTCTAAATAGTCTCATGATAATTGCTAAAATTCTTCTTGGAATTACTGTGACACTGCATCTAAGAAAGGAAAAGTTATACCATGCTTTAGTACTTATTATCAAATAAACTTTCTAAATGTTTGCCATCTCCCATACTGATAATAGATTCCTTATGTGGTGTGGTAGAAAAAAACAACAGAGCAGAGGTCAGAGGGCATTTCTAAAGGAACAATCTGCCCTTCTCACTAAATATGTTTTCCCTTCAGCTATGTGATTTTCACATGAATTTGTAATCTAAATCCATTGATTAAGTACTTCAGAAATATCCTTAGTATATCCATATGTTGGTTATCATTATAGCATCATGGGAATCATAACACTGTCAACAACTAACTTGACAAATATCTTGGAAAATTCAGTGTGGCTTCAGTAATATAAGGGCAGTTTAGATGGGAATTTGTTTTGCTATCTAGGTTATGAACATTTCAAGCCTAACTATACTACATAGTTTATTGCTCTTACTGTCCTTTTAACAGCAATGGTGGGTTTTTTTAATTAATATTCTAATGAGTCTTGACATGTTTTCTTTCATTCTTATGCACAAGTTCCAGATAGTCTTATATCTACAACAGATGCAATCAAAACTTCCAATAAGCCTCAACAAAACTTCTGTTTGTATATGTCATTGCAAAATGCCACAATAGAAACAATAAATATCCCAATATAATCAACAGGCCTATCTTTCCTACTTCTCCCAGTTTTTCCCCACATTTAACAAACAATTGGAGCTGTCAAATGCAAATAGCGACATTTTCCTTTTTCCTTTTGGCCCAGTGGAGTTTAAAGCTCAATAGTGATGTTCTGAACTCTGGCCCTAGGGCACCATCCACTACTACGTGCAGAAAGCCCAAAGCATTAAGTTCTGGAAGGGAGTCTTTGTGCTAAGCCATTTATAAGGTGGAATAAAAGCAGTTGAACTGATTTTGTCCCTACTAGGGAGATCTGACCGGTTGCTGTTCTTTTGTACTACATAAGTACATGAATGGCATAATGAAACAACCTTTTGAAAGCAGCAATTTAAAGCAGTTTAGAGAAAATATTTTTTCCACAAAACACAGAGCCTGCAGTGTTCTTTGACACAAATGTGTACCATTTAAGCCATGATCTAGAAAATAAAACATTCAACACTGACATCTCTTGGAAATATGCCATTTTAATGATAATGAAGTAAAGCAAAAATTTAAAAATTGAGAATGTTTGGTATTATTCCAAGTCCTTATTTTCATTGTTTATAGCACCTGACATTCAGGTTATTTTCCCTTCTGAGCTCCCACCACCCCCTGCCCCTTTCCTCTAAAATACACCGAAGAAACACTTAGGACTCAATTATCTAAATTTAGAAATGTATTGCCATTTCACACAACCTAAAGTATCAAACCTTGAGTCACCTGCATGGAGGTTGTAAACCTGATACAGTGTTTATGGGAGATCATGGGACTTGCTGATGGAAGCTGGAGACCAGATAAGGTATCCTGGGGCACCTCCAGTGGAGTCCGCTTGAAACGTCTTTATACAGACACCTATACTGAAGCAGCTGAATTGGGTCTGAGGGGCAAGATTCAGGTCAAAATTAGGACCTCTGCATTTAGAAGTCTGCGTGTGGGTGAATGTATGTGAGCTGAGCATGGAAATCTAGCCTCTGCAGTTGATAAGATCTGGGGAGAGGGTTTGCAGAGCAAATACAGAGTGTTACTTTAGTGGGGGCTGAACAGTTTTGCAGACTCCTCTGACTTACTGGCTTGGCCTCATACAGGCACATGCTGTTAGCTGAAATGCCCCAAGGCATGGCCTTCAGCTGCTGCTCCAGAAAGCTACAAGTCTGCCATAGACCTGCCTCGTAGTTACCTCCTCTGTAAACACCTGTTTTCAGGCAGCTGAACCAAGCTTTGGATGTCCTTTGACTCTGATGGGGGTTAGCCACTTAGCTTGCAGGCAGACGCCTTCACAGACACCTAAACTCAGGTATCTTAAACGGGAGCTGAATCCCAGGCCCTGCAGCAAAAGACTGAATTGCACTGATTGCTGGATGGTACAATTTTTATCATGCAGGGGGCAGGATGCCTAGCTAGTCTGAATAACTGTGTTCCCATAATAGAAGCTAGCACTTAGCACTCACACAGGGGTTGGTAGCTACTATTGCTCCCAGTCTGCAGAAGAAAGAAGAGTAGGTCCTTGCTCTACTTCACACAAAGTACCTATGACAAAGTTTCAGGATTAAACACAATTCTTTCTTCTTTCTCATCCCTATCTTGTGCACAAAAAAAGCAATCTCCTTTCAGTAAAGTTGAATTGAAAATAGATCTAAAGCAAATAACCAAAATTATTTCAAAATACATAAACCATGAGACTCAACTAGCTTTAACCTTCTTCATAGATTCAAACAGCTGAGGAAAAAGGACCTGCTGAAGAAGAGCTTATGTCTGGAGAAGCCTCCCCAAACAAGTTAGTTTAGAGTCTTCAAATAAGGTACATCAAAATCAGTCAACTTTTTTAATGTTTACCCATCAAAGCTATCAGAAATGTAAATTACATTTTAAAAATGCTGGTGGTTTCCTTTAATCCCAGATTCTTACAACAACCATGTCTGCCTCAGTAACACTTATACATATATGCAAGAGTTACATTTAAAACAAATATGGAAGAGATGGGGCTGGATGAGGACTCTTGGATCACTGAGTTCCATTACTAGGTATCCATGACATCAAACAATCATTTTTCCACAACTTCTACCCATTATTCTTTTGCAGCCATTTGCTTATTTCTTCGTGGATGTGTTATTATTTTCTATTGCTATAAAATGTTCTAGGAGTGCAAATTTGGTACAAGCCATTCTTTGTCATAATGGTGATAATGGGACAAATGTGGATGAGTTCTGGCTGGTAACAGAGAGACTTCAGCATAGGAGAGGTTAGGATTCCCTGGCTGGTATGTAATATGGATCTTGAAGCAAGGAATATTGTTGCTTTTAAGATATGGGGCCACTACAATGAGAGCTGGACCTGGGTGAAGGAATTGGCATTACCACCAGTCACCTCTCACCAGGACCTCACTTAAAGGATTGGGGGTAGAAACTTGTCCCCCTCAACCAGGGTTGGCATTCTTAACTCCCTTCTCACCCACTTTTTCTTTGTTGAAATTATGATAATGATACTTTTTTTTGGAAATGTTATACTTTCCTTTAAAAAGTGTTTGTTAACCTCTAATGAAACCCAAAGTTAATACAAAGTACACTCCCCATTCATCTGTGATAGTAACTCTTTGCTATACCTCTTCCTGTCTGAACTTACTCTTTCCAGAAAATAAATAAGCAAAGCAGTCCAGGCTATTGCAGACAAACTTCTACTTGTCTTTTGTAAAAAGGCATTGACACTCTTTTATCTGTATTGAGAAATACAACAACAAACATACCTAAGGATTGTTTGGTGGGTGTTTTTCCATGGCCCCATCACCTTTGTGGCTCATAGTTCCCTCAGATGAAATCAGTCTCACACAGATATATTTAACTAGTCAACCTAGGGTTGTTTTTTATGGTTGATTTAGACGAACAGGCACTAAGGAATCACTAATCTTGCCAAATATCTATTTCAGGATGAAACAGACTATGCCATAAAACTGCTGCCTATTTTTCTCAGTTGACTGCAATGGTATACATCTGTCTTTGGTCAAATGAGTTTCTTTTCTTGCAGTCAGTGAATAGGTCTTTCCCATCTCTTTCATACCTAACCAATAAGCTCTAGGAAAAATTCTTTTTATATATCTTGAGTCTGTGTGATGAATTGGATTTTTTTCTTCAGTTCTCAGTGTGACCTCATTCTCCCTTTATGATATCCCAATTCATCCTCTTTGAATACATCCCAGAAATTTCTGTTAAAAAACCTTGTCCACAGTCTCTTATTTTCAGAGCCATGTCAAAAATGAGGTTGTTAAATCAGATCCTTCTAAACTGACCCTTGAAAACACTGGGAATAACCTGAAAACAAAGGGTTCCATATCTAGACAACTTAATTAAGAAACTGCATGTAAATAATTTCCATGAGATAGTTACCTTTACCTCTGCCAGTTTTCACAACCATTTATGTTCCTTCTCCCGGTCATTTTTACTGCTGCTTCAGTCAGTCATCTTCATTACTTCCTCATATTACATACCCTTGAAGGAGAAACGAAGGATATGCATTTCACAAACCCTCTCTTTGACCTGCTCTTCAAACCCTCTTAATTTCTATGCTCTTGTCACTGAGATTGGATTAATTTGACTCTATGCTTATATAAAAGGTGCAGAAATCTATACCGGAGCTTCTCTGTCAGCTTTTTGCCTGGCCTGTTGAGAGAAATAGGCGTTTCTTAATTTCTCTTTAAAAATTCCTACATTTTTAAGTGTAGGTGGGAGTCATTGCATTGAGTGACTAAACCAAATCTTTTCTGTGTCTGATTGTTTATTTTTAAGTTTCTCAGATAACTGTCCACTAATAGAGGATGGAAGTTGGGATTCTGCATCAAAAATTTAGGCCAAAGCCTCTGTCTCATGTCTGACATAGTCATGGACTGACTTTTGAAAATTAAAAGCTGTAATCAAATCAAGTGCCAAAACAAATTCAGTCATCCTCAGATGAAACTTTTATATCCAGGGAAATATATACCCAGGAAAATTATGCTGACACCCACTGTTTGAAATTTCTCTTTCAAAATGTGTAACTTTTAAACAAAAATAATTTTTTGCAACTTTTTCAGAAAGTTATATTTTGCATTGTTTTTTCCCCACATGTCCCTTGTTGTACCGTCCCTTTTTTTCAAAAAAGAAATTCACTGTGCACCATGATTACATAATCATCCACCACAGCCAAAAAGAAATAAAAAAAGAAGCATGACACACTGAAAGAATAATTGTCATCTTCAAGAGAGTTGTTTTCATCTTGGCAATGATCTCAGCAATAAATGTTGCAGTTTTCAGAAGTGATATTTCAGGGCTCTGGAGGCCAAAAATATTTTAGGAAATTTAAATTTTCATGGAGAAGAAAAATCCACTGAAAAACATCCATATTGGAATGAAAGTAAATTAATCATGTAAACCAACTGGAAATTCCAGTTTTGCCGGATTTCAGTTAGGGGATATGACACAACAATCTTTTTTTGAGTGTAAAAGTATAAATTCTAATATTCGGGGCCTTATATTGAGAAACCTTTGGAAAGTATAGCTGTATACTGTATCCTTGAGCATACCAGTGGTGACAGATTGAGAAAGACTTGTTTAGTCTTGTTGAAGTCATGGCATGTTTAATGAAATGTCCCTTAGTCAGTAAAACACTAAAATTTGTACTTACCTGCCTTTAAGCAAGAGAAAACTTCGTAAGTCTTGGATAACTGTATTAGCTTTTTGCTGTATCAGGAACAACATGCTCAGTATTTTGCAAAACTGAATTCTGAATCAATTATAAAAACTTCCTGTGGCATTTCATTTTTTCTTGGATTTCTTTTACAAAGAAAACCCTGAATCAATATTATTTAGTGTATGTTTGATTAGACAACACCTGAAAATCCTATAAATGAGTTACACAGTTAATGTTTAGCAAACCTTTTCATTATTTAGTAAAAAAAATGTTGATTAAGTCGTGGTACTTATTGTACCTGCATTATATTGTCTGTGTTTCTTATTCTGAAAATTATAAAGGGTAATCATAAACTACAATGTATTTTGAAACAAAAATTAAAAATTTTTCTTGCTTCTCCAGGAGTATATTGCTGTCAGATAAGCTGATGCCGTACTCTTGGATTTGATTTTTTTTCTTTAATGCTGAAAGTACTCTATTGCCAAAATTGGGCAAAGATCTCAAAACCTAGAAGTCTGAATATTGCTGCTATATAAGTCCAAAGGTACAGAACATGAACAGCCATTTCAACTGGTCTGAATCATGTTCATGAGTTTCTCTGATTTATCCTTCCATTGGCCCTTCTAGGAAGTACTTTTTTTTTTCCTTTTGCCCCCTGTCTTCTATATTTCATTTCATGTGTCTATCGAGGCTATGAAAGATAAAGCTATCTGCTTTCTTCTGCAGTAAAGAACTATATGGAATCAGTTCACCTGTCTGTCACTCCTCATTAAATTCTTACCCTCTTCATTCACATTCTGATCTTTGCAAATGAACATTTGCTTAATAAATGTTCCCAAGACTAACAGTGCAGAGTGAAAATCCCACACAGCAGTAAATTATTAACTCAGTCACAGGGGGAGTGCCATATATGACTTTTCAGAATGAGTTATTATGTGGATCATCATGTAATTATGAATTTTTCAAGCCATGATAGAGGAAAATTGAATATTTAATATTTTATGGACATATTCTGCACTGAGGACATCTTTCAAAATTTTATGATAATTTTTGGAGTGAGCAAAGAGCAGAACAAAAGTTACAAAATAATTACAAAGTGGAATATTTAATCACCATGGACATTGTTGGCGATTTCTCAAATTGCATAATATAATCAAGGTCGTGAACTTTTAATCACGATGTATTCAAATGGAAAAAATATGTGCATTAAAATTAATCTACAAGTATGTTTTGATTGTTTAAGAGATGAGAATATGAGTTTTCATACTGTATTGTGTAATAGATAGAATGATGTAAGTATTCATGGCAAGACAAGGGGCTGTCAAATGCTTCTGAATAGTCATGGATTGCCCCTACATGGGGCATTTAGAAATACAGAAACATGAACATAAACTGTGCTGCTTGCTCCAGGAAAGCTTGCTGTGAGCAGGGAACATGAGGGGGAGCAGTGCAGGTGCCTGAGCATAGTCGTTTTGCACAATTTTAAACATCCTGGGGTATTCACAGCATCCGTGTGAGACTGGCAGAGATAACACACAGTCTGTGGGAGACCAGAGCCCTTCTGAAGCAGCAGCTGGATGCCAGGCAGGATATCCTAAGGCATCTGAATGGTATTAGACACCTATGTTTAGGCTTTTGAATCACTCTTTGGGAATC
The DNA here is from genome assembly GCF_023634085.1 of Falco cherrug. Lineage (NCBI taxonomy): Eukaryota > Metazoa > Chordata > Aves > Falconiformes > Falconidae > Falco > Falco cherrug. The sequence goes on from NC_073698.1 coordinate 47,108,471, forward strand.
AAAGCTGAAACCATGTGTATTTTAAATGCCACTAAAGTCCTGCATGTGGACAACAGACTCGAGCTGTGAACTTTGGAAAGCAAGAATCACTAAGGAAAGGAAAATATTTACTTTTTATTGTGATAAACAAGAATTTGAACAGAAAAAAAGTGTTTCTAAGGCTTTGTTTCCAGGGAGGAAACAAAAATAAATTCATCAAGCACTTGATAATAGGTGAAATGAGATGTTGTTTTTGGCACTTTAATAACCAATCAACTTAGTGCAAATCTACCATAAAAAAACCCAAGTATTGTTTTCCTTAGCAGTCTTTTACACCCTGCCTGAAAACCTGCTGAAAACCAAGGTAAGGAAAGTATGAAAGCTTGAGAAGCCTATAGAGCAAACCAAAATATATATAGTAAGTACATATTAGTCTGGAGCTACTTGTGGGGTCATGCATATTTACAGATTTCTTAAGTTTATTTATTATAATTTATTTGTTTAAATAATTTACTCCATGTGCATTACTAAAAGGTGCCTTTATGCCACACATAAAATAATTCACAGTTAAAATATAAATTGTGTCTGCTGTTACAGATTCCAAGACATCAGCCTGACTTCATTTGCCCAGAAGGTTAAATGATGGAAGCTAAAAGGTTTGGACCAGAATGACCCGACATTAGCAGTGTGCTCAAGTCTTAGTTGCAAAGTGCATACTTAAAAAACACAGCAGACAAGGGAACCAGTAGTTTCACCCAGATGCTGACAGGGTCCAAGCCACCCAAATATCGAGAATTCCCACATTGCCTTGATTCATGACTGTCTGATTCCAGACAGAATTTCTCCCTGCTCTTGCAGTGAGTAGATGAAGGCAGGTCCTGCAACACGCTGGGCTGAGAAGAGTTACTCAAAAAATTTAGTGTAATATATCCTTTTATTTTAATAACATTATCTATATATCTTTGGGTTGTGTATGGACATGTATGTACATTTATATACACAGTAATATATAATTTTCAATATGATGTACTACTGAACGTTTACCTGAACACTGCTGTGTTCCTTACTCCAAGGACAGCTCTCAACACCATTCAGAATGAGGCACTTCTAAAATTTCAATCATCTTTTGATTTTGGAAAGAAAGTTAAAAGGTGTCTGGGAGAAAAAGAAAACATTTTTCTTTCAAAGTACAAATAAATCTAGACTTTGTAAAATGCTAGGAGCCAAGTACTGCATGTCAAGTGTGTGATTACAGTATACAATAATAAGAATAATATTTCTTCTCTCTGCAGGAACATCATTGATAAATGACCTGGCTCAAATCCTGTGATGATGTCAATAATGAATAACAATTCCAGTCAAGGTAATTACAGTTTTTCTACCTGTAATTACACTGGCAGTTTCAAATATGGACAATACCTTTTGTTGTTTCCAGTTTTGATTATGTATTTGGATTACTACATGCTATTAAATTAATTGATCTCTCCAAAAATGACTATCAAAGACAAATTAAGTGTACGAAGGTCTTGGGAATGAACAACATGTAGAAATGTTATTTCTATTAACATTTTGAAACAGTACGTTTGCTTAATGTTCAGCAAAGAAACTTCTTCATATCTTTGCTCATGAAACTAAATAACTGGTATTAGGATCAGAAAAGCATGTCATCTATTGGCTAGCTGGTGCAGTGTTCTGGTGACATTGCCTAGGTGTTTTTACCTTCATGTGGATCTCCAAAACAAACATCTTGAAACTCATCTCTGCAATTTCTCTGCAGAAATGAAGTTTCAGGTTTTCTCACTGTTAGTAATCTCTAGCCCTGACAGTTTGTGGTGTGGACATTTCACAGGTAACAGTGACATCCAGCCCCATGCATTAATGTCACAGTGCCACCTCTGCCCCTTCAGTAGCACTCCAGGGATTTTTAAAAGCTAATGAGCGTTTCTAGCTGTAACAGCAGAACAGCAATCACAGACAAACGCCCAGGTGGATTTCCTTGCTTGCCTAGGCATTTTTTTTAATGATTTTATATAGCAACCAACCATGCTGTACTTTTAAGGATGCCTCTAGTGCAGGGGTCCTCAAACTTTTTAAACAGGGGGCTGGCACGTGGATGAAGTGTCAGGCAGTCATCTGTGGCTGCTTGGTTTCCTCCCCAACCCCCGGCGGGGGGTGGGTGTGGGTGGGGTGGGGTGTCTGTAAATACTGGGGGCCAGATTGAGGACCCTGGGGGGCCATATCCGGCCTGCGGGACGTAGTTTGAGGGCCCCTGGTCTAGTGATAAATCTTCTTCAGCCTGTTCAGGAACGTAGATTCCAGGAGCTTACCAAGTATGAATTGTTTCCTATTGAAACCAAAGCCAAAACCTTTACTGGAAATGTAAAGCAGCAGCACTAGGTCCCTGAGCCAGTCTCATATCACCAAAAAAAATGGTCTATACTAAATTAATGACCAGTGTAGAGTACCATAAAGAAATACTATAGAAAACTGATATTTTAAGTGGGGTCTGACTGGGAGTCACTTACTAACAAAGAAAAATGAATGCCCTAATTTTGCAAAGGCACAAACCCCCAAAAGCAGTATTAAAAAACACTGCTCCCAATCACAGTGAACAGAACAAAGTCCTGACTGACAAGGGACATGCACAGCATCCCCCGCTACACTAGTGTTTTCTTTGAATAGTAAACAAAAGCCATATTTAGCACTTCCATAGCACTTTATATGCTCAAAGGACTTCACTAACCATTACTGGCATATCTAGACGCTTCTTATATGCAGATGAATGCAGATATGACAGTAGGCATTAGAAGGCAGGATATTAGAATACATTAGCAAATGGACAATAGAAAACAGCTGGTTTGACTGACTGTGGGGGATCTGAGTCAAGAGTAGCGGTTCTGATTGCCGTCATGGCTTAGAAACTCATCATTTAATTAACAATATAAATATTTTAGAAATTAACATTTTATAAAACCACAATAAGAGGTTCCATTTTGAGAATGGGAAAGGATTAATTCACAGTTGGCTGCACCGATGGCATCCAGCCTTCATTTACTTGCCTTACAACAACACACTCGGCGAGAATTAATACAGCACAATTCACACCCTGTCATGTCTCATTACTTAATTATGAAATGTCTGTAGTACTTTGGACATTACTGCGCCTGTTTGATTGGCTGTGACTGATGTCATACCCACTTTAATACTAGCTGGTACATGCATGGATAGGCCTGTCCTCCTCCTCACCATTTTCCTTCTTTCTATTCATGAATTCTATTTCATAACAGTAATAATATACTCCAGGCGGTGCATTTCCAGGGAATTATTGCATTTCTCAAGTGGGTAAAGTCATTTGGCCTTTCAGCCTTATGCCTTGCAACACCTTCCTAGGCATGTTATAATTGCCCAGAAATACGCTATATCTTGTATATTATAATTCTTACATGCCACTGTTTCTTTTTCACTTGCCCAGCCCAAATAGACTCCAATAGCAAAAGAGAAGTTGTCAGCTGCATTTTTTTTCAAATGGGTCTCTCGGATGTATTTGCAAGACGTGGAGTGTCTCATGCACATATAATTTAAATGCATTAATTTACAAATATTAATCATTTAACATCCTGTAGAAAATATAATGGCCACATTCTCATGTCCCTTGGCAATTCCAGAGCACTGTCTCCTGTATCTCTGAGGTGGCAGTAGCACAAGATGACACACTTGATTTAATAAGAATGTAGAGCCACATGCAGTGATATGCTTAGATATTTTTAAGAAGTGAGATCCTACAGTAAATGTTTATGAAAGCTTAAAAGGAATCATTTCTGTAGAGCAATCTTTGAGTCTAATGATTAAAGAAAGTACAAGACATTCTGCTCGGTTTATGGTAAACTACTGAAGTTGAAACTTACTTTAAGTAGGAAGAGAAAATAATTTAGGCATCAAAAATATCCTCAGAATTAAACAGCAAAAATTCTTACAAGATATTTCTAGGCCCTCCAACACAGAAGTCCGACATACACACTTATAGATGAGAAGAGCTGGACTGAATCTCTTCTGAGTTACTAGGGTTCACTTTTGAAGGTATGATTCAGCCTGCCATGAATATTTTGTACTCCTGTAGTAATTTTCAGTTGAATACCTCTAATAACTCAATGAGCTTTAATGAATCAAGCCTTCTGGCAAAGTCCAGAAGGAAGGTCAATTTAGTAGAAACTAAATTATGGCAGTTTGCTAGGTTAGCACTTATACCTGTAATTATAAAATGGAAAACCACTCTCCTGCCAGAGTCAAATATTCTTCCAGTAGTTCCATCCTTATTTTACTTTTTGCTTCCTCTGTAGGTGACATCTGCCAATGTCTGAACTAGGGCTGCCCTACACTTAGCCATAATAAATGTAAGATTGAAGGATGACTGCACAGTTAAACACAAACCTGTGCCTCATGGTGCTTCATGCCCCCATCCTTTCTTCCCATGTCTGTTACAGCCATACCTCAAATGTGAAAAAGTACTGCACAGTGCCTCCTCTGAAACTTAACCAGCTCAGGTGCTGAATTCCCCTCTATTAGAATGAGCTGATAAATAAAATTAATGAATTAGTGCCACAGCCAAAAGTGAACACATTTCGGCAGCTGAGAAGTGCATACATTTGTGCCATCTATGGCAAAGGGCTGTTAAAGCTCTGAAGAGACTGTTCTCAAAATAACTGGGGCAAGAACAAGCTTGAGATTTTAATTTTGCATAATATGTAATGTCAAGTTTATAAATAAATAACAAATTGGAGTTTCCCATAGTTCCCTTCTTCAGTTTTGGTATACCTGCTGTAAACCAACATGGTCCTGGAGAAAACAAAGTGTAAGGCTAACCAAGTTTACGGCCCTGCTTTGTGGAAAATAAAGCAAGGGTAGATGTACTAGAACAGAGAACTGGGATATATTCTATGAGAAAATTTTTCTTCAGAGTCAACATTTAAGACCTATTTAAAATGTCAGTGAATTGAAGGTAGAGATGAAGATGGGTCCAAACCACATTCTCAAATTCAACATATCTCTTAAAAGAGGGAAAATAATAAAAGAAGGTCAGCATTAAATCCAGAACAATTGTGGACTTAGGAAGACTGACATTTCCCATCATCCATGAGCTCTAACCCAGTAGCTTCTTCAACCCCATTTGTCAGAAAACCAGAAAGTCTTAGTCTTTGATGGTGTCTTTTCTCCTCTTGTAGGTATTATCTTTGGCTAAGTTACTTGAATGCCTCAATACCCTTTGGGACCAGCTCCTGAGTGACTCGAGCATTAACGGCACTGCATTAAGTTCCCGCCATCTCTGCCTGAGGGACCATAAACCATGTCTCCCACCTGCATGAAGAATGCTTTCATCAGCTAACAACAGTTATACTGAATCTGGAAGCTCTCAGTCTTCTTGTTAAGCTGTTTCACTTTGTGTAAAACAAACACTCCTTCACACAGAGGGGGAACCAGTACTGCCTTCTACCTGAGTTTCCTAACCACTCGTCTAAACATCCGTCTTCATCTGCTTTCTGACACGACAGCATCCTCTGCAACAGGACAGCCCGCATCCTACTAGACTATCCTAATGGCAAAGCTATGAGGGGAAAAGGTAGAAAAATTTCCTTCTCCTGTATGTGTGTGTGGAGAGGGCAGAGGCTTAGCTGCCTATTCCTGCACTTCATGCAAGCAAGCTCTTGTTTTATGACTCCCAGAAGGACCTAAATAAGAGGCTGAAAGAAGGGGACCAATACAGCATAACAGTGCCAAGACTTAAGCTTACGCATCCAGCTACAGAAATTTCAGATTTCTATGCTTTTAGGAGCAGGTTTGAGTGTCATTGTTGCCACTGTTTTCCCATGTTAGATTTAGACACTTGAAAAGGCATGTGAGTACTTCATTTTCCCTTGAGAATATGAACCTTAATACACAGCATTTTAAGCTGTAAAGCAGCTTGGGAAGTACTGGGATTGATGTCAGGTAGGTAACAAATACTGGCTCACTGTCTGATGTTGTGTTCATCCCTGGAAATCAACAGGTACCCGGCATCAGTCATGCTGAGTCCCTGACATGCAGGTAACCCCTCATTACAGATGTGCAGTACTTGGCTCTAGGATCATTTTACCGTTTTCCTTAAATTCATTGCACTTTGAACCAGGCTTTGAACAAGGTAATGATGGACATCTGGTTTCAAATAGAGGGGATTTCTAACAATTACTATCAGCTAAACCTGGAAACCTATCAAATGGCAATAATAATATATAAAAAAATCAGATATTAGGTCATAGTGGATTATTTTACCAGTACAGAAGAAAGATCTGACAAATTGAAGATAACTATTTTAAATATCCAAAAACATCTGAAAACCTGCCAGCCTTCCTCTATGATACAAATTCTTTCTCTTTAGAAGAATTATACTTTTTACTCTTTGCTCTTGTTTATTATCAGTGTAATAGTCTTTCACCTGAGAAAACAACAGTGTTATCAGTGCATGATCACATAGCGGTATGGATAAATAAATAATGACAAAATTGTAGATGAATATAGTTTGTGAAATACCGATGAAGTTACAATTGTTTTCAAAACACTTTTAAAGATTCAGTATTAAAGGTACACACTTCTGTAAAATTACAAACCGTTTTAAAACCAGCTGTGTAGAAAGGCAATGATCAAACATAATTTATCAAATTGATTTTACTACAAATAATGTATTATTACTTACACAGATCCATAAGAACCTAGAACTCAAGGACTGACTAAGTGCATTGAACTCTTATTGGTAGTACTAAAGGCAAGTGAAAAAGTTAAACAGACTAATTAATAGAATAAGCCTGCAAAATATGTATTTCATATCATATATATTTCAAATTAGGGATTATCTCCATACTTAGTTTTTCAGGATGAACTCATGCATCAGCAAGGAGTTAAAGTTTCAGTCGGTTGTGAATTTGAAGATATTCTTATCTTAATCATGACATCATTTACTTAGTTCAGAAAGACTCAAGTGATGTCTAACAATTACATAAATAAAGAATTCTGCCATGTAAGTATTGAAATGTGACAGGTATTTTTGCTTTGCAATGATAATAGGGCCACGAGTGATATGAATTTAAAGGGAATAGAATCTATTCTGTTGAAGACATTTACTTTCATTGTTAGCACATACATTTGCACTAGCAACATAGTTTATGTTTACCAGAAAAGCTGCCATTCAACAGACAGATGGCTCCAGTGGCAGAACGCAAAGCAACTCACACAAATTGTTCAGTGATTTCCCAAACTACTTTAACAATGTATTCCAAATTCCCATCATTTTATGTGTAAGTATAATTTATTCATTGGTGTCACTTATACAGCCCCTATCACTCCAATCTGAGTACTTCCCAGTATTATCAAGCATATATAGAAGATGTATTATTTCTCCTTCTCCTTCTTTCCAATCAGCAAATATTTTAGAATTATTTTATTTTACCATATATCTATATCTCTGTCTATTTGGCAAGAAAGAATAAATCCCACTTCACTATCACGACTTTTACCATATGCATACACCCATATATAAATAAAAATACAAATATGCTTTTTACATATTCATATATCATATGTATACCACATACAAATATAAATGGTAAAAGTTGTGATGGAGAAGTGGGATTTGTTCTTTCTTCCCAAATACATAGATTTTATTTTCTGGGGAGACTTAATCTACTTTTTTTAGCTCCAGTACCTTCAATGTTTTCTTCCAGAGAAGCCACTCTTGGAAAGAAACTTCGGGGTGCCTGTCTGTTCTCTGTGTGTGCATGGCAGGGTGACTTTAAGAAGCCATACATTCTCTTCAGTACCAGCACTGCATCTCGAGGCAAGGCACATACCAGTATTGCACATTTTATTTCCAAAGTGCTGAATATGGCCCAAAATCATCTCTTTGTTCTGGAAGTCTTTGATTCCAAACAACTCCAAGCACCAGGGAAGTAATGCTCAGATTATTCTGAAGTCCAAATTCTCACCTCAGCATGGTGGTATCCTTTTCAATGGTGACATTTACTTGCAATAGTTAAGCCAGATAAACTTAGACAGGAATCATTTTGTACTTCTCGAGCCCAAGCTCAGTCCTCCCAAGAAGGGAAGATGAGGTTGAAGTCTGAGATAACTGCAAAATCCTTTTGTAGGAAGAGGATGACTATACAGCAGGCAGGGGGAGTTCTGATCTGGAAGCACCACTCTGCTGGGCACCCCTTGGGGAGCCAGCATCAATGTCCACCCACACACAAAATAGCCACACAGCGCAGCCAGTTAGGTCCAGTGTGAGACTAGTGCCAATCCTACATGTACAATTTGTCGCCTTCAACCTTGAATTGGCTTGCCTGTTCGCGCCACAGAGAAGAGAGAGGAGAAAGCAAAGAGAAACTCTTTCTCAGAAGGCAGCACTCCACACAAAGAAATATCACCTCACAGCCCAGGAGCGGGACCTTCCCAGCTAGCCTGTTGACCTGCAGGAGCTTGAGCCAATTTTCTACCAGAACATGGCAGAAATCAGCAGGTGCCAGGGCTGAGAGATGTTTGTGTTGTGGGACATGGACCCAAGCATGTGCCATGCTCCCTGTTCCCACAGGGCAATCAACAATCCTGTACAGTGTATCTTTCATGTTCATGGACCAGACTAATCAGGGCATGCTACAAGGATAACTGAGTTACTTACTTGTTGCAGCTCAGAGAGGAGAAGAAAGTGGATGTGGAGCAACGGGTGCGATGGGGTAGCACCCCATTTGTACCCATTTGTACATGTACTTTCATGTACATGTACCATACATTTGTATGGTACATACATGTATGTATGTATGTACATACATGTATGCACATACATACAAATGCACCATACATTTGTACATGTACTTTCATGTACAAAGTATCTGTACAGTGTTTCTTTCATGTTCATGGACCAGACTAATCAGGGTATGCTACAAGGACAACTGTGTTAGTTAATTGTTGCAACTCAGAGAGGAGGAGAAAGTGGATGTGGAGCAATGGGTGCAATGGGGTAGCAAGTTTCTATGGGGAATTCTGCATTCAAATAAAAACTAATCTGTTCAGCCTTTCTTGGCCTATATGGTTCTGCATATGGCTTTTGGTATTGCTAGAGCTTCTTTGAAACCAGTGTAGCAGAGTAGGTCTGCTTTTGCAGCAAGGTGGGAGTTGGGGTACGCTGCTCAGGTGGTTAGCTGTGGCTGTGTGGTGACTGACAAGGGACACAAACGGCATCAGACTATAAATAAATGGGGGCTGGTGATCAAATCACACCGAGCTTGGTCAGTATGACCACAAGTGTGAGAGCAGTGACTTTCCATTTCTGGACACTGAAATTGGAAAGGACCAGCTGTATCAGCTGAATATTCACAGGTCCATGGGGCCTGATGGGATTCATCCCAAAGTGCTGAAGGAACTAGTGGATATTACGGTAGGACCCTTCTCAATCATCCACCAAAGACCTTCAGAGTCTGGGCAGGTCCCTGCTGACTGGAAGCTAGCCAATGTTATTCCAACCTACACAAAGGGCATGAAGGAAGACCCAGGGAACTACAGACCTACTAGCGTAACTTCAGTTCCTGGAAAAAATTACGGAGATTTTACTGGGTACTACTGAAAAGCATTTAAAGAATAAGGCAATTACCAGGCATAGTCAACACGGGTTCACAAAAGGAAAAGCCTGTTCAACTACTTTGATACCCTTCTATGATAAGGTCACCCACCTAGTGGGTGAAGGGATGGCGGTGGATGTAGTTGTTCTGGATTTTATTAAGGCTTTGATACTGTCCCTCACAGTATTCTTCTGGCCAGGTTGTCAAGCTGTGGGATGAGTGGGTTTATGGTGTGCTGGGTGAAGTACTGGCTGAAGGGCAGAGCTCAAAGGGTTGCAGTGAATGGGGCTACATCTGGCTGGTGACTGGTCACCAGCAGCGTTCCTCAGGGTTCAATTTTAGGGCTGGTCCTGTTTAATATATTTATCAATGATCTGGATGCAGGAGTTGAATGCACCCCTAGTAAACTTGCTGATTATCTCAGACTGGGAGGTGCTGTTGACTCTTTTGAGCAACAGGAGGCCTTGCAGAGGGATCTAGATAGATTGGAACATAGGGTAATGGTTAATGGGATGAAATTCAACAAGTTGACATGCCAAATTCTGCACCTAGGGTGGAGTAACGCTGGGTACAAGTATAAACTGGGGGAGAGGTAGCTGAAGAAAGGGGTCTGGGGGTGCTGGTCGACAGCAGGCTCAGTGTGAGTCAGCAGTGTGCCCTGGCAGCCAAGGGGGCAAACCACATCCTGGGCTGCATCAAACACAGCACAACCAGCCAGTCAGAGGGGTGATTATCCTGCTGTATTCAGTGCTGGTGCAGCCTCACCTGGCGTGCTGTGTGCATTTCTGGACCCCACAATATAAGAAGGATGTGAAAGTCCTTAAAAGCATCCAGAGGAGAGCAACAAAGCTGGTGAAGGGCTGAAAGACACGTCCCATGGCGAGTGGCTAAGGGCTTTGGGCTTGTATAGTTTGGAGAAAAGGAGGCCCAGGGGCGACCTCATTGCTCTCTGCAGCTTCCTGAGGAGGGGGAGTGGGGAGGGAGGTGCTGAGCTCTTCTCCTGGGTATCTAGGATGCATGGGAATGGTTCAAAGCTGCACCAGAGGAGGTTCAGACTGGACATTCGGAAGCATCTCTTTACCAACACGGTGGTCAAACACTGGAACAGGCTTCCTAGAGAGGCAGTCGATGCCACAAGACTGTCACTGTTTAAGAGGTATTTGGGCAATGCTCCTAATAATATGTTTTAATTTTTGGTCAGCCCTGCAATGGTCAGGCAGTTGGACTAGATGATCACTGTAGGTCCCTTCTGACTGAAACACTCTAGTCTAGTCTATTCTACATTTTGTAGAAAGACACACCAAGGGGCCATATGTAGCTTTATTGGCATGGTGATGCCATGTCAATAAAGCAAGAGACATAGCCAGAAGTGGATAATTCAGAGAAACCCTGAGGGCACTTCCAAACTCAACATTGCAAATGGGGAATGGCACAGCACAGTGCATGTTGCACATGCCGGGACATCCACACATGGAGAAGTGGGTTGTATGGGTTATGTTAAATGTCTAGCAGCAGAACAGCGAAGCATGCTGTGGCAACAAACTCAGGAGTTTTGTCTACCACCAATGTTGCTGTCAGCAATGACTAACAAGTAGGGAAAAGTTTAACAGGGAACATGACATTATAGGATGAAGGAAACAGGGTGAGTGGAAGGATTTCCCAGGATCAGAGCCAAAATCTTTGATGGCTTCTGAGGCAAGATATCCATTTGGAATTGACTGATGTATTTGCATGTGGACAAATAGGAACATTTTACCTATTAAATGCTCTATGTATCAGAGGCTGATCAGGACATTTTTAGAATGAATCTCTTTATCAAATTTTTAGTATCAAATCTTTCAGAAAACAACACTGGTTTATTAGTACTCAGGTTTTTTAATAAAATAGCTGCTTCTATGTCACATTAACCATGTAAATATTTGAATTTAAGCCTAAAAGCACTGAACTAATGGCTACCTGCTGAAATAGAAGCTCTTGTCAAAGAATGAAAAACAAAGCTCTCCATACACTCACACAAAACTGAGCTAGAAACAACTTCTTTTCCTTCACCATGCAGCATACCATAGTCAGTGTGTCTCCTTCTGAAAAAAAGAGAAAAACCACACGTAATATCCTCACATTAAAATTTGTAATTCAATTAAAGCCCTACAAATTTTATGCCTTCTTCCTGTGTGCTCCATCAGCTGGAAGACATAAGACAATTCAGCAAGTGCAGACTTCTTACACCAAAGGAATCAATTCCAAAATGAAGTTGTTCAGGAAAATAAAAAGTTTTGCATTCAATTTTCTCTGATATTACTCCTGTAGAGCCACCTAGAGCACGTCTAATATTGTTAATAGCAATAAGGGGTGTGAGGCGCAGGGCAGGAGGGTAGGGAAAGCAGTTTGCCTGGTACTTCTCTTGTCAGAGAATATTAATCTCTAGTTGTATGCATGAGGTGAGGAAATGATAGTTCTCTGTATGCTACGAATCCAAGACTTGTTTTTAAGCTGTCAAGAAAATCTGGCCAGTTAGAGGAACTACTAAAAGTGTTTGCCACTATGCAGCTTGTGGTACTGGTGGTGGCTGCGGTACTGGTGTTTAGACAGCTGTCATGTGCAGACAGGATCTCCCTATGGAGGGCTTCGAAAGCATGTGCTTCTTTGACCATGCAGGTAACTCAAGCATCTCTTTAAGGATGTCTGCTTCTCTAAATACTTGCTTATAGACTTGGCTTGAACTGTAGACAATATACCTGGCTACATCGCTGACCTCCATGTGATGTAACTCGACATTAAAAGAGGCATTATTTAATGCTTTTTAAAGCACATGATAGACAAAGAAGAGTTTTGTTCCTGTCACTCATCAAATGTATGACTTTGTGCAAGCCAGCTTCCTTGGCATCCATATACCCACAGAGGCTATGATTTACAACAGAGGTTATTCTTAGGTCAAAAAACTGTAACGAAAATAAATCACTATTGCAGTGCCCTATGGGACAATGAAACAAGGGAGATTATAAATAGAGGATATATTTAAATTTAGAATTATACCCTCTTCTCACACTCACAAAGATGATTTTCATACGAATTCAAGCCTATATAGGCTGAAGTGAGGGATTATTGCTGGACTGCTACCATACTTCAAAGAGGAACTTACTCTTGCTGCACCTTATATGAGAGACACATCTGCTAAACATCTGCAATTCATTTTTCTTTTATTCTCAGATCAACGAAATTTGCAACAAATTTGGTTTCCACTGACACTTTGTTAAAGAGAGATGCTTTTACTGATCTTGCCAACATTAATGTTCATGGCAATGCTTGAATTATTCAGGCCTGCTTTACTTAAAAACAACTTATGAAGCTCCATAAATGTATGGAGCTATTAGGAACATATTGTAATACAGCTTGTCTGACTTGAAGACCTAACCCTATTAAATGAGATCACTAACAACAAAATCAGGTATATAAATACAGTCTTAATTTTTGCAGATGTGAAATTATCTTGATGCTTTTCTGCATATGAGTAGTTTCCCAAACCAGGATCTCTCTACAGCGGTAGAGTTGATGGGAAGATTTTTCTCCTCATAAAAGTTCTATACCAAGGGACAGGACTGAACACAAAAATGTATGGATTTTCTGACAAGAAAATTAACTTGTAAAAAATTATCCTCTTGGTTTGGTTTTCCTCAGCAAATTTTGCAGAATTCTTTAAATCCAATCTGCTGTCTGTAAAACCAATTTAAAAATTCATACGTGTATGTGTTTGTATTACAACCACAAACATTTTAAATTACTAAAAAACAGTTATATAGCAAGAAAGAAATAGACAATAATTTTTCTCATGGATGTTTAGAAGTGTGCACCAGTTTGTTACTGGATGAGCGAGCATAAGGAACATCTAAGGGTGAGACCTTTACCCTTTGTACAGAAGCTGGTGGAGAATCAAAAAAGATGATATCAGGGAAGAGTTTTCAGGAATCAAGAAAGCTGTACAGAATATAGAGCCATAGCCAGTGAAGATAGGAAAACACTGATTAAAGTTACCATAAAAGCATTCCCTTTTTCAGTTAGTTACAAAAGAAAGGCGAAGCTTTTTGTCTTTTACATTGCATTCTAAATTCTTCAGCTACATTTTCACCACAATTATCTAACTTCATTTTGCATGAGGTTTCCCATTTGGTCTACGTGCAAATCTAAATCTTCATGGCACAGATCTATAGTGCAAATTGGCTTCTGCTCCCTCTGTTTAGCAAGAACTACAGGAACAGGTTTGTAGGATGAAACATCACTGAGACCTTGACATCCATACTGCATGTTTCAAGGGTTATCTCAGACCGCTTTCAAAACTTCAGGTTTGTTTCATCCAAGAAGAACCCAGTTCACGTTCTCTGAGATTTTTTGGCAAAGTGAACCAAAGCATGATACGTGGGAATGACTGGAAAATTTGCTCCATAAACGCACTGGCAATCCAGCCTAAAATAACAATATAGACATGCCTTTAATCTGTCAGAGGATGGGTGATCATTGCCTGCCCTCTATGTTGGCCAGCACTGTTTGTAGAAAGGGGACCTTCACTAATGTGAAAATAAGCCACATGGTTTCTCATTGGATCCCATACATGAAATGAAACCTGAAAATCTGGAAAGGTACTTTTAGGGGAAAAAAATCTAACCAAATATTTGCAAACCTTGTTATTCCATTGTATTTTAAAGATGACTCTAGGAATTTATTGACTACCTTCGATAATTTGTTCATACCAGCCATGACACACACACACACACACATACTCGATCACTATCTGTATTTTAAGCATCTGTACCAAGGAAAGAATTAACCTCACAATTTGGCAGGTAATGATTTGAAAATTATCAATGAACATAGTTTTAATATTTTCCATAAAAATTAGCTCTACATTTTTATGCACTTTTTCTTTCTTCCTCATAGACAATAACAAGCTTCTGCAGGTGATAATTTTTCATTTCTCATGAGCACCTTCTCATTTCTTTGTTGGTTTTTTTTTCATTATTAATTTGAAATATCATAACAAGCCATTCACCAACTTAGACTTCTAAATTAAGACTTGATCTTTGATCTACTGTACTATGTACATCATTAAATGGTTGCATTATGTCCTCATTGGAAATTTTATTCTTTATCCTAAAAAATAAGTTTTCTATCTGTTGTGCAAAGTCTAAATTTAGTTTCTGTGCTTTTCAGGGCATTAAAAAATGAGGAGCAAATTCCATCTTAAGTTCTGTTACAAGTTATATGCAAATTTTCAGTAATATAAAAAAATAATGTAAACAGCTCTGGCACCAAAAGAAAAATCTAATCTTTTTCTCAATTACTTTTCCAGACTTCAAGTGTAGTTTTGTCCCAGTTGCTTACAGGGTTCTTTGGTTTGATGACTTAGCAGCCTACAACTTCTAAAATGGAAGCATTCAGGAGTGAATGTGTGAGTGGCTGAGGGCATGAGGATGTGCATCGCTGGAAGAACACGAACTTGAAGTAATATTTTGAAGCTCTGAACAAAACAGACACAGTGTAAAGGAATACGTATGAAATTTGTATGTGATAAATACAACTACACATAGATGTCACCAAATTAAACTCTGAGAGATCCAAGAGCTACGTTATATATATATTTAGGTGCTCATCACACCCTCAAATAACACTCAGCCCACAGAGCAGTAGTGAAAAGGGAGTTGAACAGTCAGAATGGAGCAGTAGGACTTGAAAACGTTTTGTTCCTGCTTTTCTAATGATAGGAGATTCTCACTGATGAGAGCTGAAATAAGAATTGCAGAATCGGTCTTTACCTTAAAATCACCCTCATCAGAAAACTAAACACCCTGTCTTCTCTCTTGTCAGGGAACTTTACTCATAGTCATTGACAGAACTGAAAGCCAGAAGCCTTATTAGACCTAGAGACTGAAAAATTGGCTTATTTTAATTTGTCTTAAAGCCCAGAGCTGTCAGCAAGTACTTCACTGTCTGAAGTGGTAGCCTTAGGACATCTTTTGTCTGGACAGTTAGTAGGATGTGCATGTAACAGGAAGGATGTACGTGTACCTCAGGAATACACAGTACACTCCTTATCTTGGATTATATAAACCTTATTGTTTAAAACAATCTGAGAGCTATATGCAATCTGAATTAACGTGCCTCAGTGAGGTAATTTGTTCCTTACCTAAATTTGCAATTGAAACGTGGGAAGATAATAGAATTGCTAAAGCTTTTCTTGGAGAAAAATAAAATAGAAATATAATTTTAAAATGTTTCTACCAGGCCCTTTAAATGATAGTTAAAAGATTTTTTTGAGTTCCAGATGACATTTAGAGGTTGCACATTCACTAGTGGCTCTAGACCTCTTTAGGTTTTCTCAGGTTACAAAGCAGAGCCATCCCCTGAAGATTCCTTTTTTTTCTATGTGGTTTTCAAGGCATCTGATACAAAATTCTCTACGATTTTTCTGTTCTGAAAGTCTTTGTTTAGAAGAGATAGGAGTGATAGGTTTCTTTCAACTGGATTTTGAAAGATCTGTAATAAGTATGGTCTTCACTATGCTGAAACTGACTAACAGAAACAGCTAACGTAGATCACACACAGCCTGGGAGTGCAGAGCACCTGCGGCTCCATTCCTGCTATGTTGAATAGACTGGGAGAGTTCTGCACTCTGGGTCCAGTTTAGACTATATCCAGACTCCTGTCCCCCTCTGGAAATAGAGTAATTAATTCTGGATCTTTTCTTTGCATAATACTCAGGAAGCTAAACCATACTCATTGTGCTGCCTTTCTTTTGCATGATTGACACATGATGATAGGACTTACTCAGGAAAAGGTTCAAAGCTGCAGACCATGGCTTGGTGGGGCCTCAGTGAGATGAACAGCTTGAGAACAGGGCAGGCCACCTGTGGGATCTGCTGTGAACTCTTCGTGTGGTAGCTGAGGTCCTGTGTAAGTAGGGGTATAGAAGAGACAAACATCTGGAGGGAGCCTGACTCTGTTGTTCACTTTCTTGGATGTATTTGAGGATCATTATACCTTCTCTCAGTGCTGCTTATGCATTTTACCTGCTGAGTGTGCAATGTGAAGAGGAGGATTTAGCCTCTAGCAGCAGAATGCTGTTGCCATAGGGCCACAGGGCCTCGAGATATCCATCTCTAACACAACTATTTCCTATGTTCAGACCCTTCTTCTGGGTCGTTTCATTAATAGTATGCCATATATAGTATAGCCAACTACAAAATCTATGCATTCAATTGTTCCACACATATATTTTTATAACTCACTAATCCATCACAGAAAAAGAGGAATTTGCAAAAATATCTTGTAGTGATGACAAAAAGATTGGACAGACATATGTATAGACAGACACTGGAAGGAGTATCTAGGACTTTATGCAAAAATTCTGATGTCCATCTCAGAAAAATTGTATTCTACTCAAAACTAGTTAAAAAATCTCCACTACATGAGGTGACACATATCATCACCACTCAAATGCAATTCTAGTCCTTGCTTTTAAATGTACACTGGCACCTGCTTCTTAGAAACCCTTTACAAAAAGTTTTGCAGTATTCTGTAAATATTCAAAGGACATAATTTATCCAAGTAGTAGTAGAAGTCTATACAATAGTTCTTTTCTGGTGCATAACATATTTGCATATACTCATTATTCTGAAAGAGCTGATTTATACTTTCAAAATATTTAGCACACTTAACTACATTCAAAGTGATAGTCCCTTGTAAAACTGTGGATCTTTCTTGCAAACAGCATGTCTTAGGCAAAGTATAGTTCTGAAATAATGTTAGCTTACGTTATAACAAGAATCCTATCTGAGACTGCCAACATGTAAAAGCTAATAGTTATGGAGTTGAAACACAGTAGAGTGTCTTCCTTAGTGTCTAATATGACCTTGTAATCCTTGACTTTGGAAGCACAGATTTCAAAACAGATAGCCATCCTTCAGCAGCATTAACTGGAAGGAAATATTCCCCAGGCAACAACTGAAATCCTGTACCCTTTACATCCCAGTCACACTTCTTTCTTCTCAATTAGTATCTAAATTTCAACACAATATAACAAAACCAGCAACCTTGGGTTGTTTTTTTTTTGTGTGTGTATGTGTGTGCATATACATCAATATGTATGATAGGAAAAATATTATTGTAAGATTAACTTTTGCTAGCAATTGTGATGTGTCACACTTGTGTATTGCTTTCAACAATGCAAAATTTCCTAATAACTCCACCTCCAGAGAAAAAGATTATCTCACTTCTAAAAACATTGAGACCACTGGGCTTTATGCAACACACCTCAACAACCAGCAGACCTGGCCCTTCTTGCAACTAATCATTTATAGCATATCAGCAAGCCTAAAGAGCACTCTTGATGCCATCATTTTTCATCCTTGGCTTTACATTCATTTTGCTATAGAGGAAAAGCTCAGTCTCTTACTTGTGCTCCGCTATACTACTGAGAAGAAGCTGGTACGTGATGGGTATCCAGGATACAAAGACATTGTAGACAAAAATCACAGGTTATTTTAGTTCTGTTGACCTGTATATTTCTTGAGGCATCTTCCCCTTTTTAAGGATTTCCTTGGATTTTGTCATCCACCCCTTAGGGGTTTTTTCCAGTCAAAAGATAAATAGCATAGTACAGCAGGGTTCTCCTATCACAGAGTTGCATTTCTGTCAAGACTTAAGTATTTGTCTCATCAATACAGCATACAGGGAACACGGAGAAAAGTTAATCTGAGTAGAGGGCTTTGAAACTGAGATTTTTCTTGGAGTGAAATTCAGATAAAAGACACATTTAACCACCTAGTAGTAGCTGCTTCAGGAAAGAAAAATTTCTGACAGGGCAGGAGTAGAAAGACAGACTACTCCTATCAGTCTATTCTTATTTGGGAGTACCCAAATGAATGCCTGTGAGAAACCCAAGTATGCCTCATGTCTTGGACAAAAGTCCATATAATCTGTTTAGATATGGAGAAATTACTTCGCTCATTTAGTGGTTTCTCTGGTGTTTCTTTTAATCCATATTCCATGGCACCCTGAAAATATCCTATGAAATAAAAATGGTTTAGAAAGCAGAGACCATAATCAGGTTTTGTTCACATAGCTTCTATAACATATAAATTACTGTAATGCATGAAAAATATACTCTGAAAATGGAAAGATTAAGGAGAGAAGACTTCTCTTTCTAAACCGGGCCCATGCAAATGGGGTTTTCCTTTTCTTTCTAACTACTTTATATCTAGACTTTGGATGCTGAGGCTGAAGCCTGCAACAAACTTAAAACATTACAAAGTGAAATAAATGGGTCTCTTCCAAATGAATCCCAGATGATGCCAAGTGAAGGAAGATTTATGTATATGTTGTATAAATATTTAATGATATGGCCAAAAACCTACTGCCACTTAGCAAAAAGACATTTATCATTCCTCTGAAATATGACTTTTTAGCCAATAAGACTAAAGTATGTTAATGACCTCGAGTGAATTGTGTTGCTACTCATTAAACATTTTTTGACTTCTGATTGGCTGAGTCATCTCTGAGCTCATAGTCCCATCATCAGCCAGAAGTTATTCCTACAGAATAGTTGAGAGAAAGGTCTGAAGCATTTTTTTAAAATATCCATAAAATGTACTGTAGATGTGAAACAGAACAAAGATATATATTGTGTGTGAATATCAGAAAAGCTGTTCTATGAAATTTTGACAAAAGTAGAAAATGTTTCATATAGCTACGGGGGACCTTACAGAGAACACTCCAAGACTAAAGTTTTAAGAAAATTTCCACATCTGTTTAAAAAGTCTGGTTTTTACTGACCTGGCTGTAGTCCTTATAACATGTTGAACTGTTGATAAATGTTCTTTCCGTTAAGTGTTTTATTTCAATGTCTTTTCAGGTCCACTGAAATCTGTAAATAATGGATAAGCCTCCAAATGGAAAAAAAATATGTGTCTATTCAGTTAAATCCATGCTGTTGGAGTGGTCCATACAGTGGACTTTGAACTGCTACTTAGAGCTGAAGTTATTTCTAGTAATTCAGCTGGTTCCTCAAAAGCTAAATCATGCCAAAGTCCCATACCTTTACTGACTTTGTTTTATTGGGGTACATATTCAAAACACCTGGCGAAGCAGAGAGAAGAAGTCTCACATTTCCTATCCTCTGAAATATCAGTGCAAATACATCAGCCCCAGCACAGCAAATCACCACTGGAGATAGATGGGTGACTATGCATTATTTATGTGCTTGGTGGGATTGAGTCCACCAGGTCCACTGACACAGCTTGCTGTACACAGTGTCTTGTTCAGGATGCTGCATTCTCCTCCTTGACCATTTTCACATCCTACATGACAGACAGCATCAGAAAATTTGGTCCAGGGAAACCCAAGTAATTAATAGAGCGCTACTGGAATTTCACAGACTTGGATCTTCTCAGTCCTGAGCAGCAGGTTTTGTTAATTTATTTCTACAACACAGACGTTTGTCAAAAGAAGTATTAACCACAGGTGACATCTTAATATGCCATATGATTCCATGGTCTGTCCTTCATAAAGGTCTACTTTCTTCTGTTAACTTTCCAGCTCACTGCCATTCAGACAATAGATTGGCTGGTAAGTTGTCGCAAACACTCGGGACATTAACAAATTCTAATTGGCTATGTAATAGGAGCAGACAGCATGTACAATGTTAAACCACTTCTGAACCACCTATTTTCTGTATGCAAATCAGACAGAAACAAATGTTTGGCCCCAGCTGGGTGAAATGTCCCATTTAGAATTCTTTTCCTCTTCTTTGTTCTTTGATGTTCTGCAAATGAGCTTTAGAACTCCGCTCTTCACACAATTCAATTTTACAGGCCCATTATCTGAGATATAATGTGGAGGTTAAATATATCAGGGCAGCCATTATGTGAAAATAATTAACAGTAATGAATAATGCACTAATTCTACTGATGAGAGATGGTTATATGTGTAATGAAGTGTTGGGGCAGCCCTGACAAATGAAATTAAAATATTTAAACACTGTTTTATGATATTACTTTGCTCATATAATTTCCTTTACCTACAATGAGCCACTTCGATTATCGTCATTATCTTGACAGCTCTGAAGGATGAAATAGTGCAGGTTAATGTGACAGCGATTAGTCAGAGAGAAAATCCATCACATAAAGCAGAACAGAGTGAGGGAGAAAGGTCTCTGTACTTTCCCGTTTCAAACATGAGAAGAATGATACTATCAACATCACTTCAATATTAAATGGATAGAATTATCTTGTCATTCATTTACAGCCTCTGAATAACTACCTATTTGTACCTGCAAAGGAAAGGTCAGCCTTTCTTAATCATCCATAAAAATATGTTGATGGATTCCTTATATCAATAATGATGGCAGAAACAGAGACAAGAAACAAGCTAGGAAATTTAAAAGGAAAGCACTCTAGGTTTTGTATTCAAACATTTTCATGGGTTTGTATTTTTAAGTTTTGCTTCACATGCTGGTGTAATCTTCAAAAAATACACAGTATGAAATAAAGTGAGACCACTGGCATATATTTTGTGGAAGTTACTTCAAATGCTGTTTAAATAACAAAAGAGACTGCCTATTGCACAGCTATTCCTCATACGGTTGTGGGGTTTTTGGTATGACTTGCCTACGAATACCCACAAAACCTAAAACCATTCAGATCTAGGTGCCAAAAGTTATACTAAAGTCAGACTTAACATTTTAGTCACTTTATTTTCAAAAGTACTGAGCGCATGTTGCTTCTAGATAGACCAATAGACCAGCAGACCAGGCTGTTGGAAATAAGTTGAGCTTTATGGGTCAGGCAGCCAGGTAGGAGGCACACGGGCAGTTAGGTACTCACACCAAGGATCCTCTGAAGACACGTAAGTAGAAAGATGTCCAATCTATCTTGGGGAGAAGTGCAAAGGAGCACATGGAGATCAGTCACTTAAACTGAGGCATGCATGCCCAGAGCACCAAGACATCCAAAAAAACCAGCTGGTTTTCCTTTCCTAGATTAGGAACACTTTTGTCACTCCAATGATTAACACATTCAGTTGGGATGCTGTTTCACAGTCCTTGCTCAGATAGAGAACAGCAGAGACCTGAATCCCTTATTCTCAATTGAAACCCAAGATTTAATTTTTCATGCACTCCTTTGTAGAAGCACAGAGAAACACCAGCTCTCACTAGCACAGCATTTCCCTCAGTTGCAACCCATTTGATTTGATTTCTTTCTGTAAAATGATTGGCCATCGGTTTCTCATTTGAGGGGAATTACACTGGCTTCAGAGACAGGTGAACAAAGAAGGTGTAGTATGGTACATAGAGGAATCCCGCTTCTGAAGTGCCACATAAGGGTCTCAGAGGCACCTGCCTAAAGAGCCATTTAAACTGTTAATGGCATCTTTGGCCATTGCAGAAAAATTAGTGGTTAGGGCACTCAGGACCCTGACTAAGTGGCATCTGAACAGTGGGTTCTCTTAACATGAATGGTGACTTTGACAGTCATAACATTTTATTTAGGTGTCTAAATACAGCTTTTACAACTCTAACTTTTGCCATCTGCCCTGAAAAAATGTGAACTTACAAACAAACAAAACCGTGTAAATTTAGCAAAGGGATGCCTTTCCTGTTCATGCAAACCATTATAATTGCAGTTTTTCTTACTGTATTATTATTGTTATTAATGTTATTCCTGTTGTTGATCATGTATTATGGTAGGGTGCGCACAAAAAAAGTGAGAGGTGTTCCTTCACTTTCTAAGTGTGTCCAGTGTTTTAAGCATTCACAGATAGAAAATAGCAGATAATCCATGTGCTGAAGATCTTGCAATTTAAGTAGAAAGAGCAGATAAAAACTGTGTGTACACCAATTTTACTCAAGTGGCATGAACACCACGGTGGCAGAAAATGTTATATGTTAGCTCCACAATGCAATGATGATAGTGGGAGGAAGGTGTTATGCAGGAGTGCAGGATATGCCAGTATTGCTCATCATCCTGCAAGGCTGCAATCATGCCTTGAAGGCAGAGCCCTTATTGAGACAGCACAGAGATCCAGTGCCTCAGAGGAAGCTTCTGAAAATGAACTTTACTTGGTATAGAATAGTGTGGCAACACTTTGTGTGCACAAAAAGGCTTGAAAGATTAAGTACACACAACATAACAAATCCTGTTGTTTTAATCTGAATGCAGTGGAAACTTATGTCTCTGTCATACTCAGGTAAGAACCTGACCTAAAGCTATGCTGAGACGTAGAAGTGGTCATTCACAACTTACTGTTGTCCAGGACAGTTTGCAGTGTCTCTATGCAGAGCAATTGAACCACTACAGAAAACAGATCTGAAAGGTGAGCAAGTCACAGATCCTACTCCCAACTGCAGCTGGTTAAAACAGAGCAAGCAAGAGGTTTTAAAACTGAGGAATACAGACAATAAAAAGAGTAATACGTCAACAAATTAAAAGGGTCATTTTCAACATGTTTCCTCTTACAGAGTATCAGCCCCATTGAATTGAATGAGAGTGCACACAGCACAAGTCAGGATGAGCAGGGAGGGCACAGTCCCTCACCGTGGATGGCCAGTGACCCTACAGTACTGCTTCTCACAGAAACCAGGTCTGTTTCTGTGCAGTTCAGGATTGTGTGTTAGGGAAACTAGCATACGCAAGCCCAGAATAAAATCTCTTGTCTGCAAACTGAGGTCCATACAAGAGATGCATAAGGGACCTTTTGAGCTAATAAGCTTGTAAAAAACTCATTCAAATTTCAGCAGTTCTTTCATTTTGCTACTTTTAAAATACAATTTACTTCATTTATCGGACAATGAAGTGCTCTGTAATAAATCTAACATTAAAAAATCATTTCCAGCAAATTACTCCAATAAAATCAATGAAGGTCAGGCTAAACTGTAGAAACAAATAAATTACCTGCTATTGATAGGGTAGGCAGACTTAATTGTCATTTAGAAAGGCTAAAAGGGATAAAGAAATCTAATAGAAGGGACACATTTATACAGCAAAAAATGAGAAAACAGCAAAGTTTTACCCTGACAGCTCCCATCCATAGGATTGACTTGGTCCCTGAGCAGCACAGGCAGTTGTTTTTACTCTCAGTAGGACACTGGTATGTGCTTTGGATCTGTCAATATTTACCTGCTTCTGTGTTGCCTTCTGATCTTTTTACCTTTCATATATTGAAACCCCCAAACAGGATTTCTGGTAATAGGAAATGAAGAATTGATAGAATTGAACAATCCCATCCTTAGATTTTTTCAGCCAGGTTAAAAGCAGTTTGACCCAGTTCAGGCTTTGCAGTACTTCTAACTATTAAAGAAATATAAAGCTGGGCATTTGCTAGTGGGATTTGCCATTCTCTGATAACAAAGTGATGATTTTATACTTAAAATTCTCTTTTTAGGACAACTTTCTATTTATTTATTTTAAAGGCTGTCCAGCTGTTGCTGTGAGGAATCTAAAAATGGCCTTAACCTGATGTATTTCCACTGCGGCAGTGAACCCTCTCAGTTTTCAACATTTTTATTTGAAAATAACTTTAGGGGGTTTTATGCCTGTGTTTACACCTCGTAATGGGGGAAAACAAAAGAAGACCAAAATGTTGGAATGTCCATATGTTCAATGTTCAATGGTCCCTGAACTCTTGTGGGAGGAAATTTAATCTCCTTGAAGATGGGAATCCTGGCCTGGACTGCAGATCAGTGCTATATCCAGTGACACAACTGGATATAAGGGCTTATTCATCAGGGAAGGCTTTAAACATTCCTGTGATGAATATAAAATTATCTGGGAGTGAGCCATTTCCCACATTTTGCAGAACTGAACCCCTGCTTTCTTGGTTTGGAGGCTCCGATGACCTCAAAAGAGCAGACGACCTTATAGTCATCAGTTTTGCATATCAACACATCTAACAGGAAAGGAATTTCTACTGTGGTTATTCTAAAAATAAAACAACCAACCAACCGCAAAGTTAATTTAAATTTGAGTAATACTTAGCTACAATGGGGAAAGCAAAAACCAGCAAATGTCAGACATGACCAAATACAATGAAAAGTAAAGGCTTTATGGCTGCAGCTATTTGGTCCAGACATGAGTGCGATAACACTAACATGTGACTGCTGCAATGTTTGCAGTGACTAATAGAATTAAACCTTCATCTATTGGCAGATTACCGGAGTATCAAAGTGGGCTGGACACATCTTTGGTACAAATTACTCCTGGAAACACCATAAATTGTGGCCACATGAAGAACAGGAAATCTAGAAACCGTGGCAGAGGATGCTCAGGACCCAGTGAACACAGAAAAATCCTTAGGAAGGAGGCACACCTGGTTCTTTGCACTATTGAAGCAACCTGTTACAGTCACATGTTAATGTGACATATGGCCAGCCTCTGAATAGACATCTAAAGACTTGGAAATATCATTTTTTTTTTCTTTTTTGGAGTCACAGAACCGTTTCCCTCACCCTTAGCTGTTTGCGCATCTGTTTTTCTGCAACAACGCATGGATTCAATGACAATGTAAGTTTCCTTGTCTCAGGGAATTCTATTAATGTCATCTCTTCAGCAGCAAATTCTGAACCATTGAACCAATAATAAACAGATGTCTGCTGCTTGTTTGTATTTCCCCTAGAAAAAAAATAATTTTCTCAGATTACAATTTCTTTGTTTTCTTTCTTTTCTTCAAATTAATTAACATTTAGGATGTACTAACATAGTACACATTAACATAGAGTGTTATAACTGTTATGAACTATGCTGCATGCTGCAGCAGAGAACAAGGACATTTAGAGTACCTATTTCTCCCTGACCATTGTGACCACATCAGTTCTCCTGTAAGACTAATCAGAGATAACTGAACAGTGCTAAAATCTTCTATGAGGTCTGCTAGCCCAGAGTCTTCAGATCAAATGCTGTAGTTGTCATCCTTCCTTTACTGAGCGTTTTTCTTTCTCTTGCTTTTAAAGAAGTATTGCAAGACAGAAACTTCAGCTCAGTACTGTCACAAATGGTCAGGCAAGGGTTTTGTCCAGCATTAGTCTGGGCAGTCCACTCACCTGTGTGGACTCCAGCCTTCATCTTTAGTTGGGTACAGATATATAGTTAAATATATATACATACACATTTATTTCTGTATTCTCCACTGCTTTCTATAGTCTTTCTTGGGTGGTTGGAGATTTCTTATAGCAAAGTTATTTAGGACTAGCTGATAAAATTCACAGCTCAATTTGTTGCCATAAACCATTGTGCTTGCAAAGGGCCAAGGGGTTGCCAGGGTACCACTATCAACAGTATCTGCATAGGCTTAATCTGGAAGCCAGCAGTAACATAAGCTACTGACCTATTTGTTGGGGTTCCTATGACCCTGTTAGAGGGCAAAAGTTCTGCTACACCTGGCCATACCTCTCAGCCAGGACCATTCCTGTTGCATGAAGCCCTTTACCTGCGCACTTGCACTGGAAACAGCTGCCTTTGTACTGGAAGGGAATCAAGAGAATTTGAAGCAGGTGAAAACAAGGGAGGATGGGGATGTATTTTGTCCCTAATTCCTTCCTTCCCCTGTATAAGTTCACAGAATAATTTATATTTACAGTACCACTACAAGTTATCTGGCCCAGCCCCTCTCTCAGAGCACTGCCAGCTTTAAAGTTACAGCAGGTTACTCATGGCTCTTTTCCAGGCAAGTTTTGAGTATCTCCAAGGATGCAGATTACACAAGCTCATAGTGAAGAATATCTTCCTTATAAGTAACTGGAATTTCCTTTGATGTGCCTTTTCCTTGACTCTGCCAAGCAATACCTTTACTCCAAACATAGACTCACAAGCCCCAAATAAAGGGATCAAAAAAGGATCGGGATCAAAATGGGAGACATAATATGGTTACATATGTGGAACTATGTGACAGTCAGTGCTGAGTAGTTCATTACAGTACATTGATACAAGACAATTTGCATAGATTCAAAACAGAGCTGCTAATGATCTTCATTTGCAATATTATATGTATTTTGGACAGTGTCAGCTCAGTTATCAAATACTCATTCTCTGTGGTACCTTAGATCCTAAATACTTAGTCATTTTGGATACAGTTTATCAACAGGAAATATTTTACATGCATTTTAATCACTTTCAGAGAAATACAGGAAGGTCTGGGTTTCACTTAAGCTAAGCTAAGCTAAGTATTGGTCTTTGAGATTTAAAGTAGGATGAAGTTTTCTAAGATAATATATGTAAACCATGACACCTAAAGAGGTAGATTGTATATGTATGTTTATTCATATACATTTCAGATATATTTAAATGTATATATTTCTATATATGTATATCAATTACCATTATTATAGTTCTGAATTAACTCACAAAGCCTTTAAAGCCTATGAAGTAGAACTGTTTTTCTTAGTTTCATTTGACAGACAGAATTGTGAGACAGATATGTGAGAATGCAAGAAAGCACTTCTTTACTGTAAGGATGGTCGAACACTGGCACAGGTTCCCCAGGGATGTTGTGAAGTATCCATCTGTAAAGACACTCACAACCTGACTGGACACAGTCTTGAGCGACCTGGTCTAAGTGACCCTGTTTGAGCAGGGGGTTTGGACTAGATGTTCTTGTGAGCTCCCTTCCAACCTAAATGATTGTGCAATTCTGTGATTCTGCTTCTCACTAGTGTTTTCAAGGTCAGAGATGGTACCTCACCAATACTAGTCAGAAAAATTGGCTGGGGTTTCTTCCTAAGAGTTCCCCAGTGTCACCTGCTACAAAGACAAATGAAATTCATGTGGCTCAGGCTCAGTTTAGGCTGCCTATCCAAGAACTGGAGGCATTCGGGTTTGAAGTCATGCCATCTTAATTTATAAGTGACTTATAGAGGTGCTTCAGAGTCAGTAGTATATAAAAGGTACTTTCAGGCCTTCATACATGTCCTGGTTTCGGCTGGGATGGAGTTAATTTTCTTAGCAGCTAGTGCAGTGCTGTGTTTTGGCTTTCCAATTCTCCTCCCCATCCCTGTGGGTGAGGGGGGAATGAGCAAGCGGCTGCATGGTACTTAGTTACCAGCTGGGGTTAAACCATGGCATACATCAATAAGTTTCATTGCTGGCATTAGAATAAAATTAATTACGCTGATTTATTTCCACATATGGGAAGCCTACAGTGACGATCTCATATGCATGTATCTCTGTGGTAGATACCTATCTCTGATCAGACAAATCCCATCAACGAACGTGCTTGACTTCATGGAGATTCCATGATGCTACAGCCTAAATAAAGACAAGTATAGCCCTAGTGACTAGTTCTTGAAATTGTTGTACTCAATGTCTTAAGAGCAAACCGTCATATGGTCTGTTAGCCCATGGAAAGCTGTTCCTCTTGAGTCAGCAGCGGGGAAGATATAGGTGCTGAAGAAGTTCTACAGAAAAGAATGGTAAGAAAAGATGAAAAGGTGGTAACCAGACAAATGTCCCAGTGCTCTGTCCCATTGCCCTGTCTGTTTTCCCAGGAAGACTCTGCTATATATTCATCTAAAATTTGCCCTTCAGTTGGCCTCTGACATTTGAATCTAAGTCCAAATATGTAAAAAACATGCAAAGAATATGTTTTTCACACAGTGGGAAAGAAGAGGTAGATGTAATGGAGGAATCCTCCAACAAAGGAACAGGCAAAGCCTCACATACTTTACTTTTTGGTCAGTGAACAAGCATGAATGTACGCTTCAGACAAACAGCTCAGGGATGCTATCTTCTGCTCTGCAGCAGGGGTTGTGAGATAATTCACAGAGTACTTTGGTGAGTGGGCTGGGCAAGGTGAGCACCTGAGAGTATTCTAGAGCTGTCATGGTATGAGGGACAGATAAGGTGTTACGGTGAAAGTGTCACCTGGACAGAAGATTATTGTAGTAGAAAGGTATGGGGTACACAGGAGACAATCCAATGGAAAATAAACTCATTAGTTCCATTATTGACGGAACAATATGTTTTCTTTTATGTGTGTATGTTTGGAGTGGAGACTCTTTGATTTTACTAAAAGTATGTTCTACTAGAGCAGAAAGTTGTTCCCACAGTGAATTAGTGAAGCACTTTACAAATACGCTTGCCCCATGGGCCCACCAAAAGCATTGAGTTCACTCCAAGAGGTCAAAAATACCAGCAGTGCAATAAAATTTGCTGTACAAGGAGGAATAGTGTGTGTATTGATTTGTGCACTACGTGCCAATACCATTGTGATCAGTAAAAACAGCAGACACCTCTTTAGCAACAGGCAAATGCCTTCCATTTGCTAAACGTGAATAACCAATACCACTTTACCCCTGTGACCTGTGGTATAATCCCTCTGGCCAGCCAACCTAGTGGTGAGGTCGGTCCTCTAAACAGTGCACTGCTTAAAGAGAAATGAGCTGCAGGGACTATTGCAGCAAAAACAAACCACGGGAATCATCTGCTCCTCCTTCATAAGACAGACTTTTCTCAGTCCCGGCAAAGACTTTCTCTGCAGCCGCTCTTTCTTACTTTTCCAGAGGTGAATGACTGTGGTGAGAGAAACTGACTGATTTTCCCTTTTTCAGGGTGAAAGAGGATATATCTAAAAACATTTAATGAAATAAAGACATTTTTACCATCCTGATGAACAGAAGGGAGGATATTGTTTCCATCTGGCTCTACGTGTCAACTATGTAGGTGTTTACAAAGAAGTGTCTGAATTATTCTAGGGTATTTCTCATCTGACCTAAGCTAGATATCTACTTTAGGATGAAATGAATCTCACGCTGGAAGTGTCTTTTTTCTTTCTTTCCATTGGCTTTAGGAAGAACTTTTCAGGTGCAGGTATCTGTGGTTGGTTAGATGAATCCTGTCCAAGTTCCTTTGCCAAACTGAACTTGCTGTCTGTCTGTCCGACTGTCGCTCACCTTCTATATCAGCTATTAACAGATATTAAAAAATAAATAACATTTGGGGAAGTACTTATCATTATTCACATACATCAGTGCCATTTTAGTATTTTCAGTTATTCTTTGCTGTGGTAGCTCCTAATAACATTTTCCCATGTAGTTAGGTTAAATACTGTAGAAACAGAAATTAAACTTCAAACATGAGTTTTCTTTACAGTAGCATTGGAGTATTATTAAGGGGGAAAACAGCAAGTATTAAACAGATTTGCTGATCTGACAGTCATGTTAAAGGTGAAATATATTGTGCACATACCTTTAATCAGAAAACTAAACATTTTAAGAGTTCATTTGTTCTAAGGTTCCAGATAACAGAATGACTAATTACACAGATAAGTAGGATCTGTTCTTTCACATATCATACTTGCACCAGAAAACAGGACCATAGCAATAAGATCTGTTGTAAAATAGCCGTGCTGAGACGAAAGAATTTCCAAAATCTGGAACAAAATCAATAGGCGAAATCAATGCATTATGTTATAAACAGTAATTTGACTTCATAATTGTTCCTTACTCATATTCAGTAGAATAGCATTGTATTTTCAGTTCTACTGCTAGGGAAAAATCTTGATATAAGAGATAAATTCTTATGTATATTTGGCAATGGAAAATGTGGACTGCAGGGACAACTGAAATACCTCTTCTAAACCAGTGCAAGAAATCAATAGAAAAGAAAATCATTGTCTGATAGGTGTGACTGCAATGGCATAAATTATTTTAATGTCATGGATATCTCTCTTACTCCTTTGCATTTTCAAGGCTGCATTGGATAAAAATAACATTTTTACTGCTTTGCACCAAAGGTCTGAAGTTCCTACACTAATTCAAACAATGACAAATCAGGTACAAAGTAGGCTTAGATGAATAATTCATTACAAAACAATGTATATAATGAATTTAACTTTTTTATTTGTTTGTTTAACCAAGGTTCTCAAACATATCACAAGTATTTGTCAGTTGATCCAATTTTGAATTTATTTACTACTACTAAAACAGCAATGCAGGTTTTCAGGGGTGATTGGTGAATGAGGAATATGTCATTTCTGTACTCTAAGCAAATAACTCCATTTTAAAGACTAGTTTTTACAATAAGAAGTGAAAACGGAACAGGAGTTTTCTTTGCAAAACTGTATGAGAACAAATTTCTGAAATGAATGTTTATGAAAGATTTATTTTAAAATTTCCTAAAAGGTGTTAGGCATGTGAGTTTAACTTTCACCGTCCTCTAGCATTCATGAGAGATCAACTTAATCATTCAAACAAACCAGAAAAGACAAATATGACAATCTAAATGTCTTCTGAATTTAGAGTATGTATTTCAGAATATTATTTATGAAATTTATGTAGTGGGTATGGTATTTATGCAGTATATGATGCAAAAGTAACAGATTATCTGTATATTATTATAAACAATTCAGTTGAGAGAACATGTCAGTATTATTATTTTACAAAATATGTCAAATGTGTTTTGGTAATGTTAAGATAACAGTGTACACAGCTATACAGTTATATAGCAGATATGTATCATTATAATACCACTTCTGATTATGATGAATTTGCATCACAGTTTTAAATTTCCAAGACTGTGTCTTGCTTTTTTACTGTGTTGCTCCCCAGAGGAAAGAACAATTTGCCAATAACAAATCAAATTGGTACTCCTGAATACATTTTGTCTTTGTGGTACCTGTAATTTTATAATATTTCATCTATATAGAGTGCATACTCTCTTTTCCTTTATGGAAATAAGTGTTCAACCAGAGATCTGGCAGCCAGGACAGCATTGCTGTTCTTAAAATGTTATTGTCATTCTCATGACAGTTTTTCTTAAAGCCCCAGTTTCAGAAGTCATTAGATGGAAATCTTGATTTTCCTTTTCTAAAAATAAATATTCTCCCAATTATACATTTGTATAGAAAACTTTGAGACTCTTGAAGGTTCAAAAACCAAGTAGGCAAAGAAAAAGAAAATACATGTGTCATTTTGTTCTGATTTTACTAAGTGGATATTTTAGCAAACTGTGCTTTTAGTAAAAGTCATTAGTCAAGATTTTTAAAATTATTTTTATTTCTTATACTAATATATGTTATTTTTATTTGGCATATCCCATGTTGTCAAATGACCTTTAAATGGTCATAGTAAAGACAGTAATTATGAAAATCAGCAACACATTAATATATGAAAAGTATAAGGTGTACTTTCTATATGCAGATATCTGTGTGACAAAGGCATACTTCAGAATACAAAGGATTTTCCTGTACTTGACTTCTAAAGATTGGTTGTATTTTTGCCACAAACGTTTACTTTTGTTTTCCCAATAGTATTAACATTTGGTGCTAAATTGAGATGAAATGGGAATCTTCTCTCTCGTAGTTTTCATGAGTTCTCTGGAGGTTGGTCTCATGACAGAGCTGTAGTTTCCTCTCTGGAGACCTCTCACAGATTTCCCTGTGTTTTTTCTCAGCTGTCAAAGTGTTATGTACACCTGTAATGTCAAGGAAACTTACTGATGTGTATTAATTTGAGCAATACGCAGTGAAATAATAAACCATGGCTTCCAACAGACTTGTGCAGAGGGATACGGTGATCTTTCACAGGACAAAAAAAAGAGTTAATTGAATATAAAATATATAAATTCTTCCCCTTATTCACTTAATCACTGCTTTTGATTGACAAATACACTTAAGACTTTCATATCTGATTTCTTTATCGCAATTGAGTGATTTGTTTAAATTACATTTTACAGCCTTCTCAGGGAAGATATCCTCTCAAATTCCCACTGTTCACACTTCCATTAGGTTTATGATATAACTCAAAGGTTAAAATTAAAAATGAAAATATTTCTTAACAGTAATTAATAAGCATGTTGCAACCAAAAGCTTCATTAGACAAAGCCAGACGTATGCGGAATTAAATGGTAAGCAAGATAAGATGAATCAGAGTATTATTGATCCCTTACCAAGAGGTATGTGTAAATGAGTTACACCGCAGCTATCACTATTGCTATGTACAATACACTACAGGAAAGCCAGGGAAATTTTCCATGAAATGTTAGAACAGTTAGGTGCACAGGGTAGCTGTGATATCTAAAGGCTTCACAGTGGTTGGAATAAAGCAATAACCTGACTCATATTTAGTGAAAATTAATTTAATAATAGACTTCAATCTGTGCACCAAGCACAGTTTTCTAAATAGGTATGTTTTATTGCATTTTGCTGTTACTTAGGGTTCCCTATACAGCAGAGATTTGGAGCTAATTTCATAAGTAAATGTGACTTTGTCTTGGAAGACTCTTAAATCTGTTTTCAGTAACTTAAACATCATGAAGTCACAAGCACTACAAACCTTATCCTAGGATTACCTTGATTAAGGCACAAAACATTAAAAGCAAATTACTATGAAAGTATGAAACAATTTGCCCTTAATGTTTCAGTCATATTCAGTAAAAAATATGACTTAAATCTAGTTTTATTAATAATACATATTTTAATTAAACGGCTAGAGGTGCATCTAGCAGGAAAAATTGAATCTTCACTGGATTTCACATACTTGTATGATTCATGGGCAGTAAATATGCAAAGCTTTATGCCCATAAGGCAATCAAACTGCAAAGCTGATAGGCATGTTTTTATCTGAAAGAATGTGAAGTCTCGCAAGGCTTAGAAATAAAAATAATAACAATAATAATAATAACAATAAATGCTCCAAAAATTAATCTATTTGTGTAGACCTAATGCATTTCTGGATACAATCCTCATTTTTTGCTAGCTGCATGATGTTGAAAACATATTTATTGTTGTTTCCATTAATCTCTTTACACAAGGTTTGCCTGTATGAGTACATATATACACACATAATATCACAGCTTCAGCTATAAAACCATAGGATAAAAATTATCATGCTACAGTAGCATAGCATGAAATGCTTTCCTTGCAAACTGTTTGGGGATTGAACAGTTCTGCAATCTGCTGATCTGCTAACAAAGCCTCTCCTCATTTACATCAAGACTGTTTTTAAAGGTCTGCCTCCACATACTTAGTCTGCTTTAGCTTTTCTTCAGCTACCACCCCACACTTCATCAAGCATTCAGCCTGGTTATATTTAATGACAGCTATGCTGCGCCCACCACCAACACCTCTCACCTGATGGTATCGAAACACAAAGGCAAACATGAAGCAATTACAATCTATCACTCTTCTCTGACGTAACTGTATGATGCCAAATTGCCACCTCTTCTTGAGTGGAGCACAGCAACTGCTCGTAACACCCTTCAATAACACATTTCAGCAAATGGATGCATGTTAAGGATATCGAACTTTCCTGAATGTAGTAATGGGCTAAAAATGAGTTTAAAAAATTGCTTTTCATGTTTCAAACACTTTTTTAAGGGTAGAGCTATCATTGTCATCATGTTTTCCATCACTGTGGTCATCAAATGTTAATGAATGCCACCTCACAATGCCCTTACAAGAAGACCCCAGTCACGCTCCCGTTTCAGAGACAGAAAAGGAATGAAACAAAAAAATCTTAGGTTCAAATTTCTCCTGATTTGAATGGGCCGGTCAGAGATGCACAATTATTTGATTTATTTTTTTTCCTGAGGGCTTGGCATTTTGGTGTTGGACAGGCCCAAAGTACAGCTCCAGTTGTCATAGAAGTGACTGGGAGTTTCCAGCCTTACTGCAATCTGTTGCATAACGGCTCAGATAGGACATCAGGGAGGGGCGGTGGGGGTGGGGAAGTTATAACTCCATTTGAAATCTCTTGTTTAGTGAACCACTTATGAAAAGTTTGATCATCACAGTAATGGGTAAGATTTTGTCTTCTGAACCGCGATTCCTCCTAGAGTTCCTGTAATTTGCCTTGACAGCGTTTTGGTTGCTAAAAGTTTTGTTGAATCCCGCTCTCCATCTGAAAAATAATAATAATGTAGGAGCTAAGTCTGACATCTAGGCACCTGTCAGCATTTGCACCTGTTGATATTTGCACCACTGATTTTGACTGCTCTGCTCCAAATACAAAGAGTTTAAGGGGAAATTTGAGGAAGACTGTTGCATGAAAAAGGGGGAGAACTAAAACAGTTAAGAGGAAATACTGAAGGATGCATCAGTCATGAAAAATTCATGCTTAATTCTAAGGTGAAGAGAGAGATCTATTTCTATTCCTTATTTATAATCCTGAGCTCTCAATTTGGCTGAAGCAACAAATTGGTCATTTTGAAAGAAAACCAAGCTTAAATGATACTAACCTATTCTGTAGTTCAGGGATGGTCAAATTCATATTCTTCCTCTGACCAGAAGCAGTAATTTTAATCCAAACTCCCCCTCCTTTCTAAGGGAGCACTGTATGCACTGGTATGGCATATTTTCAGATATTTTCTTTCAGTTTGACCTCTTCAGATTGTCCTACCTCATATTTTATATATATGTATAAAGTCACTGGACTAGGGAGTAGATAACAGATCCTGTAGTTGGGCATTTGAACCAGCAATTAAATTTATAGAAATAAAAAGGTGAACCTCCTGCACAAAAGCTGCATTTAAAAGCAGCATCTGGAAAATAATGGGTGAATTGGACAATGGATCTGTTCTGACAGATACATAGACAACTGGACTATAAACAGATCTTCAGCCACCACGCTTGGCACCTCAGGCCTATTCATCTTCCTCTTACATTCACATGTGTATCTCAGATTTTGGTCTTGGGACATAGTGAAGCCCTAGAGCTCACGAATCCTCTCAGATAGGTTCATCTCCATTTCAAGGAGGGGGAATGTTGCCTAATTCTGTTTAAGAGAAACTCTGCCATAACCTATACCATTTCTTTCTTAGCCTGGACCAGTCCAAAAGCCTCAGTGATTTCATCCATTAGATCTGAGTCTGTGTTCCCACCTGGGGCAAGGTAAAGCTGCCTCTCTGCTCAGGCTGAACCCTTCTATCTGGCATGGTGACTTTGAATTGAATAAAAGGGAAGTTCGACTTTGGGTCTTTCAGCTCGTCTCTTCCAATTCAGTGAAAAATTTGTGTCCTGTGTCACTAAGGTGCCAGATGCCAGACGTCAGCATAGTGCAGGAGGTTGAGTCCTGTGGGCACATTGAGCCTGAAGCGAGCAC
The DNA here is from genome assembly GCF_023634085.1 of Falco cherrug. NCBI lineage: Eukaryota > Metazoa > Chordata > Aves > Falconiformes > Falconidae > Falco > Falco cherrug. The sequence continues at coordinate 47,144,159 of NC_073698.1, forward strand.
ACAGCCCCGCAGTCTGTCAAACAACTTTGGTCCTTCCCTGGCCTTGGTTTTGCCACCCAGACTTCAGACAGGTTCAGCTGTGGTGAGCTACTCAAACATGTTAAGTAATTTGTTAAGTTTCAAATATATTAGGTAATTAATCCAATTACTTTTCAGTTAAATAGTAACAGCTGTAACCTCCACATCAAAAACATTATCTGAAATTTAACAGCTTAATCATGGGGCAAGAGCTGCCAGGGGGTTGAGGAGGAGAGAAGCTTGTGTAGTCACCACAAGCATGAACTCTGCTGTTTCAGTCTCATTCCACCATTTGAGCAGCAGACAGCAGCACAGAGCACTTACCTGCAGGATTTCCCAGGCACTTTGGCTCAGGCAGTGTTCAGGCTCTTCCTACTGTGTCTCAGGAGACCAATAAAACAAACTTAAAGGCTATGACATAACATTTTCTTTGGGGTGGAAGGAATGTGAATGTACCTGAACTATGTTTAGCTATTTATTAGTTAACGCAAAAAGTAACACTACTTCCAGCCAGTATTAATTTAATCACTAATGCCACTGAAGTACCATTATTGTGCTTTTAGTTCTATCAGAAGAAAATGAATGTTGCATGTCTTCTTGCTTTTAGTCTGATGTTAGAAACCATGTAGATGAATCTTGCACTGGTATTTTCATGTATCAAGGATTTTTCTTAAATACCTGATTCATTAAGATTGTGTATTGGTTTGATTTCCAAATAGCTCAGTAGTCAGCACTCCAAAGTATGAATTTCATTATATTAATATATATTGTTATACACTCAGGGAAGTAATGAAATAAACCAATGGCAAGACATTATGAGACAGTACAGACTTCAAGAGATAGCAGAAATCATTTATAAACTGAAGTGGTTATAAAAGGACACAGGCATCATTATTTTTTAAATTGTTTTGTTATAATGTTTCGTGGAGATAGTAGATAGTGTCTTCCCAGAGGAAGAAGGAAAACTGTTTTAAAAATTAAGTTCATGAAGAAAGAGTAGGGGAACTGAAACATGTACGGTACAGTTTTCAACAGCACTGAGCTTTGGCTTGAGCTCTCTTTCAAGTGAAGTCAACTGTGAAACTGTTATTGACTTCCAAGTCATCCCCCCACTACATGCTTTCAGCAAATCCAGCTGTGAAATCTGAAATACATTTAAGTCTCAATGAGCCACATCCAGAAGATCTGACATGAGTGGAGGGTAATGAGAGAAACTGTGATTCTTGCAGACAAGGACCAGAGGGAAACACAGAACTAGCACCTGTGATTAAGTGATTCACAATACATAGCATCCCAAAATCTATCAATCCACGACTGAAATGCTGACTGGGGACACAATGAACACAATCAATCCTCTCCAATGTCTGTCAGGGATAACCAGAACTTTTCCAGTCATGCACTGTGGAGGGGAGAAGATGAAGGAGGGACACAGGGATATCCGAGTTCCTTGTCTGTATTGCCTTCAAAGAGATCTGTTGCTCTGCATGGATTGCAAAATGGAGGAAAGGAGTGGAGGAGTAGCCATAGGCTACTGTTAGCCTTCAAAAATAATCTTAGGTTTTCCTTCCAGAATTTCAGGTTTGAGATGTTCAGAGGGCCAGAGCACCTCTCCCATAAAGATAGGCTGAGAGAGTTGGGGTTGTTCAGCCTGGAGAAGAGAAGGCTCCGGGGAGACCTTATAGCAGCCTGCCAGCACCTAAAGGGGCCCTACGGGAAAGGTGGAGAGGGACCTTTTACAAGGACATGTGCTGATAGGATAAGGGGGAATGGCTTTAAGCTGAAAGAGGGTAGATTTAGATTAGATATAGGGAAGAAATTATTTACTGTGAGGGTAGTGAGACACTGGAACAGGTTGCCCAGAGAAGTTGAGGATGTCCCTTTCCTGAAAGTGTTCAAAACCAGGTTGGATGGGGCTTTGAGCAACATGATCTAGTGAAATCTGTCCTTGCCCATGGCAGGGGGGTTGGAACTAGGTGATCTTTAAAGTCCCTTCCAACTCAAACACTTCTGTGATTCTAAGATCAGTAAGAATGGCAATGCAAGTAAATAATAGTTTGAAAAAACAGAGCATAAGGCTTTTATCTTAAAAAAATACCACAACACATACGAATTCAGTGTGTTTCTGAAATGTCATGTGTCTCAAATGTGTCATGTCCTATTATATCCATTCACAGTAACCTAAGGTGACCAACAGACTCCAAACAGCAGAGAAAACCCCTGATCTTGAGCCAGAGCAACATGATGCAGCAGAAACAGCCGATGCATGAAGGAGGCTGTGTGCCACACTGTTAACAGGTGAAGTTCTAGACTAAGAAATTATTTTCAGTCACAGAAATAAGATACATACTGAGTAAATATAAGGATTCTGAGTAAAAATAAGGATTTTCCCTAGTACACGTGTAAAACAATATATTGAAGCACCCTGGAATTGCACAAATTTTATTTATATAATAAAGCTACATATTAAAAAAATCAGTATTCTCCAAAATAAATTCCATTTTCAAATAGTATGAGTAACGAAGAACATGTATTTGAACGGATGAACCCAAAAAGCTCTGAGGCAACACACTATAGGTAAGAATAACCATGCCTGTTGTGAAGGTTATCCCACTTCCCTGTAGTATAGGATTCATCTCATTATTTAAAATCTATTTATTGACATCTAAGCCAATCATATAGGATCGTGTTACAGTCCATTAAGGGAAATGAGCACCTCTGGGGTTCAGCTCATGCTACCCATCTTAGAAACCTAAAGTTAGCTGATGTTAATTTCATTTTACAGATTAGTCCTCTGCCATTACAACTAAAATATATATTTTTACTAAATGGTTTGGAAGTGGATTCAGATCTATCTGAGTTGACAGTAAAACTCAAAACTGGCATGTATGTCCACCATTGCTCCTTATCACACTTTTCTCCTTGCAATTTCTGGCAGAAATAGGCAAGTACACAATCAGTTGTCAAGCACTGGAACAGGCTGCCCAGGGGAGTGGTGGAGTCACCGTCCTTGGAGGAATTTAAGAGACATGTAGATGTGGCACTTAGGGACATGGTTTAGTTGTGGACTTGAGGGTGCCACGTTAACAGTTGGAGTTGATGATCTTAAAGGTCTTTTCCAGCCTAAATGATTCTATGATTTTGTGTGAATATGGAGAACTGTTACCCTTGTTCTACGAACCTGGTCTTCAATCTGATAATAAATACATAGATAAAATACCACTTTTAAAACATTCTTCAGATGTTGGGTTTCCTGTGAAAACATCAGGAAGATTGCAAAAAAACGTCTTTGTTCTTTAGAAAGTTTACATGGTACATGGTTTACATTTTCATTCAAAGTGGGTTTGAGGGATTTCATGGTAATATTTAGCAAAACTCATCTCTTACGAGGTTTCATTGGCTGTGATACTCTCTTAGGTCAGATCAGGAATGTGTTGTTGAAGTGAACTCCCTGGTCATCCTCACTTGTCTTGGTTCATACTGTGGTGTGGCCTCAGGGAACCACATATTTTTCAGATGGAGCTGAACCCCAAGCTGTTCTTCAGGAACCACCCTTTGACAGCTGAGGCGGGCAACTCTCAGGATGAGAACAGAGCTAGTCCAAAGTCACCTTCTACCCCAAAATGTGTGGATGTTGCTGCAGGTAGTCACTTGCAACATTTTTCCCTGTGTGTCTGCCTCTATTGTTCCACACTTCTAATGCCAGCATAGCCCCAGTGAACCTAAAAAGACAAAGTGCTGGTCAAAGTACTTATCAAAGTAAATAAAGTTGACTGATGTTAAGAGGAATGCAGAAGTTTGAAAGTTTTCAGGACAACCAGCATTTCTTTACTCAGAAATTAGAATACCACATTGTCTCTTTCCACCATTTTAACTGTGTATTAGGGCAAATTTTAGCTGTTTTCTTCTGTTTGATGTGGGGGTTCAGTTGAAACCCCCAAAAGAAAGGAGATTCAATGCCCATAACAGCAGAATTGTGTATGCTTGCTACTGGTGAACAGAATTGCTGAGCTGCTGATAGCTCTAAGTGAATGGCATCATTTAAAAGATCACATACACTCTGTGCATTTCTGCTCTTTATTGTTCTTATCTCACCATGAGCAGAGATAGTTACACAGATTCATGGTTGGTGGCACCATGCCACAAACTCACAACTCACATAAGTAAAACCAAATCAATAACCTTTCTGTAGGAACTAGAAGAGCACTGCCCACAATCAAATTTACTCCAAGTTTACAGATAGCTTATTAACTACCCAAATCAAGTGCATATTTTAAATAATGCATAGCAATGTGATCAAGATGAGAAGGTTGGTGAAATGATGCCATTTGTTTGCTTCATACAAAAATTGGGTTCCATCAACTTAATGCCTTTTTTCCTCCATCTAAATTTAATATGTTTAATTTCAGAGTGAGTTTTGATCAATGTGTCCAAATGACTTTTAAATGCTTAGATAAGATTTTATCAGTCTTCATTTTTCTCATTGGAGCCTGGGTAATATTTTCAGTGATATATAAAAGCTGTAGCTCATTCCTGGTTTTAAAAGAAAAAGAAAAGAAAAAAAAGAAAGAAAGAATGAATGAAAGAAAAAGAAAGGTTTTATTTAAATGATCTGATTTTTTGAGATTTAAAAAGTGCCCTAAATGTAATAAAGCATAAATACTACTTTTTCTTATTTTGCTTATGACTAGTTACTAGATTAATCCTCTTACCCATCAATGCAGTGTTTTCCACTTCATTATGCATTTTTTTAATTGAATAGTCCTTTGTTTCTCAACAGATTGTTTAGATTTTTAATATTGTTAGTGTTGAGAGATAAACGTTTTGGTACATATTGGAGAGTAATAAATTGTGTTGAACATTGATAAACTAACACAATTACTAGCAAGGTCACAGACTCAGCTAATTTAGAAATATCAGTACTCGGATTTTGAGTTGTCCCCTGGAGAACTGCAGCCACTTTATTAAAGCAGGAGGGTGAGGAGAAAATGGTACATTAGGATTGATCTTTTGATCTAATTGTGGACCTCTGCCATTCCTTGTTTGACCAAAAGTGCTTAGCAAGCAAGAGGAAACACAGTTCAACTAATTGAGGAACATCCCTTAAACGCCAACAGGATTGTGGGAAAAGGAAACAAATTGCAATTTATACAGTTTTATGGTGTTAGTTATCAATGAAAAGGTGTAAATACTGTGCAATTAATCTTTGCTTTTCATGTGGGAATTTTTGAGGCTTGCAGACACACTACAATCATACTTCCAATATGTTCAAACTAAATTTCTTACACTGCAGAAGCCCCAATTAAGCAATATTAAAAATGAGTAATATTTTCTACATTGTGACTTATTTTTAAAGAATTAACGTAAGACCCCTGCAATAGCATTCAGTCACAAGACAAAAACCTATACTGTTGGACATAATATAAGAAATATTGTGGTATGTTCCCATTGTACAAGGAAAAGCAAAAATGTCCATCTGCTTGAAAGAGCTAAAATGAGGCCCATATTCAAACTTACATGCATTTTCTTCAATGAAAGATGCTTTCATTTACCTTTTTTGACCTCTCTGCTTGATGTGTATCTATTTATTATACCATGCTGGAATCACTAGGATAATACAACTTTAAAGCTATGTATTAATTAGCAGACTGACATACCAGAACTAAAGGTAACAATAATGGGAGATGTACCACTATATCTATAGAACTGTTTTGTTTCTAGCCAGTAACAACTGGGAATCATTACCTGAATCTGAAAGGCAGCTGCTGACTAACTCAAATGAACAGGGAAAAGTATTTATTAAATGACACATGGCAACCCAACCAGAACAGTATTATCATCATAGATAGTGCATAATCATCATACTAGTTGAAAAAATTTTGTTGGCATTCTCTCTCCCCGCCTCTTCCTTCTTCCCTCTCTTCTTCCCTTTTCCCCTCTTTTTTCCTAAATTGTTCAATCATAAACATCTGCAGGAACGAAGCACTCATACTGATGCTAAAACCCATAGGAGGAAAATTTTTCATATGTATTTCAGTTTGGAGATTTAGGGCTTTGTATCTTTCTCATGTTGGCATTATTTCATGGACAGTCAGAGATACTGGGATGTGGCTGCAGATCCTGACATCTACATTTAGACACATTTAGGTATCTATAAGGCATGTTTTCAATGAGAGTTGGGTATTTAAGCTCTTATTGAGGTCAGCTGGGACCAAGTCACAGTCAGAGGAGTCTGAAAAGCTGTTCAGCTGACTGTATGTAGGAGATGAACATTGACTGTACTGACCAGTCCATTGCTTCTATGCTGGCCATGGCAGCATGGAGCTACACATAATTCACCCTGCTTCTCAGCCATGTAGCGTATACCTTGGCAGTCTGCAGATTCAATTGTCCTGTCTGTGTTGGAATGAAACAGGGTAACCACTGACTCACTGTATCTGAAATGTGACTGGAAGATTTAAATAGAATTCAATAGAAAAAGAAATATAAATATATATTAAACTCCAAGTAGAATTTCAGGGTTCTGGTACGTACTAACTTCCAAAATCACTTTGGGTTTGTTAGGTCTTATTCTGTCTGTGATCCTGATGTGTAATGAAATCCGATTTCAAAAGTTTAAATTTCCTGAGGATGTTTTGGTTTTTTAAAACTTCTATAATCGATCACTGGATTCAGTAGAAAGGTGATGGCCAGTCATCTGTTCTGATCAGAGTTCAACTCAGTATTACTTCAGGATGTTGTACCTTTATCAGGGAACTCAGTTTTAGGTCTGTCAGTTTTTCAGCTTTGAAAAACATAACCCTTAGTTTAAAACATTCCTATTTAAAAAGTAAAATTTTGTATTACAGGTCTTCAGAAAATCCCTATGACTCTGGTGTTAATACGACCCCCTCACAGACAGCCCCTCTTACTGCCACAGGCTTGTGCAGAGGTGTGAGCCACCAGGGTTTAATATGCATTCACATGGAAACGTCTCCTTTCAGCTCCCAGGAGAAATACTTTTGTCCTTATGAAATCTACAGAAAATTCCCAATTTACATTTGTTAATTAGAAAGCTTTATTCTAAATAGACTAATTAATTACAGCCAGATTTACATTTTAAATTTAAGTGATTATTTTAGAAGATTTTGTAGACTTCTAATTACAAGTGTTGTTATTCTCATTAGGATTTCAAGTGCTGTCCCAAATGAAAATGGCAATTGATCTACTAAACCCCAGAGTCATCCAGTTTAACTAGTTCTGTGTACTGCCTAATGCACACCAGCAGTCACTGCTGTGTGACCCAGTGCATGCCAGTGCCAAGTAACAGTGGAAGAATACCTCTTCCTGACAAAATAAAAAAAAAATCACCCAAGTTCCTGCAAAAGTGGAATACAGGTCACCCAGGAGGAAAAAGGAGAACTTCCTTATCTCACTCACTGCTCAGCTTGATCAGGAGTAAAGAGATCACAATAAAAAAAAAGGATTTTGGTTGAAGATCAAGCATATGAAAACTGTATCCGGCTACTTAGGAGCTTCTATAGAAGTTAGGACTTATATAAGCAAGCTGCCAACAGGAGCACAGCAGGCACTGGTAGTTCTTACATAAAGAATTGGAACAAGATGGCCACAAAATAGGGAAAAATTATACAGCATCATTAAAGTTCATTGGAAAGCTTTGGGCCTTAGTCTTCTCATGCTTATTCCTGAGATGAAATTAACTTGGTGCAAATATAAACAATAGTAAAAATGGTGTCAATAATAGTAATAGTAATAATAATGCACTGATGAGTGCAATGAAAGTTAAAGTCACTTATTTTTGTAATCTAAGGAATCTGTTACCTATGTACTGGTTGATGAATGTAAAAATATAATTTGTATCCTTTTAAAAGGGAGAAAGGATGAGTAAAAACCCAGAAAGAAAATTTTTGCAGAGAAAGGATCCTATTTACCAACAGTTTGACTGGGGGATCCAAAAGAATAAGAATGAACCTACCAGCCTAATTCTTGGGATGCTTGCGCAGAAGGCTGGGTGCCTCAGCTCCCTCCTGGTGAATGACTAATTAGCCATCAGAACAGAACTGTCTCTGCAGGAGAGACTCTGATCCCCCCATCACAGTATTTTATGACTTGGTTAATGAGGGCAGGTCACCAGGAACCCATTGGGAATCTCATCTCCTGCTGGCAGTGCTGTTCCTGTCCAAGAAGCATCTGAGAGTGAAGATCTTCCTTAAAATTATCTAATCCCTTTATTTATAGATGTATGTACTACTTCAGTTTGAGAAAAAGTACTGCAGCAAAGAGGTTCCTCTGGCCAGGAAAAATGGAGTATATATAAATGTGATACAATACAGACCGAAAATAACATTTTAGATTCCTCATTTTTTCTGTCAAACCCAAAAAGCAAAGTTTTGTACAGCTTTAACAGCACTGCAGCTGCTTCAGGTATTGTGCTTTCCTGCAGCCTTTTGCCTGCTGCTGTGCCTTTGAACACTTTGGTTTGTAGCAAGGAAGAGACAATCATAAAATACAGCTGAAAATGCTGAAAAGTCTTACTACCCTTGGGGCAGAGGGAAGAGACATAAGAACAGAAGAAGAGGTTTGACACCGGAGTCAAGGACATGGGAATGAATAGTCTGCTCTTTCCCAAACCTTCAGTGTAGGTCTGCTTGAAAAGGAAGCAGCACCGGCCAGTCGTGAATGTATCTTCATGGCAGAATTAACTCCAGTACTATCTTTCTCTTGGTTTCACAATTTTACAATTAATCTGTGCAGTTTGGCTGTCAGCTAATATTGCAGCTGATCTCCCATGATTCTGGCCAACTCAGGTGGCCTTCGCAATGCAGCTATTAATAGCCAGGGGATCTCCTCTTTGAGTTCAGACTTGTGAGGCAGCTGATCTCGCTGTCCAGCACAGCTCCTTTTGTTCCAAGTGGGTCAGAGCTTTGTATATAACATTGCATTAAGGAAGAAGCTTTACTTTCCTCATTTTAAGAATGAGGAGGTATACTCATGAGGAGTGATTAGGAACCAAAAAACAGCAGTCTGCTATTTCAAGTGGTCAAGATAGGCACCTAAGCTATCAAACATGACATAGGACCTATAAGACTAGTGTGTGGAGGTCAAGAAAGACACCTTGTGCACATAGTATGCTATTGAACACCTATATTTAGGCAACTAAATCCCATTCCAAGAGTCATAAATCCCTGTCACGATCAGGACTTAATCTGTACTGTACATAAACACATTCTCTGAATGCGTTGCCACGAAAGGTGCTAAGCACTGCAGCAAAGAATAAAACAGAATATTATTTGCAATGCTGTCCAAAGATGCAGAATGGAAGTTCTTATAACCTCAAACCCCATCAGTATTCACATCGAGAAAAATATTAGAGAGAAAGTGGAAAAAAAACCCCAAAACCCCAACCCAAACCCTAATCATTAAGCCATTCTTTCAAAACATGCATTTGTAACAAGAAACTAATTACCAGCCATCATGCTAGATGTTTTGTCTTCATCCTGAGTTTTATTTACTGTTTAATGAAGTTGGTTTTCTGTTTTCTTTCATCAGGCAAATGATGAGGTACAGCAAATGACACCAGAAAATTACAAAATAATCCCTGCAAGTTATACAAGGAGGCAGAGAATCCATTCTGCGTGATCAGAAACTACAAAGTGATAATAATAGCAGGTTTGATGGAGGTTATGTCTCACAGCTCTTTAGGTCAGATAATAATGTGCTATGTCATTAAGCTGCAGTATCACTTTCCTGACTATTGTAATTGATGGTCCATGATATGGATATACTATAAAGCAAGTAGTATGTTTTGAAATCCCCATCTATAAAATTGAGATGTGTTTTCTGTAAGCTCTGAATTTCTCTTTGCTCTTCCTTAGGCTATTTCTTTGCCTTTCTGAGTCATGAATAATAAACACAAGCACCTTTATTTGACAGTTCAAAGTAATCTAGCAAATTACACACATATGCATGCATATACATCAACACATACATATGTAATTGTATGCACATATATGGTATTACTTATATATAGTATTAAACATATATGTATGTACACACAATCATATACATATATTCAAAGAGAGCAAGAAAAGGAAAGAAAGTGAGAAGGATTGTTTAAAGGATTTTGGAAATCTTGACTACTGGGCTGGTAAGCTTTGCCAGTACAGCTGAACAAAAAAGGGCCCAGAACAGAGGGACAGGGGCACTCAGCCCTAGCTGCCCATGCTGTCACATGCCTTCCAGATGTGTTTTCAACTACTCAGAGTAATTGTCTTCTAACCACAATTTGGGGAATAGTTTACTCTAGAAATAAACCTCAAAGGGCAACTTGGACAAGGCTGGATCTGTTTAATTCCCTTTATCTTCCTACCACAATATTTTAGCAGGCTTTGCACTTTCTGACACCCCGGTGTGTCCCACTTACCCTCAGTTTCATGCTCCTCACTTTCATTTTGTCTGTGGGCTGCAGCACAGCCTTCGCAGTAACTCTGGTGCCCTGTACTGAAAATAAATCAATATGTAAACAAATATTCTGGTTTATGGCCCAAGGGGCATCATGAGGAGCCAAGAGCTGTATAATGTGGACATGGTCAGTCTGTTCTGAAGGGTGCTAGCTCTGAGCACTGTGAGTGACATCCAGCTCTGATATCTCTTGCAGCAGCTGATGTAATGTCCAGGTGATGCCACTTGGCTCTAGGGCCAGGGAGAGGTCCTATTTTTTTTATAGCAGCTCAGATGAAGCACAGAAAGACGTATAGAGTGCTTTCTGTTGAATTTGTCTTGAAAGGGCCCAGTTCACATCACTACACAAGCAGTACACTCCGTGAAAATGTAATAGATATGACACATTCAGATCTGGCTTTCTGTACATGTCTTGTATATGGATAAGAAGCATTTTTGCAACCTTCAACCTCCTTGAGTTAACAGGCATCCCGAGAGTATGTCTACCATTAATATGGGGAGAGGTGTGTGCCATACATTTTCACACAAGGCCACAGGACTTTACTCTAAATGGACCATCCATCTTTAGCAGTAGCTACAAGCTTTGGATTTTTTTGGGTGTTGCCTCTAGATACATCTTTTGTGATGATCCCATCTATGACTCACAAAATGAAGATGCTGCTTGACCTTAGAGATTCAGACTAAGGCACTCCACAGAGTTGCTACTGTGGATTTCAGTAACAGATGACTTAATGATGTATTGCTAGTTTGGTACCTTAGGCCAAATCTGCAGTATGAGCACTTTGGAATTGTACAATACCAGGATCCCTACCTGTGAACAGTTGGCTTGTGAATGTTATTTATACCAATGAAACCAGCTTAACAGCACTTTACAGTCTCTCAATAAGAAAGTGAACTATATTAAACCAGAAGAAGTGTAATTGTGCTGCTACCACTACCCTAGAGGTTTTTTTGCCAGCAGAGGTGTGCCTGTCTCAGAGTACGATATCTCAAGGCTGCATCATTCATCTGTTCTGGAAAGATATTCCCCCACCTGTCCAAGAGAAATTAATTTCCCATTTCTCAGTCATTTCTTGGCTTCCCAGCTAAAGACTACTGTGAGCATATTAGAATAGGAAAGTTAAAATGAAAACCACTCCTTTTTTCCTGATAAAGTTGTAACCTCAGCATAAAAACTATCTTGATCAACATAAATGAATTCTTGTTTCAGGTATTTTAAAGGTACTTCTCAACTCACAAGATCTTGAGCTAGGATTCTTACCTGGCTTGAGAAGCTGGGGCTTCATTATAAATCATGAGAAAAAATACCAATGACAACACCTTATCTGTATATTTATGGAAAACTTCAGGAAAAAACCTAACTTTTTAAGAATGACTGATGTAGATAAATGTTAGAGACCATCATATATTTGCATGTATATGTGTGTTTATGTATATGTTATGTATGATTTATCCTATTAAATGTTTCAGGTTGTATTTATAAGCCAATTATTAGATATTAAAAAGTAAAAATCCAACTTTTAAAACTATTCTCTTTAATAATTAGTGTGAACATAGGATGCTACAGCAATTGCACAGAACTGGTGGATTTCAAAAAGGAGAAATTGTAAGTGACAGTAACCCTTTATCAATTCATTCCAAGTCAGTTAATTAAACCTGGAATTATTTAAATAAGGTGACAGTCAAAGGAAAAGGTCAATGTTCCCAATGTTTCAATAGGTCTTCCTCATCTCTGGAGTTTAATTAACTCATTTTGAACAGAATGGTCAAAAGTATGCTAAAACTCATAATTCCTTCCCTGTTTTTTAAATGCAAAACGCCTATTCTCCTTAGGCCTGCACAGTGGCTTTTCAAGCCACCAGCAAGTGAAGGAAATTCTCTCTGCCCTCACTAAGCCCACAGACCGCTCAGCAGTCCATGGCTAACACATACTGCTGCTGCAGCGTCCCCGCGGCAGTGGATATGCCTGTCTCTGCGTCAGGGAAACATCTGCACAGCATTTTAGTCAAGCCATGGGGCTAAACGAGCTGGTAGCCTCTCCACTGACCTGCTCTCTCTCTGACATTTTGGGGTCATGAAGACTCATCTTCATCGAAAAGAGCTGCTAGAGACAGATTCATGTCACTGATTGCTTCCCCCTCTCGTATCTGCCCACAGTCCATGTCACCAGGCCTGCTGGGATTCACATGTTGAAGCAGACACAAAGGGATTGATTCAGAGGCTGAAAGAAGCATGCTGAAATGGATCATGGGTCCAGAGAGTGTGGGAAAACCCTAGGAGAAAAAGCCTACAGAGAAATCTTTTTGGAGGTTGTTAGCCAAAATAAATTTAAAGTTATGAGCTGCAGTTTGCTGTTTCTTTCCATGTAGGAAATCAAATGAATAGAATTGCGATAAGGAAAAATATGGCTCTAAGATTAATCACCTCAACAAGAACAACCTGAAAGAACCTGAAAGATCCTGAATCTTTGAATGGTTAGTCAGTTTGAAATGAGCAGTGGCAGAAATCTCTCTAGTGTGTGTGCACACACGTAATGAACCAATGAGAAATACTAGGATGCAAACGTTTGTCGATGCACCAGCTACCTCATGGTAACTTCATGTGTTTGTAACTTTACTCAACAGTAAGCACAGCTCACCAAGCTAAAGGTGTAGCACCTCACTGCTTATTTATACGAGTCAAAGAATGTATGTAAGCCATGCATCATGGAAAAGTGGATGTGTTATAATCACACTTACTAACACTGTGATAATTTGCTTTTGTACTCATAGTCTCAAAATTGTAGCAAGTGTGAGGTAAGAACATTAAATAATAATAATTAAAAATATATATATAAAAAAGCACCCAAATCCTTCTGTCTACTTCTGCTTTCTCTGAGGAAGATCTATCGGTCTAGAGAAACAGGAATCGGAGAGCTCATGTGAGACACCAAGGTTTTGCAGTAGGATATGATGAGAGATCAGTATTCAAGGCACCATATGTTAGTTATTGTTCTGATTTTCAGAGGATAAGGAATTTTATGCTGATAAAATATTCTTCCTAATTTTCAGACCATGGATAATTAATAGCAACAGAACATAAGCATTTAATATAAACTTGTGATTGAACCCCAGCCAGCAACTAGGACAAAAGCTGAAAGGAGTTGCAAAATATTTTGGCAAAAAACTATCAGACATCTCATACTACTAGATCTTTTATTTATTCTTATGTGAAATGCAATGCAAAATTGTTCAGTCATGTTGTATGACAGAACGTTTCTGTGATTTTCCTAACTGAAAAACAAATTTACATCTGGGGTTTTACTTCATGATATGTGTTCAGCTTTCCATAAGATCCTTGTTTCTGTTGCACCCTACAGTCCAACAGTATCGTGAAATGTAAATATCACATGGAGAACTCTATCTTTTGGTTAAGGGAGAAATATCTTCTGCCTTCAGAAAATTTTTGTGCAATGAAAGCTGATTCGGCTCTATAAAGAGTTTACCTGGTTAAAAAAGTGTCCTGAGCCCTTTCATCTCTTACTGCTGATAATATGTCTTTTTTTTCCTTTGAACTTTTATGGTTTTCCTTTGCTTCCTGTTTAAAACATGTTCTCATGCTTTTATTACTCTCTTAATTAACTCAGGAAGAGAGACTTTGTGTCCAGAAAACTTCACATTTACCTGTGCTTCTTGCCTCTTTACACCTTAGCAAATTGTGTGCAGTTTCATTAGTAACCCAATACTTGCGCTTCACTGCAGTTTACAATAAAAATTGCAGCTGCAGTTTCCTTGAGCATCTCAGAAAAATGCAGCACTATGAAGCTATGAAGCACTGTCTGTCAGAGACACATTCAAGTGAACAGATGGACAGTAAAAATTAGGCTGGTGAAAAGAAACCATTTTTAATTTCTGGAAGCACAGAAGAAATTACTCCGTTGCTTATTCACTGCTATATTTAATTTTGTGAGCCTTACAACACTTTACCATGACCTTATGGCAAACAAAACAAGTTGACTGATTCTTTCCCACAGAGTCTGAACAACAAAAATAATTTATGATTTCTAGCAACAGTGTTAAACCGCATCAGTCTCTTTATGCTTTCAATGTTACCAGAAACATAATTTGAAAAATCAAATTGCCTTCAGAGGATATGTGAAGACTGTTGTCTTTTCAGTTTATTATCTCTTACCATGTCTTATCTGGAACCCTTCAAAAACCTTGGTAACTACTAAATATCTGATCTAGAATTATCAGCACAGTGGTCTTCTGGACACACTCTGTGCCAACATGGTGATAAACCCAATGTAAACAATTATATGGAAACCATGCATGATTGTAAGATTTAAGAGCACCTTTCAACTTACATGGGAATCAAGCAGAGCACTATTTGAGCTTCCTACACCACACAGGATTAGCAGGTGGAAATGAAACATTAGAAGCACAGTTCTACAAACTGTATTCCCTATAGAAATCCTAATCACCATAAATTTCTATACAGACAATATAAGCTCATGCTTTAATGTCTCACACTTACTTATAGGACTGTTATAACATCAGGGCCTCTTCAGCCAAATCTAAAGTACAGATACCAAAACATCAAAGGGGATGAGGTGCATCGATGTCCTTTACACACTGATCGTATGTGCCCACAGAAAAGGCACAGCTCAGTGAAGAGCTCTGATAAAGCAAACAATCTCAGCTGATAACTATACCTCAGCTGTTGAATGCTAATTCATCTGTCCCCAACAACTCAAAAGCTGTCCCAGAGGAGAACTGAAAACTTTATTCTTTGTTCCATTTCTTAAAAGAACAGAGCCCATGACTTCACGTTGCTATGAATGTATGCTGCAGAAAGAATAAAGTTAACAACTGTAGCTTTACTCTAGCTTTTCTCAGCTCCTAAGGGTGCTGAGAGCCCAGACATGCATTACACAACCTTGGTTAAGACATTTAATAATGTGGATATGAGGTGAACTAGGGAACACATCTAAGTTCAGATCCAAGCTCAAAACAGAAATTCTTGGCCTCATTGCCTGCTTCCGCCAAAACAACTTTCTGCTGTATTTTCTAGTAAATGAAGATTGCACTGTGAAAACACAGATAGGAGAAGAGACAGTATGGGAGAAATATCACATTTACTGGATACCAGCTAACTTCATTCAAATCCGAAAGCACCACAAAACAAAACAAGAGCTCCTCCTGCTAGCTTTTATATGAGCTGGCATGTGCCTACCTTACTGTGTATTTTATCTTATAGGAGACAAATGTTTAGAGCTGAGCTGAAACAAGAAAGCTAGATAGAGATGAGCTCTAGGGCCCTTTGATGTGCATTATTCTAGTTTAACACACTTATATTTGCAAGTCACAGAAAAACTAGTTGCACAATAATCTTTGTGCAATCATTCGATCATTTTCCTTCATGTTACTCCTCTTTCCATCATTTGTTTGAGAGAGATTCAAAATTACTAAAGTAGAATCAATTGTTAGAAGCAAAAACCCCTTAGATTTACATTAGGGAAGAATTCCTGCAAATCATTTATTACCCTGAAAATGCAAGGTCTACAATTTCATAAAGGTTAAAAGGTAAACAGATTAAATGCTCAAATTTTATTACATTTGTTGTATTTTTTCATTTGTACAAAATTAATGCTAAACTAGATCCTCTCGAGACTCACGCAAGAGTTGTCTCTGAGTACTTCTGCTGAAATCAATCTAAAAATATTTATCATTGTGTAAACTCTATAATAGGAGTATGCATCTTTGTTAGATCTTGCCAATATGAAAGAGATTTACAAAAATCCAGTGTGTTTGGTACAGCACTTTCCTACCACATATGATGATACTTATTAAATTATTTGCAGACCAGAAAATTAATCTTTCCAGTAAATAAAATGAGATAGTTTAAAATAAAGTTCAGTGATTGTAGCTGGATTTCTATGGATACATTAAAAAGTATCACTGTTTAGAAGGAGCTGCACATGTTTGTGTGTGTATTTATATTTATATGTATATAAATATATTTCAAAACTAAAAATGAAGTGCTTCATTCCCCTCAAAAAAAAAAAAAAAAAGCTCTCTTTTCAGATATTTCAGAAATGGTTGCTTTAACACATTTTCAACACATTTTCATTAATATTTTATTCCACCATCTTATGAACCCACTTCAAGTCACAAACAATAACAAGCACAGTTAGACTGCCTACAAATGTAGCCTCTTTTCAGTGACTTCCAGATACATGGGGATTTAGTTCAATAAGGCAGTGCACCTGAATGACAAAAGAGCTCAAGTGAACCAAACTGAAAAGCACAACAGCTGGAGGCTTCTGAGCAGACAAAGTGCCTGTGTATTCTGGCACTGGGCTGTACTCAAACGAGACCAAAAGCAACACTTTGCATTCAACTTTTCTTTCACAAAAGTAGGACGCTGAACTTTTCTTGATTGCATATTTTATTTGAGATTTATGAAGGGTTAGTTCTAACTGTCCTGACCGTCTCTCTGACTCATTTTTACTCCTTACTATTTTATGGTGCATACATCTTTCCAACTCTTGCATCTTTTTCTTTTACCACTGCTACTCCCTAGCTAATTTGAGCTCCACGTATAAGGCTAGTGTTGCAATTCTTACTCAGGAATGTCTAGTATCTTTGGCTTCCAACCAAATATCCTATCATTTTTCAAAAAGATAATGTATACTACTACATACTACATACTCGATTTCGGCCCGTGACTTATAATTTGTAAAAAGGGCATCAGATATCCTGATTTGCAGTGAAGCAGTTTTGCAAAGAAGCAGTCTTTTCATTTCAGTCTATAGTTTTAGACAAAGTTGTGGGTACTTATCAGATCTAACAGTCACAAAAAAGAAACATGATAACATGACAAAAGCATATCCGATGACTTTCTTTGTAATTCTTGCTATTTGTTGTGTTATTTAATGTCACAGTAATTAAAAAAATAATACAGAAAGTGACAGTGAGAAAAGTGAAATCCCAGAGGATGAGTCAGTTCAGAGTAGAGCTATAGACCACTCCCCACTGATGTCTTTATTCCCTTTGCAAACAGAGCTATTACTTAGACTGTTAAGTCCTTACATCACTATTGATACATTCCACTTACATGCTTAGAGCGCTCAATGCTTTCTAGCCAAAGCAGATAAAGGACTAAACTGACAGGGCAACCAATGTTGCAGTATTAAAGGTTTAGTGTTAAGAGTAATTCTAGTTACATATAGGTCATTGTGTGGACTTTTTGAACACTTCCACTGACATTTTGCTTTTATGTGTGAAAATACATAATTTATTTGCCACATATATTTTGCCCAAGCATTTAGAAAACGATCCCTTCTCAAAGATTTCTCAATGCATCTCTACCTAAATTACAATTTTCAATTGAAATATGGCTCTTTCCAGCTATATGTGTTAATGAAACCATAACCAGGTTAAGCAGACTCAAATCAATTGCCCATTTTTTAATCTGTAAATCAGTTTGCATTAGAAACCTAACTGTAGCAATAACAATGCATGTCTGCACCTTGTGGTGTATAAGAAAGGTATTTGCATTGCTTTACTCCATCATGGTTGTCTTGGTTCCTGCTTAAAACTGCATGGTAACGGGAATGTCATAGATAGGTGTTGTTGCTGCATGCTAGAAGCTAGAAGCACTTTTCCAAGAAGTCTGGAGTTCTTGGGTTCTGCAACCATTGTGCCTGCAGTGGCACAGAGACATGAGGAAAGGAAAGGCTTGTAGGAAGGAAATAACTGCAGCCTGTGGAAAGCCCAAGCTGGAGCAGAGGAAAAGTGTTGGAGGGAAGGACTGGCAGACACAAGCTGCTACATACTGACCGCAATCTCCCTGTACTCCCCAGCCCCCTGTGCTGCACAGGGAGGTGGGTAGAGGAGTCAGGAGTGAAGGAGTAAAGTTGAACCTGGGAAAGGGGGAAGGAAGGGTTTTACTTTAATGTTTGTCTCGTTTCCCACTACTCAAACACTGTATTTTACAGTAACTTAAATATCCCCAAGTTGAGTCCGTTTTGCCCACAACAGTAACTGGGAAGCAATGTCTCATTTTTCAACTCAACCCACAAGGTTTCTCATCCTGTGTTCTCCCCTGTCCTACAGAGGAGGCAGAGTGAGTGAGCAGCTGGGTGGGAGTTTGGCTGTTATCCAGGATTAACCCACCACAAACATGAAAGAAAAAGCAGGTGGTTTCTGTAGAGAAGTGAGGATGCTAATAAAGAACCAAAATAGCCATCTCCTTTGTTCCCAGGTGGTATTTAGCACTGGCATCTATTTCAGACCCGACAGAGAGCTTCAGTGTTGAACAGCTTGTAATTTTTTTTCCTGCTCTTGCTGATAAAACGGTAGTATCTGAGTTATTTTGACAATATCTCAGTTTTCCCTTTTCCAATCTGCCACAGTGTAAACAAACTCAAAGGCAAAGTATATTTCAAAGTGTATGTATATAAATATGTATCTGTATATCAAGGAGTATTCACAAGTATATGTATGCGCATATATAGATTTGTGCCAAGAGGTTTTTTTTTTTCTTCAGTGTTAAAACTTAAGTTTATGCAGATAGCCATGAATTCTTGTGCATCAGTGTGTGTCTGGACATGCTGCTTAGAATGGGGTTCAGAGCAGCAGGACTCATGCCTCAAGGCAGGCCAAGGGCAGCCAATTGTAAACACTCAACAAAAATAATATGTTTCAAAATCTGAATATGTGATACCTATGTCGTGGATTAAGCTATTCTTTTTGATTGTGAAACTGAGCTCCAAACCCTGAAATGACCTCCTTCATTTTGACCACCAGATGGTCCTTTCTTGTAGCAGCCCAATGTTTAAGCAGTTACCCAAAATGGGATGACCACAGTCCTTCTTCTGAGGTCTTTTGTCCCATAAATAACCTCTACTTCCAGAAATTTGCCATGGTCACAAGCCTAGAGGGGAGGAGGAGAGAGGGGTAAAGTGGAGTTGCTGTTCAGATATATAATAATCATAGACCCAGAATGAGAAAGATCAAGAAGTCCTAATGAAATATTTTTTGATTAAGGTGTCACTTGTTTGAGAGTCTGTATAGGTGGGTGAACCTAAAAGAGAATGAACACATTTCTTTGGAAAGAAATAGGGGAAACACCAATACTTTTTTCTGTAATATTCCATAACAACTTGAAACGTGGCTGTCAATAAAATTAAAAGACCATCAAAGCACTGACAATTATTTTCTTTCTGGTTTAGGCCAGTTCCAAGGTGCTCTACATGAGTCTCTTCAGCTTTAAAGATATTATTTTCCTAATACTGGAGACCCAGAATGGTCATTCTCCTTCTTATCTAGAAATAAAACTTGCATTACTGAAGTAGAAGATGGTCAGGCAGAGTGGTACTGAGCAGCTCTAGACTCATCCCCAGACTGAGGATATTCATTAAACAGGGTATCTGCTAACTTCCCCAAGTGTCACCTACTTCTCTCTAATCAAAGATTTAGTGAATGTGGTCCAGTGTTAAGAAATAAAGATGGGAAAGTTAGAGACAAGGTACACTGCATTATGGCCAAGGTAATTAACTTTTGCTTTCCACATCCTAGCAGATGCAGTCCGGAAGAGTCCGGCGATCTAACCTAAGGTCGGCAGTTTTCAATATGTGTAGAAGCTGCACTCAACCTGTAGCTGAGAATAAGGAAAAAGGAAACTCCGTCAGTGTATTTCTGTATTTGGAAGTTAGGAGACATTTATTTCTTGATTTATGTAAGATGAGGAAAGATAGTGTGAGAGACTTTGGGAGGAGAGCTAATCAGAAATACTTTTGGAGACTGTAGGACTCAATAAAAAATAGCAACATTATGAATTGAAAATATTTTTGAAGGTAGGAGGGTTTTGCATTCGTGCTGACAGCTTCTGTATCAAGTTTAGCCCAGTGGGAATTGAAACCGCTGAGATATTAAACCTTGAAAAGAGGGATTTATAATAGAAAGGCTGACAGAACTTTAATTATAGCCAGTAGCACTTTAAGCATACTTAAATGTACTATGTTTTTATAAGGACATTAAAAAACCCAAAGTGATAGAGGTCACAGATTAGATTGTGCTGGAGTAACCACTGGAACATCTAAGCCTTTAGGCCACTTTTTGGCTCATGTTGGCTGACTGAGAGATAAAATCAAGTACCTGAGAATCTAGGTAATATTAGAAAACAAGATCTCATGTTTTTTAAATTATTTCACTAACAATATTCACGTTATTTTTTTCCTTGGGAATATATAATTGATAGTCTTTTGCCTTATATAAATACATGAAAAAATCAAGAAGATAAACAATCTTTTCCTTATTTAGACAGTTTTATGCTCAACCCACCTAGTACATTATAATACTAGCAGGAATATAAAATGCTACTAAAAATCTGCTATATGGTACTGCAGAGGAATGAAGCTGGGTTAATTATCATTGATAATATACAGCTGTGGGCTGGCTTCAGGGGCAGCGGGTTGGCCGATGTAGATAAGGTGCAGCTGTGGCTGGTTCTGTTAAGTGGTTGAGAGCCAATGGAGAGAGAGCAGCCGAGGAAGAGAGAGGAGGGAGAAGCAAGAGAAGAGAGAGTGAGAGAGAGTGAGTGTGCCCGCCTGTCCGTCCGTCCGTCTGTCTGTCTGTCTGTCTTGGGTGAGGAGGGACAAGGAGAAAGCAGCGGAGGGACTGGCATGAAGAGTATGTTGGTATGAGATGGTAAAAAGACCTTGTTGCAGCTAGCTAGTTTGGAGAGTGCTGTTACATGGTACCTTTGTGATTTGTTCATTTTCATAGCTCACATACTTTGAGGCTCTCAGTGTATAATATTATTAAATACTATATTAAGAAATAACCTGCATATGAACCCCTGATTTTTAAAGCAAAAGTTTAGCACTAGAGAAAGGAGTGAGATTGACATCCCTGGTGAATCTGTGTACAGAGCAGCATTGTGGCAAACATCTCAATCATGGCAGTGACTTTAGGACACAAAACCTATGCCAGCAAATTTCTGTCCTGAAGAGTGACCAAGTGATATCTCTTTAAAAAAGATTAATTTCAAATCTCAAATGGACTGAGTCACCTTCTGGTCACAAAGGTACTGAGGGACTACAAAAATCAGTTTGGATGAATCACTATTTGTCAACGAATACAAGTTGCCCAAGTAAGCACCAACAAAGTGTCTTATAAATAAGCATTTATATTATGTATTATATTACAAAGGTTGAAATAATGTAATACAAGTGATGACTTGTTGATAGGTTCAGCTTTTCCACTTCAGCAAAGAATACCAGAGGACAGCTGTCCTTTTTGCTTATGTAGCCTTTAAGTGATTGATTTATGGGAAGCTACTGCAAGATAGAAAAATATGTTCAGGCTTCACTTTGGACTCTCTGAAATCTAATGGTTAAAAAAGAAAAAGTTATCAATAGTACCAAGATTTAGCATGCCCGACTGAAGGCAACGTGACTCCCCATGACACGCAGGTCAGCTGTTTCACAGGCTTGGCTTCTGTTCCCAGCCAGAAACGAGCCAAGAGTGAATGGGTTCTGGGCTACCTCATCTGCAAGAGAAAGGGGACACTACTGACTGGTTCAGGGAGAAGCTGTGCAGCTTAGTTATAAAACTGGTGTGGTTAACAAAGTGGTGTAGTTAAACACATCTTGTGAAAAAGAAGGTATTCGAGCTGTTTGATGCTCTAATCTCCAGTTATAAATATCTTCAGTAATCAAAAGGCTTATTAGAAAGAAGGAAAATATTTTTCATTTTTCATTACTATCTATTATGCCTCTTTTTTTGGCGCACTTTACAGATAAAGTTTACAGGAAAACACAGGCTGCATTTTGTCAGGTATTTCTAGGATTATTTGATTAAAAATTGTATACAGAATGAAAACTAGATCTATTCACAAATGTCTGTGAAAAGCACATGAGACAAAGTTCTCTGTAATCCAAAAACCTTAAGCTAAGACATGCAAAATCACCATGTATGTCTGTGTTTTGACAAATGCAGAATAAGGATCTCCTTTGATCTAGATAAACAATTTACCACTATTATGGATAGTGACTGATAGCTAATAGTGAACTATAGCTAATATCACTAATATTAGCTAACCTGCAAGTACTTAGCTATCTTATAGTCTCAAGCTCTACCTTGGTACCTTTCCAACCAAAGTTATGCCAGAAACACTTCCCAAGAAGAGTTTTGATTTCAGCAGAAATGTATTTTCACATAAAAACCAGTACATATAAAAAAATATTCTGTGCTAAGCAGTTTTAATGCCTCAGCTTCAAAAGATAGGAATGTTAATTGAAAACACCAAGGTGCTCGCCGTTCCAGTTTGTACTTCGGTTGTGTCTACTACTGTTTCCAACTGTTTAGAGACAGATACTGAATAGATAACATAAAAAGCATAGAAACAGAGTCAGAAGACAAGGGATCTAATCAACAATGCATCAAGGACCAATTTTTATTTGTTTATCCATTACTATTACCTTGGGATGGTTAAAAGACACTCAGCACTCATTTATCAACTCTCCTTATCGCCAGTCAAATTTGAGGTCTTTGCAGTTTTTTCACTGTTAGAAGCACAGGGAATAGAAAGCAGATTTTCTTTGCTTTTGAATGCAATAACACTACTTCCAGTACCACTTAAGCTCTCTGAACGTTGTGAGTCAGTCTGACTCACACTCCTGCTTTCTCTAGACCATACCATGAAAATGCATGCTCAGACTTACTGCGTTTTGGCAAAAGGTGTGAACTGGAACATGTGGGAATTTGTGCAAGACTATGTTGCAAGGCTGGGGGAAATGCAAGTGTGCTGCTCATTGGTGAAAGACTGCTGAATGGAAGAGAGGGAGTACAGTCATGGACCAGCTCCACTAGCGAGAGATAGGAACATACCACATATACAAAACTTCAAAAGAAAATGTAGATCTGTCATTTCAGGTGTACCTAAAGGAATCACACAATTTAACATTCACATTTCAAAACAGGATAGCAGCCAGTCACTGACCATGTCTGTAGGAGCACAATGCTGCAGAAGTTTACCACATGCTCCTGCTTCACTGCTACAGCCAGTTTGTATTCTCCAACCAGATATCCTCTGGAAACAGTACTGCATTTAATTAAAGAGGAATTCTCTCTCTTTTTTTTTTTTTTTTCTTTTTACAATATCCATTGACTTGCTTTGCATATATCAAATAACATTTTATGGCACACTGTAGTGCTGATGTAGATACAGGAAAAGCAGTAAGCATAATGTATAGGCCATGCAGAGTGATTTATTGAACTGGTGGTTTGGTGAAAAACTAAGCAAAGGGCTAATCTGATTTATGGTTCTAATTTTGTTTGGTCACAGTATTACTTGCCTTTTTTGTAGTATGAAAAGATTACTATGAACAATAAACTTCAACGAATCATTACCTCTGGCATTTGTAAGTGTGCTCAAATTGAGTACTTAATTACAAAATCTCAAATGCATGTTTTCTACAACTTTTACCTTATTAGGGAAGAGCTGTTTGAATATCTGCCTCACAGAAATGAGCACAATATTCTAAGGCAGCAAGCAAAAACGCAAAATCAACTTGTCCTTTAAAAAACTAATCTAAATTTTATGCATTTTTCAACCTTATAAAATGTGGTGATTCTAGAATACAAACAAATGTGTATTCTGCACACAACAGATAAAACTCACCAAAAGCTCACTTAAATCAGGTAAAAATTAATTTCTTTTTCTGCAAAATTCAATGGCATCTATTAAGATCTTCTGGTTAAAAACCATTTATAATACCAATACACTGAGGGAGGGACTGAGATAAAAGCCACAGTACTATTAAAAACACAGATCTTGGAATTTGATTATGTGAGTGACTGAAACTGCAAGGAAGAAGCAATGGATTTCATATTTTAATCAGTATTCACTTTGTATTTAAAATATTCTGGATATATCTATGGTTGTGTGTGTAATTCACATCAAGCAAAATTAGAGCTGCTATACTAAGCTTCTTGTAGGAAATAGCTCCTAAGAATACTTCTCTCTCTAAGCAATTCATTATTGCAGAATAAACAGCAACTTCACTTTTTAATTTCTTTTAACTTTTCATAATTGTGTATCGCAATAAACAAGATGACCTGCTACGGGATTAATATCTTTCAGCCACACATTTAAAATACCTGTGTTTGCAGTGAGTGATCAAACACTGCAGGACTACCCCACTGCATCTGTAATTGTATTTATGAACAGAGCAGATGGACCAAGAGAAACAAAGGTTTGTCCTCAGCCACAACTGATCGTAGACCTATGGAAAGAGTCCAGCTGCCTCCAGTGGACGGGGAGCCAAGCTCAAATTGCCTTGGGAAACACTTTGTGTTCCTGCCTACAGACCTTTGAGGAGCTCTGACTTCCTTAAACCAATGGGATATTTCACTGATTTGCATCCTTATGAACTGCTCTACATATAACAATAAATGCCACTATAAAAAGTGTGCCATATGCAAGATATGAGGAGTGCTTCCAGCTGTCAAGGACCAATCTCCAGGTGGCAGAAGAAGTTTCATTTGCCTTTGTGAGTTCAGCCTTGCCTACAGGAAAACAATTTGCCTGCTTTTTCCCTAGTGCCAGCCTTGCACGTATGGCCGAAGAGAAGATCAGGGCACAAAAAGTTCCTAGTTTCCCCAAGAAAGTGGAGGACCTGAGATTCAAGGAGAGGCTGTATGTGGGTTAAAATCAGATGAAAGGATAACAGGGAGAAAGGGCAAATAAATGGGATGGGGGAGGCTGAAGGAATAAGCAGGAATGGGGCAGAAAAAATAAGTATCTGTGAGAGCCTGGAACGAGCAGGCACCTGGCAAGATCTGTTGGTACATTAGGCATAGAATACTGTATCAAATAATATCGAATGCATGTGCTCATCACCATTGCTGAGAAATCGTCTCTGGAATCTTCCCCCTTGTTTTTGGGAGGCGTGTAAAACATGGGATTACTACAGTGACTAGTTTTAGGTCATGACTGCACAAGCAGTTGAACAAGTGCTGCTGCATATGCAATAACTTGTGGCAAGTGGGGGAGAAGAGCAAATAGACTGGCCCTGAAACCTCCCCTGCCACTGGAGGAATCATGACACAGAATTGCACCTTCAGTGACTTGACCTCCTGATAAGACAGCTGTGATTTCAGGAAACTTATTGACTCTCAGGCAAGACTGAGAAGCGAAATTATCAGTCTTATTTGTAAGTCATCACACTGATTACACTGGAAATGAGGCAGAAAACCTAGTGCTATAGGGTCTAGAGAGAAAAAGAGGTGAAGTTGTCTTCTAGAAATTCCATTTCTAGTTCCCCAGGTTGGTGCATTTCAACTTTTGGTTAGGCACAAGTGAACTACAAGGATGACAGCTTGCCTTCAAATATAGTCTACGTTACCTTGTTGTATGCCAGCCTGCAGAGGGCTAGTGTGGGAGGCTCACAGGACCACCTCCTGCTTCTGGAAAGGAATTGGATCTTGCAGGCATCATCAAGTCCCCTTCCAGCAGAAAGCAAGTTTCAGTGAGTCATCCCGTGGCTCAGGAATCACACAGGGAGCTCTTCATTCACAATGTTAATAGGAAGCAAGTCAGTTTAATACATTGCAGGTCTGCCCCACAGCGTTCATGTCCTGGTTCAGATGTGCCGCAGCAAAGTGAGAAACCAACTTCTGCAGCCTCACAAAGTTGCAATTTTAAAGGCTTGCAGTAAACGATAGCTGAGACTCCTGGTTTCAGCTGGGATAGAGTCAGTTTTCTTCCTAGCAGCTGGTGCAGGGCTGTGTTTTGAATTTAGTACAAGAATAATGTTGATAACACACTGATGTTTTAGTTGTTGATAAGTAGTGCTTGCTCTCAGTCAAGGACTTTCCCATGCTTTGCCATTGAGGAGGTGCACAAGAAGCTGGGAGGGAGAAGAACAAAAACAGATGACTTGAACTAGCCAGAGGGATATTCCATACCATAGAATGTCATGCTCAGTATATGAACTGAGGGGAGTTGGCTGGACGGCACAGATCACTGCTTGGGGAACGGCTGGGCACCGGTCAGCAGGTGGTGAGCGGTTGTGGTGTGTGTCACTTGTTTTTTTTCTCTTAGGTTTTATTCCCCTTTCTCCCTCTCCTCTTCATTCTTACTATTGCTGCTGTTGTTGTTGTTGTTATCATCATCATCATTTTTACTTCATTTCAATTATTAAACTGTTTTTACCTCAACCTGTCGGTTTTACCTGTTTTTTTCCAGTTCTCTGTGTTGTACTTAGTTGTTGGCTGGGGTTAAACCATGACAGTGAGTTATAGGTTTTCATGATCATCCAGAAGATAGAATCAAACATGGCTTTTCATATGCTCTTGGTCATCCTTTCTCAGTATTTTGAAGAAGATGAAAATATTCTATATAGTTGATCAAAACAGTCAGGCTGGCCTTTTGTTTTGTTTTAGGTTTTTTCAACAAGAACCTAGAAAAGATGGTCACAGACCCCACTGTTTTAAAATTTATGGTGTCTTGACTGTCCTTTGAGAAGACGTCTCCCCATTATAGCAGGCAGGAGAGGAAGCAATGAGTGGAAAGAGAAACAGTGAAAAGACGAAGGTGGAAGGGAATCAAAAAGTCGAAGTAAGAGAGTGATATAAGGGATCAACAGAGGCAAAGTAGATAGAGGATATCAAGAAATGTGTAGGGACCCTTTCTGACAAGAGGGTGCACAGGGACTGAAAAGGAATCTGGAAGATACAGCAAATTCTGTTGATAAAAAGAAAACTCATTATACTTCTTGCTCATGTCATCAGCAATTCTCTCCCTGATGCTGTGTGAACTTACATCCTCCTTTACAATTGCTCATTAAAATAGAAACCACCTTCTCACTCTTCAAGGCAGGGCACCACGATAAATGGTAACTATCTCAATTGATATCTTACTCATGTGCTATAAGTTACCCGAGTAAAAAAAAAAACCAAAACGCAACTAACAAATGGTGCTTTTTTCCCCTGAAGAGCAGCATATTGTTTGACTTAGAGGATTGCTCTCTGGAAACTTGTGAGCAAGTAGGCTATATTCAGAGCTAGTGTCCTTCCCCTTTATAGTTCTCTGTGGAGCTCAAATGCTAAAGGCTTCGTTAACATATTGTACATTTTCTCATTTTTTAAAATTTAAATATGCAATTTACAATTCTGTTTTTATGTTCCAATATATATCATAAAATTAATTATTCCTCAATCCTTTTTGAATTCTTCTAGTTTGCATATCAAGTGTTTCTTTTATTGAAAAAAAAATCCTTGAATTTTTGTTCCAATAAAAACAAAGGAATCCTTAATATTGACTGCTCATACCTTTGCACATTTCAAAGTACCACCTTCCTTTGCAGTGTCTGAACAGTCTTCCTTTAGGATTTTGCTTTTTAAAATGTTAATGACTTCCTTCTCCTAGGAGATGACTGTTTCTGGGCAAGTTTGTCAATCAGCATTATATTTGTATAGATACAGTATTAAACATTATACATTTACATGGCAAATACAAACCATATCAATCAGTCAGTCTAGAGAGTTCTCAGTAATCTGTGCCTGTACTTTTCATGGCCCGAGGGAATAATATGAAAGAGATCTGCGAATATTCATTCAAATGCAAATCTGAATTTTACATCACCCTTACTCGTGACCCATTTGTTTTTGCTTTCCTTGAACGTTAAAGCACTCAAGCAAATGCATGAGAAATTGTATCCACCACAAACTAGAGGCACATCTGACCTAACGCAGCATTGACCATAGTCCTGCTTCAAGCAGGAGGTTGGCTGAGATGATCTTCCAACCAACATTTTTATGATTTCACGATTCTGTGATTCGAAAGCTTATTTCCACGCACGGACGCACACATTTCCACATCCTCAAAACTGAACACTAATCTCTATGTTACATCCTAGCCAATGTTCAAAAACAACAGCAAATGAATTTGTGTAACTGAATTATAGTTTCTCAGAACTGCACGTTTAGTCTGACCACTAGCAAGTCACGCTGAGCTGACAAGATACCTAAACAAGCTATGCCATCAAAACAATATTTTTCATCAATCTGTCAAAGTGAAAGAGTTACCGTGCTTGAGAGAAGAGCAAAATAAATTCCTGCTTCTTAAGAGGGGGAAATTTTGTTGAGTACCTACTGATTTTTGTATATGTCCATTACTAGGGGAAAATGTGATGGAAGAGTAAGTTTTCACAGAGACAAAAAAAAAATTATATATTTGATAAAATACAGCCAGCTCAAGGGATTGTGTTACAAAGAGTTTTATAGGACTGGAAGGAAGCTCTTAGTGGGCTTTCCTAAAAATCTGAGATCAAACTTATTTAACATTTTAATGTCTGAGTTAGGCAAGCAATATAGCTGTGCTGAAATGACATTTGCTGGTGACATGAAGTTGCATTACACATCAGTAAAAAGGAACGTTGCGATATTTTATATAAACAAGTAAACAACTCTGGAGATTGCAGTAAAGAAAATGGTTTAAAAATTAATTGCACAAAGTGCAAAGTGATGCACTATGGGATGAATACCAAGAACATTTTTAACACCCGTAAGTTTACTAGCTAGAAACGGCAGAAAAGAGAGATCTGTATGTAGCAATAGCACACTTTATGACTGTGTCCCTCTGCTACCTGAAGTATTTCTGATTTCTCTCAATTTATTTTTTTTTATGTAGTTTTAGAGTTTCAGTTCACTTGACAAAGAAACTACTGTATGAGTTTAGCTAAGTAACCAAAAGTGCAATTTAAAACCTGCGGATATTAATAATAAAAGTTTCTTGTGACAAACAATGTATTTACCAAAACCTGAAATCTGCCCACTTAAAAACTAATAAAATAAAATCTGAAATGAAGTAAATAGGTGAATATACATGGTATTGGAAAAGTTCTAAGGTAGATCTCTAGTTGTAATTTCTCTCAAGAAAGTGAACTCATCTCCCTGAAGAACACTGTAACTGATCTGCAGACAAAATACAACCTGGAGATGATATGCATATTCCAGACTAGGAAATATGAGATGTGCCTAGATTTCCCTTGCACAGCAAAGTTCCAGTGTCACACAATACTGAGCAACATACTTTTTCTTACCATACTTTTCAGTCTTGCTGTGAACTTATCTGTTGGAAAAGGCACAGGAAGAGAAAGACCTGAAGGCAGAAATCTGATATTTTCTTGTAAATTTTTTTTGCAAAATAGTTAACTTTCACACTATTTCTACCTGGCAATGCATATTCATTACTTTTCCCAAAGATAAAAAAAATATTGGATGATATGGAGGAGGGAAGTGACAGAGCAAATGACAAAATGCATTATCCTCATTTCCATAGTGTGCTGCTCTGTCTGAGGCCATTGCTAAACACAGGCATCTCGCCTCATCTCAGCCACTTTAGGGTCTCTCACCTTGGTGCACTGCTGCAGAAGGCTGCGAGTCTTCCATAAGTCCTGTGTCAGAGCTACCATCCCTGTGCAGATGTTTTTATACCTTAAGGTATCTTATACAGCAACTGCCTATGTCTGGGCAACTGAACTGTGTTCTACATCTACTTTCAGGGGAACTAGGTGGCCCTCTAGGCTCCATTGACTGTGTTGTATCAAGGTGAGATTCAGCATCTTAAGTTATTCTATGGTATGTGTGATACCTACACTGTAGTAGCTGGTGGGACAGGTGACCTGGAGGCCAGGTAAGGGCACAGGACATCTAAAAATGGCACTATGTTTAGGTCATCTATTTCCATTGACTTTAATGGAATAAAACCAACAAGCTTATGTACACACGCCTATGTTTATATACTGAAGGCTGAGTGTGTACAACCTGGAGATGAATTCCCAGCTGGTGAGCAGGATTGCATTGCCTAAACACAGGCATCTACTATCTGTGCAGGTGCTGTGGTGTATCTCACTTGGCCTTCACCGTGCCACACAGAGTAAACCCTCTATAAGGCCTGGGTCCAATGTGTGAGGTCAGTGCAGGTGTGTCTTCAGTGCCACAGGGCAAGTCATGGTGCACTACTGGCTGCATGGTTATGAAACACATCAGGAGCGACAATGCTGTGCGGAAAGACACGTATACTATATCTACATTAGCAAGCAGTGCAGCCCAAAAAGATGAGAGAGCTAGAGCGGAACAGTTGATGTTGAGATCCCAACATTATTATTACAGCTTTTTATTTTGGATTACTTCTAGACTGGTCCAGGGCCTGGATGCTCACTAGCAACTGGAGCAGACTAGCTGCATGCCTGGAATACATCTTTCAGACATGTTTCAATCTGAAATCTGATTCATGCACACTCCATTCTGTGATCACGTTTCCATTTCTGTGATGGAAACAAAAGTATGGGAAGTGTGGTACTGCAGGACGGTTTATTTCAGAAGGATGACTCTGCTTCCAAGTGCTATTGTAGACACTCCCACAATCTATCTCAAGCATCAAAAAAGATGTAGTTGCAACACCCAAGGCTTTCCGTCTGCTAATTTGTCCCTTCTCTCCAAAGGAAAGAAGAGTGAAAAGGAAGAGTTTGCCCTTACTGTGTTGAATTAACAGAAATAAGGTTTTTCATGAAAAGAATGCATTGCCAGTGCAACCTTATTTTTCTAGGGGGGAAAACGTATCTTCAACCAGCTTTAGCTATTTGCTATATTGCCCTTCTCCGCAGCACTGGAATTGAATTGTTCCTGGTGGCACAGCACAGAACTTCCATAGGGCAGTAGTCTAATCCTCTCTGATAAATGCTGTTCTCCACTGTGGTAGATAGCTAAATTCTCCCTGCTCTTAATTAGCTGCACATATCTCATTAACAAGCTTTAAATCAAAGCCAGTCAGAAAGTGGCTACTTTCTCCACTTGCAGGAGGGAATATTTCCTCCCTGTTACCCTTAGAGAATCACTAAACAATCAGCAAAGGAGATTTCAGAATAATGTGTCTCCTTGTCCCCTAAAGCTATGCAAATGATCTTTTTTATAACACTTTTCAATCTAATTGACACTTGTAATAAAATTCTGCCTGTACTGATCAATCTTACCTTAGAGTCATCCCACACCATCCCTTTAAGTAGTGCCCTTCAATTAAAACTTCCACAAGGCTGTGAAGACTGTAATAATCCACTTGTAGGGAGTGGGAGTTACTTGTTGCTCTGAGGATTTCGTTAAAGATATTTAAGACTACATATTTTAGGGCAATGGCTTTGTGAGGGGAGCTTTGTGAGCTTATGAATTCCACATGCTGTTTAGTTATGGCCAAGAGTCCATTGCATGAACTCAGTGAAAACCATCCTGTGGTTTCAAACAGAATACGGGTCTTTTCCCTGTTTTCTGTAAGAGGCAGCTCCAGCTATCTTTATTTCAAGCATTCTTTCACTACATATCAAAATAATAACAGAAACCACACATGCCACTAATAAGTGAAATAATGTTTTAAGCAAATAATCCCAATCACGTGACTTTAGATTGATCATCATTTGAAAATGTCGGTTAATTATTCCGTGCAAGATGAATCACCACCAGCCACATCCATTTTCTAGAAAATTGGTGAAGGACTTGATGGATCAGTAGAAAGCTCTTCAGATAGCCAAAATAAGCTTTAAAAGAGAAATAAATAATTCATTTTTATGCATGAACAAGATACCTACAAAAAGATATAGCGGTTCTCCAGAATGGAGGCATAGCTGTCTATATCATAAAACATTTCACATACCAAATGAACAGTCCTGCGCACCGCCAGCCTTGATCTATGTGATCTTTTCCTACAGGGAAAATAGGGGGGGTTATGACTAATGGCAGAACTGAATGAAAATGAACACTGTTTTTCACCTTATATTTAAGATAGTTTTAAGACTTTTTACATATCGTTGAAAAAATTGCAAAATGTTATTAAAGAAACAAGGAAATAAAAGCTTAGTGTCTCAATTCTTGTAAGAAACAGAAAAAACCGCACATGATTTTCTATAATAAATCCTATATATCAAAGGATTGTTATATTTTATTGACAATAAAAAGCACATTTTGGGATTGTATCTATAAAATTATTGTTACCTGTGTCAGAACTTCAAGAGCTTAATTTTTGGGGTTTTAACCCTATGCAGATACATTTCTGTTAACACTGCAATATTATAATTTCCTCTTTCAACTTCAAACTGCTAATAAAATATGTTAGAGATAACCTCTGTAACTTATATTACAAGCATATATCATAAATAAAAGCCCCTTTTGTGCAATTAAGCTTAAATGCTTAATTTACAATATGTATTCATTTGTTCACTGAGTAACTACATACCTGCAAAACAAACTGGTAATACATTCCTGTCAAGGTTTAGCAGGATTTGTGCTGCTAAAGCATTGCAGAATGAAAGAAAACGTATTGCCTTATCATCATACATTATTCATATGCACGTAGTTCTTTAACCAACCACAAATGTAGTGATTGGAAGGTGTATCAGAAAAGTTTGCTAATTTGTCAGACAAATCCAAACAATAAATGGCAAGAGGAGATTATGAACTAATTAGCATTATTTTTTTTCTCAATATCACTTTTTTGCTGAAGTGGCAGCATTGTTCAGCATATGGAGTTGATTTGATCAAAACCACACATCTCCAAAATTCTATCAGTTTGTAGATTGGAGTAAATGCTGTAATTCATACAATGCCTGGTTTTGTATGAATTTACAGGAATCATCAAGGGTGTTTTAACCAAAGGTTTCTGTTTCCCATGAGAAAATAAAGGTGTTAGTTTATTAGAAATGTTAGAAAGAGTCAGAGAGGAAGCTCCAGTGCAAACTGCTGTGAGACAGACCTTTGGGACTGGGACAGCCGATGTAATTTGTGATTGACCATAACCATCCATTGAATTCAATATGAAAACCCTCTTTCAGCTTTGACAGATTTCAAATTTGGGATCTATTCCCTTTTTTCCTTATGCTAAGATCCAATGAGCTTATTTGAAAAAAATCGAAATTTTGGAAAGAAAGTTAAAAATTTCCTACCCCCAAACTCCATTTTCTCTCCCTTGCATTATTTTTCCCCTGTAAGCATTGGGATAGGTGTATAGGCCATACCACAAAGGAAGAGTTTTGTCTTCCCAGAGAGCTTATGGGAAGTGATGACCTTCAAGTGAAGGTGTTTCGCATCCAGTTCAGAAATTCCATTGCATTTCTGAGGCGCAGGGATTGCATCTGTAAGTCAATATACAACTGATCCAAAGGCATAAGCTTGATTCACAGTTAAGGCTGAAAGCCACACCTAACTAATCCATAGATGGACACCTGTTTCAGGTGGCTTCCAGCTGGCTCGGTATGATTTTAGTCACTGAATGTTTTTCAGTTACAGAAAGTGAGATGATTTAACTTTGTTAGTCACCTAAGCTCAGTAAGATATTAAAGCCACGTTGTTTCTAAACTCAAATGTCTTTTATTTAACCAAACTTTTTCCCTAAAAGACACAGAAATTTTAATGCATATTTTGCATAACTGTTCAATATAACCAAAAGAAGAGAGAGCTGTGTGTTTTGGCATCTGAACAAGTCAGAAATAAACAGATAGCAGTGGATGGCATTTGGGAAAACTCGCTAAAATATGGTCATCTATGGGAGATAAGAACATGGTGCTGTCCTGCTAATGGCTCCCTAAAAAGCAAGGCCAGCTGCAGTCTTGGCTTATTCCCTACCTTGAGTTGCCTTGGCTGCTAAACTTTAAAATGCATACAAACTTGAGGACAGTGAGAAGCATAAGCAAATCTAAACACAGCCTAAACTTTTTCTCAATTGTGTGGGTTACATGGCATGGCAGAAAATTTAAAGTGCCTTCAGCTGCTCAGTGCAGATGCCTGCATCAGGTCAGTCTCCCCAGTGCAGAGCAGCAGCCTGAGTGACTGTGTGAGTCAGCTTATCACAGAGTGGATATCTAAACTACGCCGGAATTACTGAACTCTACAGGTGCCTATTTCTTTTTCGATTATCTATAAAGGGAGCCTACAGTGTCTGGCTTAGATGTTATCATTTACATTTTAGGTATCTAAAATTAAGTTAGATGAATCATGTCCTATGAGTCTCAGAAAAGAGTTGACTGGCTTGTCCCATACACATCCAGCCCTCTGAGTACCTCTGAAAATGAGTCAGAGCTCACGCCACAGGCCATGATATTTCCTAGGCACTGGATCAAAGTTTATTATGCCTGCTCAGTAATGTCTGCACCTGGGGACAGGTGAACTTCACCTTACAGGGTTTGATTTATTCAGTCTAATCAGATTCTGTCTAAATTACTGAAATAGCACTGTGTTGATCTCAAAGAGCATAATCAAGGGCAGTGTCCACTTTTTATTCTTATACCGGGGATTTTCTCAGACTGACTGATTTTTAAGCCTTGTTTCTGCATACCAGGAATATACCTCACTCATCAGGTTACATACAACTGCAGGACAAGAAGGATGTCAGCCTACATGAATGCACCTTTACTGTTTCCCCTGATTCTTGTGCAGAAAGACATATAGGATTTACAAAGGTACATGAGGAGACCAAACCCAGAGAGACTATAGGCTTGATAAGCAAGTGACCTCTACAAGAAGTACTGAGCTGGTCACTTCTATAATCAACAACCAAAGCAGGACACGCAAGGCTATTTTCTGTGAAGCCTCACTAACTACTAAATTTTGTGTGAAGGAAAGAACCTCCTATCTCCACACTGACAGGCATCTACCCACAGCTTTCTGCACCCCAGAAAGTGAAGGTGCCTCTGCGAGATTTGTTCAGAACATCCTTCAATTTGCCCATACCTGAAAATTACCTCTGGGCTGTTCCAGACGTTGTCATGATTCACTAATTTCATCCACAGAGATGCTTTAGGTCCCTCTGTGGTTGACGCAGAGGAATCATCTCCTAATTTGTGGTACTTTAATTGGTTTTCAGAAACATTAGTCCCCCTTTTAACCATGTAAGCTACCTAGGCTTTCAATTCTGGAGATCTTCATCACTCTACAGAGACCAGAAATCCACTCTTAATGTTTGTAACATGGTGGATAAAGTCCCAACATAGGCCACTGAAAATGTCCCCCTACCTCCAACCCAAGGAGGTGTTCAACTTCTTTCATACTCAAACTTTCGCACTAATTAGGTATAACTGGCCCAATTGACATGATTAGTCAACAGATTAGAATGGTTGTAGCTTGTTACTGTTTTACAGATATGAGAAGGCAGTAGAGAACACAGTTCCAAATCTACATTTCTATAGACATTAGCTTTGGTAAGCCTATGTATTTCAAACCAAAAGTTGCATATGGGAGAAACTGCCCCCCTGGAAGTTCCTTTTCTGTGATTCCTAATGAGAAGAAGGCACAGTTAGGAAATTTCAGAGACCTTCAGTGGCTGAATATCCCAGAGAAGACACTGAATGTTGCACTAATTTATTTCAGCCCTAAGTTCAGCTCAGAGATAGCTGAGCTGTTGCAGTTATCAACAGTTTCTTGCCATTTTCACCACCTATGTTAGTGACATTTCCTAAAAGCATCTCCTTGCTATCTAACACCAGTTCAATTCCCCTGGGGCTAGCAATAATTTAAAATATATTTATCCACTTAGGAAGAGACAGATCAAAGAGCAGCTGGGTTAGAAGGCGGAAAAAGCAGCAGCCAAGATATGAGGGGATTCTTAGGTTTCAAAATCAAACAGGTTGCTTTTACACTTTTTTAGTTGTTTTTACATTGTACATTTTTCTAGCATCTCCACAAATACGCTGATAGAACAAATGAATGTATTCTGTATGAAAAAAATCAGTGACAGTTCGAAGGGCACAGGATTCTTCTGTTTCAAGATCTCTCTGTGGACACTGCCCAGAAGTGATGGGAATTCCTAGACTCCAAGTGCATACCACTTACATTAATTATTGAAGTAAACTTCATATCAGGTTCAGCATTTTAAAATATATTTATTTGCATAGAAGAAGAAAGAAGTAGGATGCCTCCGATGCTTCTGCCATCTGCTCCTTTGAAAAGAAGACTTGTCTCCTTGCCTCTTGGCATAGATAATTTCTTATTTACAGAGCTGAAAAAGCAGCTCCAAAAGCCTGTGTTAAGCTGAGGACTTTAGTATCATACAACAATGTCTCTCAGTTTTATACTCCATTTTACTGTTCAGAAGTCCTCATCATGTATGTTCATTCTTGAAGATCAGGGTCCCAAATAGCTTAAGGTGAAGCTGTTATTAGAAACATGGTTTCCCTTCTCTGCTCACATAACATCCTAAGACAGCTGACATCTCAAAGTGATTGCTTGTGCTATATTTAAAGCATAATAATTGAATTAAAACCAAGCTAAGAGTTAAAGCCCACTCATTCTGGTGTTCTATCTCCTCCCCACCCACCACACAAAGCTTTCAAATTCCTTATTTTTTGCACACTACACTTCAGTATGTAGTTGTTATACTCATTCACCTCTAAGGGTACTTGTTATGTCTCTGGGATTCTGGTGGCATTCCCACAATTAGGAAATTGATTAATTCTCTGTCTATAGATTTTTCTACCATGTTTAAATCACTGGCTGACATCTTAAAAAACAAAAGGAATAAAGGTCCAAAAATACAGTACTGGTAAGAAATCTACAATCAGGTTATCACCATGTAACTTAATAGTTGCTTCCCACATGCTTGTGCTCAAAACCAATTTGAAAGAAAGTACTGGGAGTTTCATTCAGTGTTCAGCAGGAAATAATTTTCAGTAAGTTAACAATGCCCACTCATGCAGCCCTCAAAACCAGAACACAATAGCACCTGGCCTTTCTCTTAGCAGCTGATTGACTTTCCTTTAAAAACTGAGACAGGAGAGATATCCCATCACTGAGAGTCTTTTCACAGAAGAGAACCTAGCACCTTCCCACAACCAAGAAGAAAGAATGGACTTTGCAAGCTGGGTGTTTGGAGAAGGTGCCAGGAAATCTGTCCATGAGGACTCCTGCCTCTAATGTAAGTGTCTACAAGCTAGTCACTTTATGTGCTCCTTATATACCTACCAAGTTTTTTTACTTGTCCTTTGATTGCTAAGGTTCAGTCTTTCCAGGGCCTTCCACAATACTGCCTGTCCTTTCAAAGCTGGTTCAAGACTTATGTACTGAAGACTACTATTGTGTTTGTCTTTGATCTCAAAATCCCTTTTGATTCCCTTTCTTCTCATAGACCACTTAAACTCATTTTCTTGCCCCCTGCTACAAAGTTTACATGGTATCAGAGAGGGATCAATGCAGCAGGATGTTCCCCTCCCCACCCCCCACCCCCCCGCCCCCCCCCCCCCTCGCCCTGCAAACAGAGCAGTGTCGTTTGCTCCACTTGTTCTTGCTCTCTTTGGTCATTATGTGATTAGTATTTTGCTTCAACATTTACAGTATCCTGGCAATAACTTGAGTCAGTTTAAAATACTGTAGTTTCTTTGTTGCATACTTGTCAAATAAAAACATGAATTGACTGTAAATCAGCTTGGGAGTAACTGTGAACTAATTAGCACTGGGTATTTTAACATAAATTGGATGGATGAAAAAACCTATTCAATTAAACACCTGTTTGTTGAATGAAGTTTGTCCTATTTGATTAATGAGCCTGTGAAGTTAAACAAACACTCAGGTAAATACTCTTTTATCAATTGAACTCTATTGTTGTCTATTGAGACTCTAACCAGATGTAGAAATTCAGACTTTTTAAGAACAGTTGCCTTGTGATTTTTTTGCATTAAATAGAGGAAATATAGCCATATGTTAAATGTTTGACTACCTTTTGTGGCCACTTTAATTTGTGATTGAGTGATGGGCAGACAGCTAAGGAGGAAAAGATAGAGTCTCAATTTAAAATGTTTAGTTTAGTAGCAAACTCGACCCACCTGCTGATGCAGAGTGCATGGATGGAGTTCTTTTGGTGAGACTGGGGCAAAACCAGCTTGAAAGTGAAGACTGAAAGATATTTCTTTGTCACAGAAAATAAAACTGAGAGAGACTATTATCCAGATCACATTACATGATTTTAATAATAGGCTTAAGTGCTTCACTCACTAACTCTATGTGCAGTCCATGACTTCTGTGAGAGATAGCA
Organism: Falco cherrug; assembly: GCF_023634085.1. Taxonomy (NCBI): domain Eukaryota; kingdom Metazoa; phylum Chordata; class Aves; order Falconiformes; family Falconidae; genus Falco; species Falco cherrug. The sequence continues at coordinate 47,182,694 of NC_073698.1, forward strand.
CATTCCTTATGAAGACGTCCAGTTCTGACTTGTAAAGAAGAGATAAAGATCTTAGAAGAAAATTAAAAGCTCTGTTTTGCTGCTGACCTCTGCTTGGAAAGTGATCATTTAAAATCTAAATGTAGCATTACAGTAATCGGGAGAAGACAGATAAACAAAGGACCTGGGGAGTTACTTGTGACAGGTATTCATGAAAGAACGAGGGAAAACACAGCTGAAATCAAATACCTATTGTCACTGCAAAAGCAATACTGACAAAAGCAAACAAAACATTTAGTTTCAAATCAATTCTGCTGAGCCAGAACTAAAAACAGCTGCAATGTTAAGATTCCCTAGAAGAATAAGGTTTAAGACTTGCGTATATTTTATTTGTTGATTTGATTTCTGACCCGGAACATTAAATTCTGGGAGGACTTTCCAAAGATTATCTTCTAAAGCCACCTGGTCATTGGCGGTGTTTTATTTCCAAAAATAGCCTAAGGTGTTGTGATTATCTCCCCCTGCAAAACAGTATTCTGAAAGATGCTTGGTCATCAAAATATTTCTAGAATATAGTAATAATATGTTCTGAAATAATTCTGCTTTGGTTGCTGCAGCAGGACCTGGTATTCTAGGGTAAAATTATGACCACTCTTGGCATGCTTCACAGATAGAAAACGGCAGGGAAAGTACGTAAAACTCTGTGAAGAATCTCTTTAACAATTTAAAGATAAAAAGGGAAAAAGTCTGTGGGGGATCACTCTGAAGTAAAAAGTCACAGTGGACTCACACTGTTTGCTAAGCTGCAATGTCTGATATCATATAATATTGTTATAAAGTAGTTTACATTTAAAATAATAATTTGCTTAGCTTTTTTGTTTCTATCCCTGTATTGTAAATTGAGGATAGATATTTTTTACTACTCTATAATTATTGCCATATACAAAAGGCCACACCTTAATCTTACTCATACTTGGGTTGCCTGAAATCAATTGACTTGTACAGATGAAAATGCACACAAAAAAATACAGGAGATTTACTGTAACATCCAGACATTTTCAAATTTTCCTAGAAATTAGGACCGGGTCTAGAAACATGCTAGCAAGTTTGAACTTCAGCTCTTGGGAAAGGAACTGAGGATGATCAGTACCTCTTCTGAATGAAGTCACACCAACATCCTCTCCAGGACTGCAACAGCAGCAAGGCAAGCTACTTTGTCCTCCATTTAATCTAATTAGGAATTAGCATGAGAAATGATCATGAAATTGTGCTAGCAAGTCTGAGTATTGCAAGCAAATAAAACTGTAACACAGGCATATAGATCATGAGGGTTTTTTCTTACAAAAAAAGGTGCGGGTTTTTTTTTTTTTCTTCATGGCTTGTTAGCCTTCAATCTTAGCTCTTCAGGTAATTAATTTTTAATAAAAATTATTATTATGCTTGCAAAGGAAAACTTGATCTGACTTATTAGGATTTCTTAAAAATAAATAGCCAGGTTTACTGGTTTACTAGAGAAGGGGATAGTATGTTTGAATTCAGATGGTTTGCTAAATGTAACCACCTTTGAAGGTTTTCCCATTGTTGGGTGTTCAGGACACCCTCTTCTGTGGGGGGATCATGGGTATCCAGTAAGCCATAAGGCCAAGCTTGACTCTCCCTATCAGGGCTACTTTGGTCTTGGAAACTTTTGTTATGCACAAAGAAAAACTGTGTTTGTACTTGTGGAGTAAGACTATAAAGTCAATAGTTACTTGGTGCATGAGACACAGCCAAGTGGTACGAGTGATGGGAGGACAGGAATGAAGATGCTCAATAATGACAGCAGCATGGTTGGAACCTGTTGAGTCTAATAACTTTGTCACTCTCGGTGAGAAATATTAGACAGCTGATCCATCTGTTCCTTCACGAATCACCTGACACAAGGAATGATGACTAGCTGCCTCAGAAGTATAACGTGATGCTTAAGTGGTGTTTGAATAGTGTTGTAATTGGCTTGTAAGGGCAAGAAAGGGAAAGAAATTTATTTTAGCTATAGTGCTAGACTGGGATTTCTGCTGAACTGTAGAAACAGGCTTTGGAAAACTTCCTCAAATCAGGAGAATCGGCAGGTTGCCAGCACAGGCATTTGGGTTGACTGAGGTGGGGCAGTCAGTAGGTGTTAGTCCCCTGCTTCTTGCCGCACCTGGCAGCGATAGCTCAAGAACTGTTGTATGCATGCTGCAGGAGGCAAAGGACAGGACCCCATCTCTCTGGCTGAACTGGGATGCCTGATTTGCATCTCAATTGTCCATGCTCAGGGAACTTCTATTCCCCTGAAGTCCTGCTTCCCTGTCTAGTCTGTACAAAAAAAATGTAGGTGAAAGCTCCACAAGGAGAACCTACCTTTGGTGCCCAAGCTAAATGAATATATAGAAAACTCTGGGTTGCTAGATCTTTTCATGGGAGAGCTGTGAAAAGCTGGCTGCTCATAGACACCTCCACATATTCTCTACATAAATCCATCATCTTGCCACAGACAATTTTAAACAAATAATTTCCTTTATATATCACATCAGCCACTATAAAGCACTTTGAACTGCACAAACTTTTCTTAAAAAATTAAACACTACATATTACTCTAACTGCTGTAACCCTCCCACTGTGCACCACACCTGGTTTTACATCTGGTAGTAACTGTACTGAAAGTACCATTCCATGTCTGCAGTTACAGAAGTGGCTTTCTTTGCTCATCAGACACACATGGGTTTCTTTTTGTCTTAAAAAGACACATAACTATGCAAAATTAATAATTGTACTTCAGCAAACAGTTATTCTTACAGAAAGTACCTTGTAGTGTCAGTTTTAAGTGATAGGAATATTCTTGTTTTTCTCTTGATTTCTTCCTTAAAAGTTTTTTTGGGGTATGTTAATATACAAATTGTCAGGTTTAACACTGTGTAGTTTTGTTTGGCCAACACCACAACTTCAGAGGGAGCAGCACTGAATGCCCATCCTATACTCCTCACTAACCTGAATGTCACGTTCATATTTCCATACTTTTCTTGCATCTCCCATTGAAAGGCATGGAAAATTTTCCATTGGCATTTACAGTTACACCATCTCAAGCTCCTGGAGCTTCTTTCTGGGCTGCCTGCAGAGAAATGCCCGTTTGTTACGGTGGATATGGGGCAAGCTCCACTTTGGCATCATTCTTATGTGTAACTTTTTCCTCCATCTGTTGCATTGTCATTAGCCTGAATGGCAAACTTTTTAGAGCACAGGGGGTTTTATTAGATTTTTTTGAGGTTTTATTAGTGTCACACAGGTCCTATTACAGAGTTGAAGATTTCTGGGGCAAGAAATGTGGAGTAGCTTGTGACCTACAAGGGGAGGTCACTTGGAAATGAGGTGGTTGCTATTCTAGCATGTGCTTCTCGCAAGGACTGTTGGCCAAAATCCTTAAACCACAGCGTCTGCTAGATGGTGAAAAGACACAGACTATTCCTGCAGCACAGGACAGAGTGAAGAAGTTCTTAAAGTCAAACCATACTTGATGTTTTACTGCTTGGAGTGAAATGAGGGCTTTCAGAGCCTGCTGCCATGATAATGGACCTGTGCTGAGAAAGGCCACCCTCTCCTGGCACAGTGCCTACAGTCTGTGGTTTTAATTTCTCCTTCCTATCCACTCGGGGCCCCTGCATTTCCTCCAGCAGCAAGTTGAAAGCTATTACATACAGGCTCATTTTTAAAATATGAGCTGAGCAAAATCATCTCCGTGTACTATTTTCCAGTTGCTCAGATGGAGGGATGGTGTCTTGCGTGAGAGTCACAGTCCCTGTGGTTGAAATTCAACCGAAAAAGTCGTCCTCTACACTTTGCTGTGCTAGAAGTATGCTGAGACCTGATGTGGCCCTGCCTTGATATCTCTGCTGCCTATCCTGGGCCTGAAAATGCTGATACTTTTGCTGGTGTGAGAACAGACTCACTGAATGGGGAAAGAGGCCAAAAGATTGCAGACCCTTGCATCCCCAGTCCCAGAAAAAAGATGTACAGACAGGAGGAACTTGGGGAAACAACCTTGCTGCACTGGTTGTATGAATCAGCCACAAAGGAGAAATCTTAGTAAAGTATATAAGGAGAGAAGCAGAAGAGCAAAAAGGTGTCATGGCCTTCCCAAGTGATGTGATCCTTGCTCTTTGCAGAATATTACACTTGAGAAAGAATAATACATCACTGCATGCTGCAGTAACAAGACACTCCCTCCTCCAAACTGTGTGTTTCTGCCACCTTTTGCTCTGTGCCTCTATCCTCCAAAACGACCATTATTAGGGGAAAGGAAAACATAAGTGAAAGGATTCTGGAAATTTAGGAGGTATCAAACAGTTTTTGCTGAGCTACAGTACAATGTGTTGTAATAGCACTATGGAGGAGAAGATAAACATTGTGAAAGAAGCAGCACCCCAATTTCTGTGGGCACTGCAGAATTTCTTCATGGATTCAAGTGAAGGCTGGGGGAGTGATGCAGAGCTTTCTCTTTCAACCAACCTATGTGATGCCAATATTTTACATGTTAGGCTTCAGGTGCAAACACAAAGAGCTAGAAAGCATCACTCTGCATGTAACAGTCCCTTAATCCGGGGACAAAGAGGATCCTTTGTTTGCCTCCAGTCATTGACTGGAAATTTGGAAATTTTGCTTCTTACACATACATCTATCCCAAGAGCAAAATTAACTTGCACCTCTTTCTTATGGAGAAAAAACAGCAGAAAATGTAAAAGATGAGTGAAGCTGTGCTAGGGGAATAAGGCAAAGGAAATGTTAAAAACTGATGGCTTATTCCCAAGGAAACAATATGAGCTCAGCCAAGCAGAAAAATGTGCAAATACTATTCTTAATTCACTCTAGACAATTTGTCATCTATAATGTTTTCTTTAGAGTTTGTGAAATCACAGACTTGGGTAAAGCACTGCTACTTCTCTCATGTAGTTGTTTACCTGGGGAGAAGAATGAGAACATGGGGCAGGGGGTTGTAGAGAGCTAGTTAAAAATGATCTGGCACCCTAGAAGTTAAGAGGTGCTTGTGGTAGCAGTTTCCTCTCATTTGTGTATTTCATTACTTTTAAAGCTCAAATATGGCAGTTAAATCTCGGAACTTCCTCTTATTTTTGCTTTTTCATATGTTGCTTTAATATTAATTTATCTATAATGCATGAAGTATAGAGAAATCTGTACATACAGGTGTGTGTAGGAGTAAGAGGTTGGAGGACAAATTACTAAAATAAGGAAGTGACGTAGACTCTAAGCCTTACTGAATTCCAGGGGAGCTATATTTAAAGCTAGTCTTTACAAGGAAATTGATTGACAAAGTTTTTTTTTATGAGGTAATGAGAACTGGGCACATTAGTGTTAACAAATATATGGCCAGAAATCTAGGAATAAGTTACCTTAATTTGCGGCTTTGCAAAACACTAGCAAAAAATGTAGTTCAATATACAGCATAGCTCCTTGTGAATTTGGCAAATAGTTGTGATGCAAATATATAGAAAAATGAGACAGTTAGTAAATTATGGAGTGAAAGTTTTTTGCTTCAGTGTTTTTAAGATGAATTATTTTGGTTTCTTAATTTGAATCTTTTCAGTCAAAAAATCCTTTCAAGTCTACCTGAAAGGAAATTTCTTGGTTTTGTGTTTTAGCCTGAAGAAAAATTAAAAGTTTTTCTTATTTTCTTGAATGTCTCTTTTTACCCACTTATTTGGCAGACTAAAAAATCTGTCATTCACCCTTATCCTATTAATTTTGCTATGATTTCATTTTTTTAAATACCTTCCCTTCTTCCCAGTAGTTACACATCCTACATGGAAACTATAATTGCTGCAGCAACACACTTATCCAAAGTAATTATGCATGTCTGTTTCCTCATGAAAAATGACCCCTCAGGCATGTAAAAGTTAAGCGTGGGCCCTTGAGTTTCATTATGCATTTCTTAATTTTACCACCAAATGGACAGTAAGAATTAAGAACTGAAACAGATCTCTTTGCTGGGATACAGTTAAATTTCTTCATAGTAGCTACTAAGGAGCTGTGTTTTGGATTTGTGCTGGAAACGGAGTTGGTAACATAGGGATGTCTTTGTTATTGCTGAGCAGCGCTCACACAGAGCCAAGGCCTTTTCTGCTCCTCACACACCCCACCAGGAGCAGGCTGGGGGTGCACAAGAAGCTGGGAGGGGGCACAGCTGGGACAGCTGATCCCAACTGACCAAAGGGATGTCCTGGACCATATGATGTCATGATCAGCATATAAGCTAGGGAAGAAGGAAGGGGGGGGCGGGGCGGGGATGGGACGTCCAGAGTGATGGCATTTGTCCTCCCAAGTAACTGTTACACATGATGGAGCCTGGCTTTCCTGGGAATGGCCGAACACCTGCTTGCCCATGGGCAGTGGTGAATGAATTCTTTGCTTTACTTGCGTGTGTGGCTTTTGCTTTACCTATTAAACTGTCTTTATCTAAGCCCATGAGCTTTCTCACTTATACTCTTCTGATCTTCTCCCCCATCCCACTGTGGGGAGTGAGTGAGGGGCTGTGTAGTGCTGAGTTGCCAGCTGGATTAAACCACATCAGTCTCCTAAATCCTAACCACAATAACAAAGTTCTTCCCATAGGCAAAACACTTGATCATGCCTCTGAGTCTTAATCAAGTAGGCGTAAAATATGGCCTGATGAGCTAATAAGAAGCTCAGACTATTTTTTTAAATTTACTGCATTTGAAGATTAATTAGGCTCCTAAATAGTGTTGGTATCTTGGCAAAATTACAAAACAATCTGATACATTTTTGTGGATAATTGCTAATAGAAGAAAGAAATTCCACAAGATAAAGCTATACTTTCCAGATATCATTTTAATAGAACTACTTCAATAAGAGCTCTGATGTTCTGTTTTGGTGAGTTTTCTCTGTAATATATGTTTTTAGTCTTCCACTGAGACAGCTCTCAAAGGTACTGTCATTCAGGGAATTCCCAAAGTTTAATTAGTAAAAATTTCATGCTTCTTTCAAAATCTTCTTCTGTCTTATGTTTTGATTTCTCTGTACTCCTGATATATTGCAGTTGTCAGATTAACATGTGAATTTTGCACCTCTTGCCCCATGCCTACATAACACAAGGTTTTATCCCTATTAACTCTGGCTCGAGTTGTTTCCTTCCTTAATGTCTAGGTCTGGAAGACATCCATACGTGGAGTGCAGCAGAAGTTCAAGTGCTGTGCCAGGATGGGCACCTACTAGAAAAGCATTTTACAAGAACAGGGCTTTTAGGCTCTTGATTGCTTCAAACTACCTGTGTTTTCTTGTTCAAAGCTTCCTAAAAAAAATGGAGGGCTTTGTTACTGATATGTGTTCCTCTGCATGTGCTACCTGATGTCTTATGGTTCAAATACATGGCAAAAACATCTGTTCTTGGGATAATCTTTTTATCCCTTAGAGGCAGGGAGATAATCTGATGTGCATTTCAGAACAAAGTGCAAAAGAATCTCATCCAAAATACCATTATAAGCTTTCTGTCAGTAGACTTTCCAGTCACTTTTCACCTGTCCATACACCTATTGGAAGAGGCATGACAGGATATTAAACCTTATCACCTAACTTTCACAGTCTGTCTCATGGACTGTTGTTAAGATAATAAAAAGTAGACAGAAAAAGGTCCTAGAGAGTTATCTTGTCCATTGTACTGTTGCAGTATGGTATCAGTTCTGTTCACATCTCTTCTGATTACTGTTTCTCTGACATACTCTACAATGAGAAATAATCCTTAATTGATGCACAGACTATCCCAGTGCTTCAAAATCCCTTACTATTAAAAGTTTCTTCTGTTATGCAACACGATTCTATTTTTCCTAATTTCAGTGCATTCCTTTTCCTAGTCACATGAATGTGAAAAAGGTAGGGGTTTTTCCCTCTTTGAAAAGAAATTTATGGGAGTAAATTCTAATGTGCCTGGGAATTTGTACCATATTCCCCCTTGAACTACTGTTTTTAGACTGAACAATCCCAATTATAAGAGCTAAAAAAGCTTTCTAAATCTCTCATCATTCTTGTAAATCGCTGTACTTCTTGCTTTAACCCACATCTGCCTTGAAATATAGTTTCCCCAAACAGGACAAAGTTTACAGTGGAGATCTTATCAAGGCTGTCAAGAGCAGAAAGAAATTAATGTGTCTTGAAAGATATTCTCCTATTAAATTGTGAAATTTGCCTTTCTAAAAGTGTTTTCAGTCATGTCTAGTTTCTGATCCATTATAAATCCTTGTTTATAACTAGTTTTCTAGATATTATATAGAATGATACTTATTCATCAAAACCATTCTGACACCTTAAGTTTTTCCTAAAAGTCCTTTCCTGCAGCAGAGTCATACAGTCTCCTATGCTGGGCTACCTTTAGTTACAATTTTTAATGTCCCTCGACAAGTGCAATTGCAGTGTGGGGAGTCTGTGCAGTTATGTTAAGCCATCACAACAGTCTTGCTGTTCTAACGGCTCCCTTTGATACACATATTGTGAGGAGCTCAGCTTGATGGCACATCACTCTGTGCTTTCAAACATATTTTCAAAGGGTCTGTTCTTGCTGTAGCATCCTGGAAGAGACACACTTCAGTTATTGCAAAGGCTTGTTGTAAGTATGGTCACTGTGAGAAAAGTCAGGCTATTGCCTAATGTTAGTTGCGTTAAAAGGGAATGCTGGATGAGCAAGGCTGCTGCTGAGCTTGTCCCCGTTCTCTTCATCTTTGATCTGATTCAGAAGCATCAACTAAACCTCGCTGGTGATCTGGAAAATAGTCAACATAGTTCACCCCACTTCAGAGAGTAGTAAACAAAGAATAGCAGAGCCTGCCTCTGCTGCACTTCATACCAGCTTGAACAGTGATATGTAGGTTTGGGGAAGCAGCTCCAGCACAGAAAACATTGCTTTCCCCAACTGTTCTTTCCTTCCGTTTTCACCCCTGCATCACGAGGTGAAAAGCAGCTCCTGACAATACCAGGGAGAGAAAAAGAAAATAAAGCCAGACAAATACAGAATTGGGATTTGCCATACAACAAAAAACTTGCTATAGGTCAAGATGAGAGAAGTATTGTATTCTCAATAGTCAAAAAGATGAAAAAAATGTAAAATTTGGTTAAAAAAATTCAATTCTGAACATTAAGAGTTCTAAAGTTTTAGGGTGGAAAATTGTTTTAAGTACATGGAACTGAATACTTTTAAGCTTTTAAAAATCAAGGAAGAGTCCTCTCAAATAATATATTGAAAATGAGACACTGTAAAAAGTTAGTTTCTCAGAACTGTCCTTCATGTCCCTCACCCAAACTGCCCTTCATAAAACTTCACTTGCATCTTGAGAAGAAGATAGTGAGTATAAGGAGTTAGACACAATAAGAAGCAGAAATCCTTAGCAAATGGGAAGATGACTGATATTTTGACTTTTACTCCCCAAATAAGGAGGAATGTGGAGTCCTTTGGGAAAATGACTAATGTAGAAAGAGCAAAAGACTCTTTCCTGGAATAACAAAAATACACATATATTTTAATCTCTGTTCTGGCTTTCATAATGCGGCTACGTGCTTTTGACTCTGTGATGCTGTCAGTAAAAATTAATTTTAAAAGTAGCACACATGAGTGACTTCAGCCTTTGCCTTAATTTAGTTTTTCACTAAGAGCTGAGATAAGACATAGTTGTGCTGAAGCAGGATGGACGGCTGTACACTATATTGTAGGAGACGTCAGTGCTAAATTAATCATGTTGTATCTGGAATTTGCAATTCTTTCAGAGATGCTCAAGACAATATAAAAAATTTAGTAGTAACAGTGAAAGTAGGCAGGAGGTTGAGAGGCAGAAAGCTTCAGAGGGCACTTTAAATGTGAAAGATGCATTACAGTTTCTCACACATGAACAAGATAGCATGCCTTACTAAAAATATAATAAATGAGTGTATTCTGCCAGATGCAGCTGTGAAGAGAGCGCTCTCCCAGTCAGATGTACCGAGTGTGATTGACACCCTTTTAGCTCTGCTGTGATATGACTAAATATGAAAACGAACAGCCTCAGAATGATGTTTGAATTAGGAACAACATACCCTTCTGATACTCTCAGAAGCCCAGCAAATATATCAGAAGTTTTGGTACACATACTAGAGGAGTCAGGCTTTTCCTCAGTCATGATTTCACTTTTCATTTGCTTACCTGTTTCTGCTTTGCTTTTCTTCTCTCTTTTCATCTTATTTTCACCACGTTGTCTCACTGTCTGCTTCTGCTATGAATATCAGGTGAATGAAGGGGGAGGTAAATTATCCCATTAGTGGCTCGCTGCTGATAGTCTGCTGTAATTTGAATGAATCAGTGTGTGCCTGGCTGCAGCAGCAACAGGAGGTGGAGAGAGAGATGTGCAGGTTCCCTCTGCTTGGGTACCACTGCCAATCCCTGCAAAGGCTTTCAATGCACACACAGGTTTTGCAAGCCTGCACAGCTCACTGCTGTAACAGGGACGCTCTTCTTCCAGAAAGTAAAAAGACAAGTTCCCCTTTAAGTCTGGAAATAAATAACTAGTGAGTTTCCTTTTCCTTGCAAACCTACATGCTGCAGTCAGTGGATTATAACTAGGTGCTGAAAGTTGCTCAAGGAGTTTCCACAGCAATCAAAGGCTTTTCAGGGTTGTCCTAAAGTCACTCTGTTTCTGAAGGAAGAAAAGGTTGTTGCTGACTTTATCAAAATTGGTGAACAAGAGGTGAAACCAGTTCCTCCTTTCCACACTATTGATGCTTTTGAACCTAGGGATGCAGGGAAATGGAGAAGATGTCAACCTTTCACCAGATAGCCCTCTACAGACTGTTTTTACTCTTGACAATAAAGTGTACTGTGGTTATATAGGTGAATGTAAGGCTATGGGAACTGTGGGAAACACAGCCAAAAATATATGGGAGGAAAACTTCTACCTTTCCCAAAGACAGAGAATGAGTATGCAGTTAAACAGGTTCAGTGGGGATGAACACCCAAGGAGCACAGCAAGATGGTGCCAGTGCAAGTGAGAAATGCTGTACAGTATAACAAAGCAGTTTTTGAAATCATCTCCTTGTGGTTTCAATTCTTGCATGTCTAGTTGCATCTTCCCATTTCTGGTTGCAAGACCCTTTTCTGCAACTGAATTTATCTTTGAGATCACAACAAAAATTACACCTCACATCTTAGTTTGTGAGCCAGCAGTCTTGGAAACAATCAGTGCCTCTAATGATTTTGGATCTCAAATATTGTCAACTGAGCACCTAGAGTATGTTGGCCAGTTAAAAAGTAGCTGTGACACAGCATCCATGCTAATCACCTGAAGTGTAAGGCTGCCTCTAGGCTTCATTTTTCACTATACTATTTGTTCTGGGAGACAATGTTGCAAAACTGGTACCAGTAGGAAGGACAAGGCTGAAAACCATCAATTTTTTCACGCTGACCCCTCTTGGCTCTTTCTACTTCCACCCAGCTGTGCTGCTTTCTGGGAAAGAACAACCTTAGACCCCACAGGGGAACCTTTAATGTGGCAACAGCCCTGTAAGCAGATAATTTAAAGGGTGAAGCCAGGTGGGCAAATAAAAGTGCTAGGCAAGCAAGCTGACTGTCTTATACTGCTGATTCAGTCTAGCAAAATACTTCCATCCAAGCTAGTTACAAGAGAAGACAGTGTTTTGTGGAGCTACTGCTCACATCTCAAAAGGTTCACATCTGAGTTACCTGAATCTGGTGACTGTAATCACTTAATACAGTGGTTATCAAAAACTGTTTCATGACAACTGACTCATAATTTCTCAAATTCAATTTATGCACAAAATTTAACTAATGGAATTAATTTAATTATAGAATATCTGAGGCGTGGATATTATTCTAAAAAATCTAATAATTTGTAACAAAGATTGATAAAATTCACAAAACATCTCACTAGATACATTTTCATTACAGTGTTTACAAAGTAACTAATAAATCATAGAAATCCTGTAAAATTCTTTCTTTTCTCTAAGTATGCACACTGTGTTATAATCTTGCCTATAAGCTTCTCACCCGTTCCAAAAGGGATCCATTTCTGTGCAAAATCAAACATGCTCTCAGCTTCTAAGCTGTTATTTGTGTCTCAATAGCTTTGACTCCCTTCAATGTTTATAAATATTCATTTGGTTTGGAGTATATTAGTATTATTTTATAAGTTTTAGGGTTGTAATAGACACAGGGGGTCCCAACCTAGCCAATTCATGAAGTAGAACAGATGTTGGTAGTTTGTTTAAGCAATTTTTACTGCCTGTTCTAGCCTTGTTTTAAAAGTCCTTCACATTATTATTTCCTAATTTCTTACTATTATTGCTAATTATATGATGTTGGCTTTTTTTTTCTTAGCGGATAATTCACCTTGACACATGAGCTAATCACTTTTGTTACTATGAATTGCAGAAGTAATTATTTTTTTAAGCTAGAGCCTTTAGGTCTCTCTGTACAATAAATGAAGGCGTGATTGCAGCATGAATAAGCAGTAGCTATTTATGTTAGATTTAATCTTGTCAGCAGGAATAGCAGAATGGGAGAAGCTATGGCTGACTCCACTTAGCATGACCTATAGAAGCACACATGAGACTCTGGGTTTCTTCTTCTGTACTGAGGTCTCTGCTATCACCATGTTGTTATCATTCTTAAAGACAGTAGTACAGTGCTATAACACCACTGTGCATGCTAATTAAACCAATGATAACCTGGATACACCAAACCCCTCTCTCTTCTGTGCGGACATATTAAAAAGAGGAAACGGGGCTTTGTGCAAGTTGTCTTGTTATAAAATGGCATAAAAGGCTAGCTCCAACATCAGGCAATTATAATGGTTGTTCTTGAAAAAGCTTCATTGGAAAACAACTTTCCAATACTGTCATCACTTACACAGAACAGTGGAAAAGCTATCTTTAGCCACTGGAGCGGCTGGGAAGGAACAAGTATTAGCTTTACTCAGTAGAAAATAATTCAGCGGTTTAATGTGATGGCTGATTTTCGTGTGTGTGTGAGAGAGTAAGAGAGAGATATTTCATGTTAAAATAATTTTAGAGGAAAAAAGATTGTGGTGCAGAGGACTAAATCTTTTAGAGGGCCATTTTAAAATAAAATTTTGCTCTGACTCATCAATATGTTTCTTTGTAAATTGCCAATTTAATTATTTTTTAAATAGATAAATACCACTTGGTAGGTGGTTCAATTTTTTTCTAAGTAGCTCAGTATTTTGTTGTTCCTTCCATAGCAGTCAATAGTTTAATTCCTTCTTTAAATGAACAATGAAGCATCGCCTGAACTCTAGCACTGAAGGAGGTCCTTCCATAATTAAGGTCTTCCCACAATTAGAGAAAGAATATTTGACATTAAATACTGCAAAGCATGTACATACCATCTGGGCTACCAAAATACATTGGGTGGGCATATATAGCATAAAATGGGGTTTATTGTGGATGGAAATCATACATTTTCAAAAAGGTTGGGTAAGCATTCCCAACAATTGCTTGTAATACAAATTTGCTAAGTGATACTAGCTTTCTTCTGTGACTAGGACAGAGAATGTTCTAAGTGGGGAAACAAATTATTAGTGCTTTTTTCTTCTGTGTGAAGCTGTGCAAATCCATGATATTATCACAAGTTAAATTCCTGCACTTGGGTCACAACAGGCTTGGGGTGGAGTGGCTGGAAAGCTGCCTGGAGGAAAAGGACCTGGGGATGTTGGCTGACAGCCAGCTGAACATGAGCCAGCAGTGTGCCCAGGGGGCCAAGAAGGCCAGCAGCATCCTGGCTTGGAAAATGGCCTCAAATTACTCTAGGGCAGGTTTGGATTGGATATGAAGAAAATTTCTTCACTGAAAGGGTTGTCAGGAATTGGAACAGGCTGCTCAGGGAGGTGGTGGAATCAACATTCCTGGAGGTGCTGCAAAAAATGCATAATGCAGTGCTTAACAACATGGTCTAGTGGTGGGCTTGGCAGTGCTGGGTTAATGGTTGAACTTGATCTCAAAGGTCTTTTCCAACCTAAACGATTCTATGATTGTGTGAAATTCTTTTCAACTCTATAAAAATAAGTATTTTTATTTTGTCGTAAAATATGACTTGTTTGGGATAAGGTCTTAGCTTCTCTGGTCTTCTAGAACAGGGGTCCTCAAACTATGGCCTGCGGGCTGGATACGCCCCCCCAGGGTCCTCAATCTGGCCCCCTGTATTTACAGAACCCCCCGCCCCCTCCCGCGCCGGGGGTTGGGGGGGGAAACCAAGCAGCCGCCGATGACTGCCTGCCACTGCATCCGCACGCCGGCCCCCTGTTTAAAAAGTGTGAGGACCCCTGTTCTAGAAGATTGAGATAAACCAGTCGTATTCAAAAAGTTTTATCTGCTAGTCTGTAAAAATGGCAAGCTCTCCTTGTCTTCACTAGGATTTTACATCATAGTAATTACAATATGCTTGCTAAGTGGAAGTAAAAAGCACATTTCTGTGTTGGTGCATGTGAAAACTGAGTTTCTTCCTCTTTCTTGGCATGAAAGAATCTGTAAGAGCTCGTACACACCTACTGCATTTTCTGTCCTCCCAGTGAGGACTTTCTGAGCAACCTTTCTGAGCAAGCAGTCCATACATGTGACCTAAGAATTGTGTTGAGCAAAAATGATTTTGACTTTTCAGTTTGGTTGCTGTTCATGTATAATGGCAACTTACGAATTTTATATAACTTGGAAAAGTCCTCCAATAGCCAAAATCGCTTAAATCAGGGGTGAAAACATTTTAGACCTTCAAAATCTGGGCTAGGGCAGAAAAAAAGATATACCCTTTTTGCTGATTTCTATGTTGGAGTGATGCAGGATTTCTACTACTATATTGGACTGTGCAGATTTTGCAGGCGGAGTCATTGAGGAAGAAGCCACTCAGTCCTTAAAGACATCAGCCACAGCTTTCCCAGAATGTGGAAAAGATTTCACTTAGGGCTTGAGTATTTAAATCTAAAAGTCTGAAAATCCTGATTCCTCCTCTCCCTCCAAAAGACATGCAATAGAATTAGTTGAGCCAGTTCTCACCCATTTAAAAAGCATGTCAAACAACTCCACTGACATGGATATCCAGTCACATACTTCCAGTGGGAACTTCAAATTTTGTCCTGTGCATCTTGCTTCTAATTATCCTGCTTTCTCACCTCTGCCTGACCAGAAGAGGAGGAATGACACTAGAGGTGACTGTGTCATACTTGTATTGAAAGATGGTCCCAGAGAAATTGCTGCAAGACTGCTTCCCAGTCTGGTGTCTCAGAGAGCCCTGCTCCTCTGCTGGTGCAACACAGACACCAGTGCCCTCAAAACACTTTCCCCTCTTCACATCCTTCCAGTTCCTCCTCTCCCCTGCCCCTGCAAAACTTCTGTCATTACATGTCCAGGACTCTCCCTCTTGTTGTGATGCCCAAATTGTACCGCTTTTCCTGGTTTGTTTCCTTTTTCATATTATTCTGCTATTTCTTTTCCACCTTTCTCTTACCCATTACCACTTTTGCTTCTTGCTTTCATCAAATTGCCTATTTTTGCCAGCCCTGTCCCACTGCTGGTTGTACCATTCCACCCAATTTCTTCCCCAGAAACACCTCCCACACCTTTGTTTTCACCTTTACTTTCTGTTTCTGGTCAGTTAGCCTTGGCATCCCGAGTGAGTGCTGCAGGCTCAGTACCTTCTCCACCAAAGCTGTTTTTTCCTCCACATGTTTTTTTTTATTGTTCTGTGCCGCCTTTTCTCCTAAAAAAACCCGTGTCCATTCAGATAGCCCACAAAGTGATATATACTCTGTGAGTTCATGAAGACATAAAAAGAACTTTGAGACCCTATTGGAATATCTGACATCCTCCTCTCAATAGTTTTTATCTCAAACAGATTATTTGAGACAATTCAATGTCTCTACTTTAATGGTGGCTATAAGAATGATTTTGATTAGAGAAATCTTGTTGCCCTTCACCTGCTTTGGACAATTTCAGATTTCATATGAGACTGGGACTCCACAGTCCATATTGCACTTATCACTATCTCTTTGCAGTCTCGTGTGTGTGTGTAATTTGCAGAGATTAATATTCATCGAAGATGGGTGATACGCCCAAGGGCATACCTTGTGGACAAATTCTCAGCTGAATGCATAAACCATAAGAGCTTTCTTCTTGTACTATACATGCATATACAAAATCTAACACGGTAATGGCAAAATTAGCCAAATCCAACCACTGCAAAAGTGTTTAAGGACAGTTATTTACTTCTTGATATTTTAGTAACTGCCATTTTTTGGTACAGTAACAAGTGCAATCTTGTACTAGCATACCATAAAGCCTAACAGAGAGAATGTTCTAAAAAGAGAGAATTAAAGTTCCTGAATTTTTAGGTTGTCTTCACATGAAAATATCATACACATATAATTTTTAAACATAGTAATTTCCTAGTGTTTTACTGTAGACATAGAGAGTGTTTATTACAGTGTTGGTTAAAAAAAGAGCAGTTCTGGCCCTTTCTTCTACTGTAGTTGAGAACTCTTTCCAGCAGTTTGATATTTGGTAGGTACTATTTGTGCCTGATTTTGGCCTAAAGAGTAAACATTTTTTTTCAAAGTTGGAGCAGAAGTGGAACAGTCATGTTGACGCAGGGATATATTCCAGCCTGCTTCACCTGGGAACACAGTTTACTTGAGAAGAACATTCAACTGAGGTTGTTTGTAGAGCTCATCAAAGGATGCCTCGCTCTTGTGACAGTGATAGCAGTCCCTTCTCATGTCAGTTCTTATTAAGTCAACGGCAGTGTAACCTTTCCCTTCCTATGAGTGGCACAGATGATAGAAAGTGGGGTTTTTTTATTAAGAAATATCATACACACAGCCATAAACCTGGGCAGGAGCTCTGTTCACGGCCTTTTCATTTAGGCTGCTGCCCCTCATTTCCCATGCTGTTTGCATCTACTCTCTAGTCTTGAGTTGACCCTGATTTGAGGTACAGGGGGAGGAGAGATTTTTTGTGGTGACAGGAATAAATGTTTAGATTAAACTAAGTTTGAAGTTTAATTTAAGTTTTCCATTAAAGGAAAATGCTGAACAGAATAAAATGCCTTGATTTCAGGAGCTTAGCAGAAAAGCAAGGACGTGAAAAGATAGATTTGCAGAGAAAGAGTCTTAGTCCTTTTCTATGGTACCTTATTGATTAAGGCATGCATCCAGAGCGTGAGAGATCTGGATGCCAGCCCCTTTTCACATTAATGTTTAATGGTTATACAAAAGAAAACAGCATCTCAAGAGAAACTAAGAACCTGGTACCATTGTGCTGTCAGGCCAGTCCCAGGGTTGATGGGAGACAATAGTCAAATATCGTCACACAGAAAAGTGAGTTGAACCCAGGGCTCCCGTATCCTGGCATGTCCCAAATGTCAGCTTGCTAAGTAAAGGAGGAACATCTTTTCTGCCATTATATCCTACCAGAGTTCACCAGCTTTCCTCTTTTTCTTCACCCTTGTTTACTTCAAAGTAAAGTATGCTCAGGAGAATGCTTGAAGAGCGAGACCTACATGTCTGAAAAACAATTAATGAGAACTAGTACACAGAGGTTTATAATATTGCCTCTGCCCTTGCTCAGCACTGCTGGGGAGTGGTTTTAGGGGATTGTAGACATATTATAACAAAGCTAACACGCACTGTGATTCATATGAGTATAGTACATTTTACAGAAAATCATCAAATTCAACTGAAAAACTCAACTAAACTTAAGTTAAATAACTCTCCTTTAAAAAGAAAACAACTAAAGAAAACATATACAAAATAATTAAAGGCAGTATGAATTCAGGATTGGGGAATGATGAGCATTCATCCTTCATTCTTTTCTGTTATATAAATATGTGTACCTTTTTCTGCTACCAGAATACCCTTTCAGAGGAGCTTATAAATATGCATGAAGATGGTATGAAAATATTTTCTTTAGGTCAAGGGTTCATCCAAATTACTTGATTTTGAAAAGTTTTCCAAAAACCGACTATGTAAATTCCCTTTTTATGCATATGTCTGAGGTTAAAAGTTAGATATGCAAAACAAAGTATAGGTTCTGTGTATTTAAATTTTAGGATTGGTCTGCAGTTCTTTATGGGATTTCACAACAAGGTATTCACAAACTGACAGCCTCCCCTATCTCTTCAAAGAGCAGCGACTGAAAGAAAGCTCAGACCAACAGCAACATAAGTGAAATTCTTCAGGAAGTGCTGGTTTGCCTGCAGCAAATCAATATACATGGAGAGGTTTCCAATATCAGTATTCTGCATTTTGCCCGAACACGGGCCAGGAGGAAGTGACCTGGAAAGCATCCCAAAAATTTGGAACATGGAGGACAGGAGGTCGGTCTTCCAGAAATATGTAGTTTGGTTGAAGCAGAAGCTCAGAGGAGTGAAATCCCCTCTTATGCCGATTGAACTCCTAATTTATAAATCCATACAAACTTGCATCCTGCAGATACTTGTGCTCCTGCCTGCTTGATTTGAAGCACAAGCAGCGCAGCTGAAATCAGACTAACACACCTGGAGTTCAGTTACAGACCGTGTCTGCAGAGATGGGCACACTTGCTCACTGTGCCTTTTAAGTGAGCTAGTATGTAACGGTGGTGTCAAGGGGGAGGATGTGGGGCACTGCAAGTAATAAAAAAGTGCTTTTCTAATTGGCTCCAATAATGTTTAAATTTTCTAATAAATAACATTCACACACGTCACAAATAAGCCCTAGGTGGATGTTCCAATAGAGGTATTTATTTGCTATACTGAACAGATTACACTTACAGAGTTATACTGCACAGCAGGGAAATCACTCTACATGGATTGACAGGGCAGTGGCCTTAGAGCCATCCAGTCCCTTTTACAGAGAAGCACTTGGGCATGTGAGTATTGATTTCAGTGGAGCAGCTCAAGCTTAGTATTATGGATGTGTATTGCTGAACTGGGTTGTGGAGCAGTGCAGAAACCAAGCAACCTTTAGGAAAATATTTATAGCATCCAGGTGGGGTGTGATAAGCCCAAGTTCAAGTGAAAGAGGGAGACCAATTGCTTGCTTCCTTGTTCTTCATATTATCCCCTTATGTTACAGGTACAACTGTCAGAGAGCTTTTTTTTTTTTTTTTTTTTTTTAAATGTGTTAACAACTGTGTTCTGCAGAAGTGTAAATGTGCTCTGTCATGAGAAATATGCTCACAACAATTAATTCATTTTTTAATTAAGAGATTTTATAGTATTTGGTACCTTAAGCCACGCAGCTGCTAGTGTTTACTGCATCTCTCTGTGTATGTCTGTTTGGCCCTCCCGTCAAAATGTTCTCCTCTGAGTATTTCTTTTTTTTCCTATTCTGTGCAGGGATGCATGAGGGAACAAGATGTAACCCGACTAATATTGTTTCGCAATATAGTTGTTTGCAGTTTATTTGTTCTCTGGTGGATTTTATTATAGCTGCTGAATTTTTACTCATTAGTTTAATGGTGGTTATTTTGCAGATTTCTTTTATCCTGTATTTTTTATTGAAGCCTTATTCACAATACCACAGTGACTTGAACATGCTCTTCATGATGCAAAATTTAATTAGATACTAACTAAGTAAGTGGTCCATTAAAATATTACTCAGATTGTTCAGGGAAATGTTTTGGTAAACATTTTCTTTGGAAGTTGACTTTTTGGTAAGGGAAATGGAAAAAGACAAATGAATGTTGCTGTTTATTTTGTCTCTCAGCATGCAAAGGGTGAGATAGTGTGCATCTGAATTACATTTCCATTTGCAGTGGGGGAAAGGACCTTGCCATTAAAGGAATCATAGCATCCATTTATTATGCAGTTCAGGTCTAGACTGGCTATACTCTAGTCCATCAAAAAGTATTTTAGGGGAAACATGCTCATAATGTAGCAGGGAGCTCCACTGCTTGAATGACTATGATGATGCACTGCAGTTGCTGAAGCCACATAATACACATTGCTGGAAAACATCCCAAAAAAGATTTGAGCTGGAAATAAAGATATACATTGTGTGTATTTAAGTATGGCTCCATTCACTAACAAGAGAGGTTTTAATTATACATGGGTTTTCACAAACAAGTTAGTTCAGAGAATGTTCAATTCACAAAGGTCTCTTTCTCTATACTCTGGGCTCTCCGTTCTAAACAGTTTTGCAGCTATTGAAACAGCTGCACAATTTCTGATTTGGTCATGGATACTTCTAATGTGCACATAAAATGAAGAGGAGAGGGAGGGAACATCTCTCTGCCAGTTCCATGCAGAACAGTGAGCCAGCTTGGTGTCTGAAGAATATCGAATGAGTCTGTGCTGACCTCATGGAGCTGGAAATCAGACCTCCCTAAATCACATGCACAGCTTTGATGGTGAGCAGTTTGCCAAGTGGCAGCACATTCTTTGGTGGTGAAAGGGAGGGACAGAGACTTGTTAAGTAGAGATGTGAATGGGAAGAGAAAAGGTCAATTGTTAGAAGCAAAGAAGAGCATGTGAAGCAAAGGGACTAGAAGAAATGTGAGAAATACAAGGGAAGACATTTTCTCTCTCAAGACAGTGTACTGAAATGTTTTAGTCAGAGGATGTCCTCCATCCCCCAGGTAAACTATTTGGTTTAGTACCACGAGGCTTCTTTCTGCATTCAAGAATTTTCTGGTGTAAAGCATCAGCTGGTCTCTGCTGAGGTGTGGCCATGGGGAAGTGTAGTCAACATTTTAGTAGTGGTGCTCATGCAGACACAGAGCCTGGAAACTTTTATATTTAGGAAGCATGTTTAAACCAATTCTACAGAAAACAGGAAAGCTGAAGTAGGAGGCAGAGCTTCAAACTGGAAGACTTCCATCTGGAACTATTATTCTTTGCTGCTACCATTTTGCAGATCAGTAATCCTGTTGTGGGAGAAGTTCATCTGGGAGTAGAACTGGAATAAAAGACAGGGATGTAGGGGGAATATGGAAGAAGTGAGCCTTTCAGCATAGCTAATGGGATTTTATTTTTTTTGTGTGTGTAAAAGGACATCTTACTGATTCAAAAAGGAATCCAAACCCAAGTAACATTCTAGGTGGTCTGGATGGGAAAGATAGCCATGTCCAGGAAAGATGAAATGGTATCAAGATACCTTACAGCCAAGACTGGTTTCTCAAAGGACTGACCTATTGGTTTTCTGGCAGTTCCAAAATCTGGTAGATTTTCCATCAGCAGAGTAGATGATACCTCATTTGTTCTGAATTTACATCTTCAGGCTCACCTCCCATGTGAACTGCCTGTAGTGCCAGTGCTTGCATTGTAGCCCTTCTCTGAGGCAGGAATAGGAACTCCTATAACCACTCAATTCTACAACGTTTGTAAAAATGTAACTTATCAAATGCAGTTAAAATTGCATAACATATTTGAAATTATTATGGTAGGGGTGACAGACATAGGCATACATGTGTGACAACATATACATACCTAGATGATTATAGAGCACTGTCCCCGTGAGTTACATATCCTTGGGAAACCAGATAAATTATAGCATTTCAGGCTGAACTAAGTAATTACATTTGTCTTTTGTTGATCTGAAAGGTTGAGAGTTGAAGTTGTTTGAGTATCAATTAGGTTGTAGTAGATCAAGAATTTTGGAAATTAATTGTGTATTCTAGTATTTTCAGGCTTTTTTTGTCCTAAAGTATTTGCAAGATTACCTTAGCATTGCCAACTTTTGTGGTTCTCAGGCCATTCCAAAACCTCAGTGGAAAAATTATATCTAAATCTGAAAAAAACACCCCTCAAATCTTCCTCAGAAAGGAACAAAAGAACCTCAACAATGGATGCAGTTTTATAGACAGTTTTTCCTCTCTCCCATGCCATGGTATAGCAGTTGGAGACTGGGGGATTAGGATGCCTTCCTGCCATAGAGATTTCATACAAGGGCATGCTGCAGGCTCCTTATGTCCTCTTACACAGGTGGACAAGACACCATCATTTCTGGAAAAAGCATCTTCTCCATTTCCCTTCCTTACCTTCCCTCCAAATGTGTGTGGAGAAAAAAAATAGCATCTGTGGGAATTTATGCCTGATAGTTGTGGGAGTTGCTGAAACTGATAGAGATCCTAGAAATCATCCTTCCTGTGAGAGCCAGATCAGACAGGGAAAGACAGAAAGGCATTGCAGGAGAGGAGGGTGGAAAAGGGTGACTATTAAAGCCCCTGTTATCCATCTCAGGCTCGCTTCCTCCCTCCCTCTCTCCCCCATGCAAACATGTTCAGCCAACTGGCACTTTAGCTTGCAAGCAGAGAGCAGCAGTTTTCTCTTGTGTGTACTGTTTCAGGTTTCAGCAGTGCTTGAGTAGTGTTGCTTTTAAATGTTTATATTTTATTCAGAAAGCTTAATTGGGAGTTTTTCCTATCCTACTGAAGCTATGGATAGGAAAATATAAAAACCGGTAGCAAATTACCGCTGGCAAGTAATTTTTAAAACATGAGGCACCACAAATATTCTTTATAGGACCAGCAGTTGAGGACCATGGTGAATGGACAGTGATGTTGTGTTTTCGTTGCACTTGTTATCACAACAGTTCAGAGACAAGGGATCCCTGGCCTCATCTCACTTTCTTTCTATGTAGTTTAATCAGGTAATATCACTCCTTTTATGTCTTTAAGAGTAATGGAGTAACTGATGACACTAGAGAGAGCGTTTATTGAATGTGAATGTTTTGGGCAGGTCTGCCTCAACAGAGGTCTTTATAAAGCATACGTGATGCTGCAGGTGACGTGCCTGAGATCCCTGTTCATGCTTCATCGATGTCTCAGACACAACTGTGGGATGCCACCTCTTTTCTTTTCCTTCCTGCTTCCCTCTTCATCACGGTGGGGCAAAATTCCTCCTTGAAGACACTGTATCCACTGTTTCTGCTATCTAGTGCTGCAGACGGGTGTTACTCTGCCAAGCTTGCTTGTTATACCGAGCTATATAACAAAAGGGCCGCCTTCCTCTGAGCTATGGCTCAAACCAGAGAGGTTTCAAGAAAAGAGGTAGAGATAGGATCAGATGAGAAACTGTGGAGAACTCCAAGGATATTTCAGTTATAACTGGGCCCCTTCATTAAGTGATCTAGTCACATGCATTTCGGGGGGGGGGGGGGGGGGGGGGGGGGGGGAGGTGGGTGTGAAATATCAAAATTCCTAGTGTGCCAATCTGCTTGTACCTACTCCTATACGCTTCATCATAAAAATGGTGGGTTTGTGCCAAAGATATATGTTTTCATGAGAGCCTAGAGGACATGGTTTCTAACACAGGTTAGCACAAGGCTTTTCCACTGAAGCAACTGCTACACAAATTAAGCCCTGCTGAGTCTAGCTGGCTCATTCTACCTGATTAATTTGGGATCCCATCATAAAATACACTCCCAGTAAGTTCAATACATGTCATCATTACTTCCAAGAAGTAATTTCAATGCTTCTACTCTCTCAATGCTTTCTGTTAACTCCTCTTCCAGAATTTCTTGTGAGAGGTCAAGCTGTTGCAGGAACATTGAATCAGGGTACTAATCAAAAACACGGGTCTTTGTACTAAAATTTATACTGAGTTATAGGGAAGGTCTTAGAGGGAAAAGAAAGAAGCATGGATCCATTTGTAAAGTTGCTATGCTACTTAGCCAGTTTCTTCTCATTACTTTTGATCTCAAAAGGTGGAGACATGAGAAACTTTGTCTCGAATCAATAGGTCAGTAGTTTTCTGTGCAGCTGGGGAAAGAAATGACGTTGGCATGCAGCCATTTCAGGTTATGGGAAACATGAACGGGCTTCCCAAGTTGTTACTATAGGTGCTGTCTATGTACTTTAACATACTGCCACTTAGTGATAGGAATGCAGTATGGCAAGAGAAGCTGCCCTTGGCTTCCGTGAAGGAGTAGACATCTGTCATAAATCAGCTCGTTTATTTTCACTCTATTAGGTGTGTTGGGGAGGAAGAGTTTGGTTTTGACTGCATTTGGTTTCATTTTTACACAAATGTTTGGTGATAATTTTTTTATTTCCAGTCATCAGAGGTTATAAGGCTATTACTGGTTGAGGTCAACATGCCTTTTGGGTTAAAGACTTTTACCTGTATATTTACACGTTCTCTTCATTGTTCCAGACATACCTCTCCATGGTTTGTCTGCAGATCATCTTGTATTTAAAGTTGATTTTGGACCTGACATGTAGCTTGTCTGTATCTTACTGAATCCAGTAAAAATTCACCTCAGAAATGGGGCAGAAGAATTGAGCTCCTAAATTTTTCTTGTTTGTGTCTTGACTCCCAAGATACACTCTCTGGATTTTACCCCTGTATGAGTTTTCCAAGAGATCAAATATCCCTTGTAGGAGGCACTGCAACTGATGTAAGATTTCCCCTTTCTTGTATAGTCCTGAGCAAGAGATAAAATGATGCATCTCGGTTTAGTCACAAAAAATGTAATATTCCCTGACTGTAGGTTTTATTTTAATTATAAACAGTTTAGTACTAATAGGGTTTTCCTGATCTTCCAATCCAGTTCAATATTACCAAGGGTGACTGGGTAGCACACATAGTGTCTGCCATGAATTTGATAAGCTCCACACTAAAACTGTTCCTTTGGTGGGTGGTGGGGTTGCCCCATCTTTCATGTGGGAGAGCTTTCTTCTTGCTGCTGTAATCAATAGAAGAAACTACTGTCATCTCTTGTGTAGTTATTATGAGCGAAACTTATTTTATGACATGGCTGGAACTTGGCTCCTTTTTTCCCCAGAAGTTACCCTGATATGCTTCTAGAAGGCAGTTTCATCCTGTTTTGGTCCTTACTTTGGTCTCTTAATTTCCTTTCTAAATGTGACCTTAGACCCACCTTCTTGTCTCTTATATTATGATAGAAAAGTGATATTATCACTTTGACAGAAGATTGATTTGGAAAGAGAGATTGCTACTACTACAAGTTACATTTTATGTTGTCTTGCTGGTGAATAAAATGAATTAGGTATCAAGTTTTTGGGCAGGTTCTTCTATCTCTTTGATTAGTTTTTTAGAAATGACAGTAGTTAAAAGAACTCTTCTCCTGGTGATTGCTTCATACTTTCCCACCATTTGCAGTAATAACTGCAAAACCAAGTGGTGGAATGTGAGGTTTTAACCAATATTTTATGGGTCACAAATGGGCTCTAAAAACACTGCAGTCTTGCAATTTCATCTAGAGATAATTATTAGATAATGCTAGTAGTAAATTATTTGCTACTCATATACTTCCCAGTATTCACTACCCACAGGTAATTATTCCACTGTTTTAAAGAGAAAGTACATTTGAAATTATTTTCTAGCACTTTTAAGAATTGTACGCAATGAGCAAACCATCGCCCCAGCATTGCATACTCAAAGTAGCCATGTTGTTACACATGCTGGACTAGCATCAGATTCACTGTCAATCCAGACCACGAGTCCTGGAGTTACTGACCTGCATTCAGTTGCCTCCTCATCCCTGATGGATCTCAGTAGAATTGCTCTGGGTTCCTACAGGTGTAAGAGAGGCCTGAACCTGCCTTTTTTGTATCGTGTCCTAAATGCATCTATAGGTCTCCATCAATTACATGGGAGTTTTTGGTTCAGAAAACCTGTTCTGGTTCAGTTGCTTTGTCCAGATGACTCCTACTCAGTATGGTAAGAGCTCATATACAACTTTTCTGTCTTAAAGTAAAACTCAAAGGCTGAAGGAGAGGCCACAAAACCATTTTGACAGCACAAGCATAAAGGCTTTAAACTTCCCATTTCCAGGATAATGTTGTAAAAATAAGGAGGATTATCAACTTGATCTTTTAGAACAGTTAATTCATTTGGTGACAGCTGGCATTGACCATTTTACCGTAGAATAATCAACCATATAATCACCTATAACTTATATGCAGAATAGATTGTGCACTGTATTTCTAATCAAATCCATATTGTACCTGCTTGCCCATTCCACAGACCTCAAAACCACCTTTTCTGTTTTAAATTATAATCAATTTAAGCAACCCAGATTGTTTCCACTCCACCACGGACATGGCTGCCTCCCACAAAACAGTTCTTCTCTGGTCAAGTAATTGAAATGATAAATTTAATGGTAAATTAAATTAATCCAAAACACACTCTTTAAGTCCAAGAAGGCAAGATTGGAAAGAAAAATATGTTGACAGCAATTTTACTACTAATGTATTTTGTTGAAAGCTCTGGGTGAAGTTGGTTCTGCCACTGACAAAATTTCTTAAAAGTGATCAACAAAATTGTCAGGGTAGCTTTGAAGGAAGCATTCAATATCCCTGGGAGTGAAGGTCCTCTGTAGAAGTCTTTACAAAGTTTTCTCACTTTTATTAATGACATCTGGACTCCCTCTCTAGGCAATGTTCTTTTCTGTAAGTACATCTACTGCATGATGGCTTACATGTTTTTGTATTGGGATCTGGAACCCCTCCAAAACCCCCAAAATAATTTTAAAATTCTATTATGTTGTGTAAAGCCTCAAAAGAAAAAACCCAACTGCTTTACTTCTGACTACTGGTACTAATGGCTGAGTCACGCTCATAAAACTGTATTCGATCCTCAAAACTGGGACTTAAGGAGTTCCCCTTTACTGAAACCACCAAAACTAGTTCTCTGTTCAGTGTGTTGGCAGTGCTCTTTCCATTAATAGAGACATGAGGAAAAGGAAGTAAGTCCCAGATCCAGAGGAACTCTGTATCAGCATCACATTTTTGGTTTGAGTTCCCACTTTTTCACAAGATTTACTGATCGAACAGATGCCCCTTACGACAACTGCTGCCAGCAGATAGAGGGGACTTGTCAGAGCTGTGCCTGGAAGCACACAAGGCACGCTGGCACGGTATCTGTGTTAGCTAATGCCATCAGAATCTCTTTCATGAGAAAGTACTTAAGTCATCCCAAATTTTTTAAAAGACTTGTCATTGTTTCTCAAGTAGATAAAAGCTTTATTACATTTCAGGCTACCGATGCTGCCTTCTTCATGAGTTAGGTGATGTTAAACACCACTAAAAATTGATAAAGAATCAAATCGCTGCCTAATTTACAAAATAACAGTCAACTGACACCACATTAAAAGGCTGATCAGCCTTCAAAATTATTGCAGCATGTTTACTTTTTAGTTCATTTTTAGTCTTTGAAATGTCAAACACAGTGATCCCTCTGAGCAGCAAATATGGATGAACATACAAGGAATGTCATCCGCTTGGAGAAGAGTTGAAAGCAATTGCACGTGGATTCAGTACAGAACTTATACCTGTTCTGCATAAAATTCATGAAGAACAATGTAACCAGCCAGCCTCAGTTCTGCCTCTTAGTTGGTTTAACTTTCGAGAAGGATACCATCTTCTAGCTAACGTGCCGTTCAGGCATGCAGGAAAGCCAGGGTCATTGTACCTGCCCTCTCCTGTCCCTTTAGTTGCTGAAAGTCAGGAACCTACAGCCCTTCATCACACATTTCTGATGCAAGTCTGAAGTTAATGTATAGTGATAGACTTTTCAAGAAGGAGCCTAAGGCAAGTCTCCTCAAGCCATATTCAGGCCTCACAAACAGGTTTCTGCAGCCAGAGGTCTTTATAAATAGGGCATACATACCAAGTCTGCGTACAGAGATAGCTTGGAACCATACGAACTTGGGGAATACACAACCTAGCTTATGGGCTTTGTAGAAACTATTACATCTTGCATATTGCAATGGCATCACATGGGAGCTTCCACTGACTTTGCAATTTCTTGAAAGACTGGTTGTTACTGGTTTTATCGCAGAAACTCATGCTGTACAGTATTAAACAGCTGAGACTCTTGACCCCAAGTAAGTGCTGAACAGTGCATGGAAGAAAAAAGAACTAAAATTACACTGGAGTATAAAAGTCAAGAGTAGAGTACTTAAAAGTCCTATCAGAGCTGAAACTTTCGGTATGGATGACATCTGGAAAAGTTCCTAAAAACATTTCACTCTGTCACTGCAAATAGTGGCTGACAAAATGAGAAGAAAACAAGGAAGAGAATGGTTTTAGTTGTGAGTAATTTGATTGTTTAAATAGTTTTCTGTTGACTTAGGCAACAGAATTAATTATAAACTCACACTTGACATAGCCTGCTGTGTGGTAAATGTTATATATATGACTTCATCTAAATTGTAAGGATAAGGTGCAAATTTTTTTCCACGGTTGAATGTCTTGGTGCACTGTGGTTTCATTGAACAAAGTGACGTAGAAATAATTCATAGCAATGACAACTATTTTATTTCATGGAAAACCAGATCCCTTTTACCTCTGGTATCCCATTTAAACAGCTTGCTGTTATAGATGGTTTAGGGAATTTTAAAATTATGTAATACAAAATACAATTTTTTTTCTTTCAAACTAATCTAAAGAACTACATTTTTGATCGGTCACACAGAGAACAGGTAGAGAATTAATTTTAATAAACAATTGCTAAAACCCATGCAAGCAAGACTAGAATGATGTATACAGAATGAGGGATACAGATTTCTGCCTTGCCAGATCTGAAAACATGCATTTACCATCACTAAAACTTGTTATTAAATGTGGTTAATAGATTGAAAATGCAGCACTTGTTATACTGTTAGTGCTAGATAGAAAGCTTATATTTAAGCATTCAATCTGTTTAAATCTTGGTGAAATCCATAGAGGCTAAAATCCATGTATAATGTTACAGATGTACTACATCCTTTGTTGAATATATATGGACTCAAATGCATGCCTTTCTGAACATGGGCATCAATGTGAACATTATTTCAATTATTTTCTCAAGAGTCGTAATTACGTTACAAAACAACAGACTTGGTGGATGTGTAGTTTTGTTTCCAATGTGCTATGATCGATAAAAAAGTTTACCAGAAGCAACTGTCTCAACAGACGATAAAGTAAAATATTCTTGGAGGCATCTCCAAATAAAATTCTGTAATCAGTAACCATTAACTCAAGTGTCTAGAATAAAAGATTAATTAGCACTAGATTTAAATCAAACAAAAAAGCATCAACAGTTTCCTCTCTAAATTTAAAGTTCTCCATCACAAGCAAACAGTCATGCTGAAGCAGTGGTGGTCGGGTTTTTGGGCACCCAGTTTTTCTGAGAAGCCTCTTTTTTTTGCCACAAACAAACTGCTTCCTTCTTGCAACTCTGAATCATGTCAGGAGCAGTGAAGATACAAAAAGTGGAATGGTTTTGAAGTAGAAGTTAGATATTTTCTGAAATGATGGAAACAGAGGAGGGACTCACACTGAAGCTTCCTTGTAGCTCAGTTTAAAGTCAATCAACCATGTGACACAGTTCCATTGGAAACTAAGCTTCATTAGTTCTGGTGCTCATGGTACTACTTGTTTTTAATTAAATTACTAAATGAGGGATTACGTGCAGAGACTGCACTGATACTGTAATTGCTTCCAGTGATAAAATTCAAATTTCAAGCCGTGAGCTTCTGTAATACAAATGGATCCTTTATCTAGCCAGAACGTAGAGCTGCATGCAGTTAAAAATAAGGCGTTAGCTTGATTCACAACAAAAGGGCTGTTCTGCCATTAGAGCCATGATTGTTCTGTGACCTTTTCACATGCACATACAGCGAAAATGCACTCATACCAATACACGAGTTATACAGAAACCAGAGCTAAAGTTGTGTAGTAACAACAGCTGTCAGTTCTCTCCAGTTACAATGGGAGTATACGAGACACAAGCATTCATTTTAACAGATTCAGTTTGCAAAGGTAGTAAAGAGCAGCATGAGCACATCTGTTCTGACCTCTACAGTAATACTGGCTGTAGAACTTCAGTCAGTAGTTTCTGCATCATGTACAGTTGAATTACAGCACAGCTTTTAGAGAAGGGTTGCATGAAGAAGATGCATCCTGCCCTTCAAGGTCCTCAGTGCAAAACAGGCAGAGAGGCAGGTTATTCCAAAACTCCAAGCTCAGGAGCTGAAAATGCTTCTGCGCAAGGGTGGAGCACATGTATGAAAGTTCACTAAACAGAGAATTGGCTGGGGATTACTCTTAAGAAGACATCAAATCCTAATTTAAGCATGTAATAGACAATGATAGTTTAGACAGTGATTCACTGTTCTAAATTTACCCACAGGGTTGAAGAGCTTTCTCTTTATATAGACTGTGTCAAGTCGCTATTCCACCTTCTTTTTTTTTTTTTTTTTTTTTTTTTTAGCTAAACTAAGAACCACTTACATCTGTCTGTATAGGATATATTTTTCAGTTTTGTTGTTGTTTTGGCAATATATTGCCATAACTGTTATGGTGCAACTGAGCATCCACCAGCTGCTCACTCACTCACTCTGCAGTGGGATGGGGGAGAGAACTGGGAGAGCCAAACCTAGAGAAAGCCCATGAGTTGAGATCAAGACAGTTTAATAAGTGAAAGAAAAACCCAAATCAAAACAAGTAGTGTAACTAATTCATACATCACCTTCCACCAGCAGACTGATGCCCAGCCAATCTCTGAGCAACCTCGGAAAGACTACTCCCCCAGTTTTAATGCTAAGCACATCACACAGTGTATCACATACCTCTTTGGTCTGTTGAGGTCAGCTGTTCTGTCTGTGTCCCCTCCCAACCTCTTGCTCACCCCCAGCCTGCTCGCTGGTGGGGATGGGGGCAGACAGTGAGAAACAGAGAAAGCCTTGAAGCTGTACAAGCACTGTTCAGCAACAGCTAAAACATTGGTGAGTTTCCAACACTCTTTTGGTCACAAATCTAAAAAGCAGCACTACATGGACTGCTATGAAGAAAACTAACTCCCTCCCTTAATGCAAGAAAGCAAGGTAGACCTGGGATTTGATTCTTGTGGTTCACAGAGCACTGATACCCTGAACCATGTATCTGTGGAATAAGGCTATAGGCTGAAGTACCTACAGTAATAATTCAATGTAAATTGCAATGGATGATGCTGAAGCTGAAGAGCACCTGCCTCCAAGTTTTGTAATTATATTTATTTTGCAACACAGATTAAAAAATAGTGAAATGCCACAAGTATTGGAAGAAGTATATGAAGTATACTTGTATATGTGTGTGTGTGTATATATATACATAGAGTATATATGAAGTATAAGAAGTATATGAAAACATCTATTCCACTACACATCTGTGAAGGAAAACCAAATATAAGTAACTTTTCTGAGCGCAACCACATTTTAAGTTGCAGCTGCTTAAACAGACAATTTTGATAATGTCTCCATTTTTTTCAGGACACCAATTTTCCCTACAAATACTCGCTCTATCTTTGCCTGCTTCTTTAAAGATGTCTGTCCAAATTCATTCAGCATATTGCTCATCAAGGTACAAATTTGTGTTAGGTTGTGATAAAAATCTCACCTCCCCAGACGCAAAGGTGCACAGATGAGCAACGGTAAGTGGGGTAACCCAACTATAACCCTGTCTAGTGACTTCCAGTTCCATCACAGGAGAGATGCCAGCTTCAGGAGTGAAAACCATCATCATGAGTCAAGGGGAGCAGCTCTCTTTTGGTTTGAGGGAAGTCACTGACTGCCTAGGGGCATGGGGCATGTTATGGGATGCAAGGCATGTTTGGGGATTGCACAGGATTTACTGTAGGACGTGCAGCAGAAGAACTATCTGGTGAGTAAGCAAAGTGGCCCAGGAGCTGGAGGGTGTCTGAGGGTAAGACCATGGGAAAAGCTGGCTACTAGAAGCACCAGGAGAGACCTGTCTAACTTCTGGAGAAATCTGGGGGCTTTGGGGTTGGCCAAGAGACTCATGTGTCGATGTACATGAGGCACCTGGAGACAAGAGGATCCGGGGGCAATTTGCTAGACAGGTTACATGTCTAAGCCCAGCTACTGGAGAGCTCTACATTGCACATATATCTGTATTTTTCCCATAAACAGGCCTCCATCCCAATCAGACAGAGGAGAACGGGATGAAGCCGTGAGTGCTGTTTGTGTTCACAACCTGTGTTGATCTGTGTGGCCGGACAGGTACATTTATCTATATACATGTATTGTACACATGCGTTTGTTCACATGCCTACTGGGAATACACCCCTAGCCTCGCCACTGGTTGAACCTGGGTGCCTGGAGTTGTGGGCAGCCTTTTCTTGGTGGGGCTGCCACATTTGGCAACCCCTGTGAACCTGTACTGACATTTTGAGGTATGCTGTTTTACAAATACTGAAGGCTTCTGGATTTCCTTTGATCTAAAGGTACTATACATACAGAAGCGTACCAGCAGCAAACTTCGTTTTGTTCACTCATGTTGAAATGTCCCTTTTTTATATTCCTTTACAAATGCCTGCCTTTCTGCCACATCCACGTTTGTATTTTAGTTTGAAACGATATCTGACAACTTACTGTGTTAGAACATAAGGACCTCTTTATTTACACTGGTAAAGTTCATCCAAGTTCAGAGGTACGTTCTGGGGGACAGGTAAGAAATGCTGGTGTCACCCCTGTTGTCTGTCACTTTAGAGCACAACGGTAGTGTTGCCCTGGCACTGTGTGTGGAAGGAAAGCTGTTGAAATCAACTGTGTATGGCATATACAGATCCCACTTATTTTATTATTCTTATTAACCTCAGCTCATTTTCATTTTATGTGAGTATTTTGATTCAGGTATAAGGCAGATATTATTTTATAATATGTTTTATTATTATTCTTCCACCTTACAGCCCCAAAGGTCCCAGCGGCCTCCGTTTCTGCCATTTGACTCTTTGCAGTGCTTCAAAGTAACCATCGGGTGCCTGTCCTTTTTAGCATCTAATTACACTTCGTGAGGGCTTGATTACCAAAATGCATTAAACAATAATTAGATAAGGATAATTTATATCCAAACAATAAAGTTGAAAAGAACAATATAACTGGTAATTGGCCTTGACCAAGGTAAATAATGTCCTCTTTTTTTATTTACATTTGGTTTTCCCCATAAACTGCCTACTGGGCTGTACAGAAGTAAGAGGCTAGCAAAAATCTGAATCCCCATCCATCAGTATTAATCTCACACTTTACTGAGGCCCCATGCATTTATCTTTCCGACACAAATTAGAAATTCAAGAGTTTTAACAAATGAGCCTGCAAATGTAAACTTATTAGGCCATATATTTTTACTACACACTGTGCAGTGCCCTCCACAAAGCTGTCCCTTCAGAGAGTGTTTTCCTATTTTGTGTTATTGATGGCAGCTAACTAATCACATTTTTAATGTTGTCTTTGGGGAGGGCTGTTTGAGTGAATGTGCAAACTAAACTACCCAGAATAAATCTACCTTATTAAATGCTTGAAATTATGTGTCTTTTACGATAAAGAAACTCTCGAGCATTGTTACATTTGCTAACCTTCTTTTTGCAGAAATCAAAAGACTGGGATTAATTAAAATAATACATCAAAACAGTGGTTTGTACAGAATGTGCCTGTGTGTGAGGGAAAGGCCAAGAAAAATTGGTTAATTGGTCTCTTCATCCCTGCTTTCTTTCCCTCCATTGAAATACCTTTAAAAATTGCTTTTAAACTAGCCTTTTTTAGCTAAATGTTATCATTACCTATGCTCTCAGAGAACTTGCTAGCGAATGGATCAAAATGCAAACCTCGAGACACAGCCCTCCTCCTGCGCTTGTCACAAGTTCGTCAAAGCTTCTGCATAGCAGGGACAGCCTCTGAACAAAGCATTTAAGATTTTACAAAAGCACATTATTTTACTGATAACTAATTCCTGAAAGTTTCTGTTACGTGATATATTTACTCATCTATCTGCTTTTTTTAAGGGACAGTTGTTCATGTATGTCTTTAAATTGGTATAATTTTAGAGAAGACTGGCAGAAGAAGGAGCTGATCTGAACGGCTTAGTCTTTTCTACACAATCATGTTTAAAAGTTTTTAATATGCACAGATAAACATCTTAGACCAATGATATCCATGTTGTTTTATGTCATCATTCTTAGCGTTTAACAAAATGATGTAATTACTTCAAGGAACTATTACTTTGCTAAAAGGTGGGTTAAATCATTTTAACCTATGATCAGTAGAAATGTTAATTGCCCTTTTATTGCTCCCTTTCCAGCAGCAAATACAAACATGGGTGATATCTGAATTCTTATCTTTAAAAATCAGGCATGTTATCTGTTCCCAAGATTTGAGCAGTGAAACTGGTTTGGTTTGATTGGGACATTTAGGACTGTTCAATGTCGTACGTTTCACCAGTGACTCCCATAGAAAAGGCAGAGAACGTTTTCTGGTATTCAGAGAGGTAGGAAATGTAACTTGAGGACTAATTATATTTTTTTTTAAAAAGGGAAATATTAATTTTAAATATACTTCATATAAAGAGTGGTGGTTTTAACAAGCAAGGCGGGGGATGAAGTTCAGTTTGCTTTACATGTGTAACAGTGCAGACATCTATTTCTGTCCTAGTTACCCTTTAAAATCAGTTTCCAGTTGTAGCAGTCATTTATAGCAGTGGTTCCATAAAAATGAAAATCAAGCACCATAGTTCTTGATATCGGTCCAAAGAAAAAGAGCTTTAGCACAGGACAAGAGTGAGCCTTGTGAAAGGTACACAAATTTTGTTTTAGTTTTCTCTGTTCTTGCTAAAATACTTCTGTTAGTGCAATGGAAGAGTCAGTCATAATTTTTCTTTTCTTAATTAGACTTTGGATTCCACAGTACCTGGTAATTAATGAATTACTTGGATTATTTTGTATTAACTGTATTTTTACATTAAATATATGGTTTTGCAGCATTTGTCCCAGGCAATCTGCTTATTAGATGTAGGCACATTTTTAGCAAATTGCTTGAAATTCTGATTTTTTTTTATTAGTACGTACCGAGAGTCTTGTAGATGCCACTACAGTAGTAAAATTATCTAGCAGAATTTCAGAGCGATGAATATTCTGCCATTTCGATACAATATATATCCTATAAATAGCACTCTAATGCATATGAAATTACAAATACTGTTATGTTGTCGAAACCCTATGGCTCGTGCTATAGAGGAGGTCAGGCAAGATGATCATAACGGTCCCATTTGGCCTTACAATCTATGAATTTCCAAGAGTTATAGATATAGTTTAAGTGCACCCTCAGCATGAGTTGCCTTATTATTTAGCAGAAAGGGGGAAAAAGTAACCTTGTTCATGCTTATACTGTAATGCAGTAGGTCAACACACATTTTACCCATAGGGTAAATAAGTTTTCTTTTTTATATAAAAAGAACAGGCAATTTAACATGTCTCTCTTTGCATATACCCACAGACCATGGAGATGTGTATGTGTAACCTGCTAATCCTTTCTCTGTGTGCCAATCCTTTCTGTATTCTTTTGCATCTAGCTATAGTCAAGAGCTAAGTTCATGGGAAGGGGGTCAGCTTTGTATAATAAAATATATAGGGAGAGAGGGAACAGTTGTCCCTCTTACATGCTGATGAAGTTACTTGCAATCTAAAGCAAAACAAAAATCAAGTTAATGGAAGTTTGTTTATTCTAACATCCAACCTAAGAGACTGAACTGAGGAGAAACCTTTATTTACCCAAGCAGACCTGGGAAAATGAGAAAATCCCCATGAATTACACGAAGGTACTTACAGAAGCAGGGGAGACTGTTTTTAATCAAACATCAATAGATATCTAGTTGAAGGATAAATGGAAAGTATACATTTTATTAGAGCTGAGGGAATAAGGCAAAACATTTTCCATTAGTACTTGTTCAAAATTTTAAACACATTTCTCACTCTGTTGTTTCTCTGACTAGCCTAAGCAAAACATTTTACAAATAAGAATATTGAAGGATAGAGAACGCAAAGAAGTTTTGCAATGTAGTTTCTGAAATTATAAATCATGCATTTATATCAAGAACCCCATCTGGAAAACTGCATGTTCACATTTACTTTGGAGATTGATAAACTTAATGAAGAAAGTTTAGAATCTGATTTCCCTTTTAAAAAACTGCTTTCAAGTCCTACTGTCACAAGTATTTTTACTGCAAAACTTAACTCTGAGAGCTGATTTTTTGTGCTAGCTGTAGTTGTTCCTTTCTGTTCTCCTTTTCTTGCACTATTAAGTCTAAGTTCAGAGAGAGGTAAAGGAGGAAAAACAAGGGATGAGGATTATTTTTTTAAAGGAACAAAATAATTCCAGGATTTAACAATAAATTTTCCATGTTCCAATAAATTAAACTAGAAATAAAGCAAGAAAATAATGTCTTGTTTTCTTGTTAAAATCTGAGAAAAAGCAGAGGACAATCTTACCTGTAAGCATAGCTCTTCCTAAGACAAATATGGTGCATGAGCCTAAATATTTAATTCAGTTCTACCATCCTTAACATATCTATAAGATTTCCAGATCAAATCAGTGCATGCTAAAAAGAGATAACAGTTTATCAATAGATATTAACACCACTATTGAAGAACAGGGTAACTGAAATTTTTATTGTTCTCTTTATATGAAGAAAATTGGTTTTGAAAATGGTACCTATGTTCTTGAGTAGATAAACCTTCAAAGAGATACCTCAGGACATTCCAGCTATCAGGATGTATTTTGCAAATGGGTGAAGCTGGGAGGCAATATTAGAATCACTATGGAACACCTTGTTGAAGGTTACTCAGAGCACATAAGAGATGTAACAACATTCTGGAAATTTACAAGCCATCTTTTTGGCTTTGGACCAAAAGCTGCTACTTCATTGATTTTTAGAATCAAACCTGTTGGCAATACGGTCCCAGTTTGCCAAGTACAGAGCAAAGTGTTTTGTTAGCTAACTAATTTCTTGGATATCTGCTGCTCCTCAGTTTGATGCTGTAGGCCGGACATGCTAAAGAATAGTCTCTTCCAAACACGTCTGTATTCCTCTTTTCCAAATACTTTATTTTGCAGATATGATTTTTGGTTTTAGTATAATTCGCTGGCAAACTTGAGAAAGAGGGCAGGAAAGGAGGTCAGCTTCGGAAAGCTGTTAATGAGGAAGGAGATAAAATAACATAGTGTGAAGGAAGGATGTGAAAAAAGGAAACTGATAGTATTCTAGTGATCAAACAAGCAAAATGTAGTGAGCATTGAGTACAGCACGAGTTATTTTTCCAGCTACATTTTTAATGACAGTAGAATTCAGTCATAAAAATAAGGAAAAGAGCAAAATTTAATGGAGAAGGACAGTGATCTCCAACACATTGAGCTGTAAATGTTAATATCTTAAATTGCTGCAGTTAAATACATCAGACTTTATCAAAGCCCTTTAAAAGTTCAGCCCGCTTAGCCTAGTAAAATGAAGGCTGTGACAACATGACAGCTGTTCATGAACTTATCAAGGAAATAAACATCATGAAAGGAGAAAAGCTATTTAAAACAAAGGATGACTAACCATAGTCAACCTGGATGTAAATCAGTTTAGGCTACAAATTATATCATTCTTAACCAACAGAAAAACAAAAAAAGCCTTTTTTTTGTAGGCCTTTATCAGAGAAACATATGAAAATACCTTACAGTTTTAAGACCCATCTTCAACAGTTTATGAAAGGGATTATGCCGTATTACTACCACTGTTATCAGTGGACTCTACTAGATGTGAACAGGGACTTTTCCCCTTTCACCAACAGAATGAAATGACTTTAAAAGGATTTTAAGCAACATGTTTTCAATTTTATTTGTTAAATATTATTTCAGTTATATCTGCTGACAAATTATTGTCTTATTTTGAAAATAATTATGTTGATATTTTAGAACTGCTAGAGAAATATCAATTGCGTATAACACCTAAATATCAGTGTCTCTTACCAGGTTGTTTTCAGAAGCTTTCAACAGTCTTTAGAGATCTGTATCCACTATGTCCGTGTTATCATCCACCTTCTTAAATGATGATAGTCACAGGCATTCAGAGTATAACCAATGCAGATACCAAAAAGATGGATGATTTGGCTATGCAGATGAAATTTTTTTGTGTTTTTGTATAGGTAATTGTTTGGCTGAAGCACCTTCTCTACTCACAAAAAAGCAACATGACCTTCCACCGTTTTAATTGGTGACCTTTAGGTATACGTTATAAGAAGTGATGTGTAAATTATACAGATAAGAGAAGGTGATCGAAAATAGAAACATGTCAGCAGCTGTAAGTACTTTTGGAAAGCTGTCAAGCCCCAGAATTTTGAAAAATCACAATAATTTGAACAATACTTAATCTATGAGCTTTCAATGCCAGTTTAAAAATGGGTCTTAATTTCAAATGAACACAGCACCTCTGGAATAGGCTGCCACAAAGCACCCAGAAATAAGAAAGTGTTTTTATTCACTGTTCCCTTTTGAGAAGAAAATCTTGGTCCTTAATCTGAAATAATATATATTCCTCCTATATATAATCAAAAGCAAAGACATTTTCAGAGTTTACAGGAGGACAAGATAAAATGGCAAAATGCAAAGGCATATACCAGTAATAGACTGAAAAATCAATTTCAGAAGTGCAACTGCAGTTGTCTTTCCCAGGTTTTTAATTATGTGTTTGTTTGCCATGGTGGCCTAATTTAGTCAAGTAGATGAGCCAACATTAAAAGCTGGTAGGAGAGGTAAGTAATCCCCAGGGTCGGCTGCTTGTGTAGGGAGTTTAAAAGCTACATGTACAGAAGCAGAAGCCAAGGCAAATTTGAGAAGGGGGTCCACATGATAAACAGTGAAAAGCCAGCAAATCAAATTTTTCACAATTAGTTGAACAACAACTGTGACAGGTTCAGCGCTTAGCATTTTCATTTGTGTGCTCAAATTTGGTTATCCGTCCTCTTTTATGCAAATGTGATGTGACAGGAGAAGCTGGGAGCACTCAAGCAGGCCGATCACTCACAACAGGAGCTGGGTCTGTACAGCTGAGGGGCCTGGATTAAATGGACTGAGTGCTGATGGATAAATGACATGAGCCCGGCTGAAAGCCTCATGAAGTGATTTAGAACTTCCACAAGATGATGCCCAGAACATGAATTGTACTTTATCCTCAAATGTAAAAATAGAGGGGAGAAAAACATCAGCTTCTGCCAGTAAATAAGCATGATTATAATCTCACTAAATCCAACATGCTTCTTGCCTACTAGAACACAAAAGTTGGGAAGACTACCACTAATAATCGCTTATGTACCACCATGTACCTATATCACTCACTGTGGTGTTTTTATGCCTGCATGGGAGACCCAGAAAGCCGATTAGGCAATTAAAGCATTCACTCCGCTTTGACGGGTGGGAGCGTGCCTGATGAAACACATTTACAGACACAAAATATTTTCACCACGTATGTGCAAGCAATTCAGCAACAAAAATGATCAGGTCAGAGAATTCTATTCTGCTGCAGAAGGTATAATAATTAAGGTGATGTACTGCACTAGGAAGCATACTTACACATGAAGGGCTACAGGATGAGTTATCTGTGCACGGCTCCCCCTTTGACAGTTGACGGGAAAATGCAGTTCTATAGGTAGGCTTGCCAGAACAGTAGCACATCTTGGCCCTTTGATTACACCATTGCAAGGTTAATTTTCAAGATTGTTGATAATAGTGAATAGTTCAAGAGACCTCCAAACCTTACTAACGATAGGAAAGTTTGAATATAACGGCTTATGTGTATTTCAGCTTTGAGATCCTTACTCATTTTCTTCTTCTTCATCCTTCTCCTTCATATTAATTAATTTTCTTGTAACTCTGTATGCCACAAGACTATCATGTATTTTACACTTCTCATTAAATTCAAGAGGTACTACAGTCTATAAATTTTTGATTGCTAATTGCCATTTATTTGTATGTTAGCAAAAGTACTAGGGTTCTTTTTTTAGGTACCCTTTCTCTCTTTTACCTAGTGACATTTATCGTTAGGGAGGACAGTGTCCCTGCAGAACTGCACTGTCAGTTGTCACTGCCTTTCCAAAGAACACGCTCTCCTCGAGGCTGCTCCATCTACCAGGGGAGCTAAATCCCCTTACCTGCTGCAGCTGGACAAAGCTCAGCATTTAAAGATACCGCACAACTCAGAGACAGTATCTGAATTAGTAAAACAAACAGGCCCAGCATAGATTATAGGCACCAAAACTTTATTGTTGGTACTACTGTTAGGTCTTAGCACCACAGAGACCTGGATCAGCTACCCCAAGCCAGAAATCATTCCCAGCAGAGAATGTGGATGTGGTTGTCCCGTTCTGAAGCCTAACAGCGTGTATG
Organism: Falco cherrug; assembly: GCF_023634085.1. Lineage (NCBI taxonomy): Eukaryota > Metazoa > Chordata > Aves > Falconiformes > Falconidae > Falco > Falco cherrug. The sequence continues at coordinate 47,222,875 of NC_073698.1, forward strand.
AGAGTTGTTGCACACCAGTTGGTCTCAGCATCAGAGAAGTCCCAGCCACGTTTAATTTACTAATATTGATGTAGACTGAGAGGCTGAGCACCAACGTTCAGAGAGGTACAAGACACTGAAACCACCTATGTTTCCAGTGCGTTCTGCTAAAAGCAGAAGCTACAAAGCCATGCTGAAACATGATAGTGCCACACTAAACCACAGCACATCTGCATGACATCAAGGCATTTGGAAGCCACCACAATCTACCACCCGGCAAAATCTTCAGGCAGGAGTGGTTTGTGTTGCAGGAACAATTGATGGGCTTTCCCCCCCTTTCATTTGACTGCTGGGGTAGAAGTGCAAGTTGAAAGTAATTATTTGTCCCATAAACGTTTTGTGTAAAATTCAGAAGCACCTGAGATACTGAAAGCAATTTAAAATTATGGGAGTATCTTCATAAACAAAATTGCAGAATTCCTGCTGAGGGTTCCTAACACATTAATCCCATAACTACTAACAGTGGCTAGAAAAGACTACTCATTTTTTGATCGAACATTCAGAAGGAATCAGACCGCTGAGTTCTGCAAAATGCAACATGGATTTTTGCAAGCAACAGTATATATAGTATTTGGATACAATTTAGAGATTTGTCTATGTGCTACTGTCAGCTTTGAGAACTCTTTAAATTGACCAGTGGATCCACGGAGATGAAAGTAGAAAACGCCTTTTCCATTGTGATGTTTGGACTCCAGCAAAGATGTAAGATTACAGTCTACCTTTCCTTTCATATGAATATTTTCATTTTGAAAGTTTGTGATTACTTAATTTTAGAAAGCAGTCATCGAAGCATACACAACCTCTTTCAGATATGGCTCCTAATACTTTAAATGTTCGCATCAGTTCACAATCTGTTCAGAGAAAGAAGGGCACGGTAGGACCATTGATTCTTTGGACAGCTGGAGAAACATTTGAGAGGACTTAGGCACTAAAATGCTTTGCACTGCAAAAGTCTCCACTTCTAAAGGTTCAATTGACACAAGCTCCTGTTAATGTACCCTTAAGAGTTTAGAACTGCACCTTCCAGCTTTTTCTGCAGCCATGATGACCAAAGAAGATCCCCTACTCCTCTGTCATAACAGCTCATCATCACTCAATTTCCCATCTGAAATTATGATCTGCCCATTAAGTTGTTCATGCAACTGCTTCTTCCTAACTTGTTCCTTCAGGCAACAGGATTAAACAGTTTAAATCACAGGAAAGATCCATTACTTGATTTGTTTATGCTAACCCAACATGGACAAACAGGTTTGAACACCCACACCCCGTTTGACTGGAAAAGCAGTATTTCAAAACAGCAACTGACTGACAATACTAACATGCTCCATAGGGATTCATAATAAGGAACACCGAGTTCCGCAATGCCTAAGGCACTCAGAAGGAATCACTAAAGTGAGGCTTCTCTAAACTGTTTGGTATTTTGGATGCTACTTTGAAGTTTCAGATGGAAGTTTCTGTGAACGCACAAGGCAGAGCAGCAGTATTTCCTAGCCCTAGTTCCATGGATTTAGTAGTATGTCCCAAATCTTTTATAGCAACTCTTCTTGCAAACAAGCTTGACTTCTGCAACAAACTAGACCAACCCACAGGTGTGGCAGACAGCGCATGGATTGCAGGAAAGGAAGCATGCACATACCCTATTGTTTGGCCAAGAACTTGAAAATCCAGCTTCTATCTGCCTCCAGCAATTTCGTATTGGATTTCGCCAACAAACTTCAACAAAACCAGCTCTGATGATGTCTAACCTAATTGCAAAACCTATAGTGCATGGTACATTGCTGTATTTATTCTGCTTTCTTACCACCTGCTTGGTTCCCTGACCGGCTAAGGTCCCTAAATGCTATCAAGAACTGTCTGTGTTCCCTTCTAATGGTTTAGCTGGTCTACACAGATCCATTAGAGGCGATGATCTCTTCCTGCTCCAGCCTAGCCCAAGGACTGCTTTACCCAGCTGGCAGACCAGAGTTTCTCCTAGGAAGCACAAGCGCAGGCACCATGGCCCTGCTGCACCACAACGGTGATGGGGAGGAAGCGCCTCCCAAGCAGCTCGCTGCTACTGCATCAGCACTGCACTGACACACACAAGCCACACAGCCTTTGACATAAACCTGCTATATTTACAATAGGCTAAACGAAGATCCAAAAGGTCTGCCAAAATTCTTCCTAGGCTTCTCACACCTCCTTTGGAAGTGATCCTTGACTCATCCGCGACTGCCTTCCCACCCCGCACCACCCCCACCCCGCCAACCCATCAGAACCACTGAGATACACCAAAAGGAGCCAGAGCTCCCACAGCAAAGTCCCTGTTTATAAGGCCATTCATACCACCTTTTCATGGACTTCCAAACGGGTACGGAGGGTCAGCTGAAATGCAGGGCCATGGAGCTTTCAGTTTAGCAGGTCACTGTTGTAACCACAGCACGCCTGGCGTTTCTGAGGAGCCTGTGCAAGTGTGATGCTTCTGTTCTCAATTGTCCTAATCTTCTGCTCACTCAACACTTGTGAAACATTTTGCCCTGGCTCCTGTAAATCAGGGGAACAGAAAACCCAAGTGCTGAAGCCGAACACATGTTAACTAAGAATAGCACAATGGTGCCTCTGTGTTTCCAATTGAAGTAGCATGGGTTGAACCACAACTGTGGGATGAAGAGCTCTACTGACCCCAGCATCCCCCACCACTGACATCTTTGCAGCCACCTGGTGAAGTAGATTAGGAAAGTAATTCCATTGGACCACCACATTTTTAAAAGTATAGCCCAGCTCCTCAATTACATTATCACACAAATACCTCCCTGTCAAGCATAAAAGATGGGCAGGAGCGACCAGCCACGGTCTTTAATGCTGGGATGGAACAAACCTGTTTTAGACAGCTTAGTCCTGGCCATCAAAGAGTTACTACTACTGCTTTATCTAGAAAATCAGTTCTTGAAAAACACTATAAAGTTCACTACTGAACAGAAATTACTTCACAAAAAAAAAAATCAAAAGCTAAAAGACAGCTCAGTATTTGTTAATTCAGGGTGACTCCAGAGAGTAATTCATAAGCTTCTAAATTAATATTTTTAAGGAGGTCATAAAATGTGAACTTTAGTAACTGCTACAGCCAATCAAGCTGCCATCAATCCTGCTTTAGACTACTAAAACACTGGTAATTACCTACTCAAATTATTTTAAAAGTTTAACAAAAGCTTATCTACAGATAGTATTGTAGCATGATATACAGCCATCTTAAAAATGGCAGTGTAGCAAATGTTACTGGTTCATCTTTTTATTATTTCAGATTCCAGTTTCTATAACTTATTCTACTAAAACAAAGCTATTTCTCCAGTGTTTTCCCAGCAAGGTGTTCTCAAAAAATTCAATATATAGTAAATTTGCAGAATGGAGTCAGTACAAGAGCAAACACATCAGTATTTTCAGTACAGAAAGCATTACAGTAAATGAGGATGGAAAAGAAATAGCACTTACTTTAAACTCACTTGAAAGGATGTTTACAGATAGTTCAACACAGAAACAGAAGAAACTAATGTATTTTAAATTATTTTAATATTAAAGTTAACAAAACTGATTTATTGAAGACATACAAATAATAGTGGGAAGTTCACCAATATAAAATTGCAAATACAGACAGCATTAACCTGTTAGAAGTGAGCATGTCTAATGGTGACTTACGTTCCTCAATTTTTCACCACATATTGACAGAAAAAAGTGCTCCATTTCATTCTACTATACTGCCAATATCCTTGCATAATTTCTAATAGAAAATTTATTTTCTAATTCAGGTCAGGCACTAAGTCTGCTGACCAGCAATTTGCACATTAACCATCTCTCAGCTTCTTCCACCACGAAAGCTACTGCTATTGCTTTTTGCTCTTCAATCTCACATTTTTCAGTAACAGAATACTCCCACTGATAAATTTCACTACATCACAATAATACATCTAAATACACAATGCACAAGATGTTGCTTCTGGGAACAAAGAATTCCAAACTCTAAACCAAGAAAATGCCTTTTTCAGGTTCCAAAAGGTAGTTCTGCAAAGTGACTGATGAAATTTTACCAGCAAAACCAGCCCCAACAGAAGTAGCTTGCAGGACCCTCAGAACAAATATTCATCAATTATTGACTTAGTATTTAACAAGTAGACAGATTCTGGTTTTTTCCCTGGAAGATACTGAATAAGTACTCCTGGTTCTAGCAGCAGCAGAAGTTTTCTATTCTCACTGTAGAAAGATTAACCAATTCAAAAGGTGTTCCAGTAGACAAGTAGTTACAGTTCCATATCCAGGCCCATTCAATCACTGGAATAATTCTTGGAAGCAACTTGATCAGATATGAGCAGGTGAAATTTCCCTTCATTATAAGAATTTGTTTGAAAAAGATTTCAATTACTCAGGTATGGATAGTACGCATTTGTGAAGATTGGTACTGCACAATTCTATACTGCAGCAAAGTTTTCTAAACCTGCTCACTTGCTGCTTACTGGGTATTTCTATTTTTGTGTTTTGATAAAACCTGCAGAACTACAGAACTTAACCTTACAGAACTTTGTCTTATACATGAGGGATGGTACAGCCTACGGGGGAGTTTTCAAAACAGCAGCAATGTGAAAGTTTAAGATTGTAGAACTGTGCAACCACTCTTCTCTGTTTTTTAAGACAAAATATTACCACGGGGAATGTAAATAGAAAAGTATCATTAAAAATTGTATCAAAATACATATAAAGATAGTATATCTCTCATTTGCTACCAAACTGGTAGAAACAGCACATGGGGGATAGATATATGATTTTAAACATTATCTGTTACCTCTCAGAGCAGCACTAGGTGAATGTTAATCATCTATAAGATCTGAATGAAAGAGACAATTGTAATAAAGAAAACCAAATAATTTTTTCAACAAGAATTTATCTTCTCACAGTCACTTCTGGTAAGCAAGGTTTCCATCTGTAAGTGAACTCAAAGATACTGACTTCTGGGATGTTTTCCAGCATTTTAAAATGTCTATGCACAGGTGATGATACAGCTGTCATCTTGCCAAAAAAAAAAAAAAGCAAGCATAATAATAATATCCGCAGAGCTGAATTTGTGAGTTAGGAGGAGCATTAACAAAATTTATGATGCCTCAGCACTTTCTGATATTGCACTACTGACAGAGGGAAAAGAAAACGACACAGAATGAGTCACAAATACGTCCTGCATGTTGTTGGCCTAAACGTGATTTGTGTGCATGGACATTGCACATTCAGAGTTCCAAGTGCAAAGGCACACAGGCTACCAGTAGCTTCCCAATGCACTTGGGCAAGACAGCAACAGGCGGTGAATCAAACATATGAGGATAAGGAATTATTCAATATCGTAGTTGAAAAATTGTTCTGTGTACTTACATTGCACCAGTTGGTGGAGCCACAGTAGTAATTCCTTGATGTATTTAACATGAGTATACCATAAAGCAAAGATAACCGGCTACAGTGGTGAAATTTCTTAGACCAGGTTAGGCTGGCAATTTCTTATGTAGTTTGTAGAAAAACATAATACTGCCTGCCATTTCTGCCCCCCTGCTTTCCAGCAGTAAGTTTTAGCTTTTCACTGCATATGCCCTATTCTAAAGCACAAACACAGGCTTTAGAGATTAATTCTTATGAAAAGCTTTCACAGACTGGACGTAGCTACCTTAAGTTTTCTATCACTTCAACAGTAATCTATCAAAAACTAATTCAACTCCCAGAGCAGAAAAGGAGATGGATATATGCCTCCTGCAACACAGAAATGTTCTTCTGTTTTATTCAGATTTAAACACCTGGAGTCATGTTTTATCACTGGCACCTAAATCCAAAGAGAGATACTTTGTTTCACTTCACACAAATAGAATTTCTGCTGACATGGTAGAGATGTATACAGGTTTCTGCAAGAAATGCAAATATTAGCATGAGAACTGAAACAGGAAAAATAGCACAGAAATGTTGAAATGGGAGCAAATGACTTCCAGTTATTGTTTCACTTGTGTAGCCATAGTGCCCTCTAGCAGTCGAAAGAGAAAATACAGGGCTTTACCTCAAGGAAAAAAAAATTGCACAAAATCAGAACTGTCTTTTCTTTAAGCTGAGAAAGGACAGTGTGCAAACGTGAAGAACATTTCTTCACGTTAAAACAAGGTACTTTAATGGAAAGGACACTTCTCTCTGCTTTTATGCAGCAGAGTTCTGCAGAGCTGTGCAGCTCTGTAAAATCAGAGTTCTTATACCCTAAAGGCATTTCTGTACTTCTGTAGATCTCACCTACACCATACACGCATTAGCAACACGCACACGATTTTGGCCAAAGGATGTAGGTTTTTACATGCATAGATCAACACACATTTTTGTGAAATCTTTGTTTTCTCTGCAAGGAGGAAACATTTTGGCTCCAACATCTTTATTGCACAAAATTCTGTGCAAGATTAAGAATAAATTATTACCTTTAAAACCTAAGAAACTTTTCTCATTTCCCTAGAGAGCAAATTATTGTATTGAGAGAAAAGTTAGTGTGCCTTACAGCTGGGAAATACTCCGTCTAGCTGCAGATCATTAGGAAAACATTTTGGAGAAGTTAGTGCTCCTTTTTTTCTATTGCATTTAAAAGACCATTTCCCAGTTGCTAAAGAATGACTTCTGCTTTTCAGGCTTAGTGTTCATCTGCACCGTTCTGAGTTTTGAGGTCTATAAATAACATCTCTGATTTCAAATAATCTTCATAGTTTGTCAGAAGGAACTGTAAATACCAGTTTGCTTTACCCCCCCTCCCTTTTTAAAGAAAAGTGTATGCTAGACGATATTAAAACATCAGATTTTTTAAGAGAATTTTTACCTATGAAATAACTATCAAAAAAGCTTATGTGAAACTGACACAGAACAGTAAAACAGCATAAAATACTAAAAGAACTATTTTACCCTCTCTACATACAAAAGGTCAAAATAAAAAAAAAATACATCTACTGCAGATGTTTCTCAGAAAAATGAGTTTTGAAGAGTACATGCCTCAAAAATTTTTTCTCCCAGTTGCTGATACAGAAATACTCAACAGCTAGCAGAGACAGATTTGCTGAATGTGGTATTCCAGTCTTTGCCACAGAAAGGTGAGAAACTGAATTAGTCTGTCATGCTAACAAAGCAGGAAGGATCTTGGAATTCAAGAATTCAAACTGTAACATCAAAATTATAAAATACCACAGGGTCAGATGAGGTGATTTTCAAAGACATCAACTGGTCTCAGGATTACAAACTTACTGCAACAAGAAAAAAAGATAGATAAAAATCTTCACTCACATGGACAAAGATCAAAGTATTGTCATTCAGATAAGCTTTAGCTTTAACACATACAGAAGGATTTTAGAAATAAAGATCCATTAGGAAAAATAAGAGACATTTCTTGTGCAGTATGTTCTTGAAACCCCTCTCATTAGTGTTCCAATTAAATCTGAAGAGAATTCAAATAAAAGACCAAAAATCACAGAAGTCTGGTTTTGTTGCAAATATTTTTGATGTCTACAGATTTAAAACACTGTTCAGAATAAAACATGCAAAGGCATATTAAAATAAAACCAAAAAATAATTAGTTTATGAAATTACAGTATTTAGGCAACTGTGTGACACCCATACTAGTGTGTTCATAGTGGTCTACATGAGTCCACAAAAACTAACGGTTCATTTTCACCAAGTATCAGTTTGCAGCTATATTGGCTCGATTGGTTATTTTTTTTCTTTTTACTCTCAGTCAAGAACTTCTACTTTGTCTGACATAACAGGTTCATTTGGAAGAAATCAAATGCTATAACATCAATACAGTTAAGAAATCGCTCCACTCACAGTAAAAATTGTTGATTTTCATACACATTTTTTTTCCACAAACCCCTCAATTTTCTGCTTTTGTTCCAGTTATTCTAATCTTAATTTGTTAACTGTAACTTAATTTGCTAATTGTAATAAAGGTACAAAATATAGGATTAAAACTGACTTCAGCTGCGACATAAAAATCCACTGTTGATTTACAGTAAATAAGGTGCTTCATAGAAGGTCTATATCCCTTTATGTTGTGTATTAGTACAACAGTAGTGTATGACTGGTGGAAGGAAAAAAAAACCCCACCATTCCCCCCCATCTGTTTTTGGTGGGACCTACTGGTTCACAGATTAGTTTAAAAAAAAAATACAGGGAACATCCAAAATCACTTCCCCGAGTCAAAACCAAATTCTTGCGCGTCTTTTTGCGCTCTTTTATGCTCATGTGACAACTGACAATTACAAATTATACATTACACCTACAGAAACCTCAAACAAGTTATCCAAGGGCTGACAAGAATAGTAAGGTGTGGTTTTCCTGCTTTGAAATAACTGAGTTTTAAGAGAAGAAAAAAATACAAATACTACTGGCCGTAAGTAATGCTTACAAAAGGTATTCTTGTTATTTTACTGTTTTTTCAGACAGATTGTAATACAGTCTGAATTACTGACTCCGATTACTTAAAATTTTTGTATTCAACCAAATGTGGTTTACTACAATACTGTCATTGATCTGCACGTCAGATCAAACCTTATTCAAGCCCTATAGCAATCTAACTGGAAAATGAAATAAGTTTTTAAATGTTTACCTTTTTTTTTCCATTGAAATTCTGAAAAGCTGTCTGGGGAAAACCAAGGTAACCCCGCTCTCCGTGTTTCACACTAGGGAATTCCGTTTGCACAACTGTTAAAAAAAATACAATGATTTAGCTAATCACAGTGGAGGCATACTTGGGAATGCATTCACAAGGATCAACCAAGTACAGAAGGGAATGAAAGTCAGCAGGATGTTTGGTTTGTTGATTCAAACAAGGAAGTATGCTGCTCGAGGTGACAACAGATTTCACTGAAGGCTATGCTAATAAGGATCCGACTGAAATGAAATGACAAGATTTGGCTAAGGTAGTAGCAAAAAGGGAGGGGAGAGCAGCGCTAGAGAAGAACAGAGCAAGCCAAAAAGAAATCAAATCAAGAAAGTAATTTGATAATGACAGAAACACATACAGAATCCATTTAGATTGCAAATAGCACACCATTTTCTTACCCTGAATGGCACAGGATCACAGATTGGTTTCAACTGAAACAAACATCTGGGGTTGTTTCTACAGTGACAGTAAACCAAGCCCTTCTGATCCAGGTGGCTTTCAATCCTTCAGAGCATCACAAGATAATAGCAGGAGACAAAATACACACCAGTAAGACTTCCCCCGTCGCCTTTCAACGATGGAAGTTTGGGAGGAGGTAGGTGATAAAAAGAATGTTTCAGCCCCTTACAGGTAGGCCAGAGTGCAAACAGTTATTAACAAATTAATCTTGCATGGATGTATTACCACGCTGAATTCGAAACAAGCAGGCAAACTTGGAATACTGATTTTAAAATTATGTGATACAGCAATTTCAGATTATTCCTTAGAAGCATCCATGTAAAGAACACACTAATAGCTGTCATTAACTTGTGTTGATTTGACTGCAGTGAAAAGGCATGTTTGAGCACCAAAGCGTGCCATGCAACCACCTTAAGTCAGCATGCACAGTCCTTTCATGTGCTGTACCTTTTCTGTAAGACAACAAAAAAAGTACCTGTTCTGTAAGACACTAAAAATTTCCATCTCCCGGACTGTCAATCTGGCACCCTTCAGATATAGTATATTACTAAAAAAGAAAAGTAGGAAAGCTTGTATTTAGTTCAGTGAACTAGAGCAGCTCATTCAGAGCACTGGATAAAAAGGTTCTTAAAATATTTTATTTTGCCTGAAATTCAGCGTAAAAGGAAATCGATTTCCCAAATACAATTCCCTATGAAGAGTTAGAACTTACTGTAACAAGCATGGCAGTCAATTGTTAAATTTCAATGTGAAACTAAGACTATACAGAAAATTTTAAGTGCATAGTTTTGCAACAAGATATGCATACATACAGGGACCTAGGGAGAAAAAAAGCCACCAACAAAACCCAACCAACCAACCTACCTCACCAAAACAACCCAACCAACCAACCAACATCAAACAAAAAACCTAAACCCAGGCAGGATCCAGGTCTCAAAAAACCCTCAAATAACTGAAAAGCACAGAACAAAAATTCTACAGCCAGAGCTCTTCTCTCTGGGATACTACTACTTCTACATTACTCCATTCCGATTTTGGAATGTAAAAAAAAAAAAGGGGGCAGGGACACAATTCACAACAGTTCTCCTCCACTTCCCTCTTCCCCCTCAAAAAAACCCACAAAAACCCCCAAAAAAACCAAAAACACAGACTAAAGAAAATATACTGTGAACTAAAGTACTGTCCCCTGCGTCTATTTGCTGAATGAGATGGTGGTTTTATGCTGCAGCCATTAATGAGTTTGGGGTGGCAAACCAAAACAAAAATAAACCCCGTAAGTCTAATACTTAATAAATGCATTTTCCTTTGAAAACAGACCAGCAAAACGTCACTAAATGGTAATAAAACCAAGTCTTTCTGGTAAGAGAGGTCCCTTACTGCCAAGGAATACACAGTTCTCCTTCCTAAGAGGAGAAACTTCAGACCTCTCATAACAGAATGCCCCACTAGAAAGAGCCAATTAAGTATTTCTGTGAAGTATACATTTCATGTATGTACATTTTTAAATAGTGATTATACACTATAGTGTCAACTTAGTCTCTGCTAAGTGTTACTTTTGAAAAGGAAAAATATGATCATAGACACACAGGAATAAAAAAGGTGCATTAGTGTGCACATTTTTTTTAGAATAATACCTACCAAACATTCCACTTCTCCTAATGTGTTTTTCTAAATTATATTTCAGTACTGCATATATTTTTGTGGGGTCAAATTTTCTTCTGCAGTTGCAGACTGCATGGATACAGAATAAATTCCTTATTGTTGAAATATTATATTTACTTTTTGACTTAAATCAGTTTAAAATTCAGAAAACATCCAAAGGCTTTTATGCAAGAGTATACCTGTGTGTTAATGTAAATGAAACATCATTATGTTGATGTATTTTTTTATATTCAATACAACTTTAGTATAAGTGACAGTGATTAGAGCTCCTTTTGTGAATATGGGGGTGGGGGTTGCCATTTGGAACGGTCTTTTTTCTTTTTTTTTTTTTTTCTTTTTTTTTTTTTTTTCCATTATGAAGGACCATTGCCTTAGCTTTTTTGGTTATTGCTTTTTTTTTCCTCTTTTTTTTTTTTTTAAGACCATTCCATTTCTTTATTTTTTTAACATCTTAAAGTCATAAGGACTTATATGCAAAGCAGTCATACACTTTATCATTAAAACCCATAGGTAAAATACGTACACAAATCCAACAAAAGGCTAGTACATAGTAAAGCCTAAGCATACTACTATGCAATATTATGAATACATAACTTCAGAGACTTCGGTTTAGTACTGTTATCTATTCATTTCTGAAAACATTCACAAAGATTTTAAATGCAAATTTTCATTCCGTATCTGGAATAGAACAAAAATCATCTATGTTATAACAACTTTTGGTCATTTGTGTTTGACCAATTCGGTAAATTACAAAGAACCCAAAGAATTCTGTAACTTTCTGTAGAACTATGTAATAAAAACATTGCATATGTTCCTAGTATGATGTCTTTAGCAATCATTTACTGAAATGTAACTCAAACATCAATCTCTCAAAACGTATAACTGACCAGCTGCTTTTTAGTCTATATCCGAATCCAACTTCATCACAAAACCCCTTTTAATACAAAGATGCAGAAGTACATTAGGTAATACTAATGCAACACAGGTGCAGTTCTAGCATTGTCATTGATGAGTTGAATCATCTTCTCCATGAACGAGATTCATTATCCTCCTCCTCTTCATCATCATCTTGAAGCAGCGAGTCATCCACCAAGGATTCTTCCTGAAACTTCAAGACAAAAACGTGATACTGTTAAGGTCAGAAAATTTTAAAGATCAGAAGACAAAACAGAAATCTCTGATATCTGGAATTTATTAAAGAGAAAACTTATTTTTTAACTGATAAACAGCAACACTTTCATGAAACATACTGTATGTATAAATATTGGGTACATATACTGATAAATAGCAAATGAAACATGATTTCTTTCTTTTGGACTTCAATATAACCAGGACAAATGCACCTCATACCTAAAAAGCTCTTCTGATTCTTCAGCATAGCATTTATGCCCAAGCTGCAACGTTCCCATGAAACTTAAGGTGCTATACTGAAAATTAATGTTTTTGCACATTCACAGTAACTATGCCTGTATTCATCCAAGAGCTTCATCCATCTGTGCCACAGTATCAAAAAGGCTGAATCTGAGATATTTTAACAGCTTAATCAAAGGTAAAACTGATATAAAGATTTAAAAGATCAGGGCACCAGGACAGGTGTTCACGGAAATTTTGACAAAATATATTATTTCCAATTCCTTTCAGTAACAACGTAATAACTTGATAAGACTCCACAAAACCCTGAACATTTCAGGTTGACAGTTACAGGCTTCAGGGAGGTAAAGTTAAAAAAAGATAGATAAACAGTTGATTTGATTTTCACCTACGTATAGACACAGGGGGTGTAAACCTAAGCTATTCCCTGTACCAGAACTTTTCTGATGATTGCACCTATCACAGCAATTCCTGCACTACCTGAAGGATGGACTAAACCACAAAGATGTCTTCCCCTAGCAAAACCTCCCAGGTGTTAAGATAACAGTTATGATCTTGCTTGCGTATTCTTCTTGTCCCAGTAATTGTAGGTTTTTCTACAGAATTTCAAAATTCAGCAGGAGGCATGAAGGTTGATTTATGAAGTTAGGGAGCCTTCTGGAGAGATGTGAGGCTCTAGACTGAAGAAAGCCTAGAACTAAGCCTACTCTCTTTCCAGTACACTCTTCTACAAAAAGGGAGAAACTATCGTCTTCATTACTTTTGTCTATATGAAGTGCATTTTAAAAAGCAGCTCTATTGACATCCAACCTGTCTGTCAATGTATGCCTGGGTACTTTAAGCCAGAGTAAAACACAGAAGCTTTCCGAGGACTTAGCCTCTTCCCCTGGCATCTAGATGTCCAGCAGGCTGAAATATAACAGTGCTGTCAAAAAGGAGGGCATCCTGGGCAGTGCACAATGCAGAACTCCACGGTGCACAAGGCTGAGTGGCAGTAGTGATGATCAAAAAGCCTGGAACAACTTCCACATAGGGGAACAACTAGAGGGGCTTGGATTCTCTGGCCTGGAGAGAAAGTAACTGAGGGCAAGTATGACCTGAGTCCATAGGTACTGAGTGTCTCAAAGTCAAGAGAGAACGATGGTCTTATTTTTGATGCAAGAGCAAGGGAACATCAAAATTAAACATGTAGCTGGCAGGTCCAATATAAAGACACTTATTCTGGGTAGACATAGTTGAACAGTACCATTCCCTGTTGTGGGTTATTATAGATGCTATTCAGATTCCAAAGAAACCAGACAAATTCATAAACTAAACACCTATCAAGGGCTTTCAACTACAAAGACACCACTTCTCTGACTCAGCAGGTCCCTGAAATGCAAACCACTGATGATTAAAAGCTTATCTCTACTTACACCTTCCCAGGCTTCCCAGACTCAGTAGTCGACTTTTTTGTTAGGCAACCAGTCGTAGAGCACAAGGCATCTAGGAAGCTTAGGTGCTTTTGTAATTAAGTGGCTGCTCACCAGCGATTTTCTAAAGCACTGAAGTCCAAAAGATCTACCTGATATTTTGACAAATAGTCTAGAAGCCCTGTTTCATTACTAAGAATGTCATTCTGCTGAATGACCTAGCTCCTTTTTTTCTTTTTTCAAACATCTAGTTTCACTCAAGTCTTAAGCCTGCTATCCCTCTTTAACACAGTAATACTCAGCTGAACTAAAATGGTCGTTTAGACATGGAAAAATGAAGGAAACCTATTTCATGTGTTTCCAACAGCTGCTATAAAAAGAAGTTAAATAAATTGCTCGAATTTTAGGCATGCAGAAACTCAAGAAGACATTTTACATATATAAAGAATGTGTGACTGAAACTCAGACCACTGACTATAACCTACGTCACCTGCCAATCTAATCCTGAGAAAGTCCCAAACTTTAAACAATAAAATTGTGTAAAATTTATTTTATGCAATTGGTTGAACTTCAGTTCATGAACACGCAGTTCTTGAACTCATCTATCTGGGATCTGGGGATCATAATATACTTCAAATACTACCTTAACCAAATGCTAAAAGCAATACAAAGTGCACAGAAAGAAAGAATGGCATTTAAATGCAAAATTTTCCAAGGATTATTGAATAAAAATCCCTCGTGTGAAGAAATTTGGTGAAGGTTAGGAGAACTAATTCAGTTGAAGAAAATTCAAATAAAAACAAATCTCTCACAGAAAAAGACAAAAGAATTACATGTATTTAGCTTGTTTTGTAAATGGACAAGGGTCACAGGTAAGTACATCAATCATGCTAAATTAAAAAAAAAAAAAAAACAACCAAACCAAAAAAACCTGTAATCACTGGGCCATGTAAGAATCCAGCAACACTTAAGTATAGGTAAACTCAGTATTTTTGTATTACACATTTCTTATCACCAAGATTTCAGCAAGCATACAAAAGCAACGATCAGCTAGGGGTTTTGATCCAAGATCAACTCCTACACATTTTCCACATGAATAATTAGCCAAGGAATGACTGCTGAGACAGTTCAGAGACACCTAAACCCAATATAAAATATTATAAAAAAACATTACTTCCCCCTTAGATTTTCAAAATCTGGGAAGTTTTAGTTGAGTTCATCAACTTATGAACTACAAAAAACTAACACCATGCAGTCTTTTCCCTGAGTTTTCTTTCCATACTTGATGACTCCCTTTAAAGAGAACAACCATCACCTAGAACAGATGTATCCCACTACCACAGGAACTTCTCAGCTGACAAGCTGTCATCACACATCTGGGCCTGAGGTCTTTTAGAGTTTGTAAATCTGTCCTTTCCCTCTGCCAGGGCAGCCAGCGCATGTCACTTGTTACAATCTTCATTCCCTTTTCCCCACTACCTATACCCCAGAGGCTCCCTCCTACACTTAGTGTCTTTAGGTGGAGTTAAGATGAATCTCTCTGTAGTTCACCTACTAGTGAATCTGTACTTTCCTTCCCAATTTACTCTGTTGAAGTGTTTGCATATCCCTCCATACCCTTCCTTCATTATGCAAAATGAAGAAGTCTCAGTGAAGTCATTACTCAATGAGACCTCTCAATAAGGTAGACTCCTTGCAGTAACAAATACTGCTGTTGATCTTCACAGGCAACACATCTCTGAAGTGACAAAATACCTAAGATGCTCTCAAGATTCCCCAATGTATCCTCTTGTTCACTCACAGCTCATTACTATCTGACAAAGCTTGATGTTTGTGTATCCAAGAGAAGTAGTATTTAATAAGTCAGAATGCACAAATGCCTAATATAAATACATGGTAGCGGAGGTAGTCTACCTGTCTTCAGCTGACATGCTAAAAAGAAATCAGCATTTTTTGAGATGGAAAACAAATACGCAAACTGACTTTCTTCAGAAAAAAGAACTAGAAAGTGAATACTATGTAGTGTAAAAAATACTAATAAAATTTGGTTATATCAAAACAATCTTGTGAAGCTGGTTCTATGGTAGGTCTGCCAAAACATCATAGGAAAAAGATACCGACAAAATACTATGACCAAGTAAGTCAAGGTGTACTTCTACTTCAGTTATTCTGTGACAATTATTTATACACAGTTAACTGACAGTAAATGAATTAGAAAAAAAGATTGCTTGACTTCTTCCACAAGTGGCATTTACTTCTCAAAATTCACCAACATCAGTTTTTTGAGTATAAGGAGTTAAATGCATCAAGAAATGTGGCCCCGCTATTCCTACCTTAACCAATTAAGGTTATTTGGACAAGACTTTAAGATCTTTCATGTACCATGATGAAGACTAACACTCAGCAGAGGTACTTCAGATGTCTGAATGAAGTTAGAAAAGGCTCTAAAATTATTCCTTCACCTGTACCAAGTCATATCTCTCTATAAAGGAAAATCAGATTCTGAAATTTGATCATCTAAGAAATTAATGCCTAAATCAGATGGTACAAAACCATGTTTTGGACAAAATCATCAAGCTCTCTCATGCAAGTTCAAACCCACTCCTTCCATTTTTTAGATACATCCTCTAGAGCTTTTTGTTGTGCAGGAAATCAAATATTTCTGCAAGGAAAAACAAAGCACCTGGGCTTTCAACAGCCTAGAAAACAAGAAATGTATTTATAGATAAATCCACTTTCTGGTGTCAAAATGAGTGAGATTCTAAAACAGAAGTATGAACCAATAGTTCATTTTCTTTTGGAAAAACTACGTTATTTCATCTTAGAAAAGAAAAATGAAAGAAGAAAAAGAAAAAGCGAGCTTACTTCCTCTTCATCAGGTTCAGCTTCTTCTGTTTCAACAGCTGACATACTAGCAACAGGCTTGTTCCATGCCAACTTTAACTCTTGTCCTTTAAAGCGAGATCCATGAATTGCAGCCTAAAACAAGTTTGAATATTTTAGTTATATATTTCTTTGTGAGGGGAAAAATTAATTAAAGTAATACTTAAATGCCAGAAATAAACCAACCGCCTGTTTTTTTCAAAAGAAAATCCAAGTAGCATCATGTTGAATTACTGTTAACAGGTTAAAACAAAACAACTTGATTCACTGCACATGGAATTCACACATCCTTTCAGGAAAATAATCAAAATATATTCAGAAGAAAATAAGCTTGGAAAACCATAAATCATTTGGTGATGCGGGTAACATACTCAAGCAACATCTTCCTGGTTTTTAACGTTATCTTGATGGATTCTTCACCTTTCAAAGATGGACACAAAACTGTTAATGCATAACTTACTGGAAGAAGTTACCCCACAAATACAAATCATTTTATATATTTAAAAAAAAAAAAAACAAAGAAAGACCCCAAACAACTGAAAAAAGCCCCTCTGTGATTACAATTTAACCTCCTGGAAAATGTTCCACTTCCTGTAAAGCTGTTGTAATTGAAATGTAAAAATTTTTAACTTATGGGATATTCATGCCTTTCTAAGTACTAGCTGCATTAAGTGGCTGCTTTGGAAATAGTATGTTCAAATTAAAGTAACATGAATGAGCATAAATCAGCGTTAGCAACATTTCGAAATAACCGTCATGGTCACAAAAGATTTATAGTACAATCTGAAAGCACAGCATAATGTGAAATGTAGAAACAATTACATGTTCAATGACATCTGAACATGAATTGTGTGATATTAAAGTCCCCAGGTATAAATTTTAAATCTGTACATATAAATTTATGATAAATTTAAAAGATTCCCTGCTTATTAAAATGCAGCTCAGGAGCTTTTTGTCCATGGTCTCATCACAATGTCACACAACTAGAATTTTTAAAAGTACTTATACGTGACATTTAGGTCCAGAAACAACTTGTAATCTTTGGATGAAATTACCACTACATAAAAATGCAACATTTTGCAACAGGGAATCCTCCTCTTCCTTCCAGGCTAGAACATACACAGTCATAAAGCCTAGGCCTATTTTCATTTAAGAAGGTAAAATATTATCTGCATTTACTTCACAATTGGCCTCAACAGAGGTTTTTAATGATTACCTTCTTCAGCTTTCTCCAACTGCCAGTCTTAAAGTCTGCTTTTGTAGTAAACACAAAATTCCAGTGGAAATATATTTAATATATAAGAATATCTTAAAGGAAAATACAGATTTTATTATATGTGATCAAACAGTTTTCATAAAATTTTGATTTTAAAATGAAGGTGCTATTAGACACAAAGTCATCTGACAAAAGTTTCAGTGCTATCTAGAATGTAGAAATCTAAAACATTGATCACGAATTCTGACCCAGCTAAAATATATACCCCCACTTTCTGGAACATATTCTGAACTTTACCTTGAAAACCCCACCCATTCTATTTAAGAGTGATTGAGGAAAAACATATTGATTTTTAATTGCAGTTACATGGGGGGGGGGGGGGGGTGTGCCGCACAGATAATGTTGACTTCAATCTTTCCATCAAACCTATTTCCCTTTTCCCCCTGCCCACATCTCTCTTCATTCTCTGCACTACTTTCTTTTTCAAGTGCTTCCTATCACTACACGTCTATGTTTGTTACTGCAAAATACTTCCATTCCCTGCTTTTTGGGTACAGAAATTTAGCTACGGCTGAAATGATTCTCCATACCTATTTTTAGGCAAAACAAGTAAGTTGTAACAGTAAAACTGTATTTTGCTGATAAACCGTTATCTGTAGTAAAACGCTGTCAAGATCCTTGTTGTGAATCATACTCCACCTGACAGAATTAAAGACTTCAATTAAGTTTTCTAAAAACAAGATTACTATTCCAGGTGACCTTTTTTATTTTCAGGGAAGTAGAAGTTCTGCTCAATACTTAAAGAGTATTTCTTACATAAACTACAACGTCAGAGAATATGAAGTTGAAAAAGGAGGTACCTGGTGTCAGGAAGCACCAAAACTGAAATGACAACCTTAATTCCGTCTACTTGTGAGTATACTAATCACAACAGCTTTTATCTGCAAGCAGGTATTTCTTATTCTCTCAGAACTTCTGTTCACTGAACTGTGTTCCTTCAATACATCTGTCAATTACTGGTTCTCCCTACCAGTCAGTACATACTATGTACCATTAACTACACTTCCTTTCTCACAGAGTAATTACAATCTGTATAGTTAGTGCTCATCATTGCTGTAACTAAGACTTTCACAAACCAAATTTCTGTGTTTCCGCAAAGCATCTTTGGCACATGCATCAAATTGTTTCTCAAAATATATAACCATAATGATACTGTAAGTGTTCAAAACTATTGGACCCATTGGCCCAATTTGCTTTGTAAACATCAGTATTTCTGTCAATTGTGTCATTGGTATCTCAAGATAAAGTGTACAAGAAGGGATGTGCCTGGCCAGGTATGAAAACTGTGTTCAAGTAAACTCCACAAGATTAACTATCAAAAAATAGAAATTTTGTGCAAAATGTAAACATAAAATGAAATCTTTCCGCATAACTATACTGTAAATATGAAACCATTCTTTCTGGAGTCCCTATCATTTTCAGAATACCACTCTCAACAGTGATGCAAGTATTATAAAGAAAACAAAATAATTTGCAGGAAAATACGTTATTTTGCACAGCTTCACACACTGCCTATACCATGGACAGAGTAAGGCAGGAGACCTGCTGAACCAAATAAGCCCTAATGAACCATATGTAAGACTGCTGAATTACAACACAAGTCAACTCTGGATTTTAGTTTCTAAAAGTTACCTCTATAATAACAAAGATTCCTAAAAAAATATGTGGAAAAAGAAGGAAGGGGAGCAGAGAAGAAAAAAAAAAAACAAACCCAGGAAAGAGAATCCCATCACATCAAATCACATTTACAGTATCACAGGTTTTCAGGCAAAGGTAAATCCAACTAATCCCAAATGAAATATACAGGGTCACTCTGCAGGATGTCAGTGAAGTTTCAGGAAGCCTGTGAGGGTACCAAATCTTCACGTGAAAAAAACTGGCAATTAAATAAAGATAAAACAAGACACCCAGCCAACAATTCCCAAGTGTTTCTCTTGATTTCTCTCTTACATCCTGTACTTTTTGCTAGAAGCATCCTCATTTCCTAAGGATTTCAGTACTGCCAGATTTGTTTTATCTAGAATTAAACTTTTGTGTCAGATTTCCTTTAAAATGCTTTAAAATACTTGGTAATATTACATTTAATCAAATATAGAATTATCATATAGCTAGAAAGTAGTTAAATGTTGCAAAGTATTTTCAACAAAGACTATACTCACAGCTTCAGCTTCTGCTCTTGTTTTAAAAGTAATCACCGCATGGAGAGAAGAGTCATCTATCTGGCAATCTTCAATTTCACCATATTGCTTTTAATAAATTAAGAAAAAGCTTAGAGAAACAGTTCACCTGTAAAAATGCTGTCTTAAAACAAATGCTCTCAAAAGTCATGTAACATTAGAAGTATACTTTTCACAGCCTTAATGCCAATCAGCGTATGTGTCTTTGCAATGAATACTGTTACTTCTTACTTGCTTTTCTAAAACAAAAAAGTGCTGTAGTCTCTGTATGTTTACAATCAGAAAATCCAAGTATGAAGTAAAATTATGACAGAAACAAAGTTGTTCTGCTTCAATATTTCTCTTTTGATCAAAGAAGGGATCTTGAGATGATTCCATTAGTCTATTACGAAACTCTTCCAACAAAAATATTTGTTAGATGTAGGGACTGTAGAAAAAGTTTCAAAATCAACTGGATTACACCATCTTAAGAACCTGACCCATCCATTCCTGCAATGGTCTCTATGGTATTGCCACCTTTCATGCTGCCACCAGGGTAAGCTGCAGTGCCTAACGTTTGTACTCAGGTGGAATGCACTGCTGATGTGCAGAGAGTTGTGACATCATATCACAGAAACAGAAATACAGCTCAGTGCACTTCAATGGCATTTGGAGCAAGTTTAAAACAGCAAATGCACAACCTGTAAAATGAAATAACATTTCTTCTCAGTGTTGTACTACTAACACTGTGAATAGAACTTATTTAATGACACTACTAAGGGAGGTTTCCGGTTAATATTTTTGTTCCTTCAAGATAGTAAGTTTAATACTACCTGCAATAAAACCAAAGAATAACAAGACTAAGTTATGTTTATGAAACAAACTGACACTACACAGCAAACTTAACAGTGGCAGATTCTCTGTCTTCATTTTTATATCCTTTGCAGTAAGAGATACATAATGAAATGAAAAACATGAAAGGGGACCAGCAAAATTTATTTTAGCAATGTTCATAATGCAGGCTACATCACAATGTAACGTTGTAGATCAAAACCAAGTTTTTTCTTATACTCCATCATTGAAACTGGACTCAGAAACATTCAGTGGTTGACCAAGTGGATTGTACAGTTTCATTTAGAAGTTCTGTGTTCTTAGTTTTACAACTAAAATTTGTTAAGTCATTGGTCAAATGTTCAGTCCATCATACATCTCTACAGAAAGTACATTTGCTCCCCTTATTGGTATGATGGTTCCCTTTTTGTTCCCCTATATAGGTATGGTGTGGTGTATTTAAGGGGAACAAAACATATACATATATATGTGTGTATATATATATATTTATAGCACTCCTGAAAACACAAAACCTTAAAAAAACCAGTATCATGGTGGAGGTATTTTTGTTGTGGGTTTTTTTCCGGTTGTTTTTTGTTGTCAGATTTTTAATTTTAAAAAGGAGCCACAGGTCCTTGTTGGCTCTTGTTCTTTTGAAAAGCTGCTTGCATGGCTGCCAGACAGGAATTAAGTTCACTGACTGGAGTAGAATTTACTGGACTTACTGGCTTTTGGACTTCTACTTTCAGAGAATCACTTCAATTCAATATTGAAGAAAAAAAACAATGGGGTGGGGGGACACACAGAAAAAGATTCACACAATTTATGCCACTAGATGTTTTTAGTATTCATTCCACAAAATAAACAAATTTCCTTTTATTCTAACCTTTAGTGGAGGGTAAAGTTTTTTATAAATTTATCTTGATTTCTCACTTTATTGTATTTGCCTATATATTACATAAATATTTGTAACAATTTCACATATATCCTCAACAAACAAAAACTTTTAAGTCATTACTTTATATTCCGAATTTCCTTTCATTTTAAGACCAAAACAATTAGTCTTGCTGGTTTATTCAACTAGTCAAATAAACAGTGTTAACTGCTTTGTTTTACCTTTTTCGGATATATCCTCTTTTTCCATGAACAGTTATCATGTTAAAGATTCATTCCTAAATAATATTTCCAGATTAACTGAATCAATAGAAAACAAGTCATTCAATAGAAGAACATCATCCAAAGAACAGAAAAGGTGAAATTGCCACATACCGCAAAATGAGGAAGAAGATCTTCTCTATCACTTTCTGTAAATGCAGAGATTTCTAATGCCCTAGGTCGATGATCCACAACTGCATGCACAGGAACTCCTCTGCCTCTACCCCGGCCTCGTATTCCTCTACCTCTGCTACGTGATGCACCCCGACCTCTTGCATGAACCCCTCTACCACGAACTGAAGAAAGAATCCCTCGTTTGGCAGCCTAAGATGTTTATACATAACACATTGATGTATTAAAATTCATAATCTAAGTATTCAGACAAAATTAACAAACACATATTCCAATGTCTCCTAAAAACACAATCCCACACAAGCCTCAGAAAGAGCAGCTTACAGGTCTTAAAATAATAAAAGGTGAACATGTTAGTAACACTAAAAAGCTAATACTGTTAATTATTAACAAATCAAAAATAGGATGGAAATAGGAAAAGAGAACCAGGTACTAAAAACAGGTATCAAAAGAGCCCTTATCTAGGAGGATAATTCCTCAGGGGAGAAAAAAATTGCAGTACAACATTTGAAATTTCACTGACAAATTTTCTTGATGTGATTAACTACTTAATTTGTCTCTTCATACTTGTCTCTTAATTAGTCTCTGAAAGTCCATCCAGGACTTTTTATTCTGACCAGAATTAATACAGCATAACACCGGTTGGCCACAGAATTGTGAGGTATGAAACAGAGGTTCTAATGAACACCACCAATAACAAAGTATTTGCTAAAAATTTGGCTCTACATACTAATTTCCATTCCCACAATACCTGTGTATCCTTTCTAAAGAACTGGCATGCACTCTCCAAGAAAAGTCAAAAAAGGCTTATGACAGTATCTCTGACAGCCATTTAAAAAATAATTTGCCAAAGTTATTTTATGTTTTAAAAAAGCACTTTCCAGGATTTAATTTCAGCATTTAGAACAAGAAAAAAAAATAATGATCTTTTCAAACCCAAATAGATCTGATGTAGGAAATGAATGGTAAATGAAATCACCGTAACAATGTTTTTAACATACCCTACAGTGTTTACAACTCAGTGACAGTGCTACTTAAATACCTGCCAATGATATCACTCATGAAGAGATCAATCTGTTACGGCTTTATTCATGAAATTATTCATGAAATTTTACAATAGCATATAGTTCACTTTTTAGTTTTTGTAATGAGATTCCTGCAGGTTTGCATTTGTTTTTTTAAAACATTTGTAAATGGTTAAAAGTTAAAGATTATGCTGTATACTGTCCAGGTTTTCTCACAGTAAAATCAGGGTCACCTAGAGCAGAACAGCAGGTTATGAGCCACAGAAGCAACACATGAATATTGTGAGAGTTAAACTCACGAAGACAATGTGCAAATAAAAATTTTTGTGAAGAATTTTTAAGAATAATGAAGAATCAAACACCAAGGGAAAAAACAAATCTGTATCTCTCCTTTAAATTACACAAGGGATAGATTTCATGCTGTTTCTTGAAACATACTTGTGTGCTTTATTAATAACCCTGTTTTTCTGCATCTACTTTGATCAGTATTTGCTAAAGGCTTCAGAATATTCATTTTTCTAGCAAAACATATCTTCCTGAAAGAGCAACATTTTTTTTCCAGACCCAATGAGATGGCAGAAGTTTAGCACACTCAACTACAGTGTAACTATCTTGAACAAGTACTTACTTTTCTACTGCTACTTTACATATCAGTCAATTCACATATTTTCTAAAACATACAATTTCTAAATAAGCTTTCAGTACACTTAGGAAATATTACTCAACATCAGAATATATATTGCTAACATAACCTTTTATATCATCTCTATTCAATTGGCTTGGCTTATTAACAAACCTATTTTCACAATTACCAAAGCTGCATAACAACTTAGTTTTAAAGTAATATTTTAATGCAACTTAGCCATATGTATGTGCACTGTGTTCATATGTAGTTATACATAAGACATGACCAAACTTCATTAAAGACAAGAGGGTTTTAAGCGACACAGCAGCCTGCTTAACAGTAAAAAGGGGTAAGATTATCATACGATTAAGTAGATGTTATACAATCATATAGGCAAGACAGTGCAGTGTAACACAGAATGACACCCACAGCATTCAGTTTCTCAAAATAAGACAGAGGTATGAAGAACCTTGCACAGCCTTTTCAATTACTTTACGCACAAGTACTTTAAGAAAAAGCATGTTTCTATACATTGAATACTACTTGGAACACTGTATTTGGTTTTGATAAGTCTTCCTTATCTTCAAACCAATGCTGTAATAATATTACTTTTGGCACTTCAGCCTTTTTGGTTAATCTCAGGAGGATGCTAACACTTAAGAATAAAAGATCAAGAAGTGTATTTTACCCCTTCTGTATCAAACACAACACCACCTACAGGTAACAATTTAAAAGCACTCCACACTCTCAAGGAAGTACGACTACCACAAATCTATAAAAAAATCACAGTTACAGAATTTAAATAGACTGGCAATCAAAATTAAAGACAATACTATTTCTCTACTTCAGTGGAATTCAGCAACTGATTTTTTTAATGTGTCCATCTACATGCAACTTAATATTGCACTCTGGAAAATTCCAAAGTTTGATATAGTACACAAGCTAATAAACATATATG
Organism: Falco cherrug; assembly: GCF_023634085.1. Classification (NCBI taxonomy): domain Eukaryota; kingdom Metazoa; phylum Chordata; class Aves; order Falconiformes; family Falconidae; genus Falco; species Falco cherrug. The sequence continues at coordinate 47,247,542 of NC_073698.1, forward strand.
ACAATTTCTGATTAAAAGTTAATTGCTACAAAAGAAGAGACAAACATACTTCCAGCTGTAGCTCTGTATATTTTCGTCTTAATTCAGTAACTTCCTCCCCAGCTTGCATCTTCTTGTATAAATCCAGTTCAGTATCTAGTAACTCTTTCTGCATCTAAGAAATTGTTACGGTAAATTATTAGTTCCACAGTTCATGTTCTCTACCAAGGAAACATTTTTCTGATAAAACCCAAGAATCTATTGCTTTACTCCCATCAGCAGGCTATTTTGGCCAGCGCTGGCCTCCAGGTAAGGTAAAAGTCTGACACAGCACCTCTATCTGGAAAACAGATTCCTAGAAACTCTAAGGAAAGCAAATTTGAAACCTAGAAGCTGTAGCAGAATTTTAAACTTAACCATGTTGTGGTTTATGAATTCAGATCACAGATATAACTTTGCAGGTATACTGCTTCCTGTGCTAGGCTTTTACCTTCAAAACCAAACCAAGTACAAGTTTAGGAGTCTTCTTGGCAAGACAAAACTTCAATGTGTAGTAGTATGATCTGAGTTTGGTGATGTCAAACCTTTTAGACTACAAAGCCAAGGCCAATGGAACTTTTTCTGAACTACAGATACACAAAATAGAAAACGCAAAAGCATATGGTAGTGATGATGAGATTAAAACGGACACACACAAAAAAAAAGCAGTGCAGTTACGAATGAATACACATTCTCTAATCAGTATCAAGTAAAAGCATCCAAGTTTATCCAAGTTCTGTTCAGACCACAGTAGAAAAAGCACAGTGACAAGACTCTGCTAACAAAAGGTTGGTCACTGATGCACCCAGAGTCGTCTTCCAGCACACAGTACATTAAAAAAAATTTTTGGCCAGTTCAAAAATATATATGAAACTGAAACGTGTCTCTGAACCAAAACTGAGACATGTTCATTGCAACCACTGAGGTGCATGTACAGGTGCAGGAAAGACTTTATGCGAGCATGAAAATTTTATTTGAAGTTCTGTTCCAAACTAAAAGCTTTCTTTTTTTATTTTCCTTTTTTTTTTTTTTAATGGGAAAAACAGCAGCCCAATGTTCCAGTAACATCACAAATGAAGAATAAAATTACAGATGATTGTGAAACAGTTTTGCATTTACACCCACTGATTCAAAACCACCGCATGTATTCAAAGGCTGGCTGTCAAAAGACAAAGATTTTGCAGTTGTGACAGTTGGAAACCAAGTATCATCACTGAATGACAAAGAAAGGGGTTTTTTTGTTTCTTTGTTTTTTCCTGAAAGCTTTAAAAGAAAAAAACTGGATTATTCAACTGGCAACCTCACCCTGAACCCCTTTCAGCCCCATTTTCCGCTTACCTACAGCGACCACAGAAAAAAATCCATTATCTCCTGTATAATGGTTTTCAAAGTTTTCAAAATTGGAAAGTGTTTCTCTCAGATCCCACTGTGTTGCAATGACAAGGCAAAACATCCACTTCTGAAGTTCAATAATAACCACCAGTTGGAACTCAGAAAGCAGCCTGTGACACTGGTGGCGTAAAGACTTTTGAGGTTTATTTCTAGTGCTTTTAATGAAAATTTCTCTTTTATAGAGTTGTGCCGGGTTTCAAAAAGAAAATACCTCCTTCAAGATACAGCAAGAGGCAGCAAGGGTTCCTACACTCAGGAGGCAAGAGTATTTTGTAAACTGCATGAACTGGAAGATGACAAAAATAGGTAAAGATAATGGCACAGTTACATGGGCCTCAAGTTTGCAAGGTCTTCTGAGCTGTCCAGGTTTTAAACGCTAAGAAAATGCAAGAGAACCTGGAGCAAAGCCTTTCAGAAAATTGTCAAAATTGTAAATTTTAACAGAAGACTCCATTAATTCCCCACTTTCACAAAGGTCAGATGGGACTGATTTTCTCTCTTTCAGATGTTAACAAAACAACGCTCACAGATAAAGCACAATCTCCCTGAGAGGAAAGCTATCAATAACATCAGCTTTTCTACAGTTCAGATTATTTGTTTGTTAGAAAATGGGTTTGCTTAGAATGTTTCTTCACTTTCCAGATTACTAAGGCAATGAAAAACCAGTTGAAGAACTTCATTAAAACGGTAATTCAAATTAGCATATCACCTTGCTTTACTAAGTAAAAACAACAATCACACAAGGAAGCAGCGGACCAGGTTGCCAAGCAGAGGGTGACATGGGCAGAAGAGACCTCAACATCAACAAAACCAAGCTGAAGGGGGACCACCTCAAGCACACACATACCAATCCACATACATGAGGGAGGGCCTACAGAACAGCATCATGGGTGAAGATCTCAATTCTTTCAGGGAAATCAGTGCCTCTGGGAACAGCCTGTACACACTAATACATCCAACAAGTGAAGAATGAGGAAGATCAGATCTGTGTGCAGTTACAGGGCTACAATCTCACTGGGACTACAGAAGTATCACAGAAAAACTCACACAACTGGGGCGGTGCAGAGGATGGATACAGTCTCTTAAAGAAGGACAAGCCAGGGTGGCAAGGAACAGGAGTTGCCCTTTAAGTGAGAGCGTAGTATGAATGCAGAGAGCTCTGTCTGGGGACAGATAACGAACCAGACCAAAGTTTATGAATCAGGATTAAGATGGCAGACCTATGCAGGTGACGTTGCAGCGGGTGTGTACTACACACTGATGAGGTAAAAGAAATAGATGAGGCTTTCTTCAGACAACTGGAAGAACCCTCCTGTTTGACAACCTTGAGCCTGGATATCTGCTGGAAAGACAGGATCATTTTCAAGAATCACATCCTCCAAGTTCCAGAGCACGTAGGAAATAAAGCAAAGGTGGCAGGATGCCTGCCTGGATGAGCGAGGAGATCCTAACAAAACTTAAATCCAAAACTAAGATGTATAGGAGGTGGCAGTAGGGTCAGATTACAGAAGGAATGTAAACTAACTGAGCATGCAGGCACCAGTTTGGAAAGCCGAAGCCCACCTAGAGTTGAATCTGGCAAAGGGGGCAAGAAACAGGAAGGGCTTCAGCACATGTGTCAGCAGCAAGAGGAACACTATGCTGTGAAAAATGTGGGCTGACAGCTGAATGTGAAAGGGGACCTGGCAATAGAGGGCATGGGAACAGCTGAGGTACTCTGTAACTCCCACTCCTCAGACTTTACTGGAAAGACTCACCCTTCAGCAATTCTAGATCCTGAGACTAGTGGAAAAGCAAGAAGACTTACTCTTGTTGGAAGAGAATCAAGTTTGGAAACATTTAAACAAACTGGACATACACAAAAACCTGGGACCCAACAGGATGGAACCCTTAAATACTAAAGGAGCTTGCTGAAGTCACTGCAAAGCTCATGGCATCTGGGGAGGTTCCTTGGGACTGAGAAAAGCAAGTATCACTCTGATCCTCAAGAAGGGCAAGGAGATCTGGGGAACTGCATGCTGATCAGTCTCACTACAATCCCTGGGAGGAGGAAGGAGTAAATGACCTTGGAAACCATTTACAAGCATATTAAGAACCAGGTGATTGGGGACAGGGAAGGAGAAATCATGCTTGACCTTAACAACTGTCTAAAATGAGATGACTGGCTTGGCGGACAAGAGCAGAGTAGTGGAAGTTGTTCATCTTGACCTCAGCAAGGTTGCTGATACTGTTGCCCACAACACCCTCACAGCCAGAAGGGTGAAGCGCTGACTAGATAGGTAGACAGTGAAATAAACCGAGAAATGGCTGAACTTCTGGGTTCAAAGGCTTCTGATCGGTGGCAGGAAGTCCAGCTGGAGATCCGTCACTAGTGGTGTAGCTCAGCAGTTACTGCTGTTTAACACCTTCGTTAGTGACCTGGATGGTAAGACAAAGTGTGCCCTCAGCAAGTTTGCAGACAATACAAAATTTGGAGGAGTGGCTGGTACACCAGCTGGTTGTGTTTCCATTCAGAAGGCTCTTGATATGCTGGAGAAATGGGGCAAGGGGAACCTTCTGCATTTCAACAATGGAAAATGACAAGTCCTGCATCTGGGAAGGAATAACCCCAAGCCACCAGGACAGGTTGGGGGCTGTCCAGATGAAGAGGACCTGACGGGTCCTGGTAGCAGAAAAAAAGCTGAATATGAGCCAGCAATGTGTCCCTCTGGCAAAGGTGGCTGACAGCCTCCTGGACTGCATTAGGAAGAGCACCACCATCAGGGTCTAGGGAGATGATCCTTTTCCTCTACTCTGTAGTACTGACACCACATACAGAGTGCTGTGTCCAGTTCAGGGCTTTCCAGCACGAGACATACACTGCAGAGTCCAGCAAAAGGCCACAAAGATGATTAAGGGACTGAAGCATCTACTATACAAGCAGAGACTGACAGAGCTGGGACTGTTTAAACTTCAGGAAGGTGGCTGGGGGTAGATCTTATCCATGTATATAAATACTCAATATGGATGAGTAAAGAAGATATAGAGACTCTTCTTACTGGTGCCTGGTGATGGAATAAAACAATGCCCAGAGACCCCTTCCAATCTCAAAAATTTTGAGCAATTTTGTGTTACTGGACTATTTTCTTGTCCGCTCCAAGAATTTACTGGACTGCTCTCAGGATAAGTTGTCATGGGTTAAAATGCTGCACTGACGTTTTCTAGTCAAGAATTTACCAAGTTTTCATAATGCAACTTGCTTCCTCATTTCTATAGGTCTGGATTAATTTCCTTGCATGTGACAAAAACCACAACCCACTGTTACTCTTGGATCAAACTGATATAAACTATTTTTTCCTGTTCAAATTTATGAAGCACTGTACACCATCAGCAGAAGATTGTCAAAAACACAAGGCTTTAACAAACAAATGCAGCTTTAAAAATATTAGTCCAATTTCTAGGACTTCTATGGTTCAAATTCACCCTACAGAAGTATCTTCCTTCAGACCTCTAACAATTTTTTCACCAGAGAATGTCCACTCTCTCTCAAAAACATGATCACATCAAAAATAATCTCTTATCTCCAAAAAGATTAAAAACCTGAATTCTGGGATTATTACCCTTAGTCCCTCTAAAACACAGTAGAATATTCCACTGCAACTGAAGTTGTTTTAACAGGTATGAACTAACTTCCAGAAATTATAGTCTATGCCCATTTTCAGGATGAAAATACACTGCTTCAACTTTTTCCAGACTGTTGTAATGATGTAAGAAGCTACAGTGAGTACATACACATCATTCCAGTATTTTTTCTTGATATTCCTTTTCAACATTGTACATCACTGTAATTTACACTGCAGTTACTTTTAAATCCTGTATTCCTGTGTAAAATAAAGCAGTAGAAATGCTGCTTCAAACTGAAAACTATTGATCCATTTAGATTAAACCTAGGTTGCAACATTACACCATCTTTTTAAAACAGAATCCCAAACATTAGAAGAGAAGACTACGCATTCTGAAGATTTAAAAACTGAATGAAAACAGCCAGAAAAGATCAAGACACTTTGTCTGGAAAATCCACAGTACAAAAATCTGCTCTTCTATTATTATGTACTGCCTCACTTTATAAAGCAAGAAAAGCTTGTCATATCTAGAACACTTATTAATTTCTTAAAACATTATTTCTCAATGTCTCACCTAATTTTTAATCACCGTGTGACCTGTTTAGGAACAAATACTTTATATAAAAAACCAAAATACTGCATTTTGAAAAGGTAATATAAATTACATCTTTAAGCAGTTGGCAAACTGGTTACAGCTTGATACTAACAAGAATGGTAACAGAGAAACACCTCTCACAAGTACAACCCAAACATGGGAAGCTAGATCAAAGGAAAAGTGACCAGTACAATCTTCAATCTATAAAATTAAAATATTGAAAAATTTCAGTGACATAAAAAGCCCCAGAAAATTATGTATCAGTACAGTAGTAAACTAATTTCATGAAGCATTTTGTGTATTAAACCTGACCAGAAGATATCTGCGTTGCATAATGACAATCCATTTGCATGAGAAATGCTATTTTCATGATTTCTATTAAAAATTTAAGCAAGCAATAGACTATACATAAAAATCCTATGATTTTTGTTTTGCTTTTTGATTTTCCAGATGATGCAATATCCGTGTAACAATGGGTAAACCTTTCAGACAAAAGCATTTTTTTACAATTAAATATGTTCCTTTAAAAAGAAGGCAAAACCAACCTCACTTCAAAGACAACTTCAAAATTAAACCACTACGGTTCTAAATACTGCTGATGTGGCTATGTATTTTTATTCTGCTGACATAAGCATGTGAATTCATCTTATTAAAAAGCTGACCAAAACTTGAGTACCTGAGTCTTAGTTTTCAGGCTTTTTAAAGGAACCCCTCCTCCTGGTGATACACCTTTTAATTCATCCTTTAACTTGGTAATGCTATTTGTCAAAATTTCCAGTGTTTTCATGATTTCTGCTTTGTCTTCTGACTTCATAGCTTTATTCTTCTCCAGCTTTGAAATCAGCATCTGTTCAATGTAAAAAAACAATTTTTGTTTAGCAACTACTATTACAGATCTGTTTTCCAGTAGACATTACAACTAAGGGAAAAACAGAATATTGCATTTCTTTTGTTGTGAACTTCAAACTCAACATACGGAGCTTTTATTAGTTTACATTACAATAAAACCTTTGTCTGAATCTCTAATTGATTTGCTAATGCATCTGATATCTCCATTTCATTTGGACAGATTTGCTAAAGATACTCAAATAATTACAAAACTTTTATTCAACTTAAATGACGTTTTGGCCTTTTTCTCCTCCAAAGCCTCAGTACATACATTTTCTATATCAATCTCCCCGGCTCTTGTCAAGTAGAACTCTCAAGCTTTCACTTCTCCCAAAAAACATGCGTGTTGCACCCAAATTAGGCAATTTCAACTACAACTGCACTTAAAATTGCATAAGCTTGTAGTTTTAAGTGAACTGACAAAGACAAGTTAGATTAAAACTCTAAACTTAAAATAATGTGATAATACCATTCTAAGAGAATACTTATTTTACAGGCCAGTTTTGTAGCTCATACTTACAAATACTAAAATGTCTTAAAGTGAAATGGGATTTTACAACTGAATTGCTTTCTTTAATGCTAATGTTTTACCTTTTGTGTTTCAATGTGCTTCTCTAAGATTTCTTGCTTCTTTTTTCTTACATCTTGTTGAAGTCGTAATGCTTCCTAGAAGCATAAAAAAAATGACAGAAAGTTTCTAGATTTTGAAAAAAATGACAGAAGAATACTAAATTATAGTTGACAACTATACAGTAGCAACTTAACAATAACAAGGAAAAAATCAGTAACAGAAACTGAAGGTACTAACAGGCAGTATTTCAGATTATGTTTTGGAAAGCAATGCACCTCCAAATTAGTAAAGGATCTAATGACTACTCTTAGTTAGATCTGTGCTGGGAAGACGTCATTACTACTTACGTACACAGTAACCCCTTACACAACTCCACTGAAAGCAATATAATACAGTACTGCAAGAGGTACAACACATAAGAGTTTAAATGTGCAAGGACAGTATATTGAATTCAGTCTAAATTAAGTCCCTCAATTAAAACATATTCTCCAGTACAGTTAAAGCAAAAAGAATACATATTGTTTTCTAAAATTAAAGCATTACACAAAGAAACACATCTCTCTTGTGTCTGACTGCTATAACTTGTGAGAAGTACCATTGCTCAATCTGCTAAAAAGAGAATCTTGACATTGCAATGGGAAAATCAAAATGAATTGAAACTGATAAAATCTGACATATTGAACTCAGAAGGAGAAGCAGGAGGAAATGCCACAGCTGCTGTGCTTTGCTCCTACTCATGCTGCTTGAGAGAAAGCAATTGGTTCTTGCTCTCAGATACAGAATGTGTAAGTCTTGAACACTGGGACACTTGCAGAAAACAATTAAGGAGCTTTGATATCAAGCTATTTAATGGGATAAAAGCTGAGAGGTAGAAGATGATTTTGCAGCTCTAGATCACCAAACAACTGGGATCAGACTGCAAGTGAATTATCTTATATAAAGAGTGTAAATGTACAACAGCCATAAAAAAGAAATAGTAATAAGGTTTTTCTGTGTCTTCTGAAATACTGAAATTCTACTGCATGAAATGTTAGTTTTGCAATACAGTGTGCATTTTTCTGAAGGGAAAGGGAAGATAAGACAAAAGGGTGAATGCTAAGCAAAACTAGGGAGACAGGAAGAAAGAAGGGAGTGAGTCCCACAAAATCATGTTTTTCCACAAGTACTAGTATATAGTAATAAAAATCTCTGAAGACAGGAAGGAGCACAACAGCACATGAAAAAAAGAGCCAATCCCTTCACACATCTTCAGTGTCCTTCTCTCAAAAAAACCCAAACCTACAGCTGTTTATGATGAGTCAATTTTATTACAAGCTTTTTGCCATTTCACAGGCATTTAGCATCTTAACTTGAAAGGTAAAGGCTCTATTTCTGAAAAACATGTTTTAGGGGACAAATATGAAATGAAATTCCAAGATTGGAAGTGATTTCTTTGAAGTCTGGACCAATGCCACAACTGACATGCAGCTACAAACTGTTATTTCAAATTATATTAGACATCAGTTACAGAAGTTTACCAAATTGGCTAAAAATCCTACTTTAATGGTTACACAACTTTCAATACTTAGGTTTGAACCTAACTTAGTATTGACCTCTTAATCTGTGGTTTGAAACCAGAAAGATAAACACTGTTCTATTATTTAGCTTTCTTAAGGATAAGAATAAAACTGGAAAAGGAGCTTTACTGGGCTCTTCTGAAAATTCTAAGCAAGCTAAACTACAATTGAGCAACCTATTCAAGGCCAAATGCATTTTTGTTGTATTTCCTCTCTAACATTAAAAAAGAGAGAGAGATAGATAACCTAATGCTATATGCAGGACAACTATAGTTTGAAAACAATAAAACGCATAGTCATACAGTTCTCAGTTCTCTCAAGTAAAGAAACAATTTTGGTCACAAGTATAAAATACACTGATATTACTGATGATAATAAATGCCAGTTCCATAAAAGCTTAAGAGAGATGAATAGTGACTATACTATACTCCCTTCTCGCTCACAATAAACCATTACTACCTCAACACAGAGGTTCTGCTTCCAGGAAGAAGTGTTTCACATTTTTAACTTCCAGAGTGTTTTAAACCTGCTCACACTGCCTGAATATACACTGAAAAAATAATAAAACAATGCTGAATTTTCTTGTCCTTTGAAGAGAAATTATGGTGAATTTAATCTTATAGCTAGTTTCATCTATGCTCTGGAGATGAATATACATAGTGCACTATCTCTAGTGGTCACAAGTTCCCGATCTAGGTCTATTTTATAAAGAAGCATATTTAATTTACCTGTTTTTTCTTCTGTGCTTCATTAGAGTCTAGCACGGAAGTGGAAACAACAGGCAAAGATTTCTGTGCTGCCTTCAAAGCAGCAGGGTTGTACACAGTTTTTGTCAAGCCAGTAGAAGTGGATAAAACCTATAGGAGGAAATCATTTTATTTTTTTGCCAGTGAATTTCAGGTTTTTTTAAAAAAAAAACACAAGTGCTTAAAAATATATGTCTTTTCTTTTGTCTGTTTTGATGATATGAAATATAAAAATTTGGTGTAACAATTATATTTGGAGTTGCTGAAGTGAAACCATTTTTGAAGAGGCAGCACCACATCAGATATATAAGAATTATAAACACCAGATTATTCCGTATTTCCCTATGGAATTCCATAGAGATTTCACACGTACTTCCAAGTTTCAAATATATAAAATTTGATGTATTTGAGTATGTTAAGGAAACATAAGACTAAGATTTTACCAAGAGTAACCAAAGTTTTTCTTTTTTTATTTTGAAGTTTAAAATCTGATTTTTCATGACGGCATGAATTTTCCGAGCAAAAATTCAACATGATTTTAGAGATTAAGGTCCAAAATAGATACAACAGTTTTCATATGCCATTTGTGCAAAGCAGAGCTTGCACAATCAACAAGCAGCAACTCAAGTACAGGGAAGTCTTCAACATCATACAGCAAAGGAAGAGACTCCTATGTCTCTCTGTTCTCTTTCCTACATTTGTAATGAGGTATGAAATTTCTCCATGACTTACTGAAAACACAGTCGCCTGCTTCACAATCTCTCTAAAGTATACTGTGTACATCTCCATAATACCTGAGGATTGGGACTACTCTGTTTTCTTATCACATTCTTTAAAGGACTTTTTGGCCATGTTAATGTTGAAAAATCCATGGCTAAGTGCTGGAGATAATAGAAGCATGATCTTGTCTACCTTGTTAGCAAATCACAGCAATTATGCCATTGGTATAATTTTCAGGAGTTTAAAAATACTTTATATATATATATGTGGAAAATTAAAAGATGCATGCAGAGTCTATTGGTCACCATGCACTCCATAAAATAAGATACAGTGCCCACCAACAGAAGAATAAAGAGACAGCCAAGAAACATTAGAAAGAAGGAAAAAAACCAGAGATCAGAATAATTTACAACAGGAACGCTTCATATAAAAGCTTTTCACTTTGCTGTGCTATTTACACTATTTCTTCCCATAGTAAACTATTTTCTAGAGTAGGCAGTGCAGAGAGGAGAGGAAAACAAAAAAAAGCAAAGCATGTTATGGGGTATATTAAAATGCTCTAAGCAGGCCATTATAAAGGAGATTAATAAGTTTTTAAAAGTTTCCTTAAAGCACATTAATATATGCACATCCCAATCATATAGTTCCTATTACAAAGTAGCTTTAGGACAGGCTACATCACAAACCGAGGATCACGTAAAGACAGAAATATTGATACACTCCTTCTGCCCTGAACTGTCTTCAAGGCAGAGTGAACCATGCTTCCTCATCTCTTAATATAAGGACAGGTGCCAAAGCAGATGTATCTGCATCGACTAATACAGAAGAGCAAGAAGCAACACACTGATGTCTTCTAAACCTCTTAGTACTATTCAAGAGAAGGACCAGTGTGAATATCTTCACAATTTCATAAATTGCAAATCCCTATACAGATCTTAAAAAGCCTCACAATGACTGTTTCATCTACTTTTCCTCCTGCTCTTTGGGAAGCATAGCTACATACTCTCTTACTGTAAAGTTTCTGTCAAATCCTGCACTCAGAAGCAAACAAAAATCTAGGACATGACTTCAATGGTTTTGACAGCTGTCAGTCATTTAATGTCTAATGGTTATAGAGCATTATCACTTGCAAACTAAGCAAGGTATTTCCTTGTAAAGGGACTGCAGTAGGTAAAAACAGGTCAAACCAAGTTTCAGAGTCTTGCTAAAATTGCCAAAGGAAACGGCTGCTTCACAGCCAGCCTGTTGATCAGCCCGAGCAGCCCATTAAAATCAAACACTACTATAATACAACAAAGCGGAAAACTATTTTAGCATGAATTCACTCTTTGTAGAAAAGTGCTTCAGGATAACTCAACTCTTACGGAATGCAAAAAGAAAAAAAAGTATTTCCACTCAAGCTGAACCAGACTTCCTATTTCTAAAGTATACAGTATTTATGTAAAACATAGTTCAGGAATACACATTAAGAAATTTATCTGCAACTAATTTAGGGCAACACGAATGCAACTGATCAACTGAACAACAAAATGCAAGCAAGAAGCCAAGATCAATGCATTTAGGTGGACTGCTTGGCTTGAAATGAGTTGGAGACATCCTCTACAATTACAACTCCACATGAAGTATTGTTACCTTTGTATGCCAAGTACACCATAGTATCTTTAGAGTGAATTTTACTTGTCTGATTCCACTAAATGCATTAACTACCATACTGTAAGGGGGCAGGGGGGAAATGCAGTGAATGCTTCATTCATTTCAGGTCACGTAAATTTTCCAACAGAAGAGATATGTACCTAGGCAGAGGAATCTTGTTACCAGGTAAAACTTGTTGCCTTTCTGCCAAAAGTATTCTCAAATGAATGTTATAAACACTGAGGAAGCCTGTCCTCTAAGGTGCTAAATAGATGTGGATTCATGAACTCTGCTACTAAAGTAAGCACATCAACAACTCCATGAAAATTGCAACCACTGGGCAAAATACATAACTCACAACTACAATTCAGACACACCTTTCCCACCTCATCTCTCTTTGTCCTTCCTACACTGATTGATTTCCACTTTTATCTTTCCACAAGTACTGCAGATTTCAGACCAGGTAAGAGAGTAAACATTTACAGCATCACCTCTTTAAGGGACATAAAAGCCCAAAAAAGTTTTTATAGGAAGACTTTTCATAGATTCACATGTAGTGTCAAAACTCATTTATTTTTAAGACTTATTTCTGCATTCTTCTAACAACTCAGGATCCTGGAACATAACTAGTTATTTTCATGACTGAATAAATGGATCCTATTACATTAAAATGAAAAACACAGAATAGCAGCTTCTGTCTTATGTGGTTGTATTCTTATAATAATTTAGCCATCTGCTAAGCTAAGTTTCAATATATTATACTTGATAAAACTAACCTTTAACAAGTAACTATTTGTAGTTCTGAAACAAAATATTGACACAAGGGGGTTTATAATATTATTAATTCTATCAAAATTAAATGTGAGAGAAAGAGAATATGAGACATTCTCTTACCTTTTCAGTTGTTGGAGTAACTGGCTTTGACACAAAACCCAGTCTATCCTTCACAGATAATTTAGTCACATTCTAAAAAAACAAAACAAAATACAGTTCAAATATACTTTATGATTATTTTACTGTTTCCTGTGTAATTTCAAATGTTAGGAATTTAGAAAAAACACATTTAACTGATAAAACCATGGACTTTTGAGAAACAATACAAGAAAATAATATTAAAGCAGCTGATAAAGTGAATTTTAGATACTTGATTTTACAGTTACCATACATCTATAAATAGATTGGATAAGACAAAGATTAATTTGGAATCAAAGATTATGCTTTATATTTTTTGCAAGAAGTCCATGACATGCTAGCTGGCATAGGATCATTTACACAGGCCCTTTTAAATACACTTAACCTTCTTTTTTTTTAAATCTGCTATTTGCAGGTGTCAATTGCAGAAAGTTTTTGTTTGAATTTAAAATACAAATGTTTTCGGAAGTGTGGTAGTCTTCCTTTTCAGAAATAAAACCAAAGTAGTGGCACAATGCTAATAATGAAATACTTTTAACATGATAAAAAACTAAAGGTTATTTCTAATGGGATTAACATGCCAGATCCTATCATTAGTCATATTGGTACTGTGATTGCATTGTTCCTTGTACCAAGGGTTACATACAAATACTGAAAACACCCTTAGATTTAGATGCTGACCATTGGCCTCTAATGATTTTAACCGCTTAACAGATAAAGTACTAAAAAAAGGACAGCTCTTAGTTCTTTGGATAAAACCCAACTTTATTTTGAAATCTGAACACTGCACTTTAAGACAACAATACTGAAATAGTTTCAGAGCCTGCTGGTTTTGGGTTTTCTTTAACCTAAGTAAAAACTATGATACTAAAAATTAAGTACCATGCTTGGGTAAGCATCCTGGTTTCAGCTGGGGTAGTTAATTTTCTTATTAGTAGCTGGTGCATCCCTGTGTTTTGGATTTGGTGTGAGAACAATGTTGATTACACACTGATGTTTTTAGCTGTTGCTATGTAATGTTTACACTAAGTCAAGGAATATTTAGTTTCTGAGGCCTTGCCAGCAAGAGGGCCGGAGAGACACAGGAACTTGGGAGGGGATACAGCTAGAACAGCTGGCTCTGAACTAGCCTAAGAGGTATTCCACACCGTGGTGAGCAGTGGTACTGTGCATCACTGGTTCTCTTTTCTCCCTTCCCTTTGGACTGCACTCCTTCTCCCCTTCTCCCTCCTTTTCACTGTAAGTGCTATTATTATTATTGGTGGTGTTTTTTTTAAAAATTTTATTTCAGTTATTAAATTGTTCTTATCTCAGCCCTCGAGTTTTACATAACTTTCTGATTCTCCTCCCTGTCCCTCTGGGTGACGGGGGAGTGATCAAGTGGCTTCAGGTACTTAGTTACTGGTGGGGGTTAAAACACAACAGTAAGAAAGCCAATTTTCATTGCACTGAGGAAAATTTTAATGTCAAAACACCATTCACAATCAAATGAGATGTACATGTAAGTAGTAAATGTGTACTTGCACTACATGAGTAACTGTAATGTATGAGCATTCATACACTATGTAACCTATTACATGCAAGAAAGAAAAACATGCCAACTGATTTTTTGACAGTCGTAACATACCTGAGTGACTTCTGTGTTGGCACTCTGTGCTTCTGCAGGCTCAATATTACTTGCAGGTACGGGACCTAATCTCTCCTTGACTGATTGTTTCACTACTGGTAAACTAGGTTGCTGAACTAAGGGTTGTATAACCTGTAACAACCCCCCCACACCGCCAAAAAAAAAAAGCACATCATTATATTAACAACAAAAGGTTGCTACATATGTAGTTCAATAAATACCCAACGAAATTGCTGTAATGGCATTTAGATTTACATTACTTCCCTTCTATCATTCAAAAGCTTTTTCACTTTTTCACTTGATGGCAAAAATACACAATTCATGATATTTAGGATGTTATACTGGCTATGTAGTGCATACAGCAATAATATCTATTTTGCACTTGTAGCTCACAGAAGTGATCAAACAACTCTGATCTATTTCTATTAATCATGTCTACTCTGACTACCTTAATTTCAACCTTTTAGAACTGAATAAAATGTGATAACCAGTCTTCTGACTCCCTTCAGAAGTCTTTCATCATCAAGCATTTGATTATGGAAAGGCAGAATACAAACTTGTACCATAGAGACTCTTGTTTTTTACAGCAATATGTCACTTTTCATCTCCTACGTATTTAACTTGGAGAAAACAGAAGGAAGGATATGGAGACATGCACTCATGGGGCTGAGGAAAAAGAAAAGAGCAAGCTAATCTTTGAACCTACCATGGATATGCCCTGACAGCTAGCACGTTGCTTTTTTTTTCTTTGACAAAAACATTAAACACATTTAAGACCAAAAAACCATGCTTCCAAGCAAGCTTCCTGTCATATTTATGACCCTCAAGAGGTCACCTAATCCATTCCCTCACTCCAGGACAAAGTCAGCTATACGTAAACCATTTACAGTATATACCTATGTAGTTCTTACAAATTTCTAATGAAAGAGGTCCTATCGCTTCTCTAGGCAAAAGTGTTTCAGCATCCCCCAGCATTAGAAAATTTTAATATCTAATGTAAATCTCTTCTGCTGCCTTTAAAGCCCAGTACTTCTTGCTTTTTCTACTACAGACAGATGTAGAGAACACATTATTTCTGATTCTTGGCAGAAGCCTTTTATTTGTGGATTAATTATGGTTGACTCCCACCACTTTTACTAAATACTTCCACTTCTTTCAGGATTTCCACAGTAAGAAATTTCCAAAGTAATCCTGCTGAGGAAACATCAACGCTCAAGAAATTCTGCAGGACCAGATACTAGTGAAGGGGCGACTTAAAAGCCAACTCATTTCTTGTTGAAAAAAATCCAAAAGCCTGTCTTTAGTGCCTGACGGAAAAAAAAAACTGGCCAGAAACCAGTATAAATACAGGTAAAATTCATTCAGCTGCAATTAATTAATACACCAGAAATCTTGATAAAAATTCAAATACATATAGTATGTGAAGTACTGTAAGAAAAGAGCTTCCCTACTACTTGTAGATATGATATCAAATACTGATTTCAATGAAAAGGGAAGAAAAAATTCAGGTTCCTGAAAGGATTATGAATTACAAATACCTGTTTACAGACTGAACAATTTGATAACTGTTAAATTCTGGGATAGAAGAACATGAAAGCGCTGCACTTAAAAGTTTAACTTCCTGTTTAAATTTTTCTTAGCACTGTGTGCCCTCTTTTGCCTGTAACAGACTTCAAACTGCAGTCTCCTCACACAGGCTGAAAAGCTGTTCTTTGTGAAGTGGGAACCCTTAATACTGTCACCTGGTAGCAAGGGGAATTCATTCTCTAACCATCAAGGTTAACTTGCCGAAGGTGGTATGCTGGGAAGCTAGTAACATCACTAAAAACTTAACGCTATTTAAAATTGATATTTTGCAAAATCACAAATATACAGATACTTGTTTGGAAACACACAGTTAATACTCCGAAACTGTTCAAGCTATCCTTCTCAAGAGAGGCAATGTTCCTATGAATGCAATGACATACTCCACTGCCCTCTTCTGGCTGATGAGATGTAAGTTGAGCTTAGAAAATAAATACCATTTTGTGCTGGTTTTGGCTGGGGTAGAGTTAATTTTCTTCATAGTAGCTAGTAAGGGGCTGTGTTTTGGATTTGTGCTGGAAAAAGCGTTGATAACAGGTGAATGTTTACGTTATTGCTGAGCACCACTTACACAGCAGGAAGGCCTTGTCTCTTCCTCACACACCCCACCAGCCAGCAGGCTGCAGGTGCACAAGAAGCTGGGAGGGAACACAGCTGGGACAGCTGACCCCAACTGAGTAAAGGGATATTCCATACCATATGATGTCATGATCAGCAATATAAAGCTGGGGGAAGAAGGAGGAAGGGGGAAACATTCAGAGTGATGGTTGGTGTTTGTCTTTCCAAGTCACCATTAGGTGTGCTGGATCCCTGCTTTCCTGGGGATGGCTGAACACCTGCCTGCCCATGGGAAGTGGTGAATCAATTCCTTGTTTTGCTTTGCTCACATAGGTGGCTTTTGCTTTACTTATTAAACTGTGTTTATCTCAACCTGTGAGTTTTCTCACTTTTACCCTTGTGATTCTCTCCCCCATCCTCTATGGGGGGAGTGCACAAGTGGCTGCATGGTGCTTAAGGTGCCAGCTGGGGTTAAACCACAACACATTTTGAGTAGCACTAATTCAGATGAAGCATCAAGGAAATTTATAAATTTTAATTCAAAACTCAAATCTAAAGGATGACAACTGAGGAGATGGTGAAATGGGTTTCGTTAAAATTGCATTTTTGTAGATAAAAAGCAGGGCATTTCTTACAAAAGAAAAAGAGGAGGGAAAACTGTTAAAACGCCCTATAGCAGGATTGCTATGGAAAACTGGGTCATTATTTCTGAATGATGATGACATACACCATCCAAAGTAGGAATGTGAAACAGAGCAGCAATTGAAAGAATCCTCTAACAACTCATTTACTCATTATATCAGCATATATAAATAAGCGTTTCTTCTACAGAGCCTGCTTCAGATTTTCTAAGCATAGACTGTGTTGTTCCACAGCAACAGCAAATCCAATAAAGCAGGATACACAAGTATTTAGAAAGACTTGCCACACCATGAGCTAACTGACAAAACTCTCTACTCAATAACCCAGATGACCTCGGAGAATCGAAGCTTCTGCTTATGTTTGAGCAGAGCCACTACTCCTGCTAACAAATCTGATTTGGCTTGCCACAGGTTACAAATCTAAGCTGCACAACAGTAGTTGCTGTTTCATATTCTTAGAAAGTTGCCAGTGCTACTATGCACATGACAACTACCAATAGGTGCTCCACGCAATTCATTCCAAAAATGTGGAATACAACAGCTTAGTTGGAAGGGACCAACTATGACCATCTAGTCCAATGTTGCCTGATCACTTCAGGGCTAACCAGAAGTTAAAACATATTATAAAGGGTATTATCCACATGCCTCTTTAGATACTCCGAGGCTTGGGGCAGCAGCCACCTCTAGCAAGCAGTGTGTGACCACCCTCTCTGTAAAAAAATGCTAATGTTGTCAGAACCTCCCCTGAGGCAGCTTTGAACCATTCCCAGGCATCCTGTCATTGTATGACAGGGACATCAGCACCTTCCTCTCCACTTAAAAATGTAAAATGTCCCTGAACCACTCCCACAAATCAGTCTCTCTAATGCAGCTCTCCTCTTACATTGTTTGCATGTCCTCTCTCTCTACATATATATGCATGTATATTTGTATATACATACAGGTACCTTTATGTAGAACAAATTCTACTGGTACTTTCTATAGCAGTATGCATGCTCAACAGAAAGAGAAAGGAAAGGACTAGATAAAACAAGCACCTTTTGGAAGAAAATAGAGATTATCTTACAAGAAAAATAACTCTGCTGTCTTTCTTCTCCTCAAAGAAAAAGCCTATACCATTTAAAGCAGAATAGATATTACTCAGCAGACAGAAGCATCAATTCTTGCTTCACATGAGATGACAACAGAGTGGAATTTTCTGTAAGTCACAGAAGGGCTTTCTTTAAATACCTTCAGTCTTATCTTGCTAATCAACTCCTGAACTTTGTATCTGAGGTCAAAGAATCTACAATTAAAAGAGTAACTTTTGGAAAAGACTCACATGAAGTGTTCATTATTTCGGAAGTACCTAGTTCACTTTCTGTAAACATTTTTAAAAAATGTTTAAAAGATTGTATCTGACAACATTTTAGATAAAATAGACTTAGACCCTCTACCTTCTGTGTAGTAGTTTGGATTTGTGGTGCACTGCCTTCTCGATGCCAATAAACTTTAATAAAACGATTATTTAATACTGCTTCTGTACTTGATATAGCTTTCTTTGCTTCCTCATGTGTGGCAAACTGAATAAGGGCACCTTCTGGATCACCTTGATATGCAACCTAAGATTTAAAACAGAAGAACAAAACTTACTACATGTAAGATCTTCATTTGTCTCTCAATTATTGTAAAATCATTCATGATTCTGTTAAAAGTGCCTGGTGTCAAGAAGCAACCTTGAGAATAAGCTAACTAACTTTAACAACAGTTAAAAAAACAACGAACCAAACTGAGGTAAAATACATAAACAGTCAAACAGTATTTCTAATTGTAAATAGGAGTACTTTGAAAAGACAAGAGGAAGAATCACTGAAGAAAATTGCTACAAAAAAAACCATGGGTCAGTTAATAAGTGTCCTATCTAGTATCAGAGCTAGACAACAAAGTTAATTTTTGTTTTCCTCCTTTGAGCATTAACACACTATTTTAGACTCTTTCAAAGGACAAAATTACAACTTTGGGAAGAAAAGCATAGCTTGCAATATCTATCTGCACATCAGTCTGCCTCTATATACATCCACACACAATTTTACTTGCCTTACTGAATCGTACTGCCTGCTAATACACCCATATTCTTAGGTAAACTATGGAAAGGCTTAAGAAATATTTAAGAGCAATTAAGAAGGATTTAAATTATCTCCATGTTCAGACAGGCACAGGAGCTTTATTCTGTACAGTATCAGTATGCACAAAACCATTCTATTACACCTCTTCAACCTCTCAGTAAAAACAAGAAAGCATACATAAAATCACAAGCTAACATCTGAGACTTGTTGATAATGATGCCTGATGAAAGATCACACTAAGTAGCTTAGAGACTGGATATAAAATACTGACATAACACATACAGTCTGCAATATGTAACATCAACCTAAATTAGGTCCTAGTTCTTGGTATTTACTTCGTATCTTTAACTGTTTGCTTATTTCTGTTTATATATGTGGGTCACTCAGATACACCACAAAGTAATTATAAGGGACAAACCACCACTACTGTGGGAACAGAACGCAATTATATCACAGGGTTGCTTTCTGGATGAGAAATACAGGTTTTCTGTATTTACAATTTATCTCAGAGACAAAGGGTTTATGAAAAGGGGTGAAGGGAAAAGACTTACAATCAATTTTCAATGTTTTAAACAATGTATCTTAACAGTCTTACCTGTGATGAAAACACTTGTTCAAAACCTAAAAGACTAGAACATTCTATTTCTGCTTCTTCAATGACAATTTCATTAAAAACAATGAGATCATGCTTAAGAAACAAATCAGGAAAATAGTAACAGTTTCAGGGAACCAGTTAAAAAAACAACTGGCATTCTCCTTGCAGTAACTACCTCTATCATTAAGTCAAAGCATACTGCCTTCTCTTTGTTGACTCTTACCTGCAAGTTGACCAAATTTCCAAACTTACTGAAGTGCTCATTAAGTTTGCTGATATTGTTAAGTTCCGGGGGAACTTTTCTCAATTCAAGTTTTGTATTTTCACTCCCAAACTGCACCTTCTTCTGGAAACCTGGACTATTTGTTCTGTTAAAATTTTGCCTGCAACAAATAAAAATCAAGCCAGAAATCCATAGCAAGCTAGCAAAGACAATGTGAAATTACATAGTTTCACAGAAGCATGTGTGTATGAGATACTGAGAGAAAGATCTGTGGGCTTAAAAAAAAAAAAGCTATTTAAAAAAAATGTAGAAGAGCACAAGGCACACAAGTTCATACACCTGCAGTCTTCCCCACAGATACTCCCAGCATACTGCAGCACGTAAATCCGTAATTCACGATTATTTGCATGTATCAGTGAGTCCTGATTTCCAACATCTTCAAAAACTATTTCTCTGCTATTCCACAGAATATCCCCACTAACATTTCAAACAACTATTACTTCAAGGCTCTTCTCAGTCCTAGTAATCTCTTAAAATCCCTTCTGACCTTTTATCACCCCAGGTATATCTGGACACTAAGCGCTTCACCCTCTATTTTCTGTCAGTTAAATACTTGGCAACTCAAACCAAAATAGCGATGATACAATTCACATTTCAAAACTAAAATCAGTCATCTCTAACGAACAACCCACTGCAGCTTCGCTGAGATCATTCCAGCTCTCAAAGAGTAGATCGTGGTATCATCCAAAGCAACTTCGGCTACCTCTGTACTGCCTTTAAGAGAAGATAGTCAAATACAGATCACTCTATAGTGTGATTTTAGTACAACTCACAGTTTAACTTGCTTACAGTTTATATAGATTTCTGTGTATTTCAAATTACAGGAAAGAGCTTCATAGAATTCCAACTATTAAGCCAACCTTGTGTTAATGATCACTCACTTGTCAAACCAAGTCTTCTTTGTAGGAACTCCACCATCCCCTGCACCAATTGTTCTTTTCCTGGATTCAGCATCTACCACTATTCTCATACTATTTTTATTAGGAGGTTTTTCTGTAAACAGATGAAAAGATTTCACAATATTTTTTGTATTTTCTGTGTATAGTAAAAAGGTATTCTGCTCACGCTGAATTTGCATTGAAAAGCACAATTGTTTCATTTTGAAATTACTATGATCCTTGTTTCAACAGAATCAAATCTTGGTCACAGACTTTTCTCCTTTACTATCAATAGATGCTGATCAATAGTGACAGATCAAAATAGCTAATAGCTTTCATTTTGTCACAGTAACATCACACAAGGAAAACAAAAGAGGTGTGACAGAAGGCATCTGCCTCAAGATGACTACACTCACTGATTCACGATGTCCTGTACAATACTCTGAGGCTCACACTATTTAACATCTCTATTCTACTATTAGATCACACACATAAAAATGCTCATGATAGGAAAGTTACAGTACTCCAGAGCACTAACACCTAGGAGCAAGATTTAGGGATAGGGTGGGAGAGGAGTGGCTCTTGCTGAAGAACAGGAATCATATTGAGGGACTCCTCACTGAAAATACACCAACAGAAACATATTAAGATTAAATACAAATACATACAAATGTAAACAAAACCACATAAAAAAATTGGTTTATTCCTCTTCTCATTTTGTATGCTGCTGCTACTGCTTCTCAGGGCCACAGGAATTATGAAGTTAAGATTACTCATATGTAACTGTCTGCCACCAGATAAAAATGGCTTCCTCCTTTCTGCAGCAAAAATCATCCTAAGATTCTGTTACAGCAACATTAACTTTTTTCTGTATAAAAGATATACTAAGTGACCAGTTATTACACCTAAGTGTAAACTGTGCAATGCTCCATCAAGAGATTTCATTTTACCTGTGAAAATGCACACACAAAGCAACTATGAGCATAAATTAAAAGTTTCCTTAATTTCGAAAGATTTTACAAATTGTAATGTTTTCCAGCATTACATCAACCTGAAAACTGCCTCAACCTGAATTACGTAAGAAACCCAGCTAAACTAAGCAAGTGTAGCTTTGAGAGCATACCTCTGGGTGGTAGATCCATATCACCTGATGTGAGTCCTATCAAATTTGGTCTTTGGGCATGTACTCTATGTCTATACATAGGTCTTGAAGTATTTGTTATACTTGGAGCTTCTGGATTATAGCCATCTGTGTCATACGTTTCTGGTAAGAAAGAAATTGTCTAATTAAAATAAATTGCAGTTGAAACTCCTAAGGTTTCAAATATAATATTTAATTACAAGATACAGTTACAATGAAGAGTTGTATAACAACTATCCTAAAAAAATGCCATGCCAA
Source organism: Falco cherrug (assembly GCF_023634085.1). Taxonomy (NCBI): domain Eukaryota; kingdom Metazoa; phylum Chordata; class Aves; order Falconiformes; family Falconidae; genus Falco; species Falco cherrug. The sequence continues at coordinate 47,269,844 of NC_073698.1, forward strand.
GATTTCTGCTTAAACACAATGAGAATATTAGTTCACAGTCAAGATTCATGCTTTACATTCACATTTTATTTCTGTCCTAAACTAAATCAGAAATAAAAGTGTTAAATTACTGTCACAGGCTAAATTATGCCAACTTATTCTCCCAAACTATGAAATTATAATCTCTAAAAAGTACAGTATAATATGAATCAATGTTATTCTATTTAGCAAACCTTGTGGGCAAAGCCTCAGTACTACACCTGCTGTAAAAAGAGAGGGTGGAGCAGGAGGCGGCTGGTGATGAATACCCGTTGTAACAACAGTAGGAACTGAGCTAGTTGCTGAGTTTGGGGGGGCATCCATGCCAGCAGGCTGCAATGGAGGAAGTGGAGGGGGTGGTCCTGTCAAAAACAAAGGAAAACACTGCATTAATGTATTATCCACTAGATTACATTACACTCAACTCGTATGGAAATGGATCTGAAATGTTTTTAAGGCTATTTAAAATAAAAGGGGTGAGAGGTATGTATACAGACAAGATAATGTACTATTCATTCATATGAAACCACCCCTACCAGCAAATGACTCCAAACTTAACACTACAGAGAAAAGCATTTGAATAGTTTAACACTTCTCCAAACACCTTCTTTCTATATGGACAACTTAATTGCTAACCCAGTATTTATCTTCACTAACAGATCTTTAATGCTTTATAAATGCCTCTCAAAGAAACAAGATTATTTTTAAATAGTCTGTAAGAAAAAGATTCTGTGATAATAACTAACTTGACCAAAATTGCGTTTCCAAACGTCCAAGAAACAATCTACAACTCTGGTGGAAAAATCAAAGGAATCCTTCTTAAAACTGAGGGATTTGGTTGGATGGTTTGATATTTTTTTTGTTTTGTTGGGGTTTTTTGTTTACAACAGGTAACATGTCACTTTCAAAAGGGACAGTCAAGCCTGACCCTGAATGTAATCACTGGCCAAACCATGTTTTGGAAAAAGATACAAAGTAAGATATTTGAACTTTCCACACAGATCTGGAAATCCTATGTCTGGCAGAACTCATCATCCCAGCAATACAGTTATTCTCTATACTAAGTGACATAAACCCATTCAGATCTTACTCAAATATACTATCAACTGGAAGTGAAAACAATTTAAGAAACTTCCAAGCAATATCAAATATATATTTTTCTTGAATAATTTTACCAAGTGGGACATCTAATTTAATAAAAAAAGAGAAAGAAATACACACATAAAGCTAACGTAACAGTTCTTAAACCACACAAGGGAACTGAATACTAAACTGCTATTTTATAAACGAGAGCCAGGAACACAAGTCTTCATATCATTTGTAGTGCCTCAGCCAAAGTCCTTTCCAATGAAAGAGTGAACAAGCTGGAGATTTTTCTTTCTTGGCTACTTTACAAGCTTACTTTCAAAATTAATCACAAGTGACATTTTCAGGTGTAAATTTGATGTAGTCATGAATTTTCTAACTTTATTATTACAAATTAAATGCCAAATATCTGTTGTTTCCAGTATCTTCCCCTCTTCTCTAACAGCAGTGTTGCACAACTTCTATAAAACTGAAGGAATTGAGTTTTGCCATGCCATACTTTTGCTTAAACACAATTAAAATATTATTGCATGTTCAAGATTCACATTTAACATGAAAATTTTACAACCACCAACTCTGCAACAATTACTATTAAAAAAAGAGTAATTCTGGGGTAAGCTATGTCATTGTAGAGCACACTACAACTTTCTAAAATATAGCTGGCAGTCTTAAAACAGCTTTTTGCGCTGTATACAACCCAAGTAACATTGAGGCTTTTCTACTAAAAAATGAGATTTATTTTTTTAATTACCTGTTACAGGTGGAAGGCTAGGTGGTAAGGGGCCTGGTGGTGGTACTGGAGGTCTAAGATTAACAGGAGGAGGGCTCAGAATTGGTGGAGGGGGAGGAAGTCCAGGAGGAGGTGGTCCTTCAACAACAGGGGGTTGTGCTGGAAAAGGCAGAATGCCAGGAAGATTCACATCTTCTACCACTACTGGGTCGCTTCCATGATCAAAAGGGCACATGTCTCCTCTCATACAGAAACCCTTTTCTGAAACATCAAATCCAAAAAAGAATTGTTAGTATTCAACAGCTGTAGTTTGATTCAGAGTAGATATGAGACATTCTACAGGTAATGCAGCGGTCGGTATATTAAGAGCTTCACATACCAGCAGAAATTTACATTAGAAAATGAAATTGACCATTTAACTCTATTTTTAACAGTCCAGCAGAATAAATACAGGAGTTAAGACTTTCTTCTTGAAGAATTAATTCTGCACTGAATCGTAACAAACTGTGAAAGCAAAGAATAAAATCTAGATGTCATCACAGTAAACAAACCCAGTGTTTCTAAGTAAAAAGTGTAGATACCAGGATTGAGAAACCCCTATTAAAGTTGGAATGTATAAGATTAACTTCTAACATGAGAAAATTCAATTCTTTTCTGTCTCTTGCAATTATTTCAGGAAGAATTAGAATATTCTTCCAGTTTAATGCAATCATGTAAGATCAAAAATTCTGTTACTTACATATATATATACGTATGTAAATATAAAATACACACATATAAATAAAAATGAACACACATCCAATTATTTTCTTTTACATGCAAGCAAAACATTGAAGTAGGTCCAGAGGAGGGCCACAAAAACATGATCAGAAGGCTGGAATACCTCTCCTACCTATGAGGGAAAGCTGAGAGAATTGAGGTTGCTCAGCCTGGAGAAGAGAAGGCTCTCAGAAGACTTTATTGCAGCCTTGCAGTACTTAAAGGGGGGCTTTTATAAGAAAGATGGGGCCTGCTGCGATACGACAAAAGGTAACTGTTTTAAACTGAATGAGGGTAGATTCAGATTAGATTTAAGGAAGAAATTCTTTACTGTGAGGATGGTGAAACACTGGAACAAGTTGCCCAGAGAGGCTGCAGATGCCTCATTCCTGGAAATATTCAAGGTCAGGCTGGACAGGGCTCTGAGCAACCTCATCTAGTTGAAGATTTTCCTCAGTGCAGGGGGGGTGGACTAGATGAATCTTTTAAGGTCCCTTCCAATGCAAACCATTCTACAATTTCCTGTTTAGCAACAGATCCCACAAAACCACCAATAAAATTCAATTAATATGGGGGAAAAGTTCAAAACATCCTCTAGTAAAACAGGAAGAAAGCTAAGTGTCCACTTCCTCAAAACATGATGCAGAAAAGCAGTCTGCTTTACCTTATCTTCAGGAAGAGTTACAGAACATATAAATTGTAACATTAAGGAAAACCAGAAGTTCTGCAGAGGGTCAAATAGAAAACATGAAAGTACAGATAGGAAGAGCCATATGTGGGAACCAGCTTGCCATTGAAGAGGTGAGCTTAATAAATTTGGAAGACACGAAAAAGCCATGAGAAAAGCAAATGGAAGAGACACCTACTGAGAGATTTTAGTAACACACAGAAACATAGGGAAAAAAACCCAAACAAAAAGTAAACATTTGAGGACAACTGTATCACAATTTTCAAACACCCTACAACTTGCTTCATACTCAGAAACTGGAAATAAGGCTGCTATTGAAGACAGACTGTTATAGGCACAAAGTCCCAGTGTCATGCCTGGAGATGTTATTTCAGAAGTATACTAGCCTGCACGTTTCATTCCTTTCTAAGAGATCTGTACAGTTGGGAGCATGACACAACATTCTGCTGCTCAGCTTGCATCAGAAGATAATTCCACAACAAAACTACACTTTTACAACTCTACCTGCTCCACAATATTGCTGTGATGTATACTGGCAAATCTGTTCCTCACAAGTACAAGTCTGCCAACACTTCAGAGCTCGTTACTTTAAAAAAAAAATTTCTAATCAGAGTTCTGAACGTAAACTGGCCTACATCCTGAACTTGTCCCTGTGGTATACAACAACAACAAAAAAACTAAAAAAAAAAAAACTACAGGGGAAATTTAATCTCTTCCAAGCTAACAGGTTGACTGGCTGAACTTAGCTAAGACGCTGCCAACTGCAGCAGCCTCTTGTGTGGACTTTGGCACAAGACATGCAAAATGAAACCTTAAGACACAAATAAGCACAAAACCCCACCCAATTTTAAGCAACAGCTACACAGAAAAAATAGGTTAACATAAGCATGGGAAATTGCAGTTCTAGAACTTTCTAGTTAAAAATTATCTTAGATAGGATGTAATAAAAAAAAAAGATGAGGTCAGTAAGGTGCTAATCATGGTTGAAACCATCAAATACAGTATTCGGCTTGAACAAGACAAAATCTGGGTAAAATTAGATTTTTTAATAACTTTAAATACAATTATAAAATATATTTCATTTAATCAACTATTCATTATTTGAAACAAATATAATTATTATACACATTTAATCATATATCATGCATATTAATCATTATATAATTATATGCATTGTATTGCAAATATAAATTAAAATGTCCTTTTTATTTATGAATTAAATATTAATATATCATTATATATATTAAATACACTATTTTTCAATCTAAGTCAATAAAAAGCGGGATAAAATTTGCATTCAAGAATTGTGTAGTGGAAAGAAAAAAACAGTAAGAGAGGAGATCAGGAGAAGAAAGGAAAACTACCTCAACCTTTTCAGAAAGTGGCTGATCATAGCTGCTGGAAGCAATTAAAAAAAATACAGACTTACCATCATAATCTCTACAGCGCTTCTTTGGCAGCGGAGGTCTTCCATAGGAGTTGTGGTCCAGCTGCTCTTCATGGAACTCTGACCAGCTTTCAGTAGTGTTATTTCCATGATGAGCAGGAGCAATAACAGTAATAGTGCTGCTCAGCGTAGGGACAGGGTAGTGGCTGGACGAAATATTTGTCACAGAAGAAACTGGAGTATAATTGTTCTCTAATGGATCTGTTCTATCCATATCATATTTTGGCTTTCCCAAATCCCTTTCTGTTAATATTGGGAGAGAAAAAAAAAAAAAGTTATATTGGATGATTCTTTCTGCACATTTTCACCACAAGCAGCCATCAACCTGTGTTAAGTATCTTTATTCCACATCAACTCAAAACATGAAAATCATAACTGGAAAGTCTACAGGTTGCCCAGAGTGCCTGTAGAGTCTCTACTGTTGGAGCTATGTATAATAACCCAACTAGACAGGGTCCTGAGCAACCTGCTCCAGTTTATCTCTTTGAGAAGGGATGCTGGACTACATGACTGTCAGAGGTCTCTTCCAACCTCAACTATTCCATGATTCTACATTCCAACGGTTTAATCAGAAAAATAATAATCTTACAAGTACATAATCAGCCACTGGGGTATTTCAGTAACAGCTATACCCACAGCAAAGCAGAAACCCTACCTAACTGCAGAGTACATCTTCTGTAGTGATGCATATATTTTAAGAACTTCAGATGGAAAGTTAATTCTTTAAGTTATTGTATTAGTTATTCAGCACTAACATGACGTTTTATTATGAATACATGCAAACTATTCTCTGAATTTTCTAATAACACCATCAAATAAACAGTAAGTATCCAGATTAAGACAAAAGTGTTGTTTTATGAAGTAAGTTGGTAGACTCAAATAACCTCGCATTAAAGCAATACTAATAAAAATGTCTTAAAAGAAGGCAGGTAAGTGTAGGTAAGACAGGTTTTTCTTAATGTGCTTAGAAAAATAAAGATTTCACTATATTTTCTATATTTCCACTGCAATTTATGTAAAATAATCCTTAATTTAAGATTTAATCACAGTATAATCTTTCAGTTAAACTGCTGCATGCTGTTCAACTTGCTTGTTCATAAGTCGTTTGTAAAGTATCTGCTAACATAATTTCAGGAACTCTATTCCTACTTTTAAGGCTGAGTTAACTAGGCCCATTCTACAGGAAAAAAAATAATACACAGGAGACTTAAACCAGACTACTTTTACCTCTACATTGTCTAAGACAGGCTAAAGATATGAAGTGACTCTCAATGCTCTTGTCCAATTTATCAGTAACAGCTACTGGGGGGAAAAGCATTCCTTTCAGATGAATAAACAGCTTTGTTTTTAAAGAAGTTTGACAAACTACTGTACTGAAGTTTTAAGGCTTACAGATATGTGTGCAAATGCAAATATTTACCGTAGTAATTTCAGCTTCTCCCTATGACACCAAGTAGGGGACAAGACAAAAAGAACACAACTATACTGTTCTGTTTGACAAGTCATTTGCTGCCAAACAGGTAATTTCTGCCAGTTCTACCTCTGTAGATGGGTATTAATTTCTGTATCTTCCCAAACCAGATTCTGAGTTCCTAAAATGTAATGAAATGCAATTAACTCTTGACTTTTCTGCCTCTCTTGTAATACTGCTTAGAAGTGGCCAAGACAGTCAAAGGCATTAGAGAAGAATGGTGGGAAAGAGGGCAAAACAAGCACTGAAAACATAATCACATAACCCTTATTTCCACAGAAAAGCAAGCTATATTTGAACAAAGAAACAAGAACAATAGAGGAAATCTTGGTACATGTTGAACATAGTGTTTAAGTTTAGTGTCTAAATTTTGTAGGAAACATTCACCGTATTTTAGAGACCAACTGTTGGTACCTCTGCTTCGTGTTCTGCTCCGGCTTCTGCTCCGGTCTCTATCTCGGTCCCGCAACCTCTCTTTGCTCCAACTTCTACTTCGACTCCTGCTGTAGCTCCGACTCCTCCCTCTTCTTCTGTTGTATCGATCCCTATAAGAATCTCTTCTGGGAGGATTTCGGTCATAATCTCTCTTCCGAGAACGTTCATCTTTTTTCCTTTCATCACGGCTTCTAAACATGTAATTTTGTAAGTTAATTACAAGAACTATGAAGCCATAATTTAAAACTTGAACTACCATTAAAAACCTTAAGAAATGGCAATGAAAATTAGAGAAAAGCTACAAATGGAATTTAACTATGGCCCTTGCTTTCTTCTCAGAATATCTGAAAAATTATTTTATTTGGTTTACATAGTTTAATTTTACCATGCATAAGATTTTAAAACATACATAAAATTCTGCTTCTGCCTAATACCACACCTTCCCCAAGCTGGAAACAACAAAAAGGTGACAGTTACTGAAGGCTTCTAAATTAAAATTCACAGAATCACAGAAGAGTCAGGGCTGGAAAGGACCTCTGGAGATCACCTAGTCCAACCCCCTGCTAAAACAGGTTCACCTCAATCAGGTTGCAGAGTTGCATTGAGGCAGATTCTGATGTCTCCAGAGGAGACTCCAACAGCCTCTCTGGGCAGCCTGTTCCAGTGCTCTGGTCACCCTCAAAGTAAAGAAGTTTTTCCCCATATTCAGAAGAAACTTCTTGTGTTTCAGTTTGTGCCCACTGCCCCTTGTCCTGTCACTGGGCGGTACTGAAAAGAGCCTGGCCCCATCCCCTTGACACTCCCCCTTAAGATATTTATAGACTTTGATAAGATCCCCTCCTCTCAGTCTTCTCCAGGCTAAACAGGCCCAGCTCTCTCAGCCTTTCCTCATAACAGAGATGCTCCAAGTCCCCTAACCACCTCCACAGCCCTCTGCTGGACCTTCTCCAGTAGTTCCCTGTCTCTCTCATCACAGTCCAACCTCAATACCAAGCAGTGAGTGTTTTAATATAAACCACAGATCTAACATAAAAATTAATCATGAAATTCAAATGTGATAGCTGTGCACAACTGTTTACACTGTCACTTACACAGCTGCCATTTAACTACATATGCATAAAAGCAATAAAAGTCTTATTTTTAGGCTTTTTAGGTGACCATACAGAAAGAAAATAATCTAGTAACACATAAAAATCCAAATCCATCTACTGATACAATACGAGAGGTTAAACAAATGGTATTACCTGGTATCTCTGTAGCGAGAACTTGACTGAGGAGGGCTGTGATTTAGTCTTCTAGAAAACTTTTTCTCTCGCTCTTCCTCTTTAACTATCTGAATTTAAAGTATGTACATTAGATCAAAACACATCTACACTATAATGGAGACGTCTGCACAATCAAATAAAACCAAACAACTCAAAAGGCTGAGAAAAGTCAGCAGTAACACTGAAAACTGAAACAACATTTTTGCATCTAATGCAATTAGAAAATCTTCATAACATATTAGATTTCTATTTCTAGGAATAATCAAAGCATGGGTTGGGAGACAATAAAGCAGAATAAGCAATCCTTATAGTGCTGCACTGAAAACACATCTGTTATGTCTACAGGTAGACAAAAATCCATACTACGGTGCAGTGACACATCTGGGAAGACATGAATATTCAACAACTGACACATAAGGTCTTTTCTTCAATCAGCAGATTAGCTGGTTCAGATCACAGTTAAACACTTTCACACAGCCAAACCTAGGCTGCTGTTGAAAAGGACAAATCTACTCTTCTGCCTCAAAGAACAATATAAACACTTCTGTTGGAATAAGGATGTTATCTGGGTAAAGCCATTGGAGGAATGAGGACTGCCATTTGGAATGGCAGGCTGGATTTATGCTGAATTCAACAGCAGCATAATTACAACAGCAATCCTGAGTAAAGAACCAATGTAGGTGACACTGCAACTCCTACACTACTCAATAACTTTATTTACATTTGCTGAGTCAGAACTGCTTTGGTTTAGCTTTGAAGCACCCACTTACATTTAGAAAAATTGTGCAGCAGTACTCAACATACCAGGCAAAAATCTTCTGACATTTTAATGCTGTAGTGTAAGTTTGGGGACTATTTATAGTAAAAAAAATTAACATGATGAAGTTGAATCACATAAGCAAACTATAGGAATGAGGAAAAAAGACACACATTTAAAATAAAATCAATGCTTACCTCTTCCTTTTTTGTCTCTTTTTCTTGGTGCTGAAAAAATTCTACTTTTAGACTTCCTGATGATGGCTGCTCTGGTGGAGGTAGATAGCTTTTTGTATTCACAGCATCAAACAGTTTTTCCACAAATATCTGAGTTTCTAAAAGTAAAGAGTGTACAAATATCCGTCATTCAAAATGTCAGTTATCCCATTTAAAAACAAGTAATTAAAAAAAACCTACCCAACATTCACCAAATAGTTAAAACAACCAAGAGTATTTTTTAAATACTCTGATGCTAATTTTGTATTTAAAAAGAACATTTACAGAGTCAAGAAACATGTCAATAATGACATTTCACAAAGGTTTTAAATTCTTGAATTATTTAATGTCTCTTAATAAAACAGCTGAGAAAATATTACTGGAATATATCTGTACAGAGCTCTAGTACTTCTAATCCTGGCAATAAACTCTTCAACATGCATAATTTTCTTCCAGGAATACCAACCGACACAAAACATATACCTGATATATGCATACACCCATTTTTTAGAACAAATTACTTTAGCAAAATTGGATTACAAACTTCAAAGTAACAAAGCTAGAGGGATAAATGCGCGATTATGTGGTAAAAGATTGTTTAAATGAATTAAAACAAGATAGACTTTTCACTCAAGCTTAACTGTTTTAGAAAGACCATACCTTTCTGAAGAAATACATCCAGCTGATCAACACACAATGCCTTCAGTTCCTTTTCACTTTTATCCTTCTTTACCAATGCCAGAACATATTTAGCTAGGGCAGATGGATCTGCATCACATCTACAAAGATTAATAAAAAAACAAAACCAAACAAAAAAAACCAAAACCAAACAATTAAAATACAGAAGTTAATGTCTGAAACTGGTATGACCAATACATACAGGGGACCAAAACATTTCCTACCCAAGTAACTGAAAAACACTGAGGGGTATTTTTTAAGACACAGTTCAGATTCGTAAGATTGCCGAGTATAACCTTTCTTCTCCAGAAAAGAATTGCCTAGGATATTTCCAAACAATATTGCACAGAGCGCCTCATAGCAAACTAGAACAAACTATTCAAAAAGAAACCGCCTCAACTGCCTAATAGCCTTAAAAAAATTGCAAACACAACAAATAGTCCCATAATTTTCCCATGATGAAATCAGTAATTCCGAGTGTAACACTAAGTGACTATTAACATGGAAAAGTCAGTCTACCTAATTACAAATGAATACAGCGACACAGAACTGATCTAACTACTACCTACATATGAACATGATAAAAAGCAAGATTAACTGAACAAACTTAATTTTGAATGAAAGGAAATGTAGGAGATCACTATCCATTTTAGGTATCTAAATTCAATCCACAATTAAGTACTGAGCACTTCAGCATAGATGCCGATGGTCTCATGCACATCAACAAAGAACTGTGTAAACTCTATGTCCACACTAAAGTGGAACATTATTCAACGTAACTGATACAATTTTATTACAATGTTTCACAAACAGTAATCTACAATGAGCTTTGTAGTAGGGTAGTAGAGTAAAACCTGCAAAAGCAAATGAGAATACTGCAGGAAAACATGTCATACTTCTTAATTCAAAGTCAGTAACTAATGAAATGGTGAGATGCTGTTTTTTCAGGCAGAACAAGATTTTCTTAAACCATTTAATCCCATTATTTCGCATAGACAAAAGAAAGACCTCAGACCCCACAAAACTAGGCAAGATTTAACACATGGGCACTGGTCATGTGTTAAGACACTGGACAGCTAGCTTGTTCGGGTGGTGATCAAAGTTAATACTACTGTTTTAAAGAACTACAAGAAGAAAGCAAAATTCACTGTACATTCTCTCTAACAAAAGCAGCTGAGAAATAAGTAAAATTAAACTGTGGTCATGGGGTTGCACTGAATTTGAGTATCAAACAGTAGTTCCCAATCTCTTCCACATTAAAACAAATGAAATTTCAGTTCTGAAGCTTTATGATGAATCCGAATGTTGATCATTTAAATGACATGTATTTCAGTCACTGGACAGAAGAAACCAAATCCATCACCATATCACACTACCTAATTCTTCTCCCCAAAGAAACTATCTCCTGCACAGCAAGCAACATCCTCTATGCAAACATATCCACTAAGCAAACGAAGCAGATCTGTTGGCAGCCGTCCTCAGGAGATCTTCTGGATAGCCTGGGCCCAGCACAAACTGCCCTGAAGTTAAAAGGTCACAGCTTCAAACATAACTTAGCATCAAACGAAACATGGCATCCTCCAGAAAGCCAGCAATAGCAGAATTTCATGCTGTAAAAGCAACTTGAGCAGCTAGGGGACACAACACAGTATTCTGCGTTAGTCTGCATTATTTATAGATAGAGGAGATGGGAGTTCACAATCAGTCTACATTACAGAAGAACCTTCACACTACACTGACAAAATGCAAATATATGCCATTAATTGAAAAACAGACTGCACACCAATTGAAAATGCTTCAGAAATGTTTTCCTTTAACTATCACATCTGGTTTGCCCTCGTTCAGATTTAACAATCCTTTATCCAGAAGAAAATGCTGTCCAAGCACCAAGTCATCTTGGAAGCAGGCACATAACATCTCCGACTGCAAGACTGGTAGGTCTGCAGTCTGTTCTATGCTGCTAGCACCTGAGCACATCATCCAAGCAGATTATCTGAAAGCCACATGTTGAAGAGTGTTCATCATAGGCTGCAATGAGGGTTTTCTCAATGTCTGAATTTGCAAAGATATTTTTTTCTTTTACTGTCACTTAATGCAACTTCAGTGTCACTAAAGGATATTTTCAGTCCTCTCCAGTTTCAAGCAGAATCGTGCCTCAAAGTCACTGTGCTATTTTCATGTTATCTATCTACAGTCATAACAGGAAAACAATTGGGAGGGACAGAACAATTTTCATATGATAATCCTCAATTATTTTCTTCTCCTTTCTATTCTCCACAAAAATAAAATAAAGTTACTAGCTGAATTTTTTTAATCAATTTCCACAAATTTGGTTCTCATCTAATAATACAAACAGTCAGCTGTCACTGTTCAAAATCTGCTACAACTGATTTAAATGACAACACATGGACTCAATATTTAGTGGGGGAAAACCAAGTAAAAGAAAATAAAAAAACCCCAAGAGTCAGTCTAGAAGGTAAAACCCCACTGCTGTTAGCTACTGCAACATACTACCGTAGGAGCTGGAGAATTCAAGTAACTATACAACACCCTCATATTCAGTTTAATTGACTACTCTGTCATAAGCAGGGCAGAAAATGGAAAAATCTTGTCTGGAAAGCCACCTAGACTCCAAAAGATGTAACAAACAAAAAAACCCCAAAACATACAAAACCCGAAGAAATAAAAACGTTTAAAAATTAACAAATGAATTAGTGCTTTCACGCCTCCCTGTCATAGTGATTTTGGAAATCTTAACAATATAGTCTGTCCCAGAATGTCTTCAGAATTTGAATCCATCCACCTAACTCCAAGATACTCTCAAGAAACTACCCTCAATAAAAGTGTACATAAATGTACTTCTAGTTTCCAAAACACAGAATCAATTTCTCCTGTGGCACCATCTTCGCATTTATCACTCTGTATGCAATACAACCACATATGAACAATGCAAAACAATCATAGTGAACTCTCTTACTATTATTCAATATGTAACTGTAGAAATTCCCCTGTACACAACAGGTAGAACTTACATGCTTTCAAGTTAAAACTGTATTTACTTTGGTTATTCGACAAATACTGTATTTTGAGAATACTAGGAGATTAATTACTTCAAACTGATGCTAACTAAGCTATAATGAACACAACACATTTTGTGGAAAAGTGAGACGGAGAAAGTGTTTTTGTAAACTGACAGTATGATTTTATGTGATTTCACTTTTTGAAATTAAACTGCAAATGATCTTCACGCAGCTGAAAGTTGACTTCTTTTTTCATGTACTGCTTGAAACAGAAGTCTCCTCTTTTATATCTGCTGTTCAAGGGTTGATCACAAACAAATGATGTTTTCTCCGCACTACTATGAAGACCATGCTTGTTTCTGCAGCTAGTACTTTAGACAGCTTTAACATCATAGCCTGATGTTTTACTGCATTTCAGAATTACAAAATGCTTTGGGATTTTTGGGTGGGGTTTTTTTTGTTTGTTAAGATGCTGCTAAAATTAAACTGCCAGCAACCTGAAGTTGTGGAAGAGAGTAACTGGTCTCACGAAGAAAAAAGTGAATTTAAACTTTACAGAACTGCGAATACAGGAGGTTTTAATGAAAAATTCTGTTATTTATAGCTATTAAGAGTTCTGGATATTACCATTAACGATTTGGGAGAGCGCTGCTTTTTTTAAAGCAGTTCCTATCTACTTTTTCACTCAAACTGAATTCCGAATTGCTGTGTATAAATTCTCCATTCTTTGGTTTAGTGAAAATCTGCTGGTTTGGATTATAGGGGCCTTGAGTTTTTCTGAAAAACAAGTTCTTATGTTCTGTAGTTTCACAGTATTTTCTTACAGAATAGCAGCCTTTGTGTGTGAATAATATGCAATATGCTTGCTGTATCTTTGTGCTTACATGGATTTTTCCCCCATAAGGCTAGCTTTATCAGTTTTTCTACACCTCTGTCTTCTGTTCTATGCTTTTATAATCAGCATGACTTTATTAGTGATGCCACTTCAAAGAAAACAGGAAAGGCACCCATGCTAATAGCAGCAAACAGACTGTGAAGCACAAGGATTTATGATGCTACATATCATGCTATATTCTACCAGATTGTAAGATTAATAGAAAAAGGTCCTGAACTGGCAATTCAGAAAAGTGAGAAAAATCAGAATACCACCTACACATTTCAAATAATCTAAGTTGCATTCAAAATTAAAAACTATATTTAAATTCTAGTGTTGACTGAACAATACATAATTTCAATTGTTAGATGCAGGTTTGAATCCTCAGCTCAACTTGAATACAGTGTGGTACACCACAGACCTGTGCATAAATGGAATCTGTGCATTAAAAGTGTGACAGAAGTTTATGTCTAAACTTCATTCTTATGCTAAAACTGGACTAATGTTCACATGCATTGAAACATGGAAAACATTTCTCAGCTCTGAATCCCACCATTTACATCCTCTCGACTTTTTGTAGTCATGTGTTGCAGGCAGTAATAAATTTCCCCCCATTTTCTTTTTTCAGGTTTTCTTTAACAAACAAAAAACAGTTGGCACAAGGAATTTTAACTCACTTCCACTGCAGCAAGTTCATCCAAGTGCCTGCTACAATTAAACACCACAGCATGCTTTTTTACACCCATTTTCTGAATATATGATCCTACCTAGTAAACCTAAATGTTTTTTACATCTAGTCAGGCTTTTTCTGCAGAATCCGTACTCTGATATCAGTCAGAGAATATGCAGTGTCTACTGCTTTGTATTAAACAAGGGAGATTGCTCCTGTAATCCTGCTTTAATATACAGGCACAGATGGAAGAATCCTCTTGCTAGAGCTCTGTATGTTCTTCAGAGAATGATCTGGATACCTCCAACTGCTAACCACCAGAGAAAAGCTTCAAAAAGGAAAGGAACACCCAATCATGTATTTTTTTCAACTGCAGGAGCAAGAACTCACAATTGCAACAAGCCTCACAGGAAAGTTCAAAATCTTGTTTCTGATCTCATCTGGTTTTGGCGTCATTATTTACCATTTCAAATAAAGCAAATAAGGCAGAAGAGGAAAGCTGAAGTTGTTAGAGTAAGTTTAAGCTTTAAGGAACGTTTGGGAAAGGGGAAAGTAATTTGGCTGAAGAAGACTCACTTCTCTGTAGTCTTTTTTATTATTATTACTTGAATACTTTGCAATTCATTAAATATCATTCAATCTATCCATTTCCAGTACTCGGATTTAAATATTCTAAAATAAAAAGTACTAAACATGTTCCGAGAACCCAGTTTGACTTTTAAGGTTGATGCCTGATGTTGATCATAACTTAAAAATGCAGTCAATGTGGAACACCTATTAAAGTTTTTTCACAAAAAAAATCTTAACTGGTGTAGCTGTACATAAAAATCCCCTTATTAACAACAGAGCTTATACTGATTTAGAAAGACTTTGCCAAAATAGCTAAAAGTAATTTAAAAAGGCAGATAAGCTAAACAAGCAAAATACCTCTGTACACAAATACTTCAGAAGAACCATTTTAAAGCATACTGAATAGAAGCATACAATAGGTATCTTTCAAACCTTGAGAGAGAATAAACACAAACTTTGAATACAGTATGCCGAGAACCTATTTTGCCAGGTTAGTGCCTAAGGACGTGTTTAAGCACCAGTACAAAAATACATATTCAAATGAAAGACAAAATATGCTGAGTATTTTAATATGAAAGGTATCAAAAGGGATGGCAGATCTGAAAGTCTCTGTTGGACTAAATACTCCACTATCAACTGAGAACTTTGGGCATGTCTCCTCAACAGGGCCCTGAACTCTCCACCAACCAAGTACCGAATATAAGGCCACTAGGAGTCCTGTTTGAATACTCACATCGACAGCAGAAAAACCCCACAAACCTGCTGAATTCTTCAACCAAGACAAGGAGGAAGAAATGCAAGGAAATAACAAACGGCAAGCAGACTCAAGAATGATTGTTGTGAAGGTGATCATGTATCTGAAGAAATCACATTTTTAAATAGCTGGTTAACATTGCCTATTGCACTCCAGCCTGACTTCCTCAAGTAATGTTTTCCAACATGACAAAGCACAGAATTAGGTTTCCTACACATATACCAAGCTGAAGCCTTTTAAAGTATGAACTCCTTAGCTTAAGGAAAGGTCTGAAATATCTAAACCCAAATGCTTTCATCACAGAAAAGTCCACATCTCTAGTGCCAAGTTCCTCATGCAGCAATTCAACATTTAATCTGTTCTTAACAAGCAAAGTAGCCACTGTGATCTGGAGCCTTAAAATAGTAATTATTTCTGGCAAATTTTTAAAGAAGTAGTATCTACAGTATTTGGTGCAGACCTGGTACAACGGTGCTGTACAATACAGACACCAGTTTAACAAGAGGACAATCCTTTAGTAAAAATCTCACTGGCACAGCAAAACAAACTGTAGCTTAAATTCACAGTTATTAGACAAAAACGCAAACATTACATAGAAAATTAACTTGTTTTTAAAATTTTTGGCAATATAGTTTGATTTACACTTTTCTACAAAAAAAAATAATCCAGTATTCCAAAGTCTACCCTCTGGTGAAAATGTTTAGAAAACATGTGTATTGCCCTTTGGGAATATCTGCATAAGTAGTGTTCAACTATAGGGTACCTAACCTTTTTACCTTTGGGGGGGGGGGGGGGGGGCGGGGTGAGAGGAAAAAAAACAATTCCCATCTGACAGTTTTCACAAAATGAACAGTTACTCAGAGGGGAAAAAAGTATTCTTCAGGGAGGGAGAGCAGGACAGAAAAGAAACCTATGAAGCTTCCTTGCAAAAAACCACTACTTGTTCATTTCAGATATATTTCATCGCCTTTATTTCAAACTGATGCCAAGACCCCAAATCTATACTTCACTTTGGACACAGCTAGCATGCACACACTACTTTAAGATGGTAAAAGAAACTACATGGGGCGGGGGGTGTCCTTCATTTTTTTAAATGAATGTACAGACCAGAAAGGTGTTGCAAGTGCTGAATCTAGTTCAACAGATTTAAGATACCACAATACACTGAAACCACAAAAGCATATCTGAAGCTCTCCACGCAGTGAATGGTTTTTGTAAAGGAAAGGACATACAAGTAAAGAAATAACACGTAGGTGCATGTTACTTGTACTCTGATCCTGAGACTTTACAACCTTAATTTCAATAGTTTTGTTGCCTAAAGATTAATATTTTTATTTCTCTAGAATAGTCCTCAGTTCTTGACATTAACCAAGGTGGACATAGTTATGTTTGAAGGCTGAGAGAAATACTTCGTATGTACGTTGTGTATTGGGCAGAGCAGCTAGTCTAATTTAAGCAGTTGTACCATTCTGTTGTGTTGCTACTTAAAACAACTACAACAGACCTATAAAAAGCTACAGTGTTCAATAAGTAAAATGAATGAGACTCACTCAGCAAGATCCAACTTCTATTTTGAGATACTAGTGTACATGAGAAGGACCACCCTTATAATACTTTTACTACTGTTAAAGAGTTAATGAAAGTAATAGAAATACATGGAGGAATGCAACAGCTTCCAGTGCTGTTATATAAGTTACTGATGTCATTACAACAGTTCAAATTATCAAGATACCCAGATCTGACACGTTCATACAGCTGCAGCCAGTAACTGGCAGCTTAAAATGCCACCTCTAAATTCAAGACAGCTCTCAATAAGGCAAAACAGCTGTCAGCTTGCTGGTTGTCCAATACACATTCAATGCAGAAAGCAAAAAAAATCATAATGTCTATATGACTTGTGATACAGTCAAGGGGTTTGTTCAGTTTTGCTGCTGATGTTCAGCACAAGAACAAGAAAGGTTTCCTGTGACAGGAATAATTTTCTCTTTATTTTCTGCTTTCAACTACAGCTTGAAATACCAACATTTTAATTCTATAAGAGTATGTTTTACACAGAAGCTTAGCAGTATCAGCACTTAAGTTAGGAACTTCAGTTTCTCAAGTACAACAGCTCTCCATGAGTCAGGTGAACAAACTATCAAGTTTCATAACAGAGAAGACTAACTTCATTTAGTGTTAAGACAGTGACATACCAATGGCCTGTATTTGTGTTTTATTTACCTTAGTTATAAATAGCTTAATGTAAAGTGTTAACAGAGTATGTAAATTTAAGAGAAACTTCTATTGTTCTGAACTTCTTAGGAAGTTTCATGGGAAAGGAGTAAAACACAGTGGACCGATGAGTGTTATTCGTAGGCTAGTATGCCACATGTATGTGGAAAGGAATGCCAAAGTTTTAGATTTTAGTTTATTTCTATTCTTTCAGTATTTTGGCTTATTAAAATATTCCCTACACCACTGTTAAGCCCTTTTTTATTCACTACCTTTCTTAAGTAACCGGCTAAAAGTAACTAACCAGTACAGTATTAACAATTGAGCAAAGATGCAAACAGCCAAACAGTATATGATGAGATTTAACAAAGAAAGGTTTATAAGTATGACAAACAAAAATAGAACAGTGAAGACTTAACTGAACACCAGAGCATACTGACTTGACTGCCATAAAATATCCCCATGATAAATATACTCAAAATATTCTTTAAGCATTTTGGATTTTATTCCCTCTGATTTAAGTAGTTACAACATCATGATCACTTACAGGGTTAACCAATGCAAAAAAATCTTGCCATACTAACGAGGTATGCCTAAATACTGCATAAACATTGGTTTAGATTATTTTTTCATCTTCCTTGCAAGTCTGATTTAGTACGTGAACTAACCTTCATGAAAACATAAATGCAGCAAAGTGGAAAAAATTAGATATGGGAGATTTAATGAAGCTGTAAATAAAATTCAGTGGGCCAGCAGCAGATTTTAATTAAATTTATTTTACACAAAGTAATTAAAAACAAGAAATTTTCCACTGTAAAGAATTAGGGCAAGAGGGAGAACATTACAATCTCTTACAAGGCAAAATGATTAAGTGCAGCATTAGTACAAAAGAGCTATTTTTTTTTCCACAGGTAGAGATTCAAAGAAACTCAAGAAAAAAAAATGACAAAGACATCCCTACTTGGAACTCTGCCAAGCCAGATCCTGATATTCCAGCAAGGGTTACATACACAGTTTATACAGGACCTGGAATGGACTTGCAGAAAAGAATCCATCACAACAGATATGGCTCAGTGAGGACCTTGTTAGTACTAATTTAGTAAGTGACAGACATAAGGTTATAGTCCAAGTTTAATATTATTTCCTAACACTTTACAGGAGCCATGCCATGGACAAGAAAGTGTGTAACACTTTTAGCCACGCATACTGCTGTTTGCAAGCAACGAAGACGACTGTTGATAAATGTCCTTTTAGACAAAGGCAAAGATGTCCTTTACAGAGTCGACTGGAGTTGAACATACACAGTAGTTCTACTCAAATACAGAGGAACCACAGCACACAAAAAAATACTCTTGCCACTTTGTTTACACTGGCACTACATTAACATAGCTGTATCCGTTAACGGTTCTGTGTGCATATTTAGTAATTCTCCGCGCACGAAACTGAGCTGCTTAAAGAGTTATTTCCAAAACCGTAAAAGCAGCTTCTCTTTGGAGGACAGTAGAAAGTTACTAGAGAACTACCACCTCTTAAGCAAAGCTGGACAGCGTAAATGCTCCAGCATGGTAGCATTTGCAGTTTCTGCCTCACTGCAACAAGACCAAACTCAGATAAGGACTGTTTGTATGGAGGATCACCAAAGCTTTGCCAAAGGCCTTAGAGTAGTCCAAATCAAACAAACAAAAAACCCCAACAACCTACCACAAACAAAAAATTCCAAAACTTAAGTCCTCCAGCATCCCTCTCCTCCAAACATTCTTGTCTATGAACTGTATTTCCCAGGGGCACCATGTGAAAGCAATCCAACAACTTAATGTTGGTTCATACAATTACACAACACACTTGTTTCATTACACTAACAAGTCAGCATGCTGTAAATTAGTTTAAAGATAAAACTTCATGATAAAATCAAACAATCTTTATGGATATTGCCATCTTCAAGCTCTAAAACATTGTTTCAGAAGTACACGTTATGGCCTTTGGAACAAGCTATACATCCTGATTAAAACCTGCTAACTACTTGGAAATGGACAACTTCGAAAATAAAGTATCTTTAATTACTGAGCTCTAGATAACTAGCACATAAATATAGACCTATATAAGTCTATAGAATTTATTTGTCTTCTTAAATGCACTTCTCCCCTTAAAACTACCAAGACAACTCCTCCATAATGATCTAATACAGTGGTGTCTTTCTCAGTCTAGTCAGGAAATTCAGCTGCCTATTTTGCAGCTAAAGGTTTCTGAAAGAGCTAAGAGATTAAAAAAAAAAATGCCAAGTATTTTTGTTTCATTGAAAGGAAAAGACAAGTCAAAAATTATCTTCAAACTATGGTAACACCTCCAGATAACCAGCACCTATGGCCCCATTGTACTAGTACTGCACCAAAAGCAGTTATTTCTTTAGAAGTAACTGCACACTAAAACTTTCATACATCCTGAAGCTAAGGCTGTAGGCACACATTTCAGATAGCTGAGATCAGAAGCAGCTCCAAGAGTATCTGACTGCTAGGAAATGACAATACTTCTCCACCAATTCCAACATTTAATGGAATAATGCAGTTACACAGGGCACTGTGAAAAACTGAATGACAACTTAATTTAACTGTCTCTGCTGGCTTATTTCCTCCCAAAGGTAAAAATTCAGAGAACTCAACATCCTCCAGGTCAGCAATTCCCTACCCAATGACACATTTTTCCAGCACAACCACTACATTTGAACTGCTCACACACCACATTTAACAGAAACATGTTGGTCCTTTTAGTGCTAAAAAGCAGAAAATTGCACTTACCACAAAAGCTGAAAATCCCGATTTCACCCTTGAACTGCTGACTATCACTAGCAGATAACACAGTTCAATATTGAAACAAATAGAGAAACATGGAATAACCTGAGTTTGCTACCAGTGTAAGATGTTACTACTACAGATCACTAACGAACCCAGCTTGAAAGGAAAGACTTATGAACCATACTGACCTCCAGCTAAATTGTATCTGGCAAACTTTTGATACTTCTTACATTATGAACAGAAACTTTTATTATTCACTGGTGAAAGTTAAAACTTCAGCTCCTGATTCATAATACTCTAGAAAGAGCAGGAAAACTGTAAAAATTAGTTTTTGATACAGATCTGCAAAATCCAAAGAACCTAACCTATTTACTTAATAAAGGGATTTTGAAGTCAGCTGAAGCCCTCCTGTAAATGCCACTAGTGGATTTCCAGTTTCAGATTCCACACAACTTAAAAATGGTCCTTGCAAGCTGTTTGAAGCGAATATATCAATCTTCAGCTGCTAACCAACTGAGACTTAAGTGTGCATGACTTACTTCAAATTACCAACATGTATTCTGGAAATGATTTTCCAAAGTTAAATATTGTCTGTTCCAAGCTTCCTGACAAGCACACTAAATACTGGTAGTGAACTCCTGATTGCCATTAACAGAATACTCATGCAAAAAACTATCCAGAGAATAACAGGGAGCATTCTGCACGAGAGGACTAGCTGGATCTATTACCACAGAACACAAAGCACTTTGGTATTCTATTACCAAATAAAAAATAAGATAGTATTACCTTACCAATGTGCTCTGTTATACTACTATTACCTTACATTGACCCAAGAGAAAGATTAATTCACCTTCCCAAAACTACACCTTTAGAAGAAGATGCATTTCTTGTTGCAAATAAAATAATCCTACCACAGTCTTAAGGGTCAAACCTTTTATGTAAAGGCACTCTGTCATTTGCTGTAGGCCTAATTCAAAATCCACTGAAATTAAGTTTAAGACTCATCTATTTCAGGGTGGTTTGGATTAGGCCCTATGGAAAAAAGCGTGCACACCCCCCTCAAACAAGTTTCGCTTAAAAATGTCCCAGTTTTTTATAACTGTTTCAAGTCATTTCAGCATAAGTGATACAAACTATACACATACATACATATACATAACTAATGGCTACCAAAGCCATAAAGCAGACTCCCCCCCCCCACATTTGATAGCGGAGTAAAATTGACTGTGGCCAAACACCTCAGAAGCAAAGTTAATGCTACAATTAATTTTTAAGTTCTAGTTCTACTGACTCAAATCAAGCTCGGGCAATTTAATTCAGACATGTTAAAATGGAGTTTCAGAATGACAAGTGCACGCTTTGCTCTAAAACGTCTGTAGACACCATACTTCCAGAAGATGGAAACCTTGAAAACCAAGTTCACATCTCAGTTCCACTAAAACATTACTCAGAGAAGGAAGACACTGACTATTTGCAGAAGACTCCCAATTACTCACATGAATGTTATACTTAGAGGCCAAGCAGGTATTCACAAATAGGCAAATTATTCTCTGGGGCTCCTACTCCCAACCGCTCTGCTGATGCAATTTTTATTTGGGGAGAGGGAAACAAGAGTGCATCAAATATTCTAAACAACCGAGAATACGTGTGATGAGTCTATGGAAAGCGCTACTGGGAAGATCCCAGGATCCTGGAAAACATACCAATGGCACCAGAGCTCTCTCAGAGAACATCACTGGACAGGCGGCAGGCAGTGATTATTAACTTGGCCTGCGCGGGGGGACCACTGAGCTGCACACGCAGGCACATTATCTCCCGCTTACCCTGGGCTACAAAGGGAAGGACGAAGGCGGTCGCTAGGGGGGGAAGCTGCATTCTCCGGAGAAAGACGGTCCTACCTCCCAGCCGAGGACGCCGCCGGGAGAACGGGGGAACGACGCAGCTCCCTCACAGCGGGCCGGGGGAGAAGGGCGCCGGGAGGGCATCTCCCGGGATGCCCTCACGGGCCTCTCCGGCAGCGCAGTCCCTCCCCTGAGGATCCCCGTCTTTTCCAGGGGAAGGTTTATTTTGTAGGGGGCGGGAGAAAGAGGAAGGGTCGCGGCTACTCACATGGGCTCCAAGGTTTTGCTGAGCCAGGATTTCAGCGCCTCGAAGTTTTCTATGATCATTTTAACCACCATTCAGAGCGGCCCGGGCCCCCCGCCTCCCCGGCAGCAGCAGCAACAACGGCGGCGGGGTCCGCGCCGCCCCGCCGGCCGGGACCCCGGCTCCCGCCGCACCTCCCCCCACCCGCCGAGACCGCGGCCGCCTCCCGGTTCGGCAGAGACCGCCTGGCAGGGCCGGAGGCCCAGCGCCACGAAGGGGGCGGACCCAGCCGAGCAACGGCTGCTCCCTGCGGGCCCCGCTCTCGCCGCTCCTTGGCCAGGAGCGCGGTCCGGCCGCTCCACAGTTCCCCCCCCCCACCTCAGCGGCGGGCGGAGGGCAGCGGGGGCGACGGGCCCCACAAGCGGCGGGCCCCGAGCGCGGCTCTGAAACGCACCACCCCCCTTCCCCTCAGCCGCAGAGCCAGACGGAGCAAGCGAGCAAGCAGGTAAAATGGCGGCGCCCCGCTGTCGCGAGATTTAGGAGTCTCGCGAGGACAGGAGGCGCGCGGGGGCTGCCGGGAGGCGGGGCCGGGCGGGGCCGGCAGGGGAGGGCGGCGGTGCTGAGGCACGGGCGGTAGGGGCCGCCGTTCGGGCCCGGCCGGCAGCCAGAGGATATCGCCTGCCGGTGTGCTCGCCCGCCCGCCGTTCTCCCGAGAGGGAACAGCGTTCCCCCGGCCTCCCGGGCAGTCATAATAAAGAAACGCGCCCTGGAGAAGCGTAAAGGGAGACACAGCGAGTGCTCCCTCCCGCGTGGCTCAAACTCACACAAGTGTTTGCCAAAATAAAAATAAATATAGTTTATTTAAAAAAAGATCGGAGTAAAAAATTTCGCCGAAGACTTGGGAGCTGGCCTGTGTACTCTGGAAGTAGGGGCGGTATGGGGCGCTGCGGTGGGCACCAGCCCACACGCGGTGGTTCCCTGGCAGGGTCAGGCCCAGCAAGGAGCGGAGCCCAGAGACAGTGGGGGTGCCAGGGCTGGCCCCCAAAAACCTGGTGCCCACCAGTGCGGGGCCTTCCCATGAAAAGTTAACATATGCCACTGCTTTTGCCAGTACTCTAGATTAACTCAGTGCTGAAGGAAAATGTCCACAGTGGATGTACCTCAGTTGGTTTGGTGGGTTTGTGAAAGACCGGTGTCTTACCTGAGCTCCCAAGTGAGGGGTTTTGCACAGTCGATCAACAAAGGCGAGTATTTCAAGGAAATGGTTCACCCTGCCTTTCTTGGGGAAGAGTGGATGACTCTCCAACTGCCTGCCTGGTTTTCTCAGAGAGGAACTTCAGGTGATTAATTTATATTAGCCAGCAACCATGGTCCTGGCTGACCTCCTGATTCATGAGCGTCCTGAGCTCCTACGTTTGTCATGCAGAGTCGGGATACAGCAGAAGGAGGCTTAGAGAACTGGGGTGAAGGTGAGAAGATGTGTTTGGGTATGAGGTAGGATGTCTGCCTCTTTTCCCAGCATGGGAATGCCTTCAAGGTCTGTCCGAGCTTCATCTTTTCCATGGGAACCCACCACTAGTACTTACTGCTGTTTGAAAAATCTCAGCTTTACTTTGCTGCATCTGTAATGGAGCAAGGGTCATTGGCAATTGTTATTTTGAGCAAGGGTTATTTGCAATCTTCTGTGCCACCAAGAAGCACTTGACTTGAGCAGAGAGACAGTCAAGAAATACAGTATCTGAAACAGCTAAATAAGAGCTGGAGGAGGCTAAGGCTGCCTGCACGCAATTATCTGTGGCTTGATTATCATCCCTGAAAGTTTGTTGAAAACTGGAGGGTGTAGCAAGCCAACCAAATAAATTCCTAGCTTAGTAGGTACTTCAGTGAGGACTTCCCAATTACAAGATATACTTCAGTTTCCTTGCATAGTGGAGAGTGAATAGCAAAATCACCAGAGCCTGAAATTCTCTGGAGACTGTTCCATAGCCATCCAAAACATCCTTGGCTCACAGTCACCAACTGGTAACTTAACCCTCCCTGAACATGTAAAAAGGGTCACTAAGCTTGGGATTCTCATGGGTCTTTGAAGGGGCAGACACATAGAAATTAGGCATTGTGATAAGAATCTAAATTTGTTTTTGGATCTAGCCCTTAATCCTTTGCAAAAAAGTGGAAACAATTCAGGCAAGCACTGTGTTGGTCCACTTCACTCTCATCTTTTTAACTACTTTTGATCCTTGAGTATACAATGGCCAGCAAGACAACACAGCCTCTAAAGCTTTCCCCACCTAAAATGCATGGATATAATAATGGTAGCAAATTCTGTGTTTGACTTTTCATTTTCTACAATGCTTTCCAGCCATTCAGAAGCACAGCACTGTAAGTAAATGAAATCTGTGATCAGGAAAAGGATTTCACAAATACATTTTATGCACTTGTCTATATGCAGTAATATTTGAACGTTACTGTTGATAGAAGTATGCTGTTGTCACACTTCTATGCTGATATTCAGAGTAACTAAAGTAAATAAATAAATGCTGACATACCCAGTTCTAGAGTTTGCAGACTTGAAATCTTAAGGCCTTATAAATATTTAGATTCTGTATTTTCAGTAGTGACTGAAGCGGTCTGTATCATCTTTCAGGAGATTTTCATTTAATTTCACAGCAGGAATTAGAGGAGTAGAAAGTAAATTTTTTTATTAGTTCTGAAGAAACCATTTCCTCTGAAATATAAAGGTGCTGTTATACAGAAGATTATTTTTATTTAAGACACAACATCTTTAGGTTCTTAATAACAATTTAAAAAACACAAAATAAGGAATAGTCTTTACTTAAATCAAAATTCAGTCACACATGAAATCAGTACTTTAACTGAAAAAAATCCTGAAGATCATATTTCATTTAATGCAACATAATGGAGAATCTGTGCAAAGGGTCAAAGTAATTATTAACTTCTACAATGTCATATTTCTGTGAGACAAATAAATTCCTATTTCCCTTGTAGCTGTTCAGTGTAAAATTCATGAACTGGGAAAGGGAAAATAAAATACATGCTGATTTTTATCCTTACCTGTACATTTAAAGCCTTGAAGAAGATAGTAAGAAAAAACCCAAATGTTTTAAAAGATTGCATAGCAGCAAAAGAAGAATTGAGCATGCTCTTCTTAGATTTCAACAATTTAACACCTTCATTTAAAAAAACAGCTCCTGCTGCTAAATGATAGTGATATTCTGTATCGTGTATGTGATCTATGAACACCAAACATTTAATAGGAACTAAATAATATAAATCTCAAAAATACAAGAATAGACATATATATTCTGTGGATTAATATAAAAAGTGCATTTTAGCATCAGTAGTCTTAAAATATAAATAAATTGTTATGTTAATAAAGAAATAAAAATCTAATTCCCTTATTTATTCATGCATCAGATTTACAGATTCCTAACAGCCCTTTTGGCTTATAAAAAGTTTGCTAAGTTCTTCGGAGTAGTACAGGTGCTTTCATATAGTAACTCCCAAAGTTCATAGGTTTGGTGTGCGCTTGGTTTATGGTTGTCTTATCAACTCAATTTAGTGACCTTTGACATCTAAAAATAATGGCTTGTATTTATTCACATTTTTATTGTTTCACCTGTTCACGTGAGAGCTGAATGTTGCCAGCCAAGACAGAGATACCAATCCTTCCTGAGATTTCTGAGATTTTATTTCTGCTGACTCCTCTCTAAAGCCATTGGACTTGTGCTCATAAACAATCTTTGTCAATATGTAAAGCTGCAATTTTTAAGTGTTAAATATTTTCCTTTGAAAACTCACATTTTGTTAAATGTCCATAGATCTCTTTTTAACTCCCTTTAATTTTTTAATACAAAAACTAGTTGTAGAAGATAACTTTGGGGCACATCCATCTTTTTGCCAAACCTATCCTACTTTCATCAGTCAATGTTTATGTCGTAGAGAAAAGAGGTTCTTTTTTTTGGCTGGTTTTGGGTTTTTTTTGTTTGTTTTAAGTGAGATTAATTTTTTGGAAGCTGCAGAATGGTCTATGGCATTATGAATTTTTCCAATCCTTCTAATGCTTTATCTTTATATTTAGGAAAACACAACTGCATTTGCAATTGGATTTAAACATTCATCTCTGATTGCGGGTTTTCTGCTAGTGTTAAATTTGATTCTGGTTTTGCATAGAGATGAAATCCACCAGTTCCAGAGTTGGGGCCCCTCGTGTCTCTCAGAAAAAGCATTTAAGCAGTACAGTCCTCAGATGTATCTGACTGGGTGGTCTGGAGATCAGGGGTTCCACAATCCGTGCAGCATACCACGCCCCCTAGCATCAACACATGGGCTAAAACAGCAGGGCTGATGAAGCTGGATGGCAGCAGGATGGCTTGATGGAAAAAAAATCCTTTTTTGTATGTTGTTCAGATTTTTCCTTTGTACTTTCATTGAGTTTTGGGTTTTGGTTTTAGTTCCTATTTAGATATGTGTAGATGTACATCTGTACATCTGTATATGTACTGTCTTTGCTCTGTGTAGAAGGGTCAAATGATATTCCTCCTGATACTCCTTGTCTGCTCTATAGTGAGTTTCATCTCAGCATCAATATGAGTTTTGAGGATAATGTCACAGAACGGATCCCCACCTGAAGACTTCCCTTTCTGCCCTTCACAAACAGCAAATGTCTGTCAATTCCTGAGCGTCTGAGAGCTGAGGCACTTCTACCTTTCTTCATAAATACACCTACTAGTGCTTCAACAGAGCAGCAGGTCAGCTTTGTAGTACTCTTACATGACTGTGCTTCAAAAAGATCAATGTTTATATGAAAATCTACTCCTTTGCTTTTTTACTGTTGACTCCTGCATAGGAATTGAATCAAAATAAGCCATTGCTACTTAAAAACTGGGACCTCTAAAACCTCTCAAAGCAGATGGTCTTTGAGATCTCAATGTCTTTCTCTAATCTTGAAACCACAAAACCTTATTCATTAAATAAGCTATGGACATTAGATCACTTTCCATGACCATCGTCATTCTATACAACAGACCTAAGCTATGGGATTGTGTATCTCTCCTGTTTTCTGCTGCTGCAGGAAGAAGATATGTGATACAGCTGGAGAAAAGTGCTCTGTGTGGCCCTACTTGAGCAGGGGGATCGGGCCAGATGACCTCCAGAGGTCCCTTCCAACCTTTTCTATCCCATGATTCTATGAAAGGCTTTTGGCAGTGTCCCAAAGCCAGAGGTGTTTGAAGTATTTGTATTTGGTGCATGTAGCATTTAGCCTGAGATTGCAAGTCATAGAATTGAGCATTGCTTATCTGAACTGACATAACAGTTGTTTAACAGGTTTTCTTGAAAGCCAAGGGCAGAACAAGTTGTTGCAGTCAAAAGTCCTATCTACAAACTCTGTGGGGTTTATTATTGTTTAAATATAGAGGCATTACCAGTAGTCGATATGTAACAACATACATCACGCTTCTGAAGTCACACTATGCTAAGTCTATATTATCTATCTCTAAATGGCCTTGTGTTTCAAAAGATTAAATGGGTCAGTTTTGTAATACAAGATGTACGTGTTGTGGAACCTCATTAGCATGTACTAATGCATGGACAGGATTGCTTCACTTTAACAATGGCAGCAAAATTAAGCTTAACCCCTGCTTGCGTCTATGGGAAGGATGACTGAGAAAGGGCCCAGGGTGTAATTAATACCCCCTCTTCTTCCCAAAATGCGGTGGAGCAGGAAAGGAAAGACATAGTTCATAACTCTGCCCCTATGACACCAACCAGCAGAGCTTCATCTTCCAGAAATCTTCTTAGTGCAGTCAGCAAGTACCAACTGTGTCATTCTGGTCTGTGTGAGCAAATGATTACGGGACAGAGCCACACCTGGATTTGTGCCTGCACATGGGATAGGCATCCGCCCGTGTTCCCCAGTTCCCTCAGGCAAACTGCTGTGATGGAGGCAGCTGTGAGGCCACCATGCCTTGCAGGAACACAGCAGCTCCATGAGCCTGGGCGAGGCTGGAGGCAGCTGTGATGTTGATGACAGCACTGTGGTCTCAGCTTTCGTGTTGAGAAGCACGTGCTCTCTGTGTGGGATTTACTGCTAGGGAAGGGAGGCTGGCTTCCTAGTAATTAAGTAGGTCCATCCCAAATGTTATTTCCAAACTCCTGTTGGTGGTGCGTCTCATACACCAGCTAATGCTCTGCCCCATTTTTGGCAGTCTCCTGCAGTTTTGGGCCACATTGCACAACACGTGGACTGTTGACTCCTGGAGTAGCAAATTTTGCGTCAGTGCTGTCTAGCGTATTTTGCTATGCAAATCCTATGCAGAAATAGAAAACACAGTATTCGTTCCATTTCAGATGTCAGTCAAACACAAACCATAGGAAGAAACGAGCAGAATCTTGATTTTGCCCTTCCTGCTACCCCTTATGCCCATCCCATCTTCCCATTAAATTGAACAAGTGTAGAGAAAAATTATTTTTCTGAACCAGTGATTGTGCAGGATGCACCACGCTGTGGAGGTAAGGCATTCCTGAGCCATGGTATAAACCTCCTTTGCCTCTGAGATGGCTCAGCTATCTAATCGAACTTGTAGTAAATGAAAATAATAATCACAAGTGGCAGAATGTACTTTATCTGTTTGTCTTGAAACCATTAATTTAGTTTTAACTATAAATGAATAGTCTTTCCAGTTAAAACTGAATCCCAGCCTTCATTAAAGGCTGCCCTGGCAAGACACATGACTAATCCAGCAAGGATGGCTTCGTACTACAGATGTAAGAGCTTCGCGTTAAATGTATTAGAAATGCTGTCAAAGAATTTTAAAGGATACTGTCTGTCATATCTGAGGTGAAAGTTGAATTGTTTACACTACCTGTTCTTTGCAATAGACTACTGTATACAGAATCACATAAGGTGAAGCTATGAAGTCTTGGTTGGACAAGTTCTTCCTACAGAAATACACAAGTAAATTGCTCCTAAGAGGATGAGGCTATCTTCTTTTTATTTCTGTTACTGTTTGTGTTGGGGGAGTTACTGGGTTTACAATTAAATAATTAAAAAGGATCTAATTTTAGCATTGAAAAGGTTATTTAAATTTTCTTTGTGAAAATTTTATTAGGTAAACTATTATTTTGAAGTTTTCAGATTGCCCGCCACAGAGATCATGATTTCTATAACTGATTGGATTATTAAAAATTACTGCAGTATTACAAATAGTGAACAAGGGCTGTCATCCATTGTGCAAGGAGTTTTTATATTTTTCAACTGTCAGATTTTGGAAAAATATTCAGGAAGTTTGGAAATAAAATATTTTTATATTTTATATTCAAATTTCCATTTGAATCAACTTCTAATTTTCTCTTTAAGGAAGCTGAATCAGTATGGTGCTTTACGTTTTTGTTTGTTGCTCACAAGCCTCAGCCCTGATGTCAGTATGGTTGGGATTTGCTTAGGTCACTGTTGCTCCAGAGCCAGAAGAGGGAGCACAGACATTGTTTCTTCTTGCTTTCACTACAGGTCATTCTGTAGTGAAAACTATTTCACAGGGGAAAATCACTTCATCTGTTTTTAGAGGAGATGTAATTGATTTTTTTCTCATATTTTTTAAAAGATTTTAAAATAAAATTTAATTAAGAGAAAATTAAGAACGGTGTACTTTCATCAATCTGTATCAGGCAAAAAAATCTGTTTGTAATTTTATGAATGGCTGGTATAGTATTTAAAGATTTTTAACACCTTTTACAGGGTATTTTTATAAATTTTCTTCAGCAGCCACTGAGGAAGGTGAAGCTTATCAGAATCCAAATACAGTAGAAAAACTTGATTCACATCAGTCTAATATTAGAACGCGTCTGTAAGCATGTTGTTATATTTATATTCTAACTTCAGATTATGTATTTACTGAGTAATTTTTAGGTATACACAAAGGATACATAAATTCTCTCCAACTTTTTAACAGAAATTGTTAGAATCTCTCATATCTCACCTCTCATAATTTCTTGTACTTCTCAGTTGTTACAATTTTTCATACAACTTAGATGTTCTGACTTTGTAGAGAAAGTCATCAGAAAGTGCCTTGTTGCACCTGATAATTTCTACTACTTAATCTGTTGATATTGGAGGGTCACGCTGCTTTCCTGTAGCAGGACTTGTGTAAAGCTTTTTTAAGAATTCCCTGAATAAAATTAGTATGTATCATCTGTGTGATGGCTCTGCAAGTACTGAAAACCACTCTTACGTTTTGGTTTCACTTTTATGCCTTTTGTTTTGTCAAAACTGGCTTATATGTGAGAGCAGGACCCAAGATCATGTATGGATTACTCTTTCCAAAAGTGGACATTTGCAAGGGATGTATGGCATTATGATCTTGATCTCGTCCTCTTGTATAAGCATAGTTAAATACTGCACTTACTCTTCAAATTGGTCTTTTTGCTACTCCCTGTGAGATAAATTATACCCCAGTAAATGAACGGAAGCTTAACCAGCGAGTTGTGGCCTCACAAAAATGTAAGTAGATTTTGTGTTAGATTTAAATGAAACCAGCTTTTTTCTTATCTCTTGTTCATGCCAACAGCTGTCTTTTGAATAGTACCATACGTGTTCCTTCAAATCTTTTCCTCAAGTCAGTGTTTTTCGAAGAATTCTTGTGGGTGGCCAGATCATTAATGATGTTTATTTGTATTTTAAATTAATCTTATAGATCCTATTGACTAGGTTTGAACTTCAGGTCCTAAAGGCATTAACTCAGGAAAACTCCACAAACAGAATTATTGTGGTTGGCATTGAAATAATATAAGGAGAATATTACTTATACTGTATTCTGGATATCCTACTGGATGTATTGTATTTTGAGCACATATTCCTGTGCTGATACTGCAGAATGGTCACATTCACAAATCCAAAAGTTTATACCTTAGCATAGTTGTGTTGAAGCCAATGAAACTGCAGCCCACAGGAGTCTTTTCATTTAGCATATTCATCCCTAGGATAGCCCTACTGCCATAGTGATTTGAGTTTAGTTGAGAATTCCCAAATTTTAAAATTAAACAATTACCGAAAAAGAAGAAACAGGAAAGAAAAAAAGAAAGAGAACCAAACAGACACAACGCACATAGAACCCCACAGCAGGGAAAAGGATTTGTAAATGCCTGTTAAGAACTGTAAGGGTGAAGGTATGCCCTGTAACCAAAGAACATTTTTGTTAGCTACTAGATGGAGAATAAGTTGTTAAATCTCAGTAAGATGGACAGTTTTCTGGTGGGCAGAAGTGGGCATTTTGAGATGCCCACAATACAGTGCTCACAGTAAAATCCTTTGATAGAGGACCCACCAGTAGCAGTCCCCATTTGAGAAGTACTGGATACTGTGCTGAGCTCCCAGGCAGTAATTCTGTAATTTGTCACTAGAGAGAAAACAGGCCAGAGAGATAGCCACAAACATTATCAAATTCAACACAGAATGGAACATGGCAGTGCATATTCTAGCAGCCAGCACAGAAGTCATTGTCATCGAAGATGTGTTGGAGACACAACATCCCGGAAGCACAATGGGTTGCAACAGACCAAGCCCTGGTCCTTCCCTCTTTGCATAGCATCATGCAGTGTCACTAGACTACAGATGCTAACTCCACCAGTCTATGGTTATCTGTAGATTAACAGATCCTGTTCCAGAAGTCATTTTTCTCTACAGATTGTCAGCGGCCCAAGTCCAGGCATCATGGAGTCTCACAGTGATGGCCATGATTAACAATTCAACTTCTTACTTACAAAGGGTTGCAGTGAATGGGTTTACCTCTGGCTGGTGACTAGTCACCAGTGCTGTTCCTTAGGGCTCAGTTCTAGGGCCAGTAATGTTCAATACTTTTATCAATGATCTAGATGCAGGAGTTGAATGCACCTCCAGTAGTCTGATGATGATACTGAAGTGGGAGGTGCTGTTGACTCTTTCAAGGAACAAGAGGCCTTGTAGAGGTATTTGGATAGATTGGAACATTGAACAATCATCAGTGGAATGAAATTTAACAAGAACGAATACTGGATTCTCCACCTGGGATGGAGTACCGCTGGGTACAAGTATAAACTGGGGGGGAGGTGGCTGGAGAGCAGCCCTGCAGAAAGGGGTCTGTGGGGGCTGGTCGACAGCAGGCTCAGCGTGAGTCAGCAGTGTGCCCTGGCAGCCAAGGGGGCAACCCGCATCCTGGGGTGCATCAAACACAGCACAACCAGCCGGTCAGAGAGGTGATTATCCCGCTGTGTTCAGCGCTGGTGTGGCCTCAGCTGAAGAAATGTGTGCATTTCTGGGCCCCACAATATAAGAAGGATGTGAAGGTCCTTGGATGCTTCTAGAGGAGAGCAACAAAGCTGGTGAAGGGCTGGAAGACATGTCCCATGGCAAGTGGCTAAGGACTTTGGGCTCATCTAGTTTGGAGAAAAGGAGGCCCAGGGGCGACCTCATTGCTCTCTGCAGCTTCCCTGAGGAGGCGGAGTGGGGAGGGAGGTGCAGAGCTCTTCTCCTGGGTATCCAGTGAAAGGATGTGTTCATTCCAGTGAAAGGATGTGTTCGTTCTAGTGAAAGGATATGGTTTAAAGCTGCACCAGAAGGGGTTCAGACTGGACATTGGGAAGCATTTCTTTACCAACAGGGTGGTTAAACACTGAAACAGGCTTCCTAGAGAGGTGGTCGATGCCCCAAGCCTGTCAGTGTTTAAGAGGCATTTGGGCAATGCTCTTAACAACATGCTTTAACTCTTGGTCAGCCCTGAAGTGGTCAGGCAGTTGTATTAGATGATTATTGCAGGTCTCTTAAAACTGAAATAGTCTATAGTCTATTATACTCTAACCCAGAAATTATAGTCTTTCAACCCATAGAACAATATAAAATATTAGTGATATAGAACCAATGGTACAATTTTAGGTGATGGGCAGACTAAATTATGCTTGCTTCACTAATTTCTACTTACTAATTTACACTCCATCTCTTCCTGACATAAAAAAGCCACATTTCACCAGCTTACAGTTTACATGTTTTCAGTTACAGGTTTCAAGGATACATAGCTAAGGCGTTCATGGGGTGGAGTTCAGCTCTAGGTTCTTCTGATAAACAAAATGCTCAGCCATTAACATTATTTTCTCCATTTTCTGTTTTGTGACTTGTTCCCTCTGAAAAGGAGATGACCCCACTGACTGCAGCTGGGTCAGCCACTCCACTTGTGGCAGGAGCAAGCACAGCAGTGACAGGAACCAAGTCTGTCCCATTCTAACACAGCATCCATTCTAGCTGTCCTTCGAAAAGGCTTCAAAATAAACTGCCAGGCAGCACACAAAACAATTTTTACACGGTCACTTTAATTGTCATTAAATAACGCTTCTCCATCCCAGGCCACTGTCACCAGTAATGTGACGGGAAGCCCCTCAAGCTGCAGGACCCTGGTTGCTACTGTAGCAGGAGGCAGGACAAATGTCAGCGTACATTTGGGCTTGTGAAGCTCTTAAGAGTGTTGTGGTTTAACCCCGGCCGGCAACCAAGCACCACGCAGCCGCTCACTCACTCCCCCTCACCCAGAGGGATGGGGAGGAGGATCAGAAAGGAATGTAAAACTCAAGGGTTGAGATAAGAACAATTTAATAGGTAAAGCAAAAGCTGCACATGCAAGCAAAGCAAAGCAAGGAATTAATTCACTGTTTTCCATCAGCAGGCAGGTGTTCAGCCATCCCCAGGAGAGCAGGGCTCCATCACGTGTAACCGTTACTCGGGAAGACAAACGCCATAATGCTCCCACCTTCCTTCTTCTTCCCCCAGGTTATACACTCAGCATGACATCATATGGTATGGAATGTCCCTTTGGCTAGTTGGGGTCAGCTGTCCTGGCGCTGTCCCCTCCCAACTCCCCATCCTCCCCCAGCCCTCTCGCTGGCAGGACCCAAGGAACTGAAAAGTCCTTGTTAGTATAAACATTACCCAGCAATAACTGAAAACATCAGTGTCCTATCAACATTATTCTCACACCAAATCCAAGCCACAGCCCTGCACCAGCTACTAAGAAGAAAATTAACTCTACCCCAGCTGAAACCAGGACAGAGGGCAAAGAGCAGCTTTTCCCACCTCAGCCAGAAGCTTCTCCTGAGAAGCTACAGGTGCCTGTGACTGCTTTTTGGCATGCACTTTGGTTTGTCTACACTGTCAAGAGAGCAGCAGAACTTCCAGAAGTCCAAAGTCACTTGGACCGTCAGTCACCACCCTGTAAAGTAGCTTGTATGCAAAGAGCAGAGCTTGACTCTCACTGGTGTCATACGCAAGAGGGCTCGGCTGCTTTTTCACTGTCAGTGGCAACCCTCAATCACTTGCAAAAGCTGTGGTCATACTTAAACCATGTTTTCCCCTACATATACCTACATCAAGTTACGATAGGAGTTACCAAAAGTATCTGCGTCCTCCTAGATGGCATCTGTGAACCTGTTCATTTCAAGTCCTTTCAAGGCCTTGTCTTCCTCAAAAGGGCAGCTGTTAATGACAGCACACACAGGCTATTAGGGAACAGAGATCCTGTACAGTGGCAGGCCCCAATCATCCCTTGATCCCCTCTGCCTTCCCATTAGCCCCTGCGCTCAGCTGTTGAGTGACAAGAATGTCCATACTTGTGTCTGGGTCCCGACAGTGATGTTGTCTTGCTCTTGCAGCAGAATGGTGCGATGCTTTGCTTTGAAGCACAATACATGCCAAGGGACAGTTGCGAAGGCGGAATCGAAAAAGCCAGGTTATATGGTGCCCAGAAACCCTTGCAAAATGCCAATGGCAGATGCAATGATAAAATTGTGTGTCCTCCCTCCCCTATCTCACTTTTTAGCCATCCAATACATCCTTCTTCAGACACTCATCTTTGCAAATATACATTGTGTGAGGTGGAGGCATTGCAGTCCTGGAAATGCTTTCCTACCACCACTCCAAGAGAGCTTACAGGGAGTGCTGCTCACTCTTTCTTTCTCCCTCTATCTCTCCCACCTTCCTTTTCCTTCCTTTCTCCCTCCTTCCGTTCCTTCCTTTCTTCCCATAAAACATCACAAAACAGCTTTGGGTTTTACCTTCTCCTGACTTAGCTTCACACATTCAGAGCCAAAGAGACCACAAGACCGGCTCAAGCAGGAAGAAGGACAGCTTTCTTTGCTCTGCCGACTGTCTTAAGCATCCCAGGAAGAGTGGGAAGTGAGCTGGACGTGTCTGCAACCTCCTGGGTTGCACTATCCTGCTCTGCTTTGCTTCTTGGAGTTTCCCTATGATGTTCTGGACATTGCGGTCTAAAAGACAGTGCCAACTACCACCTTTCACCCAGGCATTACGTGAAGAACAAAGTTGGTGTTGGAATGTTGGAGTTAAGGAAAAATGACAAAGATGGAGGAGTTCTGTGACTACTCCATCTCTGGACTCTGTCACCAGGGTGCATCCCCTTTCTCCCTGTCCTAAGGTAGCCATTGGGCAGGTAGGTCCTTGCCACCTGTTAACTTCTACATTTCCACTGCAGGTGCCTCCAGTCACTCCAGAAAACAAACACCTGAAGAGCTTGTCCAGGGAGACAGGATAAGATGAGCTAGCTTTTATAAAGAGCAGAACTGGTTCGAGTTCATTGTGGCTTTACATGCCTAACAATACTATTGAACAGAAAGGTTGCTAAGGTCTTCATGAGAAACCAGAAAGAGAAACCCTGGTTGTGAAGAGGGGAGCGATGGGCAGCCAGGCAGGAAGAGGGTAAAGTTGGAGAGAGAGCTAACTGTGGAAATCCAAGCAGGCAAGAAGAACAAGGAGCCCAGGTGTGTAGCAGACTCTGCTGTCCGTCTTTCAAAGCTCTGAACACTGCTCTGAGTATAGGAAATATTTCTGAGATGCACCGTGATGACCCCAGGCAGGAAGCATGCACTTGCCCTTGGGAGAACATCTCTCTCTGGAGAAACATACCACTCCAGCATTGGCAGTTTGCACTTGTTGAAGCTTTGTTTGTGCAAGGCTGAGCAGACACCCCAGCAAGGTCACAAGACTCACAATTTTGAGCTTTTGGACCCACTACTCTTTCTGTAAGAGGCAAAGTCCCACTTTTCTGTTCACGTCAGCTGGCAACCCTAGCGCTCGCTGGTGCTGGGTGAATCCCAGACGCAGCAAGGAGTTGTTCCAAGCAGCTGCAGACACTGAGAAATTGCACTTCTGAAAAAGCTCACGCTTCACCTGAGATGGTTGAGGGAAGGAGGAAAAAAAAAAAAAAAAGAGGCAATTGGAAAAGGTATTTGACTGCAAACTGCAGTTTTAGCATGGGACAATGAGGGACGCTGCTGCTTGGGTTTTGGAAAGGACCACAGCGTAGCTCCCCGGGGACTCCCAGCCGAGCCCCACTGCCTGGCAAGGGGGCACTGCACAGCTCTGTCAACTTGCCGTGCCCTGAGGGTATGGCACGGGCTGAAAAGGGGCCAAAGCAGCACTGTAGTCACTGCCAGTAAGGGTTCTCTCTCCTGTGCCAGGAATGACCCCTTTTTTAAAGTGTAATTCCCAAGGAATGGGAGACAGTCATGCCTTTTCCCATCTCCAAGGTTTCATGAATGCTTTCTGACTCTCTCCTTTTAGGTGCTGATTTTTATTTTTTTTTTTTGCTGCTTGGATTCCCTGGACAAGCTCTGGTGCCTGGGCTTTGAGGGGCACGATGCAGCCCCAGCACCACCTTGGCGGAGGCAAGGAAAGAGGCACCAACCATGCCCTCCTGCTCCAGCCAGCCAAGTTCAGTCATGTCCCACTAGGCTGGAGCAGCCCTGCCCCAACCTCAGACACCATCCCACCCCTCGCAGGAGACCTTGCTGGCTCACTCATCAACTCCAGCAAATGCCCACCAGCTCCACATCTCCTTGCGGTGGAGCTGGCATGTGAACTTCAGATTATATGAAGCATGATATGCATGGCAGTGTCTTATCATCTGAGAGGGATACAAGGGACATGCTGGACAATAAAACTCTCCTGGTTTTATTTACAGCTGTTCATTCCTGGCAGACCCATGCTGAACCAACTTGCTCAATACACAAAGGGAGACCCACTGCTGCTCTTCAGTCAGTGCAAGAACTTGCATGCAGCACACAGCAGAATACCCTTTCTTATAATTCTTGCTCAAACGTGACTAGCTTGCAGTTTCCATTAGGTTAATAACTCCAAATCAGCTATATGAAACATTCTCCATTCTCCTCCGGCAGATGAGTTCTCTCTGGACTGGTGCAAACACAGCCCTTTCTGTCAGTCATAACCAGAGTTTTGAAACCAGCTTCTCCCAAAGCTCCAAATACTTAAGAAGCTTCTATCATTTTGATACCTGAGCCCTGCATGATGTCTAATGGGGTTGAGCTCCTTTCAGAAGGAAAAATACAAGTGCCAGCCACAACAGAGGAAAGACATTGCACAGCAGACCTGCAGGTCTGGCAATGATTGTGCATGAGTCCTCAGGACATGGAAGTTGAGGTGCAACTCTTTTAGCTGGCATAAGCCGTCTTTCAGAGGCAATGTCACCTTTTCTTTATGGGCAAAGGCTCAGCTGATATCCTCAGCATTCGCTGTCCTAGCCAATTACATTCATAAATGCTAGGAGCTCTGAATTATGGCAAAACCAAGGGGTTTAGAAAAAAAATAATCCCTGTATCATTTTTTAAATAAAGATGATGCCCATACACTCAAAAGGGAGAAACATCAGATGGTGAGAATTTGGTGTGGTCTTTCCTACCATTTCCCTGCCATTCATTTCCCTGCCTTTGTGGTTAATTCAGAACTGCGGATCAGCATTTGGTCCGAAGTTACTAACCAGAGGCAATGGTGCTATTGCACACACAGCTGACTATTTGCTGGTGTTCTACACAGAGTCTCTGCTAACACATTGCAACATGAAGTTGTGCCCCATTCTTTTTTCCATAGCAAGGACACAACCAAAATGCTTCTAAAGAAAAGATTTTTTAAATGCCATTAGGAAACTATAGCAGGCATCCCAGCCATCTGCAAACAAAGCTGTCTCAAATCTGAGTATGGACATGGTGATTTGTTTGTAATAGGGCTGAATGACCAGTACCTCCCTCTTCTCCTTGCTTTTGCTGAAACACATTGTAAGGACTGTCTGCCATTCTTAGCATTTCTTCATATGACCTTCTTTCTAAAATGTCTTACAATCTCTTTAAAGAAATTAAGTGGCAAATGTATATCTGATGTGCCTTTATTTGGATGAGTCCCCCTTCCCTTCCCTTCCTCCTGGTTCTGCTGGTCAGTAACTTCTGCAGTCATGAGCTACACTCAGCTGGCAGCTGGTCACAAGTGGTGTTCCCCAGGGCTCAGTATTGAGGCCAGTTCTGTTTAATATCTGTATCAATGATGTGGATGAGGGCATTGAGCGCACCCTCAGTCAGCTTGTGGATGACATTAAGTTGGGCAGGAGTGTTGGTCTGCCTAAGTTAGGAAGGTTCTGCAGAGGGATCTGGACAGGCTGGATTGATTGGCTGAGGCCAATCATTTGAGGTTCTACAAGGAGAAATGCCAGGTCCTGCACTTGGGTCACAACAGCCCCATGCACGTTACAGGCTTGGCTAAGAGCGGCTGCAAAGCTGCCTGGTGGGAAAGGGCCTGGGGGTGTTGGCTGACAGCCAGCTGAACATGAGCCATCAGTGTGCCCAGGTGGCCAAGAAGGCCAGCAGCATCCTGGCTTGTGTCAGAAACAGTGTGGCCAGCAGGGATGGGGGAGTGATTGTCCCGCTGCACTGGGCACTGGTGAGGCCGCACCTCAAACGCTGTGTTCAGTTCTGGGCCCCTCACTGCAAGACAGACACTGAGGTGCTGGAGTGGGTCCAGAGAAGGACAGCAAACCTGGTGAAGGGTCTGGAGCACAAGTCTTATGAGGAGCAGCTGAGGGAACTGGGGTTGTTTAGTCTGGAGAAAAGGTGACTCAGGGGAGACCTTATCCCTGTCTACAACTACCTGAAAGGAGGTTGTAGTGAGGTGGGGGTCGGTCTATTCTCCCAGATAACAAACAACAGGGCTAGAAGAAATGGCTTCATGTTGCACCAGGGCAGGTTTAGATTGGACAATAGGGAAGATTTCTTCACTGACAGGGTGGTCAAGCATTGGAACAGGCTGCCCAGGGAGGTGGTGAAATCACCATCCCTGGAGGTGTTTAAAAAACATGTAGATGCCGTGCTTAGGGATGTGGTTTAGTGGTGGACTTTGCAGTCCTGGGTTAACAGTTGGTCTTGTCATTCTTAAAGGTCTTTTACAACCTAAATGTTTGTATTATTTAGTGACTCTAAGTCTATGGGGCCTGATGGGATACATCCTAGAGTACTGAGGGAGCTAGCGGGTGTTATGCAGGACCCCTCTCAATCACCTGCCAAAGGTCTTGAGAGTCTGGGAAGTGCCTGCTGACTGGAAGCTAGCCAATGTTATTCCAATCTACAAGAATGGTGTGAGGGAAGATCCAGGAAACTACAGATCTGTTAGTTCAACCTCAGTTCCTGGAAAAATTATGGAGAAGACCATAATGGGTGATCCTGGTAAGTGTTTAAAAAATAACGCAATCATCAGGCATAGTCAGCATGGGTTTACAAAAGGAGAGTCCAGTTCAACTACTTTGATACCCTTCTATGATAAGGTCACCCACCTAGTGGGTGAAGGGATGGCGGTGGATGTAGTTGTTCTGGATTTTATTAAGGCTTTGATACTGTCCCTCACAGCATTCTTCTGGCCAGGTTGTCAAGCTGTGGGATGAGTGGGTTTGTGGTGCGCTGGGTGAAGAACTGGCTGTACGGCAGGGCTCC
Organism: Falco cherrug; assembly: GCF_023634085.1. Taxonomy (NCBI): domain Eukaryota; kingdom Metazoa; phylum Chordata; class Aves; order Falconiformes; family Falconidae; genus Falco; species Falco cherrug. Next base: position 47,310,186 of record NC_073698.1, read on the forward strand.
AAGTGTTGTAGTCAATGGCTGATATAGTAATGTGAGGTTAATGAAGGTTTCCTATTTAACACTTTTTGGAATCTTTACATTTTCTTCTGCAGCCACTGAGGAAGGTGAAGCTTATCATAATGGATGAAGCATATCAGAATGGATGAATCATAGTGGATGAAGAGAAGGCAATGGATGTAGTTTTTCTGGATTTTAGTAAGGCTCAAATGTTAAACATTGATATAGCAAGAACACAGAACTTTCTCAGAGCTAATCTGAAAATAAATTACTTCCTAGAAGAATTAATAACTATACAAGCACTTTATACCTGTTTTTTATGCAAATATATGCAGTGTTTTGCTATTAAAAAAAAAGGTGCAGCACATCTAATATAAGAAACCTATACTGAGGAGGGGTGTGTGCTCCTCTAGGAAAAGAGGAATGAAGACACGCAGAAGACGACAATCACATTTCATATAGATCCATAAAGCACTCTGACCTGGCCTGATCTACGATGGGATTTTGTGCACCTAACTTCTGATTATTCAAGCAAAATGCCCTTTTTTTCTTTTCTCTCCCCAAATTGCAGTGTAGGCCCATCATGTATTTCAGTCGTGACAGAAAAAAACCTCTTCCAAAACCTCTCTTTTCCCACTAGAGGGCTCTCCCAAAATGCTCATGGGAGACGGTTCCACTGACAGACACTCTTCTACCCTAACCAGGCATTTACATTAACCATTTGAGCATGGTAATGGCTAGCCTGCGATGTAATTAATTGAAATTAAAACTCTGTCAGGTTTTGAAAAAAGAATTGGATATCTGTAATTGCTTATTTTTTTAATATAGGCATATTTTACTTGGGGGTTGTCCCGGTTTCAGCTGGGATAGAGTTAATTTTCTTCTCAGTAGCTGGTGCAGGGCTGTGGTTTGGATTTGGTGTGAGAGCAATGCTGACAGCACACGGATGGGTTTGGTTGTTGCTGGGTGATGTTTATGCTACATCAAGGACTTCCCAGTTCCTTGGGCCCTGCCAGTGAGAAGGTTGGAGGGGCACGGGGAATTGGGAGGGGACACAGCCAGGACAGCTGACCCCAACTAGCCCTAGAGGTATTCCATACCATGGGGCGTCATGTTCAGTATATAAATGGGGGAGCTTGGCTGGGGCCGGCCAGTCATTGCTCGGGGACTGGCTGGGCATCGGTCAGCAGGGGTGAGCAGCTGTACTGTGCATCACTTGTTTTCTTTCCTGCCTTCCCTTTGGATTTCATTCCTCTCCCCCTCTCCCTCCTTTTCATTATAACTGTTATATTATTATTATTGTTGATCTTTTCATTTTTTTTTTTTCAAATTTCAATTATTATATTGTTCTTATCTCAACCCTCGAGTTTTACATTCCTTCCAGATTCTCCTCCCCATCCCTCTGGCCCAGGCAGGTGTGAGCAAGTGGCTGCATGGTGCTTAGCTGCCAGCCGGGGTTAAACCATGACAAGGGTTAACAAAAAGAAATCCTATGCACATTATAACGAGTGAAGCTAGCAGAATTTTAGAATAAACACGATTTGTGCGCAAGTATTTGACATCTCCATTATCACCCGTACTAATATGTCCATAAAGCTGTTGGCTCAAGAAACCTTGACTGCGTTACAAATCTGAAACTAAACACTGGCACCAGCACTCAGTAAATATGTTGTTCAACTAAAAATAGAAATTGCAATCATCAGCAAAGGGTATCCTTGAGGGAATAAGATTTCCTATAAATATACTAAGATACATGTGGTTTAGTTTAATCTAATGAAGAAAATGTAAGCAAACCGAAGGACAGAGCTTTGAATGGAGGAAGTAGGATGCATAGAAAATTTTCAGGGGAAGCTTCTCTGCTAGTTAAAGTGCTTAATACTATGCCTTGTTTTAAAAAACCAGCACTAACAAAGTTTCTTGTTTGTTGAGCAACTATTACATTAAGAACCTGTAAAATACTATCCCTAAAGTAGTCAATCAATTTTAGGAAGACTTTCAGTAAGAACAGAATTTCTTCTATGCTTATCTTACATTTTCAAATATCACCCTGTGGTTTCAAGTACCTAAATTTCAATTTTGTCTCAGACATACCTGAAAAGGGGCAGATTTTCACAGGGTGATTGCTTAGTATTTTCTGATCGTAGCATTTTCTGAAAACCAGGAACATTTGTAACTGAGGTGAGGCTCCCAAAAATTCATTCAAAATAACTGGTGACATTTTAAAATTTAAGCCATGGAGTTAGAGGCAAGAAAATGTTTTATAAATAATAATTTATTTGCTTGCTATAACCCTATTTATGTTTCCATATTTATCTGTAACCAGAAAGTGATGGCTACAAATTAGTTTGATATTCAGAGAATTTTTGCAAAATTAATACATAAAATAGTATTGGAAGTCTTAAAAATATTGATAAGGATAATAGGATTAATAAAAATACTGCAAATACAGTTTACAGTCACAGATTACAGCAGGACTTCTACAGAAATAATTCCTTTATTATTCCTTTCAGCTCTAGAATTTGGCTGCTATCAACGCTTACTATAATCTTGTTGATTCAAAAACCAGTTCTCACTATTTATTCATAGAGGGTGGGCAGTGTGGAAAGCCTGCAAATAAATGCTGTGTCAAATTATGAGGGAGCAAGAGGAGGACCCAGCTTCACTGAGGAGTTCTCAGCTAAGCCATGCAAGGAAAATACCAGCTGGCTCTGAAGCCCAGCCAGATTTAAGTGGGTTAAATTAGTTCACATATGGCCCCATTAAAGTCAGTTTGTATTTGGAGTCAGTGGGCAGTCTTAGCTAAGGGCACAAAATAACTTTGAAAGAGATAATCTAATTTTTCTTTGGCAAAAGTTATAAAGCTAACTAAACTGTAATTTAAGTAGAGTACAGTTAATCTCCACACACACACACACACACACACACACTAACCATTTTAATAAGCGCAGTTAAAGTAGTGGCATCTTAACATTTAACAAAAACCTGCAGGCGTTTTCTATTGATTTTCTCAAGGGTATATAGCCCAAGTTTATATTGGGCTATATATAGTCCAATATATATGTAGCCAAAATAATCCAATATATATTCAATAATTCTTTGTTCTTCTGAAGGATAAAAAGCAGGAATAGAAGATAAAGGACTTTCATATAGCTAGACAATAATTAAGTTGTTGGTCAGACATACTGACTACACTTGGCCTTTTTCCACTGTAATTCTGGCATTTTCTAGTTAGAGGTCATACTTCTGTTAGTTATTGATCCTCAAATACGTGTGTTGGTTTTGTAAAAATACAAAGAAAGTAGCCATGTTTCTGCCCAAACATTATCCAAAACATTAGCTACTTATAATACTCTGAGGCACACACAAAGCAGTAAAGTACAAGGCCATATTGGGGGTAAAAAAATGAAAATATGTATTTTAAGAAGAGAGTTCATTGAGGAGGGAGGGTGTTTGGTTCGTAACGAGTTACAAGCAGTTCCAAAAAAAATCTGTAGCACCACCTATAATAAGAGTACTCATAAGCATCTCCTGGTGCTCAATATATAGCTGTGTTTGCTGACTGCTTTACAGCTAGGCTCTGTCAGGAAGCAACAACCGTAGGATGCTCCACAAGGGCGGGGGGGGGAGGATGGGTGGGTGGGTGGCTGGCATCTGGGAGTGATGGTGAGGCTGGCAGGGCAGTGACTCACCAACGGGGTGCAGTCCCATGACACCCAAACAAAGAGGAAAGAGGAGAGCTGTGATGGCGACTGGGTCAGGCAGCGGTCCCAGTTGCTGGATATGTCCATGGGGATGTGGGAGGTCTGGTGTGCAGGGAAGTCAGATCGGTGGGTGGGCATCATGTCTGTGACAGCAGCCAAGGTCAGCCACCATCCAGCGATCTCCAGGCAAATCCACAGTGATGAGGAAAGTCCATGGTCGGGGTCCTGGGATGATGGACAAATGGATCAGGAAAGGATTCTTGCAGCATTATTCCAAATAATGGTATGCTGCAGTTTTTTTTGTTATTAGTCAATGTTTCATCTCAAGTATTGGAACAGCACTGTTGCTAGCAACATGGCCAAATGCTATGTTGCTGGTTTTCTCCTTGACTGTTTCCATTTTTTAAATAGCTACAAATTCCATCTGATGCTGAGAACTTTGTCAGTCAGAATGCCAACGTATACTGAAAGATTGTGGTTGAAAAGTTTACAAGCTAGACAGAAAATACCAATATTATTAGATCCATTTTTCAAATGAGGAGCAGCGCTTTGTCGAAGTTATACAAGAAGACCTGAACTCAGTTGCATGATTTCTGTGCAAGACCAGCCTTCTGTCCATCACTTAGCTGACAAGTGGTCCAGGTTCCCTGGGGGTGACTAGCAGATGCATATTCCCATCTGGAAGTGCCCATTACACAGAGCTGGTGACAGTACTGGAGGGTTTCTGTGCTCAGACCAAACTGTGTGAAGCATTTTCACTACTTGGAATGGTATGTGACTGCAATGGTAATGTTTACATTATCAGATCCAGATACATTTCCACGTTCTTTGGGGCAGGTGCACAGCCAGCTATGAGACACGGGCCCATGCTGGCATCCATATCTACTACTAAGCCGTCATTTCTGAGGGAAAGAAAGAGGTACTGAGACTTGACAGAAACCAGAGAGCCACAGCTGCCTCCATGTCTGTTTTATCAGGGGTTCAGGACCCCACAGCATGACCCCAGCAGGTCAGGCTAGACATAGACACAGAGACTTACATGGCTGCTAAAGTCTTATCCTAAACAGAAACGTTTTTTTAATTGAGGCATTTCCTGTCGTCATTTAACCCTCAAGTCCCTTGTTTTTCCCACTACCATTTAGCTCCTTCCTGCTGCACACAGTGATTGCTGGGCCACACAGAGCACCTAGATGTTATTTCCACCCAGATCTTTCCCTCCAGTTTCTGTGAGAAAATGTTAGTGATTTTTTTGAAGTGACCTGATCCTGAGCAATGCAAGAACCATCACTGCGCATCATGCAAGAGGAGCAAACTGTCAAATGGTCACAGCTTTAGCTTGAAACACTGCATTGCTTTATAGTCGCATTTTATTTTAAGCATATACAGTGGACTTTCAACTAAATGCAAATTAACTAACAGATTTGTTTAATAACTGTGTGTAACTAAGCCCTCCAACAGGTAAAAGATTTGCATACTTTTTGTCTTAATATTCTGTGCTAAAATTGAAGATGTGAGAACAGATGCTGACATATTATCCATGATGCAGAATACTTCTGGATCTCATGCTGTGTTTTGTGCATTAGTGCTGCCCTGCAGATGTTAAAAAGCAAGCTAATTTTAGAATGGTTTATCACCTATAAAAACTGTACCAGACTAACCTTACATCTCAAATTAGCCTATGGAGGTTGGTATGTACATGTGCTATAAATTAGACATAACATTTCATAAATTTGTAAGAATTCTGTAAAACTATAACATAAAGTACAAGTAGTATAAGAGATAGTAGTTTATTCAGTGCATACACTTTCTATATTATCGATCACTGTCATAATTTTAAAGCATCTAGAGTTCCCAAATGACTATGGGCTCTGAACAAATATATTGTACGTGACAGTTTAGGCTAATAAAGCTGTAAAGTGCAAACAGAGAAAAGGTAGGAAAAGGTGACAGTAGAAACAGAGATTTGCCAAAGCCATAGATCAGCTTACTAGGGTATTTTCAATATGCTGAAGATTTCTAAGCCCTTTAGGACTCTGCTGGTCAGAATGGAGTAGATAATGAAACAGCCATGAATTTACAGTGTTTCCTTCAGCCTGGACTCGGCTAGCTGCTCCACCATACTCAGGTAAATACATTTTTTGAAGTCAGTGAACTTAAGCTCTTCCTGTCCTGCAAGCAAACAGGTTCTGGACCCCTCCAAGGACAGCTGACCAGTGCTCTGCATAACCTCCTACACCCATGGCACTCTCATGGCATATTTATGTTTTGTGACGTTAAGCAAAAATGCCCTCAGCTTTGTGTTTCACCCCAATGACTGTCAGCTTATGCCCCTCTCAAGTAAAGGATCCACTGCTGCTTCCCCTCACTAAGTGGTGAAAGGGTCAAATGGATAGAATAACTATTTTGTTTTAGTTGAATAAAGTGGAAGGCTATCTACTCTGCAGATGTGCCAGAGCTGGCACCGGTACGGTGTATTTTACAGGACATTAGACCCAAAGAATATCAGGCCCTGAGTGCAGAGTAATCATGGAGTACATCACAAGATGGGACTTCAGAGCCTACATTATTTTTTTTTTCACTTTAGACAAGGTTAAATAGGGTTAATATAAAGGTTAAATAAACCTTTTTAAAAAAATGTACCTTCAGTACCGCAGTAATCAAAGACACTTCTCTTCATAATGAAATAGTTAACTAAAGCTGCAGTAATGTAGGCATTCACAATAGTACTATTTTGCATACTGTGCTTAACTCCTAACTTGCCTTTGCCCCAAAGGCAGTGACATTATCAAGAATTGTGATTCAGTATATCTAGTTTTATGTCTGTATGGTCAACAAGAAAATTGTGGGACTTTACGAAGGAAAATATGGGCCTTTTGCTGAGGGCGGTGCGTGATTTAGGTGGCAACTGACACGGAGAAGCTCAAGAGGTTTGATAACTTCTTTCCCTCAGCCTTCACCAGCAAGGTCTCCCAGGCCCCTGAGCTTAGAGACAGGATTCAAGGAGGAGAGGAGCAGTCAGCTGTGGCTGAAGATGAAGTCAGGGATTACTTCAGAGGACTCATGCTAAACAAGTCCATGCAACATGCAGGGCTGCATCGTTGAGTGCTGACAGAGCTGGCCGATGTCCTTGCAAGGCTGTTTTTTATCATATTTTAAAAGCTATGTAGACCAGGGAAAATCTCTGATAACTGGAGGAAGGCAAATGTTGCATCCATCTATAAAAGTCTGAAAGGATGATCTAGGCAACTATAGGCCAGTCTGGCTCACTTCTGTCCCCAGGGAAAATCATGGAATGAGTCCTCTGGGAACAAACTTGTGGTACATGAACCTGAAGAAGGTGTTGGGAACAGTCAGCATAGATTTGCCATGGGCACCTCATGCCTGACCCACCTGATTGTCTTCTGTGGTGGGTCACCTTCATAAGGTGGCTGGACTTAGGAATAAGTGAAGAGCACAGGATGACACTCATCTTGGCTTTAGGAAGGTTTTGATGCTGTCTCTCATAATCTTCTTGTATCCACTAGGATGCTATGATCCAGTGAACAACCAGATGAGTAAAGAACTGGTTGGATGATGGGGTCAGAGGGCAGTTCTACTTCAAGGCCGATAACAGTAAAGATCTATGCTGTGACCTGTCCGGTTTAACATCTTGATTAGTGGCCTGGAGGAGGTAATGCAGTGCACTCTCAGATAGCTGACAGATGCCAAAGTCCAGGAACCAGCAGATAAGCTGGAAGACAGGGCTTCCATCCAGAGGGACCTAGGCAGGCTGGGAAAAAAAGTGGACCGACAGGAATTTCATTAAATTCAGCAAGAACAAATGCAAAATCCTGCCTCTGGGAAGGAAGAACCTCCAGCAGTGAGTGATACAGGCTGGGGACCAATGGCCTGGGGAGCAGCAGCTGTGGGAAGAAGTCCTTGGGGGACAGAAAGATGAATGTGAGCCAGCAGTGCACCCTGGCAGCAAAGACAGTCAGCAGCATCCAGGGCAACGTTAATGGGAGCCCAGTAGGTCAAGGGGAGTGACTGTCCCCTGCTTCACTTAGCGCTTGTTAGACCACATCTAAATGACAGGATGTCGGACGGAGGAGGGGGAATTAGAGACAGCCGGTATGGCTTCACAAAGGGCAAATCACACCTGACTAATCTGGTGGTCTTCTATGATGGAGTGACTCTGTACTGGTGGATAAGGGAAGAGCAAATGATGTCATCTACCTGGACTTCTGTAATGCCTTTGATAGAGTCCCATACAACATCCTTGTCACTAAGTTGGAGAGTTATGGGTTTGATGGATGGACTATTTGATGGATAAGGAATTGGATGGATGGCCACATTCAAAGAGCTGCAGTCAATGTCTTAATGGCCAAGAGGGATCAGTAACAAGCAGTGTCCCTCAGGGGTCTGTATCAGTACAGACTGATACAGATCCCTGAGGGACGTGATTTAATAAAGATACTGTTCAGTATCTGTAGAGGAATGAAGCTGGGTTAATTAACATTGATAATATACAACTGTGGGCTGGCTTCAGGGGTGGTGGGTTGGCTGATGTAGATAAGGTGCAGGTGTGGCTGGTTCTGTTAAGTGGTTAAATAGCTCTAAGGGGAGCAGGTAAAGATAAGAGATGTGGAACAAGCAAAGGGAGGAGAGAGAGAGAGAGAGAGAGAGAGAGAGAGAGAGAGAGAGAGAGAGAGAGAGAGAGAGTGAGAGTGAGAGTGTGTGTCCTAGATTAGGAGAGATGAGGTGAAGGCAGCAGAGGTGAGAAGCAAAGGGACCGGCCTGAAGAGTATGAAAAACCACCACAAACAGTAGATGGACCTTTGAGACCTTGTGGGGGATTGGTGGCTGTGCCAGGGCAAGGCATGCTAACTACTTATTGAAGTTAACTTGGTATGTGATGGTAAAAGACCTTGTTGCAGCGGGCTAGTTTTGAGTGCTGTGACAAGTATCCTTGTTAGTGACATAGACAGGGGGATTGAGCGCACTCTCAGTGAGACAACAGGTGACACCAAGCTGAGTGTTGCAGTTAATATGCTACAGGGAAGGGATGCCATCCAGAGGGACCTTGGCAGGCTTGGGAAGTGGGCCTTGTTGAACTTTAAGAGGTTCATATTGGCCAAGTGCAAGGTCCTGCACCTGGGCTGGGGCAACCCCCAGTATCAATACCAACTGGGGGATGAAGGGATCGAGAACAGCCCTGGAGAGAAGGGCTTGGGGATATTGGGAGGTGAAAAATTGGACATGAGGCATCAATATGTGCTTGCAGCCCAGAAAGCCAACTGTATCAAAAGAGGCCGCATCAAAAGAAGCATGGCCAGCAGGTTGGGAGAGATGATTCTCCCTCTACTCTGCCATCATGAGACCCCACCTGGAGTACTGCTTCAGTCTCAGTGTCCCTGGTACAAGACAGACATGGACCCATTAGAGCGCGTCCAGAGGAGGGCCAAAAACATGATCAGAGGGGTGGAACACCTCTCCTGTGAAGGAAGGCTGAGAGAGTTGGGGTTATTTTCTCTCCAAGTTGGGGAGAAGGCTCTGGGGAGACATTGTTGCCACCTTTCAATACTTCAATGGGGTCTACGGGAAGGATGGAGAGAGACATTTTAGCAAGGCCTGTAGTGACAGGGCAAGAGGCAATGATTTACACTAAAAGAGAGTAGTTTTACATTGGACATAAGGAAGAATTTTTTTTACAAGGAGGGTTGTAAGGCTTTGGAACAGGTTGCCCAGAGAAGCTGTGGATGTCCCTTCATTGGAAGTGTTCAGGGTCAGTTTGGATGGGGCTTTGAGCAACCCAATCTAATGAAAGCTGTCCCTGCCAATGGCAGAGGGGTTGGGCCAGATGATTAAAGGTCCCTTCCAACGCAAACCTTTCTATGATTCTAGGAATATTGCATCCAGTTTTGGACTCTGCAGTACAGGAAACTGAGGTACGTTCAGTGGAGGGCCATGAGTGGTCAGGGCTGAAGCACTTGGCCTGTGAGAAGATGCTGAGGACCAGAACTTGTTCAGCTTGGAGAAGCGATGGCTTCAGGGACACCTAACAGCAGCCCCCAGTGCCTGTGAGGAAGTGAGAAAGGAGATGGGGCCTTGTTCTTCACAGCAGTGCATGGTGGGATGAGAAGAGACAACATGCACAAACTGAAACAGACTGGGTACAGGAAAGATTTATTTTTTTTCCCCACATAAGGACAGTCAGGCAGGGAAGCAGGCTGCCCAGGGAGGTTATACCATCTCTGGCCTTGGTGGTGGCCAAGACTTGACTGGACACAACACTGAGCAACCTGGCCTAACCTCAGCGAGCAGGAGGTTGGGCTGGAGACTTACTGAGGTCCCTTCCAGCCTTAATTATCCTGTGCTTTTATGATCTGTGTGTCTTTCAGCCACCTTAGGCTCCCTTTATGATTAACAATGTCTCTTTGAAGTGATTAATTTGTTTTATTTATTATGAATATTTATTTTAACTGAGAGGAATGTTGCCATACAACTGACTGTTTCTTCACTATGAAGGTAGTCCAGACAGCTAACTCGGATCTAATTATCAACATGTTAAGTGTCCAAAATCAGGTCAGGTGGATCCCATCCTGGGTCTGTGTGATCCCTGAAGGGCCCAGTTGGATACCGGGGATGGAAGAAAGAAGTTATCTCTGTACAGCATCATAGCAGTTATAGCACTTGCCCAAAAAGATGTGTGAAATCTGAAATGTACTCCCCAAATTCTTATTTTTTTTAAATCCAAATCCTCATTGATACCAAACTAATAAATGTGTAGGGTAAGGATTTTTTCCATCTCTCTGCTCATTCTGGCTGTTTTCTTGCCCAATTCTCTCTCTGGCCCCTTATGTTTTGCCTGGGGCTGTGCCCTCTGCCCTGTGCTTCTGCTTCCATGGAGCCATCGCTTCTTCCTGGACAAACCACAGGGCCAGTTCTCCCTGTTCCTCAGCAAACGGTCCAGCTGCTATTAAGCCTATTACTAGCTTGTCTCAACACTGGCAAAATTATAACTAGCTCATTTAGGTGCTTCTGCTGGGACTTTGGTTTGTGGCAAAGGGACACACCCTGATTTTTAAACTGAATTGTTTAAGAACACCTTTCTTTATGCAATTTTTAAATAGGCTACAGAAATAACATTCATGCTACCACAGCATCTTGCCCCTTTTACCATTGTAACAATAACTCTGATATAATCTGTTTATACCTACATTTTGTAGCTTTATAGAGACAAAAAATATTGCCATATTTACGTTACCAATACCATGTTGGCAAGAAACAATGCACTTAAGTACATGGAGAATTGCTTATAGGGATAATACTGTTGATTTTTCCCTTGAATATCCTATTCAGGTTATAAATCAGAAAAAGTTCAGTATTTTTCAATCAATTTCAATGTGTGGATCACCTATACAGGAGAAAAATATCCCAAAGTTAAACTGGCTAGAAGCACCCTTTCTATTCTTGGCTATTTTTATTACAAATAGTCCACAAATCTGATGGTGTGTCAATGCCATTCTGATTTCTGGACTTTTCAAAACTATCTCTGTGTGTTATGACCTGTAGCTTGCTTTTCACGTATATTAATTATACCAAGACACTTTATGATGCTTTTCTTCTATCACTTTGCATGTTAGTTCTCTTTTTCTTTGTCATTCAACAAAATCTTTGCTCATACTAATTCAAAGCAAGAATGTGATACTGCATTTGAAACTGTTGGTGTTCCTGACATCTCTTGCTTCTACATGGTGTATTTTGTCTTCAAACATTAGTGCCCCAAGGCACATATGTGATTGAGGAATGTGTATTCCCTCTTGAAGTTTGTTTACATTGCTAATTCACAACAGGGTGTGAAGTTAAGATTTCTGAACACAGAAATAAGGACTGATTACCATTCTTTTATTTTTGGCATCTTATTCATAGGCATTTATATTTTGTTTCCATAATTATTGCAAACTGTGCACTTCATATGTATTGACATTAATTTTGTACCGAACTATTACAGAAAAATCTAATTTAGAGACTGATTTGCGTCTATTTTGCTAACCTATTATAAGGAAAATACCTCCTAAATAAGAAATTTTATTTATAACAATGTAACAAATTACAAAATTTCTGCTGCCTGGCGGAAAGTGGCCTGGGGGTGTTGGCTGACAGCCAGCTGAACATGAGCCAGCAGTGTGCCCAGGGGGCCAAGAAGGCCAGCAGCATCCTGGCTTGTATCAGTGTGGCCAGCAGGGCTGGGGAAGTGATTGTCCCCCTGCACTCAGCACTGGTGAGGCCGCACCTCAAACACTGTGTTCAGTTTTGGGCCCCTCACTACAAGAAAGACACTGAGGTGCTGGAGTGTGTCCAGCGAAGGGCAACGAAGCTGGTGAAGGGTCTGGAGCACAAGTCTTATGAGGAGCAGCTGAGGGAACTGGGGTTGTTTAGTCTGGAGAGGAGGAGGCTCAGTGGGACCTTATTGCTGTCTGTAAGTACCTGAAAGGAAGCTGCAGGCAGGTGGGGTCAGTCTCTTCTCCCAGATAACAAGTGACAGGATGAGAAGGAATGGCGTCAAGTTACACCAGGGCAGGTTTAGATTGTATATTAGGGAAGATTTCTTCACTGACAGGGTTGTCAAGCATTGGAACAGGCTGCTCAGGGAGGTGGTGGAATCGCCATCCATGTAAGTAAGAAACACATAGATGCGGTGCTTAGGGACATGGTTTAGTGGTGGACTTTGCAATCCTGGGTTAATGGTTGGACTTGTCACTCTTAAAGGTCTTTTACAACCTAAATGATTCTGATTCTAAAATTAGGAAAAAAAACCATATCCACGGAAATAACATTTGTTGGTATAAACAATATAGATTAAACCAAAATACTGGATGAAAAGATCTGATGCCTGTTATTTCATACAAATTAAGTGGGTGCTTAATTTGAAGAATACAATTAGTCCAACATGTCTATGATTTAGCTAGTTTGAGTACTTGTGTTGCTTTAAACACTAGTTACATACACAACCCTACTGCCTGGGAGTATTGAGAAAGCGAGAATCCTCGGCACCTTTCAAATATGTTCAGCTTTCCTTAGGGTTAGGATGGTACTTGGACCTATATGTCTGTGCCTCTAAAATGAGAGTGCATTTTATGCTGGATCAAGTTGCAAGGAGATAGGAGGCATTTGCATGGACACATTCTTTTCATGATTAAGAAAAGGAACAGAGAGATAAAGCTAGGAAATACTGTTTTAAAACACAAGTGTAAACATAAACCTCCTCCTAAATCTTTAACAACTAAGTAGATAAAATTATATCTCAGATACGCGTCCAAATAATGTTGCTTTCATTTTTCACCTTGTGAAAATACTGTCCTTCAGAAGTCAAATCATCCTATTTTTTCGTCTTCAGTCTTGAAAACTTATACATGTTATTACGTTTCGGACATCTCAATAGGAATGGTTTAAAAAGTACTGTTCCCATGTAAATTTTACACTTGGGAAAACATGCTGGATAAGCCTTGAAGGATCACCTGAAAGAATATTTGACCTGTATTTTAAAAATGTCCCTCCTACCTGCTTCACTCAATACCTACACTTAATATGTCTGAAGATCTTCTTCTATATTATGTCACAGATCCGTTGTAGAAAGCAAATACTGTGCAAAATTGTCTTTTTATTGTTACATGACAGCATTGATGCTATCACTGTTGCAAGGTCTTCTTTGGAACATCTGCCATACACAAGTCTTTCTGTACTAACATGCTTTAGTTACTGTCCTGAAGACCGCCAAAGCGAGGAGTCACATTTTCTGTATAGGAACCGAATGTAACACTCAGCAAAATTAATTACTTTTATGCCTCCAGAATTTTTCTTTCAGATCTTGAGTCTTGACCATGAGTGGACTAAGACAGGTCTTGCTAGGCTAGGTTTACTTTTTTTCATGCTGGTATTGTTATAATTACCCATTCAGGATTGAAAGACTTCTCTTCCTCCTTTACATTTTTCTTACAACTGTAGCAGGTTAAATAACTGATTGTATTTCTGGTAGACATTCATAGAAAAGACTGTCAGGATTCACAGCTCAGTCTTTTGTTATCTTTTTTCATGATCTTTGCTGAACTCAGTTCAATGATTAATTTGAGTTATCTCTAGATACCGAACTCTGCAGCTTTTCTTGCCAGTAAGTTGAACCAGTCAGTACTTTTGAGGGTATATTATGAACAATCACCTACCTGAATGACAAAAATTAAAATAAATAGTATTAAAATGTGCTCTCTTCAAGCCTTCTATTTTTTCATTAAACGTCTGATTGGTAAAACTGATATTAATGTCCTTAGTTATTAAAGCAGTTATTAAAGCTCAAATATGCAAACAATTACTCCCATTCCGTTGTTTATCCCTCCCCTGCAAAATATACTATAATAAAACAGAAAGTGACTGTTGATCAGGACACTACCACTTCAAGTCCTGTGACTATTTGAGAGATGAGGGAAGTTTAGAAACATAGATTTCACTCCTGATTTATTTGAAAAGCTCACTAAGCAGTAAGCTGGAGTGCCTAGCCAGATTTTTTTGTATGGCTATGAATAATAATAAAATCATACTTGATTCTTGCTTGTTTCATTTTTTAGAAAAAACAGTATTTTGATAATGACTGTGATTGTTACTTATAATTTCCATTAAAATGTCCTAATAACATATTCAATTTTGGTTTTGCTGTTGCACCCCTACCCCCCCCCCCCCCCCAAAAAAAAATGAAGAAAATTAATATTGTGGGTATATGAGAAGGTACAACTGTTTTATGCGCCTGTTTGTAATGCTGCTGTACTTTGCCAGGTTTTACTCCTGTAATTGTGTTACTGATGTCACACACACATTTTGAATAATATAGAGTTTCAAATGGAGTTTGAAGCCTCAAAATCAATGTGCAGCTCTTTGCACAGCCTGAACATGAAGACTTCTAGACGAAAAAATTGGAATTGAGATTTCAATAGATCTTATATATGTGAAATATCCACATTAGTCTGACCGATGATGATACAGTCTGTAAGGAAGTTTTCAGTATAAACATTAAACATTTATATGCTTTGGGGAAAAAATCTCCAGTTCAGTTCTGCTTATTTTACTGGCATAGTAAAAGGATGAATTTTACCCTGCATGTCATCTTAGGAGGGGGAAAAAAAAAAAAAGAAAGAAAGAAAGAAAAAAAAAAGACCAAAAGCCTCTCTGAAGAGCAGAGAAAAATATACTAAATATTTTCCATCTTCTTTATCTATCTGTGTTTGCACAGTTGATGTATTGAGACAACTCAACTGGAACTTAAAACATATGATTATACTCTGACCCAACTCTTTAATGACAATTAAATCAAAGAATTTTCCTGTCCCTAAGTTTCCTTTCATATAATCCTGATGGCGGTTCTCTTTTGACTAGTCCTTCTGTCCTCACATGACACAGTCACCATCAGTATATCTCATGCCACCTACTTGTGCTGGTGATAATCAGCCTGAAGATAGTCAAGGAACTATGGATACATTTCTGCTTACCAGTGAAACCAAGCAATTCACAAAGGTTGTCTTTGAAAAGTTCATGATGTTTTGTCTTTCAAGCCAAATAACTATATGTTTATCTTTGCTAGAAAGCTTAAACGGGCATGAAGGGATGCAAATACTTGGCTGACTGATCTTTCTTCCTTTTTTATAGAGCTTCAGTCTTACCATGGACATCTTTAATTTTTAACTTTTAAACCGGCATTGTGATCTATGTTTCCATTCCTATTGATTTATTATGTTGTGAAAGGCTCCAAGTTTCAGCTGCTATGTGACAGTGACCAGAAAAAATCATAAACCCATGGAAAATAAGGTGGGGAATGACTCCTGGAAACTACATATACCAGTGGTTTTCATCATTGTTATTTATTTCCACCAGAAGCAATCACACTGACGCCAGCATAATAGTCAGGGTAAGATATGGTTTAATACAAGCAAGAGCATCACAGTCTGGCTGCCTAAAAAGTAAAGTACAAGGAATGAGACAGTCTCCAAAATACTGCACCAGTCCATGTCTAACTTTCACAGGTTAATGTGTAACCCCGTATTTAAGAAAGGGAGGTGTTGAAAAGCTGGGAAAAACATTGTAGCCTAGTGGGAAAGATAAAATGGAAGGTCTTTTCTCACTGATACTAGTAAAGAAACAAAGTGGCTTAGGCTAATCTCTTCCAAACTGGAACAGTAAAAGAAAAAAAAACAACAACCAAGAGGCCTTGTTTTTAGAAATCCTGAGCACTTGGGAGTGCTTACTAGCCATGCCTGTGCTAGCAATTTACAAAGACTGGGGAGAATCCTCAGGCACCGTAACTTAACACTTTATATCAGTACACTGCGAGTACAATCCCTCAGAGAGGCCTGGGCTTGGCCCAGCTTTCTAACAGTTCCCAGGCATGGTTTGGGTAATGGCTTGGGTAAGAGACCATTCCCAACTGGCAAGTCAGGCCAGGCCACCCTGTTCTGGAAAGCCTAGCTGCATAGGTACTGGGGTGGGGGCTGCTCCATGCCAGTTGCACTTAGCGTCAGAGAACAGTCATTGGTACATCTGATTTCTTAATATAATCCAGCCAGCTGATGTGGAAACTTCCAGATGCCTGACAATTCAGAAAGTCCGATTGCTTAAGTTGATTGTATGGATTTAGGAGCTAATTATAGACCTAATTTTAAACAGATGTTGGCCTGAATAACTGAACAAGTACAAGGCAAAGAGTTCTTCCTTAATGCAGGAGGAAACTTGATGTCTAGGAGACATGCCAGCTGCCAGCTGGATCACTCCCTCCGAGTGCTGTATTGGCTTTCCCCTCCTCTGTCAGCTCAGTAAATGCCCAAAATGCTCCTTCCATTGCCTATTTGTACATAATTTATGCACACAGAAAGACTTAGTTTATCACCAGCAAACATCTGTGACAAAAACAGCAACACAAATGACTTGACTTGGTTTGCTTATACTTTTTTGCCCTCTTTGTTACAGCACTGCATTTTCAAGCAGGTTATGTCTAAAAACTAGTTAATGAACCTTTTAGGCTGCAAATATGTGAAATAAAGCCTCATATTAGATGCTTAAAGAGGGGGAAATAACCCCACTGCTCAGATTTTACTCCTTGAAGTGCACACCTTCTTTTGGCCTTAGTGAACTGTGAAAATATCAAGAGGCACCTATCTTTCACTCAAGTACTTTGATGTTCATCAATCTTCAAATTGTAGTAGTATGGAACAGTTGTATTTTACAGCATTGCATCACACACTTCCACTTTAGTTTTTTGGTTGGAACAACTGTCTCAAATTTTTCCTTTTGTTAAAGAACACAGATTCTTCAGCATTCATTGTGAGGCGATGGTCCTTTAAAAACCCACAGTGGAAAAACATTCAGGGAAAGTGAAAGAATCAGCCTGTTTCCCACAAAAATGACACTTGAGCATGTTCCTCCTTTTGAACCTATTTACTATTTCAAGCTATTCTGGAAGAAGGGATAAAAAATTCAAACAAAAATTACATTTCTATAAATGTAATGAAAAAAAAATCACTAACCCAAACATAAATTGGTACATTATTCTGTAATGTATTGAATTGCTTTTCTTACTCAAATAAAAACAAAACTTTTAAGAATCTTTTATATGAAAGAGTCTTTAGCAATTAATTTTGGGAGCTAAAAATATCTGAAGAATAATTACAGGTATTCTGCCTGTCATCCAAGCCTTAATTTATTCTGTTTCCAAATAATTCTCAATTAATGCTTGTAGGCATTTAAATTGCTTTAACTTACTGATATTCATGTTTACAGGCTGGTGGTGAATACAATTTGCCGGCTTATAACAATAAGTCTCATTTTCTTCCTGTTGATCTTAAATTTCATTTTCCTATAATCCCATAATTCTTTTTGCTACATCTTATGTATCTCCTATCATAAGTAAATAATTAGCGTATCTAAAAAGATGGTAGAACTCTTCTGCAGTTGTGATATTCTGAAAATTTTAATTTCTATTAAACTATTATTTCAGTAGTCTCTTTAAAGTTGATAGAGTATATCCCAGAGTACTTATAAACAAATACAACACTGAAGAGAGACTTCCCTCTCTACCTACATACTATGTTTTTCAGCTCCAAGAACTTAATTTTATCATTCAAATGTTTTGAGATTCCAGATTTTTCATCAAAACTCAAGGCTATTTTACAGAATGTTATGATGTGCTTTTTTTCAGATTTGATAAAATCAGTATATTTAATAGTATTTTCCATGTTTTCCTTGAGTAGCTGACAAATGTAAAATATTTGATCCCCCAGGGGTACCTTCATTCCAAATCCCATATTGATATTTCTTTCTCATTTCTTTTGATTTTGGGATAATGTAATGAAGATGGCATTAATGGTACAGATGCCATGATAACCTTTTGATTTAATCTCATCATGCTTTCTCATAAATTGGTATGTGTTAGTATTTATCTGTTCCACTGAGATGTCTTCAGACTACTAAACCTAGCTTGTTAAGTCTTTTTGTTATCTTATGTATTTAATAATCAATAAGAGATTTACCAGTATCCGTTATCTTGCTGTTCCCAACCACTCTACTTTCCTCTTCAGTTTATCTTAAAAAATATTTCTACCATATTTGCTTCAAGAAGTTGTTTGCTATTAAGATAATTAAGAAGCTCACTCAAATCTTCTCTCCATTGTTCTAGAGCTATTCTTTGAACAAAAATATGCCCATTTTCATTCTCCATCATATCTTCTCCAGGTCAGTGATAATATCTTCCATAATCCTTTTGCCCTACTCCATCTCCTTCACAGAGCTACATATGCAGTGCTTTTACCACCAGCTCTTCACTGGCTTTTTCAAGTACTAGACCTAGGAGGTCTGAAAAAGAGGAGGCTCAATAGAAGAATGACAGCAGTCTACATCAGTAGGGTGGAGAGTGTGAATAGGGATCAACTGCTCATTGTCCCTTCAAGAAAAAGAAACAAGGGGTATCAAATAAAGGTGATGGGTGACATTAAAAAAAAAAAAGCCAACAAAATCCCAGAAAAGGAAATACTTCTACACACAACATAGAAGTCTGGGCCATGTGCCACTGGAATATTAAAATATCACAAGTGTTCAAAAAGCAATGAACAAATTTATTTAAGAAAATCTGACCAGGGACTGATAGATATAAAGATGGTGCATATGGTTTGTAAGCAACAGGTTGCTGGGACCTAGGCAAATACTTTGGGGATGCGTCACTATATGTGTGTCTTGTTCTTACCCTCTCATCTGCAGCTTTTGGAAGCAAGATCCTGAGGGATCATTTTGTATGACCTAGAGGCAAAGGCCGTCCTTGGCCTCTCTCCTGCCTTACCACATTTTTCAGAGATTGTTTCCAAAGACATAGGATTTCTGAAGCACACCAGTTCACAGTTGTTCTTTTCTAGCCTTTATCAAAATCCTGTTCATATCATTACTGTTGCCGTATTACCTGACGGCCTTCTTTGCATCAAGATCAGCCATAACATTCACATGGTTTTAAAATCCACAGGCCTGTTTTACTAATATTATCTTATATCTCTATCTTTATTTGAAATCCTCCAAAACACTGTATTTTATGAGCAAATCAGCTATTTTTTCTATTCTTTATTGTGCCAAGGTGGTTTTTTTTCACTGCCTTTCAGTGCTTCACAGTCAACTTCCCTTATTAGTATTCTGACAGAGAAAAGTTGAAGTGGCCGCCAGCTGGCATCATAATTTTTCAAAGAATCTTCTGAACTTATCATTTTGCATATGTAAAGCATATCTATAAATTCTACATATCTAATATAGAACAGAAGTCAATACGAGTAATGCAAGCTAAAGATACTCCTTAAATATTAAATGGTTGAGAGGAAGAGGCTATTAGACTATTGTAATTACTGTTCACAGATTTTGCATTTCATTAATGGTTGACTGGAGCCCAGTCAGATTCCAGGAAGAAATATTATAGGAGCAAACTTTATTATGCAACAAATCCCAGAAAAAAGGTATTTTCCAACAGAGCCAGATAATGGTTAGGAAAGAGAATATGACAGCTCAAGTCCTGGCTGTTCTCAGTATTCTTGATTCCTTGTGCTGTCTCCTCTAAAATTTACCATTTATTCAATTTATAAAATATGTGTGGAAGTAGTGTTATGATTTTCATAATAGTCCAAGAATAGAAATGAGGTAAGACCTGTGGGAGAAAGATTTTAATTTATTAGATAACCACTAGAACTGAGGAAAAAGGCAAGCATAGAAGTCTTTTTTCAGGATATGATGTCTCCCTACACACCTTTTCTCCTTTATGTAAGAGATACATAATTTAAAATCACCCATTATTTGCCTTGGCATTTTTTTTTGTAATAGCAGATTGTTAATCAAAATAGTTACGTATCTATACAGAATTTTACTCATCGGCTGGGCCTTTGTTGTCAGCTTGTTGCTGTTTCATTCACTAATGATTTGTTTCTGTGACAATTTAAGCCACTCTGCCTGATAATTTTATCATTTAAAAACAAATTGCTACTGTGAGCTCCATCTTCATTTCTTAAGAGGCTGCTGTGTGGGCTTTCTGAGCTGGGTGGAGAGAAGAAAGAGAATTAGAAAAGATACAAAATATTGATTCAGTTGCCTCAACTTTCAGTCACCATTTCAAAGGCCCTCAGGTTTCTCGGATAGATGCCATCTGACACCTCAAAAAGCTGAGGTATCCCCTAAGTTCAGCCAGCCCTATGAAGATGTCTTGAGTAACCCAGGCATTTCAGATGATCCTCACCTAGAGTCTCAAATGATGGAAAAAGCATGGGGTTTTCTGTTTGTTTGTTGGTTTGTTTGTTTGTTTCTAATCTAGCATTTCCAGTTGATTTGGAAAGTTATGTAGTACAACTATGATGTGAAGAAAGACAATCAAAGGAAATAATTGCAGTAATTGAGCCTCACTTTTCCATGAACTGGGACAAGTCTAATAACTGCCATAAGTTAATACTGTCTTACAGCTATGTTTTGTTTTAAATTCCAGTGGTCTGTGTTCTGATGCATGGGATATCTAGCATATTCGAAAAAATAATTATAAACAACAACAACAAAAAAAAAAGTAAAAAAAGAAGTTTTGGAGCAATATAACAGCTTGGTGACACCTGAGAATTTATTTCAGAGACATTTATAAATACTGTTTTAATAGCTGCTTCATGCCTTTGTGCTTATCAAAACAGTTAGGGACATGCAAAGTACCTGGCCCTTACAGTTCAAAGATCTTTATTTTAGCCTTGCTTGTTTTAACCTTAAGAAGTTCTACTATTGTGGTACAAACTGTTGTTGCAAAAGGCACTATTATATTATTCTAGACTAATTTAAAAAGAATTATAGTGATTCACTGAATGAATTATTCATACGTGGCTGAAGTGGCAACATGTTATTGTACAAAGAGACAGGAAAATATAAAATTGTATTTGTTCTTCACCATTTGGACACAATGGTATTTTTAAAAAATCAAATACTAATGTGTACTTTGGCACAACTTCTTTAGCAATTGTGCCTCCCTCTGATAAAAGGTGATGCAAGAGCTTTCGTCCAACCTCTGTGCAGACAAGGACACTGCTTCAGGGGAATGCCAGACAATGTAGTAGCTTTTCTGTGTAGTAGCCAGGGAAAACATAGTTCCTCCTACAGTTAGCTGCTAAGTAACCTTGTTTCTATCCTCTTTCCTTTTTATGTACCCAATCCTGCTCTCATTGAGGTAAATGAGATCTTTTTCAGGAAATTTGCTTTTGTTCCATACAAATTTACAGGAAGGAAATGGTGTCCTTCAGGAAGAGTTCATTCCTGTGCCTTTATGAATTTTCTGTAGCAATGTTCACAGCAATAGCAATTCCACTTCATTTACCTGCAATTCATAAATAACCTTAAACTCTCATTGCTGTCAAATATGTGTGTGTTCAGCTGTCTTAAAATCAAGACAGACATTTAAGATCTTCCTATGGCCTTAGAAAACTAACTTTATGTGCTTTCATAAAACACCAAAAACCTTCTATTTATGTCTTTTTGCATCTGTGGTCTCCTTCTTGTTGAGATACCTCGTGCTGAGGTGCTGCACATCAGATGCCTATTCTGTTTTGCTCTCATAAAGGGAAACTGGACAATTTGTATAATTGTCTCTGTGTTACTATGAGATAAAATTAGATTACACCTTGCACTTTGAAGAAAAAAAAGATAAAGTCATGGCATATTTTACAGTCTACAAGAGATACTGAGTCACAGAGCGAATATTCAGAACTCACAAGCAATTGTTACACTCACTTTTGCTTGCTTTGTTTTCTGAAAACAGCAGAGAGAAGTTGTGGTTCTCCATCTTTTCTTGGTTATTGTGGGCATAAGTCAATCACAGATTTGGAGTCAGGGATTCCAAATCTTGAACTCTGCATGATGTTCAATACAAAGTCAACTATAGTGGTTTATTTTTCTGAAGAACCAAGTTTGAACACTTGACTATGAATATTCCAGCTGTGGTGTACATAGTGCACATATTTAAGGCATATTCTAGTTAGCAATATGCATTGGGATTGTACTTGTGTGTTGAATGCTGCCAGACTTCTGTACTGAAGTCACAAAGAATGAAAGAAGCCTAGACACCACTTAGTGGGTTTATTTCCTATTCACACTGTTGGGAAGTAACCCAGTCACTTAGTATTGGGGCCATCGAGAGACTGACTCATCAACGTTTTTGCCCTAGTAATTTTTTTTTGCATAGACAGTTTGTTTGTTTGGGATTTTATTTGGTTTTTTCTGGTATAGGTATTTAATCTAAGTTTTTCAGATTTAAGAGATCTTGTAGCATGACTGTGAGATGATGATCACATAAACCAATTCTAATGGGGTTTACAAACACAGGCACTAAATACTATTACTTGCTGTTAGTGGCAACGGTACTAATGGTGAAATGAATTAGCAACTTGATATATTGGGTATATTAATTTGCCAGCTAGATTTGGACAAAAGTAGTATAAAAGAGTGTGGTATCAGCCTCTCTGTCCTAAAAGATACAGGATACCAGTGCTGATTTCCTGAATACTGACTGATTCACTGTTATTCTCTCCAACATAGGAATCACTACATTTTTCAGTAATAAATGCTAGCTATAATGTTTAGAAACAGCAGAGCAACAAGTTACAGCAAAGATCTATACTGCTTTTTCCTTTGTTAAATCTGAACTTTCTACATTATCTCTGCTCTGGTGATAAGTAGCCTTTTCGGAATTAGTGGAGGCTAATTCTGTGACATATCCCTAGGCTCCCATTACAAAAATATCTCTCTCCTATTTAACTGGTATCTTCATTTCTATGATTCAGAAAATAGCCTGAAAAGCTGTCTTTCTTAGCTCTTTGTTCTTATGGGCATCTGGTTCAGATGGTCTTCTAGTTCATTGAAATATCTGGTGCTATAAAAATTCATGCCTTGGTAGGATTCCAAATTTCTTGTGTCCATTGGCTTATTTTTCTAAAAAATATATGAGGAGTTTATGTGAGGGCAGCTTTCCTCTAAGTGCTTGCTCAGAGTTATGACTGCATCTCGAAAACTGCTGAAGGAGGAAGAAAACTGGGGTTTATAAAAGCAGTATAGCTATACTGAGTCAGACAATAAAAATCATGGACATTTAGAGCAGCATCCTCTCTCTGACACAGATCACCAACACATGACACATTCAACTGTGCTAGCATGATTATACATCAAGTACTTCAACACTTCGTTAAGCCTTGTCTAATGCTAGCAAAGAAACCCTTTTTACAGCCAACAGAGAGAATGCAGGAAATGTGTACTCCAGCTGAAACAGATTCTCCATCCTTGGAGATACCCAAAATTTGACTGGGCAAGGCCTGAGTTACCTGATCTAACCAGGCCTGCTCTGAGCAGAGTTGGATGAGCTGACCTCCGCATCTCCCTTCCAACATAAATGATTCTGTGACCCTGACTTTTGTATTTAGCATCCAGGAATCCACTGCTAATCCCATGGTAGGAGAAAAACAAATCCTTCTCATGCTTATCTGGGATCTTTTCAGTTATGCGATAAGAATGTCAAAACACACATTCCTTAGTTTTTTGAAGGCACACAGGGTATAGCTAGATGCCTATATGTGAGCTAGATGCCCAAGCTCCCATTACAGCCATTGGAAATCAAATCAATAGGGTTGATAGTTGCACTGAATTTTAGGAGTCTAGGTTGCCCACATTCTCCTCAAACTTCTTATTATTTTGTTGCATTTGAATTACAGCTTCGGTCACCCCTACCAATTTGGTGTGCTACAACTTGTGCAGTTTATGTGGGTCACACATATTTTATGCAGAACTGGGAATTTATTGCTAGTCTAATTAAAGTCTTGACAGTCTAATCAAAGAATTATTATTAGTCTGTGCACAATGATACTAACAATTATAATTCAAATTTTCCAAACAATGGGGCTCATTCCAATAATGATACAGCAAACACCAAAATACCCAGACTTTATAGCAAATGTCCCTTTCTCTGCTATTACACTCACCCTTCCACTGTCACTCTGGTCACACAGAGATCACATCCTAGGGTTGATGGCTTCTATTTAGAGGGGAGGGTGTCATGGCAAATCATCCATGGAAGAGGTATGATGTTGGCAGTGTTCTTCCTCTTTTCTGAAATTACAATGTTGGTATTCATAATTTCTTTTTCCTCACTCTCGAGTCTGCTTAGTGTCATTATTATGTACTTGCTAACGCAGTGCACTTGCTCCTTATTCACTGGTTCACAATCCCATATTACATCCAAATCTACTATGTACGCTATGTTTTACACATATCAGATACCTGCTCTTTGCTCCTGTACCTCTAAGTTGTTTTACCCAGTGCCCAAGGTTACATTCCTTTGGAGGCCAGTAACTGACTACTGTTGAGTTGTTTATGACCCAGGTGCCCCTGTTATCATCCTGTGTCTGCACTTTCAAGGCTCCAGTTATCATCCTATGCCTGTACTTCTGTACATTGTTTTTTATTCCAGCATCAGAGATAGACCACTAGAGAAAGAAGAACTACATGTATCTACTTATTACGAAGTATATTACAGTAAGCCTTACACCAACTCTACAAAGCTAAGCAAAGGCTGAAACAAATCAGGTAACAGTCACCTGTCTATCAGACAACTGCTCTTACAGCTAAACAAACGAAACCCAACCTCTAGGCAGGTCGAGACAAGGCCAAATGAATCCTGACATGTCCTAATACCTTTGTTGCTACCTTAACACAGAACCTGCAGCCTGCTGCTTGTAGTGGTAGCTCTGTATACATTGGGCTTTAAGGCTGAAGAGCCTGGAGAGCTACTCAGCCAGTCCTACCTATAGTGTCCTGAATGTTTTGAATCCTGGCGATGTATTCCTTGATCTTCAACGAGAATTAATTATTAACATTTTCTTTACATAGTTGGGATAGTGCTAAGATCAAATAACATTTCTAAAAGTCATCCTGAAAGGCACATTTGGTAAAACTGTTTTGAAATGCGAACACCTTGGTCTTATCTACACATGCTCATACACCAGAACAATGGTATGTTACACATTTGAAACCAACTTTTCTATCACTCGTAACTCTGATGTCCAAATGAGCCCAACAAATACCACACTTCCTTCATGACTGGGACATTTGCCTCAGAGCAGAAACAGTCAAGACCAGCATGTCCTTCCAAGCGGACATTTGTCTGCTGAGTTGAACAACATTGTGTTGCTTGTTGACCCCTGAGTTGTAGTCATATTCCTGTAGTACTTGCTGACTTGTCACTATACCTACATGTAGATTCACTTTTGCTGGGATTCTTGCATAGGATCCAGATCTTCATCTCCAGTTGTAGATACCAGAAAAAAAAAAATGCTGGAAAACATTATGGGTCCCATTCAGATTGTAATTCTGGACTTCATTTCTGTTGAAACTTGGTACAGTATATATTGAAGGCTAAGACATTTGGTATAATGCATGCCTGAATCTGTCCTTCAAATGGAGTTGGGATATGGTCAAGAGGAATATGACCTAGGAAAGCAATCTCAGGTCTCAGTATGTGAAGCGAAGGACTATTTCTTAGTTCCAGGCAAACGCTCTCAAAGTATCAGCCAGCATCTTAGGAAATATGATTCCTCACATCTGTAGGTTTCTAAGTTTCCCAAGGTTCTTGCAAATAATTTTTCATGTGTTTCTCCTGATCTGGTGCCTTCTCTTCTTTCTGAGACTTAACACTGCCTGCAGATTTTACAGAGGCTTCCATTTTCAGTTCCCACCATCTTGCTCATTATTCTGTTTGTCAATACAATAGCAGTATTGTCAGTACATGATTTGGCACTTCTGGGAGCTCCCACCATGGAGTATTACAATTGACATGAAAATAAGCTCACTTAATTCTTATTCAATGTACTTACTAAGTTAAAGACTTATGGCAGGACCATACCATGGTCCTGATCCTCAGTCACTCATTCTCCTTTCTGAGATGGGCACCTGTTGTTTTTTTTCTGTTACGGCAGCACTGCAGAACTAGCATGGTGGCTGACGCCCACAAGGTTTTCACCTCCAAGAGAGTATGGCTGGCATGTGAACACAGTTCCAGAAGTACAGGACACCAGTCTCTTATGGCTAGAATTAAGCTCTTGAATATACTTTCCCTCTTCCGTCTTTTCCCCCCTATTCTGTGATGAGCAAAATCAGCCATTAAGTGGCCTTTTCTTGAACTTCACAGCCACAAAGGGCTAATCAAATGAGATATCCTAAAAAAAAAAAAAAAAGAAAAAGCTCCAACACTGAGATGAAGTACCTTCTGCTATTTTTCTGAGAAACATATCCTTATTAAAGATAAATTCTGCACACCCTATGGATTACCTCTCAGCTTCCTCATCTTGTGCACTTCCTTTTTATGTCTGAATTAATTTAGGAGCTCCTTGCTCACCCATGCAGGACTCCTGCTGCCTTTGATCTCTTACTTGTGGGGACAGACCTTTCTTGAGCTTGGAGGAGGCGATCTTTGAATATCACCAGCTCTCCTGGACCCCTCTTCTTTCCAGGGTCACATCCCACGGGACTCTTCCAAGAACATCTCTGAAGAGGTTGGAGTCTGATGTTCTGAAATGCAGGTTTGTGGTCCTGCTTTTTACCCTGCTTCCTCCTCTTAGGATCATTCTCCTTCTGAATCCTCCTGGATCCTGTGACTTCAGTGGTCACATGACCAGTACAGCCAAGGCTGCCTCCAACTTTCATAGCCCTGACCAGTTCTTCCTTGTTTTTAAGTATCAAGTCCAGGAGGGGACTCTTCCTTCTTGGCTCCTTGAGGCTGAGAGAGCTGTGATTGTTCTGCAAGAAGAGAGGCTCAGGGGAATCTCATCCATGTGTATAAATAACGCAAGGGAGAGAATGTAGAAAAAGCCAGATGCTTTGCAGTGGTGCCCAGGGGCATTTATCTTAGAATGAGCTGAACTGCATCATGAAAGTGCCTGTTTTTCTCCACTCACTACAAAAAACACCCAGATATCACGATCTGATGCAAAGACCTGTAGCAGAAACATCGACATCTAGGTGTGGTAACTGCTCTGTAGTGGAATAAATCTAGGCAACACAGCTGACAAATATTTCAAGATAAGCCTTCCTCCTTCTGTTTAGCTAAACACATAACCATGTACAGGATCAAACCCTTACTGAACTGCTCAGTTTAGAGTACTTCTGTGCGTTCCCAGCAGCATTTAAGACACTCAAGCATAGCACTGTCTTTTTTGCCTCAAAACTGACACGAATGTTGAGATATCATGCCTGAGGCTACACACATGCATCACACAACTGAACAAAAGCTAACTTCAGTGGAAATTGTCATTGAAGATTATTTCTCAAA
Source organism: Falco cherrug (assembly GCF_023634085.1). Classification (NCBI taxonomy): domain Eukaryota; kingdom Metazoa; phylum Chordata; class Aves; order Falconiformes; family Falconidae; genus Falco; species Falco cherrug. The sequence continues at coordinate 47,337,759 of NC_073698.1, forward strand.
ATTCATTTTTACTTTCTGTCACTGCAGTCCTAGATCAGCTCAGCTGCTGATGGATACTTCTACACAGGTTCAGAGAACTAGCCATTTTTTCCAGAAGGCTACATGCTTTTCAAAAGAAGAATATAGAAAAGAGGAGCAATTTTTAATTTCAGTTGTGACTATGTGTTTGCTAGTTCCTGAGGTATGTCTGGATAAAATTTAGGCACCTGCCTCTAGCTGAAATAGTGACAATGGGACACATGTTGTTTGACTGTTACCATGCTAGACCAGGGAAGAAGAATGTTTTTCTCCATGTTTAACAAGTTACCTGTTCAGGTAAGTGGTCATATTCAGACAGTTTTAACTGCCACCAGCTTTCTAGCTAATAGGTAAAAACTATGCATGTCACAAATCCTGTAAAAGTCATTTGAAGGGCTTTGCAAGATACAGAAAGCTTACTCAACAGGAAACTTGAGGCAGGGGGCCTTAGACAGAATTCAGGCTGAGTTAGCATTGCAGCTGGTTAGGTTTGGTTGATGATATGGTGGTTAATGGCACAGTAATGCTCTATTTTTATTTATATTCTGACATACATTCAAAGAGATTAAGCTAGCATTACAGGGAGTCACTGTAACAGCCCAACACTGTGGATTTTATTGCAGTTGTATTACAAACACAGAATAAAAGGGTGGTTCCTAACCCAAGAGTCTTATAATTTATGCAGAGCTTTCTTTTATATAGAAGAAAATCGATTTGGGCTTAGAGCCTGCTCAAGAGCTATATATTATAGATAATGACGAACAGACTGAAGTTATTTAGAACAAAACCATTATCAGTACTGTGCAGTGCAGTGTCACAGGATATCTAATTTGAATGGTCAGCATAATTTTGATACTGAAAAGACAATTTTCATTTTATAGCTTTTTCAAATAGATTTTTATATTGTGTTATAAGTGTTAGGATAAATGCCAATATATTAGACTTATTGACCTAGCAGTAATTTGCTGCGAATATATACTCAGCTTCCCTTTGTTCCTGTAGGACAGAGACCATGTATTGCAGTTAATATTTTAAAGCAATATTGGCACTACAAGGGCATGAGTTTACCTGTGCATCTATTACTTGGTCTTTCCTCTTCTAGTTGTACAACAAAATGATTTTCAGATAACACCCAGGCCTTAACTGTTTGGATTTTTTGTGTACAACCAATTTAAAAACAAAGTAGCTTTCAGCTTAATGGCTGAACAATTTTTTGCTCGTTGAAGATCTTGAATAATATTTTTTCCTAAGGAATACACGCTAAAACTGTTTTCTACTTAATCATACCTTATTGATAGTACAAAAAAGATAAGTATTGCCAAAATCACAGTGGAAATGTCTTGTCCAAATAGGAATTCATAATGGCAATGGACGACTTCTTGCAGCATCCATCTGTACTGACTTCTAATGCACAAAGCATTGCCCTATGTATTTTCTACCATTGCCTCCATTACTTCCAAAATATCTCAGGGGTTTGGGGATTCTTTTTCTGTTCTTTGTTTTCCAGCTGGAGGTATTTTCTCACATATTTCCCACATTCCTTCACAGTTTGGCATATATTTACATTCTTTATTCTGTATTTCTGCTTTACTGTCATCAGTTTTATCGGCTTTGCCTGACTTCTACACATTCCATTCAACCCTATTTGTTAAATGGAAACTTCAAAGCCATATGGAGATTTTTTTGTTTGTTAAACATTGTTTATTTCCATAACAGCACATGTTGGTTCCTGTCAAGACTAGGCTTCTAACAACAGATCTGTGTCTGAAAAAAGACTGAAAAACTACACCATATAGATTGTTAAAAATTGTAATTACTTATTGGGTTTTTTGTTTGTTTGGTTGGGTTTTTTGGGGGGGTTTTTTTGGTTGGTTTTTTTTTTTAGGTAGTGTCCACCATCAGTGTTTGTTACACACAAATACTTAAATGTTTGTATTTTATTACAAGGCATTTTCAGAAAACAGTTATAAATTCATAGCTTTTAAAGGGACAAACTAGTTCTAAGGAGAACAATTTCAAACTGGCACACACTCATGTGTTTACTCCTGTGATTCTTCTGCTTTGTACTGACTTATCTTAAAGTACACGTGCCTCTCCAAAGACGTGGGACTTGGCAGATCCTTCACAATCACTGTTATACACTCCTCTGTTACCTGTGTGAAGCACCATCAGCCTTTGCATTCATTCTTCACAAGCAACATCCAGTTTGTGTCACATTACATGGAAATACAACTTTTTAAGAATCTACTCTGAGTGACACACGCTGCCTCAGCCTTTATTTATAGAGTCGGTACCATTTCTTCTAGATTCATTGCTTACTCCACAAAACTGGCTAAGCCATCATCTTGCAGTGGCAGCTCTCTATGCTTGTTTTTTTTTTCTGCAAAACCACCAAGCTATACTGAAGAAGTTGTACTGCTGCTAAAGTGAGCACTGGCTCTTTGAATTTGTCTGAAGGACACCTATGTCTGGCAGATAACGTTCCTTCATTTCTATGGTCTCCTGCTTTATAACTGTGCTTGTGGCCAGCAAAGGTAATGAGTGTAAGTTGTAAGGGAGACAACAAAGACATAGGGAGCTGACCACGCTACCAATTTAGACAAAGTACAGCTATGCACAGCTATGACGCGCTTGTCAGAATATACCTGAACTAGTTTCAAACTGTCTCTGACTAACAGGAAATAGCTGTGGCAGTATAGAGACCCATGCAGACTGCAAAATCCATCCTAAACTAAGGCAAATATTTGAGATGTTTCCCACCCTGAGCAATGTGTTGCAGTAATGGCATTTAAAGCTGGTTCAGATATATCCACATAGTATTTGGACATATCCAAGGACCAGATTTACAAAACTATACACATGTATATACACGCTGAACAAAGATGATGACAATGTAATTGAAGTTCTGTATTCAGCTACAAAACCTTAAAAGTTGTCCAGTGTTCCTGTTAATAGCTCTGGCATTTCCTATGCTGTCTAAAAAAGGAGAATAGATGAAGAAAACTAAGCCAACCTCCTGCTGTTTCTTTCTAAGAAATTCAGTCCCAGTGGTTTCTTTAAGCCAACTTCCTGCTTAAAGTAGTTATCTAAACTCAAATAGTGATCAGAAATTTTGTGCACTTTACATAATCAGGAACACGGAATTAAAACAATATAGTTTATAAACAGAGTTTCCAAACAGTGAGGAAAATAAATACAGCCAGTAAATTCACAGCCTCGTGTCAGGTTGGTCCAGGATTACATTACGTACATTAATTTTAATAGATTTACTTTTGGAAAATTTTATTTATTTCCCACTGACATTACGTGTATTAGAGGTTTGAATACCAATGTTTAAGATGCAAAACAAAGCTAAAAAACCTCAAAATTGTTTTTGTTCAGTTTTTGGATAGAAATGTACAGCTCTTATTCTAAATTCTTTATATGGTGCAGCAAGCAAAATAGGACAGTAAGCACAATATTTACCTAGTACAAAATCGTAGAATGCTAGAAACATGCAGTAGTGTTTTTATGTATGTTTATTAAGATGAAATTAACCTAGTTCTGAAATCTACCTGTTACATATGTTCCATCAGAAATCTTAAAAATTTGAATAGGCTTATACAGATGCAGAAGTGTAAAGTTAAATATAGTGCTTTCTTATTTGCTGGTCATTGATTAAATAATGAATGAAAAACAAGTTTAAAATTGATAACAGGCTTGTACTGCTTGCCTTTATGTTCAGACTTGTCTGAATTCAGATCACATCCTTCATGTCAACTTTTCGCAGAACTGAGCTTGCAACCGCTATTACCAAGAAGATTCTTTTCTTGGCTTGTTTTCATGATGTAACAACTGTGGTAAACTTGCTGACTAACAGCAATTAAGTTTCTTCTTTCCTAAAACAAATCTGAAGCAGTACTTTCTTTTAGATGTCATTTTGACACTATTTTGTTTACAAGCTATTTCAAACACCATTCATGTTTCCTTAAATACATATCTTTTACAATGAAAAATTTACTGCAGGATCCAGAAAACAGTGCTAGCCATTACTGTCACTGTAGGGTTGTAAGGTTGAAGAAGGTCAAACTGAAAAAGTAAATCCTCAAACCAGTATTGAAGTGTTTTAGTCAATATGACATTTTCATCTAAGTAATAAAGTTCTAACAATTCTGAAATACACATTTCTCAAGTTCAATATGTATTTTGTACAAGAGAGTACATGAAAGACATGGACATATTGGAGAGAGTCCAACAAAGTGCCACCAAGATGGTGAAGGGCCTGGAGCATCTCACATATGAGGACAGGCTGAGAGAGCTGGGACTGTTTAGCCTGGAGAAGCGACTGTCCGGAGTTGGGAGTCTCATCAGTGTCTATCAATATCTGAAAGGAGGGTGCAAAGAGGATGGAGCCAGGCTCTTCAGTGGTGCCCAGTGAAGAGGACCAGAGGCAATGAGCACAACCTGAAACACAGGAGGATGAATATTATTTTTTTTAATTATTATTTTCTATGACAATGACTGGGCACTGGCATAGGCTGCCTAGAGAGCTTATGGAGTCTCCATCCTTGGATATACTCTAAGGCCGTTTGGACATGGTCCCAGGCAACCAGCTATAAGTGGCCCTGCTTGAGCAGAGGTGTTGGGCCAGATGGCCTCCAGAGGTCCCTTCCAACCTCAACCATTCTGTGATTTAAAGGTTCCTTAGTGTTTGCTGACTACTTTGCCGTACAAATTAATATTATGTCATAGTCAAAATCTCTGGAATCAGACAGTTAAAATATACAGACAACAGTATTTTCAAAACACAAAGATCTGATAGAAATGCACGACATTCCTTTTTCAGCCTTCTACCAGTACAATGACATAGCCTCCTATACAGTTACATAGCTTTAAAAAAGTGTTGCAATGTTCCAGAAAAATAACAGCTGAAAGATGGACATACTTAATCAGTCACATATTATGTTTTGACAGTAAATCCCATTAGTACACTGATAATATTTCTAAAGAAAAAGAAGTCGTGTCTCTATATATCTTGCAAGTTTCATCACCTACCCAAAATTTGTCCAAAAGTATGCAACTCCCTCCCCATACACACCTTTATTACCTCTAATGAATCTAATAAGTACCCTTGTCTCTATGACCCTCTTCCCAAGCTCTATGGAATATTTTCTAATTTGCTTATAAAACATATTTTGGTTCTTGTCTACTGTCCTTTCCTTCCTTAAAAGAAATGATTTGCACAAGTTCAAAACTGGAAGTTACTTATTAATAAATGCTTACTCAACTGTATGCCAACATTTACAGACTGAAATGCTTTTTGGCATCTATTAGCTAACACCTAAGTGGGAGTTTCCAGTATAGTGTATTCCACAGAGCTGAGATTAAAAAAACCTCACAAAAACCGTGGAGGTCAGATGACAGTTTACTTTGGGGAAATCTGTTTCTAACAATATAGAAGACACTAGAAGTTAAACCTATCACATGAATGGTCCAAATTCCATTTCCTGTGAAGTCTGGTAATATAATTAAGAGGTTTTCCTACTATTTGGTAATTGAAGCACAGTGCGGTAGTCTGTACAAACTATTCTTAAACTCATTATGACCTTCATTAATAACTGTTCCTTTTAAGACAGAATAATTAAACACAGAAACTTTCATTATATATAGTGGTGAAAAGGAAAAAGGAGGAAATCCTGTCAGGAAAATAACATTAATCCATTTCTAACCTACATTTCTCTGCCGACTTTGTTTCTTAACTGCTCAGGCTTTTGATGTACCACAGAGTTCTTGTATGAGAAACATAACAAATGCAACAAACAACAGAGTAGGCCCAAACTTCCCAAACCTGTTTTGTTTGGGTAGCTTTAGTAACTGCTGCATTAGCCAGCTACCGGCTATAAGCAAGGTCCCAAGCACCCACAGAAAGCCTCACGTATCCACCTCCTCCTCCTTCATAATGCTGTATATCTTCACTCCCACCCCCACCTAAAACAAAACTCCAAGCTCACACTCCGCTTCCCCACCCTCCTATGTGTACCTACTGGGACTTTGCTTCCTCAGGTCCTCACCCAGATTATCAGTAATGCCTGCCTGCACAAGAATGCTTACCCCACTGCGCAGGTCAGCCTCTGTACTAGCAAGCAGCCTGGATAAAGGCGATGATCTGGGCTGCACAGTAGTTCTGCATGCAAGCCATTAGTGATAGAAAGAAGCTGCTTTTGTGAGAGCATTTACCTTGCCAATCTGTTATACTTCAGTACACATACACACCGTCCTCTCCGCTGCAGCTAGGAGCTGCACCTACAGCTATTTCGAAATTCTTTTGTACCACAGCTACATCTCTTGACAGTTTGGGAATCGAGGAATGAGTCAACCTTCTCTGACATGCCACTGTGGGTGAAGGCGTGTTTCGCTGTTTTTGCCTCGGGAGGTCATAAACATTTAGCTTTAGGATTAAGAGAGAAAAAAAGAAAGCCACGACATTTTCATGTCATAGAATGGTACTTTGCCTTCAAAGGAACAGAGGGCTCCTTGCCCTTGAGTCTCAAGACTCAAAATTCCTTTAGGTAGAGCCTATTCAACATCATTCTCCAGGTCCCCTTGATGTCTTCTGTGCCACATCCTACTTTTCCTTGCCCCATGGAGGCAAGTACCTAAGCAAGGAACTGGTTTGGGACGTAACCACCTCACAGAATAGAACTGCAGATAAAAGACTGGGGAAAGGGCTGAGGTGCAGACACCCGGACATGAGCTGGGAGCCACACATGGCACCCGGGAATAGGCGGAGGACGGCCGCCAGCACGGCCAGCCGACAAGCTCTGGTCAGCACAACGTGCAGGCCTGCAGCAGAGCCAGGGCCCCTCACAGCCCTCGGCCTACTGCATCGGCAGGAGGCAGCAACCCTCAGCGCCTTCAGCAGCGGCAGCAAAGATGGCAATGCCACAGGCGGGAAACCGCAGGGGGAGACAGGGGGCTCAGCACCCGCGAAGGAAACACGGGGAAAGGAGCGGCACCAGGGCGACGGGCGGGGGAAGAACGCGGCGCGCGCCTCCCACCCCGCAGCCGCCAGCGACGCCGCACGCCCTCCGCCGCCGGGAGAACATGGCGGCCACCGCCCGCCCCCGACGGCCCAGGCACGCGCTGCCGAGCACGCACACGGCGGCACGTCACGGAGAGCGGGCGTTCCCGCCGCCGAGAGCGGCCGTGGCGGGCCAGGCACCTCCCTCGGCGGGGGCGGGGCGGGGCGGGGCGGGGCCGGGGCCGGCTCCGCCGTCGGGGTGGGCGGGAGGCGGCCGCAGCGGGGGAGGGCCGGGGCGGCGGTGGCGGCTCGGGTCGAGCGGGCGGGGGAAGGGCCGAGGGACGCGGGGTCGGTCAGAGGAGCTGCGGCTGTGCGTGTCGGCGGGCGGCCAGGATGGATCACCACCAGCCCGCCAGCCGCTACCGAGTGGTGAGTGCGGCGTCCCCGGCGAGGCCCCGCTCGCCTGCCCCCGCCCCCTCGGGTCGGGGCGGCGCGGGGAAGGGGGCGAGCGTGGCGCCCTTCCCCCACCCCCCAGCTCCCGGCTCCCACGCGGGGGGGTCTGGCAGGGACCCCCTGGCATTTCTCCAGCGCCGGTAAGGGCCCGCGCGCGGCCCCGTCCCCAGCCCTGCCCTGGCGGCGGCGGGGCTCTGACAGCCCGGCCTTGCCCGGGCGGCGCGGCCTCGGCGGGCGCCGCCTCCCCTCACTGCCCCCCCGTAGCCCTGACGCCCGACCTCGGCCGCGCTGCCGGCCTGCACGGGAAGCCGCCTTTGCCCGCCCCCCTTTGCCTTCCTCCGGCTGCCCCTCGGCGGTTGGTCCTGGCCCGGGGGCGGGGGCGTTGGGTTTTCCCGAGCGTCCGCCGCTGGTGAGGGGGCGGCGGGCCCCGCCGGGCAGCGGAGCCGGGGCCGGACGGCGGTTCGCGGCGGCCTGGCTGCGGAGGTCGGGAGGGGGTAGGGTTAGCTCTCGCAGGTCAGGACGTGCCTGGGAGCGAAGCGGCGTTTCGGCGCTAACACCTGGTTATTTTTCATAGTTCGTAGCTCTCTGGCACAGGGATAGAGCGTGGTGCGTGGTTTTGTGTTGTCATCTTTAAGCCCGTGTGTATACCCTTACACGTGCACGCAGGTTTCCTGCAGTTCAGATGCAGGGGGCTGTAAGCCGCGGAAGGCTGACCTTCGGCCAGCCTCCGTGTGTGTCTGTCCACGCGCACAAGCGCACGGGAGCGCGCTGTCCTACTGAAGAACAGCCTTCGGTGCCTTGCAGTTCACCGAGTCCAGTTCAAACGGCTGTTCTTTCCTTCCCAAACTTCACTACAGAAATAAATGATGCAGAGATCTTCCTCCTGCCCAAATTGTACTGCTTGTTTCTTACAGGCGCTACTTTAATGTTAATTATACTAACCTTAACAGTCATTACTTGCAAGCCAATTACAGTCAAAATACATAAGCTTTTCTGACAGTTGGTCACAAAAATGACTTGGGTCCAGTCAGCCTCCTCAAAAGTGTCCGTTTTATCCTTCAGTCCTTTGTACTTCGTGGCTTTGCTGTGTATGTAAGGATATACTACAGAAGTCTGAAGTCTTTGGTACTTCAGATTTCTACTACAGTATTCTAGCCAAATCCTGAATTATTTGGCTTAATGTTTGTATTTTACGGCTTAGGCAGTGAAAACAGTGTCCACAGAAGTGATCACATTTACTTCTGTACATATGTAGTACTAAGTCCTGATACTTATATTCAGATTGTTCCTATGTTATGATTAAAAAAAATAATATATGAAAACCCTTGTAATAGGTTTGGAATATTTCTTTTGATAGTTTTACAATGTGGGAAATTTTTGTATGCCTTTGGATGACTATACACTGAGATTGTCATATAGCTGATGAATACAGCTAGCACACTGTGACTCTTTGGGAGTGATATATGTCTTTAGGATGCTAGTCAGTTGCCAAGTGCTTTACAGGTCAGTGCTTTCTAGCACACTTCTTTTCCTGCACCATGCTGCCATAACCTGGAGTCAACAGAAGTCCTAAAGTTGTTCTTTTTTCTTTGCAATGGAGAATGAAAATGTTGGCAGAGCGCTTTCTTAAGAGCCCGCAAACACTGTCTTCACCGAGGCCTGAAGTAACCTGGGTATGATTTAAAAGGCCTTAAAAGTATATGCTATTAAACTTCAGACAAATATAAGGGAAATTTTAATTTGATTACTCAGAGGAGTAGAGAAAAACATGGTAAGATGGGACAAAGAAATAATTTGTCTCTTTAATATTTTTATGTTATATTTGATTAGGAATTTCCAGCAATTGTGCTGGTGCCTGACTTGGTAAGTGCTCTTTGGTGCAGCCTTTCAAAATGGGTAATCTAAATATTCAACGGCAGGAGTTGGCCTACTTAGTTCCCCATGTATATTAAACTTTGTGGTCAGTTGTGGCACTGAATTTTGTTACGGAAGTGTTCTCTGAAGCCTTAGCAATTGCAGCACATTAAGTTCCATTAAATTTGTTGTAAGTCACAATGAAAGTGCTTCTTAATCTGTGATGGACTCTAGAGTTTAAAATACAACCTTACTGATTACTGTCCAATAGGAAAGAGTGTGTTGTTTTATCTTCTCTGTGTTACATCTGACTGCTAGACATTGAGATTTTTGTAGCATTATTTATTTACTGTGTCGGGTTGGAGAATGGAAGGAACAAGGTAATTGTAGATATACTTTTTTACACCTGATTATTCAAGCATGTGATCTTAAATGTTATGGTGTATTTGCTTACACAATAGCTGTGATAAGTAGAAAACGATAGATTACTGCAGATTTTACGGTTGTGTCCTGATTTTTAAGGACAAAATATAGAAGAAAAATACTACTTAACGTGGCTAAAATCACATTAGTTTTGTGAACATCCCACTCCCTAATGCTAAGCTTATGAAATCTGACTGGTTCTGATATGCTCACTGTATGTCTTCCCCCCACTCCCGGGCTCCCAAACAGTAAACCACTTTTTTTTCAATTGTTGCCATTATGCTTTTACTTCTCACTGATTTGTTTTGCTGTATGCAGGGCAAGTTCTCTTTTAAGTAGAAAGAATTATCATCAAAAGAATTACTGACTTGCATTTCTGTTCCTGGCACTAACAGTAGCATTTCAGTGAAGTTAAAGGAGCTATCTCACTGCTGCCTCTTTTTATTTGTGGTTTCTTCCAGTAAATTAAACGAAAAGACTATAAGGATGGAATGCAATTTAATTTTGAACTTTAGCACAAAAAGGCAGTTTCATAACTTCTTATGAAATAGAAAAAGTCTGATCATAAAGATAACTCTCAGCTTCTCTTGTTTTTTATCTGTCAGAAGTAGCGCTAAAGCTTCTTTCTGCATCTTTTTCTTTCTTGTGCATCTGTGTTTTACTTAAAAAGTAGTTAAAAAATGTTCAAACCAGGCAACTGCTAAAAAGCCGGTACTTGGATTTGCAGCAAAGTGTGGGCAAAGAGGCAATACATCAGCATTACGTAACTATCTGCTTTGGGCATTGTCATTTGTATTGCATTCTGCCCATCCTTTTTTGTCCTGTCTTCGTAGGGCAAAAAGACAGCTAATTGATGGGTAAGAATTTGTCATGCTTCCCTGCAGGAATATGACATCAGAAGTAAATTAGCCAACCTTTGTTGGCTTGCTTTACTTCCTCCCCGCCCCTCCTCACTCCCTCCCCCCCGCCCCCCCCCCCCCCCCCCCCTTAGTCACCTGCACCCTGCAGTCCTGCTGTTGGTAAACATGCTTTAAAATTTACATTCATTACAGGTATAGTCAGGTCAGTTGTATAATTTCCTTATTGTTAGGGTTGTTTTTTTTTTTTCTTCCTCTGTACTACTTGTTGGATAAGGGGTCCAAGGCATCAACTTTAGAAAAATTATAAGAAAAATTCTTCAGTGATCATTCTCCTGATTCTTTTTACCTTCTAGCTCTTTGTTATCTGACCTTAATTTGTGCATTACTATCTTGCCTGAAATGTCTGCTCCTAGTCTAGCTGGTTTGCAGAAAAAGGAATTTGAATGATGCTTTGTGAATATATACCGAAACAAAGAAAAAAGAAATGCAATTGTTTTCTGTGGTGGGTAAAACTGGGTGAGCAACTAAGTACTGAAGCTCGAGATGGCCTTTTTTCTGTGAAATGTGATTTTTTCCAGGTAACTGAGTCATGACGAAAGACTTCACGTGCGTATGAGTGATTTAGGCACAGAAATCCTGTTGAAGGCTGCAGGACTTACATGCTGAACTGCTTAAGAATTATAATCAACTCACAGCCCCCCCCAGTCTATCTTAATTAAGGCTTTGAGTTATCACTATAACTCAAGTTATAGTGTATATATAGTGTATAGTATAGTCAAGTAGTCATCAGTCTTTTACTTATAGGGTGGTCAGAGCTAGATAGGTAAGTGATAAAATGGGTAGGTAGCAAACCAGGACAGATGGAGCAGTCCACATGGATGTCAGTTTAGCTGTCACTGAACTTGTCATGCCACTGTAGCACCTGCGTTTGCTGGGGTTTGTAAGTGATGTGATGCAAGGGCAGCCTGCTGTTGTACAGCACTTTACAGGGGTAAAGAAATTGTGATTTTTAAAAAGTATGTGAATCTTGTATGAATATAAATTGTGTGTGCTTTTTAGAAACAGGGCTAAGAGATGAAAATTGCCACTGTAAACACTTTATTCCAATCTATTTGCCTGCATAATGCTATATATTTTGAATAGTTTTAGAATTATCTCAGGTAATGCTTAATTTTCTGTATCTCAACTCCGTTGTCATTGACTCTTTTGTCTCACAATGTTATTTGGTTAAAAACCTTAATTGAAGTCAAGTTGTCATTGTAGGTCTCAAACACATGAAAGTCAGCCTACACAGGAAGTGTGCACAAAGAAAAATATCTTCCTCCATTCTTTCTTTTCACAGGGCTGAGCCTAATAGTGATTGGCAAATAAAGCCCCAAGTACTGTTTATTCTACACCTTGATATAAGACTCCTAGCTTATATTTAGCATGTTTTCTATAGTATGTATTGCCTTTGGAGAACTCTTATGTAATTGGTGTTGCTGAACGAACTAGGTTACGATAGGGAAATTCTGTTGCTTTCCACAGATCTGGTGGTGATGCTGTAACTGGAAGATAAAATACTTTATCTAGGGGACTGTTTATAATACTGAAAAATACTGAGTAAAGATGCCTGAAATTATAAGTGTTACTGTTGTTTGCATGTGTTGGTTGCGCTGATAGAGATATGAACCTCTTAATCATTGAAGATAAAATTTTTCAGTGCACTGGCTTTTTGCTCATGGAACACCTTTAATAGTGTAGAAGGGCAAATGAGAATCTTCTGAAGTGAGGTAAATGGCACTTTCAAACAATGGGCTATCCTTGCATCTCAGTTTTTCTTTGGAATTTAATAATGAAATATTTTAAATTTTAATTTTTCTCTAACTTTTTTACATGTGACAAATTTGTGTATTAAACATGTTTTGGTTTTTTTTTTTCAATGAATAGGTTTAATATTTTTATACACACTTTTTCCTGTTTTTTATGAAGAATTCTGCCACAAATGAAGCAGAAGAGTTGTGAATGTTGAGGTACATTTGCAGATATAGTAGTGATGCAGGTAATGGTTAACAAGTAATACGTTTTACATTTTTTTCAATTTTTATTTAAGTTTCTAAGTACTTTCATGTCTTACATGAGCAAGGAAATAAACCTCAGATCTCTTGCTATGTTTCTTTTAAGTCAAGGTGATGAGATACCAGACAGGTACAATCCTTTCTGTCTATTCCTCTTCGTAAATTTAAAGTAGGGTAATTTAACTTAGTGTATTGCCATCACGGTCTGTTTTTTGGATCTCTGTCAGAGGGCCACAGATAAAACACACAGCTCTACAACTGATTCACAGGAAGAAATGGTGGCTTACTGGTACAGGGGGAGTAACAGCAGTTAGAATAGTTTCCTGGTTCTTTATGTGGGCACAGGTTGTGCCGTGTAGGTAGTTTTCTTTTTGGCGTGGGCACAGAGGGACATAAGGTAGTTGCATACAAACTGGTTTAGCGTTACAGGACACCAGTTTTACTGTACTGAACAAAAGGAGTAGTAAAAACCAGCAGAAGGTACCTGGATTGCTATACTCAGGTTTTTCTCCAAAGGTCTTGTTAGGCCAGAATTTAAGGTTGAGTCTGCACAAGGGCAGTGCAGGAGGAGAGGACAGGAACAGGACTGTCCTTTTTGGTGGCAGCAAGCTGTTGGTGTGGCTGAGCCAATCTTGTGAAACTGTGGGGTTTTTTGGTTCTTGAAAGACACACAAAACCAAAAGAGAGGTGTGCCTGATCTGTGCAGTGACGCTAAGTCATGTAACGTAAAAGCACAACTTCAGGCTGTGGCAGGTATTGCATGCTGCATCTAGTAAGTCTTCTAATCCTATTTAAAAAAGCAGAAGTTCAGTAACAGGAATAGAATACCTTCAAATAGGACAGTTCTTAGCAGAAGTCAGCTGTGATGTTGCCAAGCTAGGTGCTTTTTTCATGCAACTTTAAAAAAGAGAAACTGTAAGCACTCTTCTCAGCTTGTTTGTGTCTGAAGAATGTGGTGGAAACCACATCAAGATAGTCTCAGAAATCACAGAATGGTCAGAGTTGGAAGGGATCTCAGGAGGCTGAGTCCAACCCCCTGCTAAAGTAGGTTTTCCTAGAGCAGGTTGCACAGAATTGCATCTGGGTGGGTTTTGAATGCCTCCAGAGAAGGAGATCAAATGCTATGTTAATATAAAATTTTAATAGCAGTCTTCCAGATGGGGAAAATTAGTTACTTATGACAAATGGCTAATTCTAGGCTTATTTTGAAATTTTCTTTCTGGTGACAGTGTTGACAAAACAAGGAAGATGTGGCAACTGGTAATGTCATTACACTTAACTTTGCAAGACCTCAGTGCCTAATTTACAGTCACAAATCTGAATATTGTATTGTGTTTCATAGCTTCAAACCTCCTGATCTTCAGGTGTGTTGGCTACTTTGGAAAGGGGAATGAACAATTGGATGTATACCTGTACAGCCACATTAGGCAAGCTATTTCCAATCAGAGGAGAAAAGTAACCTTAATAGCTTATGAGTAAAAAAAGAATGAAAAATTGGCCACTTGTTAGGTCGGAGAGGCACTGCTAACTCTTCCTACTGAAACTGAGCTATTGCACAGTCAGGACTGTGGGTTTGAGCTGCTGCAGGCTTAGGTCTCCCACTTCCTGGGCAAGTGCTGTCACAGCTAGCTGAGTTTAGTGAAGTGGGTACCCCCTTTGCCAGCTGTGTTTTTAATGAAAATGATGAACCCTGTTTTGTGTTGAAGTCATTTCAGACTTGCACAACTGGGGCTTACAGCACATGTCAGGATGCGGATGCCTTATGGCTTTGAGATTTACAGTGAAAGCGGAAAATATATTTCCCTTTTAACATTTAAGCGTTTATTCCACTTAAGCGTAATTTCCATTATTGTACACTAAGATTAACCTAAAACTGGTACAGTCTAACTTAATCACTTACAGCCAAAACATTGAGTAATTCCCCAACGCCATCCCTGGCTGTGCCTCCTCCAACTGTGTGTGTAATGGACAGAATGATTTAGAAAACTTTGAGTGGCGTAGACACAAGAAAATCTGGTCAATAACCCATATGTTACTTGGTTTCCATTTGTAATCCCATTTTTCTTGAGTTACTGTTCCAGGTGCTTGGCAGAGATTTGTCATCTTTCTGCTTGTAAAACGTGGCTTTCCAGTGAAAAAAAAAAAAGAACAACAAATTTTGGTCTCCCAACTGTTGAATGGTAATTTAACACAGTTTGATCATTTTAGCTCTGAACAATATTTTACCTTTTGACAGTAATCCTATTAATACTGACTGATTATTGTTGTAAGAGAGGTCAGAATCATGTCCTTGGTAAAGATGTATATGAAGCTTGAAGTATTGAATTTAATTTTGCTTTTCCCTGATTAATCTGAAAAGTTTAGGTAGATCAGACTTGAGGAAGGGTTGTTAACAAGGGGATGCTTACAGTATCGGTTATCTCCTTACTGCAGAAAATACATTTGGTGTTTTTTTGTGGTTTGGTTTTTTTTGTTTTGGGTTTGTTGGGATTTTTTTTGGTAAAGTAGCACAAGCTTATGTTTAAGCTTTGGTTGTGGTTAGTATAGTTCACGTTTGTCATCTTTGAACAATGCCTTTGGTAAAGCATGAGGCAATTGGGATAGGAGTTTTGGGTGATACTGAAGCCAGTTGTCCATTTTGACCATGGTACTTCGCATTAGTTGTCATATTTTTGAATTTAAGGGGAACAGTACTTAAAAGTATTTTTAAGGAATATACTGAAGCATTAAGACTTAATTGAAACTGCAGACTTGGGGTCACAAAACTGACTTGCATCAAATGCATAGAATAAATTATCAGGAAAAAGACTTGCACAAACTGTTTACTCTTAAAAACCTGTTCCAAATTCTAGAATGAGAGTTCATAATTTGAACAAACAAGCAGGCCGCTAAAGCCTTGCAGTGCTGGGCCACAACTGATGATGAGTGATGGGGTCCGTGTTCCTTTATTGCTTCCTGGACTGCCGCTTTTTGTGGTGTTGTTTTGCTTATCTGCCTTATAATCAAGCAGCCTGCTGGAAAGCGCCTGCTTCCAGGTGTGTGCATCATCTGTCTAGCAACTGCAGGGTCCAGAGAACTGTCCTTGGGGCCACATATTTTGTATGTTTGTTTCAAAGTGCTTAGTCGGCACTCTTTAACAGTAGGGTTGAAAAAACTCAGTACTATCTGTTGAGACATAAACATACATTTTTCAAAGAAAGGGCCTTTAATGTTCATTGCTGTTGCGTGGGTTGTGTTTGTCTTTGCTACTAAACTATATTAAACCTGTGAATCCCATAGTGGATGGAGGAGAAAGAAGACTGCAAATCAAAATGAGAATCTCTTCAGTAGAGCCTGTTCTTCTGGATGCAATGCACAATAAATGTGTTCAGCTGGTGTTTTGTATGTGTGTGGGCTTTTTAAGCTGTTTAAATTTCTCCGTGTTATCTCTGTAAATTGAGGAGCTTGAATACTCCATTTCCAGTTACTAAGAAAATGAGTTACGCTGAAAGTCAGGCACAATTGACCTGCTAATAAAAATCGAGAATGTTTGCTCTTATTGATTAATAATATCTTCTGATCTATATTTTATGTAATTAATTATTTATTTCATTTTGGGCTACTCTGTACTATTGAGTAGGAAATTCTTCTGCTTGACTAGCTTTATTCAAGTACGCAAGCAATAAAACTGTGCTGTCAATAAAGTTGAGACATTTGAAGTTTTTCTTAGAGTTTTCCTGCAGAATTTTCAAGGACGCGTAAGTACATGTGATATAGGAGACACAAGCTTGATTTCTTTTTTTCCTGCTTCTCTGAAATCAGGGACTTAAGGCGAAGCTGTGTACTGCTTTTGCAGTTCAGTTTCCATGATACTTGTCCAGGAGGAAACTCCTCTTTTTCTTTATCCCTCCCCTTGCATAATGAATTTGCCATTTTTAGCATCCTCCTCCATTGTCTTCATTAGGAAGCTTTGTGCGTAAGCCTTCCTACTGTACTTGGGCCTCTAAGTGAAACACGAATAATATATTTAGAGAAATATTCAGCTTTTTCAATCACATTTGAGTTTTTCAGCCCAGATGAATGTAGGCTAAAATGGAAGCTGGAACTAACTACTGAATATTGAGTTTGTTTTTGGTGATGGCCCTGTCCATTTCCTAATTTTACAGGCTTTCCTATTCCCTCGGCTTTTACAGTTTATATGTCTTGTATGTTCTATGTGACTTTAGAGTGACTGGGATCTGCTTTCTGTACTGACTCTATAAAGCTGCTGATAAGTAAAGATAAGACCTTTTTGACTTGCAGTTCTTGGAGCTGTCACTGACGGTTTGCTGAAGCTGTTAGTGGCAGCTGCCAACAAATCCTGATAAAATGTTGTCTATCATCAGGGAAGATAGTGAGAATGAACAGAAAGCATCATTGTATTAAACCAGGGACCTGCTCGCTTGTTGGGTGCTGTATGCATTTTTGGTCGTTCACAAGAAGAGCTTATAGAGGAGCTACAGAAGTTAAAGGGAAGCAGGTCTTAAAAGTGGTGTCTGAACTGGGTGGTGGGGCATGGAAGTGATCCAGAGTTGCCAAGGCAGTGGATAAAGCAGTTGTGGAGCTGTAATTCACCAAATTGTGCAACAGTAAAACCAGGGAGCGCTCGCCGGTGTTTGGTTTAAATCAAGGAAAAGAAAAACCACAAGGAGAAGTGAACATACACAGTTTGTTAATACACAAGATTGAGGCAGATATTATTAGCAGATTCAGGAACACAAATTTGTATGGATCAAATCCATAACATGCAAATGGAACAGGCAGAGAAGGATACTTTACCAGCCATAATATAACAGCTGTGAATGTCAGGGGAGTCTGAAGAAAATGGATGGCAAATAAGTGACTAAGGCTTGTGTGCTGTCCATGTATCTCCTGGTGATTGTATTGGAGATGGAACACTTCCTTAGACTGACTGCTGGTCTCAGTAACAAACTTCTGTTTAATTAGTATGTCTCTTCTAACTAGAAAGCACTCAAGGAGGAGAGCCTGATTTTGTACTTTGTTTATAGAATTTAAACCAGTTTCTCAAGCTGTTCTCAAGTTACCATTTGACAAATAGGAGGCTACATAGTAATCTTTTCAGTAACTTCTAAATTCTAGAGTAGATCAGAGCTGCAGTACCTCCTTATGTACAAGCTCTAGAGTAAGCTTTTACAAACTTTTTTTTTAGAAATATTTTTTGTATCCATGCTTCAGGATTTGAAAAATGTTGGTCCCAGCCATAGTCTTTATTAGTATTTGAGATACCAGGTTTTTGTTTGTGAATGTCATGATTAATTTCTGTAACAATGCAGTAGGAAAAACTCTTGGAAACCATGGGCAATTTATAATTTTACAACAAATATGAAGCATATATTTGTTTGGATCATACCAAAATTCCAGTGTTCAGAGTTATTTCTGAGGAATTCTTTAGGAGAGAAGAAACCTAAAAAACATAAGTGGGGAGAGATGGCTATATTTTCAAGAATAACACTACTTTTTTAGTAGCATTAGTCTCAGAATATTTATTTTTCTAGAAGACTTCTTATATTGACACATGGTATGTTACTGTCCTTAAAAGCAAAAGTAGAGCTATTAGTAAATGTGGGGGACAGGAAGGAAAAGGTGTCTTAAAAGTCATAGGGAATGAATGCAAATGTGTACGTTGTGCTGTTAAATGTGTAATTAATTGTTTAAATCTGGATTGTAGTCAACAAAAAATGAAAGAGCAAGTAAAATGTTATATGTAAAGTAGCCATTGGGATGGAGAGATATATCTATATATCTATCTGTACACATACATATACATAATAATTTTACTTTTTTTCTTTCACCAATTCATGTTCACCATTGTTTAGGGTGGTTGGGTTTTTTTCTTTTTTTCTGACATGCTTATAACCGTCTTTAAAAAAGCACTTGAAAAATCTAGTAGGTTAAAGATCCCTAGTTGAAGAGAACTGACTAAAATGATTTAACTATCGCTTAAGTGAAGTGCATGTGTAACACTTTCATTTGCTATTGATCACTTAAATTTAACCTGAGGAGTCTCCCTTTGACAGAAAAAACACTATGCTGCAACATACTTTCCAACAATATTCAGTATAAATCTCTGGTAAATCTTTTCGGTAGAAGTTTGCCTCCAGAGGTTGTGGGTTTCCATGGTACCTAATCCTTATTTAGCAGACACATTTGGTATTTCTACACAGCTGTGGTACGGCAGCAATGGACTTCTGTTCTGCTTTCTTGCTTCTAGTGCAGAGTTTGCACCCTTGACCTTCTAACCTATTGACTACTGTTGAAAACTTTATGCATCAATATAAGATACATCAATAAAAAAAACAAAGATGAAGGGCTATTGCTAGATCTGGGTATGTGATAGCTGATGCTTGCCAAGTGGTGGGATGGTGGGGAAAAAATGACGTGGATCTGTTCTGTGCAGTTGGGAATTCTGATCAAATCTGATCACTTAGTTTAAATACGTAGAAGCAAAAAGCTTAAATATGCTGGATTTCTGTGTTGTGCTGGAATGTACTGAGGTACCTTATAAGCTTAATTGCTTAGTATTTTAGTATTTATTAATTTGAAGGCTCCCCCATCTCTAGAGGATGGTGTTTCTCTGGAGTGTTGTGGCTCTGGCCAGGACTGTGTTTCAGGAGTGTGTTTGGTGCTGAACTGCATATAACTATCTTCCTACTAGTTGGTCTGCACAGGTTCGTGGTAGGTTGGTGTTACAACAGGCATTTGAAGGAAAAGGCATGATGGTGTTATAAACTACCTTATTGGTAGAGGATAAAAACTGATACTGAGGAGAAAGCTAGTAAGTTAAAATACAATGTGGTTTTGTGGGGTTTTTTCCCCTCAAGAAATCTTGTATTTTACAAAATTGTGAAATACTTCTTTCAAAGGCCATTGTGGCTATGTTTGTTTCCTGATGAGCAGGAAATTTAAAATATTTATTTTGCAGGAGGATTTATCTCTTCTGCTCTTATAATTGTTATCTAAGTGTAATTACAGATTATTTGTTTTAGTTTTGATTGCTCAGTGGCTGCTAGTGACCTAAATTAGGCTGATTGATCTTAGCATGATGGCATTTGAATGGGTTGATGGTATAAGTTTTATGGGTTTTTCTAAAAATAAAAGGTAATAGTTGATAGTGTGAGCTGTTGAGACTATTGGATGTCATTCAGAAACAACAGATAGGTAGACAGAGGTCAAAGCTGTCTCCAACATGAAGTATTTTTATAACAGGTTCAGAATTACACTTTATTTCAAGATTTCCTTTGGTTTTTTCCCTTGAAAATCCCTAGATTTATATTTTGCTGCTTACAGATGAATAAACCTATTTGTAGAATACTAAAGCTCAAAACTGCAAAATGTAGTTACAAAACAAGCATTTAATACACAGCCTGTATTTGTTCAAGTGAAATTATTTTTATGTAGGTAGAGAATTCTGCTATTGAGCCTCAGTCTCAAGCCTCATTTGTAGAGAACAGTTTAGTACAGTTTTACAAATCACTACTACTAGGCAGGTGTAAAAGGCCTTTGAATTTTTCAGCAAATGGAAACATCAGGTGTAACACAGAGAGCTAAGGAGCTTCCTGAAAGCTTAATGAAGATGATAGCATGCTGTTGGTTACACCTCTCATATTTACTACAATAGAATTTTGGTGGAATAAATGTCCAGTATGGAAGATGTAATGAATCTAATGCAGAAACATTGGAATAATTTTTGTGCATTGCACCAGCAATCTTGAGATGAGTCTTTCATATCCATCCCTCCAGCACTAGAAGCTGCAGTAAGTGGATATTTTTGGTTGACCTTTTGGCAGTCTGAAAAACTGACTGTGGAAGACCAAAGGGTAAACTTATACAAAGTGAAGATGGTAAACCTCTGTTGCTGAGTGTGTTGCTTTTTCTGGAGGAAGTGTGTCAGCTGACTGGTTTGCACATGAGGGTTGAACTTGCATGATCTATGTGGTCATCTCCACGCTTCTACTTAACACAGAATACAAGGTCCAGCATTACAGAGCTTTTGTGCACTTATTTGTTTTAAGGCAGTTTGAAAGAAGCCATCAACTGGTCAGTTTAAGGTCAAAACTGGAAGAGCCTGACTTCAAAAATTTAGTGACATTTGAAAGATGAGAAAGGAGGGCACATTAAAAACACTTGTAATTTATGGTTGCTGGTGAGAATTGCTGTGAAGCTCTGTCTTTGGTCCAGACAGAACCATCACTACTAAAACATACGCAAAAACTTACCTAAAAGTCAGGCTTTGTCAAGATAAGCTAGTAATAGAGGTATAAGAGGAAACAGGAAAAGAAAGCTGGCTCATTGTTTGGGTTTTTTTTATCCCTATATGGCAGTGCATAATTTTATGCTATACTAAAGAAATGATAAAAATAGCATGAAAATAGTTTATGTTTATAAAGAAGGTCTTTTAAAATGCTCGCAATATGCTGATGAAGTTAATTATATTGCAGTAATTTTATAATGTATTGGTTTCTGTAAATCATATTTTATGAAATGGGAAAACAGCTTTTGAAATGTGCATAAAATCAGGTAACAGAAATAGTGAGTGCTGTTTGCGTGTTACATTATGAGTATGACTAGAGCTAGCGTGGGCTACTTCAGTGCACTTTATC
Source organism: Falco cherrug (assembly GCF_023634085.1). Classification (NCBI taxonomy): domain Eukaryota; kingdom Metazoa; phylum Chordata; class Aves; order Falconiformes; family Falconidae; genus Falco; species Falco cherrug. Next base: position 47,359,063 of record NC_073698.1, read on the forward strand.
AGAAAACGTCATTCTAATCTTGTGTATTTATGGTATAGGTGACGTAAGACATCTTATTATATCCTTTTCCCCTGATTTTTTAAAAAACTGGCATATTTTAGTAACCTGCCTATGTTGTCACTCTTGTACAGTCAGTTCATCACAAATAAAGAAAGCAAACATCTGTAGGTTGGGCAAAATTACTATCTGCAGGTAAATTAAGTGTTAAGTAGAGAACGAGATCTTCCTCCCAGTTTTAAATTTTTGTTTTAAAAAACTGAAAGAGTAAATCATCTACATCAATCCCCCCAGTAAAGGCTTCTGTACTAAGCACTTTCTTACGGTTCATGTTCTTTGGAGGGTGTCAGCTGATTTCAGGCATTGCATCTGATTACTTCGGAAATAATTGCACAAACAAAATTACAAACTTAAGGAAATAAATTGCAGGAGGAGATGCAGTATTTCTTTAAAGAAATAATTTAATTAATAATTATAATAAGATAGCTGTATTTTCCATGATATTTTGGTGCTGAAAAGTCTGACATTGATTTAAGCAACTTCTGAAATGAAATAGTGAATCATTGTTTTATAGTACTTTTCTGGGAAAGAAACTGAAGATCGTATAGGCTAAAAATCATGTGAGGGTAACTAATGTTTTCCTGTACTATATGCTCTTTAATGGTTACTGTGGGATTTTGAGTCATTGATGGCAGGAGAGCCATTGCTCCTGAATTGAACTTGTAATTTTAAGTATCCTAACATAGATATATCTTGAAAATATGAGCATCATGACTTTTGAGCCTGTAATGTACTGTAGTTTGAGGGCTGTGAAAGCAGGGATTGAAATCCTTGTATAAACAATTCAAGACTAAGATGTCTAATAACAAAGTGTTCTCTTTTTGTGATTGTAAAACTCCTATATAGGAGCCAGATACTCTGTGTACAGACCAAGATGTGAAGAGAAAAATGTGTCTGTCCTGCTTTTAAAATGTGAGGGTGGGGGGCAGGGGAAGGTATTAATTTACAATTGTCGGTAGTTTAGTAGGTCGTGGCAATTGTTTTGACCATAATCTTGGCAAAAACAGCTGTATTGCTACTACCATATAATGGTTCACTGGGGGCTTGGGAGGGGGCTGGGATGATGAACTGTGAGTTTTCCTTAGTCCTTTAATTTTAAAACTGGGCAAAATAATCTTGGATATGATTTCTATACTTTTACTGTTAAATGCTGTTTCAGGTAACATTTAAGTACATAGCATAAGTGATGCCTTGAAACAGATGTTTTCTGTTCCCTTCAGAGTGTTTTTAACTTGGTTTCTATGGCAATGAAACCTATGCAGAGTGTCAGGCCTCTTCTTCCACTGTCTCCAAAAATAACTTCTAAATTTACCAGCCAGTATAAGCCAAAATTAAACGGGAAGGGGGAGGCTCAAAGGTAGTTGGATTCCTACTGGTTTCAAGCAAATTGGTGACTTCACAGAGGAGAATCGGTGCCCTGGGAAGGCAAGGCAGAGTTGCTACAAGACAAAATGACATAACTAGTGCTGTCTGCCCTGCTGGCACAGGCAAAATTTCCAGCTTGTTGGGGCAAGTTCTGCTGCAGTTGTAGGTATTTATTGTTCTGGTATGGGTTTTACCCCAGTGGAGTCCCCTGAGAGGAGCTGAAGTTACTGCCTTGGGGTGAGGCTAGGAGACAGGACACTTGAACAAGAACTAACAAAAGCTGGTTTCTGTTCATGGAACAACTTGTGTTTATTATTCTAGCTGTAAACGCTCAAGCTGTGTAATCCACTTCTTGTTATTTTTATGATGGGGGTATTCTGTAAGGAGTCTTAGAATTTTTCTTTAAGTTGCTGCATTAGGATAACCTTGCTGCCTTTCAGAATTTCCAAAAGATCTGTATAGTAGACAAGAAATGCTTGGTTCCTGAATGGGAGTCCTATACAAAATAGAGACCTTTTGACTAAAGGGCATAATGGGACTCTTTTGTATGGAGCCTTTAGGATGGAATTCTTCTGTTTCCTAATTGCAGTTGCTATACAATTGAATGACTTAGTCTTTGAAAGCAAGAAGTCTCATGTGCGTGTTCTCCCATCCTCATGTTACATCCACTGTTTGTAACTGTTATTAAATTACAGATGATTTGGAGAAAGGTAACTTTCATGAAAGCATGTATAAGACAGACAAAATTAATTTCCTTGGTAATGGCAAAGTGGGTTTTGAGTACTAATACTCTTTTTGAGCAATGAGCTGCTGTGGATCTGTGTGTCTTCAGGACAGTGACAGCACATACTGTGGTTTAGTAGGGGAAAAAAGTTGCAGTGATTGAAGTGGAGAGTAAAAAGAGAGGAAGAATGGAGGTAATGGACAGAAATCTATTAACTAGGGTTTACTTCTCCTGCTCATAGACCAGGTTGTTGTGGTGAGGTACTTGCTTTCTGTATCCCTAAATATATTAGGTTATTTTTAAGTGGTTTTGTTTTCTTTGGTCTTAATTACCCTAAATGTCTATGCATATTTCTGAGGTTGCTACTTCTTCTGGATCACTGATTAGCCATTGAATGATCTGATTGCTCAGTGCACAAAAACCTTCAGTGTCACCTTCAATAGAACTGATAGGGGTTAATATGTGCTTGTGTGTATTGTGCCTGTGTGTGTATATATATACTTACATATGTGTGCATATATATGTAGTTTATACGTATAGATAAACCCTTTAAGCTATAGTTGTCTGAATGCAGTATTTGGAGGGACTCCTGAAAAATTATGAAAAATGCTTTAGCAAGTAACTTTATCACTTTTTCTAATTTGACACACATGAAGAGAAGAGTGTGGTAGAAGCCATATGAAAATTGTGCTGCAGTTGTTCTGTTGCACTAACTTCTTTTGAAGCATTTTTGGTTTTCCCTTGAACTGTTTTTTTCAATTTTCCTGCCTACTGTTGAAATGTTTTCTATGCTTCTAATTCTGCTGTTATCCTTAGCTTTTCATTAAAAAGAAAAGCATGGAGTATGTAACCTGCAGAACTTGGAACACAAGCCAGCACTGTGCCCTTGCCGCACAGAAGTCCAATGGTATCTTGGGCAGCACTAGGCAAACCATTGCCATTAGGTTGACGGAGGTGACCCTTCCCCTCTGCTTAGCAACAGTGAGGCCACAGTGCTGTGCCCTGGTCTGGGCTCCCCAGTACAAGAGACACCTGGGCATACTGGGGAGAGTCCAACAAAGTGCCACCAAGATGGTGAAGGGCCTGGAGCATCTCACATATGAGGACAGGCTGAGAGAGCTGGGACTGTTTAGCCTGGAGAAGCGACTGTCCGGAGTGGGAGTCTCATCAGTGTCTATCAATATCTGAAAGGAGGGTGCAAAGAGGATGGAGCCAGGCTCTTTTCAGTGGTGCCTAGTGAAGAGGACTAGAGGCAGTGAGCACAAACTGAAGCACAGGAGGTTCCCAGGCTCTCTCTGAACTCTTTTTTGAATAATGTGAGGGTGACTGAGCACTGGAACAGTTTGCCCAGGGAGGATGTGGAGTCTCTGTCCTTGGAGGTACTCAAAAGCCATCTGGACATGGTCCTGGGCAACTGGCTGTATGTGGCCCTGCCTGAGCAGGGCTTTGGGACCAGATGGACTGCAGAGGTCCTTTCCAACCTCAGTCATTCTGTGAACTTTGGGATACAAAACAATTTTGGTGTGAATGTTACACTACTTAACAAGGAATTTAGCGTTCATTCTTCACATAATGTGCTTTTTTCAGTAATCTGATTGTACTTTGCCTAATGTGAAATTAACGTAGATGTATTCTTAATATTTTTGTTACTGAAATGAAAATAATATTTTTCTGTAGGGTGTCATAGAAACTACTGATTTGAAGTTACAGGATTTTTATTGAGGTCTGTTCGTCTTACTAATCTTATATTCTGGGGTTTAAACATGGTGCTTCAGTAATTGTCTTCTAGGCATCTTGTAGTTTACACTAGAGGAAACTAGCATTTTTTTCTTTAATGTTAGTACTTTTCCTTCTTAAAGCTTGGTTCGTATTCTAAACACTATCAAGTTAGCTAAAATAATCAAAAATACCTTCTCTAGCTGTAATAATAAAACATACCTTCTCTAAGAAACAATATTAGTTGCTGGATCTGAATTTAGGTTTTAACTAACACTCTTGATTGTCCAAATTCTTATTTCTGTATATACTTAACTGGGCATGTCCTTTTAAAACTGCATAAAAAACCCCCAAACAAAAAAAACCAAACCAGCAACTTAAAGTTTTACAGGGAAAGGATTCTTTCCAGACTGTAAATAAAAGCAGAATATTTTGAGAAGTCTTAGAATTTAAGCAGAGAAGCTCTCTGACAAGATGCAAGTGTATAAAAATCCCAGTTACAGAAGTAGAAATGTGTCTTATTTTCTTAATTTCTTCTATATTAATACAATAAAAGATAGTGTTGCTTACATGTTGTATTATAAAATAGGTTGATACATTTAATGAATATGTTTAAGGAAAAGATGTAATAATGTTAAAATATTCATATAATAGAAAGTATTTTATAGTCAGCATTTTCCCATATATAGTAAACATTAAAAAACCCCAGATTTTTAAGAATCTGAACATCACTGATGAGAAGAAACCACTGATGAAAATAAATCCATTTCTGGGAGGGGGGAAGAAGGCAGTTAAGATTATTTTCAGCTGTTTGCTTAAAGGGATTTAACCGAACTACTTAAAGTAGTCATGTGCCATTTTGTTAATCATTTTTGGTTTTTTGAAAACTCTCTTTTTGAAGATCGTTCTGCAAGTACTAGGTTATCATGGAAAGTACTCCCTAAATGTGTCTGAAATTTGTGTGTTTTCCTTCTAAGCTTCACAATGAGGATGATCCCCCAGAGTCTTCAGCAGCTGAGCAGCCTTCCACGTCTACAGAGACGACGCAGATTCCCCAGACAGCAGCCTTATCTGAAGCAGATACTTCCCCTCCACCTTACTGTAGCATAGCTGTGGAAGCAGCTGCAACCTCAGGTATTTTTCTTACATAACAGCTTGTCAGGGAGCAGTGTGTATGAATCAGCATTTGGTTCAAAGTGGTATGATGCTGCGGTATGGTGTGGGGGGTTTTTTGTCCTACACACACAATTGCAGTAAAAAGCTGTGCTTTCATGCACAGCTCTTTGTCTGGTTTGCTCAGAAGAAGCACACTTCTAAATTACAATGATTGTTCCAAATTACTAGGCTAAATGAATGTTCATTAATTAGTATAATAGGTTTTATTTAAGTCTGCATGTAGTACAGTTCCACATTTAATCTACATCTTTGAGTAGTGCTCCATTATTAGACCTCATTAGCAATTTTCATTGCCTCTTTAAAAAAAAAAAAGGGAAAAAAAGCCCAACAACAAAAAAGTCCAACAGAGCAGTGATTTGTCAAAACTCGAACTTCTTAAGTGTGTGCCATTGTTTGGTGAACGTATCGCCATGAAAAGATTCATTTTGCTTTAAAGGCTCTTGATAAAACTTCTCGTGGAAAATAGAGTAACAGGGGTCTTTTTCTCCATTTATTCACTACTCCCTTTCTCATGAGATTGTGACTTTTCTTTGGGGTATGGGAGACTTGGAACAGCAGGCTACATTAGAGTCCCTGTTTAAGCAAATATATTGCTACGCAGAATTATTCCTATATGTGACATCTTTATGTTGGTGCGCTGGTAAATCTTTTTACCATATGACCTGTGCTCACAAATTCTTGCCACATAAGCAATCTTGTTACAAACTACTGCTGGCTGTAGGAGCAAGATCAAGGTGTGTTTTGAATTGTTTTTATTAATTTTGTTAATAGTTCTATTATATATGATGATGTTTTACTGTTTCAATATATAACAATGAAGTCTGTGGTCCATTTTGATAGGAGGAACATTTTTAAAAGAATGTGGTGAATTTGAAATCTTGGGGAAAAAAATTACTTTCACAGAACAGCTGGAGTTAGCAACAAGACCATGCTAATAAAAATACAGCATGATTATTACTGGACTTAAGTAACTAATTGCTGTTGATAATGGAAAGCTTTTTTTAAAGGTGTTTCTGTGCATGTCTCTTGTATGATTTTGATAAAAAGCATTTGGTTGGAACACCTAGGGATGTAACTCAGCAAATACAATTTCTTGTTTATAAATTTGTTGTCTCCTTGCAGCATCTAGGTTAAGGTTTCTGCCTTGAGTAGCAACTAGAAGCACCATCAAGCTCTTCACTATTTTATTTTATAAAAATAAAGTTGTTTTTTTTTTAAACTTCCAAGAACTTGAAATACAGATATCAACAATTTCAGCCTCTTGGAAAAAACACAGTTTAAAGCTCAGTAGTTATATGCATGTAAAAAATAATATTAACATAAAATAATTGACATTTTTCTGGCTTGAAAAGACATAACCTCTTTTATTTTGAACAGAAACACACAATGAATTTTATCCTGTACCACCTCCATACAGTGTAGCTACCTCTCTTCCTACTTACGATGAAGCAGAGAAGGCCAAAGCTGCAGCAATGGCAGCTGCTGCAGCAGAAGTTGCCCAACGAGTAAGTGATACAGTTCCGCTTTATTTCAGTTTGTGAATGTGTTAGGCTAATCTAATTATTTGTAACAATTGGGCCCATATTATAGCCTATTTATTAAAATAATGGTGGGCTGGTGATTTAAATATTTTAGATGCTTATGTTTTGTATAGATAGTGTATGTTAATTGTAAAATACTATGAAAAGCGTTATTATATTCACCCTTTTCTAAGGCATAGCTGCTGTCTAAAGAGCTTTAAAAGCCAAATTTTGTCCTGTTTTAATGGTTTATCCTGTAGTTCATCACCTTTTAATTAGGTATCCACCGCTAATGTTATTTTGTAGTTATTGCTGGTATTTAGTGTTTCAGATGGTAACAATACCCCAAAAACCAAACAAAGTAGATTTTCAGAGAAAACGAAGAATTTGAAGAGTCTGGAAAGCGCAAAACCCCAAATAATGAAGATATTTTTTAGAAGGAAAGGTTCCTGTTGTTTGCTCCATGAAAACTTTTATATTTAAGTTCAAAGATATGTTCCAAGTACTTAAAAAAGGGAAAGCACCACCACAAGTTGGGGTAAACAGTAAATTAAGTAATAGGTATGTATATATTCAGTATTTATAGTTTTATAATAATTTACATTATAAAGAATACAGTCTTCAAAATAGGAAATTGATACCTGCAATTAGTGTTAAATGTTAGTTTTGTAAGTGAAGTTCTTCTTGTTTTCCTCCCAAGTTTTGGAATGTGGAAATTCTACTGTTTGGTAGTGTTGGCCATAACATACTATACCCAAATTAGGCTTCCAGTGCTTTCACTGAAAATGTCCACCTTGAGATCAAATGTGATTGCATTTGAGATGCATTTAAAATCTTACTAACTGCAGTATGCTTGTGACTGGAAAAAAAATTCTGCTCACCCAGTGGGAAGCTATTCCTTCCTTAACTGTTGTGCAGTGATCAGTGTACAACACTCATTTTAAGGTATGCCCAGCTAAGGTCAAAGTGCATTTGTGTAACATTGCTAATGGAGGTGTTACACAAATCTGTTTTACTAAATAGGGTAGGGAACCAGGGACGTTTGGTTACTTGCCAGGTTTTTCCTATAAGGTGATTATCTCCAGTTATAAGCCTTTAGCTGTTTTATCAGGAGCATGTATGCTATGTAGTCTGTCCTTTACTGCTTGTTATGTAAGTAAAACTTCTGCTGAAATAATAGTCTGTGACTAGTCACTAATAAACCTTCAATCTGAAATTATAAATCTTTAAACTTGCTTGGAACATTAGCAACCCAAACTTTAACTTTTAGGATACCATTACTAGTTCTGTGATGCTTCAGACAGGACATGTGCAACTCTTGCAACATTCCTGTTGCTTTTAACTTTGTATGTCTAGAATCTTGTGAGGTGAAAGTTACAGACATAAAAGCAATGTTCCATGACCTGAATTTCACAGGGAAAACCTCAGGCTGGGGTTCAGCCAATTTCAAGAATAAAACTAAGGATAAAAAACCAAAACAATCTGTGTTTTTTGCCTTGTCATTTTAAGCTTTTTTACTTTGGAGAACTGTTTCTCACAGGTTCAGTTCACTGAATCAGAAACATCTTTTGCCCTTCCTCAGATGATCTACCTGGTTTGGGCCAAATTACAAGTTTTTGAAAAATGAGTTTCCACACGTGATATGTACACCTTCAAGTTTAGTAAATGTGTGGAGATTGTCTTGCATGAACAAGTTTAGACTGCTCATAGCACTGCAGATGTGCTGTCCACAGAGAACATTCTCAAAAGTCCTGTAACAGAGTGGAACTACAGGACTAGAAGTAGATCCACTTTATGACTGCTGTTGATTGCTTTTGGTGAAAACACTGGAACTGAGAAATGGGATTTCTGGTGTGCCCTGAAGTAGTTTTATTATTCTTGACCTTTGATTAGAAGGGGAAAACCACTTGATGCAACTGCATGGGTATCAATGGTAGGTGGAGGGAAGAAGGACAATGAGTCTGAAGCTTACATGTGGGAAGAGAAGTCTGGGTTTGGTTGAGCAAGGAGGTAACTGGCTCAAAGTGAACACAGGCAGGGGTCAGAGAGGATGGATCTGAGTCAGAATAAGTAAAGGCAAGAGTGAATGGAGAGCAGTGGTATGGAGGAAGTACAGTAAGATTTAAATAAGGAACAGGAGGGAGAAGGATAAACAGGGGTTGGTGGAGAAAGGAACCCAAGTGGGGACAAAATGTGGTACTGGGAAAGGAGCTGAAGGTGGTGTGTGAGAAAAGAGGAGCAGAAAGGGAGGAGTCTGGAGTTAAGAGGCAGGAGAGTAGGATATGGTGACAAAGTGGAAAGTAAACTCTTGCATAGTCTGCTGTTCCAAACCACACAGTAGAACTTGATGTGCAAGAACTAGGTGCTGACACCACAGTAATTTTTACTGATGAAGAATCAGTAGGAACACACCATCATTCCTTCAAAGGAGAGATTGGCTAAAAAATTGTAGACTTAACAGCAATACTAAGTTAGTATCAGAAATCTACTTAGTTTACCTAAAAGCCACAGTCCTGCTGACTGCTAAAGATCTCAAGTTTGATAGAATTCCTGCTTGGTTTGCTGCTCTGTTTTTTGGTTTTTTATTTTAAGCACATGCATGCACACAGACAAGCTATATTAAAGAAAGGGTATTAAGGTTGCAAAGTGGAGATTTGGGGAAAAAGTAGAAATGCTGAAGCTGAAATCTGGTTTTGTAGATGATATTAAAATTATATGCTAGCGCGGTTTTAATTAATGCCATTTTAATTACATCACCACATGGTACTGCCACAAAATCCCTTTTATTTAATACCTCTGATGGACTTATACTGGGGTGGACTAAGACTGTGTAATAAGACTGTCTTAATCTGGCAGATGACCGAAATAGTGGTAAAAGGTCACGTTACGGTTAGAGTAATGGTTTGCCATCTTGAGGGGAAGGATTTTGATCCTTAGCTCTGAATACCTGTGGAAGAACAGATAAGTGACTTAAACTTTGCACGACTGCTATGTAGTTAATTGTTTTCTCACTTTTGCTGCCTTGGGATCACAAGCAGTGACAGCTGCAGGCAGTATCTGACTTGTATATCACACACTGCAAAACACATACGAATGATTTAACATGCAAGTTTTTTGGTTTTTATTTTCAGCCTTATGAAATTAGTGCTCTTATCACTGTGAACTCTGCTATGATCTGTGCCTCTAGTTTCTTTCTTGTAAAATGAGGATATATTGCCTTTTCAATGTAATTGTGAGCAGTTGGGAAAAGTCCTTTGTACTTCTATTACCTTGAGTGATGCATGAAGCTCTTAATTCTCTCATTGTATAGTCTGAAGTGTGCTAGTAAAGAAGGCTACAAACCTACTCATTGAGCAAAAGAGAGGAAAATGGTATAAAAAAAAGCAGCACATTTAATAAAGAGCTTTCATATTTTTTCCCCAGATCATGTAGGGATCTTAGAAAAAAAATATATTAATATGATCACATTAAAAACTTTGTCATAGGCCCTGCATCCACAGATTGTATGAATAATCTAAACTGAGCATTTACTGAAACTTTCAGTACTTGTTTTTGTAGTTTTTGTGTAGCTTGTCTTACAAGAATAGATTGTGTATAAACATTTACTACTTTCAAATGCTCCCAGATAGCTCAACGTAGTAAAGAATTACAGCAGCCCTATGTCATCAGTAGTGATAGGATTAGTTACCCTGGCTTTTGATGTTTTCCTTTTCAAATTCTCAAGGTCAGTTTTGAATGGTCAATATAAATGCATAAAAACATTACTAACAGTTAAATGACTTGTTTGTATGTTGCAATGAATGGCTTTTACTTAATGCTTTTCAGTTGCATTTGTCTTATGTTTTTCTGTTTTTACATGCTTAGCACGCCCAGTTTAGGGAGTCTAGGAGTCTGTTTGATGAAATATTCCTCAGTCGTCCAGAGGTATGGTATAGTTCTCTCTAGTTTAGACTTTAACTATGAATTTTCCTGCTGGCAAACAACTGCTTCTGGGGTTCATTATGCCTTTTTTCTCCCATGATTAACTTCTCCATATTGTTTTGTATGCTGAAGGTATCATTTATGGGGCTTTTTGAGTAATTTGACCCTTTCCTCAGAAGTTTTTCTCTGTAAATCCACTGCATTGAGAAGAGTTGTATCAGTTTAGTTATCCAAGCGGTTCCTGAAAACTTGGGTTCTTTACTTGTTTAAAGGTGGTCATCTCACTGTACACCATGCTAGGTTTCAATTTGAAAGAAGTTAAAAAGTATTGGTGGGGAAAAACAGTCCTCTTTTTGCAGAGTACTACAGAGAGCAATGTAGTTTCAGAGGAGTTAATAGGTGCTTCATTACTTCAGTAGCTGCTGTGTACCATATTATGTTCATTGGTTATAGGAATTACCGTGTGACATACCATTTATGTTGATAATATATTTTGCTGTTTAGATGTTTCTCTGCTCATAGGAGCAGTGAGTTTTCTGTTTATACATATCTTAGCACATTTAGCAAACAAGAAGTATTGTTCCCGATCCTTAACATGGCTAAATTTGTTAAAACCCAATTTGAGATACTGAACAGTATTGTCTATTTTATGGATTTGTATGTATTGCTATATGCCATTCTTATTAAAAAGAAAAAATATAAAAATATAATTATTCTATTTGATAAAAATGTTAACATTAATAGAAGTATTACTTTGAAATTACATTTAGTTCTAAGCATCAGGAGAGAGGACAGTCATTCTTCATTGTCCCTTTTCATTCCTTAGTAAATGGTGGCAGGCAACTATATTTTGAAGAAATTCTGAGGCAGGTGACACCAACTAGATCAAATGAGAGCACTGTGAAAGACAGCCAATATTAGCAGGCCTTGAGCAGTGGCCAGTTAGTGTCTTCTGTCTGCAGGATTGGTCATAAACCCATGTAATACTAAATGATGTAGATATAGGTTGAACATGATTCAAGTGCAGGAAACTATTTCATTTCTTAAACATTCTGATAATTTTCATGTGCCAGTTTTTGGAGACAGTAAATAGAACTCAGTTTAATATAATTTCTATTTAACAAGGCATATGATAAATTACAACTCATTCATGCTTTCTGCAACAGTGCCTACTTGCAAATGCCTGATTTCATGTCCCTGGGATGCAGCACACCTGTGTTTCTCACATGTGTAAGCTGTAGAGAGGCCTGTGCATATAGAGGAACCTCTAAAACTTGTTACTGTAGTTGAGGAAAATTTTCTTTTTCTGAAGCAACGCTTTGCATAGAGCATAATTCACTAATTGGTTTAGAAATGCCAGTATGGAATAACGGTAGTTAGCAGACAGTTTAAAAAGAAGTCCAAACATTGTTCTGTATGGTGTTTATAGACCTTCTGAAATTCAAATTGAAAATATTTTTTGTTGTCCTGACTTGAAAAAGGAACTTTTGTGGCATACATTTCAGAGATAAGCACATTCAAATGCAGCTCTAACGCATTTTCAACCCTTCCCCTTCTCCTCTCCCATCAGTCTTGCAGCTGCAGCAAAGTTGAGCTAAATGAACTAATGCTTTCATTGTCACTTAGGGACACCTGAAATTATGTAGAGTTGAATTATAGCCCCTTAAGATTTTCATTCAGCTAGCTTTTTGTGCTTTCCTTGGAGTTGTCTATCTGATTAGCAGTGTTTAAAGTTATCTGATACAGGGTCTTGGTTAATCTGAAATAAAGAGCACAGCTAGAATTTCATGGCCATCTTGCAAAGGGTGAGACTGGCTGCCTTGAGTTGGTACAGTTCATGCTAGCACATTTTTAACCATGATTGGTATACCCTGGAAAACTATTTTGCTGTGTTGACAAAGGTGAACATGTCAATCACATGACAGAGCTATAGATCGCTGTCATTGTTCTAATGCCCTTTTAGTTATGAACTTAATATACAGAATAACATTTGGTACATTGACTAAATAATGTTAAAATCAGGATTACGTTATTTCAGTACTAAGTGTTTGCTGTGGGTGAAACAGCTAAGTAAATCTCACTTGAACTGATCTCCTTTGATTTAATTTTTTTTAATACGTTATTATCTCAATTCTAATACATTATGATTAATTGGAGAAAAAGTAGGAAAAGAATGTTACTCATGCTTATGTCTATACCATATAACTGTTGCTGACAGCATTATTTAATTTGTATCATCCGGCATTGTTTTGATGTAACTCATGTATAAAAATGGTGTGTTTAACTGTTTTTACAGTTTTTATTAGGCTCTCTTTAGTTAAGTCCCGTGATCATGAAGACTTTCACTTTTGTCAGTCTACAGTTGCAGCTATGTTTTTACTTGTGTGCAGAACTGCATATATAAGATCTGCCAAGTTCTGTTGAAAATCAAGTACTGAGAAACAAAACAAACTCATACTTTCAGTTTTTGAAGATCTAGTGTTTTGACACGATGGGAGAAGTCTTTGGATCGATTTGGCTGACATCTCTGTTTAGTTTTGTGGGTTTTGCGTTCAGAAGACTTTTACACACTTCTAATGTGCTCGCGCCCTCTAGTGTCCCTAGAGGTTTTCCTTGCTTTGCATATGTTTTTCTGTGGGTTATAGTATGGACAACTTGGTTAGTGCAGTGCTGTTGCATCAGCAATTTATGTTAAGATACTAACCTTACTTTAAAACTTCATATTTTTAGAAGCTTAAAGACTTTTCTGGCAGGAAAAAGACAGAACATACTATGTGATGTATTAAGTATTTTCAAAAAAATACTTGATAGCTGGGCCTTCATAGCAAGACAGTTACAGTAAAAAAAGATTTCTGCTGGTTTTAGTTGTCAAAGTATTCATCTGAAATAATTTCTATCTTCACTTAAGACGAACAGGCAGTATGTACATATGTTGTAGAGAAACGTAGAGAAAATTTGGGCTCTATCAATATAAGCAAGAAATAAGACTTGTTTTATAGATATGAATTATTTTCCTTTTAAACTTCCTTGATGTGGACGTGTTAAAGAAATGTCAATTTTCATCTAGCTTCAGAAACATAATTAATAGTTTAATCCTACAGATAGTTATTCTAAAATAAACTTTTCACTAAATTATCACTAACCTGTAAATCCAGGAAGAAGAGTATCCACCACGGGATGATTTCAGTGATGCAGATCAGCTTAGAGTGGGCAATGATGGCATCTTCATGTTGGCATTTTTCAGTAAGTTATCTTGTATCCCAGTCCTACTGAGGTATATCTTAATTGTACCTTTTTTCTACGGAATATAAAAGGTAGCTGTGATAAACTGCATTAATGTACTTTCAATGAATGGATCTTTCGTACCTGTACACAAATACTTCCTGTTCCAGATGTAGTAAATATGTTGCACATTTTTTTCTGTGGCATCTGTCACAGGTAAGGGGTTAAAGTAAAATCATAGTAAGTGTTTTGAGGCATAGCAAGGCTGCACTGTTCCCTGTAAATTGGGAAATTTTGTCATCTTCTAGTTGGACTACCAACTTGAATGGAAGCCTGGATCACAGAAATCTAGCAATTGATTTTTAAGTAGAAAAAATCTGAAACAGAGATGGTGTGCCATATAAAAGTTTCTGATGTTAGTGTAGTGAATTAAATAGCTGTGGGTTTGAACAAATCCAACCATGCTCATTTTCAGGTTGAACTAACCACTAGCATGTAAAAATATACTGTCTTCGGGTAACGTCTGATTGCAACCAGCACTGCTATAGCACTTCTTCAGGTACTGTGTGTGTGCACTGTGCATGTCTTGTAACTTATGTACCACATTGAGCAAAGTTAGATTTAGCCACTCAAAGTTACTCCTAGAATGAAGCTGCTTCTGTTTTACCAAATGCGTATTTCTTTCTAATTTCTGTGGTTATTTTCCTTTTCTGAAATAAATGTGTGTGACAGCCTGGAGGAAAGCTTGGTGTTGGGGATGTAGCTGTTCTTTTTTGCTGTTCTCCATCAGGATGAAACCTGATTGATTATCCACTGAAATCTCCTTTGTCTTTCAACATAAATCTCTTCTTAGTTCTTTTTTCTTTAGTGTCCTCCACAGTCTTTTTATTTAACTGTTACAGGTACTGGTTACCGAACTTTCACAGAAGGTTGTGTTGGTTTTTTTTTTCATGTTGGTGTATGATGTACTGGGGCAATGTGGTGATGTCATCTTGCAATAAAAATATGTCTACCTTGCATAACAAATTATATAAAGATATATATATATATATATATAGGGTAGCAAAGTGAGTTTTGTAGTCTGGCCTCTTTGTGTAGTTGTATCATAGAAAGGTTATATATTCATGGGGGCAAAGAAGGGTATAGCTTCGTTTATCTTTTTCCCTTTTTTCCCCTTCCCTATGTGCTACAACTTTCTGTATTTAATCTATTTAAGTTCTGTATTGTGTGACTTGTTCGTGCTATTAAGTCCTGGTTCAGACCTTCATTAGCACTGCACTTGGAGGTCAAACGGATTGTTGGCTGGCTCTAATACATTTTAGGTCCTTAAAATCACAGTTGTCTGAAACTGCATGCCCAGAACCTTGTGTCCTCCTTCAGGAGTGCAGTTGTTCACTTGGGTAAACTGGCAACTTTCTTTTCAAACAGCTGTTTAGCCGAGATTGACTTCACAGAGCACTGCTTTTACACATTTGATAAAAATGCTCTGTAGCTCCTAATTTTCTTAATTATTCTGAGACTATGTTAATGCCAGCTTTGCTTGCCTATAAATGAAATGCATAAAGTGAGTGCTTACGTATTGCAAGATATTTATACAAGTGTATGTTTAATTGGGATCTCTGGTGGCTGTTATGGATACTGGGTACGTATGGAAATTGATAATTTACAAATTTGCTTGTTGTTTGTGTTCATGGTATGAAAAGTTCACAAAAACTCAGCATTTATAGACCTAATTTAATTTTTTTTTAAATAAAAGAAGATTAATTGAATTTCAGTAGTTTTTCATGGGGAAATCAGAGAACTAAGTGAAAAATGAGCTTAGTTTAACAAGAGTAGATCATAAATAGTGGGTGGTGTATTTCTGTCCTCTAATAAGGAGGGAAAAGTCTCCATGTGTGGAGATTAAGAGAGCAGGAATTATGGCTATCTTCTGGGGTTTTTCTGAGTGGGATATGTTTAAACACTTCAAGTAGAGGTGGCACATCACAGAGAGCCTAGAATAAGTTTGCTTGCTCAGTTAAAATGCAGGAGAACGGTGTCAGGAGCTGTTCTGTAGTGAAAGGAGCATGGAACAAGTGGCTTGTTCCAGATGTGCTCTCCCACATCCTCCTGTGACTGTTATATACAGCGTTGGTAGAAAGATCTTGGAGGGGTATGAGGGTGATCTACCTTTGTTTTGAATACAAACCCAGTGAAATTAGCTTTTAAAATGTCATTTTAGTCAACTGAAGTATAATAAAGTAAACTTTTTATGGAGTTTACCAGCATATCACAGTCAACTCATGATATGTAGCTACCATCTAGTGGTAGCTGCCCAAGTTGCATAAAATTGCTATCTTGGGCCCATCTAGTGGGCAGATCTGTTTGTTTGGAGTTTTTGTTTGTTTTAGGAGCTTGGTGCTTCAAGTTATAAAACTGTTTCGCATCAAAGCTGTAAAGTACAATTCTGTTTAGCGTAACTAAGTAGAATGAGACAATTCTAAAGAATAAAAGTCCTTTGCATGAACAGGTGGTGATTTTTTTTGCTTTAGTACTTGATTCAGAAACTTAGTGGAAGAATTTGGAAAACAAACAAGTTTATTTCTAATAGGTGGTAAAATCATATGTTTTGAGAAATTGATGTTGCTCTTGAAATTTGTGATTATGTTGATGAGCAAAAAGTCTGCTCTCTTATGGTCAGGGCTGGTGTTTGTCAGTTTCCGATTTTGAGGTAAATACATATATTAATGAATGTATTCATTTTTGCTATGAATGTGAAATGCAGCAAATTATGCTATCAGACCATAATATATATATTTTTTATTATGTATTTTTAAGTCAGCGGTGCCTTATATAGCATAGTACAAAATTTCCAGAATGCCAGAGAAAGTTGTTAACAAGTGAGTTTCTCAGAGTGGTTTGTGGGTTGGCTGTTTTTTTAAATTTATGTATTTATTTTCATGCATAACAAAGAAGGTGAATCTCTGAGCTTTTTCTTGCCATTTGGAACACAGTAGTAATGTGAAGAGCAATTAACTATTGTGACCCAAAGGGTTTGCTTTTTATACTTGGTCTGCCTGTAGTGGAAGTCTTTTGAATCCCGATTGGCTCATCCTGGTTCGATTATGTGAAGGAGGTCGTTTGGGGCAGTAATAAAAGGCTTATGTGGTTTTCCTTAATATTTAAGGACTGCTTTAGATATATCAAGCAGCCTTTTAACCTGTGGGCCCCAGAAGGAATTGTGGAGCTCATCTGGATTCTATGAAACCATGGAAGGGAGTTTTGAGTTGTCCTACAACCTAGGAAAAATTAATATTAATTTGAGCCTCACAGCTGGGTTAGTAAGGAGAGAGAAATGGAAAAAAGTGTTTGATCATACAACTGGAGTTTTAAGTTCTCATACATCGATCTGATTAGTTCTTTTTGAACATTTGTGCAATATAAACATTGTGTACAACTGGCACCAATAAAATCTCATGATGTGGATACTATATTGGAATAGATAATAGCCATAACAAGATATTGTAAACTGATATTCATACAGTTTTCAAAACTATTAGATGCTTCAGTCAGTCAATAAACTGCATACAAGCTAAGATATCTACTTAAGGTGTTTCACGTGGGTGCAGGTTGGGAAGCAGAGTTGTAGCACAAGCTCAGGGTGAGCACAGCCTCCTGTTGATGCTTCCCAGGGAGTGGTAAGCACAGTCTAAATTTCCAGTGGGAGGATTACTCTGTGTGAATTTAGGAAACCTAACTTCTTGTGTGTCCACATCACAACTGTTATGCACGTTTCCTTAGTCATGCAAGAGAAGCTGAGGGGAAGTCATTTGACTGAAATTCCAAATGGTGAAAGGAGATAAAGGAACTGTTTTAGGAGTGCTTATTTCTCCCTGGTTATCAGGGAAGCCTGACTGACCTTCATATATAGTCATCTGACTTCCCCCTTAATGTAGAAAGAGTTTGACTTCCATCTTTTCTCCATACATGTTGGATGTCATACAGAATAATTGGAAGGAAGCTTGTCGTTGGGCATTAAGAAAAATTTACTAACAAGGGTAATAAAGTGGTAGAAATCAATGGCCTAGGGAAGTTTTTGAACATGTCTGTTGAAGTTGCTAGCAAATGCTTCTCGTGATCATCATCAGACAGATTTAGGTGAGCTTTTCAGGAAGGAGCAAAAATGTGTCCCAGTTCAAGAATAGAGTAAATTCTGTGCAGGAATGGGAATAGTGATTTCTAGTGGTGCCTGAAGATCTAGAAAGTATTACTTACTGCAGTATGCTTAGTAAACCTAGGCCAGGTGTGAAACAAAGTTTTTTGGTGTTTGCTGTATACCAAGTCATTGGACAAACAAATTGGGGAGTAAAGGATATAATTGGGCATAGTTGCTTTTTGTTTATATAGCTGCCATTATAGTCTTACCACAGGGTTGAGGTATGGTTAAAATTTGGAACCAGTGTAGGTCTTCAGACCAATTTTGCTGGCATCTTTTCAAGATTCTGAATATAAACTTAAGACAGGTGATTAATGTCTAGCTGTGGAAAGCGAAGTAAAAAAGATCAGCAAGTGAGATGCAAGAGCAATCGAAGAAAAAGCAGATTTATTCTAGTATGCTTGTCAGTATGTTGCATCTTCTGATGTGTTACAATACATACAATTCAAAACCTTTGCATGAGATTGCTTAACTTGAAAAACTAAGTTTTATTTATTGTAAATTGTGGGAGTAGAATGAAAGGAAGTGTGAATATTCCTTTGCAACTTAATGAGTGCTGACAAAAAGCAAGCATGGGTTAATAAATTTTTAATGACAAAGTAGAGCTTTGTGCATCATCTTTGTTGTGCCCCTGTAGTTATCGGAGAATAAAGAATGGCAATGGATACAAGCTTGTTTGTCAAAACCAAGTTGAATTATTTTACTCCAGCTTCTTAGGAATTGCTGATAGATAGACTTGATTTCTGACTTAATTTTTTTATATGAAAAATCGTATGTTAACCACTGCCCCTCAGAAGAGGGCTTCAGGTGTGGAAAAAGCTGGATAGCCATATTTTGCTTGTCAGATTCTGAGGCTTTTACAACATTTAGAACATCCTGTGCTTTATATTTTGGCTGGGATTATCCTGCTACAAAACATAAAGAGAAATACAAGTACAGCATAATTTTTGTGGGTGCTAAACTGGATATGAAAAAGGCTTTTTATTAAAAAAGACCTTTAGTCCAACCCGCCTTCTCCCAAAAAGAAAATTCTTACCTGTTTTTCATTATAAGTTTTGTTAGCATGATGAAATAACTCAAATGGTTATATTTTTTTTAATGTGAATTACATTAATATAGACTTACTTTCTCCTCCTGTTGTCATTTCAGGAATGCATAAACCTCAAAACCTTACTTTAATCAGTCCCACTTGTCTGTATGGTGTTAGAGTAGCCAATAAAGAGACTGAAATAATGATGCCAGTGCAGTCATTCCGAGTTTCATTTAAATATCTGCAATTTATTAAAGCAAAGAGGACAGTAGTTGAAAGTTGGGCTCAAGTATGAATAAATACTGGCAGTCTCTGGGATAGGAAACAATTCATGTTGCAGAGTGGTTAGTTTTGTAGTGGGAGTCTAGAAGAACACAGAACCTGGCTGCATGAAGAGGGTGGGCAAACAGAAGTTAATGCCTTTTTAGTTAAAACCACAATGTTGTTGTAGCAGCTTCTTAGACTTTCTATCAGATTTTTATGAATGGCTTTCTTCTTTATGATAGTGTGTATGAATGTCAGACCAGGAACATTGTCTGTATGAGGATGTCATGGGAAGCTGAAGCGGTATGAGGGATGAGGCTATCTCTAACTGCTGAGAAGTGTCATTCACATTTCACAAAGAAGTGGGTGCAGGCAAATAGTGGAGGATTACATTTGTTCCCGTAAGAAACTTGCACTACTACTTAGTTGTCTCTAGTAGATAGAGAGAAGGAAGTTGATACTTCTAGAGAAGAGCAGACACTTTCTTTTACTAGTCTCTTCCCTCACCATTCTGTTTTCTTCCTCAGCCTGATAGAGAAGTTTGTGCTCTGGCTTCTCTGTGGCAATATAGGGATGAAAATTAAAACAACTTTCATTCTAGTAATTAGTTGAGACAGGAATTACACAGAAATAAACTTTAGTAACTCTTACCAGATGCAGCGTAGGCCATAAAGTTCAGAGAACTTGCATGACCTAGTATGCGCATGGAAATCATGATGGAAAAAGACATACAGGTTGGTGTAGATGAGGCTAATTTTCATGTAGAGAAAAACAATCAGAAAATAGATAAAAATCTCATTTGTTGCAGTCTGCTTAGAAGCTGGAGATGCATTTCTGAAAGGAAATTATGCATTTTGTAACAGAATGAGACAGTGAAGATGATAGTGACAGAATAGCAATAGGATATCGGGGAGGTGAGAGAGAAGCAATGGAAAAGATTGAAAACATATAGATATTATCAGCCATCTTAAGTTTGTTAAAATGCTGCAACACCAAGGCAACATTAAGAGAATCTCCCTAATATGTTGCCTAGATTTTACAGATGTGGAATACCGCTAAAGACAGGGAATCCTGATTAGGTCCTGACTGCAGAATTTTTCCAGTAGATGGTTACAGATAGAAACTTAAATAGCGAGATCTTTCTTCTGTTTATAATTCAATTTTATTGGGATGTGTAAACTTGCTAGTTTACAATGTTTGTAGAATCTGAGGCTTTTTTTTCCTGCTTGCATTGTCTGATTGTATAACTCCATGGAACAGCACACTGGTTAAAGGGAAGAAGAACTACTATGAACAACATTGGAACATGCTGATGTCTTTTCTTTCAAGAGCTGGGCAAATAACTTGGTGTTAAGTATCCATCTAGTACTTATCCAGTGACTGTGGATTCTATTTTGAATATTCCTTCACCTCACATCGAAAGAAAAATAGAATTGTCATTGTGTTTAGTTTCGACTATAAGAACTAATATTTTTTCCCTCCTATATTTATGATTGGGAAATCTCTAATTTTTGTATGGCACATACAAATTGGTTCAGGTGCTATAAAAATCCTTATTTTTTAATATATGCCTATTAAAATTCTAAGTTCTGAGAATTCCTCTAGTCTGCTTAGTTCTTTAGAAACATGTCTGCCTCCTGCCCCTTTTAACATACCTATCTTTGGAACCATAATCAAATTCACCCTTTGTGGCTTGAGTAGTGGGAAGAAAGAGAGAGATATTATGTACTTACATAACAGTAAGCTGTTATGCTGAGACAAGGACAGCGATGCATTGCAGAACTAGCTTATGAATCTGTTACTCTTAAAAGTATGGGTTTGGAGAGTTTGATTAAAACAGGGAAATCCTGTTCTCAGTACAAGTTATCCAGGCTTTCTCAAATGTAAATGCTTTTCTGGTGTTTTGGAAATATAGGTAAATGTTAGGATGTTAGGGTCGCAATGTTGTTCTGTATTTCTTACGTAATAGAAATGCTCTCATTCCCTACCCCCACCCCCTTCCTTATACCAGTTTGGATTATTATTCAGAGTTATTTATGGGTTTGGGGTGTTTTGTTGTGTGTATGGTGTTTCTTTGGGTTTTTAAAAGATTCATAATTAGCGTAAAAGTAAGCTTTCTCTTTGCCACCATCTATTGTTACCTATGGCTTTGCCTGAAATGAGATGTTTTCTCTCTTCTAAAAAGTGACTGTGTTGATGTAAAGTCTTCCAAAACTTCTCTTGGAACTTCAATTTCTTTACAGTTCATGGAATCTCACTGCAGTTTTACAGACTAATTTTGCATTTGTGTGCAAATCATTGCATCTTCACATTGATTGTTGGAGGATTTGTAACAAGGTTTTAAATTAAAAAAAAAAAAAAAAAAAAAAAAAGTGGTTGCTTATAGATAATCCTCCCAAACTGACTTTTGTTTAAGAAAACTGTTGTTTTCTCTTCCCAATGTTTTGCTCTAAGTGTTCCAACTTTTAGTGAAAAGAGACCTTTTTTTTCCTGTGGCAATTTAATCTCTGAATTTTGTGTGGGTTTTGTTTTTTCCCTACGTTTGGGGATTTCAAACATTAAGGATTTGTGTGCAGGGGTTTTCTTCTCCTTTGCCCTCCTTCCTTGCTCGCCTCTTCATTAGTTTTTGTGTTTATTGTGGGCTTCTCTAATGTTTCCGATTTTCCACTGTCTTGGCCTCTCCAGAACTCCTGCATTGTCATCTTCCAGCAGCTCTCCCAGCTCTTCTGTTTGGTGGTTTTCTTTTTAGTTGCCCTCACTTACTCCCAAAGCTGGGACATCACCTAAGTGGGAATTCCTGCACTTTCACTTATTGCACGCAAACTGAAGTCAGTACAAATTAAGTTGTTGATTGCAGAGTACATATGAAGATATCAAACTTTAAATTGTAAAACTACTGGGAGTTGTGTAAAAGTGTTAATTGGAGTAACAGTGGTAGTAATGCTCAATGTCCTTCTTGTTTCTTGATTTCTTAAGCTTCCGTGTAAAACTTCCAAGGCTTCTTACATCTTATGCTTGAATATAGATCTAGAAGAGAAGACAGTAACCAATGAAACAGCAGCTTCTTAACTTATCTTCATTTCTATACTATGTTTACAGAGCAAGAGCTTATTCTGTTTGATCCAAACTGCGTAACACTGAATATGCAGCCTTGATAGATGCACGTATGTGTGCATATAACTATATTTTTGGTTATAAAAGTGTAGCAAGGTTTTTTCTTTGTTTTAATCCAAGTCTTGTGTGTTACAGTCCTTTGTTTGCATTTACTCTTTATGTCTAGTGTCACCTGGTTAGATTTCTGTAGCAATGTAATACTTTTATGTTGGAATTTTCTCTTGTTTAAAGTGGTAGGTTCCAGCCTGTTTACCATTTGCTTTGTTATTAAGTGACTATACCATGGGGAATGTCTGGGTTCAAAGTTAATCTCTGGAAGTCTGAATTACCGGAAGGGAATTACTGTGTAAGCATGTCCTTGTTTAGTTTAAAAGTAAAATTAATGTTATGTCTGTTTGCTTAGCTATACAGATTAACAGCAGCAACTGTTTCTTTTATTTTATAGTGGCATTTATTTTCAACTGGATTGGATTTTGTTTATCCTTCTGTATAACAAACACCATAGCTGGAAGGTATGGTGCAATCTGTGGATTCGGTCTCTCCCTGATCAAATGGATTCTGATTGTACGGGTATGTTTCTTGATGCACACTGTACAGACTCTGTAGAACCAAACCATAACAATTTATTCAAGGATGTATAATAATGGAGTTTAAAAACGAGTATATTAAATTCCAGTGCTTAACAGAGGGCCTAGAATTTTCCTAACTTCCACTTCAGTAGAGAATTTATTTGCTGTATATTCATGTATGCTTACTAATGATGAAGGTTAATCTATTTTTATCTGACATAGCATTTCATATTCATGTTTCCACTAAAATAAATGCAGAATGACTCATTCTTTGCACAAGTATATAAAAGCCTGTAGAGGAAGTGGAGCTGGTATTCTAGTTACTGGTAGTATAGTGTCCTATATGAAAGATCTATACTGAATCAAGTAAAAATTGAGTATGAAGTGAGTCACATTTTTACTGTCTTAGATACTCAATTTCTTTATGTTTTCACTGCAAGACTAATACTTTTCAAAGATATGTTAGCCAAAGGGAAGTTACTTAGCTGGACTAAGTGGATGCCAGGTGAAATGTAATGATTCTTTCTGAACTTGAATTCTACCTGTCCATGAGACACAACATTTAAAATCTCATCGTGTTTAATGAAGAAAGAGGTCTTGGATAACTTAGTTACCTTTTATGCCCTCAAACTCTGCTTTATTTATTTATTTTTTCCTGTGTGGGTGCACTAGTAATTTGATTTAGTCTTAGCATGGTAGTACAAGGATTGTAGAGAAAAGAGGTTGCATGGTCCTTCCTGGACATGTCCTGTATACTCCTTAGAGCTAAGTGATTTTCTTTCTTCCTTTTTTTTTTTTTTTTCTTTTTTTGGGTTGTGTTCTTGGGTTTAGGGGGCCGGGGCATGCTTTGGGTTTTGGGGTGGGTTTGTTGTGTTTTGGGTTTTTTTTCCCCAGGGCAGCGGAATGGTACTGGACTAGATGTGATTCTGGTGTATTTAGTTAGAATTCAGGGTTTGGAATGAAATTTATCTTAAGGGAGCAAGAAGACATGTATTTTTCAACTATGCTTTTGTTGGGGATATTTTCAGCTTCCATTGAGACATACTGAACAGAGGGAAGAGCTTGCTTATTGTGTCAGTTTTATTATTCCTGTGTGCTTGAAAATGTTCTTGTAACACACACAAAAATCCATATGTGCTAAACTTCCTTGAAGAATTACTGTAGTCTAGACTATATTTAAATTCTTGTATTTAATCGGTTTCTCATTCTAAAATATGAGAGCTGATCAATTCCGAGACTTCAGGGGTGAGGTTTTTTTCA
The DNA here is from genome assembly GCF_023634085.1 of Falco cherrug. Taxonomy (NCBI): domain Eukaryota; kingdom Metazoa; phylum Chordata; class Aves; order Falconiformes; family Falconidae; genus Falco; species Falco cherrug. The sequence goes on from NC_073698.1 coordinate 47,383,196, forward strand.
TAGTGAGGACTGTCATCATCCTGTGTTGTCTGTCTGTCTGGAGACAACAGCAGAAAGCTCATAAGGTGTATGTCAACAATTTTTGTTTATGGCGACACACAAGCACTCGGGAGTGCACAAAACTCTTCCGTTCCTTTGTTTCAAGCTCCTCCGAAGGTTTGTGCTGCCCTCTGCGCTCAGCGTTAGTAGTACAAAACTTTACTAAACAGTCCAAGTTCCCATGTACTTTCTCTGTATCAGTTTTTACAGGTGGCCCGGGGCAGGGGGGGACGACGACAAAAGCACAGTTTTGCTGTTGGAGAAATTCTGAAGCCTTGGCCACTTCTGCCTAAAGAAAGTGTGAGAGTAATGCACACAGGCCATTATTTAAATACTGGTTTTAGTAGATCTTCTTTCCAATTAAATGAAACTGTAACTTTTTTAAAAAAGTGTATTGATATATATGTTTAGAGAATTGAAAACACTGACCATCAAGTGAGATAGGATTAATAATATTGTCAGCTTTCTGGGAATTGAGTATTCATTTGATATTTTAATGAAGTGTCAAAATGTGAAATGTTTATTCAGCCCAGTCATAGAAATGCTAGTATTTATGTAACGATAATGTAAGTAAAAATTCTTTAGTTCAGCTTAGCAATTCTCAGTATTTTTTTCTTGAATTACCCATAGAAGTGAATACAGTACAGGATTAGACCTTTAAGGAATTCACATGTCCTGGCTTTATTCTGAAGAAAACGTTTATCTCTGTGCACAGTTACTTGAAGAAAAAAATAACAATTATATCTAGAGTTCTTTAAATGTCTTGGAGTTTTATCTGGTTGCGTATATGGTCCAGTATCTTCTTTTTCAGAGTAAACTGAAATACATGCCTGAATTATGTGATTTCTTGGTTGATACTACTGAAATGTCCTAGAAATGGCAAATGGGAAGCACTGTGGCAGGGTGCAGTAAACATACCGCATGACAGTAAGATGGGAAGTGGACGAAAAGTGTGCAGAGCTACTAAATAAGTTACTTTATTCCTTCTGGTCACTTTTCACACATCTCCTCTTCCTACTTCTTATGTGAGTTTTGGAGACATTTGGTTAGTCTTTTTATCAGTGAAGCATGCAGTCTGGAGTCTGGTAAAGGCACAGATACCTGTCTCCAATACCATCACACCCTGCCCTCCAGCTGCCTTCCACATCACAGGGAGGACAAAACTGTCTACCATGGTCACTAACAGGAGCAGTTGAAATGCCACTTCAAGGTTCATTTAGTTGTGTTCAGCTCACTGCTGGGAACTGAATGCTGGTTTGAAAATAAAAAGACTTTAATGAGTTGGGGGGTCTTTATGGGCCTGGTATTCTTGGCAGCGATTAACAGTAGGGGGTATACAGAAGGTCAAAAGCTCTTCTTTTGAGGGGTCAGCAGAACATCCCTGTCTGATAAGATTAAACTAATGTGGCTTTTCGTGTTAATATCTAAAGCAGCAGGCTGCTGTAGTGTGTTTGGGATGGCAGGCATTGGGGGGGGGGGAAAGAAAAGCGACAAGTGGTGATTCATTATAATAGAAAATGTCAGATGACTCTGGCAAGTAATAGCAGCTTTATATATATATATAAACACACATTTTTTGAGGTTTTAAAATAACTTTGTCACAGACCAATCAACATTGGAAGTTAGTGTATATTAAACTGCTTCACAAATACCAGTTTCACATTTTTAGTTGTATATGTTACTTATATTTAAATTTGCTTTTTCCTCTGTGCTTTCTGAATTTGCATAGTACATGAAATGTTTCTTAGTCATATGTCTTACTGCAGCTAAGCCTTGTGTATGAAATTCAGTTTTCAGAGTATTTTACTGGATATTTCAATGGACAGTACTGGCTTTGGTGGATATTTCTTGTACTTGGTAAGTGGCAATTGGAAATATTTCTGTTTTGATGTGGAAGTTCTTAAAGATGAATCATGACATTGTAAGTAACAGTTCTGTAACATGTTTAGCTATGTGTTTTTCTTTAACTGCTGATAATTGTGTGTGTTGTTTTTTATTTCCATACTATTCATGAGGTTATTGGTTGCCATAGTGGTGTTACTGTGTGAACTGCGGACTAGTAAATAACTTTCAGCTCAAAAAAAATTTGTTCTACATATGTAATTATGTACCGATCTGAGACTTGTAATTTGTGCTATTTAAGCTGCTTCTACTGATCTAGGGGTGCAGAACTGTGTAATTAAATTTCAGCTTTATGTAGAGAACATATTTAAGCATAATATCTAGTACTGACGTGTATAAACCTGTATGTCAGCTATTAAATTTTAAGAAATGTGACTGATCCTAGGAAGGTGGAGTCTGCCATTTTGTACATAGTTCATGAAATGTCCTTTTCTGGTTCTTTGAAATGCATGCTGCATCAGTAGTTTCTCAGTCAGACAAGAGAATATTTTCATGCTCTCTGATCACAGTGCTCCCATGATGTCAGCTTTCTCTTAAAGAGATCTGTCTGCCCTGGTTCAGAGTCTTATACACATCAGATTCTGCTCTTCTGTCTGTTCTTAATTAGGATATACCAAACCCCAACCACTATACCTTTTTTCCTACTGTGGATTTTGTAATTTGAATACGGAATCTGATTTTCTTTTACAGAAGTGAATGCTGCTATCCATTTTATTTTCTAGCTCTGGAAGCATCGTAAACTGTGACTGGTTCAGTAGGTGGCACTCTTCCCTTTGAGTCAATTGACTCAAATGGCTAACAGCAAATGTTAGAATGAAATGATGAATAAATAAAAAAAACCAAAACAACAAAACCCAACACTGAGATCCTGATTGTGACTTTCTCTCTCACAAGAAATGCCAGGAATCTTGAACAATTTTACGTAAAACTTTCTCTGTCTGCATTTTAGTAAAGTTCAAGGGCATTCATTAGACTTCTTAATACTCAGCTTGCTCTACTGTTGTGCACTTGGTTCCTCGAGATATATAGGAACTGCAGATGCTTAACACATCACAGCATCAGTCCCTCAAATGCTTTCATATTCTGTTTGAGGTAATTGTATTTAGTTAGGAAGTGAAATGACTCTTTACAGGTACAAACGTCTCCAGATAAATCTTTAATTAAAACAAAGCCTTGTGGTGCCTGAGATTGAAGTTTGATACTTTTTCCAGTTGCATGAAAACAGTGTGTTCTTCCCCTAACATTTTCCTGCACCATATCTATGAAAAAGTGGTGTGTTTGTAGTTCCTCTTCTTACTAGTCTTTTGCAGCACTTGTTCAGAAGGTAGCTCACTTAGATTTGGGAAAGTCTTATTTTCAGTCTTAACTTTTGAAGATGATTTTTTTTTCCTTTAACTCACAAAGTTTATAATATGGCTTGGAATAAAAGGCACTGTGAGGCATGCAGTATGCATCCAGCAGTCAAGTGTTCCCTTGTCTTACGAATGTTTTGCCTGAAATATGCCAACAACGGTTTTAAACTGTTAAAGTAAATATATGGAGATTGCTAGAACACCATAGAAGGATTTAACCCAACAGAGCTACTTAGCAGGATATGGAGTAGTACTGTCAAGTCACGGAGCACTGCCAAACAGATCTGTACTTCATTGTTAGAGATAACTTTCCCAATTAGAGCACATGAAGTAGCATGTCCTGTGTCTCTTCAGAAGTGAATGAACTGAGTTGGCTTCTTTCTTTTGCGTAGTCTTCTGATATACTTGAGCCCTCCTGTTGCCATCATCTCCTCTCTTCTGGTGTTCACCTATCTGTTTCTGCTCCCTTCCCTTCTTTCAACATCTGGAAAAATACCATGCTTTATGGAAAAGTGATCTGCTTCCAAGAGGCTGTCATATACAGTGAACAAATTGGGGAGAGATAATTCTAATTTATAGATTTAAAGGTTAGATGATGTTTCTTTTTGGGGAACACAGTGGAAAGTGGAGTGTTGGTGTTCGTTGTTCAGGGTTTGTTTTTTTTGTGTGTGTCCCTAAACAGAGAAATATAAAATATGGGTTGAACTTAGACTGATTTTTCCAATGTGTAATGCAGAAAACATGCTTTCAAGGACCTTAAGAGCTGCCTGCTTGCTTTTTCAGCTGCTTTTCAGCTGAACATGGGACTATCTCTGGTAATGTCTGGGTAGCAGCTTTTGTAGTACACTTTTGATCCAGACCTTACTGCTTTCTTCTCCATGTAGAATTAACCGTAATCACAGAAATGTGTCTGGTTTAGGTCAGGGTTCCACTGGTTAGCAGACTGTTCTCTGTTGTGTGGGTTTTGGGTTTTTTTGTATGTGTGTCCTAATGAGGCTTTGGTTTAAAAAAGCAAAAATAAAGTTAATGACAATAATAAAAACCCCAAACCAACCCACAAGCAAAAAGCATTTAGAGAAGAAATGATCATAGGAAAAAGTCAGGGTCTCTGCCAGGACAGCAGGAAGAAAAAGCACATCCCTTAGGAAAATACCAGTGTAACCAAAGAGATTGTTGATTAGGATGTAAGAGAAAAGAATGTAATCTGTTGCTAAACTTGTTAAGCCTCAGTTTAGATTTTTATTTGAAACTTTGGAATCTTAATACTTACATACGTATATACACACATAAACATGTATCTTCAAGGTACCTGTGTGTTCATTCAGTGAGAATTGCTCTCCAGGCTCATGTTTCTCTCCATGGGATGAGGAATTCAGATTTGGACCCCCCAACTCTTTGGGCAGATTGTTTTATTTCTGTTGGGTTCTCCCTGATCCAACAGATTAATTGATTCATCTGTTGAAGTTTACTTACTCCACTTACTGAAGTGGAGGAAAATGGACAAAAAAGCTGTGTACATTATGCAGCAATGTGTTTTTCTGGGTTTGTTCATATGTCCAGTGTATCTCTGAATTGGTAAAATGATGTTGACATCATGTTAATGATTTCCATTTTTGCGGCTAGAATTTCTGTATGGCTATTCTGTATACCTTGTTCCTCTAACCAGAGCTGAAATATTCTTTCAAATGCAGTTAAATTTAAATATTTAACAATAATTTGAAATGTGGAATTGACCGAAAAAATGTAGTCATAACACATGTTGAGTAATTCGCTTTGGATTGATTGTTGTTCTTCCTCCTCTTGGACAGGTGTGTTTTCCTGGATGGTTAAATCTCAAGCCATAATCTAGTATAATTTCTTACTGGCTTGTTGCTAGAGCAGTCTGTACTGTCTGTCTTTGCTCCCCCCCCTCTACCTCTTTGACATGCAGTATGTTTATCTTGCACGTTTCTAAAGGCACATTATATAGTTCAGTTAGTCTTCTAACACACTAACAACTTACTTTAAAAATTCTTGGAAAGAATGTGCAGCATGTATTTTTTTTCCTCTTTAAGTATTTTCATGCAGTCTTTTTAGCAGTTGATACTTGAACCAAGAATGAGTATAAAATTTCTGAAAAGCCTTCCATAACGCTGTCTCCTTATATCACAAGCAGGAGACTCGCTTGTTGAATTGTGAGTGATGTGTAAGGACCTCACTTTACTTTGTATAATCTAGATTTTTTAAAATTCTTTTAAAAATAATAATGTGGGACAGCTTGTAATTAGGTTGATATACTTAATTTTGTGCATTTTCTACACTTTCAGGACTCCTCCTGTTCTTTCGAGGCTTTGTTAATTATCTTAAAGTCAGAAATATGTCTGAAAGCATGGCAGCTGCTCACAGAACAAGATTTTTTTTCTTGTACTGAAGGTAAGCAATTTTTAGTGATAAGATTTTCTCTCCCAGGAAAATGGAGAAGAATTAAATACTTACATTAAAAATAATTGATGAAGTTGCATGGTTTTTGAACATGTGTCACGGACATGGTGTGTATTCTACATGGACTTAGAAATATCTGAAGTCTCTTGAAATCATGACGTTTGAAAGTAAATAATACATCCTCGTTGCCTCTAGTTCTCCTTGGAACTAATGTTTAGTAACAAAAAAAGAAGAACAACCTGTTGGTTTTCCTGAGCAAGAAACAGTATCTACTGCCTGTCAGGATACTGTCCTTTGTGTTGGAAAACTGGCATTAGTAGCCAACCTGTTGTCAGCCCGTTAGGAAGCACTAATCTGCCTGCATATTAAATCTGATTGACGTGCGTCTGAACACGCAAACAATAGATGAGTATTGTCTCTCTTTACATAACTGGATTAAGACAGTCATGTACAAGTGTGATTATTGTGTATGCAACAATGTGCTTTATATATCCTTCAGGTAGCTGACTAATCAGTCTGGCACATACTCACTTTTTTTCCCCACCCTTTAATACTTTTTATCCATTGGGTGGTTCCATTGGATTTCACTGTGTAACTTAAACCAGGGATCTCTGTTTTTGTGTGCAACTTTTTTACTTAAATTGCATGATGAGGTAAATTTAAGCCTAGAAATAAGTATTGTAGTATTTTCATTACTCTGCAGTTTACTTAAAACGCTTAAATAGTGTGTTTTGAGTGAGAAGCTATGTTTGATGTATAAAGCAGGTTTTCATAACTTTTCTCCAAGATTGGTCACAGGATCAATATGAAGTAACCAGCAACACATTATTGAAGCCAGTAAAAAAAAAGAGACAGCATTTGCCTAGGAAAAAAAAAAAGATTCCCTTTATATAAGACAGTGATACACAATTAAAAACAGCTAATGATAAATATCTATGCTATGCTATATAGTTCTTGATCACAGAAGAAATCTGTTAGCTTAATGTTTCTTTTTAATGTGCCACTTTGTCAAAATTATGTGGTAAGTTAAAGTTAAATAAGGCATATATTGCCTTTTAGTAAGCAACCTAAATTAGCAATTACATGGCAGCATTTCCTTTATACAATAGTTACATATTGCTACTTTTCTTACTAATATAACCTTCAGAATACCAAAATGTGTAGAGATGAGACTGAAAATACCTGTTAGCTTTCAGTACAATAAAGTGCAAAAAATACTATTTCAGCAATACTTGTTATGACTAATTGGTATTTGAAAGCTGTAGCTTGAAGAGAATAACGAAAGCGTAGGATAATGTGGTCTGGGATTCTTTGCTCTCCTGCTGTTAGAATTCTGCCTTGGGACAAAACACTGTTTAATTCAGCGTTATCTGAAGTTTATGAGTTGTCCAATCTGCATTCAGTGTCTTTGAGTTTTGACTTTACCTGTAAGCATCACTGAGATGTGTGGGCTGATAAGGCTTGTGGAGTGTTTAGAGAGCTGGACACACAATTATTTTTTGTTTGAAGCATCTTAAGTATTGAAATAAGAAGTTCAAGTTAATTGCTGTCATACTTAACTGTCCTTGCTCTTGCATAGACAGGTAACTTCCTCTACAGTGACTATTAGTTTTAATAAATAACAGATATTACCTCTACAGTTACAAAATATTCTAAGATGTTCTTTTGAAATAATAAAACAACAGTCAATTTTTGCTTTTTTTCTCCCATCCTGAAATGGTAGGGGGGGAAGCTGATTCTGTGCTGCTTCTAGGTTTAACATCAATTAGCAACACCAATCTTAGTGAATCACTGCGATGAACTAAAATACAACTCTTTCTTTATCTCCAGACTGCATCGAACAGACATTCCTTTCCTATACCAGTGTGAAACTTCCAGATGATCTGTAACCCTCTGAGTTTATAGGATAGAAGACTACTAAAACCAGAAGACAAATTAGTGAAGATAATGGCTTCAGAAATGAATGACATGATGGTTTATGCTCAAATACCAGTTCTGGTCATTCTAGTAAATATTTATAATTGCTGCCTTTTATTTTAGCACATTTGTGTATGTGCTTATTAAAAAGATAGTACTGAAGTAAGAACAAACCATCTGATAGTATAGATTAGGTACAGTCAGACTCAGTTAATCTGTGCTTGTTGTATCTGAAAGATTTAAGTGGTAACTTGTTTCACAGCGTGTATGTACCACTGACCTGTTGATCTGAAATTTAAGTAGAATGAAATGCATTAAAAGATTCAGATTAACCAGTTCAGACAGGTTTTTTATATGTTAGATTCATCTAATGATTATGTAGAACATTTTTAAGTTTACTAAAGCCCAGAATTCCTTGTTGTCAAAAACCTACATTCACCAATATTTTATGAAATTCAAACCAGTATACTGGTTTGCTTAAAAATGATACTCTACTTCGAGTCCCCTGTAAATAACTGCATAATGACTGTTTGAAATGCTTCTTAGGAAATATGTCAAAATATATTTTGTAACAGCATATTCTCTAAGTTTTGTTTAACCTTAGAGCTATATACATATTTTTTGTTAATTGGCTATTAAGGGTATAGTTACTATTAGATGTAATTTTGGACATAAAGGTATTGAATTGTTTCGTCTTATCCTAACTTTCCTCACACTATTATTAACTGGTTTAGGCTTCAGCCTGAAAGTTGTTATTCATATGCATGGTCCCATCAAAAGATAGTTTGTTCATGGTAGCAGGGATGGACAGCCTTACATCTTTAGTCCTCGGTTATGCTGTTGGACCCTTGTAGGTGCACCTTTGTTCCTGAAACAAAAGTATTGCAAATGTATTCCTGGGTTATAACACTAGCTCTGTTTAAGAGGTCTTGAGTTCAGTATAAATCTAACATCCACCATGAGGTCTTCTCAAAAAAAAGTTCACATAACTATTTTACGATGCTTGTTTAGAATAAATAGTTTGCCATTTCCTAAGAGTAAACTAATTTAAATTAAAGGTGATTTTGGAAATTATCTATGTAGGAAAAAAAATAATCTTACTTTTAAGGCTCTGAAAATAGGAAATGTGTGTTGTACCTCTCCCGGTATTCATTTAAGGTATACCATTACTTTCTTACAAATATCATCTCTTTAAGGGGTACTGTCTGCTGTTCATGCATGTGTGGTTTCCTTTAAAGTTTGTAAAACTTATGCTTCTCCTTAAGTAGGAGAATACATCTCTTGGTCCTTTGTACAACTGGAATCTCAGTTGCAAAAATACATTGGTTGTTGCTTGCACCTTCGAGGGAAAAAAAACCCCCACGAATACTTCCTCCATTTTTTTTTTTTTTTTAGTTCTGCCTTTTTGTTACTAACATTAAAAACAGTGAGGTTTATGTTGTTTTAAGCTAATGCTGTATTCAGTTTTGTATCTATAATGAATGTTTAAAATATATATATGTAAACTGGTCACATTATTCATTTTCTTAATCTTTCAGAGATACTGAAAGTGACTAAATCTTTAGGGGCACCTCCACTTCCCAGCTTTTTATGGAAAGAATAAAATCAAGTATTATGTTCAATATCTAATTGGGATTTCCTTCTAAACTTATGCTTGTTTCTGTGTTCATTTGCATTTGTTGTCCATATGAAGAAGCAGATAATAAAACATTGCTTTGTTTTGCTAATTGTCTTATGCTTTTTGGGTTTTTTTGTACTTCGCATTGGAAAATGCACACTGGAATACTTGTGCCAGCATGGAATTACAAATTACCTGGCAAAATAGGTACTAACCAATCCTCTCTACTCTGGTCCTTTTCATCTCATATTTTGCGGCAACACTGTAAGGACACTTATTTTCATGAGTTAATACAACTGTACAAAGCATGCAATATTGATTCATTTTTTCTTTATCCATATCAACTTGTACTATTTTCCAACTATATCAATTTTCCCAAATTAAGTAGCAGTCTTCTGATGTAATTACTTCTGTTTGCTCCAGTGCATTTTACAGAAAGCTTGGGTTTGTTGTGGTTTTTTTCTGGACTACCTTACAAAAATTCTCATTTGGACAGAAAGAATACGTAGGGTTAAAAATGTACACGTTATCTAATCCGCTGTAGTTGATGCAGCAGTTTGGTAGCCTGAAATCTCATCAGCAGGAGGAAGGGAACTGGGACACTGTTTTCAAAGACTCTGCAATCTATTCCAGATGTGTCAAATGCTGCATATTTTCCTTGCTATTTCCTGTGAGCTTGGTTAAGAGCAGCTGGCTCTGTGGTTTAGAGACACCTGGCCAGCTTTGCCTTGTGTCTTAGTTGGAGGGGGGAGCTCCAGTATCACAGTGAAGTTGACTGTAAACAGATTTTGTATGAATGCAAATAAGGCTTTGAAGTGTGGGGCGAAAGCTAGGGGAGGGGAGGTGGGGAGAGAGAATACCATTTTATTCAAGCAACTGGCATGAACATGATTTCTTTAGTTTTGTCATCTACTTTTATTGATGTGGACACCACACTTGAATACGATTCAAGTAGCCTGCAACTCTATTAATGCATTTCAGAAATGATCCATCACTCACACTTCCACTCCCCTTACGGAGAGAAGGTTGTCTCTAAGCTTTCATTTTGCTGTCTCATCTAGAGTATGGACACGTGATTAGCATATGTACATAGCTACCCAGAAAGAGTAGAGTCCAGTGTATCGTTTGTCCTATGTATGTTGTTCTTTTCCACCATCCCAAGTTCCCTCTTCTTTATAGTTCTGAGGATGCCATCTCTATCTTACCAACTTAGCATATCCCTTCCACTTCCATGTCCCTTCTCCTCTCTCTGTGCACTTGCTATGCACCCTGCAAGTTCAGGCAGAAGGCTGCCCTACTGCATGTTGGCTGCAGTTAATATATATTTATTTTTTAAAATTATTTTTTATTATATTTTTTTAAATTATTATTATTATTCTTCTCTGTAGTGATGAGAGGTTTTTTCATACATCCATGTTTTACAGGTAAGCCAACTTTTTAAAATCAATGACTTTAAGTCTGTGGTATATTTTCTGCTCGAGGAAACTTGTATGCAGTGAGGCTTAAAAGTATTGCAGACTGCGTCAGCTTTCCAGCTATTGTTCTTTTGTGTGTAAAACAGAAAGGCCTATATTAAAAAAAATTTTAAATGTTTTTGTTCTTTCGTATTCAGGGATAGTTACAGTTATCTCCATGGTTTTATATCTGTTCTTGTGGTCTTCACTCTTAATTTTCCTTGTGGTCAAAGAAACATTGTATTTCTGGGGATATCCTTAGTGTAATACGAGAAGTTGCTCATTGATTTTTTTATTATACAAGGCTGTGCAGGTGCCCATCCTTCTTAATTTTCTAGGTTGGTGTAATCCCATGATTTCCAAATGCCCAGTTTCACGTGGAACAGAGTGCTGCTGCTATAATTTGTTTATTAGTAAAACAACTATAAAGCACACCGCACTTGGGTGTGTTCATTAATTCAGTCTTGTAGTTAAATATAATTGCAGTAGCATTGCTGGTCAGTCCACTTCTGCTGCTGCTGTACGTAGCTGGTGAGAGCTCACTCCTGGAGTCAGAAGTCTTTGGTGTATTTCTTCCTTTAGCGGTGACTGGGTCTTTGAGCAAAGTCTGTGGGTCTTACTGGTGGAGGCATTACTGGGAATAAAGCCAGTGCTAATTGTCATGTAATCAGTAGCATGAACACCTGCAGGACCATTGCTAAGCTTTTCTTTGAGTGTTTAACTGACTTATAATTAATTAATTAATTTGACGCTATGTCTTGGAACTTTCATAGAAAACCTGTTTTCCCTGAGGAGTCAGAGTTTTGGGGTTTTGGTTATTTTGGTGGTGGTTTGTTTTTTGATTTTTTTTTTTTTTTTTAGAAAATTCACAACACCCAGTTCTGCTAGTGTTCATCATAGTATGGACATATGTTAAATGCAAGAAGCACCGACAACATAATACTGTGGTTAAAAAAACTTTTAAGTGTATGTATTCAGCAGACTTAAATGTGTCTGAATTCTGACTGAAAGCTACATGGTGTGCTGGACTTGGCAGGTTACATATGGCTCGACTTGGGTCTCTCCCTGGTTCCTCCTTCATAGAGATAGTGAGTGCTGCTGTGCAGTGCTCAAGGTATACCATGGGTTCAAGCTGAGATTGCTGCATATTAATCAGAGAGTCACTGTGAAGAGAGAAAGAGGAACGGGGAGAAGGAGTGCTTGGACCTTTAACTCTGGGTTTGCAACAGCTGATGTAGCAGGTGTTTCTGGCAAGATGATGGGAGCACATCTGGGTGCAGTCCTCCACCCTCTTCCTCCCCAGCTGACCTGCTGCTTTGTGTACCTACATAATCTGTGAAAAGGGCCCTTAGGTTTTCTTTTCTTCCTGGAGACAAACAGAATTGCAAACTCCCCTCTGCTTGGGCAGGGAGAGGGGGGGTCCCAGCTGGCTGTCCAAGAAGGCACTTGGCCAGCTAGTTAGCCTAGCTGGCCCCATGGGAAATGCCCCTGCCTTGCCAGCAGGAATGCAGTTTGCAAGCGCTATCTTTGATTCGACAATCTGCGTGGCGTACACAGCCTTCTCAAGTCTTGTAACGCTGAGGTTTACGTTAATGAAGAAATCGGTGTTGTTGGCTTTGTATTTTGTCACAAATCTTGTGATGCTGGGCCGGTTTCTTACCATTTCACATAGTGTGGTAGCTCCAGGAGGTTCAGTTTAGGGTGGAAAAAGGTATGTTGCCTCCCAGCATGTTTTCCAAAATCTCTTACATGGATGCAATGCACTCATGAACATTTGCTCCTGATCTTGGGTGGACCTCTCTAGAACTACCTGGTACAAAGGAGTCACTAAGATTTATGACTGATTTCTAAAGAATTACCATTCTATTCATAAAATATACATCTTTTAAGAGAAACTGCTGCTTATTAGAACTATTGTCTGTTCAGTAACAGCAACAGCTGTAGGAGAAACAGCCCAGAACACTAATAGTACTTACTAATACTGTCTAATATAATACATATTTTAGTGAATGAAAAATTGCAAGTACTGTCTGTTAATTTTTTCATGTTGGAGTGTTTTCCTTTGGGTTTCTTTTTTTTTTTTTACTTCTAACTTTGATTTTTACATTTAATTTGTATGTATGGAGTCTTCTTCCTTTGGGGGCTGTAGATGGCTAAAGGGTGAATGTTGCAGTCCTCAGAGGCTGACAACGTTTTTTTCTAGAGAGTCATGCTTCTTTGAACTGTGAGTGTGAAAATTACTTAGAGGTGTTTCAAGAGCAATGAGTTATCAAGAATTTAAGAATCACACTGACAAAAAGGCATACCCAAGAAGTAAAACAAAGAAAAAGCTACCTCACCCACCCCACCCCCCCAAAAAAAATATTTAAAAAAAATCAATCTTTTTGCTTTTTGACGTTCATCATGGCCAGTCAGGCAAAAGTAACTTTAGTTCTGCAAAGTCTTGCTTTGCAAGTCGTCAGTGTTAATAAAAACAGCAGAAGAAAGGGTCCTTCCAATTCTGCTCTGATGATTGAATTTGTGTTTAGAGTCTTCCCCCAGTTACCATACATATATATCATGATAATAAAATTCCTTACAAAGAAAATTCATGATTTTGTAAGTCAAGGAAGGTATCTGTCCTATGTTAATAACTAACTAAAACTTTTGTGCACTTACCATTTCCTTATAAATATCTTCAGTAAGGTGTCAGGAGTTTTATTTTTACGTTCGTGTTTAGACTTTTCCATGGGGTGTTGTGAAGTGAGTACAGTCCTTAAGACTAGGTACGTATGTTAACTCTGACAAGTGCGATGCAAGATGTGTAATTCTTGCCTACTTCAGTCCTTTTGAAGATGTGTAATGCAGGAAGATCCTTCAGCTTTGGCAATTCTGTGGTATAAAATTGAATCACTTTAGAATATGGGAAGAGACATTGTTTTGAATTTGCTTTTTGCGTTCAAAAATGAAATAACTTTGCAAGGTCCTGCACCTGGGTCAGGGCAACCCCCAGTATCAACACAAACTGGGGGATGAAGGGATTGAGAGCAGCTCTGCAGAGAAGGGCTTGAGGGTACTGGTGGGTGAAAAGCTGGATGTGAGCCATCATCAATGTGCACTTGTCCAGAAAGCCAGCTGAATCCTGGGCTGCATGAAAAGAAGCATGGCCAGCAGGTCAGGGGAGGTGATTGTCCTCTCTACTTGGCTCTCATGAGACCCCGCCTTGGAGTGCTGCATCCAGCCTCAGGGTCCCCGGTGCAAGACAGACATCGACCCATTAGAGCAGGGCCAGAGGAGGGCCACAAACATGATCAGAGGGCTAGAACACCTCTCCTGTGAAGGAAGGCTGAGGGAGTAGGGTTGTTCAGCCTGGAGAAGAAAAGGCTCTGGGGACATCATATAGCAGCCTGCCAGTACCTAAAAAGGGCCTACAAGAAAGCTGGAGAGGGACATTTTACAAGGGCATGTATTGATAGGACAAGGGGTAATGGCTTTAAACTAAAAGGGGGTAGATTTAAACTAGATAAAGGAAGAAATTTTTTATGATAGGAGTGGTGAAACACTGGAGCAGGTTACCCAGAGAGCTGGTCAGTGCCCCATTCCTGGAAATGTTCAAGGCCAGGTTGGACGTGGCTTTGAGCAACCTGATCTAGTTGAAGATGTCCCTGCTCACTACGGGGGGATTGGACTAGATGACCTTTGAAGGCCCCTTCCAACCCAAACTATTCTATGAACTTAGTAACTCCTACATGTGCTGCCAGTAAATGTCACAAAGCATTTTTTATGTATATTGTTATTTCCCCACAGCTTTTGTAAAGTCTTTCTCATCGTGATATTTGGGCTATACGAGTACTATATAGAGAATTTGATCTGTCTGTAGTCCGTGCCTATAAAGTGACCTACTGTATTTTATATGCATGCAGTATACATTTCTGTTATGATATCAAGAGAAAACATGGTGTGTGGTTTGGATTTTTGTTTTGTTTGTTTGTTTGGGGGTGGTGGTAGACTTTTTTGTGTTGCTTTGTGGGTTTTTTTAAATCTAGTGAGGTTTGCTTTCAATTTGCTTTGGAAATTTCAGCAGACCATTACTCTATCTCAGCCCTAAGCCATAAATTGCAGTGACAATTGTGATTTTTGCATCTTTATTTCCTTGGAGCTTTTTCTATTCTGTTTTTTTTGAGGCCAGTGTTAATGTTTGTGCAGTGTTTAGCATAGTCCCACTCCCCATCTTTTTTAGAGCTTCTAATTATACAGCATCTGTGTTATAAAAGTGAATTAAACTGCTAGTGTGTGTGATTTAATCCAGATTTGGGGCTTGTGAAATGCATAAAATGCGATCCAGTAGTATTTGTGCTCCTAATTAGTACAGAATTGTTTTGCCCTTCAAATGAGAAATACCATACGGTTAGCTCTCAGCTATCCAGAGGCAGCTTATCTGGATGATGAATCAGTGAATGCCATGGGCTGACACCTGCACTGGTCTTGTTTGGCTGCCAGCTCATCAGTTTAGTCATGGCAACTATACTGCTGTGAGCTTTGATTTAGGTTTGAGTTTGGAAAAGTTACCATAGCCACCAGGTCCTGAGTTAGTAAGTCCTTTGCAACTGTGCTAGTTGTGCAGAGCCGTCTTTGGTTTCCTAGGCTGTGTCTCTGGTATCTGGACTACTGGGAAATATCATGCAGAAATTTCAATACAGAGCCAGCTTGGGTCTGACATGGCTGGTCGTAACTCAGGTAAAACAAATTTGGTCAGGCTCAAGCATGTGCCTTTTGGGCCAGTCTGAGCGTCAGCATCATGCTCTTCAGCACATTTTGAGTACCTGTATTAACTAGATCTTTTTTCATGATAGTGAGAAATGACTGTCAGGCTGATGTATGTAACATTTAAGTTCCTTTATGAACCCAGTTTTAGGTGCATTGTTTGGTTATACAACAGGTTGAAGCTGAGTTCCTGCTCTCAAGACTATTTCTATATTTAGCATAAACAAATATCTCCTTCCCTGAGTATCCCAACTCCTATCTGAGTCCTATAGCTAGGTTAAAGGGTTGGATAGCCTCCTACCTGCTTTCCTTTGGACCAACAGTTTCCACACTCGCTGCAGAATCAGTTATTCGGGTTGGAGGGGACTGCAGGAGGTAATCTGGTGCGTGCTCCTGTTCAAAGCAGGGCCAGTGCAGAATTCAGACCACATTGCTTAAGACTTTGTCAGCAAGGTCTTGAAAACCCCAGAGCACAGGGATTCCCCACGTTCCCAGAGTGACTTGTCCCAGTGCTTCATTATTCTCTTTCATCATCATCACTGGCCAAGTTTTGATGAGGGATGTGCTCAGTGGCTCCTTCTTCGGCACCCTGGAGTTCCAGGGTCTCTCTTGACCGGTGAATCCTGACATGAGTGAGGGTGGATGTAACCTTGGTCTCTGGGTTACTGAGCAGCTGTCAAGTGACAAAGGGGAGAAAGCATTCTGAGATATTGTCCAGTCTCTAAAGAATTGCTCACATTTCCAACGCTGAAAAGGGAAGGTGGGTCTTCCGCTGTTTCCTGCCAGCTTGTGTAAGCATCTTAGTGTTCAGAGCACTGGGTGCCGTGAATTCTCTTAATCGTTCCTAAAATTGTCACTTTCCTGAAGTTGAAGCACCTGGGTATTTTCCTGTGATTCCTATTTCAAACTAACTATAAGTTTAACTATCTGGATCACTTGCAGCAGGACTCGTGTCATCTAATTTCATTTGCCTAAAAGTTCAGTCATCTAGTCTAAGCTAGTCACCAAGGATTACTCTGTAGTCAGATCAAGAGCTGCATCTGGAATGATGCTTTTTGCAACGCAATGCCTTATGTCCAAAATGGAGTCAACTGAATCAGCGCTGAAAAGTATTTGAACTGCAAACTGCTCTTTTCAGTACCTTTTAAAAAAACATGCCCTGCAGGTTCTTAAGAAAACAATAGCGTTTGGTCACACTGAAGCTTGCTGAAGAGTTCCTCATTTATAGGAAAATTGATTTTCTTTCTTTGAAATTCAGTTGAGGAATTTGCCTCAGCTTCCAGTGTTCCTGCCTTTTGGGGACATCTGTCCTGTGGCTCAGGATACCACAACTTCCAGTTGCCAGTTCCCTGGGTTCCTCCACGATCCTGTCTCATACTTGGCAACAGACTTCCGTCTGTTGGGTTTGAAATGGAATGGTTTGGGCTTTGTTAAATCCTGTTTTCTTACAGACTTTGTTTCTTAAGCAAATAAGAATCAGCTGTTTGCTCCCTTCTGATCCAAAAACTGAAGGGACATAATGAAGCAAGTATGCAGATCAAACTTTTTTCACAAAACATGCCATTGAGCTGTGGGACTCCTTTCCCCAGTATTTTGGTATTTGTTGTCATTAGAGTGGCTAAGTTCTTTACAAAGGCCAGAGAAACCAATTTCCTGGGCAGCCTGTTCCAGTGCTTGACAACCCTTTCAATGAAGAAATTTTTTCTAATATCTAAGCTAAGTATTTCCTCTGTTGTGCTCCAGACCCTTCACCAGGTTTGCTGTCCTTCTCTGAACACGCTCCAGCACCTCAGTGTCTGTCTTGCAGTGAGGGGCCCAGAACTGAACACAGCGTTTGAGGTGCGGCCTCACCAGTGCTGAGTGCAGGGGGACAATCACTCCCCCATCCCTGCTGGCCACACTGTTTCTGACACAAGCCAGGATGCTGTTGGCCGTCTTGGCCACCTGACTTTGAACCTGTGAAAGCAAGAGCTTTACCTGTTCTGAGTCTTAGCAGCTTGGTATGAAGAGTAGCAAACCCGCTGCAGGGGGTGCTGCTCGGCAGCTAGACAACACTTTCTAGATAGGGCCAGGGGATTTGCACTGTCATGGTTTAAACCAATTTTCAGAGACAGCCTTGGGACTCTTAATATGTCACTAAACATCTCAGCTGCAGAAAGGGATCCTTGGCCCTCAGGCCAATGGTGCCGTGGTTTACGTCTGCACTACTGCAATCCAGAAGTCCTGCAGCAGGCTGGCTGTATCCACACTGCATATACATGGCCTTGGCTGTTGTTGGACCCTAAGACAGAGTATTATTTTGATTTTTGTTTTAGTTCAAAGCACCTGATACGTGGCCTACACTGCAGCTTTTCAGACTGGTGCTTTTTTAGTATGAAGCAGATGGTCTGCAATATTTTTGAGTGCTCAGTGGTTCTAAGGCTGCTGAGTTCATGTTTGGAAGACTGAGACAGTAGCCGAGGAGAGTCAAACTTGGTGCAGTCTTAGCCACACTGCCTGTTATGAGCGTCCTCTGGAGTAAATCCCTGCCAGAACTGCATCCAGGTTCAGTCACGGGGAGAGTGCTTAGCTAGAGCAGTTCAAAATAGCAACAGAGAATGACCTAGCAGCTAACCAGTGCAGAAGATCAAGGCTCTGGTGCTTGCGTTCAATCTCTGACTCCTTCATTCAGCAATGTGGGCGTCATCTTAAAACCTATTTTCACGATGCCACAAATTTACTGAGCTGCAAGCTCAATCAGAGAAAACCTTGAAAGAAGCCTCTATACTGTTCAAGAAGTTGTGCAGATTCCCTCTCCAGCTCTGGGAAACTGGTTCAGTTGCTCCAAACTAGGCAGGATTTTCTTGTTAATTGGAAGGTTAAGCCTGAATGTTTTAGTCTGTTATATGAAATGAGAAGTGATCCAAAACATAGTGCAGTAAGATGGAGGACTTGAGCATTTAATTGTGGTCACTGGGCAAAATGAGGGTCTACCACCGCTTGAAAGCTCAAACCGGCCCTTGCCACCACTATGCCAAGTTAATATGCTATGACCATGTGACTTCCATGCAGGTAGCAGAAAGTGCACATTAATATTTAATTTTCATCCTGTGCTATGTAGGAGTGCCTCTGCGCTTCAGACTCACTCTGCATCCTGTCTTCTGGCAGGCTCGTTTCCATACAAAGGAAGGGATTTGCAGTGAGCTTTGAAAACATCCCCAGGTCCAAACAGCTATGAAAAGGTGTCTTACCGAGTATGCTCACTCTCTCCAGCCAGAGACACCACATTTCAGAGAGTTGCACAAGCTGTAAGGCTTCAAATCCTGCCAATGTTAGCATGTAATTTTTGCTTTGCATTTGTAAGTGGTCCCCATGCTTTCAAAGAGATGGGGGGTTAAGAAGAGGAGGCCTCTCTTTGTAGGACTGGGGTTTAGCCTGATTTTTAAAAATCTCAATTAGTGTTTTTGATTAAAGAAAAAAATGCAGGTTTCTATAAAGAGGTACAGAGTAGATTGCAGATCTGTTGATGCAAGGATAAATGTTAACTGGGCTTTCTCTGAGTGGCTGGGTGGGTGTCTGGAAGGTAGTGCTTCACCTGGGCTTCGTGTTCATGCCCCGTAGTTGTGCTCACCCAGAAGGCTCAATAAATAACTTTTTTCTTTGTTTTTTGTTTTTTTTTCCTTTACTATTGTTCTACCAAGAGGAGGCTTCCTGAATTCAGCTGTATAAACTTTTAATGAGTGACCTACTTGCAAGGCTCCTTTCCACATCAGCAAACAGCGTGGGTGGGAGGGAGCTCCTTGTGCTCTCTGCACCACGGCCACCCTCTCCTCCCCATCCCCTCTCAGTGGGTCCCAACCAGGGCAGCAAGAGCTTGACCTGAACTCACCAGCCATGAACTACAGCGGCTGGACACGGCGTTTCTGCACCTTACTGTATCAGCACCCAAAACCATTGGGACCTTGTGGTGAAACTGGTGGTGTATACCATCTGCCCCAGCCAATGAGAGGCTTCTCAGGCATAAAGTGAACAGCTCTCGGTAATGATGAGGCCTGCATTATTGTTGACATAGTGATAAAATAATGTTTGCAATGTATAGTGTCCTTTCTTTCACTGCTTTTGAAAAGTGTACTGCGTTCGAGCACCAAAAAAGCCATGGATTTGGATCTCTTGTGCCATGCTTTACAGGTAGAGATCCCAGCGTCTGTCTGCATGGGGCATAACAGTGGTCACTCTTGCTTTCTCCTCCTCTGCCTGCTGCTCTGAGGGTTGGCGTTTTTTCTCCAAACATAGGAAACTTTACATTCATTTCTCCATACAAAGTAAAGACACTTTCTTGAAATAATATTTATTGTATGTTGATACTCTCTAGGCTTAATGTATTCCTGAAAAGGGGATTAGAACAAGAACGGGGGGGGGGGGGGGGGGGGGGGGGGGGGGCGCGAAGCTGCAAACCTGGATCCAAATAATTAACAAAAATGATTGGAAAATATAAAGATGTAATTTTACATGTTCTTTGAAACCCAGATGACTTCATACTATGCAAGACAATATGGAAAAAAAAGTTTCTAATGAATATTCCAGTTCATCATATGAAATTCCAGTAAATACTCAAAAACAGAATTATTGCTCAAGGTCATGCAGTTAGGTGTTTTTGTATGAAAATATTCCTGAGGTAACTTCTATGGACAACTCAGATCAGAATTTGTCCCACAGACAGCTAAGACTTTTTAAGGAAAATATCATCAGTGGACTTTAATTACTTATCTTTTGCTTTGACAGGAAAGAGTTCGTGGGCTGTACTGATGACAGCTTAGTTCTCCGTCTCTGACAGACTTGAAAGATACTCTTACTGCTACAGGGAAGATGAAATGTGTACATTACATATGTTGTAAAGAGACAGGATATATAAAGAGAAGAGTAAACAAACATCAATTAACATCTGGTTTCACCTGAGGCAGATGTGGGTTTCACATCTTGGACTTTGTTCCATTTTAGCGGTCACATACAGGCTTTGTGAGAGACCAGATGCATGTGTTGATTACAAGCAGAATCCATCTTTCATGTCTATGGTACCTAAAAATGCATAGCTTAATGCTATGTGCAGGGGGAAGGACAAAAACATCCATGTCTGTCTGGAAGGTGTATTCAGAGAGCGAAAGAAAAATGCCCATTTCTGCAGTGTCGCCCCCTGTTCCAGTGGTTTTCCAATGAGCTGCTCTGTAGGCCCATTTGCAGCTCTGTAAAAAATTGTCGTTACAATTTGCTTCCCAATATTACACCCTGCTACTTCTCTGCAGTAACTAATAATAATAGGTGCAAGAGTAGCATGCATTTGAATGAGTGGCCTTGAAATGCCAAATTATGGTTGCAGTGCAGTTCAAGGTTTGTGTAAACATCTTCATCCTGAAACTTGATGTCAAACGTTGGTTAATTCAGCCTGTTGCAAAGAGCCTGATAATTCATTTGTGTGCATCTCAAAACCACTGTGTAGTTTGGCATGGGAAGGGAATAGCAGCGAACTGGTGGGTCAGAAGTGAGGTCAGCTGGCAAAATGGTGAGGAAGCTTGCACCATACCTGCCTGCCATCGGTTTTGCTCTAGCTGGTGCTAATGTCTCTTGCTGTCAGGAGCTCTGAAGTCACCCACAAATCAAACAAAGTTAAAGCAACACACCGTGTGTTGCAGATGCATGTATAACACAGTAAACATGAATCAATTTCGTTAGTGGAATGTGTTTTATCAATGGAAATGGGAACCTGGATTTAGAAAAAGGAGGTTGATGGGAGATGGGGATTTTTTGGGGGTTGGGGGAAGAGGAGTTTCTTCTGTGCAGTGAGATTCATTCCTCTGGAAGGTCCCTACCAGGTGTTTTGGTGAAGTCCTGTGGAGGAATGTGCAGTAATAAAAAATGGAGATTCAGTGAACAAACCAGGAGGCAAGGATAGATTTATGTCCTTAGCGACTCAAGCCAGTCTCCATATGTTGTTAACATTAGATGGCGAGAGAAATTAACTGTATCATGGGCTATTGCACAGCCTGTATTTTGAGCCTCTCCTGTTTAAAAACAGCTTAAAACAAATGGAAAAGATAAAATGAGAATTTTCCTCAAGTGAGAACAGATGGCAAAGTTTTCAGGCTCTGGAAGGCTGAAGGAGATGTCTCCGTGGCCAGGAGGAGGTGAGATGAGGAGTTCTCCTGAGGGTACCGTGTCACCTCTTTCTGCAACAGGAAAGTCAAAATCCTTCAACAACGGGCTTCTTGTCACAATAACTTACCTTTTGTAGCCAGCCACCCTCCCTTTGCTTTAGTATGGTGCGAAGCTGAAAATATTGTGGACATAAAGTTACTTGACAGACATGGTCATTACTCCTCATGACACTTGGTTCATTAAGCTGCATTCTCTAATTCCTCCTTTGGCAGGGCTCGGGGGGCTATAATGCAGTACCATCAAGCATCTTGGTCTTCTTCCTTTCTTATATATCAGGAAATGTGGGAGTTTATTATTGATTTTTGTGGCATCTAAGTCGCTCTCAGGTGGTCTGTCTGCCCAGCTGGCACCTCTGGCTCTTCCTGAGCTGCAGTGCCGGCAAGCCAAGGAGCCATACCAGGCATTGGTGGGACCTGGAAATACCCTGCCACCAGTGTCCAGAGCCTCCATATAAAGCAGGGAGGATGCTTTTAAAACAATTATTTCAGGAACTGTGCAGTTTGGCCCTATGTTTAATTAATTTAGTAAAGCTGTAGGCTGGCTCAAGTTCCTTAAAAGCCTTAGTTGCAGTTATTTTCTTTTAAGGTGTGGGCCTTTTTACAGCTCTGAAGCAAACAAACAAGCTCCGCTTCCCATTTTGTCACTAGAGCACCTGCCTGGAGAGGCTTCAATTCTCATTTGACGTGCAGGAGGCTTTTTAACTTTTCTCCATTTGAACCATGACAATTGCCCCCCACAAAACAGTGCTCCCAGGTAACAAGGTGTCTAGGGGCTATTTTCACAGTCCCTAATGATGACTTTTTTTTCCCCAGTAAAAAATTATTTGGTCACTGAAATAACATGATCATTACTGAATTATTCACTGGTTTGCTTTACCTGCCAGTAGAGTGCCCTAACTGATAGGCCTTAAAGTTATTTCCCTCTGTCTTTGTTCAATGTATATTTAAGTAATTACTTCATACAAAGGGGTGGAACAGCTCCAGAAGGGGAGCTTGGCAGAGCAGGGCTGCTTTGTCAGGGCGGGCACGATCCTCTCCCGAGAGATGACTGCTGAGAATTTCACATCCCAGTAGAGAAAAGACAGAGGTTGAACGAGTATCTCCCAAATTCTACATGTGGGCTGTTGAATAAAAGCACTACTGCCTTCATTTTGCAAATGATGCTGAAGCACAGCCATTTGAACATTTTGTTTGCCCTGAAACAAATTGATTTGGTTTGGTTTAATGTCAGTGAGGCCACCTCTCTTCAAGTCTCGTTTTGCTTTGGAAAAATATGCCTTTTAATTTTTTCAGTGGTGTACTTCTAAGGCTTAAGTAAAATGAAAAAAGAAACCCACTCAAAACCCAAAGAATGTATCGACACATCTATAGCTAGCTGGGCCTTGCAGAGAAGAGGCAGAGAGGGAAATGCAGCTGCAGGTTGATCCCTGCAGGGCAAGGAGATAGCTTTTCATTTTCTGTCTGCTGCAAGATGATGAATTTCATTGCATCTGGAAAATAGTCATGGCTATAGGATCACAGTTCAGCTATGACCTTCTGGGTGGTTCATATCGCTGTGGAGGCTGGGGGTTTGGTTGGGTTGGTAATCACCTGTTGCACCACCTTATGCTCAGTAAACATTTTGAAAGCCAACTGCAGCTCCAACTGCTAGAGACTTTATTTTTTCAGTGTAATCTGAGATCTGCAGCGTGTTTTGCAGAAGGGCCAAACTGTGGGCACTCTTGAAATATACAGCAGAGGCTGCCGTTGCTCGTGCCTGTATTTCTAATTGCTGACAAACCTGGTAGCAACCAAATCACTGTATAGCCGCCGCAAATGAGAACTGCTGAAATACTAGGCCAGCCAAACACCATGGTATGACTACAAATAAACTACAATGTCTGGATGGATCTTGGGTGAATTATCTGTCTAATCAAAACTTGTAAAGTGTATGCAACAGTACAGAATCTGAATTTCTCAGCAACAAGCAATCAAATAATTCAACAGTTGGCCAGGAAGTTAATTGTTTACACTAAAACAGCTTTCTTTCAAGACCTTGGGTGTGGATGAAGCATAATATTTATTTAAAGATGGAGATAAAAATTTACCATGCACACATAATCTTGTGTGTACATCTCTGATGTAAATACCTTCTTATCCCTAATGCCTCTGACTGCTGTAATTCTGTATTGCACTATTTATACAACCAGGAAGATATGAATTAAAAAGGAAATCCTGTACATCTTTTATATTGGGGCACACAAAAGCACCCAAAGCAGGGAATCAGAGCCTTTGTTTTCATACGGATTTTGTGGTTTTTAGCAAACAAAATGGCTTCTAAGCACATATATTTTCCTCAGCACATAGTTTCTAACAGTTACCATGTAGGTTGTGTCTAGAGAAGATCAGTCTGGTTTTTTTCTCCTTTCTTTGGGCTAACAGTATAGTAGAGGGTCACAGGTTTGGCACTGCCTCCTCTGCCTTCTTTGCCAGCAGGCATGGGCTCCATGCTGCAGCAGCCCTGGGAGCAGCTGATGGCAAAGTGGTTGCTGCCATGAGGAGATGCTTAGCAGGCCGGTCCCAACATGGCACACGTCTCCCTTACCAAGGATTTTAAACTTGTTGACTGGGAAAACCCTACTTGCCAGAACATGATCTTTTCACACACAGTGAGAACAATCTCCTATTGTCTCTGGGGATAAAATGGTGCCAGTAAAAGATAAAACCCCCATGCCAATATGGTGATACATAACTACGTTAACTGCTTCACCACTATATTTAACTGTGAGGTAAAAGCCTCTGAGAGAGGTGGAGTTTTTTGATCTCGCATATCCAAATAAGTGGAATGTAGCAATTACATTGAAAAAAAAAACAAACCACCCAAATGTTACATTCACAGCTATTACTGGTATTTTTTGTTTGTTCATATGCCCTGGCTGAGCATCTGTATGGCAGGGCAGGAGCAAAGGTTGAAGTGTCTCCCGCTGCCTTCGCAGCTTTGTGGGGCTGCTGTCACAAGTGAAGCATTCATATTTTAATTCTCTGTAGATGGAAAGAAGATGCTCTGACCCACTTCAGTTTTTCATGGGAATGCACCATTTCTTGTGCCTCCTGTCATGATGGTTCCTCTCCTCCTGCAGAAATAGAGGCTGCCTCAGTTTCCCCTCACTAGGGCAGCCAAGCTCTGTGTGAGCAATGGCTGTTTGGTGTAGCCAGCCATTTTCAGGGAACGGAAGGAGACTGGGCATGGGCCTTACCTAAGACATGCATTAGCTAGAAAATTGTGGAAGCTGGATCTGGTATTTCTGATCCACACAGACACCCTCCAGCTTAATGTCCTGACGATAAGCCTGTAGGGTTGGGTCTCCTCTGTCCCTGACTCCTCTTTCTCCTCTGACTCACACTCTTGGTGGCCTGTGCCCATCAGGTGAGGCATCAGGCCCTGGTGGTGGGGCTGTCCAGTGGTGAGGTATTTCTCTGTACCATGGGCCCTCTAGGCAGACTTGTAGATGAAGCCTGAAACATCTTTTCCAGAGACGTCATCCATGTACGGCACCAGAGCAATTCCCAGAAGGGATCCTGGATGCAGCAAGCACCTATTTGAAGAGGAAGAGTGTTTAGCAACATCCCAGGCCTGTTATATTCAGTAGTGTAGATAAGGTCTGCAGGACATGAAGCAGGAGCTTGCAGAGCCTGTGTGGAAGGTGGCCTCTTCCTGGAGAGGAGTGTGCTCAAGACAAGGGGCTCTTCCCAGGCTCACCAGGGAGGTACTGGGGGACTGTAGGGCCCTCAGACTTTCTGCTGCGGGCCAGTATAGGCTTCCAGGATCTTTTGGCTACTTGGATGTAGGTAACCACAAGGAGAATTTGGTGGTCTGAATCTTGCTCTGTGCTTTTGCCTGATTTTCCCTAGATAAAGTGATGATTGCGCTGACAGTTTTGAAACAAATCTGTTGCTTTTCCTTTGATCTCCCATTGCTCTTCCTGTCCTGCTCAAGCCCATTTTGTAAGTTAGCTAAGGGAGTGATGGTATTTTTCATGCTGATAGTACTGGCATTGCCTTTAAATGGTCCTCAGATGTTTGCTGAAGGGTGCTTTACCTTGAACCATTTCAGCCTTTCCTTCTCTTTTTATTCCTCCCTCCCCTGCTCCAGCTTCTCTTCACTAAGCTCAATCAATCTTTCTCCCAAAGATCAAGTAGAGAGGCAGTTTATAGTATATATTGTGTGTATGTGCAACACACATGTGCATGCACAAATAAGGTGTATGTATATGCACAGACTACAAGTTTATATATGTATATGCATATATAGAGTATTGCAGAATAGCTCCAAATGCAGCATAGCCTCTAGATGCTACTGTGTTACAAGCAACCAGCCCCTCTTTCAAAATGTCTTTTTTTAAGTTTGGATGTGCTCATTGTGGAGAGCTGGCCCCATTATGGGACTTGCCCTTTTCCATTGATTACATGGCACCAAAATGTAGAATTGAATGCAAGTCTAGGTTCATGCTGAGAAAACCCTGCTAACCTCAGGGAGAAGGAATTAGTCGGTTTTGGAATTTTAATTTGGTCCCAACTGTATTTCAGCTTTCTTTCAAAAATCTGAAAAGCGTAACAGTCAGGAAAACCATGCTACATAAATCCACATCTCTGAGTTAAAATGTTTGTTTGGAATAAATAAATGGAAGTGCAAACCACTGCAAACAATCTGGTTGTAGACTGTTGTCAAAATTATATACACACATGTATACATTTTCATTTCCTTCCTCCCAAAGATAAATTATCCTTTAAGCTTCTCCTGTGGAACACATGTGTCTCTGGAATTTCAGGAGACTAAAATGTGTGGAAATGCAACATGTGAAATCAGAATTACATCTGGTTACGTACTTTTTGACTCCAGTATGGCTCAGTCTCTTGCTTCCCAACAATGTTTAGATTAAGGCCTCCAAGATGAAAATTGATTCTCTTTGTGTCTCTGAATTTGCAGCCATGAGAATTAAAAAAAAAAAAAAAAGGGGGGGGGGGGGTGCGGGGGGCGCTGTGCAGCAAGAAAGAGAGACTTTTTCTGGTGTAATCTTTTCCTGTATTGCTCTACATCTTTTCTAATTGGTAAAATCGGCTGTTATGACAGAGACAGCATCATAAATAATAAGCAGCAAGCTGTCCAACTAAGAGCTTCTTTCTCACGCTATTTCCTGCAGAGTCAGATTGTATGGATGCCTGCAAATATCTAAACTTGGGGCAGTATTTGAACATCCCTATTACCTTTCTGGGCTTTAGATCCAGCTCTTTGATTTGTTCTCTTGAACTCCTTAAAGCTCCTTCTCTGCCAGTTTGGTTGATGTGTAGGAGTCTGTGATGAATACGCTCATTATCTAATACAAAGTGGCATAAAACACTCATGCCATGAACTCCGCCACACAGCTATACCCTGCTGCAATTCTGCAATTCTCTGATTCATGCTGTACGAGATTAATAGCATTTATGTTATTCATATATCTTGGTTGACCTTGATCTGTTAGAAACTCCCTCCTTTTTATCTCTGTCCCATACTGGGGAGGTTTTGTCCCACATTAACAATGGAACTTTTGTACTTCAAAGCACATTCCCCCCACGCCCAACATCCTGAGTTTTAATTTTCCTTACATATATAATATCTGTTCCCTTCTCTTTCCCTCTCATATTCTTACCTATGTTTAATGGACTGATACTATCTCAGGAGCTGTAAGCTTTCATTTTATTTTTTAAAAAAATCATCTCAAGTTAACCCTTTGGAAGCTAATTGCAGAAAAATATTTCAATTCTACTGGAAGAAATGAAAAAAGGCTCTAAGAATAAACAGTATTTGTAGCTTTTCACTGTGGCGTTTGTAGGGCAAATAATGTCATTTCAGCTGGGGCAATACATAAGAAGACGTGTGTGTGCAAGGGGAAAGATGGTACAGGAGTTTGAATAAGGGAAAAAGGGGGTCACATAGCTATTGATGTGACTTTTCAGGAAGCTACAGTTCCTGAGTTTCTGTTTGGGCACATTACAAAATGGGTACGTTCCTGCCTCTTTTGTTACTTCTGTTCTTGGAGGGATGAATTGCTCTCTGCAGTCCCTCACTTCTGCTCCCTGCTGCAGCACACTGCTTCCCACTCATGGTGATGTGAGATACCCTTCATCTGTGAGAAAATTTGGGTTCTGTAAGAAAACGCATCCCAGCGAGTCTGCCTTTGCTGGTTGAGCCTCCCACTACTGGTGATGCACCGGGAGGTTGAGAAGTGAGCAGGAGCTGGGGCTGAGGCTCAGAGGAGCCATCCCCTGCAGATATGAAGCCATCCTTCCCTGGTCCCTGGCACAGCAGCGGTGCCTTGGGGGCAGTTTGCTGCCATGCTGGTGGTGAAGGAGCTGTGGATGAGCCCAGAAGCTCTTGCCTTCTTGCCTTGGCTGTGTGGAGCACGAACTAACTAACTGCTCTGGGCAGGACGTGCCCAGGAGGAAATAGAGGAGCAAGAGCAGAGCTGGGCAGGGGCTGCTGTCAGTGCAGTGGGGCAAGGAAGTGCAGAGGAGCACAGAAACGGATGCAGAGGGAAGGCAAGAGAAGGGAAAGACCAAAAATGGGAGGTGGTGACATGCCTGAGTATGAGTCTAGTGAAAGTAGGAAGAGAGCCCTTACATACGGTGCAAGGGTAGACTCAACCTGTAGTTCTGGGGGCAGCCTCAACCTTGAGGAGTCACAGCTCTGCTGTGGACTGAACGTCCTACATCCTTACTGTACTTACTGGCCATCTTCCACCATAGCTGCAAGCAGGATCTAGCTCTGTCAGCATCCCAGTCTGTCGCAATTGCTGTGACAGCGCAACAGATAAGCTGGGAGCTCCAGCTACTGCCTCCCTCCCTTTTCCTCAGCACATGCCAATATTGAAAGCTTTCAAAACAGGTATATGCCTAAGTCCAAAAATTACAACTGGCAAGGACCACGTGGTTCTTAGGGTTATAACAACTTTCCAGTCTATTTGTTTATTTACATCTCCCTCTGACTTGTGATTGGTGGCTTGTTAATTTTTATTTTCCCATCAGCTTTCTGAAAGGCTGGATTAGAAGGATGTGGAAATATGTATGAACCAAGAGCTGTGGGGAGAGGCAATGTCTTTTATTAGACACACTGATGCCGCTGAAAAAAACAGACAACTTCCAGTTGTAGTGGCTCATCTTTAGGTTGTGAAATCTTGTCTTTATTTTTTTCCCCAGTGATACTGGCTAGGACTATTTAAAAGATAGGCTGTCTCCTTCCAGATTCTTCCTTGCTTATGTCCCTAGACCATCATCACTCCAGCAGTGCTTATCAGCGGATATTTGTGGCCGGAGCTGTGCTGCTCGGAGCAGTTCCTCCCTCTGACTCCCTCCCTCCCCAAGCTGTCATCTCGTTGTCGTGCGGCCCCTGTGCTGAGCAGCGGCAGCCCAAGGAGCAGGGGGATGCCTGGCTCCGCTCCACATCCCTCATGCTGCACCAGCCTGCAGCTCTGTTTGTAGGGACTTTGCCGAAAGGGAAATAAAACAATTGTGCTTCACGCAGAGTAAAAAAAGCAGATCCTAACAACCTTTCTTTGCAATGTACAGTGAGTTCTGCATATTTTTTCTGGCTGTTTTATGGGGTTTTTACAGTACATGAATTACCATGGATCAGAGTTTTTAAAGCAGACAGTGCTTTAAAATTCTTATGAGTTTTCCTTGTGTTCATGCCGTTGTTGCCCCCCAAGTCTGAAGCACATTAAAATCCATCTCTGTTATAATCCATTGAATTAGCTAAGGGAGAAAAAAAGAGAGACCAAGATAATTTTTTCTTATCTCTGCTTTAATCCTGGAAAGAAAAATCTGACACTTTATAAAAGAATTCCTAAGTGATAACAACCTTATCGGTATTAGTCCCACGGTTTAACTGTGCTGTGCCTGTGTTAAAGGAAAGCTCTGTTGACTCTGGCTTTGCAACAGAGCATATACTACTTTCATGGGATTAGAAGCCCATATACTTTGGCCTTGTGAAATTGTTTTGCTTTCTTGGCATGTTCGAACTTCTTGAGGAAGTGAAGGACTTCCTCTATGAAGGGCCATGCTTACTTCATTTCTTTGTGCTCCAAGTACTGAGACAGCAAGTTCCTTGGGAGATCTGTTCTTTGTTCACTTTGGGTTTATTTATGACATGCATCTGCCTGCCTTTTCCTCTCTGCATTCAATACTAAGAACAAAAAAAAGAAAAAAAAAGAAAAAAAGAACAAAAGAAAGAAAATCTAGGTATTTCTACAAAACCATATCCTCTAATCTTTATTCAGGGATAGACTGACAGTATAAGGCACAGTTCCACACTAAATGAAATTGCAGGGTGCAATGCCAGAAAGTGTCTGAACATCAGCAGGGAAAATATCCTACCTACCACCATCATCCTGGATTTTGAAGGAGCCCTGCTTAGGGTTTTTTTTGGTGTTTGGTTTTTGGTTTTTTTTTGGGTTTTTTGTTTTTTTTTTTTAAATTATAAAAAGCAAGCCAACCACCAGGATGGCCAAACTTTTTCTAACCTTAGGGCCTCCAGCAGGTCACACCTAATTAATAGGTTTGTCTTCTGGCTTTGCAAGCCTGAGGTTTTGTCTAAGTTTTTCATGTAACTCCATGTGATTAATTCCTTGTTTCCATGTAGGTCATGTGAATCCCCACCAGTGCTACAGCACTCAGGTACTTCTTGCAAAGCTGTGCAAAAAAATTCCTTAAACAGGATAGGGTCCCAACACACTTCGGGTAGGATGGGGCTGGATTATTGCTGTCCTAAAGCACCACAGAGGACATTGATTGAAAAGTGGTAAAAGCCTTCTTATCCTGTCCTCTGAAAAGTCTGCACTTGAAAACCACAATTTTTTGGCAGGAAGCAGGCATGTAAAAATGCAATTTGTGATCCCAGAGTTGATTGCTAAGGTTAAGGTCTCTCTAGCTTCAAGTTAAACATCTTTTAAGGTTCCCTTGCAGTCAGGGATGATGGATTCATCCCACTGAAGAGGAATGGTCTGAAACAGGGATTCTTCTCTCTCTCTCTCTCTCCCCAGGGATTAACTTCTCTCACTTCATTCAGGGCTAATCCAAGCAGTATGCTTAGGCTAGCTGACTACATGTTAGATACTTAAGTCTAGACAAGTTAAATCCTACCATGAGCAAACAAAGGTAGTTCCGACCTGAAAGTCAAGTTACCCAGGAAATGATCACGTTAATACAGAGACACTTGCAATAGCTCCTCAAAACATCCCACAGCACAAAGCCACACATAGGACTTCTTTAAGAGCTGGGTGGTGCTTTAATACATGTGACAGTTTGTACTTACTAAAGCTATTGGCTGGTTCATAGCATAACAGAAGAAGATGCAATGGAAGGGGTGTGTGTGATGATAGCATTTCAATTAAACCTCCAAAAGGAGGAGATTCCTCTATCCTATTTTAGAAACCAGGACATTTACTAAATGTCCATAGGAATGTTAAACTGAAGTGGAGAAGATTTTGGCAAAAAGCCTTTCTGACATAAGGGTGACTAAATGCTAAACTAGGCGGCCGTGGAAATCTACCACCAGAGGTTTGTCAATAAGAGGTTAAACAAACTTTGTTTAGTTTGTATAAAGAAGCAAGATCAGTTGAAGAAAGATGGGCCTGCTCCAGAGAGAAGGGAAGAGATTTAGAGAAAGGATTTCCCAACACTGACCTCTGGGCACTGAAGTCTCCTTCCTGCTGCTTAGTTCATACGGTGCTGGGGAATGGCTGAGCTGCTGACTCTGGATTTGGGGGAAAATTTTGCATCATGCTAAGAATGTGTGAATACAAAGTTTATACCAGAAGTCTGAATGGGCACTGAATTGCTGAATAAGGACTACTGAAAAGCCATTTGAATTAACTAGTTATATGACACAAACCTGGAAACTGGGCAGCCAAGCCCTGTCTGACATGAATTTACCAATTTAGCAAAACATCTTTCAGAATGAATGCAAAGTAACAAAATATTTGTAAGAAGCTCCAGGAAACACACTGAATGGAGGTAGCAGGCAGCATGAAATAGCAGTGATGGTATAACGTTGTGTCTTGCTGTGCACGTGTTTGTGCATCCATGCCACTGTATCCCCTATAACCATCTGCAGTTGCTGCCTGCCTTCTTTGGGATCTGGACAGGGGCTGTATTTTTAGCTTGACTTCAAACATCGTCAGTGCTTGGCTCCAAGTTGCACAGGCTCTTGCCATTTCTAACATTCATTGTTTGGGACTGGAAAGCCTTATATAGCCTTAAGTTGGAAGATAATGTATTCAGCTTCTACAGTCACAGGAACTGACTGATTGATTTACACCCACTTGGTGTTGAGGATTTAGGTGAAGTCTTCAAAAACCTCTCAGTGTTGTTGAGCAGAAACTGGGAAACTTTTCTAACTGGTACTATATTTCACAATTTCACTTTATCTTGTTTGTTTTAAATGATCCTTTTAAAAGTGGGTTCAACCCAGCATTTTAGATGGGGCTGTTGTGGTAAGGGATAAAGCACTGTATGGAAACACCAATTCCTCTTCACTTACTCTAGAGGGAGCCTAGAGGGCTAGTTTAGATTCGACATTCATCTTTCAGACTGCTGACAGTAAATTAGAGGAGCCTGTGTCATTGCCAGTAGTGAAATCAAACCACAAGGAGAGAAAGTGCCAGAAAGCAGATGCACAGAAGTTGGTACAGAGTGGAAAAACTTAGCTGGCTATTAAGAAATACTTTTGAGGTAGTGTGGTTTAGGCACTACTTCTGAAAGCGAAACACCTATTTTGAGGCTACAAAGAAACGCCTACTGCTAATGGAGTCCCAGCTATGAAACACCTCCTGAAGCTGGTTACCTTAGTGCATCTGTTCTCATAAAGGCTAGCAGAAGATGGGAGCCAGGGTTAAACTATCCTCTGGCAATGTCAGAAGTGTGAGGCTTTTCTTTCCTCTTTTGACTGCCACTTATGAGAAAGGTAAGTTTAATAGCAGGCATCCAGGAGGGGGTTCTTGGTGGTGAATTCCACATGGAGGGATGGAGGTCCCTGTGCTTCAGACTTCAGTGCCTGCTTTGTTTGTAGAGATGTAGAAAATTGTGGCGCGAAACCAGCTCCCAGACCAGCCTTTGCAGGCAGAGGGGTATGTAGGCTGTGAATTGTCTGTCTTTAGATGTGAATTAGGTGCCAGCTTGCTTGACATCATCAAAACTCAGGTTGTTGTGGGCATGCTTAGGAGGAAGATGTTTAGGTATTAAAGGAAGCTTATTACGGAAACCATGAATTGAGTACTTCCAAGGTGACATGGCACCTAAACAGAGAATTTGAAAATCCAAATATGTCCTTAGAGACATAGAATAGAAGCGAGACAGTTCTGCAAGGGCCATGTCCTGGTAGCTGCTCTGTATGGCCCCATGGAGCTTAGCCCAGGGTCGCTCTTGAGTCCTTACCAAGTTCACTTTTGCTACCTGCCATGTATTCCAGGCTGCAGGGGGTTATAAGGCTTCCAGTTCTCAAATAACAGGTCCCACCGGGTGGGCCTATGCTGGCCTTGTGGAAGTGACTCACTTCATTGTCTTTTGCTACCGGAGTTATGAATATTTCTACTTGTCCTGCAGTGCCAGTTCTAACTGTACAGGGGGTAGACCCCACAGTTTTTCTAGACCTTGTTTTTAGCCGCTGAAACTCAAAACCTGAGAGACTCAAAAACTGGAGCTCAAGTGCGCCTGAAATCACAAGACGTATCTCAGTTTAAGAGCTGTTGCTTTGCCTATATGGGCAGTGGAAAGAGCGAGAATCACCTGCAGAAAGAGGGTACCCCTGCCTCTGGGTTGAGATGTCTGGGACACCTTGGTAGTGTTTGTGTGGGGACATGGTACCGTACCACTACCACAGCTGGACTTTTGCCACAGATTTGATGGAAATGGATCACCCTTATCTTACAAACATTTTTTTGAAGAGAAGCCGGCAGCAAAGCAGTGCTCACCTTTCATAAAAACAATTAATTTGGAGACCAAGTTTGACTTTGCATGTATCCTAGGTATAGATGTTTTTGGAACAAAAGTCTAATGAAGTGTTTTTGCTGAAAGAGTTTCATAAATCCTGTCATGTTATAGGATGTTACTGGTCCTATGTGTTTACTTTCAATTTATGTTGCTAGCTCTGTTACTGCCTTTTATTAAAGTTCATCAAGCAGATTGGTTTTAAGTCTTGTTTTGAGAGAGATGAACAACAGCATGTGGAATAACCTAGATAAATAAACTGAGAGTAGTTGAAAGCTTCTATACTCAGAAGTGCCTTATTTGACTTTCTTGCGTGGGAGTATTTACTTGCGAAAGACAGGATATTGATGATCAAACATGCAATTAACTGAAAGTGTTCTGTGTTCTTTGTGTTAAACAAAATTATATTGCATAAAGGCTCTGGCAATTTATTTTTTTAACTCTTCTTTCACTCACTTCTTTAAATGAATGAATGCATATGTTGCAATATGCTTCACCATACGCTGACTAAATGTAGTCACACATTTGTTAAAGGAAAAAGATCAGCTTTCGATGACTTAAAATCTCACAGAACTGCTGATATAAATCGCTTCATCTATGCAAGCTGATCTCTCCATCTGTTATATTTTATACTGGTTCGTTTCTATATTTTAATCAGAGGATCATTATGAACATCCTACCAGATCTCCTATGTAATGCAGTTTGTAGGTCAACTAGAAGTTTTGAATCAAGTCTGTAGTATGTATAGGAGCTAGAGAGCCTTTCAAAGGACATCTCATTCACTTATAAAGACTAATGGCAGGGCATTTCTGCCTTAATATTTACCACTCTGGCACGTTTCAGAAATGCTTTCATGTTACCATCGTCCCTCTGTGCCAGCCATTCTAGTGCACCTGTTTCTTTTTTTCTTTTTACTCCCCCCCACCACCACCCCCACCTCCCCACCCCCGCTCCCAGCTCCTCACAAGTGTCTGTATTCACAGTTTTTGTGTGTCTGTGTTTTACTCCGCCATCTGACACCGTGTTTCTGTGCTGGGATGTACCTCTACAGCCCCAGTCTTTCACATTTCCTGTTCAGTTGTCATTTTTATCCTACCCTCTGCTCCCAGACACAAAGTTACCTTTGTGCTCTTGACATCTCTAGCAGATGTCTCTATCTGACCTGAGTGCTCCCCAGCACCTGCTAGCTTTTCCCCAGTTCCCATTTTAATAATCCCTTCCCCTCCCAATTCCATTAGTTTTCTTGTTGAGTAACTTGGCTCCACCACACTGAGTACTCCTTTCCTTGTGTGATCCTTCCCCTCCTTACTATTTAGTAACAATAACTCTCCTTTTACATATCTTCTGCAAATACACAGTTTTCCTTGCCAACTGCTGTAAGGTGTAGTGATGAAGAGGAGTTCAGGGTAGGGTTTGTGTGGCAATTTGAGCCTTAATGACTGTGTAGTTGTATAAAGACATGTGTTCTGTAAAATGTACTTCTTGAAGGGATGAACTGCATTAGTACCACACTACTGAAGTTTGTGAAATTTGTGAGAACCAACTGGTATATACAACTGAAATGGTTCAAGAGAGGATTTAATAACCTAGAAGTCCAAAATATAAACCATGCCCTTTATAATCAAAGCATCACTCCCATGAATTCTTAACTCCTCCCCAATATGTGTGATACAAGGTTGTGGCCATGGCGAGATACCCTTCAGTCTTGTGATGCACAGAGCTACCTCTGATAACCAAGGTCTGAGGGTAGAAGATGCTGGATCACAGTTGCTGCACCTGAGAGGAGCGACTCCTCTTTTGGTGGCAATGCAGATGACATATTAAACAGGAATATGACCAGTTGTTGATTTTCCCCAGCCTTTCTAAAGCCTATATGAGAGTGACCCAACTTGATGCATCCTCTAGTGACATCCAACCCAAATTCTGACCCCCAAGATGGCACTGCCTTTTCTTAAAACTATTCTTCCCCTTCCCAGTGTCTTTGCCTGCTGCTTTTCACCCATTCCCATCCCCACGTGAACATCTCTAAACTCCTCTGTCACATGCTGTGGATTTTGGTAGTGTGGTGCAGAAACAGTCAAGCTGGCCCCACATAAAACTTGCCCAGATTCAGTTAATTTGCTTAACTGAGCTGCAGCCCTCACGTGTTTGAGTCACATCAGTGAAGCATGCTTCCCTGCTTGTGAACCAGTGTATAGGCGACAACTTAGCACATGAAGCAAACCATTTGCTCTGTTTAAAAGTGAAGAAAACTTTACTCTGAACTGTGTGGTGTGAATATCTCTTGTAAGAAATGTTTTTTCTTAAGGAAGAAGAGAATACACCATCTGCAAACTCATCAACAAATTCTCCCCATGTGGAAAATATGATCTCTGCTAAAATCTAGCAGGTGTATTTGAATTAAACAGAAGATTTCAAGGTTCTCTTTTTAAAATATATTTCTCATTAAACAGTACCACCAAAGTACAACAAGGTGTGAGATTTAGCATGGTGGTATCCAGATGTTTTCTAGGCTCTTCCCCTTTTCCTTTCCCTCATTCACAGACCGCCTTGCCCTGTTCCTGAGCTGTCCCATTAGGTAGTGGCTATACTTGGTTGTTGACCCTTGGTAATACATTGTATGACATTTTTGTTTGTTTGTTTGTTTGCTTTACATAGGAGCTAAGACTATTTAATACGGTGCAAAAGTACATGGGTGAAATGTAGGAAAACACCCAGGGTGGTTGCTTAATTCGTCACCCAACTGTGGCCATTTTAACTGCCTGCGTGGCCACCTCTCCATACAACGGGCAGCCTATAGCACATCTGTTCGGGACCTGCAACTGCATTAACCTCAGGATTATGACATCAAGAATGGCATTTGTACAATTAAAAATGTTATCTCACAGGGCAGCCCCTGTTGCCCTTGGCCACCTTTGGGTAAATTGTGTTGTAAGAAAGGTTAAAAAAAGCTGCTGGAACTAATCCTTTTGATGAAACCTTTAACAAGTATGTCAAGCTCCTCTGATCTTGGCCCTGGCAGAGTATAGTTGTAGTTAATGTCCTCGGCTCTAACTCACCGTCTAAGACCCTCTTTCCTGCCGCGTGTTTTCTTCATCAGTTTGTATTTCTGCCAGTCAGTGTCACAAAGCACTTCCTGCTTCATCCCTGCCTGACGGGGTTAAGCCATGCTGATGGTCTGCAGTTGTGTGCAGCTTCATTTTTCATAGATTCTTTCTGATAACCATAACATGAACTCTGGAGTATGTGTTAGGAACTGAAAACAGGCCAAGTGTTTTGTATTAGAGCCTGTATTCCCACATTCACCAATTCTCCAAGGGTTGAAAATGCATCAGTGACATGTATGAGAAAAAAAAGGCTGGGACTAAAATCAATTTTCTCCCCTCTTGCCTACATGAAACAAAATTAAAAGCACAATGAGCCTTATTCTTTTTTCATTTACTGCTGAAATTCCTCCGCCGTCTGTGAAGCAACTCTTGTTACACCACCCTAACTGGAAGGACAATCAACCCTGGTGCCTGCTGCAGATGGTTATACCTTAAAAGACAGGAGTACACACAGCTTCTCTATCTACCATTTTTTTTAAAAAGTCAGTAAATATTTTATCTTTATGGATGGATCTAGACCCCAGAGAACTGCATTAACTGAAACTTGTAACTCGCTCTAAATGAACAATTTGATACTCCCTTATACATGACTGGCTTTCAATATCATCGTACATATTGTGACCTAAGCTGTCAGTTTAAAGCCTGTGTTAACAAAGATCAAAGGAGAACTGAAACAAAATATAAAAATATAGCCATAAATAACCTAGTGTGCTTTCTTATCTCCAGCGAGAATTTTATATTAGGCTGGTTTATTTGCTTGGTATTACACAGTCTTCTTTACTTCCGTTGGAAAAAAAAAAAAAACAACAAAACTTGGGTGAAAAGCCACAATAATCCCTCAGATAAAATAGAAAGAGTTAATTATGCCTGTGCTACTAACAGATGTCTCTTCTTAGAAACCAGCCATTTGTGGGGTTTTTTGTAAGCATCAACTTTTCTCCTTGAGATCTCACAACCTTTTTTTTTCTTTTCTTTTTTTTTTTTTTCCCTTCTTCTTTTTTTTGAGTGTAATGCAGACCCATGTTAACAATTCTGCCTTCCTGGCTGTCAAAGAGATTTCCTGTGGTCTGTTTTTGGCTGTGCACTCAGCCAGTTACTGTGTATATCAGGCATTTGTTTAAAAAGCAAACAGCTACAATCATCATCGGCATAAAAATTAACCCATGACGCGCAGGATGTTTCACTTTCTTAGCGCGTATCCAAGAGCCACCTGAAGACTCATTGAAGAGATGGACAGCCAAGGAGTTGAATGCGTTTGAGGGTGGTTGTTGCCATGAGAAGGGCAAGCCAAGTGTCATCGTCTGAATGCTAAGCAGGGGTAACCATGGATTTGCTCATGTGATTTGGTCCCTTTGCGCTGCTCAGAGAAAGGGATGGGGGGGAACACTGCTGGGGCCTTTCCAGCCAGGGACAGAAGGGGACAGTCCCTCCCTCCCTGCCACTACCAGGCTGTGCAGGTCCCACATGCACCCTTAAAATACATCAGGATCATTTTCTAAGAACAGATCAGCTATGGATGTTTTTCTCAGCATCGTTTGAAGAATAACTGTGGTTTCACAAGTTATTTTCAACAGTAACATGCGAAGAAAAGGCTAAATTACTGTGGTCAGGATGCAAGGGTACGTAGTAACATTTACCAAAAGTAGGTGCCTTTAGGCTTAACAAGCTAATGACTCCCACCCCCTACCCCACACCCTGCTGCAATTTTGGAGTAAGATGCCTAGTCCTGTTTTAAACATCAGATCACTGTCTGGCTCTGTCTTGGAGTTCCTAAGTATTAAAAATGTTTGTTGAGGTTCGCCAAGAATGCTATATGAGTGAGTAATGCCATTTGACTTACTGAAAAGGTTCTAATGCAACTTTAATCCAATGTAACAAACCTGTTGCAGAGCAGTAATACAGCTTCCTTTAAAAGCTGATGAGATACCATTTTATAATGTCACAACCATAAAGATTTGCAATGCATTAGTTTTAGGTTGGCTATTTAAATTTGGGCAGTATAGAGATTAATCTGTATAATTATTTGCTTTAAGAATGAATCAGAGTATATATTTCCTGCCTTAGACAGTATTTTTAGTGTCATTGTGGATAAATGCCTCTGTTTGCAGTAGCAATGTATGTTAACACATCTTCCAGAAACCTCCTGTTCTTTCTCATACAGAAAACAATACTGATAAATTAAGTAGAGCTCCACAGGTTTTCATCAGCCTTGGAAAACCAAACCTAGGGTTATAGCACTAAATTCTTTATGCACAAACTTATATACCAAGGCATGGTAGAAAGTAATTGGTATACGTTTCATTTCATCTAACTTTAGCGCCCAGAAGATTAGTCTGCAGGTATGTGTCCTTCTAGTGGGTTATACACCCCATCTTTAAGTTGGAGATCTAAGATAGTTGAAAAGGTTCTCATTTGAAGCTGTTTTTTTCTCTCCATCCAAACATATAACATCAAATGAGACTAATCTTAATTTTTCCCTGTCTAGAAATATTGCAAGAAACAGAAAAGTTAATGAGCATGAAAAAAAAAGTATTTACTGGGAGTAAACTCTTCAAAGACACAGAAGAAGAATAGTACCTCTCAAACATGTCTTAGGTAGCACTAGGTGCTCATATTTGGAAGAACAAGCCATTTGCACCTCCTGGGGTAGGTCTGTGAAAGGATGGACAGACAGAAAGTGAACTGATGCACTGCTTGGTCTTGGCAGCTCCCTCCCACTCTTTCAAGACTGTAGCATTTGTTAGCTGCTGCCTTCTTGTATCATCACAGTGGCAAGTTCTTAGATGTTATGTTCATTCAAGCGTATACAACAAAGTCAACCTCTTCCAAACAGTTCCAGCCTAGGCAGCAGAAAACCCAAGTGTCAGGGAAACTCAGTGATTTCTACCATGTCTTCTGAAAATGTCCTGTTGTGGTGCTCTGGACCAAAGCTGGGGAGGTGGGACAACCTCCAGCCTTCTTCTGAAGCATGTCCATGTCTACATGAAGACAGCAGGAATCCTGAGACCCAGGGGAGATCAGGAAAGAAGGGACATGGTGCTTATGCGGTGACCAGGAGACCAGGCAGGCGGTTGAGAAGATGGGGGTTTGGATCTGTGTTTGGAGAGCAAGTTCCCTCTTCCATCTCCTGCCCAATGTAGAAAGTACATGCAATTCAATCTCTGCAACAAGGGAGGGACCATCCAGAAAAGAGGATTTCAGTGACTCTCAGGTCAAAGGAAGAGCAGAAAAGGGAACCCAAGACTTGGAGTTAATGCTGCTCTCAGAGCAATGGGAGTGCCTGGTTCCAAGGGGGCTTGTGAAAGCACATCACGTTTGGGGGCCCTTTGTGGGACGTGATATGAAATCACTTGCTAAACTGAAACTCTGTACTTCCAGTGCTGATGAAGATGCCATTCCAAGTCACTCGTTTCACATATTAAGTGGATCAATTATTTTGGCTCTCTGACCTTCCAGTTCCAGGAATGCCCTGGGCTTTTTTGTTCCCAAGCTGTATTTCTTTTTGCACAGTCCACGAACTGAATTCATTTCTCTAAGGAACATGAATAAAGTTTGTTTTTCCTAAATTCCTGGCAAACAAGTTGATGAAATCCATATGGATCACAAAGACTGAACGCTTGAGTACAATGTTCCTCATGTGAGCAAACACTTGTCTTTTAAAATAGATGACTTTTAGCTGTGGGGATTATATATATACATATTTGAGATCCGTTCTGTGAGCCATCAGCTAGATTTCAAAAGCATAAGACAGGAAGCTGACTGCTGCTGAAGGTGTTTTCCTTCTTCCTCATGTTAAACATACGTGCTTTTCAGATGAGGGTTGTTAATTTTAATTTGTCATCGTATCTGATAATTAAAGAAAAAAAGTTAAAAAGTGGTTTAAATCTTTCATTTTAAACTCTAATCCTTCTCAATCTGAATGGCTCTGAGTTTTAACCTTATTCTTACTGTTGTCAAAATCCCTTCAACACACACTCACACACAGACACCCTGCATGTCCTACCTAGGTCAAGCTGCAGATGATCCAGCCTGCTGTAATTTTGAGTCAATCTCTTTCCAGTATGTCCTGCACACACCTCCGTGCCCCAGCATGTCTCCAGTCCACACCTTTCTGGCACCGGACTACCTGAGACAAGCTTGAGTGCAGACTAGGATGGGAAAGCATTTCAGGGGCAAGCACTTTGAAAGGTTGCAGAGAAGGTGCTTTCTCACACCTCCCAGGCTTCTCAAAGGAAAACTATGCCTTCCCTCCTTTTGGAAAAGAAAGAGGGCGACCAGCTTAGCTAATTAAACACTGCTTGTTATTTGTGGAATGAGTAGCAGTGAAATGAATTATCAGTTAGCAAAGCTCATCTGTATACAGTTAAAATCTGAACAGTGCTTTCTTATCCCTGTCTGTACATGAAACGTAGCAACTTCAGGTGTTAGACACTATGGCTGTGTCACCATCAGGGGACTGTGGCCTTCCACAGCTGCACCGTCTTCAGCATCCCCAAAACCCTGCCTGGGGGCTTCCGCACGAGCCAGGTGCTTCACCATGCACAACCTTCACTCTTTCAGGGCGGGAGCAAAAAGGCGTGTTTAGTCATATTCTCTACTGTCTTATCTCCTCAACTCCTCAAAAGACCGAAGTGGTGACAGTCTTAAAGCTCCATAGGAAGTGTGTGTAGTTGACAGAGCTAAGAGCGTCAGTGGGAGAGTGAGCAGCAAAATGGGGAGACAACAAAGCAGGACAGCTGGATTTGAGTGCCTAGGAGCATGAGGATGGGGTTGGTGTCTCCCCGTAAGGAGGCTGGGTAGGGCTGGACAGCTGCCCTTGCACCTGGGGCTGGAGATGGCTCACTGTCCTACACAGTAGTGCACAATCATCAGTTTATCTGCAAAATAAAGCATAAGCTATTTAGTGTACAGCCTCAGAAATCTTTAAAATGACTTTAAAATAAAGAAATTATTTAAAATGAGAGAAGAATAAAAGCAATTAGCAAAATGTGTGGTTAGAACCAAAGCAGTTTCCACTGATTTTTATTCTAAATGTTTATTCTGTAAGTGGAGTGAACCGTGTGTAGTAAAAAAAAAGAATTAAATAATTGAGAAGAGTTTTCCTTGGCAAAAAGAAAGCATTTTAAAAGCAGCAGAAGATGAAATGTCAAGGCAGCTGTTGGTTTGCAGTCACTATGGTAATCATAACACAACACTTTGATTAGTTAGGCACACGGTGGAGACTCTGGGTAAGAGTCCGGGGCTGGTGGTGGTGAAGGGCAGGTTACTGTTTCTCGAGGAAGTTTTAAGAACTCAACACAAACTCATCCTTTTGAAAGGACAATGTATGCTGAGTTTTCTGCTAAAATGTATTTGTAAACAAGTTTTGTACTTTTTTTTTTTTTTTTTTTGGTACTTCAAAAGAAGCCCATCTTAAATTTAGTAAGTCAGGTGCTTTGTGCTAAAGTAGTGCTTACAGGACAGAAGGATGATTCCCTTAATACGCGGTCTGAGCATCTTAGGTCTTTTATGTATTTGTGTTCAGAACACCCTGCAGAACAAGGAAGGTTTTTATTCCCATATTTTCTTGTGGGGACAAGAAACCAGAAAGACTACAGTGTGGATTTAGGTGAGAACACAGGTGTTGGGACAATACATCACCTAATGAGTTAGGCTCACCTGTGTCCCCATTTGTGCAGATTTTTGATGATGCCTTGAGACAAACATGTTGAAGGCAAGGCAGAGCTTCCTTTCCTCTTCCTCCTGCTCTCCTCCAACTCCCACAAACCAGAACTGTGCCTTAAATACTGGATTATTGGATAGAAGTGGACAGTCTTTTCAGTTCACTTTTTGAAGGGAAGGAAAGAGGGTTGACAAGTTTTGAAGAACTGCTTCCCAACTTCAGCAGTGGGTTGAGATCTGGGAAAAGCTGATGGAGCTGAGTAATGGTATGTCTGGGTAGAGTTCACATCAGCATGTCCCCTGCTGCAGAGCAACTGCCTTGCTGCAAACAAGGACATTTCAGCCCTATATTTGCAGTTTCTCTTCACACCTTTTGTCTCTTGTGTTTATTTTCACTAGAAACTCCATCATGGGGTGGTGAAGGGGGGACACTGGCTTCTAAGGCATGTGTGCATAGCACAGCATGCCTCTGAGGTGATTTGGATGCTGTGAGTACACATCACCAATGCAAAGAGTATAAATA
Source organism: Falco cherrug (assembly GCF_023634085.1). NCBI lineage: Eukaryota > Metazoa > Chordata > Aves > Falconiformes > Falconidae > Falco > Falco cherrug. The sequence continues at coordinate 47,426,121 of NC_073698.1, forward strand.
ATGCCATATATTCTTTAAAAGTGTTGAAATACACGAATTACCCAGGATGAAACATCACCTGTTTATCCTTTTGCCTTTCTAAAAAAGTCAAATCAAGATCAGCTTGTTGTTGGGTTTTTTTTTTGCACAGGGAACTTTGAACAGGAATGACAGTCACAAATCTTGTGACAGGGTTCCCCAGGACAGACTTTCTTACCTCTTTCTGAGCTGCCACTGATTTTGTGTGGTGTTGGGCTGCACTCTCAGAAGCCAGGGGGTTTAAAACCAATCCCTTCTTCATTCTGTTTGTCAATTAAAAATCTCTTCTCACCTTTGTGAATTCAGAGGTCAATCCCTTCTTTCAGCTGGAGCTTGCTTTTCTGGGTAACGGCTGGCTTCCTCCGCTGTCCCCTGTGGCCATGGCAGCCCAAACACCCTCAATCCTGGGGAGCCCCATCCCCAGTGCAGCCCCTCGCCTGTGCGCAAACTTCTCTGTTTTGACTACACAGATCATCTTGCAAGACAGAGACCTCAGTACACAGCCTGAAAAGTCATTTCACCCTGAAAAGTGCTGGGGTAATACAGTAATGTAAAGTAATACCTAAACAAACCCACAAAACCTAGAAGGGAAGAGTTTTAAGTCCTATAATCACCCTAAGCTTTGCTAATTGTGAGACCACCAGCTGTGATAAAGGAAATTGATTTCATCAGTTGTCAGTTATCCTTCTTTTATTAATGATCAGAAGTTCACATCTCCCCCAGGCAGGGCAAAGTCCTGCTCTGCTCTGCTCTGTCATGATGAAAGCTTTGGCTGTAGCAAACCCCTGCATGTTACACAGGGAGTTTTCTCTCTCCCTGGTGGTTTCTCTTGCTGGAATCATGCTGAGACAAGTCCTTGTCCTGACATCACTTGTAAGTTTCTTGTCAGGCTTCTTCCTTCATCCGTTTGCTTATTAACTAATGTATCTGACTTCCAGGGCAGAATATGTTTGTGCTGTGGCTAAACCGGTTTCTGTTAAATACAGCTAGGCAGATACGTTACCCGGAAAGGGTGTTGCTAAGTATAATGGGTCATATAGACATGCAGGACATCACTGATTGCTTCCGTGAAAGAAAAAAGGTACGCTTCTTTCAATTTTACATCAAATTGATTTAAAATTTGCCATATTGCTAGCTAAGTTTTTTTCCTTGACAATACAGCAGGAAATGTTCCTTGCCACCTCTCTCTTACTTCACTGCACAACTAACTCTTAAAAAAGGTGTTGAAAGATGGAATTTTATCAGAAGGGAACTTGAAATGTTGCTGGCTAGGTATCCCTGAATTCTTGCTTGTTGGGGTTTCAGTTTCAGATTGACAAGCCATGGTACTGCTCTTGGAAAAATGAGACAACTCTTAAAAATAATTAAAAAAATTAAAAAGAAAACCAGAACAGGCATGTCCTTCTCCCTCTTCTAAGCAAATGGTTCTGGTAACACTTCTCCAGGAATGCTGACTGGATCTGTACAGAAGAAAAAGCTGTACCAGACTTCCCAGATGTCAGCACTGAACTTTAGGCTCAGTAGAAATAGATCATTTTAAAATTAATTGAAGGAACATTGTGGGGGAAAGAACCCCAACCAAACCAAAACATGTTTTGGGGTCAGGTGAGAGGTTTTGCTTAAATGTTGAGTTTTGTTTTGCCTCTTCCTGTCTACTGTACTCAGACTTGTCTATCCAAGATTTAGACACCTGCAGTAGGGCACATGAACCTCACCCCTGCAGTCTGACAGAAGAACTGGTACTGTGATGTACAATACAAGGGGCAGTATTGCAGTCCCTGTCAGAACTCTCTTGCTCCACAGTTACTACCTGAGTGTTGCTCTGGACCTGAAGCAATGTCTGGCAGTACTGGAGTCCAACTGGGATGCAGACAATCAGAGGTTAGGGAACAGAAATACCAGTTGTTACAACTGCTGGATGACACTTTGTGTTGAATTAATATTTATTAGCTTTTTAGACACAATTGAAACAGCTATAGATTGAGTTAGTTGTGCTAAAAAGTGATAAACCAAAACTTGCAAGCCATTTCCAGCTTTTTTTGTTTTCATCTCCACTTTGGGATATGTGGCATAATTTCTTCTCTCTATAAAGTTCTTGGGGGACTTCCCTCCGTACTGTGTATTTTAAAACTTTTTCTTTGTTTTGTTTAAAAACTTGAAGTGGTGCGCAGCAAGTTCAGCCCACGAGTATAGGCAGCTTGCTGTGATTCTACCTCTCTGGAAGTGCCACCTCTTGCAGGCAAGAAGCCCGGTGTCCATTTGAAGAACATCTGCAGGGGAAAGCAGATATTTTTAGAGGCACCCTCCAGCAGCGAACCGTCCGTTGCCAGTTTATCTCTAAGTTTAAAAAATAATCAAGCTCTTTCACTCTCAGTTGGTGATTCACAGTAATTTTGTCCTATACAGGCTCTAGATTAGACGAAGGCAGCTGTGTGCATTTGATCAGACTTTCACATCAGCTGAATTCTGACAGGTTGGCACTGTCCTGTTTTAGCACTGTCCTTCATGCATACAAATATTTTGGCATGAGCGTTTCCTAAACTACATGGCTGAGGCTGACCAGCATGGGAACCCTGCTACTGCAGAGAATGAATAAGTGCCTTGCCTATGAAGTTCAGGCTATTTTGTTTCCCATTTAAGTCGCTGCGCTGGAAATGCGGTATGTCCAGTTAATCTTCAATGGGCAATCTCAGACATTATAGATCCACTTATACCTTGTGATGAATTACTTCAGCGTTTGGCAAATATTAAATAACATTTTTTTGTTGACATGGAAGTGTGACCTGCAGGCTGCAGCTGGTCCCAGTGTTTGGTGCTGTTTGTGTCCTGCTGTCTGGCTATTCCTCCTTCTGTTCTCTCGCTATTGCGTCGCAGCTGGTTTACGTCCATCACAATCAATGGAAGGACATTTCCGAGCTGGTAATTGCTGAGGGGATCTGGTCCTGATGGCTACTGGAGCTGCCAATCCGGGGAGCAGCTTTTGGCTCCTGCTGTGTACAGTACATCTGCAGTTTGACCATTTATCTCACTTTAAATACTTGAACTGAAAGAAAGGTTTGTGCAAGCACTTGCTGCTCATTCCTTGGCATGTCTTTCTTCCCCTCTCTCTCTTGTGTCTTAACATCTATTGTGACAGCACTGAAATGTGTCAAATAAGGTGAATGCTGTTGTCTAGTTCTGCAGTAATGCTTCAATACTCTATTGAAAATGTGACTTTGGAATAATCACTGATTCACAATTATGAGAAAAGAAATACAGTTATACCAGCTGCATTCTCAGTCCCACACTGTCAAACTTTGGTCTTTAAATGCAGCTGCAGAAAATATATTTAGGTACTTCTAAGCTCAAAAGCTGGTGAATACTGTCTGTTAGGGAGGTACAGAAGGTGACAGAATAATGAAATCAGTCTGCTGCTGTAGGTAGTTGGATTTCTTCATTTAGGTTATCAGATGATAAAGGTACTGAGTGGGAACTGGTCTACAAACTCCTGCTTATGCTGGGACTTAGGTTCCTAAAAGCCACTCAATTCCCAGTCTTGCTTACTCCTGTAGGCATCTAAATTCACTAAGCCACTAAGCCCCACTACCTAGTTGAAAGGTTCTGCGGTTGGTTCCTGGTTTTATTCACCTGCAAATGCTTGGATTGCTGTTGCTAGGAAATCGATGTCTGTCATCTAAAGCAGTTTGGGATTCAAGCTGAGGAGGACAGACACTCAAATACTGCCCAAGCCCCTTGGAAAAGAAAATGAAAAATGAGATTTCATCGAACCAATGATTACTTTCATTTGACATAATGACACTGCCCATGTGTTGCTGATTAGCTGAGTGTCTAGCACGCTGACAGAAGAAGGGAGATGCTGGGTGGTTAGCACACTGACAGAAAACTGACAACAGAACAGAAATGCTATTTAGCACCTTTCTTTCATCCAAAGAACGTGTGGAGCCCTTAAAGCTCTTAGCAGAGCCTAGCTGGACACAGCTAACAGCAGTGTGCACCCACTTTATATTAGATTATCAGTGGATAAAAAAGAAAACTTCCTTGGGAGCAGGGATCAGAATAGTAGGTGTCTATCCTTTCCCTTTCAGTTTCTCATTTTTTTTACCAAGCTACACAGAAACTGTATTGAAGAAAGCTCCTAAAATAAAAATATTCCCCTTTTCCCCTTCCCTTCCCTTCCCTTCCCTTCCCTTCCCTTCCCTTCCCTTCCCTTCCCTTCCCTTCCCTTCCCTTCCCTTCCCTTCCCTTCCCTTCCCTTCCCTTCCCTTCCCTTCCCTTCCCTTCCCTTCCCTTCCCTTCCCTCTTCTGCTTCTCAGTCCTGTTCATTCCCTTTGTTTAATCTGTTTAAACTTTAACTGGTTGCTACTCTCCATTACAAATGTCATGGCTCCTATTTTCTTCTCTACTGCTCTGTGTGTGCATATTTGTACAGGGAGCAATGCTGTCCTCCTGCTTTGGCATCATCTTTGTTTAGCTCACCTGTTGGTCAAGACTGTTCACATTCGTTTGCTTCTCAGGCTCCATGGAGACCGCATATAAATCCAAAGTAAGGTGACAAAGACATCATAAAAAGGTGTGTTTGCTTCAAGACAGACATTGAGAAATATCTGATATGTAGCCACCAGGTAAGTGGTAGCAAACATCCTCCCAGCTCTATGTGATAAAGAAAGTTCACAATGATCTCTCTTGTTTCTTATCTCGTGCCTTCAACGAGGTGTCACCAGATGGCAGGAACTGCAGCAACACCCCCGCCACCCCCCCTCCTATTTCTCTCTTCGCCATTTTCATCATTGGTCTATCATATCAGGTCTGTACTAGGTGTAGGATGGAGAACATCACTCTTTTCTTTACAAAAGACTGAGTTTAAATAACTACTACGCTGATCTGCAGAAGCCTTAGCCTATGCATGCCAGACTCCCCTGTCTGGCTGCGTTCTGGTACACATATAAATAGTGTGGCATGTTATTTGGAGGAAGGAAAAAGAGGGTGTCAGTCTGCTCCCCTCTTACGCTCCATGCCTGGGTATACACAACGCAGCTTTGCAAGGATCAGCCCAGAAGGAAGGAGATCAGCTTAGCAGTGCATCTGGTCTGACTGTGGAAATCTATTCCTGATTCAGTTCCTTGAACACAAACAAAAATAAAAAAAATATTTATTTTGGAATAAATTTCTGGCTCAAAACTGCTCAGTTACTGAAATGTGGCAGAACAATATGGAAGGTTATTGGTGATTAATTTCACAACTGACAGAAATACTTCTGTGGAGCAATGAATTTCTAACTACTATTAAATTATACATGGTAAAAATCTGTCCTAAAGTGTATTCTTAATGGGAAAGCTCTTTAAAACAATGGGATAAAATGTGTGCAAAGACCTTTTGTGCTGACTTGCTAGCAGTGTTCATCAGCTTTTTATAGCTGCAGCTGACTACAAATAGAGCATGACAGAGCAAATCAGGCCACAGCAGAGTATCAACGATAGCTAAACTGGTGGGCAATAAGGCAATAGATAGCTGATAAAAATACTTGCCTTTTAAAAAATTAATGGAAATGTTGTCCTTTATTCCTATTTTTATATGACAGAGAAGGCTAGGATTCAAGCACCTTCAGTATGATCTAGAATGGCCTTGTTCCACAATTTTGAATTTAAGTTGAATTCTTACAGAAAATTGCTGTCTTCATAAAATTTTATAGCAGTAGGTGTTTGAATAGACAAAACATCACAGACAGAACACTGACATGATTTCCTACTGTCTAGGACTTACCTGAGGGAATAGGAATGTTTGCCTTTATCTGCAAGATATGAAAAATATTAACCGAATATAAATTTTGATAGAAAAACTATTCTAGGATTCATTCACAAGAAAGGTGAATAAATAGATTTTTTAAAAAGAGATGGATATCATTCAAGATTTAAATAATCCTAAACTGCAACACATTTCCACAGAATTTACTGTGGCCAGTACTGTCCTTAAAAGAAGCATTTTGCCTGTGTTCTTATCCTAAACCAAAGAAATCATTCACAAATAAGAATGTGATGTATTTTTCTGTAGATTAAAATAAGCACCTTACATGACAACACATTCACAAAACTGCAATAATGACAAAGAAATGGCAGGAACTGATCTTTCCATTCACACCAAACAACAGCAGGTGGATTAACCCATTTCAGCTCCTTGGTGGTGGGGGAAGCAGCTTATTCATAAAATTGTGCATTTCATTTTTTATTTCCTGGGATAAACAGTGGAACTCTATCAAACACCAGGTGTCCATCGCATTGCAGCCTTGAGGCCTAATTCCAAATATTTGAACATTGCATCAACATTGGGATGTGAATATGACTGGAGCTTCTGTGACCTTGGTGAATGAACACATAAGGCAAACTAAGCAATAGACTGTGCATGCAGGGCTGGGTCATGCAAAGATACTCAAAATGATAAACAACACCTTCAGAACTGACTCATACCACTAATTCTGTAGCAGATCAAAAGGAAAATAGTCACAGATGAATGCAGGATTCAGGTTTGCCCAATCAAATCGACAATTACAGTCGTAACATTGCTTGGCAATGGCTTTATGTGTTAAGGAAACAGTGCATACACTGCACACTTTGGACATATATCAATCACATCAAAGAAAAAATAATGGCAAAGAGCAGAAGTCAAAAAAATATCTGTACTGGATAGTACCAAAAGTCTTTTTGTTCCAGTTTTCTCTCTCCTGTGAATGTATAAATACACTCGCTACATTGGCCTCTCTCTCATATATTAGGAACCACTATTTCTGTTGCTGTTGTATCTGAGGTGAGGCAGAGGAAGGCTAAGGACCTTCAGGACTCCATTAACTCCTCTGCCACCCCCTACCACTTGTCGCCCAGTCCTTGGGGACTGTGCCACCCTACAGCTTCTGTCTTCCCAAGAAATACTGTGACGTCCATCAGCTACCTGCCACTGATTTTCCCACCACATCTCCAGACACAACTCTGGGGGAAATCCTGTCATCTGATACAGTGAGGGTGGCTGTGCCCCTGTCACTTGACAGAGATGGTGGTCTGTGCACTTGTCCAGTTCCCATCAACCCATCATCTTGTTCAGAAATTAAATGTGCAGTAAATTAGTTTCTTGGAGAGTTCTCAAGATTTTCTTGACAGAGACTTCTCAGATAAAGTTGGATGACCACATATTGGGAAGAAAATTGGATATTGTTCTCTTCAACTTCCATCTTTCTTGAGTCAGGAAATGCACTTTCTCTTCTAAAACAAACAGAACTAAATTATAAGGTTCTTGGTCAAGTTTCATAAGTTTCTGTAAATAGGTTTTATGTTTTGTTTGACCTGCTGCATTTGCAGCTACACCCCAAGTACAAATTGGCTGCTTCCCTCATATTCCTATTGTATAAGAAACTGAGCTGTTGCTGAAGGTGGTTTCTGAAGCTGTACTAAGAATAGTTTGTCTTATGTACGTAAGTTTTGGCATTACTTCACATTAATGTTTTTGCAAGCTTCTTTATTGTCCAGTGTCAGTAACATTTCTTGCATAAAATTTGGTTTTACATAAGGCTGTATTCTGATTTTATTATTCATACCAAGCAGTGAAATCTCTGACTGTTCCCTTTGCCTTTTTTTAACTTTGATTTGTAGGTGAAAAACACAGTTTCTTGATTAGAGGTTTGAGAAATAAGATTTTTACATTAAAAATATATTACAGATGCTCACAGGTTTTTTTACTCAACTTTCCTTTTTCATTTTCTTTCATTTTCTTCCTTTCCCCACCACAAAATTAGCCTCACAAATGTAACTCTCAATACCAGAGATTATTTCTTACAGTCAGACAACTTTGCTGGAAAGAGAACATAAAGTTCCATAAACCAAGTATTTAATTTGTTATGCCCTGAAATATAGCATCTCACCTGCTTTGACAAAAATAAATCATTAACACCATGAGTTCATAAATAACTTGAATAACATCCTTTCTGAGAGTATTTTTGATATAGTCCAGTCAGACTGAATTCAAAACATTCCTATAGCTCTAAAAATATACATACTCATGGTTTCTCCTGTTACGGATTTGTTATTACACTTGATACTGAAGTCTGCACACTAGCAGCTCCAACATGGAATTTTCTAACACATTTGTTTATCTTCAGCTTAGATTTAGACACAATAACACTGGTTAATAACTGCCTAGTTGTGCTTGCTTTCTGAAATACATAGAGCATTTGCTGTCCTGTGCTATGATAACTGAAAAAATAAACAGCAGTAACATTGATTAACTCTGATGGTGACGGGTTAGACTGTACAATTCAGTGAATTCTTCATGAGTATGCTTCTCTACATTTTGGAGGCTTAAATCAATTTTCTTCTTTGCTACTAAGGACTTTTTCATCCAAACTAATTGCATATTTATTTCCAGAAAATGTCCTTCTGAATTATAAAAGATGTAATTTCTATTATTCCATTTTTGAAAAGAGAAACAAGCCAAAAATAGGTTTGAAAGTTTATTTTTACTTTTTTCCCCAGCTTCTTTGACATATCAAATCACCTTCTGCTTGCAACCAGCGTGGATGAGCACAATTAGAGCCTACCTCTCTTCAAAGTGTTTTCAACTTGCTCATTGTAATAGTTTCACAGTGTGAGTCCTTGATTGGCAAAATAACAGCTATTACCCAGCATTTTCCTTAAGATATTTCTAGTTTTATTCTAAGAACACTGAAAACTTTGTGATCTAGAAAAGAAAAAAAGGAAAACTAGAAGCGCTTGTGGATCATTGGTCACAGAAAGTAGCCTGAGAACTTCCAATTCAGCTCTCATTTAAAAAAATCATTGAGTATGAAGGCTTTAACTGATTTTTTTATAATTTTTTTTTAGTTGAAGGATAGCCCATGTTTTAATGGTACAGTGTACAGCCATACCAATAAAATTCAGAGTCACTAGCTGGAGAATAATGGACAATTTAAGCTCTTTCAAACTGAATTGGTTCCTCCTGAGTGAAAATGGTTAGCAAGCTGTTCCACCAGCAGTGAAAATGATGAAACTACTGTGTTATAAATGTTTTCCTTACATCCCTGCTCCCTCGCAGTTGTTCTACCTAGTGAAACACAAAAATAACAGTAACTAGCAATTACCACTAAGAGTTCATCAGACTTATAAATGACCTGGGCTCCCTTTCCACATCCCCTCTGGAACAAGAGGCAGCCTGTGGCATGTCTGATTTTGGATGGTGCATGCATTTGGTGGCTGGATAGGACGCACAAACCAAATAGCCAGGATCTCCATCATCCTTTACTGGGAAATCTAGATGGAAAATGAGTGGATAAATAGAGTAAAAGGGAGGACTTACACACTGAGTAGTTCATGGACTCTTGATTTCTTAATGTGGAAGGGTCAGCGAACATTTCTGCAGCACACATCTCATTGTCTAGCATGGCTTTATCCTCCGTTATATCACCCCCATGGCAGAAAGAAAAGTAGCAGCCACAATCACAAAGAAGGTTACCTCTCCACAGCCAGATTCTGCAAGGGAAACCTACCCAAGCAGTAATGAAGCTACTGTGAGCTCCAGCAGGTTCCATGGCATGACCAGAAAACATTATGGCAAACAGCCGTCTGCCATTTAGACGTGGCATGATGTGCTGTGTACCGTAGCATGGTTTCCCCATCAGTCCTAGTCTTTTCTAGGCAGTTATAACTGGATTAGTTCAAGTCATGTCATGTCTGAGGGCACAGATGTCTGAAATTGGAGATGCTGCCTTTAGGTACCTTGCTGGGCAATTAGCTCACTGATATTCATGTCCCTTCTTTCTGGAATATGAAGGAAAACTATTTGTATAATGCGTTCACCTATATTGCTAAGAAAAAGGCTAGCTCAGGCACTGAAGCTGTTATTGAAACCCTGATTGCCCACAGAGCTCAAGTGCTTGCTCACTCCCTGTCTGGTTTTGGGTCATTTCAAAGTGTCACAGAATCACAGAGTGGTGTAGTTTGGAAGGGAACTCTTGAAATCATTTAGTAATGATTTAGTACTCAAGTAGGGTCACCTGCAGCAGGTTGTCCAGGACAATGTCCAGTCAGGTTTTGAATACCTTCAAGGAAATTCTGCACCCTCTCTAGACCATCTGTTCCAGTGTTTGATCATCTTCACAGTAAAACAGGTTTCTCTTGCTTTCAGATGGATTTTCAAGGTTTTTAGCCTGTGCCCATTGCCACTTGATCTACTACTGGGCACTACTGAAAAAGAGTTTGGCTTCCTTTTCATCATCAATATATCAATGTATATTTGTATCACATTTATAAGATCCACCACACCCCCGCACCCTGAGCTTTCTCTTCTCCAGGCTGAACAGTCCCATCTCTTTCAGACAGTATTTCTATGAAAGATGCTTCTACCCCTTAATCATCTTCATGGCCCTTTGCTTGAGTAGCTCAAGCCTGTCCATATCTTTCTTGTACTGGGGAGCCCAGAACTGAACACAGTGCTTCAGATGCAACCTTCCTAGTGCCAAGTAGGAAGTAAGGATCACTTCCCTTGACCTGCTGGCAATGCTTTTTGTAATGCAGCATCTAACGAAAAGGTCTGCCTCTTTGCTGCAAGAACACATTGCTGGTTTATGGTCAATTTGGTGTCCATAGGGACCCTGAGGTTGTCAGTAAATCTGCTTTCCAGACAGTTGGTCTTCAGTGTGTCCACTGGGCATTATTCCTGGGGTTACTCCTCTCCAGATGTAGGACTTTGCATTTCCCTTTGCTGAACTTCATGAGATTCTTTTCTGAGCAGTGCTTCAGGCTGTCAGGATCCCTTTAAATGGCAGCATACCCATCTGGTGTGTCAGTCACTCACCCCATTTATTTTTTTTTTAATCTGTGAACTCTTTGAGGGTGCACTCTGTCCCAGTATTGGCTCATTAATGAAGAGATTGAACAGTATTGGCCCCAGTATTGACAAATGGTCGAGCATGAGAATGTTGTGGGAGACAGTAAAGTGCCTTAACTGATGTTGAGGTAATGTGGTGGTTTGACCCTGGCTGGACGCCAGGTGCCCACCAAAGCTGCTTTATAACTCCCCTCCTCGGCTGGACAGGGGAGAGAAAACGTAACAAAACAGTCGTGAGTCCAGATAAGGATGGGGAGAGATCACTCACCAGTTATCATCGTGGGCAAAACCAGACTCAACTTGGGGAAAATTAATTTAATTTATTACCAATCAAATCAGAGTATGATAATAAGAAAATAAAAAATAAATCTTAAAACACCTTCCCCCCCCCCCTTCTTCCCAGACTTAACTTTAGTCCTGAATTCTCTACCTCCTCTCTATGTCCAGCAGTACAGGGCTATGGGGAATGGAGGTTACGGTCAGTCCATCACACGCTGCCTCTGCTGCTCCTTCCTCCTCATGAGGAGGGCTCCTCACACTTTTCACTTGCTTCAGTGTGGGGTCCCTCTTATGAGAGACAGTTCTCCATGAACTTCCCCCAAGTAAGTCCTTCCCATGCGCTATAGTTCTTCATGAACTGCTCCAGCTGGGTTCATTCCATGAGGTGCAGTTCTTCAGAAGCAAACTGTTCCAGTGTGGGTCCCTCACAGCATCACAAGCCCTGCCAGCAAACCTGCTCCAGTCTGTGGTCCTCTCTCTCTGTGGTCATAGGTCTGCCAGGACCCTGCTCCAGCACGGGCTTCCCATAAATCACAGCCTCCTTCAGGCATCCACCTGCTCTGGGGTGGTGTCCACTGTGGGCTGCACGTTTGTATCTGCTCCACTGCTAACCTCCATGGGCTGCAGAGGGACAGGTAAACAACATCCATTGCTAGTTCTACCAAAGTCAGTCTTCCTCTGTGGTCTGGGTGATAGTTCACTCCAAAGCTTGTTTCTGAAAGGTGTTACAGGTAAGGCTGTACAATGTCCGGCACCTTCTGCTCTCCACAGACATCTCATATTATCCCACCTGGTTTTATACACAAAGAAACACCCATGTGTCCTTTACCACATCCCAGGGCATGCACTACATCCCCTTGATTTCATTCTGTAAAAATCCCAGTTTGGTGATGGTGAGAATGTCCTCAGTCTTCAGAAACTTCAACCTAGAAGCAGCACTCAAAATAGTCATCGTGACTCAGGGCTGAAGGAATACTGCAGTGGGCAGAGAAGATGATCAAGGTCAGCAGCTACGTGGTGGCCACGCTGTTTAACGGGACACATGGTGAGCACTGTATATGCAAGCAAGTCCTTGCCATGGGGCTTAAAAACCAGGGATCAGTTCCTGGTCTTTTTTCGTCTAGCAATAGAGGCATAGCCAGTTACTTTCAGCAGGGCTGCCTCTAAGTGTTTTTATTGGAGGTTAGGAAAAGATTTTTTTTCTTCTGTTTTTCTCATTATCTGATTGATAGGTGCATGCTCTGACTGCAAAATCCAGTCTAGGGCAGTTTTGTTCAGTAACCTACATTGTGCCATTAACAGTTTTAAGGTACTCTATTTCCAAATCATACATGCATAACTGAAAAAAAAAAAAAAAATCCTGTCTGTATTCTTGGGGATTTTTTGTGGGTCCCTTTTAACTTCCATGGCGGTTTCAGCTGCCTGTGGCCTTATCAGGTAAAGTCATGTACTTTTTTATAACATAAGACCATAAACAAAATTATTTGTCTTTTTGAGTGCTTAGTTTTTGGTAAGACACGCACAAACCACTGATTTGCATTTTTGCTTGTCCTGCTGCCTGAGAACTATACTAATCACACCCTGTGGAGGCACCTGTGGACAAGTAAGGTTTGAGGCTTCTGCACTAATTTTGTTCTTTTTCAACAATTTTTTTGTTGTATCTCATTCCCAACTTCACATTGTAACAGCCACACTCTTGTATCTGTTCCTCCTCTGTTCAGTCAGGCAGGCCATGATGGTCCTGATCTTACTGTAGTCCATTTTCTTTCCCCAAAGTTGTTTGATGGACTTTCTCTTTTGTTTATTACACAATGATTATTTTTTTTAACAGTATATCTCTGTCTCCTCCAAAACTGGTCATATTCACTGGTTATGGTCCTCAGTTATCTTTCCTCAAGGAAAAAAATGCTATTTACAAAGATCTTAGTAGTGTCCTTACCATCCAAATGTTAACTTTGTTTTCATTGAAAAAAACCTGTTACCAAATACAAGCCAGATGGTGGGTTATTTTCCCAAAAGATAACATTTAATATAGACAAACATGCTGTTATGTCTCCAAGGGTAGAAAATTATTTGATGTCAATGATACCCCTCAAAAAATTTACTTTGCAGAGAACGTATTATCTTTTTCTACATTTATTGATAATTCTGTGTTTATACAAGTGTATATGTCTATAATTTCTCTCTACAGCAGGGGTTTTTTGTCTCCTTTACTTACTTTCTGATTTGCACAGAATTTAATCTTCCACTGATTTTGCTCAAAGGGAACTTTGCAATGGCTAGTCTAGAAACTCAGGTTTGATCACTTGCTGTTGGGATTTTACTTTAACACCAAACAAGGGGGAACTTCCTTTCATAGCATAATGAATGATGTTGCTTTCCGAATGTATTATTCACATCCACTGTATAATTTCCTCTATATGTGTATAAATTCAGCTTTGAAAGTTGCCCGAGTATTATTGGTTTTATTTCTTCAGCTTGGAATTTTCTTAGTGTCAGTGGTGTTGTCTCTTGACTTTGTACTTGCCTGTGCATCTGTCCAACTTAAAATTAATGATATTCCACTTGCTTTCATGATCTACTTATGTTCTGCTGTTCAGAAGTAACTTAGTGACATATGACAAGTGGACATAGTCTTCTCCAGAAAGGCTGAAGCTGAACAGCATGGATATAGGCTACTTGCAGCATTTTTACCATGTGGCACTAGGCATAGGCATCACTCTCTGGGAATAACATGTTTAACAATGTTGTTTATTTATCTACCATATGAGCTGATGAAGGGCTGGCAGCCTTCAGGCTCAGTTCCCCAGCAATCCGCTTGGTAGTCTAACAGCAAGACAAGCTAAAAGACAGGAACAAACAGCTTTTGTATGGAAACTTTCCAAATCAGCAGATTCTGAAACCCACATGTGCTTCTTCACAACTTTGTTGGTCTCATAATTTCTGAGAAATATTTCATTTTTGATTAATCACCTGTCTCCATCCGAAAAGGTTCCACTGAAAGACTTCTAACAAGTTGTATACATGGCTATAATTTCAAAGAGGCCTACACATTCAATAGGATATTTTTAAAGGCAAGGTTTTCTAGAAACATAGAGTAAAAGTCCATTTCTATCTCACAGAGATGGCAAAAGACTGTTGACATGAGAGATCTAAACAGACAAACCAAAAAGAAGATAAACAATCACACAGTATTAGTTACCGTGTTAAATTGTGGTATGGGTGTATCAGCCTACCAGCAGACTGCCTAAGGATTTTTTGACATATTTGGAATTAAACTTTTTAATTTTGAGTTGATATTTTCATTTAAAGTAGTGACCTGAATTAAACAAACACCAAGAGAAAGATAAAAAAAAAGTTTAAAAGTGGATGGGAATTTATCTAAACTACAAATTAAATATTATCTTTCATTGGAAATTGAAGTATTTTATATTGATCCAAGAATCTTCTTTCAAAAGCTTGGTTAGTTATTTTGCAAAAATGTCTTTATTTATATGGTTCTTTTGAAACTATTCTCACTTTCCCACTGTCTCTTGTTTTTTGTTACTCTACTTAACAAAAATATGAATATTCATACAGTTTTTTTCTGAGATGACTGTTACTTTTCTGCAAATGTTCCAATACTAACCAGGAAAAGCTGAGATTGCAGCTTTCACTAGGAAAATATTAGTACTACTAAAAAGCAACAAGAAACCTCTTTTAAAAAACTATTATTTGAGGCCATTGAGACAAAATTGGAAGCTATTGCGACAAAATAAGAAAAAAAATAATGCAGCAATTACAACCACTCCCTTTTTTACTTGATACTAGTTTTTGTTAAGGATGCCTTCCTTGCAGTAAAATTCAGATTGATAACTCCCTCCTTTGCAAACATTGTAAACAAAGGATATACTATTCAGTCTTAATTCCAGGTGTTAAAGTTTGTTACTCCTTTTCATCCTGAAGAAAGATTTCTATATCTAAAGACTTGTCTAATTCTTCCACCTACATCAGCTGATCAAATAACAGCTATTACCTCTGCCTGCAAATATTGTCCTACTTGTACTGTTTATTATTATTATGATTACAGCAAAATACTACTTTAAAGAGAGATGTTTTCTAGACAGCATTTTGGAGACCCTCTTTCTGTCTTTCTCTATTGACTATAGGGGAATGTAAGGGACACTAGTCTCCTAATTCAGGCACTTCATTAAGTAATTTGAGACTGGTCTGTGCAAGATATCTACTTAAGTCTTGATCCTTGCTGCCTTACCAGGTAACCAACTATTCAAGCAACTCTAAAGATTTCTATGTCACGTGTTCAGAATGTCAAAACAGATAAATCCACAGCATCTAAATCAGAACACAGCACTGATTTAATTTCAGTTTTTAGACATACAGCTTTTAGATTGCAGAATTTTCTTCCACAGAAAGAATTCCAAACACCTGAACTTTATCTAAGGGCTCCTTGCCAGCAGAGACCCTAGCGGAAGATGCCTCAGCCTCTGGGGACCTTCAGTCTCATACCATTGTGTTGCAGCTTCCATACACACATTCCATTCAAAAGAGGGTGAAATCAGGGAATGACATCCAACATGCACCCTGTGTGATTTGTCATAGTCAACAAGAAATCACTTTCTTGTGATATTCTGGGCAGACTCTCTTGAAGCATATAAAAAACCCACTGCTCCTCCGTGCCCTGAAATAGCTTCTGTGGTAATGCTGGAAAACTGTGTAATCTTTCAGGGGCTCTGTGTATTCTGCTTTCTTTCCTACTAGTGCCTTGAATACTCAGCAAAGTCAAAGGAAACTGTAAAAGGAAAGGCTGCAGAACTTAACAGGGAAAGGTGAGACAATGGCATAGATAAGAGTTTCAGGTTCCAGCTTCAAAGGAGTTCAGATAACAATGGCTAGGGCATCAAGTGATGGGGAGCATTTGTCTGTCTGGCTCAATCTTCTCTGGGATCAAAAGACATGGAAAACCTCAAAGACCGTTGAAAAGGGAGGGTACTCAGGAAAGTGCCCAGACTGTGCCAGTGAAAAAAATGCCGGTGGGGTCCCTCATCCCACATTAAAGGAGGGAGCAGGGCACATCTTTTGACAAAAAAAAAAAAAAAAAAAAAAAAAAAAAGGGAATAAAACAGGCCTTCCATTTGATAGGGTGGAAAAAACTTGGTAAATAATGTCTGTGGGTAACATAATTTGAAAAATAATTTTCCCAGTATTGCTTTCCTTCTGGCAAAAACCCAAATGTTTTGCTTTCCATTACAAATGTTTTCCTTATTGCTGTAGAAGATACTCATGCTCCAGGAAAAGAGCTCTTACAATGGCCAACACTAGTTATATTGGTCTTTTATTCATAGCTAAGAGGATGATCAAGCATCACAGAATGTATTTTGGATACTGCCCTAAGAATGGGCTCAATGAAGCCTGTCACTTTTGAAGGTACATTCAGAAATTGTTGGTAATGTCTTGCACTATGGATGTCACCCTGTGAACAGTAAGAAGACCAGGTAGGCCATGTTCAGACAGTATGTTTGTTTTTTCCTCAGGAGACTCCACTGAACACAAATAGTGTGGTCATCAGATCCACTTGCCCAGCATGCAGAGCATTTACTGATTTCCCATAAATGTCTGCAGCCTATGTGCTAGTTGACTGCACTAGAACTATTGATCATGACACTGTATGTATGAGCAAGAACAAAATTATTCATATTGTCAGGAAGCTATCTGGCTCTGTTTGGGCCTGTGGTAGCTATTACAGGCATATGTCACAGGTGTTGTGGTTTTCAGGCATTCAGGATTTGCTGATCGACTTTTTAGCAGTTGATCACATCTTAATAGATCACTGTTCCTTCTCCAGCTCTTGTTTTAGCATTTCTCTGTAAAACATGTCAG
The DNA here is from genome assembly GCF_023634085.1 of Falco cherrug. Classification (NCBI taxonomy): domain Eukaryota; kingdom Metazoa; phylum Chordata; class Aves; order Falconiformes; family Falconidae; genus Falco; species Falco cherrug. Next base: position 47,443,158 of record NC_073698.1, read on the forward strand.
TAGGAATTAGTAAACCTGGACTAATTCTGTTGTCAGTGGAAAGAAACAGGTATCTTCAAAACATACTCTTCATACCTCTGTTAGTTGGTTTTGGATGAGATGACTAACCTTGGGACCTGTGTATGTCTTTACATTGACAACAGAGGGAGAGTCAGTTTACTGACTGTATTTTCTTATACTCTATTACTTGTCAATATGTTGACTTAAATGTCTCATATATGTATGTGATATTACAGATCTGCAAACCATGACCCACAAGAAACTTTCAAATAATTGAGTATTTTTAATCTTAAGAAGAAAACACTGAAACCATATATTGTCACCCTGAATAATGGAATGGTAGTTGCAAAGAGGAATGAAACATATTCTTTCATTAGTTCACTGGGTTAGGAAAATAGTAGCTGCCTAATGTTGCTGTAGGGTATATTTAGGTTAGATGTGAAGAAAAAACAAGTATGGTTATCAATTAAATGAGCATCCAATGGCGATTTTGGGGTCTCTGTCCCTGGCTTTTTTTGAGAACTGGGTGGACAAACATCTCTCAGGAACAGTAAGCATTTATCATGCATGATTTACCCCACTGCAAGAAGCAGATGATCTTATCAGGCTCCCCATAGCCCTGTTTTCTGAGGCTACGTCTATGCTGATAAGTTAAATCTGCCTAGGATCGTTTTCTGACTTGATTCCAACTAGTATAGCTCAATGCATATCTATAGTACTAAACCGCCTTGGCCACCCGGAACAAGGTGGCCAACTCCACCTTACTTGAAATGGACGCCGGCCTGGGTCAGCTGCCACAGTAGGCCCATGAATTGCTTGGGAAGCTGCTAATTGATGTCATCCAAAGTTGTGTGGAACTCCTCTAGCATTTGAACAGTGCAGATGATCAAGAGAAATTGTTTGGGAACATTCCTTGTCCCAGTTTAATTTACTAGTATAGTTATAACTGATAATTATGTGGCCCAGTCTGTCCACACGCTCATCAGAACTGTTCTCAAATTGAAAAATGAAATAAAGCTCAATGTTCTCTACTTCTGAAAACAATCAGTCTTTTATTACATGTACTAGCTAGTGGAGATTCTCTGTAGCTCTCATATTTAGACTTCTATCCTTTTTTTCTCAGTAGAGGGCATCCTTAGTACAGTCACTTCAGTAGTCCGTATCCATACCGCAAAGAGGGAGCAAACTTCATATTGCCTCCAAAGTAGACTAACCTGAGTAAACACTTGGTGCATGTGCATATTTATGAGAAACACTAGGTCCTGTGGAACAACTTGGGCCAGTATTCGCTTGAACAGGCTTTCTCCTTTTCACCATAATAGGCAAAAAAGGGGAAATAGGGACTGGCAGACTAGAAAACATTTGTGAAAGTTTCTTGCTTAACCTTTTTTTTTGAGTAGAGAAAAAGAGCCAATATGAGCATAGAGCTAAAATAGCATATTTACGTTCTTGTCAGAAGAAGGAAGGGAGATTTCTCCATTTACTTTAATTAAAGTTCTCCACAAGCTTTTTTTTTCCCCTTAGGTTTGGGAGCTTGGCAGGCTTTATGCTTTTTAAAAAAATCCAGCTTGCTCACGAGGCAAATTTTCCCATGCTTTCAAAGCTGTACTGTTTAGGCAATCAAATGTAGATCCGACCACAGCCTAGCTTTTGCTTTCTTCCCAACAGCTTGATATCTATCGCCATTAATGTTATACCCTCAGATACAGGGTAGACAGTGATGTCGCTGTCCAGCACGTAAGTGGTAACAAACTGCAGCACAAATAATGAATTGATAACATGCATGTGTTCCTCACCCCCAGCACATATGCATGGGTAAGCCAGCTGCAAATGATTTATTCTACGTACCAAAGCTATACTAAATCAAGCCAAACAATATTGCCTTTTTTTTATAAGAGTGAAGTATTTCCCACGAAGCTGGTAACTTCTATCTATTAGCTTATAATCTATATAACCCATATGCTTTGCTTTATAACTCTCTGCCAGTGGTAAGCATGAAAAAAATTGAAGACAGTCTCTAGGGGTCTGTGTTAACTTAATAACTGGGAGAGCGAGCATGCAACTGAAATGAAGAAGGCACGTCTAAGAAAAGAAAGAGTATAAAAGGGAAAGTCTAAACAGTTAAGAGATCTCAGCCTTTGAAAAGAGGTTTTTCACTGAGTCTGATGTGCAAAGTTGCCACCATGAATATTTTGAAAAGCAGACTGATGTAAAACTTGAATTACAGCCCTTAAATCTACTTGATCTGTACTGCTTGTCATTGGTAGCTTTCATTGATATATTCAATGTTCATTCAGGATTCTGGTTATATCTGGCAAAAGGGAAAAAAATACAGTGGAAGTTTTTAAAAATGCAGTGTTCTATCTTTTTCTAACATCTTCTTTATAAAGGAGGTTTGCAATCAAACTTATGATAAAAATGTAACATTTCTTTATTACAAGCTAAATTTGAATGACAATAATTTTGCTATGATTGTTTTTGATGATAAACTGGAAACAGCATACAGTGATCACTACCACATGTATTTAGACTGGGGTTGGCTAGACTTGTATTCTCCCAGGGAAACTGGGTACTTCAACTGGATTTCATTTTTTAAAATTTATATCTCACTGAGAAATTTCCAACTTAGTTTCCAATCTATTTATTCACAAGAATTCTTAGGGTTTCCACTAACTGTTGCAGATGTTCTTTGCTAGCCTGGGTTCTGCAATCTTGGAACAAGCTCTCTGGAGAGAAAAGGCCTATTTTACAGGATCAGACTGTTTATTCACACTGAAGTCAAAAGGACTAGCTGTATCACGTTGCAAACAACAGCAAATTATCTGAACAAATAGATTCCTTTTCATTACAGGCATAAATGTGCACGTACCCACACATACACACACAGATGCACAGGCACATGCACATGTATGCGCGAACTGTTTGGGAGTAAATCTGAGAAAGAAAGTGAGGGAGGGATGAGGTTAGAAAAAGTTAATGGAGAAAAATAACCCCCTTGGGCTTAATTCTATTCCTGTCAAAGAGTAATAAAGGGGGTTTGTTTGTTTTGGTTTGTCTTGTTTTTCCCCCAATGAAAACAGATGACTGAGGACTGATCCTGTTCTCAGCAACGTTATTGTAAAATCTAGAGCTGGAAGTTGAGGAAAAGGGGACGCTGCTTGGTGTTTTCTCAGAGAGAAGAGCTTGAAGGTTTGGGGTCTAAAACGGTAGTGTGACATTAATGTCAGGAAGTTTGGACTTCTTTATTTATGAAAAAGTGTCCATGTCTTTTCAGGTCCAGAAGTTAGATGGATGCAGTGGTAACAAAGGACCCAGTTTCTCAGAGATTCTTAAGAGCTGCCAGATAAAATTAGGGTTTCATGAAAGGCTGAGAGAGTGCAGACGCTCATAAATAATGATGCTGTCCTCCTTCCTTCAACAGCGCTGCAGTGGGGCTCTTCTGGCAGCAGGCACTGTGTTAACGCTTTTAATATGCTTTGAAAATGAGTTTTATTTTTTAATGAAACAGTCTTGCATGTTCTGAAAGAGATTTTTTTTTTTAAATGAAAACCCAAAATTTATTTTTGTTAAAACAATATAGCCGTCTCTTCTTCCTCATCCAGAATGTGAATTTCTCCCTTAAAAATTTCATAATGAACTGCATAAAGTACATAGCCATGAGCATCCTTGGAGTCACCCTGTCTCCCAGAGGTGCATCTCTGGATGTCAATTGTACCCTAGGCTGCACCTTAATCTGTGAGCATGGGAGCAGAGGGGGGTCATGGTTTGTCACTTGTTATATTTATAGCAGAGGCTATGCTGTTTCAGCAGTCAACAGAAAGCTGGAAGTGAAGAAAGGTGACAGAAATGTTTCTTCCCCAATCCTTCCTCTCAGCCCAGAAATAACCCAAACATTTCTTCTTATAAACATGAAGGTTTAATTTATTTTAAAGTAATGACAAAATGTGTATCTGTGCCAGGCTGCAAAACTAACTGTTACATGGTAATATTTTGTGCCCCAGGAAACCCTTTCTCAGGTTTGTTGCTTAATCCTTGCCTGTTATAAGAAAAACTATTCCACTGAACTTTTTAAAAATAGATTTAAAAAATGCAAGTACGAGGACAAATCACCAAAAAAATCACAAGCCCTAAGCAAGCACATATAATATCTGGCTGAAATTACCCTTCTATTTGAAGCAAAAAAATGCCAAACAATTGAAACAACAACAATAGCTAGCCTTCCCTTACTCTGGAGCTCTGGCATCCTTCATGCCTTTTTGTTTTGTTTCAGAAGGAAATCCACCTTCCAGCCATTCAGCCCCACAAGCTCCTTGGAACAGGTGGTCTCTAAGCTCTAGGGGGAACCAGCAGGCTGAAAGGGGAAGGCTCCCAATTGCCTCCTACCATAGCCCGAGAAAGTACTTCATTATTTGTGTTTCTTTATTGAAATACAGTCTCTTTTATAGCTGAGGCGATATAGACAGCTGTTCTATTTGTTTCAAATGCTCCCTGTTTCTGGGGTAATCATTTAGAGCTGGTAGCTGAACCTCTGAGCAGAGTCTGCTTGACTTCTTAAATAAAGATGAAGACTTAGAGTCTGGAGATTGATAGGAAATTTTCTGGTAGTTCTGGTTAATTAATTAAAATTTTCTTGTTATTCTTTTCTTCATCTTGCAGCCAGACAGTCCTCCCTCAGGAACTGAGGAAAAATAAGAATGCAATTTGTAAAAACCAGCCTCAAAACTAAATCTTAATGTGCAATGTAATCTCTCCTTGGGTGAGGAGTTTGTTTTTTCCCTTGACCAGGGTATATTGCTGCTATTTTGGTGACTCCAGAATTTGTGAGTCACATCTTGATCTGTGAAGGAGCTGGGGCATGTGCATCATCATATATTGGACTTGCCTTTCCCATTGCTACTGTCAGCAAGTGTTGGCAACTTCATCAGCGTGGCTAACAGTTTTAAATTACTTCTCGTTTATATTGGCTTCAGTGAAAGCAAATACAGTAACCCTTCACTTTAGGTGGCACCAGTAGAACTAGATTTGCCATGGCACAGAACAGCCAAAAGAAATACAGTTATTTCTGGGAAACAGACTTATTTACATGTTATATTCTTTTAGTGCTGTATTGTCATAGCTGTCTGTATGTTTAACAGGCTTTGACACAAAAGGGCTGGACAAGAATTGTAAAAGAAGCAGGGAAGAGTGGAATAAAATAAATGAAGTACTGGAAATAACAGAGAAAGCTAAATGCAAAATTGAGACAAGAAAATACCAAAGAGAAAAACATCGGTAGCGTAAAAGAAGGAATTGAATGTGGTCAAATTCAGGCCCTCTACATTAAAAAAAAAATAAATCCAACAAACAAGCAGAGAATGGTAAGCACTATAAATAGATGCTTTCTGGACACTTCAGGTGTAGAGTGGACCCTGCCTTCAGCAGGCAGCTAAAGCTGGCTCTTGTCACATATAAAACCCACAATTGGGCCCCTTGTTTTCCTTGTCACTTGAACGTCTGGGACTTTTGTTCCTGTTTTATCTAGGTAGTAATTACATTAATGTATTAATGTAGATTATTTTGTCAGGACCAGAAATAGAAAGAACTAGATGAGTATTTTACAACATTGATGAAAGAAAGTCACAGGAGGGCCAACGGTTTCCAGAGCATGTCTGTGTGATGTTAATCAAAATGTTAGACCCTAAAAGGGAGAGCGCAAGGGACTGAGCTTAAGACATTTAAATATGGGAGAAACATCAAAAATCACTGAGCCTTGCCAATCTCAGAAGACACCACAAAAATTGTAATCTTGGCTTGTGAGATAGGGGTTACGGAGAAGGCTAAAACATTTAAAGACTGATAAATAAGCATATATATTTTAAAAATTTGTCTGAAATAAACCCAAATTACAGCCTATACTGAATTTGTAAACTGCAGTGCACACTGAAGGCGTGTTAAAGGGAAATTATGTTCTTCATTCATTGGCAAACTGGCAGAAGAAGATATTAATCACTATCATTTTCTTCAGTAATTTCAAGGGGTGTGGAGAAGGCTTTCAGAACAATTCAAATATCTGAATTGCAGAGCACCAAGTGAAAGGAGACAATCACAGCTGATTTCTGTGAACTTTTGCCCAATAGCAAAATATCTTTTCTTTTTGAGGAATGTGTATTCCAGATATCCGCTGCTGGCATTTTGTCATCTACTTCATCGGATGCTGTGCTTCCTGTTTTGGATCATATACTGAGCACATGTGGTAACTAACTTTTATCAAATCTGACAGCAGGCCACTGTTTGATAGACTACTTTTTGAAAAATATGTGGAACTTTTTGGACTTAAACACAAGGAAGTTCAAACCCAGTTGGCCACCATCCAGTGGGCTTTATGCAAAACTACTCTGGTTGAAGATTATTAAGAGCATTCTCTTAGAAATATCTCTAAATCAATTTTGAGACATTAGAAGTCCACAGCTTGTCTCACTATAGGGAAATTGTCTGGAAAGTTTGATTTCTTGAAGGCAAGTAGAGATGACTTTTCCAGATATCAAGCAGAGGAAGCCCAGTTGTGGCATCTCCATAAGTGCTCAGGTCACAGCTGCTGATTTTAAAGCCAAGAGATACTCTATAAAAGGGGGGTGACAAAAACTGTCTTTGGAAACTCTGGATTCAGTGTTTGGCTGGGAGAATATGAATCCTAAAAAGACATTACTCTATTTCTACACAATTTCCAGTCACCAGATGAAAAGCTTATGTAATTTAAAGAGAACATTCACCTTTCAATCATCAATTTCTAAAATGCAGATGTAATCCTGTGTCGAATTTTATTGAATAGCCTGTAGACTTTCAGAAAGGATCTAATTCTAAATTAATTTCTATCAAACTTTTCTCTACATTGTTACTGGCTTAATCTCTTATATTCTATGGGATTTTCTACATGGAGTTGGAAAAGTCCTTTATTACCTGAAAGAAAGGAAACCTGTCCATTTAAAGGCCGTGGGGTGTGTGTATGTGTGTGTGGCACAGTTCAGTGCCATGCAGAGATACTGGAAGCCACCCTGGATAATCTTGCTAGGTTATGGGAAGCATTATAGCTGTATTAACACAGGACTCAACCCAGGCTCTTACCATTTGCTTCTCAGCTGAGTTTATTAACCTATAGAAGGTGTTGTACTGATGCAAAGATTTTTTTGGTGGTTCCACAGTAACCTATTTAGATTTCACTTGGCCTTTTTGGGGCATAACACCCTGTTAGGCAGACTCTCCAAAAGTGGCTGGAAGGAAGAAAACATTTGCATGAGATATGACTCATCCAATGTAAGTTAAATTCACTGCATCCCCTATGGAAGGTGTCAACAAATGGGTAGGCCGAATGCAATTATCTACTGTTGATCCTAATCTTTGAGATTATCTTCCAAGAAATAAACAGACTAATGTACAGTGAGGAGGAGGAAGGTGTTTCTCGTGTGGTTGGATAGGTTAGCCACACGCCTAGTGATCTGATCTGAGGCACTTGAGCTGAAGTTTTCAAATGCCTCTGCCTTCCCACTTGTGCACTTTAACACAGTAAAGAAACCAGTTCTTCCAAAGCATGTATGAATCTGATCCCAGACTCTGTCTGAGATTTTAAAATAAAGGCCTAAACCTTCCTAGAATGTACTTAGAATGAATACTATGTGCTATAATTCACACCATTTAGTGGTGATTTTTATTATTCTGAGGGCAGTCTCCCCATGTCATACACTTATGATAAAAAAAGGATATATTTTTTGCAAGAGGCCAGCTGTTTTATCTGTACAATGATAACTGCAATTTCAATTTAAAAATTCACCCCCTTTGCAAGAGCCAGGAATTTCGTTCACCACATGTGTCTGGATTCCTTTACATTATCCTAACACACACACAATTGTCAAGCTAGACTTTGACAATGAAATTAGTGTCATGGATAAAAAAAATTAAGAGCTTTAGCCTCTAGGTGCACCTGTTTACAGCAACTAGTCAGGCTTAGTCAGGGTGTGGGTGTGTGTCAGTCTGCCACTGCAGCTGTTCCATTACCATAAACCCCATAGTACTTATTAAGTTTTAAGCCTTTCTGAACTCCCTAAGTTTGCCTTACAAAGGGAGGTTGTAATGCTATGTCTGGACTGTGATAATAGTTCAGATAAAGATCCAGCATGTGACTCCTAATGACAGCATTAAGTCTATTGGAAGGAACTATATCAAACTATATGCAGTAAAGCAGACAGCAAGTATGAACCATGAGAATTAATGATTAACTGCTTGCTGCATGCTTCACTGGGAACAGCACTGCCATTGAAGGAGTCTGCAAACTCTGCAGAAGAAATTAACTCATGAGCTAGAGTTATCACAACAAGGTAAAAATCACAAAGCCACTGCTTAGATTTTGGGTGTGTTTCAGTGCAGGAAAGTTCCTTTGCAAATAGGTATCAGGTCTTGCTCCTGTCTCCAGTCCTGCAGCTGATTCTATACAGAAAGGACACCCCTGTACCTTCAAAAGACTCCCCCAGCATTAAATTCAATGAGCAGTCCCAGGCATGTCCACATGGATTCAGCTAAGGCATAGGAGTTCCAGTTACAACAAACAACCAAACTCTTAGACGCTGTATTGCATCTTCATTGTTCTTTAAAGACTTCTTGTGTTTTTTCTTTTTCTAGGTGAAAGTTGTATGGGATTACACTCGTTAATCTTTGTGCATTCTGTAATTTTAGCAACCCATAGCATTTGAAAGCTTTAGAGACCCTGCCTTGTACATGACTTCTATGTTAACATCCACAGCTTCAAACCAGCTTCACTGAAGGAACTGACTGGAAATCCTGGCAAACCCAATGCCATGGCTACTGACAGGCTGTGAAGATGACATCTGTCTCCCTCCATTCCTGGCAGCAGGGAATTGTGGCCTTGCAACTACTCTTTCACTTCTGTGCAAGGTACAAGTCTTGGCTCCTGCTGCTCTGGGAGTTCAGCAGGAGCCAAAAAAAAAAGCATGCAGGGGCATCTGCCTCTCCCAGAGATGACATCCTGCTGTCAGCTGGTGTGCTGTGGGTCACCACTGCCCATGTCCACAGCCTGAGAGCTAGCCTGCCCTGCTGCAGTGCAGGGTGCTGGTGCACTGAGGACCTGCCTGGCCTGTGAGGTCCCAGGCCTGCACATCCCCAAAGGCACGCTGCAGCCAAAATCCTGACCTGCCTCCCCACCCTGAGTGCCAGGGATGCACAAGTGTGACTGCACGAAGCTCTTCTGTAATCTCTGTCATGGAGGAAAGCAGAGAACCCCAAATGTCAGTTCAGCCTGCCTCAGATGTAAATCGCCTAACTGCAGAAGACTGCATTGACAGTGTGAAATGATGAGGCTCCAACCTTAAGGCTTGCTGGAAGTGCGTGTGGTTGTTTACCCAAGTTAAAGTGCCAAGTACAGAAATTATGTTTATGCCAATACAGTTCTATTTATAGTGCTTCTATTTATCTTGCACTCGTGAATGGGCCTAATGAAAATGAGGATGAGCTCCAGCATATTGAGGAAAGTAGGTTATGATGTTCTCTTCCTAAAACTACAGAAAATTTTCAGTGTTAAACAAGAAGTACTTAATGGTTTGGGTGAGTGTTTTGGCCCAGACTGGTGCAACTCTTGATTGCTCCACCCCCTGGCACTGTATCCCATCACTTTGTAACCAGCACAGTGCATGTTGATTCCATTTATATTCTTGCAATGGCTTTTACATTTGTTTTCTGCTGCTAGATCAGTGGAAATTTGAAGGACTCCGAATTAATTATGTTTTATGACAGGTATGAACACCTTAAGCTCCTGCAGTGGGCTGACCTTGGCTGGCTGCCAGACACCCACCCAGCCGCTCTCTCACTCCCCGCTCCTCAACAGAACAGGGGGGAGAAAATAGGATGGAAAAGCTCATGGGCTGAGATAAGGACAGGGAGATCACTCACCAGCTCCTGTTACGGGCAAAACAGACTCTACACAGAGAAAATAAAATTAATTAATTAAAATAGAGTATAGTGAGAAACAAAGACTAAAACTAATACACCTTCCTCCTCGTCCCCTTCTTCCCAGGCTCAGCTTCACTCCTTCAGTCCCAGCTCCTCTGCCTCCTCTCCCAGGAGTGGTACTGGGGGATGTGGAACAGAGGTTGGGTCAGGCCATAACAGCTCCTCTCTGCCACTCCTTCCACTCGCACTTTTCCCTTCCTCCAGCATGGGTCCTTCCCATGGGCTGTAGTTCCTTTCAGGAGCCTGCTTTCGTGTGGTGCAGGGAAATACCAGCTCCACTGTGGTCTCCTCCAGGGGCTGGCTGCAGGGGAACCCCCTCCAGTGCCTGCAGCACCTCCTCCCTTCCTCTGACCTTGGTGTTCCCTTTGTTGTTTTTTACTCCTCTTTTTGTTCCCTTCTCCACACTTTGTCCTGTGGTGGTTTTGCCCTTCCTTAAACACATTTTCCCTGAGGAGCCACCATGGTGGCTGCTGGGCTCAGCTGTGCTCTGCAGTGGGTCCATCAGAGCCAGCTGGTACCCCAGCACCAGCTGCACCTGGCCTGGGGCAGCCCTGGGTCCCCTCCACAGAGACCCTACAGCCCCCACTGCTGCGCCCGGGCACCTGCACTCGGTGCAGCTCCACAAAGGCCCAGATCCATAGGAAGATTTGTTCTTTTCTGTCTCATCTGATCTAAACATTGCAGTCATTTTTATCAATATACAAATTTAGTCATGTGTGGGAACTCTCTTGCCTATTTTGTTCATACAAAAGTCAGGTCTCCAGTCTACACTTACCAGTCAAGGTCCCCCTGTGGTTGGTGGAGAGAGGCAGGCATATTCAGATGCAGATTCATTATGTCCTAAACTATGGATGGATAGATGGATGGATGGATGGATGGATGGATGGATGGATGGATGGATGGATGGATGAATGGACGGATGGATGGATGGATGGATGGGTTAGACATCCATTCAGCAGGCTTGTGCCTCTCCACAGGCTATGGAGGTAAATGAGACAAGATATTGTTTCCTCCTTTCTCTTTCCTGGAGGCTGTTGGGTGTCTACTCTAAAATAACAAGTTTCTCTGCCTTTCCTAGATGACAATCTGATTTTAGTGCTCCATGAATCAAACAGCTTCTAGAATTTCACTATCATAGCAGTCCAGCATCTTGTTATGGAGATATCACAGCTCAGTACCACAGCAGGACTTCATGAAGTTTCATGCAAGTTTTTGAATCACTGGATCTTGGGTATGTGCATGCATGCGTGTGTATGAATACGTACACCGGGCTGCATGTCTGTGTGTTTGTGTGTATTGTGCATATGCGGCGAAAGGGAAGAGGTTTGAGTGTGAGACCTGCGATCACCCACTCTGGTCAAAGAATAGCTCTTTGGCTCTATTTCGGATTGCTCCGACTAGCTCTCTCCACGACAAATCTCAGGAGGGCTCAGGCCATTTGGTGCCAAATAACTTTTAATTTGGCAACAGAGACACAACTATTGCCTGTGCTAGAGCAACATTAGATTACTGTGTGCTGAATGGGCCCAAGGTACAAATAAAGTACTGGGTTTCAAGGAAGAAGTTAGGAAGTATTTTTAAAAATAAGGATGTGGTATGATGACTCTATGGGAGAGGTCCATTTTCTCAGACAAAAGCATTTGTAGCCATTTGAGATGCCCTGAGGTACCAAACACATCCAGTCAGTGCTGGGAAACACAGCACAGAGCCTATAGAGGATTTGCTTCTGGCATGGAAGCCAGGCACCACTGGGCTATCCTGCGGTGCCTATGGTCACAACAGGGATGTATGTTTAGGCAACTGTATCATACACTTATTCATTAATCGCAGGTTTACACATTTTCCTTAAGGAATTGATTTCAAAATCTGGTTTTTCTTTTCTTCTTTTTCTATATAGTTATATAGGGAATTATGATATCCTTACTGAAAATGAGTAGCACTTTAAATTATGAGTAGACATTAATTTCAGTATTATTTACCTCAGTGACAACTCTGCCGATTGCTGATGTATGTGAGAATGGCAAAACCAGGCTAAATATGAATGTATGAGAAAGGAGAACTATTCCTAATATTCACCATTAATTTTAACTCTTTTTATTTGGACAGGAATTTAAAAAAAAAAAAAAAAAAGAATTTGGAATTAGGTAAATCTTTCTCCAACCTGCTTTTTGAATTAATCATTGCTTTGGATTCTCCAGTTTTAGAAATGATAAAAAAAATCATCCTTACATTACAAAACCACATTTTCTTCTAATTTAGTGGCTGCTTTCCAAAGCAGGAAGTTAAGAAAATAAAACAACTTTATAGCCAGGGTAAGTAAGATAAATAGTACTGTCCTAAGAGGGAAAGCTATTTATACTCCCTTTGTATTTATATTTCCTATTCCGTCCTCTTCCTTGTTCCACTGACTGAAATTAAAATCACAGCTTCTGAAGTAATTTTACATTTCCTTTCCAATGATAATGCTGTTTTACCCCCTACAGAAATTATAATGGTGTGATTGCTAGTGTAGGCAAGCTAAAAAAGACATCTAACACTTTAATCTGTGCCATTTAAACCTGCTCTTTGTAGGCAGGTTATTATGATGAAATAGGTGATGGTTTCACAAATATCATAAGTCTTGATGTTGCACATGTTCTAACAATTACACTGCTGTGCAAAAATACCCACCTTTTTGAATGTGGGTCCTCTTCTCAGAAGAAGGGGAGGTGACCTGGGTTTCAGCTGTGATGGAGTCACACAGCATCTACATTGACTCTTTGTTCACTCTGTATAGAGAAATGTATGCTTAGGGTGCTTGGTCTGTCTTCTGGAGCTCTTCATAGGCACATACACCTCTTCACTGGGAGTAGAGGGAAGCATATTGCGTCATTTGTCAGGACTGTATTGCTCAATTACAGTGATACACATCAGGTCTAGGCACATATGCCGTAGAGCTACGTACTTAAGTTAGCCACCCTAGACCTGGATGTAGGCTGTTATATAAAAGTGATGCTATCGTTGCCATCACCATCAACTTGGCAAGAAAAACCTGGAAATAATTATGGCTTTCTCTCCCTCCAAGTAGCAGGGATCAGATGAAGAACAAAGAGAGGAAACATTTCAGGGACACCCTTGTCCTCAGTGGCTGTATCTATGCAACAAAATGCATTTGTTCCAGCTGATGCAAAGTAGCCATGTTGCTGTAGCTGGGGCTGATGGTGGCAGTGGCACCAGGGCAGCAGCCGTGGGCAGCCGTGTGGGCTGGTGGGAGTGATCTCCAAGTTGTATCTCCCTGGGGTGGCTCTCAGGTCTGGTGCCACAGGGAACCAGTTGCTTGATTTCAAAAGAAAGCTGGAGAGCTAATTGGTGCTTATGAATTAGCTTAGGGACATTATTATAAAATTGGGAGTGTATGGGGGGTGCCAAGATATCTGGCAGTGTAAGAGTAACTATTATTTCCTAAATAATTTCCCTGTATGAGTAATGTGTTGGCTATGCTGGAGTCCTCCTGAGACACCTGTCCTGCAGCGACTAACTAGGTTAAGCTTAACAGAGTGTCTGGATTTAACTGTAGGTGCGGTTTGAGCACTGTAGTCCTTTAATGAATCTAATTATGAGGGCATTCTTAATGTGGTATTGTTTGTATGTGGTGCTGGGCAGGAACTTAGTAGGACTGAAACCCATTAATACAAAATGTGCTCATAAAAAACAGCGACAGAATTATCCTGCTATCATAAATTTGTATCTTTTGGGACTTACGAGTCATTGTAAGCAAATGGAAAAAACAAACTGAAACAATGCAGTGTTAATTGGCAAGGCTTTTTCAGGATGAGCAAATATTCTTTCATACAAATCCAAACAGGGCCAGGCACAGTGGAGGCTGATCCATATTTAGGATCTACAAGCAGTATGGGAAAACTGCACAGTCTGAGGCTGCCTTGTCACATTCCTTCAAAGGGGAAATAGAGGTGGCAGAGTTTAATCCATCAGAATACTGGGGCTCCAGTAAGAACAAGCACCGCCCAGTATCAAACGACCTAAAGAAAGGCTGATACAAAACAGTGAAACCTAGCTTTATCTCTCTCTCCTCTAAAGCCAGTGGCAGGTTTGAATAAAGCTCAGTCATACCTAGAGCTTTTCCAAATCAGTTACGTGCATAAGAGCTGTCTGGCAGATGTGGAATAAACCCAAGCCAAACGCAGCACACGCTGGACGGGCTGCACGTGCGGCACAAGGGGCAGTGCTCGGGCTGCCTGGCTGCGGCTGCTCCCTGGAGCTGCTGGGTGGAAGTGGGTGGCCGGACAGGGCACCTCAGAGGAGACAGGACTGAGCTGTCCTATGGCTGGCAACCCCAGATATAAAGCTTTTGACCTGAGCCAGGACTACCAGACATCCAGAAGTCACAAACAAAACTATAAATGTATCAAAATACGCCTAGAGGGAGCCTCTCAGCAGAAAGGGGGAGGGACATGTTACGAAAAATTTGGAAAAGCCTGCTACATGCTAGAGTGCCTGCGTATGGTGACATGAAACAGATCTCAACCCTTCTCGGTGTTTCTGAGGCTGGAACAGTGCTTTTTAAAATATTGTTAGTGTTTGCGAACCTATAAATGTTAAAACGTGATCAAAGCAACGGTTTGTTCATTAATAGCATGCTCGAGAACCAAGCAGTGATTCCTAATTGCAAAATGGGTAGTACTCAGCCCAGCTTTCCAATTGGCTTTAGGGAGCTTGAATGCACAGCCTTATTTCACTGCAAAGCCCTGGCAGACTTTGCACATTAAAATTCTAAACTGTCTAAGTAGGTGTGAAACTAATTTTGTGTTTATTTTTTAAAAACCACCTATGATCATTTAGGGCCATCCACTTTACTTTGGGAGGCCCTTACCTAGCTGCAGGTGGGCCCTAGGAGACAATAAAGCCCACCTCAGAGAGGATAATTTCTTGAATATCATAACCTGAATATTTATAGCTTCTGGAATCGTTGTAGCTACTTATCCATGTTTCCAGCCACAACTTTTCTTAATAAGAAGGGCTTTGAAAAACTTGCTAAATCTGGACATAAAAGGAAACAGAAGTTTTCCTAGTGCAGTGGAATTTTTTGAAAGTCACATAGTAACTTTATTGATGAAACAAGGAAGAAAGCACTTTTCCACCAGACTTTGCAGAGCTTATTTACAAAACACAAGATTTTTTTCATTAATGTGTAGGCAAGGCAAAGTCATGACGTGGTTTCCTGCAGAGTGGGGATGCTTATATGGCTAGTCATTTCATCAGTGGGTTATCTTATTCCTTTGCTTGTGGTGTTTTAATATGTTTATGAGAGAGAAACCTTGGGGGGAAAACAACTTTCAAAGAGACATGAAAGAACTCAGAGACATTTTTGTGTTTTAAGGTTTTATTTAACATGTGAAAATGTGTGCTACATCCTATTTACACAAATGTAAAAACGTTTGCAAATCACCTTGTGCATCTATAATTGATATCTTGATTGACTGCTTTGCAGTTCACTTCATCATTGACAGAGACAAGCTCCAAGTCACTGAAATTGGTCCATGAAGTCGAGAGAGCGTTGAAATCATGCTGGCTGGCTGGGATTCACCCTCAGATTCAGACACCTAATTTTGGGTATATGAATAAAAATGTCTGCATGTAAACTAGAGAGCTAAGCTTCTTTTCCTGTCAGTGGAGAAGTGGTGAGCTAGGGCAGGATTCAGTTACCTATGTGTATGTATGTGCTGTCATGTGAGATGCTCAAAGTGTCTCTCTCACCAGGCTCCTTCTGGTACCTCAGAGAAGTTCAGGTCACTTGTAGGTGGGTCCTGTGTCTATCTACCAGGCCCATGTGGGTGACCTGGATAGCCCAGGTTATTTCAAGTGGCACAGGTATGTTAGGCAGCAGAACAGCACTTCCAAGTGTTGTAGTCCAGAGCTGCATCCTGGCCTCAGCTGGTCTGCATCGGTGCACTGCAGCATGCACATAATAGGCGATCTTTGCTTCTGCTCTTGTGTGCTCTTCCCTGTATTATTTCTTAGTGCTGCTGTTCAATGGTTTTTGAGAGGTCAGACCCCTGGCTTTGCTGTCTTTCCCAACACCTATGTAATGGTTGCATGTAGCTCTGAGAAGGCAGAAACTATGACTTTAATAACAGTGTCTCAAGTGGACAAATTTAGAGAACATATTAATGGTTAACATGTATTTAGACTAATGTGGAAGCATAAACATGCACATACACATGACACATCCACTGTATTGAAGGAGGCATAGCTAATAACTTAGTATTTATTTATTTCTCAGACCCCAGAGATCTAAAGATGGAGGGACAGACAAGATGTAGGTGCTAAGCAATTGTGTATCCCTTCTTGGCAATGACAATGAATGACAATAGAAATACAGGTAAGAGTGAAGATAAAAATCAGAGTCACTAACTAAATTTTTAGAAACTGAGCCATATTTTCAAAGAGTCTGCAGCCAATAACTTAATTGTCCTCCACAGGAATGTTAGGATGAAAGTATTTTTGCAAATGTGGCCCTTCTTTCTCAGAGGTACAAAAAGATCCTGCCACCACCAAATGGGGTGACATATTCTGCTGAATGAGGTTTCAAACTCAGTTTTCAGGTTATAAGTTGTCTGGGGAGGCTGTAATGCCTTGTGAATGATGGGAGCTAGGAAGCATTGAAGTTCTGTGGAAGTGTGATTACTATGTATGCTTAATATGCTACTACATATGTTTATGTTTATATTACTATGTATGCTTGTGTTATTACTATGTTTATAAGCGTAGGGATTAAAAGGTAAAGTATCATTTTCCTACCATGTATTGTCCTTCTAAATCAGGACTAATGACTGTAAATGCACAAAGAGTGAGTCAGCAGTGCCATTCTCTGTCCTGTGAGTAAACAATTGCTCTGGAGACTATCCACAGTTCAACAGCTTTTACCATAAGACACTATCAAACAAGAAACTGCTCTTTCCAGCCATGAGGACATCTCTCCTTTAAGGCAGATACTGTTGCCTTTGTATCCAGAAGGAGGAGGCTTTGGTTCTTTAATTAAGCAGTCTGAGTCCTTTTTTTTCTGCAGTGTTGGAAAAATAAAAAGACTGATCGATTATAACAACAAGCTGAACACCAGATGTTTTATGAATATATGGCTTCCCCAGCCCACACCCACGTGCATGTAAGAGAAAAAGAAAAACAAAAGACTGTTTATAATTGTCAGAATATTAAAACCTTTGCTTATTCAATGTTCTTTCTTTGCTGGCTTGTTCATGCAGCCAAAAAATTCATTTATGACATAGACCATTCATTGCTTGAGTTTTGCTTTCCAAACTTGGTAGAAGTATTTCATGGCCATAGTCAGATGTCTTTCTTTATGTAAATTTTGATAATTTGGAGGCTATCTTTAAACCAGTTCCTGAAACTGCAGGCCATACTAACTCACTTGGTTTCATGTACTCTGCTTAGTCCCATCAAGACAAATTGCTGGGTTCGGTGTCCTTTGCCAAAAGAAAGGAACATTCCCTTCTGTTACATAACACTGAGACACTTCAGCAGGAGAGACAGGAACCGAGGCTTGCTGACTAGCAAGTATTCTGCAGTTTTGGGGATTTCTGCCATGCTTTAGACTATCTTTTATGGAAATCCAAATACTGTTCTGCAAATTTGCGGATGCAGCTATTACTAGTGCATTAGCTTTTCCTTGAGAGAAAGGCCATGGACCAAAGCTTTCCTGATACAAACGCTTCCGCTTGCTATTGAAGGATATTTTTGTTTCAGCAAAGCAAGTAGTGGTCTAAGAACATATTAAAAAAAAAGTTAATCATACTGTTTTATACTTTCTATAAAAATCTAAGGTTATTTTTCCAGAGGTGTCAAAGAGCAAAATCCTTCTTAGGATTCATTGCTACCTTTAACTTCTTGGTTGACAAGGTACCTGAAAGTGATTTTTTTAATGGCAGTACTGGTTTCATGGGTTTGCTGTTTCACATCATTTGATAGTGTTCCCAATCACACTTCAGACTTCACAGGTTGGTTTGAATCTGGTGTGGCCACACTTTAAAGACCAACAGTAAAACTGGAAAGTATGCATTGGCAGGAAACAATCACCTCCTGTGCAAGGCTACTGTTAGCTTCAGTTAGGGTGTCGAACTGCCTGAATCCATGTTTTGCACAGGCTACACTTTGATGTAGCTGAAATGAGAAATGACACGACTGCCTTGTTTAAACTGTGAGATGGCTAAAAATGTGTGACATAAACCCCCTGCTTTTCTGTTTGAACTGTTCTTCAGCAGTTTTGATAGTCTGTATATTTAAATTGAGATAACTCCCTTAGTATTTTCCCTAACTTAAATATATACACATATGTGCGTGAGTTTAGCTTGGTTTCTGAGAGCAATGAAGATTAGGCCATCACATGGTGAAGAATATGTCCATATGTCTTGCTTATTCCACCTCTGTAATAACTTTTGAACTAGTTGCTATATGACAACTGAAACTAACAAGCAGAAGGTCCAAAAAACCCTAATTTCCTACACATTTTGTGGAAACTGATGACTGCAGAGTCAAGAGAGACCCAAATAAGGGCTGCTACTGAGGGAAAAGCCATTATGATCCATCTCTGTAGCATTCAAAGGGATTGCAGGTGACCAGTTTGCACACACTGCTGGCCACAGGACACCACATGTTGCTACTCTCCCAACCAAAGAGCCGGGGGACACATACGGCATCTCAGGGGACTGTGGAGGCAAGCAAGTGGGAACACATCGGGAAACAAAACTAGTTCACCCCACTGATCACTGAACAATTTATGTGTATATCTGTCCATATACAGCATGATTAAAAATCTGGATGAGTTTTATATGTACTGCTGAGGCAGTGAGAACTGCTATCTCCTACTAACAGGCTGGCAATGGCCAGCTGAGGATCTTGGGGTTTTCTTTGGCAATATTTAACCAAGGAAGGAGAAGAACGGAAAAGACAAGATTCAGATCATAGGCTAGTTATTTCTGGGACTTAAATATTTTGTTAGTTTACTAGACTTCCCAGTCTAGACATCAAGTCTTCATTCTAATGGACAGATTGGCAGTTTTTTTCTGGTGCAGATATGGAGACACTATTCTGTCAGCACACTTACTCTCAGTAAGACCATCAAATAGACTATAAAGTTCTTCTTCAATCTATAAGCGAAAACATCTGATAATACATAAGTGTTTATCACTTTTCCACTTAAAATAGAAGCTCCAAGATTGCCTTTTACAAACAAAATTTTAGAATCCCTGATATTAAAATCCTTAAAAAGTACATCAGATTATGCTGTAACCTAGAGAAAATGAAGTGTATTTTTAGCCCTTTTACTAACAGTTTTGATTTCTTGTTGAAATTCTATTTGCATTTGAGAAAGAGTCACTGGAAAACTACCAAAACCAAACTCAGCACACAGAATTTTAGTATAAGGCTTGTAAGAATCCCGGTTATCCCTAGTGATAAGTGGAAATTAACGTCCTCCGTTTTTTCTTCTGTGTCTTCCCTACTAACATGAGGTCATGGATTCAAAGACCCTTGTGAACTAAGGTGTGGATTAATTTTAAGCATCTGATGGCATTGAACATGGTCTTTCTATAAAGCTCAGCATCATATAAATAAATCCATAAATATTTATAGTGCTTTGTATTGTCACTGAAAATGAGATTCAAAGATTTCAGCAGCTGACATGCTACATGGTTAGCACAGGCCCAGTTCTTCAGTATCACCTCTGCCAGATGTTACAATCTCCTCTGTTCTTGTTTAAACATCCATTTGACTGTGCTCCAACCCAAATTGTTGCAAGTATCTTGCTTTATATATATATATATATATACACACACACAGTTTTTGGTGGTGGAGATAGTGACAAGAAAATGCCTTAGACTGAGAACATGGTTTCCCTATAGGCTCTCTACATATTCTTTGAAGAAAGCGTGGCACCTGCAAAATGCAGTTAAATATTTTGATGGGCTAAGTCACCCACTCCGTTGAGGAAAAGGTTGTGAGCAGCTATGTCTGTTGGCACTTCTGTAGGTCTGCACAGTCCCTAAGCTGGGAGTGCAGAGCCACTGCCACCAGTTCCAGGAGGCCCATGCAACAACGCTTGCCCAGGCAGCTTCAGAAGCCAGGCAGGAGGCACAGCATGTCATGGTACCTTCCACCCACAGGTGACACTGGTATTACTTACCTCTGGGAAGTAGACGGTGTGTTTGGTGAAGGGTTAGGTCTTGGGAGATTTAGTAGTAGACCTGATCGTGTGCATTCAGATTCTTCCAATTTCAATGGGAGCTGCTCATGAAGCTGTTCCTAAAATCTCCACAAAACCATGGCCGGAATCTTCTCTTTGCTCAAAATCCTCAAAACTATTCAGATATCAAACACTCAGTACTTATAAGAGTCTGTGCCTCATTTTCCCCTGAGTAAAGAAATGCCTTGGAGCTCTGCCATGTGTCATGGGAGTTAAGGTGCTGCAATGGAGCCCCATGGCTGTAGGGAGCAGGTGCTCTGAATGTACGTTACAGCCTGCGTTTTCTGCTGGCATGCTTCACTCTCAGATCAGAAAATCTCCTTTACAGAGAGTTACATTTCCAGATTTTATACTTGATTTCATCTGAACTTAACACTGAAATGTACCAAAATTCCTAAAGATCTCCATTCATCTATGTAAAATGCTGTTTTCGGTAACTAAATGTGGCTTTAGAGAGCCTGCGTTTATAGCAACATCCCAAAAACTGAAACTGCTGAATTGACCATGATCTAAAATATTCTTTGTAGCATTTCAGCTAGTTGTATCAAGACTGAGGAGTGGACAATGTAGCTTTGAATAGCTAAAGATATATTTTTTTTAAAGATGAAGAATGGAAAATACATGAAATATCAGACAGTTTGGCAGTTAAAGCAGACAGAAGACAGAAAGAGGAATCGTGATACAATAAATATACAAGGGGAAGAAATAATTCTTTCTCTACTTTTTCCACACAGGAACGCTTAGATGCAACTTCCTTTTTTAAAATGCACCTATGTCAAATGCATGAGGAACCTGATAATGACATTAACACTAACAAAAGAGGGAATTTGATAGCCTAAAACACGCGT
The DNA here is from genome assembly GCF_023634085.1 of Falco cherrug. Taxonomy (NCBI): domain Eukaryota; kingdom Metazoa; phylum Chordata; class Aves; order Falconiformes; family Falconidae; genus Falco; species Falco cherrug. Next base: position 47,464,254 of record NC_073698.1, read on the forward strand.
AGTATGAGCGGAGATTTATTTTACACAAACCAGATAGTAACAGCCAAAGATAATCCCTGTCACAGAACAGAGACTGTGTTTCTCATTCAAATAACGAACTCTGCTATATATAGCTGGCTTTACTATAAACTTTATCCTTCAGAGATGAAATTATGTAGCTCCTTATGAGGTATAATAGTGTAGACCAAAGCCAAAAGCACCTTTCAAAGCTGATCATTTCCATTAGGATGCATTTCACTATTCTCAGTTCTAATGTGGTAGGGTAACAAGGGAACTATTTTGATTCCAATCAGTAAAGGAAAAGAATAGAGAAAAATAGAAAAGCAGTTGGAGAACAACCTTTTTGGGAGTCAGTCCTGCAATGCTTTGGTGTTGAGCCACATAGTGCAGAGCAGCCACATCTTCTTCCATTCATGGAGGTGCCCATCTCTTGTGCAACAATCCAGAGCCCGATACAACTGGGAAAGCTGAGTGCAATCGCATGAACAATGCCTGAATGGAGGAAATCTCCATCACGCCTATGGAAGCTGGGCTGCCATTCAGTCAAAGCGGAAAAAAACCCCACAGGTCAGGGGGAGAATAGTTTACTCCCCTTTAGATCCAAATTCTAGTGATAAATGTATTGGCTGGTTGTGAAGGAGGGACACATGCATTCAAATCACTTTGCACCTAGTTTATCAGATCTAGGCTCTAGGTTAGGACTTTCAGCTAGGGGATTGAATTCTAATAACTAAATAATAGGGTCCTCGAGAGAGGCTTTTTGTTTCTGTCCTACTGAAATTGGTAAACTTGCTATAAATATGAACTGGGCGAAGAAAAAGACTAAAGGTTTTCAGTGCAGATAGTTGTGAGAGAAAGTTCATTCTTTGACTCCAGTCCTGGTGGTTCCTGTTTGTCATGCAAAGCAGAACAGCTCTCCACTGAAAAGCTCATATTTGCTAGGGTGGTTATGTGCTCTGGAATGCCGAAGGACACATTTTAAGCTCACACGCTGCATGAGGCAAAGGGAAGATTTGAACGTTGGCTTCCTATATTGGATAATATTATCCTAACCAGTAAGACATAAGTCTCCTCTGACTTGTGAATTGTTCCAAACCTCCTTCATAAATGTAGTCTCTCTTTATCAGATTTTTTTCAGAAAGACTTAGGTGAGCCAGTGTGTAATTTTTGCCATTTTTTGTGCCAACCCAAATTTGCCAAATCTGATCCACATTGACGAACATCTTCCAGGTGAAAATTATTTTTTTTCCCCAGAAGATAAATCATTTATTGAAGATAATTCTCTTGGCCACACTATGGTACAGCATTCCTGGCTATGTTATAGGAGAGCAACATATTCTTCTCAGTGCCTGGGCTCCTAGTGCAGTGCATTTTCTGAGGCAAGTTTAGCAGGTTAATTCCATATAAGCCAAAGAGTGTGATCAGAGGGCCAAACACAGTGGAATATTAATTTTCCATCTGCATAAGCCTCTGAACAGAGAGGTGTGAGCAAGCTGGAATTTTCTAACCCTACAGAGTAAAAGCGTGAAGGGAGAGATTCAGCCAGGCAGCAGCATAAGCTGCCAAGTGTTCGGACACGAGTAAGAGAGGAATCTCTGGCTGCCCTTGATAATCCTTCCAGAGCTACAGTTTGCTGATGGCACTGCCAATCATTCCCACTTTTTTAGTGCACTGATTTCCCATATGCCTTTATCTATTTATTTTTTCATTTTATTTTCTGTAGGATTTAAATTATTAGAAATTACTTTTGAGGCTACAGATTTTCCTGTTGAAGCACTGTGCTGTCAAGCCCTATACAAGTGCCATGGCCCGATGTTACTGCATTGCTCTAGTTGACATTTACCCAATTTTGTGAGGGAATTTGTTTGAAGACGGGAAAGGTGGGAAATTTCAGATACCAACAGAATGTATCACTGAAAAAAAACAGTCTAATATGTGTCTTTGTGGAGGTTTTTTTCCTCTTGTATTTTAAAGCCATGCAGAAGGTCTGGAACCATGTAGGTTCCCAGAATTTTGCTTAAAACAAAACCGAGTCCCCTGTTTCTTTTCAGCCTGAAACCACCTGATGATCATCTAAACCTGGAAGGCTGACATTCTCTTTGTTCTCTGCTTCAATAAACTAAGTGTATGTGCACAGCTTTTTTGAATCTGCTTACTCTACTTACTGCTTACTTATGACACCAGAAGGATGTTCCAAACTGGTGGTCACTAAATTCTTTTACTAAAATAAAAACATTCTGTGGAAATCTAAATTTAACCATCTTTTATTTCCCCAAGATTGATAATAAGCAGACTCATAAACTAAAGAAGTACAGTATCTCTTTCCAATACAGTGTAAAGACAGAACTGCACCATATATTTAGGCTAGCTGGTGCAGGCGAAATTCAGTCCTCTCCTGCATTCTTTGGGATCATATTGAATTCAATGAGAACCACCTGCACACAGAATTTAACCCCAAAATGAAAGCCTGGCCACAGATTTGATTTGAATTACTTGACTTAGAAGTGACATAGGCTCCCTCCAACCCCCCACCCCCCAGTATTTTTGGAGTAGTTGTAATAGCAATAACAAAGATAGCATATTTCACTATGGAATATATGTGAAAATATTTATACTTTTGGAAAATAGTGATGACCTGCTGTGAAGTACCATCTTTTAAAATGTTACATTTTTCTGTGGTGTATTGGAGCCATTATGTTTGAGATAGCAGGGCTTTTTGGTGTCAGCTGGCTTACAAATTCACCTGAGCAGCAGTTCAAGTGGGTTGAGTCCTCTAAGAAGCAGAACATTGCCTGGTCTGCTTTGGTTTTAGCAAACCTCTGCACACACCATGCACTGTGGCTAACTTCCTGAGCTGGAAGACAGGGATGGAGAGGAAAGTAAAACCTCCATATTCCAAGGGTAAATGGTCAGTGACCTGCAACACCACTTAGACATACACAAATCTATGGCGCCAGATGGGATCCACCCGAGGGTACTGAGGAACTGGTGAAGGAGCTCACCAAGCCACTCTCCATCATTTATCAGCAGTCCTGGCTAACTGGGGAGGTCCCAGAAGACTGGAATTTATTAAATGTGACACCCATGTACAAGAAGGGCCAGAAGGAGTATATGGGAAATTAAAGGCCTGTCAGCCTGACCTTGGTGCCAGGGAGGGTGATGGAGCAGACCATCCTGAGTGCCATCATGCAGCACATGCAGGATAACCAGATGATCAGGCCCAGCCAGCATGGCTTTATGAAAGGCAGGTCCTGCTTGACAAACCTGATCTCCTTCTATGTCAAGGGGACAACCTTAGTGGGTAAGGGAGAGGCTGTGGATGTTGTCTACCTAGACTTTAGTAAAGCCTTCACTACCATTTCCCACAGCATTCTTCTGGAGAAACCGGTTGTTCATGGCTTGGAAGGGTGTACTCTATGTTGGGTGAAAAGCTGCCTGGATGGCCGAGCCCAGAGAGTGGTGGTGAATGGAGTTACATCCAGTTGGTGGTTGGTCACAAGTGTTGCTCACCAGGGCTCAGTATTGGGGCCAGTTCTGTTTAATATTTTTATCAATGATGTGGACGAGGGGATTGAGCGTACCCTTAGCAAGTTTGCAGAAGACACCAAGTTGTGGGGGGAGTGTTGATCCGCTTGAGGGTAGGAAGGCTCTGCAGAGGGATCTGGACAGGCTGGATCAATGGGCCAAGTCCAGTTGTGTGAGGTTGAACAAGAAGTGTTGGGTCACAACAACCCCATGCAGTACTAGAGGCTTGGGGAAGAGTGTCCAGAAATCTGCCCAGAGGAAAGGAACCTGGGGATGCTGGTCTACAGCCAGCTGAACATGAGCCAGTAGTGTGCCCACATGGCCAAGAAGGCCAGCAGCATCCTGGCTTGTATCAGAAACAGTGTGGCCAGCAGGACTGGGGAAGTGATCGTCCCCCTGCACTGGGCACTGGTGAGGCCGCACCTCAAACACTGTGTTCAGTTTTGGGCCCCTCACTGCAAGACACACTGAGGTGCTGGAGCGTGTCCAGAGAAGGGCAATGAAGCTGGTGAGGGGTCTGGAGCACAAGTCTTGTGAGGAGTGGCTGAGGGAACTGGCATTGTTTAGTCTGGAGAAAAGAAGGCTCAGGGGTGACCTTATTGCTCTCTGCAACTACCTGAACAGAGGTTGTAGTGAGGTGGGGGCTGGTCTCTTCTCCCAAGTTACAAGCGATTGGATGAGAGGAAATGGCCTCAAGTTGTGCCAGAGGAGTTTTAGGTTGAACATAACGAAAAATTTCTTCACCGAAAGGATTGTCAAGCACTGGAACAGACTGCCCAGGGAAGCGGTCGAGCCACCATCCCTGGAAGTATTTAAAAGACATGTAGACGTGGTGATTAGTGACATGGTTTAGTAGTGGATTTGGTAGTGCTAGCTTTATGATTGGACTTGATGATCTCAAAGGTCTTTTACAACCAAAATAATGTTATGATTCTATGATTCTAACTTGTTCTTAATTTCTTATTAAATGATGAAACATGGACGTTAAGGACTTTTTCTACTTCATTTACAAGCAAGAAGTTAAAAATTATGTCAATCCTTTAATAATAATAATAGTCTAAAAAAAAAAAAAGGAGATAATATTTCTCACTGGCTTACACAATGTGCTTCTATTAGATCTATTGAAGCTAAAAGGATGAATGGAAAATCTGAAGCTAAAAGGATGAATGGAAAATCTGGTCTGACATTGCTTGAGTTTTTCTTAATTTCTTCAATTAATCATGGTAATAATGAAAAATATGCATTCTGTTACTTAATGTACACCTGACTACATGCCTGTCTGTGAAGCAACATGACTTCTGAGGTCAGAATATCTCCAGTTCATGTTCCTTCTAAATAATAGTCCCGTGGTGGCAGCAGCATCTAGTTTTTAGAAGCTAAAAGGAGTACCCTTGAAATATTTCAAATACTCTTATGTACTTGAAAGTGAAACACTCGTTTAATAAAAGTGTAATCTTGAACAATTAAAAGTGTAAGTGATTAAAACATGTACAGTAATCTTTTGAAATACAGTTTCTCTCTCCTTCTCTTTCTTTGTCCCCTTTGTAACTAGAAAAAAAAAAAAAAAAAAGAGTGCATTGTACAGGCAGCTCTGAGATGTGTACTTAAAATTGAGTGACTGGATGCCAAAGGTATTTTCAAGGACATGGGAGACATTCACTTAAACCAAGGACTGAAACCACTAGAACATGTTCTTAGGTAGATTCTCACTCCCCTTCTTCTCTTCTGCTCCTTCAGCTCCTACTCTTCTCTAAAAAAATGTTTGATTAAATAGAAGAGCTCTCTTGCGTTTTGAACAGTTACACATTTAGGGCCAGATCAGATACCTTTTCTTAGAATGAGTAGTACCCTCCTCTACAAGAGTCCTTAAGATTGCAATAGTACCAATGGCAACATACAGTGTTCCTTCAAAGTAACAATATTCTGGCCATTAAAACACATACCTGTTATAAGGTCACCTATACAAGACGTTTCCATTATGTATTGCAAGTGTAAAGTTATCAAAGGTAGTTTGGGTATCAAAAACAGTGTCACTGCAATAAAAAGGTGATAGCGTGAGCTGAGTGAGCTTTCCCAGGGCCCCGAAGACAGGTGCTAGTAATCAAACTATGTAGAAGTGTGTATGCCATGGTGGTACTGGTACTAAAGGGAGCTCACTTGGATACATGCCAGACACAGGGAAACTCGTCTAGTCCGAGCTTTGGCATGGTTTAGCCACCTACACCCACTTTCCCCCATGCAGACATTGGTCTAGAAGTTGCAAGTGTGGACGGACCTCAAAGTATGTGGCTGGGCTACATCTGAGGCAACTTGCTGCAAACAGCTTGTGACGGTCACAGGCTCCCAAAGCATTACCTTTGCTTGATTGTCCATGAAAGGATAGTTTTGCATCTCCAGATTGGCAGTGTTCCTGTGGCCTAATACAGAAGGTACTGGAACAAGCATTTAGAAACAGGAGAAACCCTGTGGGGGATTTGGCTGCCTGGGCTCAGGGCCAGCACAGAAAAGATTTAGGTGTCCGGCCACGACACACCTCAGTGAGGCCACTTCTCCTTTAATTAGGAGCTGCTTTTAAGCTCTGGATCTCACTCTTGCTCTCTGCCTGAGCTATCCTGGAGGTATGCCTGCACGTGGTCTTGTATTTCCTTGATTTGGACCTTGATCCTGATCCACTGACTAGACTTTGTTGCTTGGCCTTACACCTGGTTCACCACTATGGATTTGCGGAGTGACTAACCGGCTCTCAGATGAGGCTGCTCACCACCCCCAGGCTTGCCCTGCCCTGCATGGGTGCTGTGAGGCTGGCTGCCTTGTCAAGCAGGCTGCTGCCTTGCCTGCTTTGCTGTGACCTGCATCCCCCAGGCTGCCATCCCTCTTGGTGCAGCCTGTTCCCACTGCTCCCTGGCCCACAGCATAGGGTTCATGACACCCATCTGTGGGCTTCAGCAATATTGACATTGTGTCTGGTCTACAAGCTTGTGTTGCCTTTGTAATAAAAAGAGAAGAACAGATGCTTGTGGCCCACCTGACATATCTTACATGATAATTTTAGATGAAATAAGCCCTGGCAGGGGCTGATTCTCTCTATTCATTTGGACAGATGAGCCCCAGCTATGGTGTCTCTGTACCTGCCTCTGACCTACTGTGGATCAGCTTGTTTGTTATCTATATTCTACTCTAAATGATTAGGTTATTATGTGTTCTTCATTGAGGTAGAAATTGCCTCTTAGTGTTTCGCTCTGTGGACCACAACATAATGCCCCACAAGCTGGGTATTGGGACACTAATGTAAATAAAAATAATATTAATTTCAGCATTACATTAAATAAAAATATACTAGTTCTCTGTGGCTAAAATGATACTGAAGTCAAAACCTCATCTTAGAAGAGCAATACAGCTTAGTAAAAACTTGAACTACCTCTCCTCCCATTTGAGATATTGAAGAACTTTGTGCATTCCTATTCCTATCAAATTTGTCAAATCTATTCCCAGGGGTGTTCAGGTGATAGAGGAGAGCTTGGTTAGTGAATCAAAGAATTTGTGACTCAGTTCTAGCAATGTTTATTAGTAACCTTTTTAATCCCTGGAAACTGTATATTCAGTTTTGATAGCCTCTTTTGGGTCCAGCTAAACCACTTACTCTCCTAAAAGAAGATGATATAGGCAAAACCACTACTGTGTCATCCCTGAGTTGACAATGCTCTCTACTATGGCCAGTCTAATTCCTAAATCTGAAGGTGGTATTGCCTATCTACATTTGATCAATACATTATCCCCCTTTGTGTTTATTGCATTTGGTGACCTAATGGTTGCCTGCTTGAGATATTCATTAAAAGAGTAGTTCAGAATTTTTAAAAGTAGATTTGAAAGGTTAGTTCATAGCAAGAACCAACCTGATTTTGGAAATTTCTGAGAGCGTAACAGCTCCCATATATGTAAGCTATGGACAGCTTCTTTTCCTTGACCATCCTTACCTATCGAGCTCTGTTTGATTTTAAGTCCTTGTCCTGGGAGCTCATACATTTCCATTCCAAACAGTCTTTTCTTTGTTTTCATTCTTCTGGAATGTGGACAAGGATCATAAAACCCCATTTGGCTACAAATGTGTCCAAAACTCAGCTACTGCAGGCCTGTGATGTGTTTCTTTGCTTGCTAGTCATATTCAGCACGTGGGTATAATTTTGCTTTTTGAAAGTTCTGTGCATGAATTAATGAGTTAATCTAAATTAGCAGACAAAATAATTGGCAGAATTGCCTGCCTCTTGTTAGCCTGAGGGTTGAGAGCACATGAATGCTCTCAAAACTGCATCTCCCACATGGCATCCCATTGCTGTGCCCACTTGAGTCAAAGGGCAAGAAACAAGTACTCCTTTGAAGTACTACCTTAAACAAGAGATAAGGAATAGTAAACTTAACTGAAGCCTAACTGATGGCAAACAATTCTGTCTTCTCATGCACAATAAGCAATTGCTGAAACTGTCTTTCAATCTCTGTAACGTAATCATGACAGCAATCAACCAAGCCCAGTCTCTTTTTTGCTCTTCCTATGTTATTCTTTTACTTCAGCAGATCTTCCCTATAAAGCTGAGTGATAAGACTTTGCAATTGCATCCATGTTTCAGAAGAAACAGCGCACAAGGTAATGACAGGTTTCATCACCATAGCGTTGGCTGTAAACAGTTCCCAAGCTTCCTGTTCCTGAATGATATTACAGTGGCTTCCTGTAATTACACAATATATTGTCATGCAGATTAGCTACGGGTCACTGCATGGGGATAGGAAACTTTAGAGATTTCTGTTGGACCTGTCAGGTTGGCAGATCTAACAAAATGTTGGGATCCCCTCCAGCATTCCTCTCCATAACCCTCACAGCTTATTGCAGGCTCTCTCTGAGAAGGGGGTGTAAAACAAGCTGTAATGTTCCCCTGAGGAAATGCCCCAAACGCTTGTTTTAGGAACAGGCATTCAGTCTGTAATTGCTTGAGGGAAGGTGAGGACTGCAGGCTTGCAGGAAAGCAAGCTGAAGGAAACTGTAGGGATACAGAAGCATCTTTTCTGGGAAGACAGAAGAGTATGGGACCCTTAGGGGCTTGGTCTGCCTTTCTCTGAAAAAGGGACATAACAACATGCACATCTAACTACTGTTCTGGGAGTGGGAGGAGGAAAACAGCCAATGTATTGCTTTTTTATTAAGGTACCAAGGACAAATCTGGGTAAGAGATGTGCTTCCTCATGCTCCGGAGCGCATTCAACAGCAGTCTCGTTATCTATCTAAATTCAGGGGAAATATCCAACAAAAAAAAGAGCTGAGGAGGAGACATCAGAAACAACCATTAAAGTTGTTTAGAAAGGGTAAGCTGACAAAAGGGTCAGGGGTAACATAAAAAAGGAAGGAACCAGTCACAGTCTGTCTGTCTGCAATTTAGAAAAATCTGACATATCCAAAAAGAGCAATGCGTTTGGCATACAAACCACATGCTGATACTATAACATAAGCCATGCATACTCAGAAGTGAAAATGCAGATTGCATTTAATATGGAAAAAGCCACGATTTAAGCTTGGGCTTAGCAGCTGATATGAGTCCTGTCAGACAGCACAGTGGTACACTGTGGTAAGACTAGACAGTTTAAGATTTTTAAGATCTAGAAAAGCTGCTTGTCCTCACTGCCTGCCCCTCACCCTGGTGCTTTTGTATATATATACTCAATTAAATTGTATAGCAAATGTGAGTGATTCCAAAGGACATTAGCCATCTTTTGAGATGTTCTTTTCAGAGGACCTTAAAAATGTTTTCTCCTTTTTAATGGGATCATCTCTGAGAGGAGTTTACACTTTCCCTACCTTTGCAATAGACAAAGTAACAGTCCATGACAATATCAGCAACTATCTCTATTAATCTTCTCCCTGCTTTTCTGGGATACTGTGAGTTACAGTTTTGATAGTACTTTGAAAATCTGAAAAACTACTACAGCAGCAGAAAACTGGACAGGTCTGGGAATACTTGGGTTTCTTTTCCAACTCCTTTCACTTAAACTCCTGCTGAAGGCAGGAGTTCTGGTCCAGGCACCCTGGAAAGCCCACTGGTCCCTGGTCTGTGATGTTTCTGTGGTGGAAGAAGAAAGTATGTATTTATATTCCTGCCTTGTTTTAAGCACTCAGTAAAGTCATTGACATGAAAATCCCCTTTTTTCTTTTTTCTCCATTAAATGAGTAAACCTAAAGAAATTATTTTTAAAATATGATCTCCACTCTCACTCAACAGATGTGTGTCCCTCCTTCTTGTGTTCCCACTACTGCAATTATCTTTGTGAAGCCATATGGGGAGGAGCACAGCCCAGGCATTCCCTGAGTTGACTCATTTATTAATCATTCATTATCTTTTGTAAGAATGAGTGAATTTACTGGCTTGTGTCTGAACAAGAGTTTTCTGAGCGGATTCTACAAGTCAGCATTTTCTGAGGCTGAAAAGAGCCTGAAGATGAGAAAAGAGCTGTCTTCCTCTGTTAACAGCACTTCCCCCACAGTCTGCTGCTTACTCTGAGTAGCCAAAGTAGCCAAGATGTGGTTTGTGCCCTGGCACTAACTTTGTGCATGCAGAACGTCTTAACTTCTGTCGTGGTAGAGGACTGTGTTCTAACAAGCTGGTTGAAGCTTATGCTTCAGCTTGTCATGGTATGTTTATTTAAAAGCTTAAGAACTTGCCATGGTTTCACTTGATGTTATTAATAGGAAGTGTTTTGTTTTGACTCTCTTTCCTTCCTGATTTAGGGTCCTTTTTTCATCATGGCCATCCCCAGACACCTAAATGTATGTTCCTTCAGTGTCTTCCCACATGTTCTGAGGTCACGTCTGCACAACCAGATAGGCAGCACAGAGATCACAAGAGCGAAAACCAAGGCCAAAATGATCACAGGTTGCCTCACAGTAGGGTTGGCCAGATTTGAAATGTTCTGTTTGGAAGAATTTTTGACATATAAAAATATCCTTTAAGCCTTGGTACTCTCGCTTTCTCCCCCAGCAGAGACAAATTCTGGTATAAAATCTTTCCGGGAAGTATTACAGAGAATTCAGGTTTCATCTGTCATTTTGGTTACAATTACCTGATATAGGACTATCTTAAAATGAAATGTTTTACAGAAAATATAAATTAAATGCTTACATTTCTGGGAAGAAAACAAAACCCACACAAACCCTTCATATTTCACTGGAATTAAATTTTAGAGTGGAAGAACATGCCTGAACAAAAGCCTCTTAAAGTGAATAGCGTCACTCCTCTTGACCCTAGTGGCTTCTGGGTCAGGGCCTATGTGACTTAGTTTACCTCACAGAGGGCCATTTAGTAGGTAGTTGATTGGTGTAACTAAATTCTGAAAACAAGTACAGTAGCTGCAGTGGGCTGATGAATATAGCTAAACTGCTGTTCTCTAAACAGTCAAACAGCTAAATATCACTTAAGTGGCTTGGCTTAAATTACCTTGGAACAAGTTACTGTGAAAGGGAAATGAAAGCATATAAATGAGTCTGAGACACTTGTATTCATTTGCAGAGAAGTGAGGGAAACAATTAAGATAAACCAGAAAATGGCAGGCGTGTTGAGCCATATGGCCCTTTCCTGTTTCTAACACTTCTTTTGTTTAACTTCTCCAAAGCAATTTTGTCACTATTATTACTGGGGTTGTTTCAGTTTTAAACATGTTTTCCTAGCATTCAATCTTTTCTCCAGCTGCCCCTCAAAAAAAAAAAAAAAAAAAAAAGAAAGTTCCAGCCCAACTGCCCAACTAAAAATAAATGCTGGAAAAGTCTTTAAGATGCTCTTTGGCTCACATTGCCTTTAAAACGTTGCACTGTATGCTAGTTTCTTTTGTTTTTGCTTTCTGCGTGATTTGCCCAGCTGTTGGGCACTCCTATGTTCTGCTATAGCAAAACAGATGCAGACTAAGATCACATGGACTGCTCCAGTTGAATGAAAGCAGCTTTGGCCATTAATCCTGTCTATAGGCTCTTTGCCTTTTTTTTTTTTTTCTCTTCACAAGTTGTCTTTTCTTTTGTCTTTTTTTTTTCTTTTTTTCATTCTAGCTTTTAATCACAGTTTACCAAAAATTAAGAAATGGGTCTAAAAAAAGTGTGAGAGACAGAGATCAAGCAGGCTGCTGTGAGCTTTGAAGCCTAAAAAATAAAGGAAAAAAAGAAGCTTTTATTGTTCAGGAAATGGCAAATACCTAGCTCAGTTTAACAATTCTGTCTGGCTGCTAGATAGGGAAGTAATGCCTTTGGCAGTACATAAACTCTTGTTTTCTTGCTCTTTGTCTTCCGGTGTAAAACACTGTTGAAAAAATCACCTGTCCATTGCAAAGTTAAACTACTGGCTTTAACACAGTTGCATGGGAACTTCGGTTTATTAATGAATACAACATACCCTCTTTGATTTGAATGCTTTCAGAGCGCTGAAAAGATTCAAAAGGCATTGCTTCCTGCATCAGCGGCGTGCCTTTATACATCTCAGTGGTTCACCCCTACCCAGCTGCTATATCTCATTAACAAGCGTTTGGCCATCGCAGCAAACTTCGCAGTGTTGACACTTGAAAGGCCCAGGCAGGCGCTGGCAGGCTATCAGCTATGGCAACAGGAAACTGCCCCAAGACAACACTGAGAAAACAGCAGCTGCAAAAGCCAAAAGCAAAAGAGGACGGAGAGAGCTAGGTGTTTTCAGGCTGCGCTGTTTTCCATATGGGCTGTTTGTGCAGCAGAGCCATGCCAAGGGAGCAGGGGAGAGGAAAAAAGAGAAAAGAAGGGTCTAATAAGGAGGTTGATATAAGCTCGGTATATGCTAGGGCATTAAATACTTTTTTGTTACATTTTAATGGCTTCCTAAAGTCTATTTTCATGCAAATAAAAGCCTGCCTGTCTTAACGAGTTCACAAAAGCCAGGCCTGGGGCCCATCCGTGAATGGTGAATCGTGCTCCCTGAGCCATCTCTGGTCTGGGGAGGCTGCAGCCAGCCACACTTGCCAAAGGGACAGGCTGCCCCTGTCCCCTTCCCGGCAGCACGTCCCCTCTGCAGACACGTTGGACACTTAACTGGGTATCAATTATACCCCACATAACTGAGGCTGCAGCCCTCAGCCCCAAAGGGGCTCTGTTTCCCTAGTGTTGCTGGAGTCAGCCAAAATGGGAGCTTCACCATGCCAAGAACACCTGCTCTGCCGCTGCCCTGCTCCAGGCAGAGCATGTTTTCTACAGGCTTTACATCCGACAGAGAGCTACTGAGATCAGAGGGGGAGGAAACCTACAGAAGCCGGTGGGGTGAATGCTTTTACGACTGTACATTGGGGTGGATGAAGCTCGCTGGCAATTGATGACAAAGGGCTGAAGCAGTAAAGGGATGGGGAAATGTGTGACATTGAAACTAGGATTCTAGCTTAACCATATTATACTGCTATTTTACATATGTTAAGGAAAGGTAAACCCTAAATGCAGTTTATCCTATTACCCTGTGTTTCCATGGATGTACCTAGGGTAGCCTGTGGGCAGGCACCAGGTTAACTGGTGCAAGTTAACTAAAACCCGCTCTGCAAACAGCTGCAGCGAATCTTCAAGTAACGGGCAGATTCATACAACAGCAGCAAAAGCAGCAGCAACAGAAAACAGACTGACATGAGCTCAAGACTCACCACCACCTTAACATTTTCAATGGTCTGGAAAAAACCTCTCAAATAGTTTTAAGTTTTTAATAAGAGTCATTATTTTTCCAGTGGTTCAAATGTAGCGCTAACCATTACCATGTTTCTTCTTTCGGCTCCTTCAGGGGTTTTGCAGCTGTGAGAGGCTTGCAGGCGGATGTTTAGATAATCCAAGTTTGTATTTTACATTTACAGGTAGAAGTTGTATACACTATCACTATTACAGAAAATGGAAACTATTTTCTCAAGCCTCATGCGCGTCAAGCTCTGTGGTTTATACTAAAAGTGGATTTTATAGCCTGTTGTGTACACTTCATGTTTCCTGTGCCAAGGAACCACAAGACAGAAAACCTGCAATCTGTGAAGTTTCCCAGCCTCAGACCTCGGTGTAGCATCGTCACCAATGGTTTCCAGCACGGCTGCACACTCTTCAGGCTCTCTGTTGTTCAGCCGTGGGGTGACTCAGGTGGTGATGCACTAGGTGGTAAGCTTCCTTCTGTCAATATTGAACTTATGCCCTGCTATCCAGGTATGATACTACTATTTAAAGGACTGATGGGATACAAGAATAATGTGGTGACCGATTACTGTTGTTCAAGCTCCCATGGCAGTTAATTTTGGCGTGAGCGGAAATATTAACTCCTGGGCACAGGCCAAGTTTGAGTTTGTAGGAATACATTCTGCTTAAGCTTTCCTTTCCCATCCTTATGCTGGTTTGTAATCTTGTTCTTCCTGATGGCTTCTTTCCACATGACACAAGGCTGCACACTGTAGTGTGGGAGATGATTTCTCTTAAGCCCAAGGAACAGGGCACAGTGCTGGTATCCTGAGTCAAGCAGAGAGAAAGTATAGCAGAACTGCTGTTAGTCTCTGTGAGTAAAAGTGCTTACTCACCCTTTGTCCGAAAGTACAGACACCTAGAGATGTTTGAGATTAGTCCTGGATTTTTACATATCTGTTGGCAAAAGAGCATGCACGTGACAGGGTAGAGCAAATGTAAGCTTACCAGGCTGCTTATTACCACAATACAGGACATTTGGAAATATCAGTTAATTTTCAAAAAGTTATTTTACTAAAAAGAGCTGCATGCTGCAAGAAGCACATAAAATGCCAGTTTTCCTGAGTTCATACTGGTTCCATATTATGTAACCAAATTACATTATTATTTTATATTTCTGGTACAATATGAAGTGCTGATCCTGATAGTCCTAAAAACCTTCCATACTTCAGATGTTTGCTAGTTGAGAAGCGATGCCCCAGCAATTAAAATGAGCAACGCTTGCTCTGCGGCTGGCACATCCCTGTAACAGAGCAGTTAGCTGTCATGCTTTCATGCCAGGAGTACGTGGGTGTGTTCACCTCAGTGTGTGACTCTCTTTTGCTCATTTGTGCAGCTTCTTAGGTTGTTTTTTTCCCCTCCTGATCAGATACTTTCATGTTTTGGTATGAGTTTACACAGACACAGCCTCTGCTCTCTTCTCTTGTTTGAGGAAGAATTGCAGGATTCCCCCGGTGACATGCAAAATCATATCTAGAATATATAAGGGTGTTTCATGATTTACTTGTCATTTGTGTCATCCAGATAGGAAATTACTGGTCTGATGAAACAGTAAAGAGAGAATTTGGAGATGTAGTGTTATTTCCCCTGGGTGCTACACCAAAGCAATAAAACATTTATTGATATCAAAGTTGGTTCTTCACTGTCATGAAAAACAATTTCCAAGCAAAACAGGCTTACAGAAATAAAGAAGAATTTTCTGAGTCTATACTAAGAAGTACTTATTTCTGATTTTGAGAAGCAGCAGAATATATGACAAAATACAGCCTTGTTCTAGAAACGTAGAAAAAACTGTGTATCAGTCCTGGTAGACAAAACCAGTGCTCTGGCTTGCTGATTGGACAGCACTATTTTAAATTTATACACAATAAGAAAGACATATGAGAAGCAATTAGCAGAGGAGAATATCACCAAATAGCTACTTTTATGACTATGATAAAGTATGTCTGTACCTGAAAAAAAAACCACTGTAAAATGCAGTGCATATCTGTGCTTTTGTTTTTATTTTCTGTAACTTGATGAGTTCAGTGTCACTCATTTTGTGAAACTACATATCTCAGGTAATCTGAAACATTATGTATGTGGTTAAGACTAAATCTGTTATTTTAATGTGATGTCCTGCAAGTATTCTTTTCTCTTCTTCATCAGACCTGAAAAACATACATCTGACCTTATATTTTTGAAATGAAAGTGTAAATTATTTTTGATCTTCACGGCAAAAAAGGAATACTAAGGAATCTTTTATTTATTTATTTATTTATTTATTTTATTTGGGGAGGCCAGGAAGGGATTAGAAGTTTGAATTTAAAATTCTATCACTTCACTATTACCAGACTTTCAGGAACATTGACTATACAAAACTGTCTACCTATCAAATAAAACACTAATTTCTGGAATGAGATTTTAAATGTGAAGTTTTGCTCCAAGATAATTTTTTTCTCTCTTTCTTAAACCTAGGATAAGATGAAACTATAAATAAATGTTAACATTTCCTTAATCACAAGAAAAACTACTGGGTATGTTTTAAGGAAATCCTCATCTTACAAATGTGTTTTAAAGGAAGCAAGTTTTGGGCTAGTAACTTGGTCACACAAATTTTTTAGGAGTCTTTTGGGTTGGTTTCTTCATGTGAGCATCTAAGAATATCTGTGGTAGACAAAACAGCTAGGCCCTGATGCACACAGCACACAAACATTTACACATTTTCCAGTTCATAAAAAGTGCCATGAAAAATAATTCATTATAGGCATATTTATTTGAAAGATTTCTTGGTGTTCTGCTTCAAGAAACTATGGCTGATTTGAAATTGAGAAAAGTGCCATAAAATGGGTTTCTTCAGCTTGATCAGGTTCAGTGAGGATTGTAAAGGACTGTAAAAGCCTGGTTTCATTCAGTCTCGTGCCTTTGCAAAGCTCCTGTGAATGTTTTGTATCATTGCTGTCAGATGTGATTTTCTCTGCCGCTGCAGATGTGCACAACAGATTTACTGTTACAAGTAATACACAGTAAATTCCTGACATAGAGGCATTTAGGGCCACTGCCAGATGTCTCATTTTAATAATACATTTGTATATCCTAGTTCTAGGGGGACAATTAAGCTGTGAACAATAAAGATAAAATCAGTGGAGGACAGGTATTACCACTTTATTGTTGTAGTCAATCTATGGTGCTCAATAAAATGAATTAATTCAGTTTTGGTTTTGTGTTGTTACAACAGGATTACTATCATCTAGGTCTCATTCAACAAATAGAGGATAAGGACATGTCTTTATTACAGCTGTCTGCATGGGAAGAAGGTAGCCTGTTGCTCCATCTCTTTGACAGTTTGGATGCAGAATTAACTCTGTCAAGCTCCAGGATGCATTAAGCAAATGCAGTCTCGATTCCATCCTCAGCAAATTAGTGATGTTGAGAGATCCGTTGGCTGGGCATTGCCACTTGCTTATCTGTGTAATTGCTTGGGAAACATTGTCTGACCTTGTGAAGGACTTATCTGTTTGCTACAAGTACGGGGACACAGTTCAGGGAGGTTTTAATACTTTCTTTCTAGAGAACCCTTGGACAGAGTTCTTGAACAAGTTTTGTTTAGCTGGTACAAATAACAAGGGCTACCTCCACAGCTAAGGGTGTCTGGGAGTTGCTCAGAACGAAAGCCTCAACCCCAAAGAGAAAAGAGGGAGAGTGCAGGTATAAATCATAAGTTGCCTTAAAATTAGTGGGATCATGCAGACACTGTTAAAAGAAACAGTAAAAAGTCCCTAGTGTTTACTGTAGCATTAGGCAAGTTAAGACCTGACTTTTCCAGAAATTCAATATTGTTTGAATTGAATGAGAAATTCTTAGTTGGTACTCGCTGCTCTGTGTTTAGCCCTATGGCACTCTCCAAGACGTACTAGGATTTTATGGTTATATGTTAATATTAAGAGGGGACGAATTATAACCATCAGAACACAGAAGAAATAAAAGGGTTATCGAGGGAAGTCTTCTCTAAAAACTTGTTAGTTTAAGTAATGCTCCTTTCTGGCCTTAGATAACGCAGTCTTACCTCACCTAAAGGTGTCATAATTTTTTCCAGTCAACTCCTACACTGAAACCCCACAGCGTGCTTTTAGATAAAGCATATATTCCAGAAGGACATTCAGTTTTGATTTAAAGGCTTTGCGAGATGAAGGACTCTGCACTTCCCTGGGTGGTAGTTTGTGCCAATGTTTAATCACTGCCATGGGGAAGAAAGAAAAGAGAAAAATCCATCCTGAAGTTTGAAACTGATTGGCTTTGACTCTTAGACTTCACTTCTCATAATGACTAAATAAGCAGTCGCATGGGCCCAGACTGCCCTTGTTCTGGCCTGCAGGGGTCTAGAAAATGGCTAACAACAGCTGGCTGTAGGCAGGGAGCCCTCTGGGTGGCTGTTTCCGATGGTGGCATCTGTGTGAAATTGCCAATAGCAGAGTGCGATGCAGTCCCTGTTCCCATGTTCAGGGCCTTTCTTTGGCTGGCTCCATGGCTGGCTCCTTCCTCTGGGGTTGTATCCTCTCTCTCGAGATGACCTGGTCTGAAGGCTGAGCTGGGCAGTGTGCCCCGCAGTCATGCACCCCAGTAAGCCTGGGCTGCACGATAGGGTTGGAAGTGGCTGTGCTCTATCCTCACTTTGGGGAAAAAAAATCACATGCAGAGCTGAGGGGTGAGCCCTGGCATCTTCTAACAACCCACTGAACTAGAGCACAGGGAAATTAGGATGGTGGCCTGCATCTGCCTTCACTTTAAACGCATCCCTTGTGATACTGAAGAGACAGGAAAGGGGTATAAAAGCTATGCTTTTAAAAGATTTGTTTTAAAGGCTGACTGTTGGAGAATCCCTCCCTTTTCAGAGCCATAGTAACATCACTTAGTATACATTATATCTTCCCACCATGGGATCTCCCTAAACTCTGGTCTGAAGCAAGCATGCTTGATTACAATCGATCTGGATTGCATGCTTTAGTAAATTCAATTTACAAGTGTCCCTCTTCAAACTACCCCTCCTTTCCTAGTAAAAATGAGACAGCATGTAGACAGACAGTTTTAAGAATTATCCCCTGGGCCCTGTTAAAGAAACCAATTCATAGATACTCATGTGTTAACCACATGTGTGTCACTTTGCCAGTAAGTACTTAGAAGCTAATGGTGATGGGGTAATGAAAATAGCTGCAACCATGGAAGGCCACTCAAAAACACGCAAACTTTTTGAAAAGCAATTAATTAACAAGCCATTGACCTATCAACATGGAATATCAGAATAAGAAGAGCTATTAACAGTCCTGCCAAACCATTATTAGTAATTCTTAGCTTTCTTCAGGCACATCCTCTTCCCCCCCCACCCCTTTACAGTTTTCCTTGCAAAGAGTAGAAGCCAAGTGCCAAATTACTTTCCTGATTTCAGTGGTCCAGAAAGTCTCCCTGGCATAAATCAAGCTGTTCTGGAGATGTCTTCCCTCAGCTGGGTCTGGCAGATTAGCAATGAAGAGGGAAGAGACAATGGTACAGTCAGCCTTCCAAAAAGCACATTAGTTGAGAGCTAATAGCTGATTAGTAAAATCTTCCCATCATTTAAAGATGCATTTTCGTTAGTGATGAAAGCCAGGTCTCTTAGACCTCAAGTCAGCGTCTGGTCTTTTAGGTCAGTTCCAGGGTAGGTTTACATTGCGATTAGCATGGAGTTTGCAGTTTGAGTAGGCATATGTGCAAGTTAGCTTTTAACGTCAGAGTCTGGACAAGATTCAGTGGTGTAGCTGCAGCAGAACCCAAAAAGGACACTCCAACTGAATTATGTGCTGCTGTTAGCGTCCAGTCAAGCTAATGAACCACATAAAGCCTTAAGTGAGGTTGTAGCAGACCATACACTTCACTGTTGCTCTCCGCAGTAATTTCAATATTACCTTTGGACTGTAAGGCAAGTAGTGTCGTCTGCCTCGGAACTGAAAACTACATTGATGTTTTACCTTGCTTTTCCTCTGTAAGATGAAAAGAGTGTCAGCATGGAATTTGCAGCACATGAGTTATGATTTTCTCAAGTCTTGAGAATGACATTTGTGTAATTAATGACTGGTAACTATTGCATCCAACTTTAAACTCAGCTAAGTGGCTTTGTGAGCTGTTTTTTTTCTTGGTCTGCTGATACATAACCTCAACTTTTTCAAAAAAGTGATGGAATGCAAGGGTATATGATTATAAAAGAAGATGCAACTAGATGAGTATTTAGGGTCAAATATAGTTATTTTAGAGAATATTTATAAATAATGACTTTATTTTTGAATCCCATTTTACTATGAGATTGCAAATTCTTTATGAAATTAAAAATTATGTTGTTACATATTGTACTTACATAGATATTGTTACCGAAATACTTTCCTGTTAAAGAGCTCACATGCAAAAAAGGTTTTTTAAAACACTTACGACTTTGCAGTCTCGATTAATTTTTTGTTGTTTCAACAATACGAAATATAAATTATAAATACATTATTTTAACACTGATAATCTCTTACAAATCTACTGTTAGTGTTAACATAACATTCTTTAGCGCGTCTACTAAATAGATCAAGAATAAATTGACTGGAATGTGTAAAGATGTAATTTAACCTCAGTTTAGCAGGACATTTATGTGTGTATCTGGTTTTATACATATAAAAAAAGAAAACAGAGCTATACGATACACATAAACAACTCTTCTTTTCGCAGAAGAACTTATACCAGTGCCTGCCAAAAACCAGTTTCCATAGGAGGTGATTATCTTGCAGCACTAATGTTCCTAAGTCTTGTGATACATGTCTTCTTGCTTTTTTTCTGAAAACTTTCACTGTCAGAGTAAGGTGATTAAGGAGAAACCTCAGCTTTCATTAAAAATCTTAACATTATCTCCCATCTGACAGCTTGTACAAATCTGTTGACTAAATCCATTTGACTTTTGTAGCCACCTGAACCTCAACAGGCACAATGCAGAAGCTGAAACAGCATCTTCTCGATGCTTGGGTAGCTGCATATCCTCCCTCATTTCTGAGGCATTCTCTGACTGTGGAACTACCACGATAAACAAAAGAGAGGCCACAATCCTCTCAAGCACTGGAGCCTTGATTTTCCATATTGCTTAACTACTATTTTGTTCTCCAACTCAATTTTGGACTGCCCTCACCAGCTGCCACTGTAACAAAGCTCAGGAGTGGCTAAGGAGGGTTGCATTCAGCGGACATGACTGTACCAGTCTGGCCTCAATCTAACCTAAACAATCCTCTGATGGCATCCCAAACCTCAAACACCTATATGGGCCTTCACGCAGGCAATAAATAACTTCAGTCCTCCCTGGCAGCTGTGACACAGCCCTTACACTATTTTAGACACATCTATCTGGAACAAAACATGCAATAAGTAATAAGAACATCCCAAGAACTCTTGGCACTGAGGAAAACTCTGGACAAACTGCTATGTAGCCTGGGCACAGTCTGCCTGTTCTAGGTGTCACTAGCCCTGGGATTCCAAGGCCAGGCAGCCTTGGGATCAGTGCCAGTCTCTAAATAGTACAGTGGACTTTGGAAAATGAGGCTTCTATGTTTGTATGCAAATCTAATTAGTACATTAATTTTCATTATGCCAATATTCCCCAGCAGTCAAGCCAGATCTCCATTTACCAGGTCATTAATGATTTGCCTGATAATCAGATCTAAGTTGATTTTAACTGTTTGTTTTAAGTCCCTGGGGATTAGAATACCTGGATGTTTTAGTGCTATTGGGGACCACTGAAAAATCCCACCGACTAAGTAATGCCTGGTATGTTTGTTCAGTTAATCCTAACAGCTCAAGCTTGTTCCAATTAATTTTATACCCCGACAACTGCCTGAACTTTTCAGGTTCTGTACAGATCCTTACAAATCACTGTAAAATAGAACAGTCTGAACACCAACTTTAATAGACAAAAAAGTTTTAAATCTCATGGAACACTTCTCTGCACACTAAAAGAGCTCTCCTTGGTTTATTCTATGCAGCAAGCATTTATGCCTGGGTTTAGCTTCAGCATATGTAGGGTTCTACTGGTACTGGTGCATCTATGCCTAAAGCTCAGACTATATTTATAACTGGACTGGCTAGGTCAAAGCCTTGTTTAGGACAGTCCAAATAGCCATTCTTGCTGGGAGACTTAAAATCAGGAAGAAAATATTTACCTATAAAGCCATTTTTCCTCCAACTTCATGCAGGCACCACAGTTCAAAAGTGTTTTCATACAGACCACCCTGACCTCTGGACCCAGCTCAGACTAGGCAGAGACTTGCAACAGAAACAGAGGTAGCCCAGCTCCCCCATTTATGGGCTCATCTAGAGTCTTTTGTGGTCATCTCAGATTAAATGCACCTGGAGGCCCTTGCTGGGTTAATGGCCTTCACCAGGTTACTAAAAAAAAGACAGGGAACTGAAATTTGGCTATGTTCCAGCTTGGCCCTTAGTAACAAGGTCTCCTGTAGCACCAACACATTTCTGCAGAAACTCAGTTAACAAACTTGGGGGCTACTAGTTTACCTTTCATTCAGCTCAGGCAATTCTATTATGTATGAGATAAAATAAGGGGGAAGTAAGCATAAATCTCCAAAAAGATCACTCTCAAGTGTTCTGCCATGCTCTCCTGCAAGGTTACATGCCCAGGACTCCCTTCTCATCTGCCACCCATGGGTCATCTCCCTCAATACACAGGTGCTCACCATCTTTATTACTGTCTATCCAGGTGCCCTTTATGACTTGATCCTTGGAGGCATGGTTTCCTAACTCAGGCCTCCAACCTTGAGGCTGTGGGAGTTTCAAAATCAGTGGATTTTGAAATCAGTTTAGCTAGAGTATCTGTCTCCTGCATATTTAGAGAAAGTATGGCCATGGCTGAGGTGGAACAGCTGAATGAGGGGAGGCTATAGAATTCCCTCTGCAGTTTATAGTCCATGATTTTAAACTGTTGCTCCACACTTCTCACACCTCTGGGTTTACTGTATCAGAAAACATGGGTAGTCCTAACAGTCTTGTGATGGAGCTATTGGCTCTTGGCAAGGTTATGAGCTGCCCAATTGCCCATCTTCCAGCAAAGATCTTCCACAACTTGGGCCCTCTCTGCTTCTGTCAGGAGCTGCTGGATGTTCTGGAAATGGTGAAGTGTAGTCATCCACAGAGGAGATGGTGAGGGACAGCACTGTCTGCACTGCTACCAGCCTTCATTCTGGGGCAAGATCACCCCTTGTGTCATTGCAGGTTCACAAATAGACTGGTACTGGGTAAACATAGTTTGGTCCTTTAAGCCAAGAGCTCATGCTACAGCAGCCTGTCAGACCCTTACACCAAAGGTTTCTTTAAAGAAAGCCTGAGGTCTCATTCAATGACAGGCATATCCAAGACCTGATCTGTTTCTCTTGCAGAGGAACAGCTGTCTTCTCCTCTCTGCACAGTCTGCTCTGACCCCACAGGTCTAGAGACCCAGAAATGGACTCAGAAACACCCTGTTCACCAGTGCCCTTGGTCAAGGAGGGAGGAAATCCCTCCAACAGTGGTACAAGCTCTTCCATCTCTTAGGCAACGTGTATCACTTATGGGTTATTTCACTGGATGGCTAGTGGGCTGCTCTCTGGTGATGAAAGATGGGCTGCCTGAAGAGCTAGGGGTTTGGCAACCAAGGGGAGGCTGGTAGGAACTCGCTGGGAGGAACTATGGGACTGGACAGTGCCATATTCTTACAAAAGAGAGCACAGCATGTCATACCAGAGCCACTGAACTGGAGGGGGATGTTATGTCTAGCAGTATGAGTTTCCAGGGACATGCACGATACTGGTGGCCTGCAGAAGTGTATCAGTAGGCCATTCCCAGGCCACCTGGAAAAGTCCACTGGAGGGTGTTGGGAGAGGTGGGTGCACCTGAGGTATCATTTGCACTCAGAATGCCTTGAAACATCATTCTGAAAACTGCATAAACAGGGAGTGTATCACTCACACCAGGAGGTAATATCCGAAGACAATTTGTGCAAGCACTCCCCAGAGCAAGGAAGGGGTCCATAGTCTCTCTCAGAAGTACAGGCAACTTATAGATGATGAGTAAAGGACAATGTAACAGTGACCGAAATAACTGGCAGTAAGAAGTTAGCACTGACTGTCAGTCTAAAGTGTCCCTGCTAGACATTTGTCTCTTGCCTTTTCTATCCCCAGAGCAAGAAAGTAAGACAGTGGGTTTTGTTGACAGCTGCAAGAAAAACAAAAGTCTGGGGAAAAGCTTACTCTAAGCCCTCCTTACCTTCTTCACAGAGGGAGGGCTGGAGTCGGGGGAGCTCACAGCAGGGGCGAGGTCGGCTGTTTGGTGAGCGATGGCAGGGCTCCGGGGAAGACGACGGGAAGCAAGAACCGACCATCTCCCTGCCTGGTGCAAACACACACAGACTTAACCTACAGCTGAACTTTTGCCCTTGAGTGACCAGTGCCATTAGGACGCAGGTCAAAAGGTTGCAGGGTGACAGAAAATGGAACTTTATTGAATGAAAGAGAAAATGAAAAAATTCCTTTGTTTGCTTAACTCCGTGTGGTTTGTATAGCCGCTGTGATCCCATAATAGAGTCCAGAGTGAAAAAGTAACTTGATTTATCACATGCAAGATAAAAAATAAAAAGGGGAGGGGAGGGGATTTCACTAAGGGAATAACTAAAAAAAAAAAGAGTGAAAGAATAAAATCCCCAAATCCCTAAAACATTAGAATAAATGTGACTTTAATCAACAAAACCCCTTTTCTATAAATGAGGCAGAGAAAGAATTTGCACTCTTTAGGAGCAAGTGTATATTAAGAACACCAGTGTATATATCAGTTAATATTAAGGACACCAGTGAGGCATGTTAAAAGAATATTCTTCCTGTTTGAGTCAGGAAAAATGGGCATGTGTATGAGCATGCGGCTTGAAAATATTTTGGTTTGACACATGTTGGAGTGCAAAATCATATCCTTAGATGCATAATCCATTTGCATTTGCATGCAAATGTAAAACCCAGATATTTAAAATCAGTCTGAGGAGAAGAAATATCCCTGGATAAGTATAGAGAAAACATGGTAGGGCTCTGGCCTATTATTTGGAAATTAGAGATTCCAAATGAGGTCGGCTAAATGTAACCTGAAATCTCAGCATATTTGTCATGCTTAGTATGTGTTGGGATTTTTTTTTTATTTCTTGACAGAATGCGGTCCACCAGTAAATATATGACTGGTTAAAATCACATGTTTCAAAATAATGGATTTTTAGTGGAGTGGCATATTCTGAATGAGATCCAGAGAGTTTTAAGGAGTAATGTGCTACTTCTGAGCTGTCTCACTAGTGAGATTGAAATCAGTGGATCTAAAGCAGAATAAATCTAATGAAGTCCAAAGCTATGCCA
The DNA here is from genome assembly GCF_023634085.1 of Falco cherrug. Classification (NCBI taxonomy): domain Eukaryota; kingdom Metazoa; phylum Chordata; class Aves; order Falconiformes; family Falconidae; genus Falco; species Falco cherrug. The sequence goes on from NC_073698.1 coordinate 47,488,929, forward strand.
GGTAAGTACTTTTCAGGACATATAGATACTCCTAGAAACACACACAAAAAAAATAATAATTAAAATAAGTGTTACAGACAGACCTTTAGTGAATTAAATGTTTCATGATCTGTCTTTCAGAACACTAAGGAGCAGTTTTTTCCCCTGAAGTGCATATAAAAGTTCTGTGAGTGTGATGAGTGGTACTGTACTCAATGTGTTCATAAATAGTACTTGAGGGGCAGGAGGCTGAAATGCTACTTGCTGTGAACAGGGCATCAGAAGCTGCCTTCCCGCTGAGGCTCCTACATCTCTATTACTCTTCCTACTTGCTTTGCAGTGCCTCCTCTCTCACTCTCCTTTCCATCAGTCAGCCCACAACCTGCATAGTGCAACAATTACGTCTATGCCCTCAGTGTGTCCCACAACCTCTTCTTTTTGATCACTGTGAACAACTAAACCATCTGGCCTGCCACTTAGCGCCAGAGAGTGACATAGTCTACAGACCATGTCTCCAAGGGTCTTCATTTCCAGAATATGTCTATGTCTTGCTACTACTTTTTGTGTTGTGTCACAGACACAGGCCATTTTTTCTCATCCATACAGCTAAGACTCTTACTCAGACTAATTTTGGGTGTTGCAGTCATGTAACTCAGTTACTGCAGTACCCTGTGTTTTTGTTCCTGACAAATGCAGCCATGCTCTCTTCATATATATTTGGAGTGCTGCTGTCAAGATCATTATCCCATCTGTTGCCTTGAGTTTGTCATAACTCTATTTATCTTTTTGCACTGCCTCCTCCTCCTCCACTGTAACAAGTGCACCACATCTCCCTATTCCCACTTAAATGACACTGTAAGCCGTACTAAAACGCTGACTGTTACCTCCATTTGGACTGTAATATCAGTTTCCGTCATCTCCTTTTCATTTTTCAGACAAGCATTTCCAATTTTTCATCTTCCTTTCCACACACGTTTGGGAGAAAATCCCCATAAATGTGTGCAAACCTGCCTTGTTTTCTGACCTCAAGAAGTCTGTTCCATTGACTGGTGCTATAACACAGGTTCCTTCAGCTTTTCCATCAGGCTGTGTGATTCCATCTAGTGTAAGCACTCAGACTCTTGAAATCTTCCCTTTTTGTTCTCATTAATACAATGCCTAAAACAATGGGGTCCTCATTCCTGACTAAGGTTTCCAGTTTACTTGGGTAATATAAATAGTAATTATTAGTAATAACTTTCTTGGTCACATAAAGCTATATCAAGAGTAACTCCATTAATATAAGTATAAATAACCCATGCTTATGTGGGTATAATGGAGAACAAAATTTCCTCCTTATTTTAGTTTTTCTGTTCACCTATAGAGACTAGTTAATTACTATATATCTCCCCTTACACCCCCCAAGATTTTAGAAAAGGTGGCTTTAAGAAAATTCAACAAAATCCAAATGTATAATGAAGTGTATTTCACATGCAATATTATGAATGAACTTTGAGGCTGTAAATTAAATGCCTACGAAATCCCTTAAAATGCTATTTAAAAATAAACTTGTTTCTACATGAAATCTTCAAGGCACTTTATGTTTATTTTCTCATTCTCTCTCTTCTATTCTCACAAGCATAGTTAGATACATCACAGTTTACTGGCTTGCAGCTTGTCTTTCTGAAAACAATGAAAGCTGCTTTTAAGGTCATGGGAAGAATCTGAAAGAAGGATTTTATATTTTGCAGAGCAAACTTGCTTCTGATCTAAGATCCTTTATGCCAAGTTTCAGTGAATTTTTACAGCCAAGTTATACACTTCCTCTGACAGTTCTTTAATGCTACCAGACAATTTGGCTACATGGTATTGTTATCAAAATTCTAAAAGAAATACTCAACAAGTCATTATGTCGGGGAACTAGTGGCACTAGACAGTTATTATGATTTTAATGTTGTTTCTGTTCAGCAGGTATTAACATGTTTGGAAAAAGGGAAGAAAGGATGGTAATAAAGGCTAGAATTTTTTTGTGGGTGGATGAATGATTAGGCTTCAGCACACTGCCAGAGACAGAAAGTAATCTGTGGAAGGCATTGTTCAAAGCAGAGATATTTTGGGATTGGAAGTATTGTGCATTGTATAACGTATGCCAACCTTTCTGGGAGGTCAAGTCAGAGTAGTGGGAGAAATTTAGAAAAAAAACCCCCACAACAAATCCCACTGTATTTCATCATCTTCACCTACTCACCAAGAATTTGGTGTCTGGAAAATATGAATCTAGCAATTGAACTTGCCTTTCTCAACAATAATATCTGCTAGACAATATAGATGTATCCTTATAAACAAAGCCAATGTATCCTGTACAGTGATGGAGGGTTTCTGCAGCTATTGCAAAAGAGAATGTAAAAAATATTGAGTACTTAGGGTAGAATTTTTCTGTAATCAACTTACACCTGTGCTTGGTATGGACAAAGCATCTGTGGATGCATCTTTTAATCAAGAGATTTGGAATACTGTGGCAGACTAGATGATTCATTTAGACCAAACAGATGACGTTAGGTATAAGACTTGCAGATGGTTGCAGGTAAAGGATATGAGTCCCACTCACAGAAACTACCTATACTTTTTGTTTTGGCAGTGCTCATTGTGCGTGTCAAGCACCAATCTCTGATCACTGCTGGTAGCATCACAACTACAGTCATGATGTTGAATGCAGCAGAATGCATTTATACAAAAGCAGCTAGATGATCCTATTTAATATTAAAAAAGCCCACCATGAAAAAATTATGGATCAGTTGAAAAAAACAAATAACCTCCTTAAAAAAAACCAGAACAAAAATAGGTTAATTACTTTTCAGATATCAGCAAGTGCCATGGGCAATCAGTCTGTAGCTTCTCTGTGAAAACTGCCAGCTTGTTCTGGCAGAGCTAAAGAGGGGCTACTGTTGGGAAATAACTAAGGTGCTCCCTCATTTAACACAGACCACAGAACAGCTGCAGATATGAATGCCTTTCAGTCACCATTGATCAGGGATCGATTCAAATTACTGACCTAGAAATAAAAGGCTGTCTATTGAAGAACGAATTTCCTATACCATTCTGTCTTCAGTAATGAGAAATGGAAGTGTCTGCCACATTTAACTTTCAGCTGTCAAATATAGAATAGATGACCTCAAAGCATGACAATATGAAAAAAAACTCTAAAACTTAGGCCATTTTTCCTGTTAAGTGCTTTTTTGGTTTGTTTGTGTTTCTTTGTCAGCTTTCTCACTGAGCTTGGTAGTTAGGTGTTTACCATATTAGGCAAAAGTAGAAAAATAATATTTCACTTTCCACACCTCACAAAAACTTGCTTTAGAAGTACTTTCTCAATTCTAAACTTCTTAACTTACATTAAAACCCTCGGGGAGGGTGTGCTTTCAAGTGCTAGGCTAGAGCACTCAGGATTTGGATTCCAGTCCTTGACTTTGTAAGGACTACCTCCGCAGCCTTGGCAAGCTGCTCTATATGTTTTCTCCATCTCAGATTCCCATTTACTAATGGTGAAAAGTAATGTTTCCCTATCCTGGGAATATCATGAAACTGAAGTCACAGGTAACTGAAAGACGCTCTGCTACACATGTACCAATGATCAACTTGACAATCTTACTGGTCTCTTATGACTAGCTAATGTTTCCTTTGAAGGCTGAGTTAGGAACACAAGGCTGCAATGTAAGATTTATGGGTATCATTTTCATGCTTATGGACCTTAGAGATAAAAACAAACAACTCCCCTCTCTCCCCAGCCACTGAAGAAAATGGGTCAATCGAAAATTATCACAGTGACAGGTTTTTCCTTTCATTAGGATTACAAAACATTCAGCATTAGTAAGAATTGTAGAGATTTTTCTGACAGAATTAATTATTCTGAATGATTAGTTTGTTATGCTCCTTGCAGGCACCAAGTTTGGAAGAGGAAGTGCTTTGTCTTTCGATTAAAAATATCCAAACAGCTCTGTGGAGTCATGATCTGAGAAACCAAAACAAGTCCTTAACCATAGATAAATGAAGGTTGGCTGATCCCAGTTTGTAGAAAGCCAGAGGAAGCCCTCTGCTCTGACCCCACGCCCTCTGGCATCACAGCTGGTGCACGAGCACAAAGACAACTTGGATGTAGGTGCTGCTATGGGCACTTTACACAGGCTAGATTGTAAATTTGTATATTTATGAGTGTCCTGCGGGGGTTCCCACCAACTCAGAAGACAAAGCAAGAGCTGAACTGAACAAAGCATATCCATAAAAGCTCCTCTGATTGCTACTATTAAAAAAATGGAGGCCATAAACAAATTTACTGTGTACTGTTTCTTAAGCAGGGGAGCAGGAAAGCAGAGGATGCCTCCCTTGAACTGAAGGAGGTGTATGTGCTACACAGGGTGAGTGCAGAAGGTATATGAGCTCTATGAAAAATAAATCTGGCTGCCAGAAATGTTTTCCTTTACACTTCTTACTGCTGGGCTGTGGACATGAATTTCCTTCTACCTGAAATCTCAGATTGCCTTGGCAGAAGCTTGTAAATACGCATTTGTAGCATACGTAAAACAGGTACTTTGGGATTTCTGGAGTGGTTTTGGTTTTTCTTTATATAAATTCAGAAGGGGAAGAATAGTTTTGAAACTGTCCTGGCATGTACCAGCATACTCCAAAGTACTTCAAGGTCCACCTCCAACTTGCATATTTTTCATTTTCATTCACCCTTTCTAGAAATAAGGACAACTTGCTTATTTTTGATGCCAACACCTATTACGGAGCATTAGATATGGTTCAAAAATCACAGCAGTTTAAGACAAGAGACTAATTTCTGGGGGAATGATTGACAGAGAAAGCTACATTTCTTTCAAAATGCCAGGCCTGGTGGTTCCTTCCAGTCCTGTGTACAAAGAGAGCAGTTCATAGATCATAGAATGGTTTGTGTTGGAAGGGGCCTTAAAGATCATCTAGTTCCAACCATTTTCCAGGACTGCCTGCTCTGGTTTCCTACTCACGCTAAGGAGTTCTGCAAAGCACCGCAGAGGCTGGTAAAGTGGGGAATGAAGCTTGGGTAGAGGTGAAAACGGAGCAACCTCTTTAAAGCTGCCTTGATGGAAACAAGTTTTTGTCTGACTGTGTGTCAGTCATACACTTGTTCTGCTGTAGTCTGCCTTGTACTGCAGGTACCCAGCTGGAAAATGTTACTGCTTCCCAAAGCTGCTACTGTGAAGTTAAATACATTGCTGGCTGACTGCGCAATGAAAACCCAAAGCAAAAAACAGTGGATATTCCCAGTGGGTCTGCAAGTCCCACAGGTGGTAAGGAGAATCTCTGTGGCCCAGCAGTGGGATCTCCAAAGACCTTTAGCACACCTGGGATCAGTCTCTGGCAACATGACCCACTGAGGTGCATAGCAAATGCCAAAGTCACAGGGTATTAGAACATGAAGATACTTAAGCCGTATCTTTCTGCATTGCACTTGGATCCTTTTTCAGATAAATGGTTTTTAAGACTTAGAAGAAACTTTATACTGATGAAAACTGGATAACGAGCATGGCACCTAATCTGCTTCCCAGGGCACCAAGCATCAAACACAGCCAAGAGGTCCACATGGATTTATTTTTCTTCTTTTTTTTTTTTTTTTTTTTCCTTAACTTTAATTAGTGCCAGGTAAGTTTTGGGTAGAAACTGGAAATTGGATATCTAGCTTAGTCGGAATTCATGGTCTGGAAACCACTAAGAAAAGCCAGTTCCAGTGTTTTACATCTCAAGCCTAGCGTCACGTGGTCGCACTCTGTCATGCAGTAACACTGACAGTGGCGCAGGAAATAGCTTGGAGGAACGCCCTCATTCTGTTTCATTTGGAGCTCATTTGTTCTGAAACTCGCAGTGACAGAATTATGGTGCAGTTTTAATAAGAGTATGTGTCTAAACTCATACTCATGGTTTTTCTGCAAATCTGGATTAGAGGATCTCATTTTTCTCCTCCCACACACGCACTCTCTGCCAACTGCTCTAACAATGACCTGTATTCATCCATGCTGTAACTCTGTTGACATCATCAGGCTACAACAGAGATAAATTTGGTCCAATGAGGCAAAGTGCTGTGAAATGGTTTGATTTTTCTCTTTTACCCAAGGAAAATGCATCTGGAAGCATATCATACTTTCATGCCTGACACACAGGAATGTCTTTATCATTATCAGGTGACTGATTTTCCTGCAGATTCACGAGATTTTCTTTAAATAGATACTTAAATTGAAAATTTGGTGCATAATATTTTTTTCTATTGCAATACAAATCCATGAGTTCTTTATTATTCTTCTTATAAACAAACTTTCAGAATTAGCAGTATGATTTTTTTTTTCAAAATGTTAGGTGTTTCCTGCCTTCTTTCTGTTTTTGAGGACATTTAAGTTCCATGAGAGCCATGATCCAAAAATGGAGTATTCAAGAGTGCCTAAGTGTTTCTGGAGACTGATTTACATCTTCAAAAGTAGCTCAAGCAATGACAACAACAGGATTTAGGAACACAGAGTCAGGAAGAATTCAAGAGTGGTGTCACAGTGCCATAATGTCTTTTAGCTAGTTAAATGAGTGGTGCATGTGATCTTAATTTAGGAAACTAAGTTGCCTGGTCCATGAATAGGAATTGCTAGTGCCAAAGACTAGAATTTGCAGCACCTAGCACATTGAGCAGAGGTACACCTAAACAACCCAAAAGTAAGAGCTGTGAAAGAGATATATCTGAGATCGTGCCTCTTGCCCAGACACAAGAATTAACTACATCCTTCAGATAGGTGACTCTAAAACAAAGACCTAGAGCCAGAAGTTGCCTTTGTATGCACATGACTGGATTGCTGTTTTCCTTTAAAATGCAGCTTTGTAAGAGTAAAGTGTCTTTTACTCAAGGAATGTGAACTTCCTTTTTTATACAGTACAGTGGAACTGGAGACAGAGAGATTTCTTTTGCATTGATTTTATTTTTTTATCTCAGATTTATAACAGAAAAGATAATCAAAGGTGGTGTTCACAGAATAAAAAGCTCTTGAATTGCCTAGCTAACATATGCAATAAAGTCTGTTGCTAACAAAATCAGTTATCGGGTTGTTCACAATGAAATCTGAATGACCAACACCTGATACTGGCAGATTTTTTTTCAGAGCTCCTCAAAATATGAGATTCTGCTGCTTTGAAATGTGTTGCAAGATGAACATCTCAGATTCACCTGTAAACTACTTACTACAAGTGGGACTTAGAAATGACCATATCTGAGGTTTTGCAGTTTTCTTTGGCTTTGGTATAATCAAATTCAAATTATCTTCCTTCAAAATTGGTATAGTAATACTTAAATGCTTGCAAAAGACTTAATTAGTTACTTAATATTTATACAGTCATCAAAGATCCTTTTCTGTGAGATATCATGCTAATTTTGCTACAAGAGATTTCATTGAAAATTTAATAAAAAATTGTAATACAATGATTTAAATTCCTTACTGTATTTGAATTTAATATATTATTTAATAAAAAAATAAAATTAAATTATTAGCACACCCTGACACACCCCACAAACAAACAAACAAACAAACAAACAAACAAACAAACAAACAAACAAACAAACAAACAAACAAACAAACAAACAAACCAACCAACCAAAAATATCAGGTAATCAAAGCCATGTAAACAAGAAAATGGGAGAAGGAAGATTCTGTAGTAAAATCTGATCAATTTGAGTTACCTCCATGCCCTGTGAAGCTCATTTTCATCTTGCTGCCTGGTTTACGCATACTGCAAATAACACCATGCAGAAGACGGTTCTGCATGATGGGAATTCAGGCCCTGGTGCCAGTCCTTCAAAAACTGACTCCTTGTATTGCTTAAAAAAATGGATGGAAATAAAAACAACCAGCTGGTTCAGAGTGAAACTGTAGTCTGGTTTGGGATCGCTTGCTTCCAGCCCAGATAACTTTTTGCAACTGTTTGTTCTCACCGCATGCACAAGGGCAGAGTCCTATGCTAAAACTCATGCACAGTTGACTGCAAGGTTAATTTGTGGCAGGGCTGCCCACAATGCTGGCTAGCCAATCTGGGGAGCCAATGAAGTACTAGAATCCATGACCTACAGATAAACCGAGCATGTACCAGACAAACCAAGTAATGTACCAGAATGGTACATTACACAAGTTCTGAAACGAACAGCTCATAGAGCAAATTAAAAATGGAAATGGGGGTGTTTGCCTGGCAGGACATACTTCCTTTTCCCATCTTCCAGTTTCATATATGGTGAGGGAAAAAATACCAGAAAAAGAAAGCAAACCTTAGGAGATTAGGGAGACTAGCAGATCTCTTTTGTCCATATCTGCTGGAGAAAAGATTGAGAAAAAGTCTGTTGAGCCCAGGCAAGTAGAAAATAGTGCCTGGCTGAATCCATGTAATCTATCACCATATCAGGCTGGGCCAGGCCAGCAAATATGAGAGCACCACAGCGCAGCTCAGAGTGAGGCAGTGATACCAGATCACAGCAGTACCTGTATTGCTGAGGAGTCGCACACAGACAGATCACGTCTTTTGAATGGCTGGCAATGTTCTAATGCAGCCCAGGAGGCTGCTTTGTCTTTTTTGCTGCAAGGACACAGATGGCTCATGGTCAAATGCAGTGCCCAACAGGACTCCCATGTCCTTTTCTGGAGAGCTGCTTTCCATCTCGTTGGTCTCCAGTGTGTACGGACACATGGTGTTGCTCGTACCGAGGAGCAGGACATTGCACTTCACTTTGTGGAATTTCATGGTGTTCTTGTCCGCTCATTTCTCCAGCCTGTCAAGGTCCCTCTGAGTATCGCCCACCTCTCCCAATTTTGAACTGCCTGTAAGCTTGCTGTGGAAAGAGTTTATTCCATCATCTCAATCATTAATAAAGAGCCTTCATCACAGTAGATGTTGTCTTTAAAATTAGTAGATACCTGCTCACTTGTGCAGATGACGTGTGTATGACCATACTGAATGTCTGAGAAGGAACTACTAGATCCTAGATCCATACTAGTAATTGTGTGATGATGACAGTGAATTTGTCATCTCTATTTGGATTATAAATTTAGTTGGCCTTTGTTTGAATTGTGTGGTATATGCAATTAATGGACTGAGTTTTCTCACCACACAGATCATATGCTGTTTTTTCCCATAGCTAGGAAGCTAGTCTCAAGTAATTGTTGGTATCCCTCTACAAAGAATCAAAGTTGCACAGAATATGCAACACTATGCATGTCTAGAACATACTGGAAAAAACTAGATTACGTCCCTTGTTGACAAATTCAGCCTAAAAATTTACTTTATTCAAGCACCAAACCTGTTTAGAGACCAAGGAATTCTGGATAGCTGCCCAAAATCCGTGCTGTTTTTCTCCACAAAACAGATGGTCAGAACCCTAAATCTAATGGTTTGAAACCTCAGTAAACCTTTCAGATGCATAAAAGCCCACTTAGCTTCCTGGAGCTTCTTCTACAAATTCTTCAGGACTGGGCATGTGAACAAGACTGCCATAAGAACAATAGGGGAGAACACCTGGTGCGCTCCATGGCTAGCAGCCATCTCTGACAGACAGGAAATTTCAGCACAGCAAGAGAGGGGCGTGCTTTGAAAAAGGCAATAAGCATGCTCTGACACTCGTTATGTGGAAATCCAGCTGGTTGTAGATGACGTCTTTTGAAACTGGTCAAATATTGTGGAAAAGACAAACCTCTAATCTGAGTATTAATCAGCCTCTTCAGTAATCTTTCTGTTGCACTTTATGGCTGGAAGGAAATGAAGGTGTTTTCACTTCCAGCTCTTTGCATGCCATCTCAAAGGGATGCTGAGTGATACAATACACAAATCCCATTGCTACAAAGTGAATGAATACTTGAAAGCTAAATCTGCCCATCAGTACCTGCGAGAAATGTCAGACTTGGGAGGAAAGCTCCAAAGGGAAAAAAATTACCCATGTGCTGACAGATCAGGCTTTCATTTCCCATCTGCTGATGAGAAATGAGATGAAGGTGATAACTTCTTGAGAGATGGTTGTATATTGGTTCCCTTCCTGAGGAAAGGAAGATGTGATGCATGATATTTTCTTACCTTCTCCCTGCACTTATTACACACTGGGAGTGGTAAGCAAGGTTTCCATATGATCTGAACAGTAGCCCTTGAACCCTGCTTCTCCCTACAATAAATACCTGTGTGTATACATTGGTGACCCACCAGTCCACCACTGTAACAAATCTCAGGATCTCAGGATCAGCAGGACTTTAATCTTTTCTTCTTAGAGCAGGGGTCCTCAAACTTTTTAAACAGGGGGCCGGTGTGTGGATGAAGTGGCAGGCAGTCATCTGCGGCTGCTTGGTTTCCTCCCCCAGCCCCTAGCAGGGGGTGGGGGTGGGGTGGGGGGTGGGGTGTCTATAAATACCGGGGGCTGGATTGAGGACCCTGGGGGGCCGTATCCAGCCCGTGGGCCATAGTTTGAGGACCCCTGCCTTAGAGTGAAGTGTGATTTGCCCTAATCAACCAGGTCAACAGTACTCAGTCACATAACCAGTTCCTTACTTCCAAACCAAGGTTTCCTGTACGTTTTGCCTTTGACCTAATTGCTATAAGAGAGCTTCCCTACTCCTTTTGCTTTCTCTCTTGGCTTGGGCTATCCTCTGTGTCCACCCAAGCCTGGATTTAGATCATCTCTTTCAGTTCTGCAAGCTCATCCCAACCCATGCTGCCAGCTGCTGTGTCACAATCTCACGTATTCACAGTGCAGCTCAGATAGCTTCTCTTCTACCTGAGGGACTACTCAGTATGCTGTTTTCTGAACCCCAGGAAAAAGTGTTGGCATTACACTGGACTTTTCCAGATGGCATGTTTCGTTGGTAGTAGCCTGACTTCAAGCCTTCTCCACCACATTCACCCACACACCTTTTGGCTTATTCCTCAAACCATGCCAAGAACTTGCACCTCAGCTGCACGACTTGGACATTGTCACACAGCCACCCTGCCACCAAATCAGGAGATCTGTCAAGCACATAAATGGATTACATTTTCCTCAGACTTGGTTGTGTAAAACTGTTTTCATCTTGTGTTCCCTAGCTCAAAATCTGCTCATACAATTTCTCCATGAATGATACGTTATCACGATTCAGAAAGGAAATACTTATTTAAAAGACATTTCTGATAATGTTCTTAACCTGGAATAGGCCAAAAAAGGTAGAATGAAATTGTTAATTGGAGTCTAATTTACTAACACAAATAGCCCCATAGATTTCAGTAGAATTACACGAATTAATGAAATGAGCAAGTTTTCCCTGAGGTAAACCTTTAAACTGACAGTCAGTCGAAAGCTTGATATGGGGTACTGTTGACTGAATTTGAAATATGTAGCTCTGATTCTGGACTAATTTTTTACCTTAGGACTTGGTGTGCTTGCCTATGTATATTTTACACAGCAGAGAAGAAAGGAGTGTCTCATAGAAAAATGAAATGTCAGCATATTTCCATGTTTCTCCTCTTTGCTCTTCATTTGAAAAAAACTGATTGTTTTAATGTGTTGGTTTTTTTAGAAAAATAATAATTGAAATGATTGTAGAAAGCTAAGTCAAAATGTTTGGGGTGTTCTTTTGAATTAGGTAAAGTTAGATTCTTATCTGCTTCATGTTATTTATTGTTTGACATATTTGATTTGTAGCATCTAAAAGCCTGGATCAAGATGGCAATCCCACTGAGCTATACATGCTGAATCCTGCTTTCAGTGGAGCGGTGAAGGGATTTCATGGCCCATACCAACATCTATTATACATGCAAATGTAAAGCGGTACATTCCACAAGCATATGCGTATTCCTACGCATGTGGGCGTAAGTGTGTGTGGATGCACTTGCTCATGCACATGTGCACTTTGCCCTAGCTTTGAAAGTCTGATGTGTGGCGAGAGAATTTTAATCCCATTTATTGACCTTTCTGAGAAGTGAAGGGAAAGAGGGGAGGGGGAAGCATACACACCTGCAGTTTATTTCCTTTAAAGACATGACTTTAAGATAATAGAGATGAGATGGAAGAAGAATACTGCCCATTGCCAGGAGCCTTGTTCACAATGCATGCAATGCACGGCCTCAGAAGCTGACAGGGAACTGTTGCCACTGGAATGAAGAACAGTATTGCCAGGGGGTCACAGAGCAGTGAGTGCAATTGATTAGAGATATAAGTCTTAAGATGGCAGCAGGGAAAATGTTCAGTGACCAAATCAATCTGCTAAATGACCTTTCCTCCAGATGCGTATAACGTTATTCTTTTAAAGCTGAATTTGCATTCAGGTGCTTTAGCTTAGCTAGTTTTGAAGGCACTGGAAGTTGAACAACTGTCTGTGGGAAGAAAATTTAGAACAAAGGGTTCATAAGAGCATTTATTTAGCATGAAAAATACCTGCCTGATATTTGAAAATGGAACTACAAGGGAATCCAGAAATAAGGTGCAATAAGCTTAATTTAGCTAATGTTTATTGGTGATAGGTAACTGATTACTATTTAAAGGGCATTCCTAGTACACTGATGTCAGTGGTAGCTTTTCAGGAGACGTTTGACTAGGTCTTTGGTGAACATCATCCCTGGTCTGTAGAGATCATTTACACAATGTGATTAGATACTATTTAAGGCAGTAGACTCCTAAATAATTATATTGTTTATGGCAAACCACATTTATGTTCGTTAAAGTATGACATATTCTGCACTTCTCTTACGAAATTTAGTGAGAGTTTTTGTATGTAAAAATTAAGACTGGGCTATTTTAACCATACTTAGTGCCTCTTTGCCCCTGCTTCCTTCTGGATTTTCTTTGCTCAGTAGGGGAAAATAATACACATTGCAGTATACTCAAAATTAACTTATTTGTATATTCCTGTCACATATTTCTGTGTACTGTCATCCCATTGTGACCAAAAAAAACCCCTCTCTTTTGGTAATGAAATGTTTTTCAACAACAGAAATTTTTTCCTCTTCAAATTTTGTTTATGCCATACTGTGCCCTGATTCTTACTGATGTGGAGAAATGCACGGCTCTTTTATGATCTAAAGCAGATCTGAATGTAACATTCCAAAGATAAAAGCTGCATGAACAGCAGCATGGAGTTCCTGGCAGAAATTGCTGTTCTCAATATCCTCTGTCAGGAGAAATGTTTTTGGCTACAAATTTATGCTCTTCAAAACTGAGTAGTGAAAGTGCCTACTCCCAAATAAAACGCAGTATTTTGCAGATGTGATTACGCTGTTATAAGTGGCAGGAGAGTTTCACTGGTCATGTTGGTATCTTGTATTTGCACTATAAAAGTTTCAACCATGAAAACAAGTTATAGTTTTCAGCTTCAAATGTTTCTTAATGGACTGCTGCATATAAATGTCTTAATTTTCTCATGATTTCTCTTAGAATTCACTCTGCTAAAAGCTATTATTTCAGACTGAGTGAAAAAGCAGTGTTTTGTATAAAATTTATAATACAATGTTTCATCATTATTTTTGACATACTCTGCGGTTTCAAGATCTTTTCCCAAGACACTTTTCATTTCTTTTAAGTCTGACAGTTGAACATGTTCTTTGTTATGACAAAGTATTGATGCTCACGTCTAAGAAAGATGACATGACAGAAAATGTCAGTAAAGGTTTCAATCCCCACGCTAGGAAGTATAAAGGTTACATTACCAGAATCTGCTGTGCTTACGTGTAAAAATAGTACTTATTCAAATACCTTGAACTCCTACATGTATTTCTTTTTTATCATAAGAATTCTTACACTAGAACGAAGGGTAAAGTCATCTGTGAATAGGATTTGTTGAAAATTCGATAGTGCTGATAATGAAGATTTCCCTCAGTTTGAGTACACATATGCTGAAGGAATTCTGTTGTTCTACCATCCTGTTTTGTTCAGTGTTTTGTTATCCTACAGCTGACATCTGAGAAACACAGTAAGTACCGAGTATAAGAAATCATCAGCATTGTACTATATTTAGCAACTATCTACAGGCACTACTCTTATACACACCTCTGCAATCAAAACCAAATCTCCTATTTCAGCTGTAATATACAGCATTGAATCTCCCAGTTGCTGTAGCCAGGAAAGAAAAATGTGCTTAAAGCTTTTTTCTCGCTCTTTTTTTTTTTTTTTTCTTTTTTTTAGGGGTAACACACTTCAACAATCAAAGGGCAAAAACAGATAAAAAGTCACACAGAACTGTATTTAAAACCCTTGGTTTGGCAGTATGGGGGTGGGGGGGTGGGTTATGTGTGGGAGAAATCCCCTTAACTAAATGCATTAGAAAAATGGAATGAATGTAAAATTTAACAGTTTAATTGGATCCCAAGGAATTATCTTGGAACCTGCAAACTGGCTTCCAAGCCCTGCTAACCAACTTACCTTCATCAAATGCTTAAAGGCTTTCCTCACATTGTCAAAAGCATTTTAAGCAAGCACAGCACTCAGCTACATACCATGACAAATTTTGCCTGTAGGCTGTTAAAATGGCTTTAAACTAGTGAGGTGTGCTTTTAAAATACATATATATACTTTGTACATATTTCATCCCAAGCTGGCTCCCTCCTCCCTAGCTGCTTTCTTTTTTTTTCCTTTTTTTCCTTTTAGCCTTTATATCTTTACTGTTTAGCAGAGTTATTAATTAATGAACTTGTGTATTTTCCATCTTTAGCTGCTGAAGAGCGAGGAACTGCCAATCAGCCGGGACCCTCCTGAATTAGGTGAATGCTAACATTTGGCAAGTGTCATCACAGTTGCCTGCCCATGCCCTTGTAATGCTCTAAGCCAGTGACCCTTCCCTCTTTGTTACACATTTCAGGTAGCACTCAGAGCTCATTGTGTGCAACTGAGGTCAACCGCCAACCAACCAAGTGCTCTGTCCTGCTCACACAAAGCTTTCCCTGAAGGCAAGAGAAAAGAATAATAAAAGGGGGAAATGGCCTGCTGAGCAAAGGCTCTCAGCCTTTTATAACAGGAGGTCGTTTTTGATTATAGGAAGGAACCTTCAGTGGCCATGGAAACCAAAATGCCACACAAAAGCCAGAGGGTGCTTGGGAGGTAAACAAGATAGATGAAAGGTGATGGTGCTTTTAATCTCCACAATCAATGTGCTTAGGTGGGTGACTTTAATTTAATCCATGTCTGATTAACCCTCTCCCTTTGTTTACACCATTATAGGAGTTTTTCTCCTGTAAAATTTTTAAACAAATGTTAAAAAATTCCAGAAGAGGGCTGATCACTGCAGTGTTTTCATCCTATTCACCCCCCTGATGTAATCATGGATGTTCTCATTATCCACATAAATGCCTAATCCTTCTTACTCCTGCTAAGCTTATCCTCAGTGCTATATTTGTGAATGAGAGAGTGAAAGTTCTTATACAAATACAAATTCTTGTGACTTTCTTTTTTGGACACCTAGCAAGATGAAATAACTGGAAACAATGGCACTCAGTGAGGAAACCTTTTCCATCAAGAAGCCTTGGAGCAGTTCGGTGAAAACTGGATTTATTTGGTTGAATTATGAGCCCTTGAAAACTGCACATTGTACATGCTTAGACATTTTTAAATAACAGCAGTGGTTCTAATGACAGCTGAATGTTCGGAAGGAAGTTGTGCTGTGCATGCGTGCATGGCTAATTTACCTACTTACTGAAAAATATACTCAGGGGTAGTGCTCCGAATGAACCCTGCCACATTCAGTTTGGGTTGGCTTACACGACTGAAAATTCTCTCTGACGGCTGCGCAAAATTTTCCACAATAATGAGCATTTTATGGATGAGATTTTCAAAAGCCTGTTCCCATTTAGGAGAGCAGATCCCATTCAGACAGGAAAGGGAAGGGAATAATAATAAAAAAAAAAAGGCCCAGAGGAATTTGTGTTCCTACAGACAGGCATTTAAGCACTTATCTCAGTCTCAGTGTCATTAAAGTATGAGCTTTAAAACCTCTTGGAATCTTGTCCTGGCTCATGAATGAGAGTAAAATGCACAATCATTCAGTTAGACTTCCTAAACAGTCTGAAGGAAAAGAAAGGTGCTTCAAAATAGCATTTGCAGAAAGAACTGCCCTTTCTAGAGCTACAATGCCTTTGCCAAGGCAGAAAACAGCTGCCTTTATCCATCCAAAACCTGGGTCCTTTCCTGAGAGCAGCTGCCTATCTCAATTCTGAAAAAGTAAAGCAGAGCTTAGTGTTTATTTTTAAAATACAGGCAAAGGAGGCACTGCAACTGATGCTGCCCACTCTCAATGCAATAACCTGGCAGTAAGAGTGCTTGCCCAGGAAGCAGGAGAACTGAGCACCATACCTTCCTCATTGCCAGGATGCTTGAACCTAGTCCCCTGCTGCCCAGCCAAGCAGGTCGAGTCTGTGGAAGAGGACATTGCTGGAGCTGGACTGCCTCTCAGAAACAAACGCGAGGACTGGGGGCTCAGAAAGAAAAAAATGCCTGCGAGCTCCTAACTATCACTTGGGCTTAGCAGGGAGCAATGTGCCTGGATGCTAGGCCAGCGTAGTTCTTAGCTTGGACTGCAGTAGAACTGCAAATACTTCAAGAGCTTCAAGGTAAAATAAGAAATTATAAAAGAAAGCCAAAATCCAAGCACAGCTTTCTGAGCTGTAAATTCAGGCTAATCAACCAAGCCTGTCTAAATCATGTTTTTTATCTTGCCCTAATTCCATAAAGGGCCACAGATGTTGCAAGGCCTAATTTTTAATTTATTTGCTCTTATTTGCTTGAGAGGAATGTGGGATGCAGAGAGTTAGGATCCTAATTATGAACTTCCCAGTAGTCACAAAGCAAGAGCACGAAGCTGCCTCCACTAGCCAAAAAGAAAGTTAAAGGAAAAGACCTAGTTACTGGCTCTGGGCAAAAGAGAGGGTCCTTTTTCAATAAGAGCTGGCAGCTCTGAACCCTCCTGTAGAGTTAGACTCTTCCTTAGCAAGGTAGCACTCTCTGAGGAAAAAAACCAGATGTTTTTAGTTGCGGCCTTCTGCTAACAGTGGGCACTCACATGCCATTTGAAATATTCAGATCCTGCTTTTCGGTTAGGTCTGGGGCTTGCTTCTTCCTCCACAGCTCCCCAGTGGGGCCTCGGTCCACTAAGCTGGAAAATACTCTGAGACAAACATCAGAGTGGTCCTCAGCCTAAGACAAAGCCTTTTATACAAGGTGAGAAACATTTTGTTTTTCGATGAATCCACGGCTACTTGTTAGTGAAGAGACTGCATCCAAGAGCCATATGTGTGCCTACGCTAAAGTCATTCTCTCTGAGTCAGCTGGCATTTAAATCATTTATATGAAATGGAGCAGCATAAATAAGCAGGAAGTGAAAGGGATCCGCACAAGCATCTTTCAGTAACTTTTACCCTGACAGCAGAAATTTTAGATTCCAGTATCTGTGTGATAAGATCTTGGCCATGGATCAAGGACACAACCAATTCTTCTTTATTCTTTTCTACTTTGATTAGCCACAGTCAGAGATTTCCTTCCGGAGCTCCTTGTTTATCAAATCCCCAACATATAGCTAAACAGTGTCAAAGTCTGAGTATTACATGTAAAATTAAAAGGAGAAATGTCAGTTCCAGATGACAAATCAGCAATTACAGACTGGAGGTGCTTTCAGATTTAGCTATCAGTTGAACAATTGCTTTTCAGGATCTTTGTTATGAATAAATTTTACAACTCATGTTCATGACTGAAGCTTTTCAGCCCCAATCATAAAGTGTTCTGTATCTAATATTTTGGAAGGTTCATGGTCACTCAGTTGGCACAAGAATTGCCCATGTGCTTGTAACCTACATGTGAATGCAGTGGGCAACAAGGAGCTTTCCTTCTCCTTTCCTACTTGTATCAAAATAAAGGTTGCCTACAGATGCAATGATCCATGCTACAAAGATTAAAATCTGAAGTAAACTTGCTTTAAACTTCACATGAGCTCGTAGGCCTCTTTCAAGGAGTACTAACCTCTGGTAAATTTCTTCTTTTGTCTAAGTGTGTTCAGGAAGTTTCCTGAGATTCTCTGTAGCACACAAAATTTTGTTTGCTTCATCTAACAAACCCAAGGATTGTTGTTGACAATGTATTGTGTCACACCAAAGCACTCACAGCACCGTTCTCACAAAGGAGCAAATGCAATCCTCCCCTGATTTTGCCTAAGCAAAACTCAGCTTAGTATACTTAGTATTTAATAAGAACCTTGTGATCAGTAATGCCAGTTGGATTTGTAGAATTCTGGCTTTTGATAAAGTACACTGAATCAAAAAGCCTGTGAAATATTTCTCAGATGATAACTATGCAGCAGGGCAAGATCAGCCCTGTAGATTGAAGAAGGAAAGAGAAAGGTTTTTCAGGATTTGGGCAGGTTTTGATAGACCTTCCACTCATCTGTCAGAGGGTGACATTCTCATTTTTGCCCTGGAATTTTTGTTGGTCTCTTTGAGAAGGTAAAGAATGAACAGAAAAAGCAAAGAAAGTGAGTGGTGGACATAACTACATAATGGGATCAATACCTTACTCTGTAAAGATAGAAGTAATGTATTGTGTTATTTAGACAGCAAGTTATAGAACTACTCCAGAAATAGAGGATAATGATTGAATGAAGGGGAAAAGGCTTTTTTACTGACCTGAAGTACCAAGACTGAGAATATTGCTATGAAGTTGAGGAACTGAAGAGAAAGATGACAAATTGCTATTTTAGATTTTGCTTGTTCCTACCAGGAATTTCAAGCCATTCATCACTGATTGTGACTGTTTCCACTTGTCTTCTTTGGCTGTTTTAATAACATTTTGCAGATGCAGTGCAATTTTTACCTATTATTTTGGGTGAATCTTCCAACAGTTGTTGCCAACTTTTCTGGTATATTTTAAAATACTTTATTTAAAATAATAATAATAAAAAAAAACCCAAACCAAACCACCTCCACA
Organism: Falco cherrug; assembly: GCF_023634085.1. Lineage (NCBI taxonomy): Eukaryota > Metazoa > Chordata > Aves > Falconiformes > Falconidae > Falco > Falco cherrug. Next base: position 47,507,848 of record NC_073698.1, read on the forward strand.
CTCAATAACTTGAACACATCAGAATGAATGCATTATTTATTACATACTCCACTCTGCTGAAAATGTCCCTAAATTGCGGTGGATAAACCTGGGGTCCTGGAAAAGGAGAAGACCATTCCTTCCTTCACTGCATGGTTGTATTGGAACAGGCATAGCATATGAATCCAGACAAATTGCTAGGGTTCTGTGAAGTTATAAGTGTCCAGGCCTGCTGCACAATAACAGAAAAGTTACGTGGCAAATTCAAGCAACCCAGTGACCACCTTGAAATCTATTGAAGTTTTCCTTAGACTTAATGTAGATATTTAGCCAAACCTCTCTGGGTGAGCAACTGAGCTTTATCAGACTCCTTTCCTTTTCTCCCAGCTAAAAATATAAATACCCTTATATTTATGCTAGTGCACCACCTACTAGGAGGCAAGGGTAAGAAAGCTAGCTCTTTTAAAAATTAATGAGCCTTGGAAGGAAATGAAGCTGAGAGAGTATGAAAGCATATGAATTTCTCCTATACAGAAGAACCAGCATTCATTAAACTGTAACTCTACACTGTTCAAAGCTCCAGTCCACTTCAGCGGTAGATTAGTATGAGTAAGGACTACAGAGTTCAGGGTACATGTTTTTTTCCTGCCTGGAAAAACATATTACTGCATCTGTGGATAATGAGATTAGCAAAGACATTTGCTTTGTCACAGCGACATGGGCCTACCTGTCCATTAGATGCAATAAAATTGGGTCTTGCAATAGTCCCAGAAAATGGGAGATTTATACACCGTGCTAAATCTGGGGTTCTTTGCAATGGTAGCAATTGTAAGCATAATCCTATTTTTAGACTGTCAGATGATGGGAATCACATTCATTGGGCGTGTTAAGAATGGCAGCCTGGAGTTTTTGGTACTAATTAATATTAGAACTTAGAAGAGGTGGAAATGAATGTTCTTACAAATAATTCTGTTAAGCAAGATATCTTTTAATTGTTCCTTTGTTGCTCTTTTTACTTAAAAGTATTAAAAACTTACCCCTTTGTAGCTCTCTTTTAAATGCAGAGATGGAAAACTATTGGAAACCAATAGATTACATTATTCATAGATATTTGTTTCCCAGATATGACCACATAATTCAGATTTTTGTACAGGAGGGTGTTACTTATTCTTTCCCATCCATCAAGACATAGGCTCAAAGAAGTCTTGTTCCAGGTCAGAATGTTAAACAAAAGCATATTGACCTGGATTCCTCTTGTTCTGTACATTTCTTACTTTTTCTTATATTCAGTCTTCCGCTGAGGGTCATTTCTATACAAAACAGTTCTATCAATATATCTGTATCAAATGAAAGTTGATTGCCATTGACATATTAGTGCAAATATACTGTGTTTGTATTTACATAAGTATAAACGTTATTCCTAATACCACCTTTGAATAAGCTATACACATGTGACACAGATCATACAGAAATGACTGCAGCTATTCTAATGAAACCTGAATCACTAAATGTAAATAAAGAAATACAACCTTACAACTGTGAAAGGAAATTGCTGTCAGATATGATAGATTGTATTTCGTGACTCTACGGTTGGTAATTTTCTATTTATTCTCCATTTGTTTATCAGATATTCATATCATTTTGTTGTATCATCAGTCACTAAGGGACAATCAAATAATTTCCGTGAAGACACAGTTCCACCATTAAAAATGGAGATTTTTGAGGAGACCCATTTGCTTTGTCTTTGAAAGAACAGCTATACAAAGGATGATTTACCAAAAATGAGGAAAACTAAGTCTGTATTCTTTCCAGACAGCCCCACTGTCGCCATTTTTAAACAAAACTAATAAATGCAAGTAGAGTTAAGCTGACGGAATCCAGTATCTGAAACAGCTCTGCTTCTCGCAGAAGTATACAGGATGTGTAGTTCCAAAATCAGAATAATGTTCAGGTGCTAGTCACAAGAGGGAGCTCAGTGCTTCATAGCTATAGTAGAAATAGGTCTGGACTGAGAAGCAAAATTTGAATAGTTTGTAAAAGGATATAGAATTTATAAATCAATAGCAATTTTCTGTGCTTGGACTATATTAATTCATCTTGGATTTATCCTAGAACATGAGCCTTTGGCACCTAAGAAAGAAGACTATTTTCCGCTTAGTCAATAAATAGCTCATTTTCTCTTCTTTCCTCTTCCCAGTTCCTCCTATTTCTATCTCTTTGTCAAAAGTAAGGTTAAAATGGAATGGAAGCTGACAGCTCATAACAGCAGTTTAAGGCAAAAAATTACAGTAATGCTACATTAGTCTTAGAAGTTGACCAGAAGCAAACTTTCTATCAGGGCTAAAAACATTCAGAACTATACATTTGAAGTATCATTATACTTGAAATAATATGATAAATAAAATGCAGAAAAATGGAAATGGGTTTTTTAAAAAAAATTTGGTTGCACATCTGAGATATCTTGGTTTGATAACTGCACATTGTAGCTACAGAGCATCACAGCCATGGGTACCATATTGGTATGCACCCAAATGATCTGCTACACCAATAGTCCAGGAATGAGAAAGTGGACAAGCTGTCACAGCTGATTGTTTTTGGAATTAATGCACTTGCCTAGAATATTTTCGTTTTTAAAAATGGCATTTTTTAACTGAGGAACCATTGACTGATAAAACAGTGGTCAGGTGAACTTGAAAGCAAGCTAGGAATCATGACAACTAGCATGAAATTTTCAAGAAATCTGAACTTATTCTAATCTTTGGATGTGCATACTACTGAAATTGTATTAAGTCCTCCCCATAAATTATATCATGGGAAAAAGTATGATTTGGTCATTTCAGTGTTTGTTGTTCCAGATTAAACTAGGCTGATTTCTTAACAATGGTTCTTTTCTTATTTGCCTCACCCACTCCTGGTGTTGCCTGGGTGATGTAGCTGTTCAGATGTTGTGGACTTCTTTGAGTGTTTACTTATCAGTAGTATAAAACTTGTGGAATGGTTTGACTTACTGAATTGGATTTACAACTGTTTTTCTTCCCCAGAACAGTGGAAAGTAACTGAAATAGTCATATATTTCTTCCTTCTTTCTGTAGATTCCCTTATCTTCATGTCTCAACCTACACTATCTTTGACATTCTCTTCCTTTTTCACACTCTACATTCCCTGGCACATTTCCCACTCCTTCTTGCAAAATCTACATTATCTTCAACTTCTCTTGGCCATCTGTTTTGAAAATGTCTGGTGAAATGGGTAATTTAAAAAGTAGAGTCTGTAAATAATCTCACCAGAAAAAAGATCTGTGATGACTGCAAACTAGAAACTGAGGCGAATAACCTCTGCAACATTTTTCCTAGGAAGTTCTGGATCCTGTGACAGTTTAAGTGCTTATATCAAGTTTGAGTCTAAAAGGTACGTTCAGCCTATAGTCATGGACTTGATGGCAAAAATGCTTGTTGAAATTCGATACTCTGTGTTATGCAGTTGTGCAAAATAAATAAACCTAATTATCTCTTTCGGCTTTATGAAGACTAGCTGTTTTAATTTCAAAAGACCACCACGCCCTACCTTTTTTTGGTAAGCATGAAGTCAAGCTGGTAAGTTACTAAAGAAATTTATTAGGGAAAAAAAAAGTGTGAAATAGTGTATTTCTAAAAATTTCCAATTTAAACCAATCAATTTATGAATTATTTTATCTGTAATTTTTGAGAAGCTGTTTTCTAAATTTAAAGAGAAAACACTGTAATTTTGTGTAGCATAAGCTTGTGCTTGCAAGTAGTTGAATCCTTGCATTAAGAAAAAAAAAACTTGAGTTATGAATAGAAAGAATGATTCTATGATAGACATGCACAGAACAAGATACAGGAGTTACGGTTCAATGTATACATAATGGATATATAATCTACAAAGAAATAAAGACTTGATTAAAATTTTCCATTGAAATTGTCTTTGGTGGAAAATGGGATTCTAAGTACTTTTTATCCATTAAAAGTTTTCCTCAGAACTTTTTGGCCAGAATATGTGAATGTCTGGCTTTAGGACTATTTTCCCTCTCATTTCCCAAAGAAACAAGGTGTGTTACTATGCTGCCTGCATAGCGTTCCATCTTTCTATTGTCAGCCCCCCTTAAACTGCTAAAATGTGTTGGACACTTTTTGATAGAAGTCAACATGAGTTTAACCAGCATTAACCAACTGTTTGGAAAACAGAGATGCTGTTAGCGTCCCATTTAAGGAGGAGGTATAGAGGGAACATCTCTTGTCTTTCATGTGTGGATGTTCAGAAGTCAAGATGCAACTACTATCTGACCAAGTAGCATTTGTATAACCAGCTAATCAACACATACATGATTCAGCCATAAGAACTGGTACCACTTCCTTTCCAGCAGGTCAGAAAGTGGAGGATTTGGGAGGGAAATAGGGGAATTCCAGTGTATGGAACAGAAGGTACAAGTCTGTAGGAAACCAGGCTTCATTGCCTGCTCTTCTCAATAACAAAGACAATACACATAACAGAAGAGGAGCCTTGTCATATGGCCATGAAGTAAGTTCAAAGGAGGCTGGGTGGCTTACCCTGAGAGAAAAATTGGAAAATCCTGCTTTTAACCATCTAGGTGCTTTTGTGATCAAGGCAACAAAGCAAACTATAAATCAGCACAGGACATTTTGAGCTAATTCCTGTAGCCCTTACAGGCAATGCCTTGGAAGCCAGGTTCTGATGGCTGTGAGACTCCTCAGCCACACTCTTCACCTAGAGACATCCCGTCCCCAAAGGCTGCTAGCTGTATCCCACTGCTCTTCTCTGAGGGAAACCTGAGGAGGCACAGATGGTCCTCTACAGCTGTAAAGGCACTGAGAACATCAAAGTCAAGACTTCATTTCCCTCCAGCACAGCAGGTTTTAAAACAACAACAACAAAAACCTCCTAAACTGTCTATAGCTCAGGAAGTAATCTCAGCCCAAATTGGCAAGAACTCAGATAGCTTCAAATTGGAAAATGTGCAATTAATTTGCTAAATGCAAGGTGACATGCCTGAGAGGATGGTCTGTATTTGAAATCAGGGAAAGTTGATTAAAAATTGGGCTCTCTACTAAGAAGGAAATAGTCATTCTGAATCTATGATTTAGGGCATGATTTTATTGTACTCTCATTCAAGTGTGCAATGCCTGATTGAAAATGAAGCAAATCTAATTAATTAATATTGGCCTCCTGCTATCGTGCATCTGCGCCACACTCCTTGAATGACAATCCTAAACATCAGAAAAATATAGAACTCTTTATAACGAAGGATCTTATAAACAACAAAATAAAAAAGAAAATTTAAAAAAAAAAAAACCAAACAAACCCCAAACAGCTCCCTGAACTGTATCCTATTGCTAAGAATAATCCAATGGTATTTTAACCACCCTGCTGAACAGACAGGCCTTACATCGCGCTCTGACGTTGGCCAAACTGGGGCTCTGGCGGCGGGCCAAAGGAAGCAGGTTTCAGCGGCGCAGCCCTCCACCGAGAACACCCCAGCACCGGTCCCCCCACGCCGGGGCACTGCACATTCATTTTATGTGTAGTGCTCCTGTGCCTCACAACTGCTATGTCTGATATTTTCTTTATGACTTCAGCTTATTTGCAGATTTGGCTGCAAGATGTGTTTTCGCACAGTACTCAATACAAAGTCTAAAACTGAAGCTCAGTAATACAGTTTAGCAAATTTAACTGAATTAACTTGATCTCTAGAAATAATAACTGTGGAAAGACAGAGGGATTTATTCCTATGAAGTTTTGACAATTTCTGGCATGTATGATGACACCAAAAAATGTTATACCAAAAGTATGTGTAACCTCAGCTGTCAGCTGGGTGAAATTGCTTCACAGATACCTGATGGAGACACAGAGAAGCCAGAAAGGTAACATTAAGTCAGTAGTAGTAGATAACAACCACAAATGTTCGCCACCACATTTGTACTCTACATCATGCACTGACATTCTAACCTGTCCAACTCTTCTCACTGCAGCTTCTCCTTAAAAAGCTACCAATGGCCAGTGCATCTTTTTTGTGGATGAAGGGATAAGGTGGGGTTTTCGGGGAGGTGGGGTGGTGGGGAGGGGCGCGGGGGAGGAAAAAAAATATTGGCATGTGTAAGATGTGTAAGGAGCAGAGTCACAAGTGCATGATCTGCAGGTAGGGTGTCTGTGGTCTTTGCGAAGTTGTGGATTGGTGAATGGAAGAAAGGGATATCTGCTAGATGGCCATAGACTTTCTTTTCCTTCCTTTTTGGGTTTCCATGTGTTTTGTAGTCTAAAGATTAATTTCCAGTCTTTGCAAACATAACATGAAAGTCAGCCTGCTGACAAAAAACATTGTTTCAGATTTGTCTTCTCAACTGCTGATCAAACCCCTTCTCAATTTATGCAAACTTCAATTATGAAAAAATATTTTTTTTCATAAACACAAAGCACCAGATCTTCTTTCACTGTTTCAAAAGGCTGTATAATATTGAATGAATGAAAATAGAGACGTCAGTTTCAGAACAAAATCTCTAAGCAATTAGGAGATTGTGGTTGGATTCTTCTCTGTGCACACTATTAGGCTTTCAGACTTAAAAAGAAAAAATTGTTTATATTTCTCCACAGAAAACTATGCCAGTGATCTGACCTCAATCAGTGAACTCTTAAGAGAACAGCACAGGTGCTAGAGATGTCTAAGGCAAGATGGCTGGAGAAGCATATTTATTATTTTTATTGTACACCTCACACTGACACTTGACTGATTAATACAAAACATCCAACTCTTTCCAGCAGCTGGAAAAAAGATTTATTTTTATCTCATCATTAACATTCCCATCAAGTGATGAGCTATAAAACTTCTGCCTGCAAATCCAAATTGAAGAACAGTCAGATAGAATATTTTTTCATGCAGTAAAACCTTAAAAAACTGTCCAACTGGGATATCTGTAGCTCTGCTGTTAATATCTGGAGTGAGTTCCATGGACAACGCTATGATTTCCCAAAGTACTTAAGCACATGGCTGATTTTAAGCTCTGAATAATCCCATTTGTCTGCAACAGAATTTAAGCAGGCATGGTAAAGTAAGGATGAAGCTGGAGCCACAGAGCGGTCCTTCCACATCCCTCAGTCAGTATCTCTAGGATTTCTGCTACCTGGATGCAGGTGGCTCAGCTATTTTGAATTATTTTAGGTTTAGCAAGTATTTACCTGGAGGACAGGATATAAATGCAGGAAAAAATTTAACCAAATGATGTGATGGAGAAAGAGCAAAAATCTGTTATTATGAGAACTAAGCAGGAAAAAATGTACTGTAGATAACATATTTATGAGCTTTAGGGTATATTTCTGTCTGCAGTTCTCACCACACTGTCATATTGATACAAAGCAGTATGAAAACTCTCTTTCCTATGATATTTCCCATTCAAGCTGTGATAATAACTTTATATTTGCCCAAGTGTGTAAAAACTTCCAACAGCATGCAAAATGAGCAGTCTGAAGACAAACATACGACAGTATCAGAGAGAAATTCTACTGGATTCTTGTTTCACATGTAGAGCAGAAAGATCGGGTCTCAATATAGTCAGGGAGCCTGAGTGCTTCATTTCTCTAGGGGAGCCATTCTCCTAGCATTAGAACCATATTAAAAATTATTAATATCCCTATTGTCATGAAAATCTATACTTTATTTGAACATATCTGTGCATTTTAATAGCTGACCACTTAAAGTACTCAAACGTGGAGTTCCATGTTTGGTTTGTATGAGTAAAATGCTGCAATAATGGGAAGTATCGGTACAACAATAGATGTAATCACAGCCGCCGTTTGGCAAGGTATTTTACATAAAAAAATGAAGGGACACTTAAAATAAGCTTAAGCATGGCTTTAGAGGCATAATTTAACCAAAAATGCTCTTGGGTAATTAAACAAGAAAACAACTGTTTTTGTTCTGTGTCTTAACTTCTGAAGTTTTAAATTCTGTAATCACAGTTGTTGGCGAGTCTGTCCCCAAGATTCCCCTGTCACTAAGAGTTTTCCTCTTGCCTTCACAAGAGTAGAAAAACCCTCATCACTCTGCATTCATCATGCTAAAGGGTTTCACTGGAAACTCATCACATGTGGTCAGTGTGGGTTGGCGAAGGCTGGATTTTGTTAGCAAACTCTATCCACTAAATTTACCACCAAAGTTGAACCTGCCAGAGACCACTTTCCTTGACGGCATACTGACAGAGTCTTTGTCAAATCTGGAATGGGCAAATAAGTTTAAACAAAAGAAGATCTGACTTAACTGTGCGAAACTCAAAGTGTGTTTCCAATGAATCACTACTTTGGTTATTAAAAAAAAGGTGACATAACCTTTCTTGACTGGTTTTTGTTCTGTAGTCACTTTTTAAATTTCTGGTTTGAGCCAGGCCAGTAAGTAGAAACAGAAAATGCTACAGTACTACCTTTCCTTGTGAAGTTTTTTACAAAAAAAAAAAAAAAAAAAAAAAAAAAAAGGAAAAGGAAGTTGGACAAATCTCTCAGTCTCTACTGTATATCTCTTATCTCTTTTGGCAACTTTTACTACCAAGTTTTACAAATTCAAGATTAAGCTAATTTAAACCTAACGTATCCACCCCCTACCCCACCCTGAAAATGTAGTGGTGATGACATTTTATGTCAAAAATCCGATGTGACTTCAGGCTGGATTTAGACATGGATACAAGTTTCCTTAATGGTTTAAGAGATAGAAATATTGCAGAATCGTACTATTATGGGAAGCTTACTTTCATGTAAATACTCTGAAAAATATTTGTACTTTATATTAATAGCATCTTGATCTACAGCTGGGTTTGAGGGCTGGAAATTTTCTTCACTAGCACTGAACCAACAGGGGATAATGCTTTTATCAGTTTTGTTTTGGCACATGGTAAAGAGATAATGGAAGTTCTAATTACAGCAGATAGCTTTGAATCCTGCTCTGTTTTAGTTAATATTAAATATAAAAGCATACACAGGCTAGACAGTGATGATGAGTCTTTATTTCAAAAAAGCAGGCCTGGAGCTTTATGAAAATTATTCCCTAAGATTTAAGAGAGAGTAAGACATGAAGTCTTTCAGCAGTGAGAATGGGATTTAGGCTGAACACGAAATAAATGTGACACAAAGAGAAGAGTGAGTTGTTTTGTGTCATTCAGAAGGGATAGCATTAACATTAGGGCCAATAATTTTAGATAAACTAGGTAAATTAAGAAATACAATGAGGATTATTGCAGACATAATCCAGACAAAACTCGACACACGTGTTCAGATAGTCTCCATCTCATGTTGTCTTAAAATTGAGCACTCATAAGTGGTTCTGTGAGGGAAGTTCCAAACCACTACCCAGCTTTGAACATACAGATTTTGTCCCGAAGTTATAAGCTTGACTGAAAAAGTGTATTAAGACATTCCTGTGAGAAAAAAAATACAGTAAGAAATTATTCTCATTTATATGGTTGCTGCAAAGCTGATATGAAGTTCGTATAGTGAGAAAATGTTTTTTCTGCTTTGTTTTCTTGCTATGCTATTATACTACCACTTATAATATTTTTGGTTCATTCTTTAATGATCATTCTTTCCAAAAACTTTATGAGTGAAACAATGCAGCCTAAGTTTTTTAGGACATCTTAAAGCAAGATAGTTGGTAGCAGGTGTAAGTTTGACACTTTTTAAAATCAAAGTAACCCATTTAACTTTGTAACTCTGGAAAGGGTAATCCCCTCACAGATCACATTTGAAAGTAGAGATTTTTACACGTACAGGTACAGACTGATTACTGTAGGGTTTGTTTCTTTTGTTTCTTTTTCTTCTATTTGAATTCCATGGATTTTACCAGATTTACAGAGACATGAAGTTGAAATAATATAGTGTTAAATCCAGCACATTAAAAAAAGTACTTCTAGTGCTGTATTGATCCAAGTAAATCTACAGTTACATTCTCTTACCTTTTGCCAGACACTGGTTTTGCCTGTCTTTAATTTGCAAGCTTTTGAGGAAAGAAAATGTCATTATTTCTTTTTGTAAGTTTACATAAACTTTACTCTTTAGTGCAAGATAAATAATGCATAAAATCTATTCATGCTGTTTGAACAAGTTTGAGGAGACTTGCACAAAGAGAGCTGACAATGCAAACTTAATAGCTTGATCACTCAAAGCATGGATTCCCAACAACTGAATCAGGTTGATTCCCAGCAATCACCAGCCACTGATTTTGCATTATCAGTTGGAAATTGATTTAATGGCATCCCCTGAGCCCTAATCTCTTTCCTAATTGCTTGTAATGTGTTTTTCAGGCAAGAGGGCAGCTTTGGAAAGGTTTGAGTTGCTCTGTTAAAATATCTTTTTTCTCATCTAGTGTCATAGATTGACGGGGAATACAGGGATATTGGGCTTTTGTGTAACTTCCAGACAGATTTAGTAGTAATTATGTAGCAAAACAAACAAAAAGACTTTCTGCTTTGCTTTTCATCACGTTTCTGTCCCCCAAAAAATGCAAGCATAAGCTTCTGAGAGAAAGGTGGAGGCTGAGAAAGAATGTAGTACTACCTCCACACACTAAAGCTTGATTCACTGGAGGTCCCATGGAGAAAAACATCTGATCTGTGATGGACATCTACATTTGGACTGGTCACCTGAGTCCTTTCGAACAGTGTGGTGAAAAAAGAATGATTCATCTCATCATAATGCAAGCAGTTAAATTATGTGAAATGTATTGTTCTTTAACAGTATTTACTTCACTCTTTGGCAATGAAAGTAACTTAGTGCGATTAGCTTAGGTGAAGACATCTGATCGAAGACATGTACAGCTAGGTTAGGTGAATCATTCCTTGAGGTTTTTGTTTCTACTGGTAAATTAAGCAATGCCAGGGAATGTTCCTGGGTACTGGAATTCAGTCATATATAATATTCAATTATTTAAACAGCCCATGGTGTGGTTTTGGTCTATTCCACTTAGGACTCCACCAAACAATTCTTTGGCATGCTTTGGGAGCACACACAGGCCAGCAGCTATTCCTAGCAGGCAATGTGAATGTAGCCACCTTGTCTTTGAAGGTAAAAGAGTTTAAAAATACAAATGCACCCTGGTCCTTGCCAGACGGCTTCAGTGCCAGAAAACTGTTCAAATGATGTTCAGTTTTCTACTATAGATGTATCCTGAATATCTAAGTTTGAGAGGAATGATAAGGGACAGTAATTCTTCATAATGAAATATGGCTACAGCATCTTAGTTTATCTGTTCAATGGTAAAACTGTACACCAATGAAACCAGGATGAGAAACCTTAGAGTATTTCCACTGTACCGTACTGTATACAGTACAAATCACAGTGAAACATGCTCCTGAATAATGTGATACATCAGAAAAAAATAATGTGGTCTAAGTATCTGTGTCTGCTGTAATTACTTTTCAGTACAGCTTGTGCCGGAGAGTCCTGATATAAGGAAAATGGTAAGAATAACCAATGGATTTTTCTAGTGCAGTCAACTTTCTATACTCTACCTGCCTCCTTTTCTTGTCTGAATAATTAAAACAGGAGAGTTCATGAGCCTTATGGAATATATTTTAATTAAACAGCTACTATCATATTATTCCTTTACTATGAAAAGGTGTTTATCTTTGTACAATTTAATGATCACTTACTATTCCCGTTGTAGCAAAACAGTATTTTAGACTAGAGGTAGGTTTTTCTGATGTAACCAAGACTTTCATATGTGATATGGAATTATCTGCTTCAAAGCTAGACATATATGTGTAGACACCGGTATGGAGTAATTATAAGGTTTTCTCTCTAGTCTCGTTTTTTGTGTGCTATTACCAACAATGTAAATACAACACTGAATGTTTTTAGAAAAACAGAAATTCTGACAATGGATCCAAACTCTGGGAGGAATTATTCCGTGACAATGACATCTGCAAAGTATATACTTTAATGTGAAACATATATCAAGTAAATAAATTATTCCTTTTAAATATTTTAAATTCCTTATATGGAATACATACTATGCTCTCTGTTTCACACAAAAAATGCCAAAGTCAATGAGAAGTGAGAACAGACTGTTTGCAATTTTCTGAGATCACGAGAAACTGCTGAGCCAATTGGTAGTTTCAACTCACTTGCTTATTTCTCAATTAATGCTCCTGTAAAATGAAGAATAAACAAACTTTGCTCTGCCTGTTGCTTAATTAGCCATAACAAAACTTTCTGAAGTGTGGCACCTCAGCAATTGAAGGTATGGTTGTAGGCAGGGGCCTGCCAACAACAATACGAAAAGCTTCTGAACCTTGCCAAGACTGCTCCTCAGCAAAGCTGAGGCTTCTCCAAGTTATATGAACCGTTTCCTGCAGATGCGTTGGACTTTTTCCTTCAACACAATTTTTTAAAGTTACGTATTTATCATATTCTGGGTATCTTCACTTAACAATACTGTCTTGGGGTTGTTTCTGGAAAAATTCAGATAATTGGATCTGGGTGACATGTACTGAGAGTTCTACTTCAGGGCCTCATGTTTCAGTAAATTCCTACAGTTAGTTACACTGTATAGTATAAACCATCTTCCACTAATTTTCCACAAGCACCTGAGATGAAGGAAAAGTTTACCATGACATCCATCATGGACTCGGTGCAGGATGGTTTGGATTACCCAGGTGAAAGAGTCAGGTGCAGAAGAATTGATGCCCCTTGGTCAGTGGTCTGCTGCAAGCAGGTGGACAGAGAGCAAGTGGGGTATGGTGGACAGGGAAGGAAGGGCTGAAGGTGGCCTTTGCTTCTTTACTGACTGGCTAGAGCATCTGAGCTAGTGCTGACAGGGAAGTAGTTCAATGCTGATGTAAGCCTGCAGTAAATTAGTAGCATTTGGGAGCAAACAGGAAACAGAGGAAATCGTGCCACAGCATCTCAGAAATGCTCTGCCTCCCGAGACTTTTCTTGGGTAAGTGCCACGGAAGATGCCATTCATTGCTCTGGAGAGGAGCTAATAAAACCTGGTTTTTGCTGAGAGCCCACCAGCCTCAGGCAGGCAGGAGCTGCAGGGAGACCTGGCCAAAGGCATGTGCTTGTGCCCATGGTTTTCATGGAGGCTTTTTGTGAGGAGAGTTCTAAAACTGTAACTCTGTGTGTAATGTACATCTAATAAATTTATGTGTGCAGATATGCAAATAACGTCCCTGCTTGGACACTCGAGGTCCTCCTTGGCTGTAAATATTTCCTTTGACAGTCATGTTATTTTAAACACACTTTTGCCTTGCAACGAAAGCAACATTAACTGTAATACAGACTTGGCTCAGAAGTGCTCCCTGTTTTCTCAGATTAAACTCCTTTCTCCAGCTGCATCTATTTTAGGGTCTGATCAACGTTATAGTTGGCTCTCATGCTTCCTAAGGGTAATGAAAACTTGTGGAGATCACACAGTTTGTGCAACAATGAAAAAAAGCAGAAGCCCTCTTGAGCAGAGGTTCAGTTGTTGTGGCAAACCCAGTGACACCTCTAAGGACACTTGGATGAAAATTATAAATTCTCTCTTAAGAAACAGGATAGGAAATGCTGATGAGAAAATTTTCAAATCAAACTATGAAAAACCAGTGTGAGGCCTCTCCAGACAAACACTGACATCTGTAATTGTTTGCCAAAACTCCTAGGTACAGTTTCCAAGCATTTTAGATTTTTCTAGCATTTGTTCTTTATATTTTTAGGTCTGTTTGCTGACTTACCAGAGTTTAATACATGTTACATGATAGAATACATACTACCATCTACTTTGTAAACCAGCAGTGTTGCCCACAGCTTCCGAAACAACTGTCTAAATGCAATTCATCCTCAGCTGGCAAACTCCATTGGCACTGCAGGATGATAGAAATGGAATGGGAGACACTTCCATCACCTCTCTTTTATAAAAATAGCCTTTGGGGAGACCACCACTCATGAAAGCTGTCCTTTGGCTAGGATTAGTCACTGGAAGATCCAGAGATCCCAATACAAAGACTCTCTTAGGATAAAGAGGAGTCACCTTGCATCCAAAAGCAGGACAGCCAGTACCAGGCTTAATGTAGCCTCATTCCCCAGTCCCAGCTGCGGCACTTTATGCCTGTACCAGCCCCGCAGGTGGTCTGGTTCTTGAGTCTGTGGGAAGAGCTGCTCAGGGGGTGGGCTATGTGCACTCAGGGCCATAGGGGTGTTATGCTGAAGGGAAGATTGCAGGATGGAAATGAGTGGTAGGGAGAGTCTGGGGGACAGTAACGACATTTGTCAAGGTAACACTTGTGAAGTTACACATTTATTTTTGCAGCTCTACAGTTCTTTATTCCTTTGGAAAGGTGGGTGCCAGATGGGAACCTGAACTGGTATTATTTAGTGCTCATCTTGCAATTCCTTTGGGTTAGTTTGTGAGTATGTATGTAAGCAAGGCAATGGATAATCAGGCTCCTCATGTAGGTAGGTATGTATCTTCTACTTTAGAAGTCAAGAGAACAAACTGTGTGATGTGGTTGCTTTGAAGGTGTTTTATTTTGCTTTTTGGCTGGTTCTCTGAAAAATGGGAGGAGTGCCAAGCCTTCTCAAATAGAGAATGAAGACACAGAGTTCTTATTTTGGGATACTTTTCCTTGGTGGAAAGGACAGAAAGAAAGATTTCAGAGAGGTGCAAAAAAAGAATGAGCAGATGAAAAAATATTAATTTCTGGTTTAAAAATTCAGTCAAGATATTTTTTTATAAAAATGAATCATTATTTAAATTTCCAGCTGTAACATTGCAATGTGAGCTTTCTGCTGTCTACCTGAGAAGAAAATTAATTTATGGTTTTATTGTTGGTGGCTTAGCATTGGACATAGCAAATCAATTTTAATTTTTAAAGAACATCTTTGCATTCTTAAATCAAAGATTTATTTTCTTCTCTCTGCTGTAAAGCTACTCCCCACCTTCGTTAAAAAAATTCTCAAAACAAAGAAAAATTCAAACTTTTAAAAGTCATTTTCAAACAGCTTTACTGGGTTATTGCTAGCTATGTAACTATGAACTATATGTTCTCCTTCTCAGAGATTTCAATCTCCACTTTTTTTCTGTTTTTTGAGTTTTTTTTTAAATTATTTTCATAAGAGTCACATCCAAAGTTTTTGTTATCATCATCTCCTTCCATGTTACCATTGCAGCAACGTTACTGCTGGTTGTTGAATTTGATTTTCCTGATTCCTTTTACTGTGATTCTGCATATGGGGCATGTGAACTGTTTTGTAATACTTGTTTACTACATTCCTTTCTGATCATACTAGTCCCCAAAACATGAATAACACTAGGATGTCAGGTAAATCAAATCAGCATCAGTGAGTCTGGTTGATTATTTTTCTTCACGCTTCCCAGCAGACACACGCTTTTGAGAAGAACAGCAGCCTGGGTTGTTTGTACCTTCAAAGGAACTATGTGGGTAAACCTGGGGGGCATGTAACAAAGGCTTTATTTCAAAAAGACAGAAGCAGGAAGTGGAGAATCAGGACCCAACCTCCAGGCAAAAAAATGCCTCTTGGCCCGGGATTTAAAGATGCTGTTGGAAGGATGAGTCTCAATTCCTGAATTCGGCTACCAAAGTGGTCTTTCTTTGTTTGGGACCTAGGCCAGACCCCAACCTGATACACCCTGTTCTGTTGCTCTGGAGTTTCTGACCAAGTTTGGCACCATCTCTGCCAGCAATTAACAAGAGCTATGGCCTAAAGCTTGAATATGATTACCACAAGCATCTACTACAGTAAATATTTCATTAATGTGACCGTCTTCTTTTCAGTCTAGGTCTCCTATATTTTCTTTCACATCTTTAATAATTTCATGTCCTCTACTGCAACTTTCAATCAGTCATTTCAAAGCACTTGGCAGACTTCAGAAAATGTGTGCCAGTTCCTGCACTCCTTTGACTACATCCCCTCAGTGAAATCTTGGAATGAATTCATTTGGGTTTTCCTTGAGAAAAGAATGAGTAGGAGCTGGGTCTGTCAGAGCTGGGAATGCTGTAGCTGAAGCTAAAAGTGAGTCACCTTTGAGGAATAGGCAAGGGCTGCATGCATAGCGGCAGGGCAAGCGGGGCAAACAGAAGCTTTATAAATATCTCTCCGGTATGGCACAACACGTAAGGACTCAGCATGAAGAATAGGATGCCTGTCTTAACCTGAGAGTGACTTCTATCTATCTACAGACATGCCACATGGGATTCCTCCAGGACAAAAGGAGTCAGTAATTTGGATCGGCAGCTGCCTGGAAAGCTGTCCTCACAACAGGCTGCTGTTTCCTGACTTCATTGTGTGTGAAATGACTGTTCTTCACTTGGTATAAATGTGCTCCTACGGTATGTTAAACAGTACAAATTCTCTAAATCCTGAGTAGATGAGAACTGAGGCAATTATATGAAGCTCCACATGTAAAAATAGTACTGCTTAAAAGCATTTAGTATTATTAGACAGGATTTCCCCAAAGAAGAAATACTGCTCTGAATGTAAGATCACTTTATGGTTTTAGTCTCTTAAATCCATCTGCTTGTTACAAATTTCCTGGGTTTTTTGTTGTGTTTTGGTTTTTTTGGTTTGGTTTTTTTTTTTTAACCTCTGTTTCTATGATGGACCTGAAGAGTCTGTTGTGGATATTTCTGTAATGTTAGCATGTCTATTTCCTGCTCAAGGCAGTCAGTATCTATCCAGTTGCATATCTTTAACCATCTCACTAAAAATGGACCTTAAAAGGGATGTAAAAAATGGTATTTCTGCATATAGGGGCATGTGGGTGAGAACATAGCTCTTTCCCTAAGCTCTGGTAATTTACATGCAATAACATCATAAACCTATCTCAGTGTGGGAGGTTCCATGACTATAGCATGAATCTGTCAAATTCCAGTCTCTCTGGTATACTTGGTGCCAGTTCAAAATCTAGAGACAGAAAAAAAGAATCCTAAACCCAACATCTCCCAGATACATAAATTAGACACCACAGAGTGCAGTCTTAAACATTTCACAAGGATATTAACAGAGATTTGCTTTCTTCTTTGGCTATGTTTCACTTCCTACAGGTTTTTCTATGATTATAAACCTGTCTGCTTTATCTGCAATGGGGTCTGCATCAGTACTGTGACCTGCGGACGGATGATTCCTCACAGGACTGACTCCACTGGAAAAAACCCAATAAATTACAATAAAATTTTTATCTATGTGCTTGGTCAAATACAATTTGCTGGGACTTTGAAAATCTACATCTGTTCTGTATACAATTTGTATTGCCATTTGTTACACAGATGTGTAACGAGACAAATACCTGTCCAGGCTTACATGTGATTCAGAAATGCATATGTTAATCACACTGGTGGAAGGAGGTGAAGGAAAAGACAATAAATCAGCCTACAAATGGTTTCACTTGGAAAGGTCTAACAGAACAGGGTTATTTTTATCCTAGGATGCTTTTAATTTGAATCAGAAATGCTTTACCACATGTTCTGCCAGCAGTTCAAAAGGACTGGTAACAAACATTTAATCTTTTTTATTCTGGGATTGGCACTAAGCCCTCATCAAAAAGCGTATGCAGTCAAACAGCTTATCTCCACTGAGCTGTTTCCCTTAATGTGTTCCTAATTATAATCCTATATATTGCTCACTGTGGCCGATTGAACAATATGGCAGTAATTTCTTTACAGGCCTCGCTGTTCTTTGAACTGTGAGTACAGAGGGCTAGAACGGAACCAGATCAATGGGATTTGAGTGCAGGGGAATCCAGCCAGATGCAATCTCTGGAGAATGCATTTCCAGCTGTCCTCCAGAAAGGGACTGAAGCAGACAGCTGGTAACTGGTGCAGCCTCTTTCATACAGCCCCACGGATCTGCAAGGTGCAGTCCTTCTTATCTTTATTGCATACTGTACTTCTGGGGAGGACTCATCCAAATTCCACACAAAGGGTGTTTTTTAACAACAGGGATAGCCTGCCCACCTCCTCCTCTTAAGATTTCATTAGACTATTAAAAAGTTTCTGAAGGAATATTTGAATCAAACTTGAGCAAATGTTTCCTGAACATATAAGCTAAAGCTCTAATATAAAGCTGAGAGGAAGTAAAAGTATTTGTGCTACAGTTTTAGCTGTGTTTGTTTGTGGAGGGTTTTGGAATACATAAAGTCTGAAAAGTTAAGCCTTTTATTCTTAAAATGCCTGTAGCCTTAGGAATTGCAACCCTCTCTGCCTCCTTTTTCCTGTATGGACGCCTGGTTCACAAAGAATACATACAGCTGTAACATGCTAGATACCAAATAAATAAAAATGGTAATAACTGGAGTTATGTTTATACCCAAACAATTGTTTGTCTTTGCCAGCTTCCACTTAGCTCTGATGAAGTGATAGACAACAAGGACAAAAAAACCAGTCAACTAAGGATTTGATACTCCTGTGCTTTCGGTAAAGTTTCGCTTTACAGGTCATATTAATTAATTTCTGATTGATGTATTCACTTCCTTTAATATGATCTTTTTCCCCTTACCTACATACCCCTCACATACAGAGGGCCCAAGCAAAATAGAGTATAGTGCTTAATCTTTAAAACAAAGCAGATCAGAGAGACAAACTCCTCAGACTATCCCAGCATAATTTGCAAACCAGGTAGCTTAGGGCTATGGATCAGCTTTAAGGGAAAAAGGGGGCATTGCACAAAGTGCTTCTAGTGACCCTCCAATTCCTCTGAAAGGAGTTTTGGCAGGTACTATCTGCCACAATAGCCCCAAGCCTGGAAATTGGGAAGCGCTATGTTTCAGGTGTGTATGTTGCTGGTGTTAGAGGGAGTGAAGGGCAAATGAACTCATTTTTAACGCCATCACAATATCTAAATACAAAATTGTTGTGGGTTTTTGTTTTTTTGTTTTTTGTTTTTTTGTTTTTTTTTTAATATCTCTTGCATGTTGGCAGGTTTATTTACTGAAGCTGCACAGAGGCATGTGGAAGTGTTATTAGAGATGCAGCTGCCAGAGCTGCTGGCACTCCAGCTGTGCATTGTGTAATAGAGCTACATATCCACCAGCATCAGTGGCCACAATAAGGAGTAAGTTCTGGGCAGTACCAAGGAGGATGGAGGTGAATATGGGTCCCTGCAGAAAGTTCTTCTGATCATAGCCCACTGGAGACACTATGAAGACATCTCATGATCGCACCAGGCTTCAGACCTCCTCCTGCCTGTGTAATGTCTTCACATCCACTGGCACACAGCGAATTGTTGGGAAACTATTCTTAACTTATGTCTTGAAGGTTTCATAAAACCCATTTATTCTGTATCTTGGTCTAACTGCCTTTGACAAACAATGCTGAGAGCTTCACAGTACTCCATTCACACTTTTTTAAAGATCTGGTGTCTGCTACATCAAGGTGCAGGATAACATCAGTTGGAAAACAGCATTACTTAACACACCTTGGTGCATACCAATAATCAACCAAATAATTAAACTTACTGAGGAAGTTCAATTGCTCTGTGAGGCAGTCTAGGTTCACTGAGGCTCCCCAAGGAATAAAGACCATTGCATTCAGAAGGTGACACTAGTTTTGGGGTTTTGCTTTCATGTCTTGTGACTCTAATCCCTCAACTTTTGGGATCATTGCTTGCCAGGTACATTAGTTTTCACCCTTCACATAGGTGGAAAACAGGCACTGTTTGCCCATGGTTCGTATCTGTCTAGGGTGTCAACTTCTTAAGACTGCAAGACATCTCTCTGGTCACTACTCCTGTTCATGTTCATTTTTCCCTTCAATGACAGCACTATTGTCACAAAGTTTGTTTTGGATACCAAGTAATATTTTGTGATACAGGATATGTGTCTTTTGCCATAATTGTCGTTCAGGTACTGTCAAGTCACCAGTGACCTTGTTTCAATTTCAAATAGAGACCTCACACTTTCAAATAAAGAGATGAATAAACAATTTCTTGCTGAATGTTGATCCTATCACTTTTGTTGAGTGCTCTAGAAAGTGTGCCTGTGGCTGTCATATTATTTTACAAATCAGCCATTTGTAACCGAAAGAATATTTCCTGTGTGGTGGGTATTTTTGGGATGCTTTTTGGCCTTGAGGGCAACTTTATGGGCAGTTTTAGTTACTAATGTCTTCACATAAATAAAAGCATGAAACTTTTTATAACACTAACCAGGGCTAAAGCCACTTCTGTTTGAGCAGATGAATAATTGTTCTTTGATAGCATCTGTGATGAATAAAATACAGGCTGCCAGTTTCAGATGTGCTGTTATATGAAGACCAAGCCAACTGCCCGCTTGAAGCATCTTCTAAGAACTTAGTGTTGCTCATCATGCGATAATATTTCAGGATCAGGGCCTCTTTG
Source organism: Falco cherrug (assembly GCF_023634085.1). Classification (NCBI taxonomy): domain Eukaryota; kingdom Metazoa; phylum Chordata; class Aves; order Falconiformes; family Falconidae; genus Falco; species Falco cherrug. The sequence continues at coordinate 47,528,176 of NC_073698.1, forward strand.
CCTTAGTTTCCCGTGTCTGTTGGTAGCTTTGCACTGTAACATGCCCAAGTAGTCAGTTTAGGCTGTTAGACTAAGTGTGTTTACATAGATCATAATTTCAAAGAATTTTGTACCAGTTTCACATGTATTAAGACATGCCTGCTACTGATGGCCTTAACTTTGATGTGACTACCTGAACACTTTCTCACGTCTCACCCACATATATTACCATCTTCAGTGAGAAGTTACATTTCTACTTGTTCAGATTTATCCCAGCTGTTCCATTTTTTCCCAAAGCTTCTGGTTATGCTATACAACCTTTTCTTCCCATAGTTAAACATCATCTTTATAGCCTTTTGTATCCTCCATACCAACAAAAAATTGTTGTTACATTTTGAAGTCAAACCCCTCAGGGGCTGGAAACAACCCAAATGGCAGTCTGCAGAAACAATATTTCTCAAAGGGACTGTTGAGTGTGAACAAATATCTTCTGTTTTTCTTAGGGCACCCTGTTGAAAGCTATTTGGCATTATCCTTGATCCCCAATATGTCTCCTCTCATAGGTAGAGGGAAATTGTTATATCTAATTCCTCAGATCAAAAGATAGGCAGAGATTTGTCTTTATTTTAGTCTGAAGGGCTAGCAAATATATACACCCTAGTGGTTCTTTTTTGTATGACTCCCAGAGCAATAAACAACACAGTCTGTCTTAAGAAGATCTTTCCTCTGCATATGAGTTGCTGAATTTTTGGCTTTTTCAACTGTATTCCCAGTTTTGCTGGGACTTTTCCTATTCCTTGTCCCCTTTCTTACAGTGGTTTGAAACCTTTCACTGAAATGTTAGATAATGTCCACCTTCAGTAAATTTCATTCTCAACTCAGAGATTTTGCCATCTGTCAAACTCCAACTGTTTTGTTAATAATGACTTCTAGATTCCTCACATGGATTTTTCTTCCCCCCTCCCTCCTTTCTTCCAGATTTCTGTGACCTGTTTTCTATCAGCATGTTGTCTGTTAATATTGCAAGCTTTTTAACCTCAGAGCAGTCACAAATTGCTATGGTTTTGCCCTTCTCCTGCATCCTCTCTCAGATAAATTCATGTTTCTGTGAATCTTAGATTTCTTATTACGTTTTACTGACTAGCCTTAGCAGATGGAAAACTATTAAAACCAAGTGCATCAGAATCAGCTGTTGTAAAAATAAGCTGTTTTCTGAATTTTATTGTCTTGACTGTCACTTATATCTCAGAGACAGGATGAATGGTCTGTCTCAACTTGATTCAACTATATGCCAGTTTTCCAGAGAGCTACAAGTTTTACACACCTTCCGACTGCTGCACTATTCCAGCATTCACATGGTGCATTTTGTTAATTTCTTATTGCTTTAACATATGATAACCATATGATAATGAGTAACCAGATTTACAAAGGATGTAGCTTTTAACCCAATCAAACATGAAAATTTCCATTTGCAGCTTATGTGACTTTTAGTTTTGTAGTTTTACATGTAGGCAGCTAAGTCACATTTCAGTACAAACCCTTTTGTTAAATGTTACAATTAAAAAAATGTACAACATGTGACCAACAGGTGGATTGAATGCATAATTCAGGGCATCAGTGCTTCCAACCCTAGTAGAAAGGAACTAATTTTCCATTAAAGACTCACTAAATTTTGAAATGCATAGTGAGCATGGCCAGCAAGAATGAGAACTCACAGCTTCCCTTATAGAGGACTGTTCCGAACACAAAACAACACAATAACAAGATCTCTGTTTTCTCTTTGACCTATAAACATTGAATTTTTCTCCGAACAATGACATAGCTTTGCAAGGAAGAATGTGTTGTGGCTTTATCTGGCTTACCGTAGCCTTTGCTGCAGTGTCTAAGACTGTCTTCTGGGAAATAAAAAGCAGGAAGTTTTGAATCCCCTCAGGCAGAATTTTATTCCTGTTTTCTCATTTCCCAGACAAATGCTTGAACTGTTGGGGACTGCCTCCTCCTTCTGCTGCTTTCATATTTGTTAGGTGATTTCATGGCATACTGCAGACTTTGCCTTTCTCCTCCTACATTTCCTAATGAGGTGGCTTGAAAGCAAAAAGGCCATTCATTTAGATTAGATTCAGTTCAGGATCAGGCTGGATTCATCCCACTGAACCTAAGAATTTCACTGTGGAGGCTAGTTTGCCCTAAACTCCATCTATATTCAGTAAATCTCCCCATAGAGAGAGTAGGATGACAAGGCTCCTCTTTTAGGTATATCTCAGCTAAGTGGTTGAAGGTAGGTAGGTGAATCCAGGCCTGAGGGAGTGTCCTTTTAGGCCTTTAAGGCTCTAGTTCAGTACTTCAGTACTTGCTTAAATACACTTCTATTTGGAAAAGCACGTAAGCACATGCTTGCAGTTAAACACCTACAACTTAGGCATAGAATCCTGCAATTAATCATCTTTTTCATGACTACTGACTGTGACATATTTTTGAAAAGAGAAATGATTCCTGCACTTCTATTTTTCTGATGTGATTTTAAACCTCCCTATGGTAATCAAATATTTCCTACTGAGCTAAACCTTATTAACTTTCTCAGATTTCAGTGTTGTATTTCCATCCTGTCTTTCTGGTCTGGAAAATTCCTGAAGTTTACAATTCCATTCACTTTAGCTTGGAAAGCTGACGTTATATATTGTATTCAGATTACTTGTTATATTTGAAGAGATAATCTGGCTATACTTGAAACGGCAAACTATAGAAGAATGATTATAGGAATTGCAGCAATATGAAAAATTGTTCCACTTTCTGTTTTTGCATATTGGGAAACCCAGCATATCAAAAGAAGCATATTAAGTATTTAGTTTTGTTTGATCTTTCAGTGGAACTACTCAGTCATCCTGTTAGTTGGCACCTAGTAAAATCCATGTTCTTTGGCTAATGAAAGTCTAGCGGTCGTATTTGGGATTCTCTGAAACAGCCAATCTGATTTTTCTAAGCATAAAGTATGCACAAGACACAATAACTGCAGAGATTTCAGTAAGTTTATGAGACGCAACCCAAGGTAGGATCCACCTATTCCCCAAATACAGTGACTGATTATGCACCAGCTAAGCCAGAAGAAAAGCTCTGCTTCAGGTATTGGAGAAGCAAGTGAGGTCACTGGGAAGTCTTAACCCTCTTACCTCAAAAGGGTCAGAATTCCAAAGTCCATCATACTTATAATGGGGAGCTTGCAGCAAGACAAAACTACGTGCTTTATTTCCCCATTCCTCCAGGCCAAAAACATGAGGAGCTTCTCCCCTCTCCAGGCCTCTAGCTGCACTTTCTTTTCCAGCTGTGCCTCTTGTTTCCTAGGGTCCCTTTCATTGACTTCCCCTGTGCTGAAAATGTGGCTTGTCTTCTCCTTGTCTTTCCTCACTCTGCAGTGAGCCTACTTTCACCCTGTATTAGCATCTCTGTAAAGAGCTTCTCCAAGCCCTTTTTCCAAACCACCTTAGGCATTTTTGTTGGTAAAAAGACACCAAATAATCTCCCTAAGGAGGGAAATATTTAAGTGAATGTTTACTTTGGTGGCATGATCACTCTTTGGATTATGGTAGAAACCAAACCAAGTTAGATACCTATCTGATAGACGACCATTGAGCCTGAAATAATTTTGCGTACAAGGTTAACTACATTTTCATCTGTATTGTGTCCAGAGATGATCCACTGAAGTTGTCGTGTTCATCTTGATGAAAGTGTAACTAAATAAGATCAAAATGAAACAGCTGAGGCAGAAGGTTTTGTAACTGGCGCCAAAACAAATCTACGGGACCAGATTTTTTCCACCTAGATTGTTTCAGTCTAAACAGACTGAAAAGTTTTCCCCCTAGTAAGAGAGAAGCCATTAAATAAGCAATTTTAATAGCTCAGTCACCCCCAATTTATTTGGTGTCCCTTTGAGATTATCGAGTGAAACAAAAATAGTACCTATAGAAAGTAATGAATACAGAACATACTTTCACACTTTCCAGACTTTATCTCCAGGCTGCTCAGTCTCATTTCCTTATTTTTAATGATAAATAAATTAACATTAATTTTCAATGTTCACAGCACACCATATACACCAGCTAAAAAGAAAAAGAAAAATGGTTAGTAAATTTTTTTTAATGGAATGCAACATGTGCTGCCCCTTCTGTGAACTCACCACTAATTCAGGAAATTGATTTGTCAAGATGTAAAATAAAAATGCATCATTTCATCACGTTTTTAGAAAATATGGGTCCAATCTTGTAAGATGCAGAGAAGGCTCAGCTCCCTTAAAGCTTTTCAATGGAAGCACTTAGCACCTCACAGTAACAGGCTGATTTTACATATCGTTTTAATGATCCCTTTAATAGTTCATTCTGGAACTAGCAACACTGAGCACTGCAGTGCCTAATGCCCTTGTTGGGCCTGGCTCCAAGCCAGCTTTATGCTTTGCAGCTTATTTGTACCCAACAATCTCACCTTAAAAAATATTTGTTTTCCCCAGGATGCAGGTGTTGATATAGCTGCATTGTAAGTAGGATTCCTGGACCAGGTTGTAAATCAGAGCATGGTGCTGACTGGGGAACAGAGTCCAGGCCTTGAGGCGGATCTGAACAGTCACTCCCCTCCTCCTTTGCAGTGAACCTGTGCAGCCCGAGAGTGGTCCAAGAAAAGCAGCTTGTACAGGCACTATAACGTCTGGAACACCTTGCTAATATTGATTTTCATACAAGAGGGGTAGATGTATCAGGTATGACTTTCAACACCTTACACAAGTTTTATACCAGTGCAACTGGACTTTATTGAAACTTTGCTGGCATAAAACTTTACTACGCAATAGATAGTATGGCTCATTGCTACCATTACTCTTTTTTTTGCAGTATGAGAAACAATTATTATCTTTGCCACACTTTAGAACGTGATCAGTCATGACAGAATAATTAATGGATCCCTGATTCATCTGGTACTGTAACCTCCAAAAACACACGGTGTACCACCTCATTATTATTTTCCAATATTAAAAATCAATCATACAGAGATATTCTCTTCTTATCTGATCATATCTTTGATTTGTATTTGATACTTTGCACACTGAACTTTGACCTTCCTCCCTGTTGCTGTCTCTCCAGTAACTTCCATCAATTCCTTCTGCTGAATGTGAAGCTTTCGAGTTCATAATTTTCTTCTGCAATACTAAGACAAAAACCCTTCTCTTTTTTAAATCTTCACCACCTTCATCCTCATCTGTTTGTACATCTTTCTCATGTGACACCTGGACACCTGCCATATGCTAGAGTCCTACCCACAGCTTCATTTATTCATTTATCAATTATTATTCAGGAATTAATTTAACAAATGTCTGCAAGTCATCAATGACACATGCTATCATTTTCAGCAAAGCGTGAAAGAAGAGCAAATATACTGAATGTGGCACTGACAGAATTCCTAGGAGTTTCAGGACAAACCCTTGCCTGATCCCTTCCTCTGGTCATTGTTCAGGTAGGATGGCAGATCTTGTCTTAGAATGACAAGGAAAATAACAGATATTTTGGTGTGGCTACCCAATCCTGAATTTTGTAGCTGAGAGCTGCTGTTCTTTAGCTGCAGATCTCGACCAGTTACCTGCAGCCCTCTGGGTTCATGGTACACACACACCTGACACAAGGTCAAGAAAATTCCACTTCCAGAAACGCTGAGAGACTGTGAATGAATTTTTGAGCTTGCTTACTCAGCTTTTTTATCAAAACTATTTATCTGAAAACTGCTAACCTCTTCTAGGTATAAGCAAGCAAACAAAGTACCACTGTATTTAATGGATTAGGAAACACGAATGTTGTTATTTTTATGTAGGATGTGATTTCTTTAATGTGTGATTGAGCACAATGAGGAAGTGAAAATCAAGTGAATAACTAGGAAAATCCTGTGATCTTCACTCTGATTTAACAAAAGCTGGCTAGCTCTGGTCCATTCAAGGGAAATTAAATGTGATCTGGGTCTGAGTAAAACCTGAGTAAGGTCCTCAGGACTTGGTCCACAGTAACTCAGAATTTCCTTTCTATTTTTAGCCCAATGACTTCAGAAACAGTAGCAAACAGAGACAGGGTGTGTTCTGTGGTATAGTTCTATAATTTTCAGATCAAAGACTGTTAAGAATTTTTAAAGATGGGTTTTCCATGCCTGTGTAGCGGATGCTAGATTCAGAACTTTGAGGTGATATTTTTGGAAGTTGCTAGTTACCCAGATGAACAGGCAACATGTAAGACAAGCCAAAAATTGATGCTTAAATATATGAAATTGTTTTTTCTTTATTCATAGTTCTTTACAACAGATCATGTGTCCAGTAAAACCTACTAAGTCTAAAAGGTGAACTGGGAATAGAAAGCATCTGGCATAGGGTGCAAAAGTGGAACTACATGAATAATTCAGAGGCATCTACAACTTGCACATACATAACACCTCAACTATTAGTCTATGAGGAATGTGCAGCAAGAGTTGACAGGTAATGTTTTATTTCAGAGTAGGTAGTGGTTGGTATAGTGTATTCAGTACATGGGATTGTGATGGCTGTGGTGTGACTTATGCTGTTAGAACAAGGCTGTGGTGTGGCACTTGGCCAGTGGTTGAAGTGAAAACTGAAAAGCGACAACAGTATCCTGCCAAAATCTGGTATTGTCCCACAGGCTTTTCATTTTATTCCAGAGGTCATACATAACACACCATATTCAGCCAAATCTGCTCAAGAAATTCCCACTCAAAGAAAAACGGTTCTTGACAGAATAAGTGCTATGTTGATTTTTTTGTAATTTTTTTAAAATGAATTTTCTTTGTACAGAAATAGGCTTGTAATGTAATGCTTGTGTGCAAGAAGGTAAAATCCTGTGAAAAATCTGGCACAGTAAATAGGTAAATCTTGTAGCTCAGCAATTTGTGTCAATGTTTTACATAGGAGGAAATCCTCTGTGACATGTATCTGATAATGGAATCATTTCATATAAGGGTGCTTACTGTATGAGGGCTCTACTGTTTGCAGTGCCATACAATGGAGTACATTAGCAGCACAGCACAGGTTTAATACTGGGCATTGAAGGCTGAGCTCTGCTTTTAGTTATTGCATCAGCAGGAGTTAAAGAAGCCTTGTTCTAAAAGTAAAGGCCAGAAAGGCAGGGTTGAGAACTAGCAAATATTGAAGAGTGAGGCTTTTTGCATAATTTGGACCGAATTCCCTTTCCATTGCTGTTTTTACATACTGACTTGCACTTCTTATTTAGAAAAACACTCTTCACAAACCGCTAGTTTTGAAAATCAAATCTATTTTTCCATCTGTCTAGGTTCTTTCACTTCATTACCTAAGTGCCTCCATCATCCTAAGTACCTAATACCTCTCATTATCTTAGTGAGTCATTTAGGGTTGGTTATTTAATATCATTAATTCATTATGAATAAATATTAGGGCTAAAAGCTACATTTGCTCTGGAAGATGGAAATATTTTTTAATTTCTGAGGCATAGGCTACTTAACAGTGTATGAAACCACTGAAAAAGTTTTATAAACCCCCCTGAGAGTGAAATAAACAGCCGGTTGCTAATGAGATATAATATTTTGCCTTATAATAAATGATAACTATCATTTATTTTTAAACCAACAGGTGCTGCTGAGCAGGTAGACTAAGTAAGTTATGAGCTGGATTTCTTTCCACATTGAACTTTCTAGCCCTGTAAGGGAAAATTTGCCTTCAAATTTTAGGAAGAATTCAGTCATATTTCCTCCTAGAGAAGGCATTTGTGCTGGAACAACAGGCAGGTTGGACATATCAAAGCAAGGTGAAATGTATTTCTTTTTCAATGCCCAGCCAGTTTTGCTGGCCATGCAAAATGGGACAAAACAATGGTCTTACTTTCCCATGCTATTACTTTAATGGCTACCACCTAATGCTATGTTATGATGAGAGAGCTCTCATCACTGGAATTTCATTTGTAGGATCACAAAGATGCCTTTTACTTCCCCAAGACTACACTGCCTTGGTAGTCTTCTGATCAGAAGTGTATGCCAATAATTTTAACTTCTGCACTTTTTATTTCTTTACAGTCCATATTTACACACATTTCTGAGTGTGTCTTCTATGAGACATCCCAGGTGGACACTTCTTCCTGCTTTACCTTGTAGGACAACCCAAGCTCATGGGTCGTATGCAGCATGCATGGACAGGGCATAACCACAACTAGGGCTGTTCAGTGCAGTCTTTCACCCTGTATCTGGTGATGCCCTACAGGAATGTCAGATAGTTGGGGTCAGGTAAGCAAGCCATGTAAGTGTCTTACTATCAGTTAAATATTATGTTAAATATTGCAAGGAATGATGAGAAATATAGGCAGAGTAAATTTGTAATGGCTCATGCTTTATGATAGCTCTCATGTGGAGTCTTACTCTTTGCAAATATGATGTAGTCCCTTCGTTTTACATTTTTTTTCTAATATTAAATCTCTTTTCAGTCTAAACTAGGACTGAAACCACTGAAAATGCTGCTTTAAATTTGAAAATTTGGGTGAAGAAAGGGCCAGTTGTGGTTATTCAGAAAATCACTATCTAGACTGAACAGAAATTTGGAAGGTAGAGAGATTCATGTGTCTGCATCTTGTCTTGCTATATGTCTTACCACTTGCTCAGAACAGTACTTAAAAGCGGGGGGTTGGGGGGGGCGGGGAAGGTCTTTTCCATTGGCTGTGAGAAACACTGTAGAGCTCAGACAGTGTGGTACTGTATGGGAGCACAAGGCACGCTGCATTCCACCCTGAGCTCTCCTGATTCCCTTCTGACTGTGTAAATACCAGTCTTTCAGACGGGTCTGGTGCCTACTCTGTTCTTCTTCCTACCAAATCTGAACTCCTTTCTTGATCAGGCAGGAGCGCAGAGTTTCAGAAAGCAATTCTTAAAAAATACCTACATTACATCTCTAGCAGGAAACCTTTCAGGAATGTTTCTGATCTGAACATTGCCATACCCTGCCCTCCTGTTTTCTTCCAGCCACTTCTTGTTCTCTTTTGCTATACAAAGACCATTTCTCATACTTGTGTTTCTGCCTTTACTTTCAGGAACTTGCCTTGTTCCTTTCTCTACCCCTCTCCACCTTTCTGTTATTTCTATCACCCTAATTCTTTTTGGCCTTATTTCCTGCAAAATTCTGACCATGAGTGTATCTGTCTGTCTTTGATCTCCTACCCTCCACTCTCAATACCTCTTGAAATTAACCTCAGCGAACTTCAATAAAGCATTGTCATAAAATATAATGTTTTTTCATGCTTTGTAATGATCAATGGATGATTAAGGGTCGAATACTCCAGATGGTCTAATCTATTCCTCTCCTCTCCTCTCACTGCCTCCACCTATGCAAAAGCTATGAAGTGAACTCCAAAGTGTCTGCTCTGACATTCCAGCTTGCCCCTCCACATGTGTCTTCTGCCTGGCTCATCAACATATGTAGCACATGGGTCTATGGGTCTGTCAGCTGGGAAGGGGGAAGGCAAGAAAAGAGGGACACTAGGACATTCAGAGATGTTACCAATGAGCATGAACTCAGGTGGGTCATAGTGTGAAAGCTGCTGTAGCTGGTGGGAGAGAGGCAGACACACATCACAGACAGTTCTACTGCTCAAGAGCAACTGGCTTTCTGTACTAAAAGGGACTTAAGAGTCCTCAGGAAGCCTCAGAAAGGGCTTTTCTTAGCCAGTCTTTCACGAACATTGCCATTTCTTAGCTTTGATCTCAGTTTTGATGCATGCCACCACATTGTGATGACTCTCACTTGATTTCTAGCCATGCTGTGTGGAAGGACCAGGATTTATTTTATTTGTCATACTTACCACATTTGCAGGAGGGATAAATACTCACAGGTCAAGAAAGGACCTGGATTTGGGGGCTGAAGAAAAAAGCTGTTGAAACTCCCCCCCCAACTTAGTTTGAATTCACAGGCAGTTTTCTCTTTCAATGGTTTTCAAATCTGTAACACTACAGCTATACAAGTCAACAGAGAGTTTGGCAGTGCATTTTTGGTCATTATGTATGGAACAGAGATGCCAAAAATAAATGCAGTGAACCTCTGTGCATATTATTTAATAAAAACATTTTCTATATTGGCAGGGGTGGGGGGTGGATGTCGGTATAAATGGTAAAATTGCTGATGTATGTTTCCAGGAAAATCCCCATTTTGTTTCTCAGCCAGAATCCTTTTGGACTATTTCTTTAAACCAAATCCTTTGGTTTCATGTAGATGCAAAGATTTGAAAGAGATAAACCCAAACATGGACTCATCATTTTGAGAATGCATGAAGTACTCCTTTTGTCACTTAATTTCCCCAGAGTATTCATACGTGGTTACTTATCCTTTTATCAGAAATCTCTAGGGAGTTAGGAAGCTGGCTATCCCATGATCAGGAGCATGAACCAAAATATTTCTCCCAATCAATGACATCTGAAGTGTTTACTGGAAAATTAGCTCCTCTTAGGTACTACACAATGCTGCAGCCTTGCAGTGCCTGTGTTATAGAAAGTAATTCATATATCAAGCATGCGGTAACCCCAATGAGGATGTGATGTGTGAAAGTGATCTGGGAAGACGGGATGTTTTTTTCTGCTCACTGTGCCTAACAATGCTGAAATGTTTTTTCCCTGTCCATTCACTTTAACAATGTGCCATTCTGTACCTCATAAGCACTTAATTTATTCCAACTCTTTGGCCTGACCTGTAATCCCCCCTCTCCTTACCCATCTGACCCATCTGTGTTTCATTTCCCACTCATCAGCATCCAAAGAGCTAGGCCCAGGCCCTGTTTGGAGCCATTAGACAGAGATTGGCACTGTTCCCTCTTCCTGCACCACATCCTCTGCTGAAAAAAATGACCATCAGATCAGAGAACAGAGCCTGCTTTGTCCCCAGCAACCAAGATCTGGAAGCACTTTCAATCATTTGCACTCTATACCCACTCAAACGCATTAATGTGATCAACATTGGGCCTGTTGTGGGCATTTTTTCCAGCAAATAGCTTGCTAACATTCCAGGCATGTACTTCCCTGAAAACAAGACTGAGACAGGGCCCTGAATATTCAATTGGAAAATCACCAAGAGCAAGAGCTTAGCTTGGCACGGCTGGTGTTGATTCTTAATAAGTGACTTCCTAAAGCTGAGGCATGGGGCTTGCAGCTTCAATGACTTGTTTGAAAAATATTTTGTAGGTGCCTCATACCACTTTATTTCCTGTGGTATGCGTCATATTGTGAGCTATTCTGAGCCAGGCTGTTTAAGCACACTAACATTTTTTTCCAAGATTGCGGTGTTTAACTAAAAATGTGCTTATACAAGATGAGCTCATAGCTATTAGTGCTGATGTAGTTTTAACTACTTGGATACCAATAGCCCAAGGCCTAAAACCTGCTGAAAAGAGGGGAAACCTAAGGAGAAACCATCCTTCACAGTAGTTTAAAGCTTTTCAAAGACAAGGCAGCAGGGAAAATATTTTAAAAGTCATATTTTGTTTCTATAGGATTTTCGCTATACTAAATACCTTTCAATCTCATTTCTAAAGCTCACTATTGGAAGACTTTCTGATATGAGCAGCTGAAGAGATTTCAGACATCCAGTTGAAATCATTTTCTTTAATGTTTCTGCCTGTGCTATGTACGCATCCAACAAAAGCAGTTTATATGTCCATACTAGTGCAGCTGGATGGACTAGGTACATCCTAATGTTTTATTCATTTGAATGGGTCTTTCATTGACACGGCTACCATGACAAGGCAAGTTTGACTGTGCTGAAGAGGGTCAGCAAAGATTTTGTCAAGGCACTTCATTGTGGAGGAGGGTGTCTGGCTGTCACAGTGCTATTGTTCAGTGATGTGCTCTTGTACAATTCCTCATTCTCCAAGCTGGGAGAAAATGACAGCATTTTGCATGTGACACTTGAAATGTCAAGGGGAGGGATTTTCGTAGCATACCTTGGTGCCTAAAGAGGAATATGAACGTGTCTGTGAGGTATCTTACAGAAACCCAAATGCCTTGTTTCAAGGCCCATTTTATAGAAACTGCACCCACCTGGATTATATCAGGTTGTGTCAGGTATAAAGGCCTAAAAAAAAATTAAAAGGAAGGGGCTGGATATATATATATATATGAAAAGTTTGGACTGTTCATTTTGAAGCCAAAAGCTGTATCCTGGGCTTGATTTGTATCTAGAAGTTTGATGTAGAAGAGATAAAATGGAAATAAACACAGGAGAGAAAATGGAAATAATTTAGTTTCTTAAAATGTGCTACATAAGGAGCAAAGGGAACAAGAAAGGAAACAACATGCAAATGACAGATACCATGATCACTTTTTTTAACCCAAACTATTTAAGACACAGGGATTCAACTGCAGAATAGTTTATATAGAAGTACATTTGCACGTATGTGATTTAATTTTATCCAGACTCCTTTTTCTGTATTTCAGTGAAAAACAAAAGGTTTTACACCTGAAAATGTCAACGGAAATGTTTTACCATTTGCGTTAAAAGACCTAATTTTGTTGGTGAGATTGGTTTTGGTACAAATGCATACATATGAATTGAATTTGGACCCTTTCCTAATGGGGAACCTGGTAGTTTCTTCCTGAATTACCTAAAAAAAAAAATCTCCTGTATAATTCTAACAACTCTGCTTATGCTTTTCTGTGGATTCCATGGTAATTTATGGCATGGTGTTCAAGTGGTAGTACTTTTTGAAAGAGTTCAAGTGTGTATGGTTACACTCACACATCTTAACTATATAGATACCTCACAGGAGCAGGAACCTAGATTCTGTCAGAAATTTGCATAAATCAGTGATTATGGTAATCCCCACCCCCCCTAGTTTTTATAAAGAGCTTCTCTTTGAAGTGGGTTAAGATCTCAGTGGAGTATAGTTTCAGCTATAGCTGCCCACAAGCTCCCTGCAAAGCAAATTTCAAAGCTTCAAACCCCTTTTATAATACACTAGGCTTATTACAAATTGCTTTGTATTATAGAAAATAAGCTTCCCAATTTAGCAAAGTAATGGGAAGAGAATGCGTGTAATAGAATGTCATAATAACAAACTCTGTGATCAATCACGGGATTTCGAAGCAAATCTAGTAATGCTAGTAGTGTCTGCTGCAGTGGTGCTGAAGTTCTATGCTCATGATGTTTGAGCTGATTTGAGTTTTCCCCTTATTTGGCCCCATAACAGAGCTTTAATGTTTAACATGGGCATAAATTCACTTTAGCCCTCAAGTGAAGACTATATTTGAGAACTGAATAGAATGCTTGAATTTACTCTCCAGATTTTTCTTCCATGATCAAGTAAAGTTCCATGTAACTTTCCTTCCCAGCGTAGTGCACACAAAATCTCAGGAAACAGCAGGGTTTAATTAGGACCCTGGTTTATAGTTTCACCTGAAAAAATACATTTTAAAAATCATATAAGTTTAGCTGTGCAGATTTTTTAGTCAATAAATTCTTGCTAATTAATCACATTAACGGCACTCCTTAAAAGTTGAAACAAAATCACAAAACAAACCAAATACCCCATAAATATTAAGTATAAAGAACCATTCACCAATGCATAAACTATGCCTAAAAACATTTACAAATATTTATTCTCTATTTCTTTCTTTTCCATTCTTCTTGTCCTTTTTTCTTTTCCTTTTTTATTTTTATTTTCTTTATTCTTTCTTTTTAATTTCTTTTTCTCTCTTTTGCTGTCTGTCCTCTCTTTCCTTCTGCTTTTCTTTCCATTTCGTTTTCTTTATTACAGACACAATGCCAAAATGATGCTGATGTGGATAAATGCACCTCTGCTGCCAGTGCAGAAAGGGTAGCAGTGCATGGGGGTGCAGAGCAGAATGGTCTGAATACAGCTATGGATATTTACTGTACACCCTGGAAATAATGCTGAACTGAAGTGAAATCTGAATCATGCCTGGGTCTGTGGCAGCATCTGTCAACATAGTATTTTCAGTTTGGTTTTGATATGGGACTTAATTACAGTTGGTATCTACAGTTGACTGCTTGAGATTTCCATGTGTACCAAAACGTTCTGCTCTTCTTATTTTACCAAACTTTGTCTTTCACACGCCTGTTAAAAACAGGTGAGGATTGAAGATGAGACAAAACTTGAGTCTGAAGTGGAATAGAGGTTTGTCTAGCCAAACACAGCAGTCTGCAAATGATGAACCAGCAGAGATGTAGGAAAGTAATGTAAGCTGTGCTTAAGAAAGAAGCCATTGGAAATGGTAGAAGCTTCTAAGAGACTGGGGTTGTTGGACAGGTGAGTCACTTAGTTCATTTGGGTAGGCTGATAGAATATATTTCCTCTCTTGTTGATTATCAAGGCATGAGGTATGAATTTCATCTTTTGTTACTTCCCCCATGTCAGCATTGGTATAGTCTTTCAATTTTCTTCCTCAACATCTATATCCTTCTGAATAACACACTGAGACAATCAACTAACACATCTGTACACTGTCCCTTCTCAACTGGTTCTGGGGGATCTGCAGATCACACTTTCTATCCCTTCAATTTTACATTAAAAATGCTCAGATGCTAAGTAGTGTGTAACAGTGCATAATCTAAAGATAAATCTGGTCTATGCTCATGTTTCTGAAAAAAAAAAAAGAAATTGTCTTGCACCAAGACTGACCAGAGACATTTTAGCGCTTGGGTACCTTTCCCATGTATGTCTTCAGTAAGAGGGCCAGCATAGAGCATCAGTAAAAGGAACAGGTCTCCTGCTGTCAGTCCCAGCTTGAAGACCAAGGGCTTCTCTCTCTTCAGAAAGATCAAGTACAGCCATCTTAGTGGTCCTCAAAATCTCACATTTTTCTCCATTTGATGACTTCTAGAGGCAGGTACAACACATTGGGCACACCTCTCATTCCATCCTTGCTACATACTTGCTTATGTACTTGCAGTACTTCTACCAGTTCTCAGCCATGTGCCACCTGTATTGTATTTTGAAAAGAGTAAGTAGAAGTGGTGACATTCTTATATGAGAAAAACTAAGCAGACCCTGCCATTCCTGAAGGAAACAAGCAGGGAGTTTGCTTTTTCAATTTTGTTGTCAGACTTTGCATCTCTATGATACCATCTCTTCTGTTATTCAGTTCATTGTAGTGGACAACTTTCTAGTAAAAAGAAGAGTGTTCATTATTTTCTCTCATACAAATGGATGTATGTGATAATTTTAATAATAATAGCGAATACTTTTTTGGCTAAGAATGACATTTAAATGGTAGTATATGGACTTATCCTGAATAAATGTCTTATTTTCTTTTACCAAAACTTTTTTTTGCTGTTGTCCTTAAGTCATGTTATAGTCAGAGTTGCCTTTAATTTGGTAGCACTAATCAGGTTGTTAAAATATTGAGTGTTGTGGACTGATTGGATGTGACTCCACCAGGAAATAGGATCTTCTGCAGCTTGACTGTACTCCAAAGCCTCTGATTGTCTAAGTTTTTTGCAAATCTTAGGGAAACTGAATGAAATTGGTGAGATGCCACAAGATATCGTAATGCAAAGCCAAGAGGAATTATAAAAAATTATGCAAACCTGAAGATCTTTCTTTCTTTTTTTTTTTTTTTAATCTGCATTTTCTCAGATATGAAATGCCATTATTTGATTCCAGTTTCCTGGAATAGAAACTATACTAGTACCCCAAAGTTCAAGAATTTCCTGTGCCCTACAAATCCTGGAGTTTTGCTAATAATTATGGTCTTGGAAAAATTTTCCTGAAACAGTAAAGAACATTCTTTCTGGTTCTCTGTTTTTCTTTTTCAGGTGACTCCTTATAACCTGCACAGTGACAAAGCTACTAGTCAAGAGAACTTGCAGGTGAGAAGCCATATGCAGTTGGCAGCTGTAGAAGATTTCCACTTTTTTTCAGTCATGACTGCGGGCATAGTTAGATGTGTGTGTTAATATTCAAAAAGAACAGAAACATGAAATTATCAGGAAAATATACTTATTTATAAGGGTGGAAAGATTAAATATACTTAGTTGCTAGTGAAGATTAATAGAGTAGTACTTGAGGAAATTTTGCATTAATACAATAACTACATGTTTTGGTCCAAATCAAGTCTTTTTATCTGGTCTACACAGCTAAGGCAGTCAACACCATGAAGAAAAGAGATACCATGCACATTAGACAGATGCAGGTAGTGTAATACAGAGATATTAGTAGGCTCAAGACCTCATACTAAACCAGTATGAATTCTGAAAATAGTGCTGAGAAGACAAGAAACTGGATGTTGGATTTGAGTGTTATATTTGAAGACAGCAGGCACTTTGATGTACCAGTCCCCTTGCCGTCCTCCCTTGTTCCACATCACTTCAGCTGTTGGACATCTTACTTCCTTTTCCCTTCTGCTGTCTCTGTGCTCTCAGTCATCATCATCAGTTCCATTATGCCTTTTAAAAAATATCATATTCTCCTTGATGTGGCCATAAACACACGTAAACAAACACACTCATCTTTCCCTCTTTCCATCTCTCTGTCCACCACTCGTGGTTCCGTGTAGCTAAATTGCCATTTCTTAGATTGTGTCCAATGGAGCATGTGCCAGCGGTGTGCAGCAGTGTTGGGTCCTCAGCCTCTTCCCACATTGTTCCTATACAAGGGAGGATAAGGCACCCTAATAGATTTAATGGGGCCTACTATCATAGCACTCGTGTTTACAACTTAGAAAAATAGCCCTCAGAAAGTACAAGGGAGAAAGTGTGCACCACCCACACCTGGAAGTAAAGCTGCCAACAGGAGATGACCCAAGAGTTTCTATTAGAAATCCTGTAAAAAACCCCTCTGAACAGGAGGAGATATGGTACTGCATCCAGAGATTACAGCTTCCAGGCGGTAATCTATATCCTGTAGATTAGTGAGGTTAAAAGAACAAAACAAAACAAAAAATCCCAAACAACAAAGCAAATCAATTCCTCTTGACATCATTTTCAGGGGGAAGGAGCTGTAATGGACCCTGAAGCGTACCCAGTATCTCTCCCTTTGTTTCATTCTATGTGCAGATCATTTCATGTGTGACTCCATGTGGTCTGATGCCCAGTTTGACTTCACATTGACAAACATATCTGCTTTGTGCTTCAAAAGCACTATAGTAATATAGTCCCCCTACATGTTCTTCACACTCTGTGAGGTTTCAGAACAAAAGAGAAAACAAGAAACAGGAAAAGAATAGTCTTTTCTAGAGTCTCTCTACTAAAAGATAGTGGAAGTCTCCACAGTCTCTCAAATATATCTATTTGGATCTAATTCAACAAATCAGTTTAATAAACAGATTTTTAAATACTTTCTCTTTTTCCTTTTTCCACATGCTCATGTGAGAAAGGTTTTCAGCCATTGTGGTGTCTGGGACAGAACAGAGAGATAAACTGCACATCAGCAGTATTTGGAGACTGAATGCTTTTAGCAACAGCTTGCTTCCCAGATGCATGATATTATGGGCTCCAGGAAAGTAAGGGACATCACATTAGGGAAAGGTAAAATTTTTAAGTAATATTTTAGTAATACTCTTTCATGCATTACTCTGTATTGTTCTTCAGCAGTGATGAGCGAAGAAGGAGGTGATTGCTAAGAAATTTTCTTTTTAGGGTCTATGAGGACAAGTTTGATGAACACCTGTCAGGAATGACATAGGGCAGTAGAGTGGACTAAATGAGCTCTCATGATCTCTTCCAGCTCTGGGACACTGTAATTCTACCGTAATTTGGAAAAAAGCTATGGATAGATCTAACTAAGTGTTGTAGTTTAATCATATTAGAGCATGGTTCAGACCCATCTTTCATTTTGACAGTTGTAAAGAGTAAGCAACTTCATAGAAATAAAACCTAATGTAAGAGAGAATCCATCAATAAGCTCATACATTCATTTTTTGGGGGGAGGGGGAAAGACTTTAATATTAATATTTATGGAAATTAAGAGTATTAGTAAATAACAGCAACAAATAATAAGTTTCATAATTACACATAATGAATTCAGTTGAAAAAAAGTTTATTGCAAAAGCAGTGATCAAACTAGACATTGCAAAACGTAAAGAAGACGGTCATTTCCAAATTTTTAATACCTATTTTGAATTAAATAACCGTATTCTTCTGAGGCAGTAAAAGTCTTTGTCAGAGACAGTTCCCAGGGAAGGCCTAAAGTTCCTTTGGATCAGATCTCATTTCTTTAATAGCAAAAGGCATCTCATTCCTGTTCTAACATGGAACATTCATTCAGAATTATAGCTAGCTTCTCAAAGTAGAATTTTAAAAAGTAGTTTCTTACTCAGGTATGTGTATGAAGGACTGGGGATATTAAACAGTCAAGACTTTCTTAGAGAAAACAACCAAATAAAATATAATATAATATTGTATTGCATGTTAGTCCTTGAGACTAATTGTGTTTATTTCCTTGGTAAAGAAATTGCCCAAGTGATCATTTGCACTCTATATGACAGAAACCATGGATGGGTTTATATGAATGTATAATTTAAATTAAGTGAATTAATGGATAGATACTACATATCTACATATATTTCACTGACATCTAAATAATAGAAAATTGATATAAAAAGTTTTCAGCTTCGGTTGTGTAATCTGGTATATCATGTAATTAAAAAATGAACATTTGGTTTATTTTGACGAGAGCTTTAAAAATTTTATAACAAAGGGGGGGTTATATATGCAATTAGGAATATTGAAACAATCAAAAAAACACATGAAAAGACTTTCAGTTCTTTATTTTGAATAGTATCTTTTTAAGAGGAGTAATTAAGGGAATTATTTTATGTAGATATATATGATATTTGTAAATTCCTTAGAATATAAGCAATGTCAATTACAATTTAAAGTATTATATTATCATTTGTATATTAAAGCTGAGGTATGAACACCTGGCTGGAAGCTGGTAATTGAGACACTTAGATTTTTTCATAATTATGGTCTCTTTGAATTTTTAATAAATAAATTATTGACACTTTTTCCTCCAGTTTATTTACTTATTTTTAAGATAAATCACGCTAGTGAGCTGTTTTTTTAAAAAAAATAATAGTTGATTACCATTTCTAATGACTTTAATATAGCCATTTTTATTAGATCTTCAACTGTTAAAATATACTCCTGTCTGCTAGCTTGATGTGTTAATTTAGACTCCTATAAAACACTTTTAATAAATTCATTAACTTATTTCCACTTCTTATGTTAATAACCACCTAAAAGGACTCCTTTGAAAATACCTGTCCTATGGCAATTTTCATAGCTAAGCCTATTTGCTCCAAGAGCCGTGGCGGTCGGTCTCATGTCAAACACCCAAAGGCACTGGGCTGAACAAAGCTCAGGGATATAAGATGAGAAGTAGCCCACTTTTTCAGATACATGAGAATATGTGGGGACTAAAGGCTAGTAAACAAGAGGTTTAGCTATAAAATAAGAAACTATAAAAATCACATTCAAGCTATTTTAAGGAAAAAAAATATGATCTTTGGCTCACCGTATCATTGAGGTACTATTTTTTTATAACACAATCTGCAGCTGTGCACAGAAGAAAAAGATTTGGGTAGATTTAGGTTGAGACATGGCCAGATTCTGACAGGTGTAGACTGGCATACTTTGCAGAAGATTGGCTCAGAATGGGCCTCTGGCTCAGGCTATGCATAATTGAACATACAGACATCATGACTATTTGATTTAACCTTGGTTAGTACCTCTGAGCCTGCAGTATTGCTTAGGGGAACAAAATAAGTGGCTTTGGATTTAACCATCAGCTTTTTGTTTTCAGATTACTCAATATGTTGGAGCTTTGACTAAGCTTACTTTTTTCTGCCCAGAAGCCTCAAAATATGAATTGGAAATGATATTTCACTGAGAAAAAGAGTATAGATAAGCAAAAAGCAGATGAATATATTAACCTCCTGTATTTTTCTTTGATAGAAAGACATCAAAATGCTGGAAGATAATGTGATAAATATACATTATCTGTTCAGAGACATCTAGGATAAATGTAGAAAATACCCTGGTCAGTCATTGCATAAAGGTGATGTAGTGATACAGTATTATACTGACAGAACCAGCACAACTTTTTTCATATCAGAGATGCAAGAATGAATTCTGACTTGCAATCTTGTAACATGGGGGGAAATATTCTGAGAACAAGAATGGGATCTGCTGTTACAGAGTGAAAAAAATAGAAAAAGACGTTGTCCTGCATAGTAAAATACTATGGCTTTTGGAGGTTTCTGCTTTTTTTGTATTTTGTTGCTTTAGAAGACTTACAAAGGAAAATGGTGATATGCCCCATATTTGTTTGGCAAATCAAGTAGTCAATCTTTAATCAAAACTTTCGCTTCAATAAATATTATGCAAGGCATTCTCATGTAATATATATGTTTTAGATTTTATTAGTTAAGATTAACCTTTATGAAAATATACATGAGTTCAACAAAAGACACATTCTAGAGATGGCTTCTTCTAGTCTTCTATTTTTCAGGTGAAGGGGGGGGGGAAGAAGAAAGAAATACACTGTTTGAAACCCATTTTTTAAAAAATTGCTAGTTAAAATATAAGTGTTTTCTTTCATGTGCTTTGGGGGTTTTTACGGCAAAAAAAAAATCTCCTGTTTTTATAATATAAAAATTATATTTAGTGGACTGTGGACAATTGGTCTTGGATCAGCTCAAGAGGAGCACATTTACAGAAGAATTAAAAGCAGGAGAGAAAAATTAATCTTTTACTTATTATAAATGGAAGCTTATGTTTAATTTCTATTACACGTGAACTAACAACTTCCATATTTTCTTTCTAAAAAGTAGTGGGATGATGGGTAAAGCTGGTTGGAATTTTACAGTTGTTTTTGATGAGAAAAATGACCCCTTAATCTAATACTTTGATGACAGTTTTGTGTTCCTCCTAACAAATACGAAATCTGAAATCTCAGTTTTCAATGCCAAATTTCTTGTGTTTTCCTCTTTTACTGATGAATTCAAAAAAAGAAAACCTAACAAAGAATTGCTTGTCTCCAATTCCTTTTTGTTATATTCATGATCACTAGACAATGGTCCGATCACAGACACCTTCCCCAGGGAACAGTATGGAACATGTGCTGAGTTATAATTAAGTGAAGTTGTGATAAAATTAGCACAAATAAACAACTATTCACACAGTGAAAAAACAGTAGGAAAATGCTACCACAGAAAGTAAGTTCTTATCATATCAAAGGTGCAACACGAATACAGGCATGTTTACCATTTCTCAAAGCAAAGTGTGTCCTTCTCCCATCTCCCTACAGTCAACATACACAGACTGTAAAGACATATTTTACTCTAAAATTTTCACAGGGAAGATCTTGTGAACATTACCAAACTGGACATAAAGCAGAGCAATAGTATGTGGTAACAAAATAACAGATGTACTTGACTTAGGTCAACTTACAGTTCTCTTTCTTCTCTTTAATAGAAGACTGACCATCTGTAATTGTGAAGGAAGATAAATTTCTTCCTGCCTACTTTTTTTTTTTTTTTTTTTCTGGAGTGGCTAGATGAATTTACTCTGGGAATTCAGTAAAAGAATGTTAAGAATGACCAACGTTTTTCCATCCCTGCACACAAAAAAATACATTAAAGGCAAAATGCTCCATTTACTGCAGCAGCAGTTGGGAGATATTTGACACAGCCAGGAAACTGTGAGCTGAGTTTCTCCTGAAACATTTGCTACAGCTTCTTGTGGATAACATTAAAGGGACCTTCATAAGGGTTATTTTGCACCTTAGTTGGGGTGATGCCAGTCATTCTTCAGACATTTTTATGTCTCAGAGGAAGAAGACAAATGGTAGCTAACAAGCATGTAGCCAGGACCATGGTGCGACAATGGCAAGGGAAAAAAGACAAAACCGCACAAATAGACATCTGGATGGGGCAGGAGAAAAAGGGAGGAGTAGGACAATTTAGTTTTGTTTCCAACCGACTTATGCTGTGATCTATGATGTCTTAAAGGCATTACTGTCCCCATTGTTCTCCACCAGCAGCTATCAGATCTATCTTCTCCAAGGAGTTCTCTAAGAAATCACAATGCCCTTGAAGACAGCTTCCCCTTTAGTCACTGGGCATTCACTTGGTTCACCTGAGACCTCTTCCAGCCTCATGAAATTTATTTTTTCATGCTGATCATACTAATGGAAACCTGCATGTGTAGTGGAGAAGCAACAGCAATGGTAGCATCAAAATGGTGGATTTACTGCATATTTGCATCCATATGTGCCCCAGTCTCTTTGCTCTTTCTACACATCTTTTCCTCAGACTTTTAAGTCTCCTCTTCAAGAGGATTCCTTCCTGTAAACTTCCTATAACTATGGCTCATCTTTGTATTGGCTGTAAGAAGACAGAAGCAACTTTTTGCTGCATAATTGTCTAAATCTGTGTCCATATTAACCAATGGAGAGTTCTGCCTGATGGGTTTGGCTGCTTTACTGACTGAAGTGGAACTTGAAAATTCCTGCTCCTAAGCCCTAAACACAGCAGAACTAGAGTTGCACCTGACTCAGGTGTTGAGTGCAATCTGAGGTCTGGTGGACTAAATGTGGCCTAAGAAAGCCAAGCAGTAACTAATTGTTCTGGTTTCAGCTGGGATAGAGTTAATTTTCTTCTCAGTAACCACTGCAGTGCTGTGGTTTGGGTTTGGTGTGAGAGCAATGCTGACAGCACACGGATGGGTTTGGTTGTTGCTGGGTGATGTTTATGCTACATCAAGGACTTCCCAGTTCCTTGGGCCCTGCCAGTGAGAAGGTTGGAGGGGCACGGGGAATTGGGAGGGGACACAGCCAGGACAGCTGACCCCAACTAGCCCTAGAGGTATATTCAATACCATGGGATGTCATGCTCAGTATACAAACTGGGGGGAGCGGGGGGAAGGTGTTGGCTGTGGCCTGCATATCACTGCTTGGGGACTGGCTGGTCAGTTGTGTTGTGCATCTTTTCTCTTCTCCCTTCCCTTTGCAATTCATTCCTCTCCCATAGCCCCTCTTCTTCATTATAATTGTTTATCATAATTATTTGTTGGTTATTATTATTATTAGTGTTGTTGTTGTTGTTATTATGGGATTTTATTTTATTTCAATTATTAAATTGTTCTCATCTCAACTATTGAGTTTTAAATTCCTTTCTGATTCTCCTCCTTGTCCCTTGGGCAGGGTGGGGGGCAGTGAGCAGGCATCTGCAAGGTACTTAGTTACCAGCTGGGGTTAAACTACATGACCCAGAGAATGCAATTGATGTAACATGCTATTCAGAAATATGTAGACTCTAAACAGAAAGGATTACTTTTGATTTTTTTCTACACTGCCAAGCAGGTAAATCTGTGCAAAGTGATTACAATGATGTATGTTTCATTGGTTGTTAAACTCTTTTTAGCCTCACAAGCTAAAATCACAGCAGAAATTGTTTTTATGTAAAATTGCAAACTAGATCTGTACACTATGTGGGTGAAGGCTAGGGGCAGTGAACAAAATTCTGCATTTTGCCTGTACTGGCCCTGATTTTCTGGTTTCATTGGCTATGTTGTGGGTACTGGAACTTCAACACTGAGTTTTCTTTAATTAAATGCTTCATTCATATATTCCTGGCATCTAATGACCAGTGGGGAAGAACCAGGTCTATTATTTGAAACCACTGTCAATGGTTCTGTCACTGAGGTTAGACTACCAGCTACTACTTTCTAAGAGTAGGTGTCCAAAAATAAAATCAATTAAAAAAAGTTTTGGAAGGCGAGTATGGCCTCATACTTGAGAGCAATAGTCAACCTCTAACTATGGGATATTAAAATAAAACTTTCCCAGGGCAAAAAATATCTTGTAACTGACTATTCTGAGGTTTTTTGCTCCCACCACTGGAATCAGCTGGTACCAAACATCGTTGATGGAAAGCTGGTGTGCATGGCTTCTTCTCCAGTGGAAGGCATTTTTGTCTCCCAGAAAGAAAAACAGTATAGAACTTTATGTCTACAAACGACTTCATCTTTAACTAGAACTGAATATTCCAGACTTTTTTGGGTTTTATTAGCGCACTGTACTTAAATGGCTTTTCAGTAGTTAGTGTGGATTGACTTGGCCTATGTCAGCTGATAAATAGGTATCATTATAGCACAGGTGGTATACCAGATTGTTACTCAGGCTGCAATAGCAAATAGCATAAATTATTGTATTGAATTCTATGTAGAAATTTCATTAGATAGATCAGTACTTAGAATTGTGTCTTTTTGTGTAAATATTTTCAATGGGTTATTGAAAGTAGGCTCTATTTTGTGTAGAGAATTCAGCCAGTGTGCTGGACAACTGACTGAGTGTTTCTCGCGAGGCGCTAGGACTTGCAAGAAGATGAATGGATGTTTTTTGATTAGGAGGACTGAGCTGAAGAGAAAAGCATGGATTTGTCTGTAACTGAAATGGTATAACATCTATTTGTTTCAAGAGTCAGGAGCCCAAGAAATGTTCTGGTCCAGCTTTGCTAGAATGGAGAAATCGTTCAGAAGCAGTGACCAGAAGCTTTTGTTCTCTTGTGTATTTGCCAACACATAACCCTGGTAAAAACAAAAACAAAAGAATATGCTGATGTAATTTGTCTCTAGATTTGATTACCACTTGGTTTTCAATAGAATTGCATATTATATTGCCTCAGGTTATGTCTCTTCCTGGCTGAGTGTATGCCCTCGCTAATCTAAGGTATATATAGTGGAGAGATGCAGGTGTGCACCAGCACAAAATATATATGTATATACAATATACCAGCACAAAATATATATGTATACACAATATACACATCATACTCACATCCACATCTGCATGTACATGCAAAGACACATATACATACAGTATATATTTGCCACATATATATCCCACCACTCTTACCTATGTATGTGAGTTTTTGTACAGAGCAAATCCAAATGCATGCCTTCAGTGACAGCAAAGGCACGCTCCAAGAAAGTGCCAATCAAGATGGCTGAAGGGCAAAGGCCAAAATCGTGCTGTGATAGGTATCAAAAGAGGAAGTGTACATGTAGCTTTGAAATGTATGCTTTCTGTACATGTGGAGCAATACATGAAGGCATTTGTGAAAGACTGGGTGGCAGTTCTTGCTATATGTGTAACATCAATATTCTGATGCATCCTGGCTGTTCCTGAGTTATGAGTAAAGCTTAAGAAGTTGTTTCTGATATTGAAAGCACTTCATAACACGGTACTTGGCACAAACACTGTGTCACTTACCCAGGCAGTGGATCAGAGCTGACTCTCAGAGTGGGGGAAGTCACTTGAAGGAGAGGGGGCTGCCAGGTGGGTTGTCTCAGCAAGGAGCTTTGAACCAAGAAATTCAGTCCCATACTCTTAATCTAAAAATCGGAGTAATTTCCTGACCCTCTTGGTTCTATGCTTGCAGGATGTCTTACTGTTTATGGTTAGGGAGAAGAAAGCAGAAAGTGGTATTTGTCAGTGGTGTAGCAGTAACAAAAAGGGTGAACTTACTTCTCTGTCATATCAATGAGGTGAAAAACTCAATCTT
This sequence comes from Falco cherrug, assembly GCF_023634085.1. Classification (NCBI taxonomy): domain Eukaryota; kingdom Metazoa; phylum Chordata; class Aves; order Falconiformes; family Falconidae; genus Falco; species Falco cherrug. The sequence continues at coordinate 47,553,718 of NC_073698.1, forward strand.
GTCCAAATCAGACATTGGTAATTCCTATTTTTCTGTGTTTATTGTCATGACAGTCATATTATATGTCATATTGACATAACAAACACAAATGGTGTTTGTTAACAGTACAAGTCCTTTTATTTTCCAGAAGGTAAATTTAAATCTTTATTCTTTTTATGTACATATTTTCTGATTAGAAAAGCCTGTCAGGTATATCCTGCTGAAATTTTATTTTAGACATATAAAAGGACCAAGTTGAGAAAGTTCATACAATAAACTGGTTCTTGTACTCTGTACGTAGTTTAGCACTTTTTCTATATGCTTTCAGGTCTAAAATCACACTTCACACAGCTAGACACACCCTATTTTTGTGCAGTTAAATGTACCTGATCAATATATGTGTAAAATGCCTTCATAATAATTTTCCACTAGATTTTGTGTAAAGATAAATGACTATGGTGTGCAAAGCAACAAAGATTAATGTATCTGCTCTACTGATTTGAGCACCTGATATGAGCATTTTTGCACTGAAGACCATCTGTGAAAGATTTTTCTTTTTTCCTTCAGCATCACTTAAACACTATTTTACATAAGTCATTTTGAAATTATCCATGTACCGAACTAAGGAATCGTACGCAACATCTTTCTTACACAGTTTGGAAATGAAAATGGGTAAAAGAACAACAGTCACATGTGTGCAAGTTTAGGGTGGATATTTGTCATGTTAACTCTGAGCACAAATAGAAGTACTCCAGCCCAGTTCCACTAACATCAATGAGAACTTCAGCAGGACATGGTTTGGAAAAAAAAATAATAAAAAAAATAGGCTTAAAAATGAACTTTTAAAACTAGGATGAGTTCAAAAATGTAGAAGTTTGGAAAAGAAAGTGGAAGGAAAAAATAGTTAACAGAGACAAGTCTGTAATGGCATGAAACAGACACAGTATGGTATCTTCAAACTCACCATGTTTCAGTTCAATAAGATTTCACAAACCTTCCTGAATAGCTCTAAAACTGAAACAAGAACATTTTCTTGAAGCGACTTCAATATTACAGAACACCCCATGAGGTCTGTAAACTTGTTAAAATATTAAGAAAGACATAGCTGTTAAAAGAGCAGTTCTTAAATCAGCTCCCAGGTGGAATATGAAAAAAAAAAAAGCTCCTAAGGGTTCAAAGTAACACTGATGCATTGAAAACTGATGTTGCTCAGTTCATTTAGAAAATACTATAAACTACTTTACTATGGGAATTTGGTAAAGGAATCTTTCATTAATAGGAAAGATTGGATGGTACACTGCAAATAAAGTGATGTTTACATAATTCTGAAAGATCTTTGAAAGATTCAATATCCTTCTTCTGTGGTTTACAGTAAGCACCATATTAAACTTGCCGGTTTTAATAAAATGAAAAAGTCATAATTAAGTAATTACATTGTGGGAAATATGCTTGCACTTTGGACAGATACACAATTACATCTTTAGTTATTCCTGAGGTTTTTTGTTTTAAATAAAAGCTTTTGCACTAAAACACAACTCCAAGAGGTTGTTGTCAGCACATAACAACTTTAGTCTGAGACCAAATTCTGTGAGGTGTATAAAATGTCAAGTTTTAGGGTAGCTAAAGAATTTGTTTAATTGCAAACTCCCCACGTTCATTTATGCCTGAGTAATTTCATTTTAAGATACAGCTACTTCTTTCAGGGTTCAACCATTCTTCTGTTTATGGCTTTTAAGTGATTCAATTTTTCTCCAGAATGTTAAAAGAAATTACTTTTACCTTTTTGACAGCTCATTCAAGAATAGGATGAATTCCTCGCAATTTGACTGATTGCCATTTTCTTTGCAGAAACACTGCTGAATTTTCTCCCACTGTCCCACAGCTAGGGCAACAGATGAGACACACAGGCTTTAGTGAACACCTTGGTTTTGTACTGAACCCATAATTTCAGAGGATTTGGCTGTCATTTACACCTTTCATGTTAGTTTTGAGATTAGAGTGGAACTAACTCAGACCTTCAAGAACTACACAAAGGGAAATGCAGATTTCTGAAGACCTTTTTGCCCCACAAGACTTTGTCAGAGATACTGAGGAGCAGCATGCATGACTGTGGGCTTGCTGGTATCTTGTGGTAACCATTGCCTGGCCAACCAGCACAGCCCACCTGAACAACTGTATTTACAACTGTAAATAACAATTCATACGCAATGCTGTAGAAATGCAGAGGGATGCATTTTATACCATCTTGGTTAAAATTAAATATTTAAATTTAGATATGTATGGGATGCATAAGGTCTGCATAAGTATTCCCAGATAGGCTGGGTAGTTTGGATTTTGTAGGGGTTTTTTATTTATTTTAAATACATGAGAATGAAGAGTTTGCACGATAAAAATATGTGTATTTCCAATGGAATGAATATTATTATTTTTATCTAGCTGTTGTAACTACCTCTTGATTAGCAACAATGACAAGGAATTTTGGAAGTAGCATAAAAAAAGCTGGTTGACAGAAAGGAAGGAGGAAAGTTCAGGGAAGGAGAAAGATGAAGGAAGTATATATCCCTGTAGGTAAACAGTAATGACCCTTAAATTTAAACTCCATTAAGGGAGATTTAACATTGACTATGACTGTTTTTCATGGATCTTTTAAGAGAGCATCCTCTGTGCAGCATCACATATCAGTGTAATGAATAAATTAATAAGATATATTAGCAGTTGATTTAAGAGAACATTTATTTCCAGTCTAAACTCTTTTTAGTGACACAGTTGAATTGATTAATATCTCAGACTTTCTATATATTTATGATAATACACAGAGTAACCTTGTTCACTTGTGTTGAGTAGAAAAAGTTACAAAATGGTTTTGTAACTTGAATGAATAGACATCTAAGGTTTCTTGCTTTTTAAGCTTTTGTACTGCTTAACTGCTTTGTACTCTAACAAAATCAAGAGAACAAAATTTGTCTTGAAATTTTGATATACACCTCACAGTACAAGGGCTGCAGCTCATAAAGAAATCCTGATTGAAAGATTTATCTTCTGGAAGAAATCCATGTGGATAAAGTGACTAGATAAGAGAGGATGGAATAGCATGCAGTAGAAATAGGTTCTTACGCTTTTTGCAAATGGCATTCTTTTGTTCATTGTGTAAATTATTCTAATAGAAAGGTTCAGTGTACATATTAATTGATGAGATTTAGGACCACTAGATATGAAGCCTACACACATTACCTCTGGTTGGCTCAGAAATCAAGTTTAATGGAGTATAACAAAATAAAAATATAATACCTTCTTTCTGGGTCATCTGAGGAGCACCTGGATAGCACTCAGTTGGGAATGTGTGCAGGAAAATTACAGGCTTGCTTCTGTGAGATGTTGTCCCAATAGGTAGCATCCTAGGAAGTAGACTTGTTGTATAAGAAAAACAGGATTGAGTCCCGCTGCTATTTTTATCCTTGCATTAAAGTTATTTTGTTTACTGTATTAAAGAGCCGGTTGGCGTTTGGGCGAGGAAGCCCTTTTTAGCTCCATGTAGCTGAAAGTTCTGTCAAACCTGAACAGTTAACCTAATAAAAGCCATTATTTCTTCCCACAAGTCTTGCTCACAGTGATGAAAATTTTTCTTCTGTTAAACCCTGGTGTGGACTTGATTCAGGACAATGCTTAGGTTTGCATTGAAATCTGCTGCTTTCAGACTAATGCCTAATGTCATGACTGGCTTTAAGCACAAGCTTATTATATTCGTTGATTTCACAGGGAGAAACATGCCCTTCTGTTTAAGTGCTGTCCTGCACAGAGATGCTTTCCAGAAGTGGACCAATGACCATCATAACTAGATTAAGCTGAACTCCCCCAGCTTACACACAAATCCCTTTGTTACTTCATCCCTCTGATTACCAATAGTCCTAAAAAATACTGTTGCTTTTTATCAGTTTGACCTGTATCAGACATATATAAAGCCTACCATGGCAGTCCTGATAATTGCTTTTACAGTCCCTGACAGGGTGTTCACTTGTGAAAGTCGGAATAAACAGAAATTTGGTTTAGTACAGGAAGGATAGGAAGTGTTTACATGGCCTGCAATTGTGGTCATCTGTATCCAGCCAAAGGGGAACCTCTAATTTTCTAGTTTATGTAATTGAATTTTTAACTGGTGCACAGTGAAAAGCCTTTTCTTCTCCCCCCACCCCCCCCCCACCCCCGAGAGAAACAAACTCTAATTATAACATATGCAGGCTACAACATTTAAATTAGCAAATAATGGTGTATTTTTGACATTTCCTCTTGGGGGGGGAGGGGGGGGGGGAAGAAAAAGAAAAAAAAAAAACCAAAAAACCAAACCTGTAGGAAAGACTTGAATGTTTTACAAAGTGTTTACAAATTTCCTATAGTCAAAATTGCCTTGCTTTTTAGTCAAGGAATTTGGGTCTAGTAGGCATACTAATGATTTTAAAAGACAACCACATGCATGCTTCATTTTATTCTTTCTGGTTTTTTTGCTTTTCAGTAATTGTAGCATATGTTCTTTTCATATGAACAGTTAATGACTAACAAGCATCTGAGAAACCGAAAAGCCATAGACAGTCCTGGCTTGGAACACTGCCATGGAAGAGAAGTGACCCAGCTACATTGCCTTCACTTAAACCACACTTTGCTGATGAGTCTTGTCTGAAACAAAGGAGAAAGAAAGGTTATTCATGGTAACATCTATAAAATATTAAGACCTCTGCGGATACTCAAAGGAGATGAGCTGTGCTTCAAGGACTATGCAAACCAAAGCCAACCACAGATAAAGAAAAATGCTAGAAGGGGGGAACAAGGTCTGGGGATTAATTCTGTCTTTCTAGGCACTATATATTCTCAAATGCACTAGAGCAACCAACTTCAATAAGAAATGACATTTTACCTCTAACATTAAAAATGAAGCAAGAATTCCCAACTCCTTTCTAAGAAAACCTAGCTACTGCAATGTGAATTAAAGGATATGTGACATTTTTCCAGGCCTTCTGCATTTACATAGGGTGCTTCATTATGAACTGATTTTACAGTACCCATATCTACCATCCCTTAACCTGCGTGTAGGAGGAACCCTCACAGGCCCCTAAGGGCCTTCTTTATTGACCTCTCAGGCTTCTGTTTGTTTCATAGACAGTCAGGCTGTCATGCGATGCTTTTTGTTGCAGCAGTAATGCACAGAAGAAGCTTCATGTGCATCAGTTTAAGTGTGATTTAGAGGTTGAGAAGGGAAATACTACCAGGTTTCCTCCCAGAGACCCACAGAATGATGCCATCAGGGGTGAATGCATTTATCAAGTGTATTGAGTCATGCATTGGCTCTATCACAAGTGGTGAAGGGAACAGAAGAACATGGTCAGAGCTGGCTACCAGACAAATAACCATCTGCATCTAACACTGTAAAGAAACTCTGATAAGAGAAAGTGATTTCAACCATAGAGTCTAAAATGTCACAGTATTAAATTTCAATACCCTCAAACACAGGAGTGTTATCTTCTTACAAATATGCTGAATGCACTTGGATGCTTATCTCTATCTCTATATGCACTGATACAATGTCTCCTGCAATTCACGTGGGGACTAATCTAAAGTCCACTAAAATCTAATGGAGTCTTTCTATTGCTTTCATTGGTCTATGAATCAGACCTCCAAAGAATAATAGTGAGGTGAATTTTTAAAGTTCAGAACTGTATCTCACTTTGGACAATAATTTCAAAGTAAATATGTTTCTCCCAATTTCACCAAAGCCTGCATTCTTGTGATTTCTATAAATCATTCTGAGGTCCCAGAAGAAATGGTGTGATGTGGGATTCAGTTACTTTTCATTCTGTCTGGACCTGTATTAAAGATTCTGTCATTATCCTTCCTTTTATATAATTTCTGTTTACAGGTTATCAAACATGCAATTCAAATTATTCTGGGCTCATTGGCAAAATTCTCAGGTATTTATTTGGTAAGCCAGACCCTGTGAAAATATCTGCGAAGTCTTTTGAATAACTTACTGAAAAAAAGCAGAACCATTTTCATCCTCAGGCTAATTTGTGTGCCATTACAGATGAGAAAGTTTCTGCCATGTACTGATCAAGAAACCAAAGAACTAGGATAAGTGTATAAAAAGTTAGTAGAAATAAGTAATTATTTGAAATACAGGAATGGAAAATGCCATGCTTTGATCTAGAGAACTAACATAATTATTAGATAATCTTAAAGAAAAACTAAGATTTAAAATAATCTGGAAGAAACAGGAACCGTGGCTTAGGTCCTCAGAGATGCTTAAGTGCCTCAGTCAGATGCTCTGTAGTCTTTACCTATATATTTGTCTAAGATGTCTATTTTTCCACCAATGTGCAGGTAGAGTAGGGTAGTTGGCTCCCTAAAGCCCAGAGCACTACCTACCATAAGCCAGTCTCACTGATTCTGAGGGAGCCTTTCTACAAAAAAGGAAGTTTAATTAACTCCAACAGCTCCCAGTTCCTCTAAAACACTCAGAGACTTAGGCAATTTGGGCTTATTCCATGCTTCCTTCTGGTGGGGTGTCTGATGAGAGCATTTTCAGCTATAGAAGGCTGAGGATCAACTCCACACACAGGAGGATCAAGCTGCCCCACAAGGTTCTGATGAGGCTTCCGTCTCATCCCACATGGACCACTCCAGATGCTGAACAATTGTCCAGCTTTGGCTTAAATATCCCGTATGGTATATGTTTTGAAATACACATTGAGACCTATTTCTCATCAATCAGCTGCTGAAACATGAAAATCACATCCCTTCCTTCTCTATTTTGTCCTACTTAGCTTGGATTGGGCTACTTACCAGATGTCCAACTCCCCTAATACTGTTGGAGAGGACCCTGGAAACACACTAAGGTGTGAGAACCTGGAAGCAAGACTCTTGAGATTTAGCTATTGCAATGTCTATGTGCTTTTAAGGACCTCATCTGTGTGCATCTGTCACTTGAGATAAACACGTGGGAAGAAAACAAAACAAAACAAAACCAGGAAGACTATTCTCTTCAAAAATGTTCTAAGATATGAAATTATTCAACCATAAAGAAGGGAAGCATTGAGAATTTACAGAGCTCGTAGCTACAGTCTCTCTTGCAGAAAGCCAAGACAAATGAGATACAGTCTGAAAAAGGCTGAATAAACCACTACTTGTTCTAATAGTACATTGATAGAAATAAGTAATATGTTTAATGGTATTAACAGATAGGAACTAGATCATGAAGGTCCTTGTTAGTTTATCACCTGGGTTAGTAGGGTAAAATCCAATGGGAAGTAATTTGGAACTATTCTGCAAAAAAGCTGAGTAAGAAATGAGTAAAACCTGCAGAACAGCTTCATAAAAGCAGACAAAGGACTGTAAGTTACAACTGGACATCATTGTGATTGAAATTGGAAGAAATCCATGCAATGCAGGAAGACCTTATTTGTGCATCAAGGTATAGAAAAGCACACAGCTGGACACCAGAAAGAAATTTCATCTGTGCATACATCACACTGTATAATTGATAGATCTGTGGAAGCCATCGTCATTACCATCCTGCTTCATCTGACACTGGTTACTGCCAGAGGCAGGATGCTAAAGAGAGTTTGGTTCCCTTGGGCATGGTCTCAGATCTAATGGCTGTCGGGAATAGTTGCTCCCTGAGAGAAGCAGAAAAGCCTGTTCAACATAAGAGCTGTTGGTGAGGAAGTGGCTCTATATATGCTTAAAGCATGCTTTTATTTCCTATCTTCTTAAACAAAGTGTATGCTATTTAGCAGCACATTTCTGTGATAAACAGGTCTAATGAACATGATAAGTTCAGTGGTAAAACTAGAAAAGGGGGAGGGGAAAAAAAAGCTGGTAGTACTGAGAGTGCACTTTCATTTAAACTACATCTTAGAATTCACCATCAAAAGCCATGGATGGCCTTAGACTGAGCAAGGTTGGTGGACACCATTGAGGAACCAGTCAGCTACAGGAAGGGTTTAATCTTTTACACTATTACACTTGGGGATATTTTTTGATTGCGTAGTTTGCTTATTTTCTTAAAGAAAAAGTCTGCCATTTAAATGAAAACATATTACCAATTTTTCATTGAAGGAACTGGCAGTTCAGAAATGAAAAAAAGAAAAGGGAGCATCAGTGCTGTGTTTTTTCCGTGCATCAGGCAGAAGGAAGTTGTGTTAAAGGGATAACTGTCAAACTCACCTAATGCACAATCTGACTGAAAGCAAAAGTGTTGCACCAAGTACAGTTCTGGCTTCTTAGGCCTCTGACAAATGTCTCCTCCTTTGAGATTACGCTGCTTCTGATGACTGTGATTACTGCTGAGACTCAGCAATATTAATATTAATATATATCGAACATTACTTTTTCTACCATTCTGTTGCCATTTCTCTGATTTCCAGAGTTTATTATAAGCTGCATTTATCAGCACTGGGTACCTGTTGTTGATTTTAACGTCCTGAAGGACATTTCAACAAAAAAAACCAACCAACCAACCAAAACAAAACAAACAAAAAACAAAAAAAAAGGGGAAAGAAAAAAAGAAAAAAGCTGCTACTTTATCTTTGAAGTGGCCAGGCTCAAGGGGAAGTAGTTAATTCCCCATGGGTAGGCACAAACATTCCTTTACTTGTGACATGTGTAAAGGTTGTTGTTCCGAGCACACTCTTTTCAGGACCCATTTCTTCTGGGCACTTACATTTCTAAACCCCTCAAGAGGGCCGTAGTTGTGAAAAAGAGAGTGGAAGCTCTGGTGTTCTGGTCTAAGATTACACCAGCATTTTTGTGAACAAACTTTGGATCAATCCAGAGTTGGAAGTGAACATGAAAAGTGTCAGTAACTCTTTTATAAGTCTTTTTGTGGTGCATCTGATTGACCCACATTACGAAGTACAATAGCATGAAAGAGTGTTAGTAATCAGTGCTAATGAATACATGTACCTACCTGATTCATATACTGGGCATTACCCCTCACTAATGCTTTTGTTTTGCATTCATTAAAATTCCCATCATGACACAAAATGCTGAACATTTACTATAACAAAAACAAAAGCAAACAAAAAATGAGACACATTTATTGCAAATTTCAGTCAAAAAAGATATAAATAAGGAAATCACATAGCATAGGCACATTGTCCCAATCCTACTCTACTTTAGTTCATTAATTAATGCTTTTAGAAAAGATATTTACAGTGAGACCTCAGGCAAATACTCAGAGACAGCTTGTGGCATAATCCTTCTCTGTCTTCCCCTCTTCCCCTTCCCCCTACTGCAAATGAGACTGGTTACTCATTTCTTTTTTTTTTTTCTTTACAGTCTAGGAAGGACTTCGAGAACTTCATTCTTTATAGTTTAGATTTATATAAGCTATTTCATAAATCTTCTAAAACAAACTCCTTATAGAGCTAAAATTGGCATTTACTTGCCTAATTTTGGTAGAACTATTATTGAAGTGGTTTCAATAAGATCCTAGCAAAAATCTGTGTATGTAAGTATGTATTTAAGCTACAAAAAGCTGGTATTTTATTTTTTGCCACAGTATTTAGCTTGAAAAACTTGCCTGGATATATAAAACACCAGAAGAATTAATTCCAGTACAATTAAACTGTCTGTCTGAGATGTTTCTAATACAAGCTATCATAGCTATATGTCACAATTATTTTTATGCTTTGTAAAAAAAGATGTTAATTTGAACATAAAAAATTGTAACAGAATCCACTCCTTACTACATGAAAAAGATTATTAGATGATGAAGCATTTACAACCAGAGCCTTTGCAGATTTTGCAGTTCTTTTAGTCCTGCTTCTTAAATATAAGGACTTGAGGATGTGTTATGAAAGCCTTATTCTCACTGATGATGATTCCATGTAAATTCTTGTAGATCACCATACTGTGTGTTGAAGTGGTACAACACATCTACTGAGAAGGAAAGGAGGAAAAGGTTCTGGTTTGGGAAGGTACTTACTATGGTATTACAAAAAGGATTAGGTAATGCAAAATTGGCTTGTATGGTGACAAGGCAAAAAGGCTTCTCTGCATGTAAGATGCTATCTCGAAGCAGGCTGAAAAACTGTTTTTCTACACCTCTTTATTTTTCTATACCACTTACCGCTGAGGAGATGCGATTGATGTATTTGTGAGAAGTTCAGGAATGGGCAAATCTGGAGTATAAGAGAAGTAGACAGCCAGCAGTGCTCAGGAACATGACTTGCAGCTGTGAATCTTTCCCAGGCTTGGACTATAGATGCAGCTTTCCAAGCTGTTAGGGAAAAACAGGGTACTAAAGTTATTTGAACACACACGCATGCGCGCACACACACACCACACACACACACCACCACCACCACCACCCCCCCCCGGTGTTCTACCCTGCTGCTCAGTGCTATGAGAGCATTAGCACTTGTGTTAGCTTGTTCAGGCTAAAAACAAACTAAGGGGAGCTCTTACTTCTCTCTGCTCAGCTATCATGAGATCTGTTTGCTGACATGAAGTCTATCAGACTTAGTCCTCCAGGGCTTTAGGTAAAGAAATTATTAGTTTGAGGATTAGTCTGAGGATTCCTCATGGGCATAAGTATAGGAGTTGTGCTGCTCACACCTCCCAAGATAGCAACTGTTGCATGGGTGCACAAAAGCAGGTATAAATTTACTAGAGATGTCATAAATATTATAGAGTCTTTAAGGCATGAAGGAACAGGCTCTTGAGCATGTGCTTCAAAACTGGGCCTAAGTGCCCCTTCAGGAAACTGGACCTTTGTCCATGAGGTAAATGTGGTTTCCCTTGTGGATTATAGATCTGAACTGCAATCGTTCTGCTTTACATATAGAAAATTCCACATTTTAATTAAACCCAGCATATTTCTCACCCAGGTAACACTGGGATCTCCTCAATGACTTACCTATATGCAGATTGTTAGTTCCATGAGATGGGGGTCCCATGTGACTGGGATTTTGTTTTTAATAATGATTATTCCAGTTCAGTCAACATAACTATTTCTATTCAAATCTTAATTTCTAGACAGTTCACCACCATCAAAAGCAACTTGTTTTTGTTTGTTTGGGGTTTTTTTTAAGACTTTCTCTGTAATTTACATAATCCGCCCTCTGATTCTAGCAACATATGCAGCTCATGCAGCCAAGTTAGACACCCTGGCTGGTACAATTCAGCTTCAATCTTATTTGGCTGTGTAAAGTTATTCAGTACCTTGGCTGTGTTTTTATGGTCCTGTCATAGTGGTATGAATATTTGCCCCTTATCATAATCCTTCAGATCCCCTATTTCCTAAGTGGGGAAAGTGAAGCGCCAAAAGCAGAGTTGCCCAGTTTACCCAAGCCTGGGCTAAATTGGTAATATGGAAAACCAGAATCCATGAGTTCTGATTCTTAGCAGCATTCTCCAAGTCCTCATAAATAGCCACATAAATCAGTTTAATGTTGGAAACCTAGTAATAACTACTGTGAGAAAGGAAATGTATAGAAGGTTTTTGCCTACTATTGAATGCAACTTAATTCCAGATAAACACCTAGCGATATATTTAATTATATACCTTTTCTAGAAGTACAAATATTGGATTCTGTCTATTCTAGCTGAAGTGTAGATGCAGTATCGGTGTCAGACCAATGCTGTCTTTCAGCCTTTGCCATCATTCTGTACAACTGTTGTTTATCTGATGTGGAAAAAGAAGTAAAAGAAACAGAAGCACCAAACAAACAAACAAAAAAGTGTGCTTCCTGAAACAGAGCAAAAATAGACTGCAGCTGATCCCCACGAATTACTCTTGTTGAAAGCCTGGCTTTTTAAAGTTGGTGGGTTTTTTTGTTGTTTTGTTGGGGTTTTTTTAATGGCTTTGCTGAGGGGAATCACCTTCTGTGTGACGATGGGGAAGCCCAAATTTAGGCATGCTGCAGTTTGAACCTCACCCAAATGATCTGCTTCTCATCCTTATTTATTTTTTTCATGATATGACTCAACTTCTTAAACATTTCAGACTCAAATTAGGTCCAAGAGAAAGTGTTTCCATCCTGCCAAAGCATCCTGAGATGGAATCCTCTTACCCATCAAACTCTTAGACAGGGACTTCCTCCTACTTGATTCTGAGTAATAGTTTGGAAGTGAGACCTTGGTATTCCCTCTGAATGACTGGGCTGAGCTTGTAGTTCATAATGAATCACTTGCTTAGTAGGTACATTGAGGAGAGGAAATGATGTTGTAATTGATTCTCATTTTGTAGCCGGAGTGTATATTTTTCATTCGCTCCATTTGCTTCATCAGCATCAATTCAGCCTTCCAGCAAACCACACCCTTGTCAAAAATTATTACAGAAAGAAGAGGCTGAGCAAGCATGGCTACTCATTTCCCTCAGGGCAAATTGCCTTATATCAGCCTTCAAAGGATGCTCTCACAAACAAAACTGGAGATCTTGTCATTTGTTATTACTTAGTGAGGAAGTCATTGCACCTGCTGTGTGATGGCAATCACACCAAGCTCCTGTAGTTTCTAGTCTCCTCCAAGCAATGTTTTCACAGACCTCTGGAACTGTTCCACTTACCTCTCCTGGATTCTTTCAGTTTCCAGATGGAAAACTGGTAGCTCTTGAGATCAATAATCGGAAAAAACAGTAGCCCAAGAGATTCCATTTCAAAATGGAATTGGCCAAAATGAACTAACTTAGAGCTGGCTGACATTCTTTCTGAACACAATTTCCACTATAGAGGCTGAACTGATTTCTTTGGAACATACCTTTGAAGGCTGCATAAAAAATTCTTTTATTCCGCCCTTTCTGTATTGCAAGGGCCATAGAGCCAGGATGTGGGCCAAAACCTATACTCATAAAAGTCTCTTTAAGTACTGTATCCAGTAACAAAGATATATAACAAAATGGGGTCTGGAAAGGAATCAATCACCATTGTCAAAGACCAGACATCTTTTCCCTTATGAACAATTTGATCATGTGTATTTCACACATATAATAGCTTTAAAAAAATAATGGTAGCCACTATATTTACAGAAAGACTCAGAGCAATTGCAAGCCAGTTCATAAGCTGGCATCTAGATTTTTTAAAGGATCAAATGTCTGGAAGTTGTCACAGAGAAAAGAAGGGAGGGTGGGCATAAAAAAGAAACAGCTTATATTTGAATGCCCATATGTATATTTAAGGCCAGAAACAAAAAAGGAATTTATAAATTGTGATGTTGAACATAGAAGTGTCTACAAGTTTAATGGACAGAACTGAAAACATTGAACTAAGACCCTAAGAACCTGACCAGCAGAGAGTTAGGATCCCAGAGTGGGACCTACACTAATAATGGTGAAGCACCTTCTCATATGAGTAGGAACTAGTAAGGGGGTATGACTGAAACTGTAGAAGGAAACTAGTTTGAGGACTCATGGATTTCACACTGGCCAAAAATGAACATTTTGTAAGAGACAATTCAGAGCATCTAAATTTGGATTTACAGGCATTTGGCTCACTTTTTTCTTTGAACATATAGGTGAAGGAGGTAAAAACCTATCTATTAGAGCCATGAAATGAACCCTAGGACCACAGGCAATGAACCCATTGAGTGTGTCTACACTGCTAAGTGAAAGACTGTCAGGGAGAAGGTTGATCACTGAAACTCTGATTTCCCTATGTTTAATTTTTCTATATGTCTCTCTGGCTCTGTGCTAGACCTCTCCATCTAAATTCCTCTAAACCTATCTGCCTGAAGGAGTCTAGCTCTTGGCATTCTCTTTTATTTACCAAGAGAGCTGCTGTGATTGTTTAAAGTGAAATAGATCACGTCTGAAGGATTTGTATATATGCTCCATGACTTTATCAGAACTCAGGCAAGCACCTGGCTTCAAAAGATAAGTTCATGTCTTTGTCATCAGAGCTAGATGCCTAAAATTAAAGTAAGCTTGCATCTTATTATGTCACATTAGATGCTGTACTTAAATACTACTTATTTTCTATTTCACACATTGAGCACACACAGGGAAAACCAAACAGTAACAGCAGGAAAAAGGGATCTGTATGCAGTTGGTATAGAGTTAGCAAAGGTAGGACAGGGAAAAAAAAAAAAAAAGTAGAGAAAGGGGAAGAAGATATATTGATGTTCTAGATCTGTGAAGGAAAAGGTTTCCAGAGAGGTCTCTGTACCGGGCACCCAGTAAGGTAGACTGGAGACTGAGCAGTGAAACAGCTGGTCTTGACAATCTGGCCCTGGGCCTCCCAGGGCCAGATTTGTTCCAGCTTTGCAGAGTGACTACAGGGAAATGTTTTCACAGCTTAGTTCCTCTCCTAAATGCCAGGTGCCTACTAAAGCCGCTCTATCACCATCCTCCTCAACCGGACAGGGGAGAGAAAATACAATGAAAAGCTCAGGGGTCAAGTTAAGGACAGGAAGATCACTCAACAATTACTGTCACAGGCAAAACAGACTTGACTTGGGGAAAATTGGTTTAATTTATTACCATTCAAATGAGAAAAAACACACCTTCTCCCCACCCCTCCCTTCTTCCCGGGCTTAACTTAATTCCCAATTTATCTACCTCCTCCCCCTGAGTGGCACAGGGGAACAGGGAATGGGGGTTATGCTCAGTTCATCACACATTTCTGTTGCTCCTCTTCCCCTGCTCCAGCCTGGGGTCCCTCCCACAGCAGACAGTCCTCCATGAACTTCTGCTATGTGAGTCCTTCCCACGGGCTGCAGTCCTTCCCACCCTGCCCCAGCGTGGGTCCCTTCCCTGGGGTGCAGCCCTTCAGGCACAGGCTGCTCCAGCGTGGGTCCCCCGCGGGGTCACAAGCCCGGCCAGCAAACCTGCTCCAGTGTGGGCTTCCCTTGGGTCACAGCCTCCTTTGTGCATCTGCCTGCTCCAGTGTGAGGTCCTCCAGGGGCTGCAGGTGGGGATCTGCTCCACTGTTAACCTTCATGGGCTGCAGGGCACAGCCTGCCTCACCATGGGCTTCACCATGGGCTGCAGGGGAATTTCGGTTATTCTGCCCCGCCTTCTGCACTGACCCTGGTGTCTGCACGGTTGTTGATCTCACATATTCTCACTCCTTTCTTCTGCTGCAGTTATTTTGTGCAGATTTTCCCTCTCTCTTCTTAAATATGTTATCACAGAGGTGCTACCACCATTGCTGATGGGCTTGACCTTGGCCAACGGCAGGTCCCTCTCAGGGCCAGCTGGCATTGGCTCCATTGGACATGGGGGAAGCTTCTGACATCTTTTCACAGAGGTCACCCCTGTAGCCCCCCCACTACAAAAACCTTGCCATGCAATTCCACTGCATCTGCTCTCAGACTCTAATGCTTATGAACCAAGGTACAGAGACGAATACACTACAGCCCAGGTCACGTAAAGAAGATCAGTTGTTTCCAGCAAAATCCTGGCAATGGAGTAGTAGGTATTTCTTCATTTAAAGTCTAATTCTCTAAGACAGGTGAGGAATATTCTCTTTTCACCTGCGCCTGTTACCAAGAGCTGGAAACTTAAGTGTGTGCAGTGCTTTGATGTACCTCATACCTTGCAAGTTATGTCTTGTATCCTTTTCACAGAAGACTTTGCAGGGTGAATGTGATTTTAGTTATCAAACTCAAAGTGTTGATATGATCATACTAAGAATATGCAATAACAGGTGTCAGTAGAGCTTCCCTGTCCTTTATGCTGAAACCAGTTGAAGATGGAGGCTGCAATATACCACCAAAATGTTAGCAAAGGTACACAGAAAACTTTCCTTGACTGTAGTACCTCTTATTCATGAGAATCTTTCCAGGGTAAGCAGGAAAACATTTTTCTACTTTATCTGAGTTTGCTCAAGGAACTGAAATCATCCAGGACTGACTCACATGCCGTTTACAGAGCCCCTGACTACGGCAGAGCAAATTCTAAGAAATCCTTTATTCAGAGTGTCCTCTGGTTCAGCAAAGCCCTGGAATTTGGGTGACCACAGGAAGCAGTTGAGAGGTTTTCCAGCCTGACCGTATCAGCCGTCTCACCACAAGAACTTCCTATTTTGGCTGAGTCCCTTCAATCAATTTAAGACTGCTCTGTGTGATCAATAGCAGGGAGTTTAAGGATGGCTTGTTTGCCTTATGTTTGTGAAGTGGTTCTTGTTCCCTGGCTTCTCTTTCTTACAGCAGAGCTACTCCTGTTTGCTTTAAGGCTTTAAATCATTGCTAATTTTTACAAAGAGAAACAGAGAGTAAAGGCATATAAAACATTTTATACTAAGTCTCTTGAAATGTTAAGAGTAAAATAACCAACATGAAGCAGAACAGAGAAAAACTTATGAGATAAATGAGACAGGAAGTGTAAGAGAAAGGATGACTTTATAGGTAAACTGCACCTAAATAATAACATAATATATAATATCCCAAATAAATATATTTAAAATATACGTAAATTTTATTTAAATGAAAATGTAAATGTAACTGCAAAACTTACAATACAGACTGTTAAAATAAATATGATATTAAAATGGAGAAATGAAAATAATAAACCACAAAGTACTATTTGCATTCATGCAGCCCTTGAAAAGTTTTATTATCATAGGGAGAAAACAACAGTCACAATACAAAGCCATTAGTGTCTCATGAAAATAAGCTAGTGAAAGCTACCTCAGTAACTGAAAGAGATTTGCATTCACGGTTTTCTAGAGGTATGGGTAAATGAATGATTTCAGTTACTGGAAAATAATATTTGCATTAGATAACATTTGAATAGGGCAAAAGGAGTGCATCTTATCTGTATCAGACCACTGCATCCTATCTCAAAAATAACTATGAATTTATTGGTTTGTTGTTTGTTGTTTTTGGGGTTGTTGTTTTTTGGGTTTGTTTTTTTTTTTTTTTTCACAAAGCATCTCTTCTTTTTCAAGTAGGGGTACAGTAGAACAAATGTTTAATTGTTTTGTGTAGCCCATGATCTTTTAATCTCAAATTCAGCACAGACATATAACACTGCTTAGTGGGGGAAAACAGAGGTATGTTTGATTGAAATAAATGTTTGATCGTTAACAGGACATGTAGACTACCTGGAATACAGTGACTATCTTGTTCAAAAGTTATGCACATTAATATTAGGTAATTTAGTTGATTTGTAAGATTTCTGAGGTAGGAACTTTTTATCATTAGCTGCTCTTTAAGAAATTTAGCACTAAAATGGCTTCATTACAAAATTGGTGAAAAATACATTTTGTTTTGTTGGGTTTTTTTTACATTAGAGTAGGCCAGTAAACTATGGCAACTAATATCCTTCCTTCAGCACAGAGGAGGGTTATCAACATGCAGGACCAATGTTGGTTTAGTTCTTTTAATATACCTACCTACATGTACAGTATTGGAAATGAAAATATATTCCTTCCTTCCATGGTGATCTGTTTTCAAAACCTGGAATGAAGATTACCATCAATGAAAGGATATTTGTTCACAGGGTGTTCAGCTTCTCAACAAGTATGAAACAAACCCCACTCTATGAGACACACCTAGCTCCTGATAAGGCCCAGAGGAAAAACTTATGGCTAAGGAAATCCTAATATGCTACTTGTGAAAACACAGACTTCCCAGACCTAAGAAAGGCGGAGAGCAGAATCAACCCTCAAAATCAGCTTCCTGGTTTCACATTCGCCAGGGGTATGGGACTGTATGGAAATCATTTGAGATCTAAAACATACTGTATCATAGATCACAACAATTACTCTGAAAAATACAATTTCATCTTAAAAGAACCAGTCATAAACAATGAATACTGCTTCAGTGATTAAGGTTCTAAAGCAGTTCAACCCTCTTCCACCACCATACTTCATGCAAATGTCAGTTGTGACATTTCAAATGAACACAAATGTAAGATGCAAAGGTAAGAGAGTTTTCAAAAGGTGGTGAAGTGCCTAGAAAGCACTTTAATTTATCTTTTTTCCCTTTGCTCAATGTTGGTTGCATAAAGAAGCTTTGAAAGATACATGTGAATAGTTCCATGAGAATGCTTCCAAAAAGGAGATCCTCCTTGTACAACAAAAAGTTACATTAAGAGGTCTTTTCTTGTTCTAGTCCTAACATAGAATTTCCAAAACTGGTGGAACAAGAGCTGTGTTCTGTTATTGCGAGGACACACCTTGCTAGACAGCTTACCACTTTCTCATGTGGCTCTCACCGTCCCCTTTTGCTCCAGGCCAGCCCCACAGCACATCCCTTTTGTCTCCCCTACCTTTGTCCAACAAAATTAAACTGACTTGCAGGTTTCAGGCCAAACCATTTTGAAGCTCTGGCAAGTGAAAAGAGAGAAAACAGAAAAAACATTCATGTGAGATCATTTCAGTTTGAACCCTCGCATTGACAGAAATGCTTTGCTTCATTTTGCCTCAAACTGACCAAATAATTTTTATTCTGGCATATGATCACACCTGTGGCATTTCAGAAGGATTTGCTTGGGTTTCATGATGTTACCACAGGTCATAATCTGGCTTATAAAAAGAGGCTGGAAGAGAGTTAAAACTATGGAATGGCTATTCTGTTTCCCACACATAACTATAGAGACAAGTTATTCTCCAAAAGCAGCTTTGCTTCTGAAAGCAGAGTTTGTCATCAAGAAAATAGCTGATGAGAAACGCAGCATTACTGTCTGAGTCACTGGCATTTGCTATATTTCCTCAGTGCAGTTCATTATGCAAAACAATGAGTTGGAGTCATAGCTAAAGCTGAAAGTGATGGAAAGAGATAAATTCAAAACTTTTCTGCAGTAACAAGAGGAAAAGAAACCCTGGAGACCCCATTAGCATAACATGCATTGTTTGTTTGCTAACCTTTAGCATAGGGAAAGATATGGAAAATATGAAACCATAACAAGGAAAGTACTACTTATATTAGACTTCAAATAATCAGTTTGACGTGACATTTTTAAGAGATACTGACAGAAATTTATCGCACTATAGAAATGGGTTCTAGACTGATGGTTTTTTTCATGGTGAAGTTACAAAATTTATTCTTCAAATATTTACATTAATCTGCTGAGCGAATTTTATTACAGTTCATAATTACCTTACACATCATGGCTCTCTGAAATAAGGTCATTATGTCTTAATCGTTTAACATACCTTCCCTTCTGCATATGTACATATAAATATACTTTCTTTTTTCTTTTTTTTTTACAACAATAAGCACTCACTATTAAAGGAGGAATGCTTGGCTCTCTCTTGCAGCTTTGCATAGCTTTAAGGAAGCAAGGCTACAGTTTAATCACACCTTTCTTTTCTCACTTACACTTCAAGACTTCCACATGCTGGCAATTGCATTTCAGTTAAAATCAGACATATAGAATCCTCTTGTCCCCTGGACAGACCATAAGCCTCTTCCAGGGTGTTTCTGCTATTATGGCTGCATTCCTTTATTTTAATGTCAAGGCTAAGTGGACCACGGCCAAGAAACAAAATTATACCAAAGTCTCTGCATTGCTGCCAGATCATCTAAGCCAATGACTGAAATACAATTAAAATTAATTTTCCTTTTTTCTGTGGAACTGCAGTGGACATGGAGTGCAGCTGTTGTGATCTGGTTTATGGGCTATCATTCCCACCTCACTTAACTCTTACTGGTGCATTTTCAAAGTGAAATAGTAGACGTTCTTTCCGCCTGTTTAATGGAAGTTGTATGCTCCAGATTTCACATAATATTTTTCCTTCTTTATAGAGTGTCACCGTTATTCAGGGTTCTTTTCAAAATAAGTGGAAAGTAAGGTGAGTCAATTCTGCCCAGCATTATAGTGGTGTAAATCTGGAATGGTTCTACCAATGTCACAGGGAGGAGACTGCGTATGAAGCAGCATAACAAGACACAATATAGACTAAAATCCAACCACTATTCACACTTCAAAATATTGTATGTGTTGTCAAAGATACTTTGCCACATGGTAGGGCACTGAGATTAATCTACTGAGAATGTAACAGTGATGATGCTGAGTGAGACTAAAGACCTGCATCACACACACCATTACATCCCTGGTACTGGTAAAAAGGATCCCCTTCTTGTCCAGGAGGAGAGTGTCAGAATCCCTGTCAGGAGGCCTGAGGACACATATACTCAGTCCTATATAAATACTTCCTCTAGGTCCTACCTGTTTGCATTTCATGGATTTTCTGTCAGTGTTTCTGTGAGTCTTCTTATAGAAGCATTGAGATTATTTTGCCAAGATGTTGTTATACTGTGACAAATGAGGGAACAATATATCCTTTGGTCTTCAAATTGTGCCCAAATTATACTTTTTTCTCCTGGACAAGGGTTAATAGAAAAATTTCTAACCCCGAATCTGCCCTTCTGTAATGATGTATGGAGACCAGGATATAGCATTTCCTCAAGAATTGCTCTTTATTATACACAAGCTCTGAATCACCCTTCATGTTGGAGGAGAAGTCATGTAACAAATACAAGCTGCCAAGGCAAAAAATACTTTTTAAATGTTAACTATCGGTATTTTCTATTGATGATTTCATAGGTTTCCACACAGAAATAATTGATTACATTGAATAGAAACCATTTTCTGATGGAAGTGCTAAAATTCAAATGGATCTAGATAAAGAAGTATTATTTTTGGCCTGGCCATTCAGTGATTTTTTTTGTACCTGCCTTTACACTATATTACATTTGTCATGCAAGTTCTGTGCTCTATGTAAATCAGTCACTATGCCAGTTTAGAAGCTATAAATTGTATAGCTTTAAATAGATGATACAATGGCTGAGACCTATCTTTGCTTAAGCACATGAAGCTGTATTATGGGAGGGACATTAATATGAACCTATTAATGCATACTGATATTTCAAGGAATACTTTCAATTTAGGATTTCTCTTTAAATAAGGATCCAAAGGTATTTTTATCCTGATTAATATCTTTAGTCCAATATAAATCACACAGGTTTGTTAAGATATGATTTTATTGGATCCTAGTTTTCAGTCACATGGAATAGTGTTACTTACTGATTGTTCATTTGAGTTTTGAGACCACTTCCAAACTAAGAAACTATGCACCTAAGCAGAGACACACAAAATGTGTTCCGTTATGTATTCTGTCACACAACAATGGGTGAACAAACACAGAAACTTAATGTCAAGCTTCTCAATTCTACATGTATAATTCTGTTAAATAATATCTGCATAATGATTCAAGTGAATAAGCATAAATTGAAATTATTGTCCCATGTAAGCTTATAACCTTGGGAAGTTTTGTCATTTTGTTCATTCTAACTGAAAAATAGAAAAATTACAAGCATTTTTTATCAGTTCTGAATTTCATACTTCTCGGTTTTTTCATCTGTAATTTTGAGAATGCTTTTTTATGAAGGTATATGCTGAAGGATGCTCTCCTTTTCATGGAAGAATCTACCTTTGTATGTCTGTGCATACAGGTAATTCATTATGTATTTTGGAGTTTAAAGTCTCAGTTTTATTCAGCCAGTCAGGCACCTTTGAATTCTCTCCGCTTGGTAATGGACAGATGATGCAGGTAGTCAATTTATACTTCTAATGTGCTTACATTTAAGGAACTCCATTAAGCTGTTTTCAAAAAGGGCCCAACCTTGTTACAGTATCTGTAGGAACTCTAGAAGGAGCTTCTTTTCTCTGCCAAAGGACTTCCTTCCCTCCATGCATTGTATGAGTATCCTATTGAAAAAATTGCCTTTACTAGCTTAAACAGTACAAGGAAATGTTTCCAGGCTCTGAAACTCATTTATCCTACTAAACATTTGAAGTTTGGGTTGTGCCAAGAAAAGTCTCCCAGAAAATATCTGTGTGTTGTCTGGGAGTTAACACAGAGTAAAAACCCCTTCACTGAGCAGTCTACATACAGCCCCTATGGTTCTGTCAGGTGGAGAGTTTGACTGGGTGGATGTGGGCTGTTTGGTGCAAGTTGGACTCTTGTATCAAAAGTTACTGAGCAAATGCTGAGTATTAGTACCAATGTCAAACGACCTGAGGCTGTTAATGCTCTCATTTTTCATGACAGCCTTTTAAATGCAAAACAAAGCTAGACAGGCTTTATTTGTGCAACATCTGTACTACAATTGTATTTACTCTGGATATCTTTCACCTTTTTTTATTCTGCTTCAACAAACATCTATATTTCACAGTGTTTTCCTCAAGAAGTAAAGTTTGCATATTATTTGTTTCACTTCATACACCAGTTATCCGTTCATGGTTATTGCCTTATGAACTGTGCTAGTTCTTTAATTTTTTATTAACAGAGGATAACAGAATGAATCACATGGAAAGGGACCTCAGGAGGTCTCTAGTCCAATTTCCTGCTCAGAGCAGGGGCAGCTCTGAGGTCAGACCAAGTTGATCAGGCCTTTATCCAGCTGGGCCTTGAAAACATCCAAAGACTGAAACGGCACAACCTCTCTGGTCAACCTGTTAGTACACGTCTTCCCAATTTACATATACTATGACTTCACATTTCATTCAAAAACTCAGACAGAATTGCAAGGATTCAGACAATTTTGTTGCTGGCCAAGAATATTGTTTGAATATGGATTTTGTTGCCATTCAGAAGCATGTGCCTTTTTTGTTTGGTTTTGTTTTGTATTTAACCCTCTTCAAAACTATGCATCACACACCTTTAGGAAAGTACCAGAGGTCATTAATTCTGCATCCACTTCCCCGAGAAAGTAAGCTCACTGTTTCTGTCCTGCTTCTAGCATCTGCAATAGATTTTGCTATACTCTTGCATGGTTTGAGACTTTCTTCCCAGTACTGAATAGGTTTCTTAATCCATGGCTTTATGACAAAGTGAAGCAATATTCTAGGGTCAATATACAGTTCAAATAACTCCTGGTAAGAGCAACAAGAGTTTTTCCAATAACAAATGATTACCTACTGAAAACCTACATTTTCTGTTGGTCAGAACCAAATACTATGGATTCCAGCAACACAGGAGTTAAACAGTCTTGATTCAGTCTGGAGTTAAAGTATATTTGTAGTTGTCATTTCAGTGATTGGAGTGATATGCTGGCTCAACTAAGTATATGGCTTGTTTAGTATATTTGGGAGAATACAAAAGATTACAGTTTTGCAGCAGTAGATGCAGAATGTAATTCATCAAAGTAGTTAGTGAAACTGGACAGGGTAGTGAACGTACGTGGAACAGTGCTACACTTAGTGAAGCTATTTTAAGCTCTCTAGGAAGTTAATCCTGCTCCAACAACTTGACTAAAGACTGTAAAAATATCATTGCCAGGAAAAGGTATCAACATTTTAATCTACTTTCTGCCGATAAAGACAGGGAGAGGGGAGGGGTTCATTTTCACGGAATAAGATGGAGGCGAAACAAAAACCTCTTTGTGTCAAGAAACATTGCACCTGCATTAAGTTCACTGCTGATTCCTCAGTCGAAATTTGATTTTTTCCCACTCCTTGCTTCCTTCATTATTTTTAGCACTGAGGAATGTGAGGCATGTAAGCCATCCTTCTTGTCACTGACAAATTTCTGTCTTCAGCTGTGAAAAAGAATAGACCTTCCTCACCTAAGTTACCATCAGCAAGTCATCTTTAGCAATGCACCTGTACCGTGCAACACTATATTATACTTTCCAGAGCTTCATATTTGCGTGACAGAAAAAGATCCATTTCCTCTTCATCTAAAACCTACAGTAAGGGCTCTTATTCTCTAGGAAGGTCTTTTAGAAATACATTGTGGTTTCCAAGAAATAAATCTTTTTTATTTGATAGAGAAGACCTTTTTACATGAAAGGAGAAGGTACAATTTCCATGGTATTCCCCTTCCCCAAATGAACCTATTGCACCTTCAACATATTCCATAGAAATTAGTTTTTCTTGGATGTGCTTTTATCCTTAATTTTACACTTTAATGCTCAAGATCCACAGAGGGTAAGGTCAGCTCAGATAGGCCTTCAAAGACATTTTTGTTTCTGTGAAAACCTACAAAAATAGAAGATCCATCTAGGCTGGTCTGATAGTTCTAAAAATCATTACAAACTGTGTAGGCAGGCGGGTACATAAAGTTGAGTAGAAAGATTTTATAAAGGCTGTGGGATTATGAGGGTTTAGTAGATTACACAACCTTACAATAGGTGATCAAAACTTTTCCTAGTTTTTTCAAACTTGTTGGGCAGGTCTTCACTCTGCAATCCCTGGGCTGGCAACAGCCTGGGAAGATTTATCTTCCAGTACCACCCTCTGCTGATGTACGACGCTGATATTGAAAGAAGCCTAGCAATGTGAGTGTGGCTAGGTTGTTTCCAAATTGGATCTAGTTCAGTCAATGATGAGTGGGAGAATCTGTATATCTTGCTTCATAGAATAGTTATCAATAGTTCCATCTCAGGCTTGCAGTATTTCAAACAGGATTACCCAAAGTCTATCCTGAGCCTGGTTTTATTTGTACTGTGCAACAACTACTTCACTTATGGAATAGAGTTTATATTGATGGCATTCACAGATGACAGCAAGGCCACAGAGGCTGTATGCATTTAAGTATCTATGATCAGAATTTAAATTAATTTATGAAAATTGAGAAAATGTTCAACTTTAGTAAGATGGAATTTTGAAAAGACCAGTGCCATATGCAGAAAGCAGAAAATAAGTTCTTGCTTTTGGGAAGCAAAAACCTCAAAATACTGCCTGGCAGGTTATACCAGGAACATGTTATCTGAAAAAGTCCTTAAGTTAAGATGCAGAACAATCTTATTATGGACCAAAAAAATGTAATTACTTTGCATAAAATACTAGAAATAATAATTCCAGTTCTACTTCATCATGTAATTAAAAAAAATAAAAATGTATTCAGCTGGCATTCCTGTGCTTTTCAACCTCACTCTTAAAAAAAGGTATAACTGGTCTGAATAGAGACCAGAAGACAACATTCCAGAGGACAGCTACACAATAGATGAGATAAATTAAGAAAAAATTACACAGACTAATAGCGAAAGGCCCTAGTATTCTTTAAGATAGGAAATACAAGTAGAAAGAGGAACCTTGATTGAGTATGTTGTAAGATGGCAGTGACCAGTCCAGCAGACCTACTGGCGTAATGACAGGACAAAATCCATTAGACAGCTAATGAGATTTGAGAAACTTATTTAAGAACTGGCATGTAGTACTACAGAAACGGAAACACTTAGTGATTGTAGTATCTCTACAATGAAGTTGGAGGAGAACCTTTTACAGAGAGAGTGTATTTGGTCCTGCAGTAATGTAGGATTAGATCAGGTTAGTTTCATGTTTTTTCAAACTTGTTTTCTCAATTTAAATGACATTGCATAAGTCTAAAATTTTATTCCTTATAAATATGTTACAATTATCATTACTTATGGTAATTTCTTTGAATTTTTTACTGGTAAGATGCTGTATCTACTCTTCCTTATAGTGACCAATTAGCTATCAGTATCTTAACATCTACTTTTTTTTTCTATTGAAAAAATAATAGCTTTCTTCAGCCTTCTGGCACTTCCCATTTTTCAAGACTCCTTTGAAAACATCACTTAAGTTCTAAAGAGATCCTCTCCCAGATGTTTTAAACATCCAAAGTGTGAATTTTATAGTCTTATGACTTAAAGTGTCTAACTTTATAGCCTGCTATTCAGCTTTGCTGATGAAATGGAAAGAATTTCATAATTGTCCTTAGTGACAGGAACATATTACCTGTCTTTTCCTTTTGAGTCCTTAAGTCTTCTTCTTCTTTTTTTTTTTTTTCCCTTTCCCCCTCCCTCCCCCCACTTTTTACTTATAATTCTGCTTTTTCTGTAAGTTGGGGGTTGTGGTAGAATTTTTAGCCAAACTGAAAAGAGTGTTTAATCAGAAAAAAAAAGGAAGAGTGGTAGCACCTGATAACTCTTCCTGTCTCTGCAGCAGATTAATTCATGATCTCATCTCCACTCCCACTGAAACACACAGATATGTATAACCAAGAAGCACACAGGAGGGAGGACATGCCAACCATCTCATGAGAAGCTAATTGTGGATGCATTTGTGTGTCAGTACATTCAAACAAGTTAAACATTACCATGAGCCAGGTGAGTCACCATGAGCCACCACTATGATTTCAATTACATTGCTTTTCATTTAGAGCAGACTATGACTATTTGCATAATCATCTGTCATGGGTCAACTGATGGATGGCACCTTCTTAAGCTGTTGTAACCTGACCACTTACCTGAGATCTCACTCTATTAGGAGCGCTTTACAGGGACTTCTAAGGAATATTTGTGTGAGAACTGACTGACATCGTGCAGCAGGTTCTAATTTATGTAAAAGATTGTTAAATGTGTTTGCATACAAATCTTTTCAAAATCTCTTTCATCATAGAAATGGTCTTAGACACCAACAAGAAACTTCTATCACAGAGATGCAGTCTGTATCAGCAAATTTTAGTGGGGTTTTTTTCTAATATATTTTGTGTAAATTCTGCAGATGAAGTCATATACACTGATAAATTCTCTGGTTTTGTAAAATAATTACAGCCATGAGGCTTCATGCAATGGACAGACATGAAAATGTCAGCAAAATCAGTTCTTTCAGCTTTAGAGTTGCATACATATGAAAGGGTATAATGTGTTATAGAAATTGTATTTCATACAATTTTCTTGTCACTCAAACATGGAATTTAAATGATGACTACATGGTGAGAATAACAGTTGCAAAATGCAACTATTACACATATGAATTTAGCACATTGAATACTTCCTCTGACTAAAGCTGTATGACTTGCCTGAAGTACTGATAAGATTCAGCAATGCCCTCTTGTTGATCAGCTATTAATCTCTGGCATATGCCTTCTATCTTGATCATTTTTTTCTCATAAATGTTGTAACTAGAATGTTTTGTGGATCACCAAAGTTGTAACAAACAGGAAAGGACAGATATATGCACATGTGCTAGATAGATATACACCTGTATAATGTTTCACAATTTGTTTTAAAGTCAATTGATACCACACAACAGCAGTCTTATCCTAGAATTCCTAGGCATCATACATTGTAAGTTCTTCTTCATTCCTTAGTATGTCATTTGATTATGTTCTATTTTGTAATTTCCAACATTTCCGTTCCTACCATATATAGGTTTGTCATTATGTTCACATCAATGTCACTCTAATTATTTTTCTTTCTGGGTGAAGAAACTAGTAGATGAAGTTTCCCAGCTGAGATCAAACCAAATCAACACTCATTAGCAGATCCCACATGTTTAGTAAGCAGTGAGTATTAGAGTGAAAGAAAATGACCTGCTTTTAAACACATAGCATTCAATTCTTTTCTGAAATATAGACAATACAATTAAGTGTCCACAGTGAATATCTTCGAAAGGTAGCTACTCGTCAAAAGAACTAACAGAACCCTGAATCTTAACTAGTGGCAAGTTCAGCACGGAGCTACACAGTAATTATTCCTTTAATCCTTGGAAATTAATAAAGCTTGATGGATTATGAGGTTCTGTCCCAGCGGATGTAGACCAATTGACGACATTGTTAACACTTTAAAGACCTCTATTAAGGGCAGGGTCACCGAACCTGCACCATTTGTTATTGCATTATGGAAGAGTCACAAACATGCAGCATTTTCCATGCTCCTGGCTGCAGATAACAAAGATGAAAAAATGTTTCCCATTACTTCCCCTCAATCATTTATTGCTCCTTTGGTTCTTCTCTTTCATGGAATTTGAAAGAAGCCCAGGAAATTGTGTAAATGCCCTTCAGCACAGCCACTGAATTCCTAAGAAATGCAGAACCCCGTCTGACCTCAGAGCTGTCCCTGCTTTGAGTAGGTCGTCAGACTAGTGGACTCCTGGAGTCTCTTCCCACCTGAATTTTCTTGTGATCCTGTGATTTCAAAAACTCTGCTAGCAATTAAATACTCCAAGAAGAGCTGAGAGTGCTTAGAATCTTACAGTACCAAATTTCAAGCATGCAAAATTTTACTGCTTTTTGCCATATATACCTTCTTTCTTGGAATTTCTATAAAAAATCAGTATAATTAAAGAAAATATACAATTCAAATACACAAATAATCTCCATATAAATCTGAAACTGCTTGGTAAAACAACACTGGAATCTGCCCATCCTTCACTACAACTCAGCTTCCCTTCAGCTTCAGTTATTTGGCATTTTATCAAAAATAACAGGTTAAATGCAACACGTACTAACCATGTGGTTGACCTTAATGTTATGATGTGAAATTGTCTAAATCTATCCCATACACTTTAAATTGAGCAGCAGTTATGATTTTCCTCCTTTGAACAGCATCTTGTGGGATACTCCTTCATGAAAGGCCTCGAACAACTGCAATAATGCTGTTACATTTTCCATAGTTCATTTCACCTGAACTACACCAAACTTCACGTAACTAGGATGCATAAGGAACTAACCAATTCTGCTAGAGAGGTTTAACTCAAACATAGCTGTTTGAGTACCTTAATACTGTCCACTGGAAATGTGAATAAGCAATAGAATCTGATACTCAATTTCGGAACAAACAAACAAGTAGTTCAAATACATACTTCGGCCACTAATTTCTGTGCACTAACACTATCTAAAATCCCCGCTAATCTTTGTGACTGGTACTTGACACTTTGTTTCTAAATTCTCACTTGCTCTCACATTACAGAAAAATGGTAATGGTGCTAAATTTTCTACATCATCTTCCTTCTTTTTGGGTGGTGTTTGCTATTTTTGCAGCCTAAGTGTGCTTAGATGACCCACTGAGTTTATCTGACTTGACAGGACAGTGGATCTGCCCTGTCTCTCTACATACAAATCCCTTTTGTTTCAGCTCTAGACCTTGTAAAGGACAGTGACTGTAATAATGTTTTCATGGAGTTCTGTCTGCTCCTCCAAACTGAAGTGGTAAACACTATTTGGGAACCTGCTAAACTGTCATTCCCCTTCAAACCTCACTGTTGTCCTCCCCTGCTTGTGAAGAAGATTACCCATGTTATGCTACGTGCTGTCACCTGACACAACTGGTTATCAAGGGGTACGAGTGCAACAGAGACTGCTCAGGACCAGACCTGGAGGAAAGAAAATCTGTCTTAAATGCACTAATATGAACTTGGGCACGTTTAAGTAGGCAGTGCAGAAAGTTAAAGTTAAAATTCTGTGACGTATAATGAAGTAGAAGTAGTGCAGCCTCTACATAAACATTCTGCCTGTTTGGAGATGTGGATACCCCAAATCCATGTGCATTGCATGAGGTCCTCCAGTGAAAGTATATGCTTTATGGAAAACCTTGAAAATCTCTCTGCCTAAATACACTATGTACACACATTACAAGCTCTGGCCTTCCTGTCTGTTTTCCTTCTGGAACCGTGATTTTTGGGTGCCTGGCCATGCATAGCTGTTCCAGAGAAAAGGTGGATGTGGTTTTCTCTAGTCTACTCAGGAAGAAGGCTTCCTCCTTTCTCACATTTCATCTTTGAAGAACAGAGGGAAATACTTCACTAAATTCAATTGAATGGTCAAGATTACCACACTAAAGTTGACACACAAAAAGTCAGTGAGGACCATATGTGATATGTTTCAGAAGACAAAGCTTATGTACTTTGACTACCCTACCTGTTAAATTGGCTTAAGTATTATCTGCTACCCACTGCTAAGTTCTGAGGACGTGGCAAGCTTAAGAATTTTGAATACAACTCAGGATGAGAACTGTACCAATAAAGAGACTTTTCTGTTTATTGGGACTATTAGAAAAAGAAAGGAATATTATATTCAGTCCAGTTAAGCATTTAATTCTAAATATGAACAGTTACTTTAAAAAAAAACCTGAAAAAAATCAATTGAATAGATAAGTTATTTTCTTAAAAATCATAAAACATTTAATATCTTTAACATGAGAAAGCCAATGAGTTATGCCTACAAATCATGTATTCACAATTCATCCTCCTGTTTCTAAGAATACTTTCTGCCAAAAGGATTTTGGCCAGAAATTAATTTAGCATTATTTGATATCTTTTCTGATTTTGCTTCTGTCTTTGTATGTCAAGACAATGTTTTGATACAGTGCATTGCAGAAAAATAATTTTTCAAGCCCTGTTTTTCTGTGCATGATTTTGAAATGGTTCTTTTGATGAGATGAGAATAATCTAGCAATGCTGAGGTTACATTCTAGTATGTCCTTAGAAAATGATTTTTCAAGCATGAAAAAGCTATATTAAAATTAATGTAAAATATACTGAACACACGTAAAACATGGCCTAAAAAGTCTCACAGCTTGATTCAACCCAAACCCATGCTCTTTGGTCCAAATTTCAGCTTTCTGTGCTTGGTCTTTTTTGTTCAAAAAAAAAATTGTATTCTGGAAGCCTATATGAAACTTTTTATATTACAAGTAGAAGAATCAATTTTGATCAGCATATCTGCGATGTGGGTAAACACTAAATTACTTTTATTAAAACAGTGGAAATTTCAGACAGCTATGCTTTTTTGCATTGCAGAAATAGAGGTTAGAGAGAAAATTCTTGCATGAAAATATCTTAGAACTTCTTGACCAAAACACTAGTTTCGTTTTCAGGGGTGGGAGCGCACAGGAAACCAAAACCACCAAACTGTAGTCTTCAGATTTTGCTTTAATATTGCTCCAGTATCAAATTTTCTATATGCTTCACTGAGTTTCTTCTGCCTCTTGTGAGTTTCCTTTTCTTTCAAGGAGGCCTAGAAGATATTATTTAATTTCTGTGCTGCCCAACAAGATGTCAAACAGTCTTCAGGACCAGCTGTTTTTCAGCCATTGTCTTTACAATTAGTACTTTCACTTGCTTTTGCTGACAATTAAAGTATTTTTTCACTATCACTTGAAAATTAGTTATATTCAATGCCAAGTCATTGAAACATTGGAGTAAAAGTATCTCTGTCACAGGTAAGACACAAGAGAAGTTTTCTTATTAGATGCATTTTCTGAGTTTAGTATTATTGATAAACAATAGAAAGTCCTTAGAAGTTTTACGTTAATGAATTGGCACTTCCCGGATCTTAGAGGGTTTGGTAAGTTGATGCTAGGCTATGGTGATCTGAAATGGCAATGACAGAGAACACTAAACAATTTGGGGTTTACAGCTTTTCTGCTTCATCCATCATGTTAAGAACAGGACTAAGCCTGTAGACTTAGCTTATCCCACGTAGCATTTCTCCCTGCTCCAAAGGCCGGAGTTCAATAAGGCTAGCTGAAGTATTAGGTTTCCAATTTGATCTTATTCAGAAGTTGCAATTTGAGTCAGTTCCAAACCACAACTGAAACACAGATTTCTTCCAAGTTGCTACCATCTTGGAAACATCATGATTTGTTGGCGATAATGAAAAGTATGTGAAGTACATGGACTACAGATTAAGTACATGATTACACATATAAGAATACTAGGGTGCATCATGTCCTTATTTGTAACATCTACTGTTTGGTTATTGCTTGCTTTCTCTTTTACTTAGTGTGGTTTTATTTTTGCAATTAAAGTTTTACTGTTTAAAAATCTGAGAAAGTAATGTATAATTTTTCCATGTACCACAAAGTATAAAAATACTAATATCAAGTCCTTTACATTGTGAAGTACTAACAGAGGATACTCAGATGGTTTCTCAAATCTGCTTAAGATTAGGCCTAAAAATAAATTGGAGTAAAAAGAATGTTTTTATGTGCTCAGATATTAGGACCAGCTTGAGCTGCAGATCATCTTGGCAGCCATTACTGGACCTCCCTGGTGTCTAAGGAATTGCAAACTCCTTTCCAAATCCTTTCGGAAATTGCCAGTTTGATAGAATAACATTGCAGGAAACCACTCAAATTTAACGTATTTGCTGTTTCATGTTCTGCCAAAACAATGACAGGACACCAGATTAGGTCATATTTTGAAAAAAAAGCACAGACAATAGATTCAAATGCTGCTTTTTATTATTAAAAATATATCTTTTATCTTTGAAAATGTAGAGTTATAAGAATATGTGCAGTTCCCTATATGATTCCTTTGTGGCTAGTTTCACAAAATACAGCATGAATATTTTGTTTCAGGGAATAAATCCTACCTTTTTTTAAAAAAAAAAAATGCTATCATGTAGCTGGAAGGGATATTATTTACATTTTGTGTTACTGGGAGTATATAGAGAATGCATTGAGAGAAGTGATTATAGAAAAAAATACTGTTCTGCCCACAAAGGATTATAAATTTAAGTGAGTACAGCAGAATAGTTCTGGTTTTAAAATTACTACATTTGGTTTACAAAGTAAATTATAAAATATTGTCCACTTCCTTAATTTTGATTGTAACTTTGATTAGAGTGCAAATTTAATGATTTACAAATAATCTTTTATTTAAAAAAAAAAAGGTACATGAAACTGGTGCAACTAATAGCATGTTTCTACTTGAAGTTGCGTTGAAATAAAATGAAGAAACTAAAGGACATCAACAGCAGGTTCTATAGGAGCTAAATTCATGTGAACCAGAGACAGGTAGTTAAATATCCATATAGATATAAATTAAGTTTTCTTTATATCTTGACAGGAACTTTTAGTAAAGAAAAAATGTTTTTTCTGTTTCCTGGCTTTTTTAGAGATTAGTTGGCAAGGTCAAACTGAACTCATCACAGACCTGGAAGGGTTATGGAAAAGGGTGTGACATGTTTTGAAAGCCACTAAGCCTTGCTCTAAAATATGTTGAGACCATCTGCATTAATTCCTAAGAAACAAGCAGCATAGAACCCATGTATTATGACATTAACATGAGTAACTCAAGCTGGGCTTCCATGGAATTGTTTTGGCAAATATTGATCCTAAATCTAGCATCTGAAGGAAGATTAGGTAATTCTGCTGTTCTGTGGCACTAAAGAGGCTCTGATTTCCTCCAGCAGAACATGGAACTTCCTTATTAACATTCTGATCTCGCATGCTTTTGTGGGATTTTGAGCACTCAAAACTATGATTTTGTTCCCAGCCAACAGCGTTTAACACTGGAGTTTGAACATCTCACTGAACATCTTTCCACTAATAAATGCTGATTAAACAAAAGCAAAATATTTACTGAAAATAACTTGCATTGTCAACATTTTCTATGAAAATTATCAAATATCTTATTTCAAAAATGCTGAATTTTTTTAATCTGTTTTGATTGAGTCAACTGCATTCTTATCTAGAGGAGCATAAAATAGAGTGCTTTGGCTTTTAGACCATTTTACTGTCGATAATAATACTATTAAAAATAAATGTTTTTGAAGAAAATATTCATTTAGTGTTATTCATTCAGTTTAGCACAATAATTTTTCAAAAAAGATTAAACTTTACTTCTGATGGAAACAACTAGCATCCACCGGGACCCATCAACACCAGCTTTATTTTTCCTTTGTCTGATAGCTTCTGAGCAGAAATGACATAGTTTGGTGGGAGTGTTGGACTCTTTGGAAGCACTCCCATCCTCTGCAGTTTTCAGTTCCTTATAACATCAATACATAAAAATGCTTTAACTTAAGAAAAGAAATTATTTTAACTCTTAGGCTTGTCAATATTATGCATAGAGGCTGATACCTTTTTAAAATGTTGGCTCATCTGTGTTATTAAATGTGTTTGAGACACACTAAAAGTGAATGGAAGGATCAGTCTATTTTTCTTTCACATTAGATAAGAGGCCCTTGTTTCCCTTTTAAAAATTGAAATGGCAGCTGTTTTGGCAGCTGCATATCCATGTAAACAAGATACCATTTTCAAGTTTCCACATATTTATCATATTACAGGCACTGGGAGACTGAATCAATAAAACAAAAAACTCTAAGTAGAGGTTGAGTGGGCTAGACTACCAACAAGGAGATGTGTTGTAACCCTAGCTCAAGAAAATCTAGGGCAATGAGGAATTAAAATGTTGAAATTAAAGCACAGTTTCCTTATTAAACAGAAGATTGGTATTTATATAGAATACAATAAAGATACAACTAACTAATGCAAAAATAGATAAAGATAGAAATAATTCCTATTTTTGTTATTTTTTTAAAAAAAGCAACAGTAAAAATATCTATTAAGCAAAATGACTCACATAAAATGCACTCACTTTCAAAATATTTCTTTCAGAATTAAAATGCAAAATAGAGCAATAACTGCATTTTCTTTCATAGAAGCTGAGTCATTAATTCGCTTTCTTCTTGTAGTCATAGAAAACTGATCTAAGAAGAAATGAAAATATTCAGCTGGAAGTGTAAAGAGTAGAACATAAACTAATTTTAACAGAATAGATATGAAGATATCTTTGGACTGCATTTTGGAGGATTTTGTATTTATTTTCAAGCCCTACACATCCAAACACGACTGTGTATTATGTAGATTTTGAATGCAGACACACCCATAAATTCTGGTAAAGTCAAATATAAATTATACAATTAAAACAGTGAACATTGCAACTCAATAAAGTGGTTTAACACTTGGTTTACTTAAGCATATGAGCAGCCTCACTGATTCTAATAGAGCTCAGTTTGGCTCTTCTCTCAGGGACAGTATTCAGGTACCAATGTTTTACATACTTTTATTTGTTTTGCTGGCTAGGTAACTACGTCTTGTCTTTCTGTCATATTAGATAACTTTCTGCTTTCCAGTTGCTACAGATTTTGCAGAAAACTATTCCTTAGATAGTCTTTGGAGATTCCAAATTTTGCTTAATGTCTCCATCTTTCAAAGTTACTAAAAAGCTGACTGTAGAGGGCTTTCAGAAAGCAATAAAACCTTTTAAAAATGGATCACTGAGAGTTTAGTCTAGAGTTTGGTGGGTTTGACGTTTCCAGGATAAAAACAGTTGAGAAATGTTCAGACCACATGAAGATTGCCTTGTTTTGGATTTAGTGGAAATTCAGCCTTCTGTAATCCAAAAATGTATTCCAAAAATCTTATTTCCAGAATACCCTATCTTATATGCAGTCAGTGTTGATAGTTTGGACCACAAAGTTACCTAAATCTAGGTGTATGTATACAGGCAAAGATGTACTTATTTAACTCATTAATGAGCTTGGAAAATCTGGTCGCTATGTCCCTTTTGAAACTGGGAATATTCTCTTTATAGGAGGACAAACTGAATACTTCTGTTTCTGCAAGGGCTGGAAAATAATATGGGTTTAAATTTCATTTTTACTAATGAAGTATAAAGTTGTGTAGCTGCATACTAGACCCAGTTTTTCAGATAGTGTTCTGTCCTTGGGGAAGACAGACAGAAATGTTTTATGGTCACATTAAATAAAATATGTGGCAGTTGTCTGAGGTTGCTCAGATGTGTGTTTAATTTCCAAGACCTGCTCTAAAGTATCTAGGAATACGAACCAGAGAGTAATGTGACGTGGGATAAATGAAAGTGTGTAACTCAGTTATGATGTAGCTGTTGCAGGTATTTAGATATGTGCCATAATGTGTGTGTGTATGTGCACTTGCAAACAGTCACATACCAATACGTACATATACATATATATTTATATGTATCTATGAGCTTTTAAAATATTTCAGCTGGGTGTGTGGCAAGAAAACTTTTTTAAAACCCCAACAAACCTATCTTGCCTAAAGCACTGAACTTCTAAGACCAGGCCTGACTGGTAAGTTAGTTAGCATCGATTCATGGTTTCTTTTGCAAGGACTGGACCACAGCGTGTTTAATGTTCATTGGCAGCTTTCCCTCCCTTAAGGCAATAATAAAATACCTTCCTTAACATTCAAACAAATAAAACTAATTAAGGGATTCATGCAAAAGGGATATAAATTGGGAGAAAGTAAAAAAAAAAATAAATAGAGAGGACTTTCAATCATGCCAGAAGAAAGAAATACTGAATTCTTTTTTTAAATGTAGGACAGAGAAATTAAAACAGGTGTCAGAGGCAGACAAGGTCCGCATCCCACAGGCAGTGCTGAAAGGCTGTATGTGCCAATGCTGAGGTAAGCCACTGGTGACAGGATCCCTGCATGGGTGGTCAGGCAGATACCTATCAGCACAGAGCTGAAATGTAGCCAGAACATCAATTTTGACTGCATCTAAACTGAGCTGCAGGTGTGCACTGCAGTATGCCCCAAATCAGCAGTCTGGTGGAAGCATGTGATGGCTGCCATCCAGACAGCACTCCCAGGTAACTATCCTATAGAAGACAGATGAGAGGGAGAAGGTTTATTCTGGTTTGGAGGCAGGGCCCTTATCCAGACCCCTCAGCTCTGAAGTGCTCCCAAATCTCCTCCTAGCCTAGATTGCAGCCTTGAAGTTTTCAAGTACCCGCTGTACTTCCTGCCTATCTGCCAACTTGTATAACAATAATAATCATCACCATCAAACCAGTTTTCGGGGTGGAGTAATAGGTCTGCAACTGCTAAAGCAAACAAATTGATGCTTTTGCCTTCTAGAAAAGGAGTCATGTCTTAAAAGCAATTAATAAACTATTTAGGCACCAAATACGACATATACCCTAAACTTTGGGTGAAACAAACTAATCCACTTTGCACTTGATATATGCTAAGCACCTAAAAGGCCAGGCAAAAAGCCTGTCTATGTGCCTTGCTGTTATAAAGATGTAAATGCTACCTAGGATCCAGATTGTGTGACCTGAATGTTTGAAATCTGTAGTTTTCTAGGGCAAATGGCATCTATTTCCTGTACGTGGTTTGCTGAACAGGTACAAGACTTAGCCACTGCGTCTTGAAGACTGATGAATCAGGCATTTCCCTGGTCACCAGAAAGTGCAACAGTGAAACATATAGGGTTGTTATCCTACCCAGCATTGGAAATGCACCTTTCAGACTGGACCAGGTCAAAATCGCTGTTTTGATAGCAATCAGTACATGTCTTTTATATATTCCTGCCTGGCTGACTAAATTTTCTAATGAAACCACAATATCAAGCAGTCGTGCAAATAAATCAAAAGAGCATGGAAAAAGTTTCTAATTGATATAGCTAATTCCTACAAATATCTATTGGTGTAAATAAACCTTCTTTCCTTCTTTAACCTTCTCTGATAAGATTGATAAGCCAACACTGCAAACTTACTGGTGTGAACCTGGATAAATTTTAAGTGGCTTAAAATTCTGGAAGCGGGATTTCTACCTACTCAGCAGAAGTTTCAGATTTGTGACTAAACAGCTGCCACATCAGCAGCTAAAAATAAGAACCGTAATTTTCGTAGATTTAAGGCAGCTCTGATTTAAGCCTGTGACTGGTATCTGGACTCCTCTTCCATGTGGTTATCTCTCTGTCTGTCAATCAAGCCAGGAGTTTTCTGAGGACAGAGAGAAGCAGCTGCAGATTCAATAGCAGCTCTGAGTAGCTCATCAGCACAGCTGTTCCCCTACATTTGTTTCCAAAGCAAAAAGTCTTTTGTGTTTATATTAGGTAAGGAAATGTACTATTTGTGCCTATGAGATTTTTTATTAAAACTTCTGAAAGGCAGAGAAGGCAAAAAATATGTTTAAGGGATGGAATTGTATAGAAGAAGGGCTCTGGATAAGAAACTAATACATTTCAACTGCATTTGCTTTAGTAACAGCTTTTGATGGCAATTTAAAGTTAATTTCTTTAGGAATAAAATGCCCATTAATATTAGTGAAGATTTTAGTATGTAGTGGTTGTAAAGTGGATCATAGCTCGGCTGTCAGTCAAACTATCTTGTATGGATCGCTTCTTTTCTTTTTCCTCTGCCCTCCTCTCCTCTTCTTTCCTCTCCACTCCTCCTTCCTCCCCTCCTTCCTCTCCTTCCTTCTCTCTTCTACCCTTCTTTTCTTCTTTCTCAAGGGGAATAGTATAAAGTAACTACATTTAGAGATGTTATATTCATACTTATAATCTATAAATGCAGGGAAGTCATGGTAGGTTTCTCTTCAGTGCATTTAAGAACAGCATTTGACTTCAAAAAAGACAAAAAAGTGGGGTTTTTCCTCAAAATTCCGAGGCATCCTCCTCTGAAGTTCAGGGAGAACTGATTCTAACCCCTCATCTTCATGAGAAAACCCCTGGTTTAAGAAGAGGGACATTAAAACTTATTTCTGCCGTAGAGAGATTCTTCTGACACTGCAAGAGAGATCATTGTCTGCTGCCAAAAAGATTACAGTTTGTCTTGATTTTATATTGCTTTCTCACATAGATTCTACTGCATTGCCTGACTAATAAGCCTATGTAAAGTAATTTGTGATTAGTGTTATTTTCTAACAAGATTTTGAAGCAGAACAACTTGTGAACAAACGCTGCACACCAAGGAAGACAAAGTGATTTCTAATTAGAATACTTGAAAAATCACTGTTTTTGTAAAAAAACCTCATACATACACAGATCAGCAGTTTTCTTTTTGTCTTTGTACCATTTATATCCAGTGGTTCATAAAAGGACTGACCCAAAACCATTGAAATCAATGAAAGTTTCTGTTGACTTCCAAAGGCTTTGGACCAAACCCAGTGTACATATTCATGGCTTCAAAGTGGGAGACCTATTAAAAAAACATGCAGTTCTTGGTGTCTAACGCTATAGTCTTTTGTGTTTTCATTATAACAATTACAACAGAAGATCTTTGTGCCAGATGTTGGGTCACTCACAAGAAACATCTGTTACCAGCACGCAAAACCTGGCTGGATCAGGGCCATTAGGAAAAATAAACAAAAATACATTCTTTGTTTTCATTACAAGAATTATTGTAATTCTCCCAAGAACATGATCTTTCACCACAAGAGGAAGATTTTGTAAGCCTCATACACTAAAACCTGAAGACACAAGGTCAGTGCCAGCAAGAGCTTTCCTGGAAACTTCTAGGCTCATTTGGATCTGGCCTGAATCAAAGCAGAGAACCAGCTTCTCTCTTCTCTGACATAATAAATTTCTCTTTCCCCTGCTGTCTGAGGGTAAAAAAAGTAGCTTCAATAGAAGTTGTGAATAAAATAAGGGCATACACAGTTCCTTTTTCCTCCTCTTCTTTTCCCCCACTTTTTTTTTTTTCCTTTTTTTTCCATCCTCTTTGGTACACTATTTGAACTGGGCTCTATTTCAAGCTGTTTAGATTGCTAAATGTTTAGGGAGAAGTTAGGTCAGGTTTTTAGGTAAAAGCTGTGTGTTAAGTCAGTTTTCAAAGGCTAGTAGCCAAAGTTCACACAAGGTAGTCATCTACCCCAGCAGCAGATGGGACTCAGTCCCAGTGGATTTGCTCTTGGCTGAGTGTGCTTGTACTGGTTTGTGCTAGCAGGAGAGATGTGGCCTGGGACACAGACTGGAGGTCTTCTCCCTGGGAAGGGTCATGTGCTGAGCTGAAAACTTGGGGCCATGCCCAGCCATTCTTAGTAGCTGAGCTCACATCTGCAGAAGAACTCTGAAAGGAACTCCCAAAAGCATCCAGACCAACCAGAGGAGAAAGGCTAGTTTCCCTACAAAAGAGCGTAGGTATTGTGTTACTGAAGTATCTTTAAAATTATGAGGGAAGGTGGAAAGTTCAAATTGAATGGTGATTGTACAGAGGCTGTGATTTCAGCAACAAGCCCAGTGATTAAAATGAAATGCACTGGGGTCAGTGGAGATGGTGGAACATGGCCAAGGGCTCCAGTAGGGTAAGAACTAGGCCTACTGGAGGAAGAGGACATAAGGAAAGGCCTCATCAGGAATTTTCATATAAAATGTTGGGGAGACATAGAGGTTTGGTGAAAGTGAAAACTTCTCAAAATACACAGGTTTTTTTGCATTAATATATTGGTTTTATCTGTGGAAAGTGGATTTGCAGATCAACAGTTATTCTCAGATCAAAGGTAAAAGTTCCAATTGTAGAATCAAAGAAATGTTAAAACCTCAGGGAAATCAATAGCTTAATGACAACCCCTTCTTTTCTACCCTTATTTTACCCGACCTATATTTAGTGATGACATTTTTCCCAGCAGCGCCCCCGTCCCCCTTCTTGTTTTTAATAAAGACCTTGGGTTTGTTCTGGCCCTAAGAGAGGAAGACCGCTCACATGTGTACCACGTTGCCTGTTACAGCCTTGGTGTTGGTCCTGTACACACAGGTAAGAGACAGATAGAAGTGCAGATGCTGTTGAAAACTGCAGGAGAGTGGAACTTTAGGGGAATATTAGCTCGTTCCTCTTCGTATGTGCATTTGCCTGTTGAGCACATAGCATGCACTGCCCTCATGGGAGGCCGCAGATGTCACGCCAATATTTTTTGTGACCTGTCTCAATATTATTCTCTGCAAAGACCTCCGGGGTGATACTGTGAATCCCCTTAGTGAATTTTGCTTTTGCTGGCTGACACTGGCTCAGTACAACTTTCCTGCCTGGAAGGTCCTGGTCATATAAGGGAAGGAAACGTGGATGGTCACAAACCTCATCCTCCTGGAATGAAACAAAAACATGCCTCTCTGGGAACACCTGTTGCTGGTTTAAATGTCTGTTTACACTTACCCTTAAAACAAGCTGGAACTCAAAGGAGGATGGATCTTGGAAAGGAAAAGACAGCTGAGAAAGATCTGTCCTGCACGGAGTGAGGATTTTTAATTTGCAGAAAAACAGAACTCAGACAACACTGTCTAGTGGTGTCTTGATGGGGCAGTAGGAAGCTGGGCCGTAGAATGTAACTTTTGTCTAATGTCAAGCCAAATGCCCAACAGGTGTAAATTCCTATAAATCACTGGAGCTTTCCTTCTTTATGTCATGTTGCTCTGTGCTGTGGGGCATACAGACCAGCCTCTGTTTGGGCTTTCTACAGGAGGTTAGAGATTTTTTGTATGATCTGCCTCCTGTTTTCGACATCTTGGCATCACTGTTTCAGACAAAACTGACTGGTCTGAATGGCCTTTTTTAACCTCTTTTGGTCACTCATTACCTCCTGCATGCTCACGCTCATGCCATTCACTGCCTTTTGTTGCTCTCATCCCTCCCATTCCTAACCAAACATGAGAGATATATCTCCTAAAAGAGAAGCTGATATTACATCAGCTGGTCAATGTGATGGCTTGACAGCTGCGTGACCAAAACCATTTCTTGCTTCCTGGATTCCTGGACTGACAATTCTACGTAACCTCCTTGAAAGCAGAGGCAGATGTGCTGCCAGCAAGTGTGCCCTGACTGAGTACAAGCTAACAGGAGTTAGTAATTTTGATTTGGAAACAGAATTATTGTTCACATTTTAAAAATGGTAACTTTACTGTTTAATTATGCAAGTTTACAGGGACATTGCAAGACCCTCTGCCACTGGAGTGTGCTGTTTTGAAAGGATCACCTATGACTGACGATGGAAATATTTAGTTTCTCAGTCTCTGCCTAGCTCTGCTAACCTATTTCTTTATTTTCTACTGAGTATTAACTGTTCTGCCTTGAACATATTTTAGGAATTGCGAATTCAAAAAAACCTGCTGGCTTTTTTCCATCACATGAAAGTTTCTTGGAATCTCTTGACAGCCTGGGTTAATCCATTTCTAATACAGATTAACTGACTGAAACAGAAACTATCATATTTTATCCTTACCTATAGGGTGATTTTTTTTCCTGAAACAGTCCTGAGTTCAGGTAACGTAGGTAGGTTTTTTGTGCACAATGGATAGAAGTTAATTCTTACAGATCTTTGGACCTGTCTTTAAAAAGGACAGGGGCACCAATATGTCTGCTATCCAATGCAACTAAAGGTAACACAGAGAGCAAAACTTAAGAACAGAACACTTCATCATGATAACTGCTAGTGGAAAATGGATCTCAGAGCTTTGCTTTTCCTTGTAGATGTTGCAAAATGTCTATATGTC
Source organism: Falco cherrug (assembly GCF_023634085.1). Taxonomy (NCBI): domain Eukaryota; kingdom Metazoa; phylum Chordata; class Aves; order Falconiformes; family Falconidae; genus Falco; species Falco cherrug. The sequence continues at coordinate 47,595,371 of NC_073698.1, forward strand.
ATTTATATGCACAGCTCAAACAACGGTTTAATGATGTCCTAGATTTTAAAGGTGGGGACAGAAAGCAGGGAGGAAAAAGAGCATAATTCACACTGTTGACAACCTAAATCAGATTTCCATTGATATTTTCCTTGATTTGCCATGCATATAATACAGGAAAGCTGGCATACTACAGGATACTGCTGCATTTCAGATATTAGGACTGCAAAATCTGATTGCTCTACCAACAAGCTTCAGGGAAAATCTTTACCCATATTTTATAACATGTCATGCATGGTGGTAGCTGCAACCAGCTGACTGCAGAGTGTCTGGGTTTTCTGCACCTGACAGCTGAGGAACATATACTGTATGAATCTGTGATCTACACAGTACACATCCAGCTGACTAAGTGATACTGTAGGTTAGGGCTTCAACAGAAGGTAAAAATCTTAGTTTTCCTTAGCTAATAACAATACTTATCCTGGCACCAGAGAAATTGTTTCTGTTCAGCTTTCACTTACTACTGTGTAATTTCAGGACAATTCGTAACTACAGGCACGTTGCTATGGAACACAGAGCACAGGCTGAGAAAGAGGACAAAACTCTGTAATTGCAGCTTTTCATTATGCTTGCCTAGCTTCTTACAGATCTTATGAAAATACCAGAGAAAATCTTAAAGAAATTAAGAGAAAAGTTCACCCTGATTTTCATTTTATTCAGTGCAGTGGTAGATAATGTCCAAAACATATTTTCCAAGCCGTGGTCTTAAAGCTCATTGAGAAGTATGTTAAGATTGAAACAATAATGGGATGGTAGAAAGTAGAGATTTACGAAGTCAATCTGTAAGTGAATGAACGAGTGCTTTTCTGATAAGCAGTCAGTGCCTCAGCAGTTTTGAAGGTGTTTCAAACAGAAGCATATTTCCAGATAGAAAAAAGTGGTTTAGTTAATGTTGGAGATCTATTTTAGACAAAATAAAAGTTTACTAAATGCTGCAGAAAATTTTGTTTCAGCATAAGCAAAAGAATACCTTTAAATAGCCATACAAATCACATAATGATACAGAAAACAAGATAGTACTGGTGGAAATGTGTAGATGCTGTTTGAGAAATAGATGTTATTTACTGTATAAAGCTGTTCAATAATTATTGAAATGAAATGTGAAAAGCTGAAATGCCAAGTCCTTCGGAGAAGAACTTGTCCCATAGTGGGTGGTAACAAGTACTGACGTCATACGCATTACTTTTTCTTTTGATATTCCTCTTCCTTTTAAAAAGGTCTATGAAAGACCACTGCAGCACTTTGTTTAGTTCCAGATGCAACACAAACACTGAAGTTCATTACACAGGCTTTCAGACTGTGAAATCATTATGATTTTCACCTAAGAATTAAAGGTGGACATAGTGTAGAACAGAAGATTTATACAGTAGACCATAACAAGTTGTTACCTGAAGTGTTTATATGCTCTTTTATCCAGACATGTCTCTTCCAAAATCCCCAAGTTCCAGCCATGAATGATTCTGAGCATCTGATTAAACAGGCAGTGAAAAGTTGAAACCGAGACACTTACATGCATAATGTTGTGTCTCATTAATATAATTATATAGGCACATTGCTATGGCACACGGTGAACAATGAACAACATTAAGCAATGAATTATTTACATGTCTTTTTTAAATTCTAGTGTATGCAGAATAACATGTGGACAGTTGAAATCTGGTTTATTGCATGATGAGCTCTGCCAGAAAAGACCCTAAATATAGGGCTTTTTTGCCACCAACCAGCACATGGTTAACAAAAAAAAAGGACTCCTCAAGACTCCAGCTCAATCAAGGTGTGGAAATTAACTTTCAGACAGATATTACAGGTGGACTACAAATTTAGTGTTGGGAGATCAACAGTCTGTGGCAGTTCTTTCAACTGAAAAACTACACCTTTCATTGCAAGGCTGCTGTGTCATGTTCTTATGATATTAAACAGTAGTTTCAGATGTTGTTAGCACAAAGCAAAGACCCGTTCCCTTTGGCCTGACCCAATACTCACTGAAGTTAAGAGAAAATCTCCCCCTGATTTCAAGAAATTATTGGTATACATAGGTATCAAAATTTATCATATTGAATGGCTGCATTTAATTATTGCATATTAAATATTGCTGCCGTTGTCACCCCCTGTTAATGCCAAGAACGAAAATGATGTATAGAACTTTTCAATGGTCAGTCATTAAACACCATAAATGTTTTTAGGGGACCGTCTAGGAGAAACACACCCACATTGCTGACTAAGTAGCATATTTTGGCAATGCTGATCAGATAAATATTTTATTTGAAAACAGAACAGGTTTACTAGCAGCAAAAAGGTTGAAAGAGGCTTTACATTAATTGAGGTATTAAATATTGCAGAGGTGATGACTCATTACACCCTTTCTGGCACAAAATATGTATCAGGAAAACATATGCTCGTGTTTTGAAAGTCTTGCAAAAGCCTTGCTGGAATGTCAGGCCTCTTTTGATGAGATCATTTGCTGCATGCTTATTACATAGAAGTACTAAGAGCAAGTGAAAGGAGCAGATACCAGTCCTACAGAGCATTTCACCAGGGCACAGCTGGTAAAAACAACTATTAGTGTAGTCTGGTTGAACTTTTATTTTTAATCTCAAGATGAGGAGTTCAAAAACAGCTCTATAAAAGATTGTGAAAGAAAACCATATGGAGTTCTGGGCTGCTGAAAAGTGCAGATAAATATGTTGGCCAACAAAAAGCTGATTACCCTTTAATTCTGTACAACAGCATTGCCTAAAAATGGTGTTCAAAGTCAAGAACAGCATTCGTGTTTATGGCAGCTATGGGACCCCTTTTGGTTTGAGAGTATGAAAAGGGGGGAGTCCCAGCCAGAAAGAGTGTTATTAGTAGAGCTCTTTTTCAACATCTGTAAAAGCATACAGAGAAAAGCTTCGAGAAAAGCTAGTATCAACAGAGAAAGATGGGAGTTTTTAACTACCTGTGTTAACCTATTCATATATATGTTGATGAACAAATACAATAAAATCTCCACCCACCAAAATCATCTCTGGTCTCCCCAGGTGGCTTCCCATGTACTGAAGACTCATTATAATAAGAGCTGTGATCCCCATAATCTAACAACTCCTAATTGGCATATGTAAGCATAGACAGAATTTCATTATATGAATTCAGAGGCCAGTTCCATTGTACCTCATTGTCTCCAGCTTTGGTGATCTTGATTGTCTGTTGCTCGTTATAATAACTTTGTGATTAAGAGACTGGAATTATCTACTAAGCATTGCTCAAAGCATAACAGGATAAAAATGGAAAGACTTATTTCATATCAACACTGATGAGTGGTTTATTAAAGTATGAACAACTGACAGTTAATAAGAACACAGCCATGGTTTCCTTATGAATATGAAACAGTTACATGAGTAACTTTTCCGTAAGTTTATACTTGGCAAGGCTAGTTCATTAGTCTGCACGCAACTTCTTTTCTGCATTCAATGCAGAAGGTCTGATGAGTTAATAAAAGGGGGGTGGGGTGGGTGCGTGGAGAAGTGATTCAAGCAGTGAAGGCTAAATTATACTCTTGTATTTGTTGAGGCCCAATCTTTTATTTGGTTGTTTGCACTCCGTTCCTATTGACATCAATAGGCATAGCTGAAGCACGTATTAAAGCATAACTTATCACTGAAAGTTATATTATGGTATGTCTCATTGATGTTTCAGAGACGCTCATAAAATGCTACAAACTACACATTAAAATACTTGTTTTTAAATAATGACAGGTCAGAAGCTGTAAATATGTATTATATGAAATGATTGTCATGAAAGCCTTTGTCCACATTTGGTAAAACTGAGTACTCATTCACACTTAAAAGATATTTTCAGATGTTTTAAAATTCACTTACTAAATCAGAATGTCTCTGTATGTTCCGTGAGAAAAATGAGTTGCGTCTGTGCTCCAAATATGGGATTATCTATAAATAAGGTCTCCAAAATACAGTAAAAAAATTTAGAAAAAGAAACAAGCACTCATAAAATATTTCTTGTTGCATTCTTGGTGCTCAAACTTTGCTTCTTTTGGTGGATCTCAGTCTTTCAACAGTTATCTCTACCAACACATGAAGTTCATTTGTCCCATGGACAAAAAATATTAGAGTGGATGTTAAAGGAAGTTGATGACTTTCAAAATTGTCTAAAAGAATGGAACAGCACCCATGCAACACAGTTGCAATAGATCTGCATACTGTCCTGGTTTCAGCTGGGGCAGAGTTAAACCATGACACATACAAACTTTCACCTTAGTACAAGAGGACATGATGTAGTCACTATCCCTGACTGACATCTAAGTGATACTACCTGTTCAAATAGTACATCTGGCAGAGCTGTGAAAATGATGTGTGGATATGTTCCTCTGCTAGAGAAGGATTACTTGCAGTAAGGAAGCATTCCTTCATAATTTTTATAGCTAAATCAAAAGAGCATCTAATTACTATGAACTGCTCATGATGTCATACAGTTCAGTGCAAATTATTTTTTTTTTTTGTATGAAAGTCTTAGACAAAAGCAAAACCATTCATTGATCATTTAGCACTGATTAGTCACATCAACAGTGAAGGCAGTTGTGATAAGGCATTCCTGGTTTTGAACAATGGATTTAGGTGTCCTCAAGATGAAAAGATTCTAGGGGCACCTATCCTAGCATGAGCGTTTATAACATTTTGGATTCATACAACTTTTCTGAACACATAGCTAGAGGATAGCAGGGGTCAGGATAGCAGGTCAGGATAGCCTAATTTACATCTCTGTTTCCTCATGGGAATTCTGTTTTAAATCACAGTAGTTGTTAAACACACACACACACACACACACACACACACACACACACACACACACGAAACCCTTTTGTTTTTCATGCAGTAAGATTTGTTTGCCAAGATTAACAGAATCATAAGATTGTTTAGGTTGTAAGAGACATTTGAGATCATCAAGTCCAACCATTAACCCAGCACTGCCAAGTCCACCACTAAACCATGTCCCTAAAAGCCACATCTATGTGTTTTTTAAATACCTCGAGAGATGGTAATTCCACCACCTCCCTGCATATCCTGTTTCAATGCTTGACCAAGCTTTCAGTGAAGGCATTTTTTTTCCTAATATCCAATCTAAACCTCCCCTGGCATAACTTGAGGTCATTTCCTCTTGTCCTGTTGCTTGTTATCTGGGAGAAGAGACCGACCTCCACCTGCCCGCAGCCTCCATACAGGTGGTTGCAGAGAGCAATAAGGTCACCCCTGAGCCTTCTTTTCTCCAGGCTAACCAACCCCAGTTCCCTCAGCTGCTCCTCATAAGACTTGTGCTCCAGACCCCTCACCAGCTTTGTTGCCCTTCTCTGGACACACTCCAGCACCTCCACGTCCCTCTTGCAGTGAGGGGCCCAAAACTGAACACAGTGTTTGAGGTGCGGCCTCACCAGTGCCCAGTGCAGGGGGACAATCACTTCCCCAGCCCTGCTGGCCACACTGTTTCTGACACAAGCCAGAATGCTGTTGGCCTTCTTGGCCACCTGGGCACACTGATGGCTCATGTTCAGCCAACCATCAACCAGCACCCCCAGGTCTTTTCTGCCAGACAGCTTCCCAGCCACTGTTCCCCAGATGACCTAGAAATGCAAATATATTTTTGGAAGATGAAACTTCTATCCCACTTTCCTAAACTTCTCTGGGCTCACTGACATAAGGAAAGCTAGGGACCTTTTCTTTTCTTTTCTTTTTTTTTTTAATTTCCCCATCAGCTTCAGAAAAACTTTGCACTCTTGTGATGGCTTTCCTACTTCCTAGTTGTGTCACTGTTCGTAATGAAATTTCTGTAGTCACTCTCTACTGTGTAAGTGATCAACATGCTCAAACTTTCCCATGAGCTGTACTGCTTCTTGGTCATTGCTGATCTACCAACAAAAACATCTCATCTTTTAAATACAGCTCATAGAATTTTACTGAGCTGGTGTGGTAGCAGTGGAGGACAGGGCTTTGTAGTTATCCCTCATGCCACTAAAAGCTTTCCTCAAGCTTTAGTACATGAATCATGGCAGTGTTCTCTTAGTGACTCAGAAATCTTTCCACTTCATTAGACAATGCATTGATATTTGATGTTTAATCGCATTGATATTAGATGTTTAATCTATGCATTAATTTTCTTTAATGAAAAAACTTGACTAAAGAAGGTGCGTTCAGGAAAAAATCCCATGCTAAATCACTTGACAGAAGTCTTGCATTCCTGAACTTAAATAAGTTTTTTTCAGATCATTCTTTTTATAACTCTTCAAACAGGAACTGTATTAATAATATTTATACCCAGAAATGATAAATGCAGTTTGTTGAGAAGAATGTTATAAAGAGAATGAGGTATATGTGGGGTACACCATAAACAATTAAACAAGGAGCTTTCACATAAAAAAAAAAAGTATTTTTGGTTGAAAGAAGACAGGTGAAAAGGTGATAATCAAAAAGTTGCTTTTGTAGGACACTAAAGTATGTACCTTGAAGTTTTAGATGTTCTCTAATTAAAATAGGTATATCTTTCACTGTTGAAAAAAACCTGTGATATTTACTGTTTGCTAGGAATATTGTACAACTGTAAATATATACTTTTAGGGGCAGATCCAGAAAAGATAGTTAGGTATATGAAGAATGACTTAGGCAGGATCCAGACACTTGAGTCTAACAGGCCAATCCACAAGAGTTACAAGAGGTTACTTACTCTTTGCTGAATACTTGTGGAAAGCCTAGGGTTACATAGACCTGATTTTCCTAAATTACATAGGTTCCCTCTAAATTATACAATGACAGTGACTCCAGAGCTAGCTCTGACCTCACCTAATATATCCACAAAGAATGAAGAATTGTCCAGAAATGTTAATTTGTGCCCCTGTGCAGTATGAATTGTCCAGAAATGTTAATTTGTGCCCCTGTCCAGTATAGCTGTGTTATCATAGCTCTGAACCCTGAATAATAAGCCCTGTTTTCCAGAAGGGTGGATTTAGGTTCAATTAGGTGTTGACAAAACTGTACAGTTTCCAGTTTGGGTGAGGCACAGCTAAAGCTAGCTTTAGTCCTTGCTGCAAAAGAAGACAACCACTAGCATGGCTGAACTAAGCATTAGAGTTGGAGATAGTGGTAAGCGGACATCAACAACAAGAAAAAACAAATTGTTTTTGTGACCTAAGAAAAAAAAGGAAGTTTGCCAACCTAGGTGCAGACAAATACATATTCATTATCTTAGGTACAGAATATATTCTAAAAATTATAGTATGCTGCAATTATTTAATTATCACCCCACTAGTGTCATCAAGCAATGACATGGTAGAAACAGAAAGTGATAGCTGAAAAGATGCTAGTGTTCCTTCTTTAGTAAATCACAAAGAATTTATAGCTTTTCATGATAAGCTTTGTCCTAATTACACCTTGAAAAACTGAGATAAAAATCAAGGTTATTCTTTAATACATGTGTATAGAAGAAGAAATGATGACACTTAGAAGCCATGTAGTTAGAAACCTTGTAAGTTTTCCCTTGAAGATGGTCTACAGTCTTCAAAATAAATTGATAGCCCCTTCCAACACATCTATTCTACTAAGGGTTTTTGGGGGATCTTTGGGATATGTGGGTTGCTCTGACATCATCATTGGTAGACTTAATTTCATTACACAGGGAGCACTGTCCCCTAAGAAAATGTTTTGAAGGTTAGCAAACTGGAGAAAGTTATATATTCCTTTCCATTAATTACAGTACCTTTAGAAGTAAATGGGTAGATGACAAACGTAAATTTTATATTGAATTGTTACTCTGCAGCCTTGCCTTTTCCTTCCAACAAGGAGGACAGCACAAAGACCTAAAAGGATGATACCATTTGCTCCTTACAGGTTGTGAAATGAGAGATCACTTGATTTTAATATGATGGCTGAAGAAAATCTGTGTACAGCTGTTCTAGGACTTTGTAAGTCTTTGTGATTTTAAACATTAGAGTGCTCTGTACTCAAACCAGAGATAATTTCCTGACTACTACTTAGCTTATAAAAACCTTAACCTGTTCCAACCCAACAATTTGAAGGTCTACAGATTTCTGGAAGTTATTATCCTTCTTTCTATAAAAAGTACTAAACAACAGCAGGAGTGAAGCTAGTGATTTAAAGAAAAGAAATGGGAAATATTCCTTTCCCACATATAGAACTGCAGCGAAAATTCATAGTTCACTTTAACAACTTTGCAGCATATAAAGGATAAACCAGTCATACGAGTTTCTTCCTTTCCAAAAAGAAGTTATCCACATGATCTGATAGATGTGACACAGGGCCAATGAGAGACCTGAGATCTTCAAAAGGAGCACTTGGACACTTCTGGATGCTCTGAAGTGAAAAAAAAAAAAAATGGCAATAGGTGTATGCATTGGTAATTGAATCCCAATCCCAGTTTCAGTGATGAACAGAACACAAATTCCAAATGATTCATTAACTTACAACAACAATAGTAAAGAGGTTAGTCAGGCTGCAAAACTGATAGTGTTTTTCTTCTCTATGTTTAGGCCATGGTCTATGAGACCAGAAACTAACTGATTTGCTGTCTAAATTTGAAATTAGTTTCTTTTTTATTATTTATCTGTATGGAAAGTGTTCATAATAAGCATGCAAAAAAACCCCTTGTTCACCTGTTTCTGTTCACAAACAGAGAATTTCTGTGGTAAGTAGTAGGCTATATTTTGGAACTATAAAATTCATTAAAAACAAAAGAATAAACAGAGTAATAGTAGCTTAGTTTTCAACTCTTAGAAGCAGAAAAAACTATATCCTCTATACAGAGGATGTTATTTCATAGAGATTGATTCAGGCAATAGAAACCATAATAAATATTTAGAATATATCTGAATAGCTTTCAAAATCTATTTTAGATGGCTGTGATAGATAGTGATACAGTGATATTTGTAAAAACATCCTAATTTAGAAATTTTTGCAAAGAATTCTGTAAATGTGATCACACTGAGAGCTGTGAGCATAGGAGCAACACAAAGTTAACATCCTGCATTATTTTGATAGCCAAGGCTATTCAGAGCAAATGTTGCCATGGTTCAGGATATGTTACTGTGACCCTACTTGAATAAGCTTAAATGATTTCTTCATCATCCATAACTAAGCTATCAGTTTGGCAACAGTAAGGTGACAACACTGAGGTCAGGCTGTCTTTAAGTAGGAAAAGTACAAAGGCAGAAAGAGAGAAAAATTCACTTCCATTTAAACTACAGTATCATGTGCTCTTATCTCATATTGGTTATTTGCGGTTAATGAATATTTAAAATAATAGTGAAGACTAAGTACATGAGCTTGGGCATTAACCTAGGATATAAATTTTTAGCTAAAACATTCAGAAGAGCTCAGACTAAACCAGATTGCTTTTACTGCTAAATTAGTTCAAATTAATTAACTTGAATTATGCACACTCTGAGTTTGATCAGTGCAGACAAGCCCTTAATGGGTCCAGTTTTGCAACCCTTTCTCTCATATAAGCAATCCATATTCCTTTAGATAGTCCTAATTTGCTCACTGGACCTCTACGTGTTAATAAGGATCATAGAATCAGGACCCCTGTGCTAATACAATATGAGCTTGGAAATGTTAACGTTAAGTATATTGGACTTGAGAGACATTGCAGTGCCAAACAGGCAAAATTCTCAGAACAGAAATGTGACATCACTTTATCAAAAGTACTGCCAGGTCTAATTGCAGATATATGTTAGGAAGTTGTCTTAAAAGCATGTACTTAATAATAGGTGGTTATTCATGCAGACATGTATCAGCTGCTTTTGTATAGTAAAACTGGTTTGTTTATGTAAACACCAGCCTAATTTACACAATACTAAAATGGCATGGTTAGCCTGTATCACACATTATTTCTTCAACTGCCCAGAGGAAGGGTGTTTGTTGCATATTCTGAAAAACGGCATTTATGGCAGTGTCAAAATAGGTAGACCAGCAGCATCTATGCATCCCAGAACAATGGGGTTTTTCCAAAAGTTGTACTGGTGTGAGAGAAAAGTGGGATAATGTCTTTGTCAAATTAAGAGTCAAATATCATCCATTTTGAGGAACTGCTCATAAGATACCCTATACATATGGGTTTTCTAGATACACAGTTTATGAGCAGCCATGTGTAAGTAAAGGACTAACTTCAATGACATGCACAGTACAGAGCCAGCATTGAAAAATTAATTCTTGGCACACTTAGGACTTTGAAGCAACTGTAACGTGCTAGAAGTCTGGATCTAAATGAAGGAGATAATCAGAATCTGACATATTTTCATTTATCTCAATGGGAATTGAGGATATTCAGTGTTTCCAGAATTTATTTCCAACTGTAGATACTACCTAGCATGATAAATACATTTTCTGTGAAGCTTTTAACTGAGTTTCAATCTCTGCACAAACCATAGAACTTCAGTTCCTGAGGCGCAACCCATCGCTCATTTCGGTCTTGTGTTAGGTGAGCCATTAAACACATTTTCACTTTCAGCTTTCCTGCAGTCAGTACGGCTATTAATCTTTCCTCATGTGTGTAAGCGCCCTCCTAATTGAGGGTCACACTAAGGTTGGTTGTTTTCCAAATTATCTGCAACAAGCATGAATCCACTGTACTGACATTGTTTTTTACTAGCCACAAAGAAATGAAGAGCATCAGATTTCCTCTGAAGAAGAGGTTTCCAGATGTTTTTTGGGCAGTCCTTCTTCTGCCACTTTCTCCTCTTCTTTATCCCGCTTTCCACTAAGCAGCCCCCAGCCACTTCCCCTTTCTTCTGTTCTGATCCTTCCCAGAAAATTCCTTGCAGCTTACTCCTTGTGTCAGAGTCAGCTCCTGAATAAAACATAAATTAATAAACCCAGGAGATAACTTGGGCTGTCCCCTTCCCATACGTTTAATGTTGTTTCACCTCACTAGTGAGAAATCGGTCTTCATGGTTCAAAGCTGTTTCACCCCGTGCTCAGAGCCTCACCAACATGTGCTTTTCCATGCTTAGGCTTAAGATCTGAGACAAACTTTTCTCTCAGCCATGTTCATTACTAGCGGGCAGAACTGAGTACAACTCATTTGCTTCTTCTCACACATTTGAGACTTTTGCTGAAATATCACATTAAGCAAGCTATCTCAGCAGTTTAGTCCATAATAATCCATTCAACTCAAAGGATGCAAATTCAGGAGAGTGGCTGGGTTGATTTCACATGCTGTTGGTGTGCATGGGTTTAGCGTTCTGAGAAGCAAAGAGCCTGGGCAGCTTGCTATGGAGCTACAGGAGAAAACAGTCCCTTTTATAGTTTCCAGCACAGTAAAAAGGACACACACTGTTTGAGATGGGACTAATGTGTTACCTGATCATTCCCAAACTGTTTCATCAAATGCAGGCACAAAGGCATCTATCCCTACCTCTTCCTGAGCAAAAGGACAGATGGCCTAAGGACTGAGCTCACTTACATCATCTTACTTTGTGCTGCTGAGCCGGAAACATTTTTCATTTGTTTACATTTTGGACAAGCAGCCAATATCATGTTTCACACAAACATCAATAAGATTTTCACAGGACAGTGCATAGCTAAAGAGTAAAAAATGTTGTTATGTAATAGTGAGGAAATGTCACCTTTATTAATTAATGTATGTCTAATTTAAATGAGAAGACGGCCTTGCAGTGCATTGTTGCAACAGTGTTTGATTAGTGTTTATTCCTTTTTAATAATTATCTTTCCCAACCACTGATTTACCAGGTAGAATGATATGATCTCCCCAGAAATGAGAATTAGGAATTAGGTGAGTTGGAAGGCACTGGGAACAGCTGCGGATCTAGATTTTTTTGAGGTTACTGTGAGTGAAGTGTGAACTGTTACTGTAACTGAGGTTATTGTGAGTGAACTCCTGCTGGGTTATCCTTTAATACATTGGTGCCACAAAGGAAAGGGACCTGACCCTGCATACTCTGATGGTACTTCATTACCCTTCACTTTATTGGTCTTCTTTTTGTGCTTGTGGATGTGATTTCTTGTACATATTATTGGTATTGTTAAAAAATTACTAAATATAATGGAGTGAAACAAGCCTATTTAGTTCAATAATTTTTTTTAATAAAGTTTTACATGAAGCATTTGATTCTCCCTGAATCAGTGCATCATTTTTCAAGCCCATATCTCGAATTAACTTCACCTGAAACAGGCTGAAAATATGAATTGGCTCAGGTCTGCTTGGAATTGGATTTAACCCTTGGATTTTTTCTGCAAAGTGCAGTGAACCTTTCAATTATCATTGACCAAAGAGTGAGAAGCAATGGAAGTGAACCAGATATATGCATGTTTTTAAGTTTTACTGCAAATATTTTCCACTCTCCTTGGTGGGCCAACATCATCCTGGGTTTAAATGCACCAAAGTCAGTCAAGTTCTACCAAAGAATAAATTGGCTTGTTAATTTTTAACAGAGTGCTAAAGGAAACTCTGATTGCATTTTGAAACTCCAGCTCTTTTCTCTTAAAAAGAAAAACAAAAAAGAAATATTTATACAGAAAGAATATTGAAACATCACCTAGTTACTAAACTGTATACTGGTGTGACATTGGGCATGTTTGCTAGTGTAGTTTTTAAAGTGTTTGGAGAATGTATATGTATTACTGAAAGGGATTTTGGCACTGTCACTTGATATTTGGATTGCAACAAGCATTTTTTTATTACTGACAAATAGAAAGCATGTGTTTGGCATTATTTATTGTTTTCTGTGGACCATGTGTCAAGATCTGAAAGTGTGTATTTCACTAGTCACGTACTAAGTTTGGTTGTTATAATTAAGTTGCTAATATCTGGCACAGTAACCAGTCAGCAGGATTTGATTTGACAGTTTAGGAGACTTACTTGACACTTCTGGAAGCTGAGGGGGACACACTCAGCAGTAAGCTGAGATAAGTACCATCACTTTCTTAAAGAGTCAGACCATATTTTCCAAAGTAGTCATTAGTTCTGATCCTTCCATTTCTGAGTGAAAAAGTATAAACTGTCCATCAGTAACCTAAATTGGCTGGAGCTGTAAAAATGTTCCATGGCTAGAGCCCCCAAAATTAGGGGATGTTTTGCATACAGCTCTTTGTGTACATATTACTGCTAATAAGGAGGGTTGTGGTTGTTTGGTTGTTGGGTTTGGGTTGGTTGGGGTTTTTTGTTGGTTTTTGTGGTTTTTTTTTTTGGGGGGGGGGGCAGATACCATCAAGATTTGCAAACTTAATGTAGAATTTCCTCCTAAAATGACCATTCCAACATTTTCCCCTCTGATTCTGAAATTCCTGGAAGAGCTGGTCAAATCACAGTGTTTCTATTCCATGAGAAAATCTCAGAAAATTGCTTTAACTTTGCACTGGAATGAAAACAATTTACTTTGCAGCTTTGAAACAAATGTTTCCAAGTGAATCATGTTTTGTTTCATTTTTTCTTACTATTACCCCTTCTTTATTTATGTATGTGTATGAATAATAGAAAAAATAGCATTTTGAAATGTAAAATCAAAATTATTATTCCTAACATTCAAAATAGCATCTGGCATTTAACTGAAATTTCAGACAGGCAAGTATGTTTCAACAAAATATTTTTATTTTGAGAATTTTCTTTCAATGGAAATAGCATTTCATTGAAATTTAGACTTCTGGCAGTACTTCATTACAAAAGTGAATATGGGCTACATATTCAATGCTAAAGTAACTAGCAGGTTGTAAGTGTTATACACACAATGAAATCTGGAGTTAAATGCTACATTTCAGGATTTTTTCTTTGTCTCTGTTTCTTCATAATGTTCTGAAGAATTCAAAGCATTCAAAATACATGGCCATGCAAATGGAAAATTGCATTAGCTTGACAAAATTGGCATAGTGGTTGAGATGATCAGAAAGCCCCTATTCAGCCTGTTTTTTTCATATACAAATGATAAACATTTCGTGTAAATCAAAAGGCATAAATGAAGTATGCAATCCTAAGCTGCATCAAAATAAAACAGGCCAGGGAACTAGTATCTGTCCCTGGGGCCAAGCACCCTGGCACAGCTTGGCTCTGTACAGCTGCACTGCTAGCTGGCAGGAGACAACACTGCTCAAGAAGCATTGTAAGCAGCATGGATGATTGCAAACCAGTGCTCCAGTCTGTGGCCAAAATCTGTATTATTGACTAGCAGAGGCATAGCCCCAGTGACTCCTAAAAACTTGCCTCTACTAGTAAGGACATTGGTACAGTGAGCTATATAGAGTCAGGTAGAAGATTTGATAATTTACATTTTAAAAAACCAACAGCACAAGTTTTTAAAGGGGTGGAGCTCTATTAATATCAAGAAACTAAGTGATAATGCTTTCTTTAAAGCAGTTCTTGATTTTCTTAATTTGGAGTGGCAGTCATAATTTCAATATACAAAGCAATAGAATTGTGGTTATTAACTTTCAAAAAATATATTAAGAATATGTGTCTATACCCTACACTTCACTAGGAAATAGTCTGGGGGTATGAATAAGCTATGCTATACTGTTGTGCAATGAGTAAATAACAGGTAATGTTTTTCAAAATCGAAATAGGGAGCTATGTACTGAAAATTCCCTATCTGGCTGAAACAGGGAGCCATGTGTTTTTGCAGCAGGAAAGCACTATCAGAGAAGTGAGTGACTACACAACTGAGGAGACCAGCAACACGATCAAAAACCTCACTTCTTACCTCCCACTTCCAGTTGCAGTATGTTTTGAGGCATGGGGGACTTCTGCCCACTCATGGCAGTTTATGCCCATTGTTGGCCATGGCATGGCTTCCTATTTTGTCTGATCCTTAATTTTGCCATTTTTTAGTCATTCTAGGAAAAATAGATTAGAGGGAATATGACAGTGAAAAGTTATCTGGTTAGTTGTTCTCAGCAAAAAAAGTCTCCTGCATGATTTACCCAGGCTAAAGTAGAATTAATGGACCCCAGCACCCCCTGCATGAAAGGATGAGAAACGGTCCTCCCACCATGCTGTTATTCAGAAGAAACCACTTCATGCAGAGATCCAGCCTAGGTCCTGCTCCAAGGCAAGCCAGGAAAACCAGCCCTCATGTAAGCAGATGAAGTCATACCAGTGCACATTCCGTAGAGGTGATCTAATGACATTACATATAGCCAGCACTATATGACGCTATGGGGCAAGCTACAAATGGGTGCAAGAGCTGGTTGCCATTCTGTCAAGAGATGTGTTCCCTTCATCTCAAGGTGAAGTACATTGTGCACAGCTATTTGCTCATACCATATAGGTAACTGGATCTTGCATATTAAACCTGTTTCCAAGTAATAATTTTTACATGTTATCACCAATGACCATTGATTTTTTAGCAAATTTTTTACAGTGAGCATCTGCCAAGATCTGTCAAAAGGAGGCAGAAAAAGCTCAAAATACTTGAGCACTACAAACAGGAGACTTTTCCTTTAAATATTTGTAATGCTATCAGTCACATTAAAGTTTTCCAGCCACTCTCACTCCTGGTGCCCCTTGTTTAAGGTGCTCAGTTATCTGAATTAGCAGGGCTTGCACAGGTGTGACCGAGGGCAATAATTAGCCCATTCATTCCACAGTCTGTGCTTCTTTGAGGATCCCTGGGGAACATATTACTGGCAACGGGTATTTGTGGCACTTAGTAGTTTCATGTTCAAAGCTGAATACAATATCTTACTGTGTAAATCTCTTAGGATTAACACTTTGATTAAATCTGAAACTGGACATGTGTGGCAGGGAAGAATGGGGAAGAGTTTGTTTTGTGTCTGCCTGTGCTTCACAAGCATGAGGGAGACACAGTGATTTTCCTAGGCTACTGGCTGATCTGACCAGTACAAATTCTTAGCCCCTTTCCCAGCAGCATGCTGGTTTCATCTGAAAGCTAAAAACTTGGAACATGCAAGCACTGCACAAAACGCAACAAAATGTGGTCTAATGCTTTATGTCTCATTTCTGCTGCTCCAGATGGAGAGAGCTCCGCCTGAGGAAAGACAGTCAGATTTCGCCCGTCGCACACTGCCAAACTGGAGATGTCAGCCAGAAATATTTTGGCAAGTGTGTTACTTATCACAATCCAGAAGGCGTTATAACACAGTTAAATTGTGGCTGTTAAAACACCAGAGGCCAACTCTGCAGAGCAACATTGTGAGGCCACCACTCCAGTGTTTAAAAATTCCTGTCACACATGACTTTATCAAATAGCCTTATTTACATTCATCTACAGGTGTCTTTACTCATACTACGTGACTAAGATGGGTGGAGATATCTACAGAAAAGAACTTTTCTTCATTCATTTCCAAGGACCACAATATACAACTTTAGGTGGTCAAAGCAGTCTGGCCTAGGGGTTCAAAAGTAGTTAGCGCTGGCTTAATTGCTCCTACTGCAGCTGACAAGAAGCTTTTTAATGTTTTGAAATCTTGAAAAATCCTATTACATCTGGTTTTTTTATATGCAGCACTTAAATCTGCTTGCTGTCTTCAGAGATCTACTTAAGCTAACCTCCAAATTAAAAAGGCAGTTTTCATGAGCGTTAAAACTGAGGAAGCCACCTTTCTTATGAACTTTTGTCTTGTCCCTTGATTCTTCTGCACTAAGGTGCCAGTCCCCATACACCTGCAATCATACAGCTTTCCGATGGATGGACTATCTTGTATATAATAAAGATTATGCTGTAGGATCTAACATTTTCATGAAACAGGAGAATCTCTTATCTCAGCCAATGTCTTCTAAAGTGACAAGCAGAAGAACATATCTATCATAGCCAGCGAGAGCAGTGTGCCTGCAATTCCCTAGGAAGCCAAAATAAGAAAAAGCGTTTAGGGGAGGTGGGATGCATTTAACATGTTATCCAAGATTTTCAAGCTAAAGCAGGGCTTTTTAATTGCATGTAGACTGGGTGCTGGTGAGTTCTGCAGATGGGTCATATGCAGTGTTGGACACCTGCGTAAAAGAATTTTGGGAGGAGGGTCAAAGACATGGTGTAGAATAAAGTGATGTTCTCTGCCCAGTCAATGAGTCATGTTTCCTCCAGGACCCATCCTGTAGGTCTCTGCAGAACTCAATTGCTTGAATTTTCCATAGCTGCCCTAGGCACTTGGTTTTGTGAACACTGAATGTTTCCTTTCACTGAAGCAGAACCATAGATAATTTCAGAATAAAAGAATTTTGTGTAAAGGGGGGGGAGGGAGGGTGGAAGAAAAGAAATTGAAGCTTTGATTTGAGTTAAGCGTTCCTTGTCCATTGAATTTGTAGCCATCAATTTCGTATACAGATCCTTGGTCTCAGCGCCCTTCCTGCTCCTTATCTCAGCTCCCCCAGGTGCGTTCAGAGACAGCATCTCACATTTCCTGCAATGACCTTCGGTGAATCCAGCTTATGGCTTTCACTGCCACTGCCAGTTTGTTTGCTGACTTTATTTTTTCTGGATTGCATGTGAGATATTACTCATCAATATGACTAGTCAAGTGATTTAACAAGTGAAGCATCATCCAATGAATGCACGTTTGTACTTCAGCCTGACTAAGCCAGCTGTCAGGGACAGCAACAGCTGCTGATTCATGAAAGGAATGGAAATATTTCTTTGTTAAATCAAAGCACATCCAGAAAAATCTGTCTTAAATGAAAATGATTGACTACAGCTATGCATCAAATAATCCCACGTGGATGTCTGGGGGTGGAGAGGAGTTTTGCAATTACAGAAATCTGTTTTAAACCAAAAGTTTTTAAGAAAGGGAGCACTGACTCTCTGTTTTACTTTCCCAAGATTTATTCAAACTCCAATTAATTTAACATAAATCCCAATATAGGCAGGTGATTCTGCTAGGTGAAAAAGTCCACATAGAGATTCCCACTGTCTTTTGCATCTGTCAGTTTTCATCTAAGTCTTCTGTATCTTTCGTTTCTTGAGGTGCTGTTGTCTTCCTCTTTTCTCAAATGGATAACCATACACACCTTTACAAATCCTCATTTTCACAGCCCTAATTATGGTCTACATAGACAAAGGATCCTGCTGAAAGCTGTTTTCCCCAAATCCCTCTTCTTTGCTTTCAGACAGACCCCCAAAATTGCAAGCTGCAACACCAACAACAAACTTACTGTAGACCAGTATGAAAGACTTAGGAGCATCTCTATAATCCACACAATAAAAGTTTCCAAAACCAGAACCACGAAAATTCTTGGACCTTCTACAAACCCTTCTCATAATGTAACATATTTCTCCCATGGCAGCAAATGCTATTTCAGAAACTACAGAGATGAAACAAGACAACCATCATGTACCAGAATGAATTTGCTCAAGCACTCACTAAAGGATGGGGACACTCAGACCCCAGGGGGATAATGTCTCCCATGATATTCCACCACTAACATCTCAGTCCTCAATTTCAGTTGAAACCAGCAGAATAATTTTCTAAGATGACCATGGACATTAAAATCATGGAATCAATGGATATATTTGTTTCATTTTACACATTAATATCTCTCCTCCAAGTAAGCACTTCAGAGGTGTTATTTCATGAGTTAAAGCATCTTTTCTCTGCACAATGGACACTGAGTGCATTTTTTTCTTAGCTGATTAATTAGAAGTTGGCTTTTTTTTTTAATTTCAGTTCAGAGTGTTCATTCTGAAACTGTATTTAGCACTGAAATTTGCTTTTTCCTCTTAGAACTGTAGGGGTTTTTGAACGTTTGTGTTTCTTTTCCAGCTCTTCCAGTTGGTTTTATAAAAGGTATCATCTATCACAATATTATTTTCCTATGCCACATCAAAAATCACCATGACTACAAGTACAGTAATACTGTTTTATTAATTTATTTTCACACAGTAAAATTATAAAATAATTTATTAATATTTCATTCAGAACTGTCTGCTCCTAGAAGTAATAATTACTGAGGTTCCACATAAAAATTTTATTTGAAAAACTGGAGGTTCCTGAGATTAGCAGTGATTTACAAATTCAGTTCAATTTGTTATGTTTATTCTATGTTGTCATACAGGAAGACAGGTGCATTCAATAAAATTGAAAGATCCTCATGTTTTCTGAAACTGTAAAGCCTTTCAAAGCTGACCTAATTTTGCAGTGGTTGAAAAGAGCAGAGCCAGTGCTTTTACTCTCTTAGCGTTAATAACATGCTTCCTCACAAATTAGCATTCTGCATAGACTGAATGAAGGCTCTCCAACAACTTCTAGAAGGATTCCTTCTGCACATTGAAAAGAAGTATTTTCCTGTTTGTGTGTATTTTATCTTCACATACAATATTTTATTGTGTCAGAGATGTGCCAGCATTTACATAGAAGGATGCAGAAACCCCTGAAAGAAACCTCTGGGTTACAAAACATCATTCTGCTTGCCTGAAGAGATACACTTCTTGCTGTTGCACTATTGTTTCTAGAACTATGTTATGCCTTGACAACAGTGAGAAGAAACTGGGGGGCTTTCCTGTAGTTAGATACAATTCTCTACCAGCAGGTATGTTTGCCTTTGGTATTTTTAGGTCTATTTTGATTTTGCAAGGCATTCCGCTCAGCAGGTTAGTTAATCTGTCCTACAGAAAATGGATGTGTTGCCAAGTTTCTGTTTAAACAAAGGAGGAAGTGAATATGAGTTTACTTTCTGAAAAGTAAATGTGGGAAACAGCCTTCCGTAAGCGGAGAGATTGTCTAAACTACTGGTGCTGAAATTCTTTCCAGTGAATGAAAATTATAACTTGTCCTAACGAAGATAAAAGCCTTTTAAAAAGATTAATGTATTAATAACCTATTTCTATTATACCCTCAAAATACAGCTTCCTATTATAATGGTGCCTTTACTGTTCAGTTCTCAAACTTCAGTTGTCAGATAGGCTAATAATATATCCCATGGTGAATCAGCCCTGGAGTGGTAAACCTTTGTCATAACAAGCAGGCTGTCTAGTTGCTGAGAGCAGTCTTTCACATAGGTTGTTAGTGGAATAATTATAATAGTAGCATTTGAAGAGAGTTAAAAATTTCCCTGTCTCTGTAAAGAGTCATCCCAGCTTTCAAGTGTCCTTCAGTGGGAGGACATGTAGTATTTTTAATATATCAAAGGATAGGGATCTGGTACTATTTGTATAATGTGAACAAAATAAGCTCTAGATAATAATAAAAAAAATATACTGTATAAAACGGAAAAATCTCTTATTAAGAGCAAGGAGGAAAGAATATTCCAGGGATTTGAACTTGCTCTGTGTTGTCAAAGGGCAATTTCTCATTGACTTCTAAAGACCTTAAGTCTATATTTCAATAAAAACAATAATGCAAGTAATCTAATTATCTTTTTTTTCTGTGTAATGCTTATGTGAGAGTCTCACAAACCGGCACAAGATGAATATACACATATATAACCATAAGTCCAAAACTCAGCACTATTTATCTGTGATGCAAACACCACTGCTTATTATGGATTTCATGTTGAGAAACAAAGACAAGGTCTGTCTCATGAAAGCTGAAAATCTAGATAGATATCTTACTCAGATTTGGGCTGATTTAGGCTGTACAGACCAAAAGTATGATGACTGTCTCTGGAAAGCTGGGATGTAAAAGGAGCACAGGAAAAAAATCCTATCTTCATTCTGGCTTTACTCTCATGTTGTTGCCCTACTGTGCAATGTGTGCTCTGCTAGGTAACTGCTGATGTTAGCTCCTTAAATGCAGGCATGGTCCATCCTGGTCTCATGGGCAGGACTGATGAGTGTAGATGGCTGAACACAGAAGAAAATAGTGAGTTATTTCTTCCCAAAGTGTGTGGGGGGGGGGGGGGGGGGCGGGGGGAGGGAATAATGTAAAGCAGCAAGCTAAAATTCTTTTGGGTTTGTTTTGTGATGTTTTGTACGTTGTGCTCTTCACTTCCATGGAAACTGCCCCTAAGTGCATGTTTTGATCTACTCCAAGCTATTGGCATAGAAAGGAAGACATGTCATATCAGATCCTGGTTGGAATGATTACCTTTCCTTTCTCACCCATGACAATCAATGTTCCTGCTCAGAATGGAATTAATTCATTAAGACATAATTACCTTCTTCATACATTTTGTTCAGTCATTTCACCTCCTTTATATCCATCCTTAACAAAAGTCTTCACTGATAGAAGAAAATGTGACTTTTTTTTTTTTTTTTTTTTTTCTAATAGACAGTGTTTGTGGCAGGGTGATTTATCAGACCAGGAAAAAAAAAGAATGCTAAATAGCTCCAGGGGTTATTCATTACCCAACACAGAAAAGAGCTGTCTATAGGGTAGGGTACAGCTGTGATAGTTGTGAGGAAGTTTTATAAAACTACATGCTGTACCCCTCCTCGAATGACAGAAACCAGGCATTACAGTGCATGGCTCTAACAAAGGGCTACATCTTCTTCCCCCTTCCTCTTCTCTTTCACTTCATCTTCCCCTTCCCTTTCTTCTTCCCCTTTCTGCACAAATGGGGTATAAAGAAGAAAAAGAGGAAAGAAATTACTCAGTAAAGAGAGACAAAAAACATGAAATAAGTTTCTGAATTGGAAAGAAAATACACAGCCAGCAATTGAGAAAGTAATGTCTATAACTTCCAGGATAATTCAGCCAGAAAGTAAAGTGACCATGCATGCATGGTTTTCTAGGGAGGATTTATAGATGCATTTTTTTTATTGCTATGTCTTTTAAATGCAGTATCGTCTTTGTCAAAAGGCAAACTATATAACTGGGAAAAAACTGCAAAATTACTGTCTTCTCATTAATAGCTTCTGTACCTTCAACTGATAGATACTAAACTGTGACCTACCCTGTGACATAAGTGTTTCAGGCGTAAAGGGGAACACAGTGCTCAGCCCCAGCTGCTACCTGACCTAAATCATGTTTTCTTTCCTGTAGCCCACTTGGTGGTGGGCAGCAAAAGGCAGAATAATTGTCCATATCTCTACATTCACCCTTCTTAAAGATCAAGTATAGTGTTTTCATTTTTACTCTCCCTTTTTTCTTTCGTATAGTATTAATTTCTCTTTCTAGCCTATGACAGTCTCTTTGTTCAACACTGATAGCACAGGCTTCACTTCCCCTGTTTTACTACATATATAGAATCCATGAGATGCCTCAATTAGGAATACAGTTGTGTCAGATGACCTCCGTAATCAATAGTGAGAGAGAGAGAGAAATCTCACTATGGAGGCCTGAATTACCCTCTGGAGGTCATAGTTTCTCTCCAGTCATTACGAAGAGAGCCATGGATGACCCCCCACCATCAGGCGCTGACAGCTGGGCTGGAAAGAATGAGCTCTGGTGCCTTGGTGCCCACTAAAATCACAGGGAATGAAAGTTACATCATCTCTCTTTAGGGTGACCTCGTTTGTTTATGGGTATCCTCATGTGAGGAGTGGTAGCAGTCTTCCCACTTTAATAAGATTTCAAGAGCAGATGAATATGGTCCAATTATTGTGCATAGTTATCAGCTGTTAGACAGGTTTTTCTTCTTCTTAAATGTTTCAACAAATAAAATTGTTGAAGGTAAATAACATATTCTAGCTTTCATTTTTGTTGGTATCTCGTTCTTCTCTTTCCTTTTTCATTTGACATGACTTTTTTTTTTTTCTTCCCTATCTGTTTTAATGCAATTTCAGCAAACCCAAGTCTCTTTCTTTTGAACACAGGAAGGGAATAAATGCAGAGAGTGGCATAAACAATCTTTTCCAATTTTAACCATATTAAACTTTCACTGTTTCTTCTGTTTTAGCAGAATTACAGTGACAGCCAACAGAGGCAGAAAAAAAAATCCTTGTAGTTGACATTTACCATGCCGTTGGTCTTCCAAAAGCATTGCATACTAAAAAGAAGATCATTAGTATCATATCCCTTAACATATATCATATTCCATACAATACAAAGTATTTTAAAACATAGATTCAGTGTCTCTAGAAATCCAGAAATGGTTTGAAAGCTATCCTCATATTTTGAGGGCTCTTCTTGTTAGTTCAGTGTTGGGTGTTTGTTGCCTTCTGAATAGCAAGCCAAAATGACTTAAAGATAAACAAATGGAAAGAGTCTGTGAATCTAAGTAATGCTTTAAGAAAGACCAAAAGGCTAACAGGCTGACATCCTTTCTCACCAAAAATATATTGAAGTCTAACAAAACATTAGGAGATGACATTTTATCTGAGCATTCATTGCAGAGGAACTGTTGTATTTTGTCTGATGTTTATACTGGCTGCATGAAGGAACCCCTTCATTACCACTGCAGCGTGGGCTCATGCAGCATTTTTAACATTGTCAAATATTCTATTTGTAAGCTAAGGTAATCAGCTACTTAAGTGTAATGCATTTCTTTTACAAATATTCAGAGATTTGTTTTAACTAGCAAAGTATTTATGTATTGATTATGAAAATGTTTTTCAAAACTATTTTTCTATAAACAGAAAGTTCTCCTAAGCTCACTTTGTAAGCTACCTACACAGTCAAAACCACCACAGCTTCCTAAAGGTGTTTCCCAATATATGGCCGTCTGGGTACCACAGGAATGGTAAGAAAAATAAAGGTGAAGATAAGAATCTTTAATATTTCTTTCTAAACTTATGATTTATTTTCCTGAGTTAAATATATCTTCGTTGTTGCTGCACTGAAAATACATACTTCTTCATTGTTGAAATGAGTGACTCCAAGCCTTTTTAACCAGGTAGCTAATAATAAATGGGAAAATATGGTTTTCTTAACATTAGTCATTTGCTAGCCCTTTGAAAATGTTTTGGATTCACTTCAGTTTCTGAAATGGTGATACATACTTGAATTCAGGCAGCTGAAGCTGTTTAAGCAACCATTATAGTCAACAGAGATGTAGTAAATACAGTCAGCAGATTCTGAAGACTACTTTTTGGGTTTTTTAATCAGCTTCAATTTAATGCAATTTAACAACTTGCTTTACTTAAAAAGTCATTTTGATGTTTCCTGGCAAAGGCAGTACAAAAGGCAATCTAAACAGCAGTTGTGTTCTGACAGGTCTATCATTCCTACAGCAAACCAGGCATCATCTTCATTTATTTATTTACAGGATTACTTACAGATGGATTCAATCACTGAAAATATGTAGGCTGCAGTGTTTTTCACTTAGGAAATTCATTGTTCTGAAAAGTCCTTTATGCATTCTGCCCATCTTTTCAACATTCTACTACATCTTTTTTGTCTGATGGAAATCAGTAAGAAAGTGTAATTGTTCTAAATATCAATGTCATTATGCACTTAAAACAGAGCATTCTGAGCAAAATTTAGAAGAAAGAGGGAAAACTACATTTTTTGAGCAGTTACAGCTGATTCCAATTTATTTTTGTATAATTATATTCTTCTGCAGCATTTATTCTCCTTGCAGTCACTTGCAAAATAAAAGGATTTTGCAGAAAACCTGATTGAACTTAGCTGACAAACTGAATCTTGTAGGCTTTAAATGCTATGGAATTTTCTGGGACCAGAGTGCATGTTAGCAAAATTAGTGGTAGTTACTTCGGTAGAAACTTTTACATCACATGTTCAAAAACATTTCTTTTCCTTAACTAAGAGAATGGTTGTAGCATGTATTGTACAAGAACTTGCTGGTGATGATTTATACAGTTTGATGTTGATGATTTTGGCCAATTTTTATACTTGTGCTGGAAGGATCTTGCTACCAGAATGTCAACTCAAGTTTCTCAGCACGGTCAACGGCACTGTTCTCTGAAATCATTTATAACACAGATCACCTTGTATGTGCTGGGCAGAGGTACATCCTGCTAGTGAGAAGATTTTTTAAAAATGTTCTTTTCTTGTCCTTTCCAAGACAAGAACAGATCAAACTTTTTTTTTTTTTCCTTCTACTTATTCAGATTACAACTAGAATTATTTTTTTAAGGATGTCATCTTGTTTTCAGAATGTTGTTCCCACCTAGATCAGAATACACCAGAATGGGACAATGTTCTGCAGCACTGGATCATCACGCTCTGGGGACAGAGGTTAATGTGTTGTACTCTACCTGGAGGCCAGTTACAAGTGCGTTGGGACCTGTCCTTTTTAATGTCCTTATCAATGGTGTGGAGGAAGTGACAGGATGCACCTTCATCAAGCTTGCAGATGGCACCAAACTGGGAAGATCAGTCAATATGCTGATGGGCACGGCTGCCTTTCAGAGGGACCTAGGCATACTGAAGGAATGGGCCAGCAGGAACCAGTCTCTTCACGGTGGTGTGTGGTGGTAAAATGAGAGGCAACAGGTGCAAACAGAAACAAATTGGATGTAAGGAGAAACTGGATATAAGGACAACAGTTGGAAAGTGGAACAAGTTGCCTAGAGAAGTTGTGTTCTTGTTGATTTTCAAGTTCCAGCTGGAAAAAAACACTGCTCTGACCTCTGAGCTGCTCCTGTCTTGAGCAGGAGGTTGGACTATGGACCTCCTGAGGTCCCTTCCCACCTGAATTACCCTGTGATCATATGATTGCATCTTTTGTCTCTTCCATCTCTTTCTTAATACTCTGAATTTCCATATGGACAGCATTTATGATAAAGATTCTTCCAAAGGTGTTTTATAATGTAGTTCTTCTGCCTCAATGGGGAAAGGGGCAGAAGAAAAACGCAAAACAAAAAAACAGCTGTACAGAAAGTATTTGGTCTTAACACACCAGTTTCAGACTGAAATAACCCTTTCCTTAGTGAAGTAGACCAAAATACTGATTACTGGGTGTCACTGAATGTTCATTGTGTTATTTTTTTAGGGTCTTTCCCTTTAGTTGAATGTCCCTGTAGATTAGGAGATTATTTAGATTTCTCTCTTGTGTATTAGCAGTTGCAAACTCTTGTGATTTCATTTTGGCAAACTTTATCTTTCAAAATTTGGAGCAAATGTCATATCTGTCTGACCAGCTGTTTCTCAAAAACCCTAAACCTTTCATTTCCCAATGATGGATAAAATTATTCTTCTTTTGGACTGGTAGTCTTATTTTCGCTCTCTCAGTCCATCACTGTGTGCAAATTCTTCTGCTTATTTTAATGTATTACCAAACTAATTGGATTCCTTTACTGCATCCTCTCTGTTGTAGCTAAAACAGAAATGAAGGATCAAAAATAATCAGGGGATTGGGGGTGTGTAGGAGGAAGTTTCATCTAATATTTTCACTTCATATATTGTATTAACTTTAATTTTTCTAAGCAACTTCTTATTCTCCCACTAGTATTTTAATTTCCCTAGATACTGTCATTCCATGAAAATATTCTAACTAGTGTTCTGCCACCTTATGAAAGATCATATCTTACCCAGTCTACTGCTTATTTCAGTAGAAAGTAACAGCTTTTGATGCTTGTTTCATAAACTGCCTCAGCTGCTGTCTGTTTTTCATTTACACTATTGTGTCCAGGTGCAAAGCACAGGAAAAACAAACCTGATGTCAGTGAACACATATACTCTGTCCTATGAAGCAAAGGCCTCTGTCTTCTACCATCAGTTTGAAGGCATATTCTCAAATTCTTCCATTTTAACTTAGCTCTTCTTAGAAAAACTGAACTCAGTAAAGATCTTGTTTCCCACACCCAAAGACTGAGCAAAGCCAATGAAGCAATTTCACTGTGATAAAAAGTATTTGCTTGCTGCTTTTTTTCAGATCTAAGATTTCAGCTGACATAAACTCAATTGATTTTCTATAAAATGGGTTGGCAGCATTCTGGGAGGTCCAAAGTTCACTTCTGCTATGTTGGCATCGTAACTTTCTTTGTAACTGAATATACGATATTAATTTTAGAAAGGTGTGGGGGGTGTGTGTGTGTGTGGTAAAATTATTCCATTTATATGTATCATATATTTTTTGTTAAAGTTGGCCAAAAGATTTGGCCTTGAAGACACACCCTAAGATCTGTTGGAGAAGTGTTGAGTTCAATCTGGAAAGGTGGCTCCAGGAAGCAAAGTGGAAAGGAGAAAAACAGGGATGGACTCTGCAGCTAGTCAGTAAGGATACTAACCTGAGGTGCAAAAGAGTCCCATTGCAGTTCTTGGTTTTCTGGACTTGGAGTGAATGAGCTGGAAAACATTACTCTGAGTTTGTCAGAGTCTGATTGGCATTAAGAAGTTTAAAAGGTTTACTTCTTTGTGCCAAGATGGAACAAAAACAAGATTCTGGAACCATGCAAATGACTGTGGAAGAGAGCTGTCATCCCAGGTCAGCTGTCCCTGATTAGGACTGCTTCCTGACAGCTTGTAAAGGAGTGGGTTAGCCAATAGCTGGATCTTCCCCCTGAGCTGCCAAACATTTTTCTCATGGAACAGTCTTCCCAGTGGACTGATTTGCCCCACTGACATCAATTTAATATCAAATCCTAACTTCAAATTTTTAAAAGTGACCCTATAACAGCAATATGATCCAAAGTGTCATGTCAACATGACACTAACACAGAAATATTTTTAGGAAAAAGGGGAAAGAAACTTATTTGATCAACAAACCTCTTGGTCACTTCATGACTACAAATTCCTACCGCTGGAGAAAGAAGTACTTGGATCCATCAGCTATTAATGTGAAGTTCTGTCAAAATAGTTCAAGGTAGCCAAGTGGCCTAGTCTTACATCAATGTAGGTTCATGCTATTCTGATTATTATCAGACAGTGGCTGCCGTGCAGAAATCCATATGACTCCTGGTAAATGGTGTTTTTGCTGTCTGGATTTCTAAATGTCAAGATCTAGCTACTCATTTCAAATCTAGACTTTGCTGCACTTGAAAACCAGCTACATTTCTATACACACTCTCTCAGTAACTATATGACAATGACCCGTTTCACAGGCACTTCCTAGACTGATCAATCAGACACTTACGTGGCCAGTACTGTAGCATTGCATAATAGTATTTATATGATTTACCTGAGTTACTGCAGATGCAAAGTACTGATGGATGTGAATATCTGAGCTACATTTGTCAGCTACGTTTCCTGCCTTTCCAATGCTCAGAGAATCTGAGATCTCAGCTTGGTCTTTTATCCTTAATTTTTAATGCTGGATGTCCTTGGTGTATATTTTTAATGTCAGATAAATCACAGAAACATATTGCTATAAACAGGGCAAATACCTACCTATTTTATGCGTTTGCTGTGTCCATCAGTACAAATTTAACTATTAAAAAAACCAAATGCAATATAACCCAGGCAGAACAGATCTGACTGAATGCTTTTTTGAAAAACACAATTGCAATCTGCATTGTTCCTTACAAGCTTTAGACAATGAGCATACATGTTTATTATGCAACATACCATTTATGAGAAAACTTATTGTACCATATCTTTTGGCCTCATCCGTTGTGCCTATCCAGCAACCTGTTTAAGAGGGTGTGAAAAAGAAAGCATAAAAAAAGTACATGTGCAACTGGTACAGAGCCCACTGTGTCAGCTTGCTGTGCGGTGCCGGGGTCTTCAGGCACTTCTGTCACAGTCAGCATACTGAGCACGCATCCATCTAGAGCTAGGTAACACAAAATACAGAGCTCAGGGATACATCTTCCCCTCACTCCTGAGTTAGTGACACTGAAGTAGCTCTACCCACTTGGGATCTTGGGTCTGGAAACAGTAGGAAAATACTTCAAACATCTATTTAGGATCTTGGTTCAATAATTCTCCCTACTAAAGGGATTCAGACCCTGTATTTTGCTGGAGAATGCCATAATCAGACTATGGTGCTATTTGCTAGGAGGAGAGAGGAAGAAAAAGAAGACAAAAGGCTTTTCACTCAGCATTGCAGGATCTCACATTGAAGGTCCATTCAAATCCCTTTGTAGACATCCATTCCAGCCCATAAATTTTGGCTTACTAATTTGATAGTGCATCTCAGTCACATAATTCTACAAACCGTACAATCCAAACTGGACTGTTGTGTCCATGTTGTACAGTGCAGGGCTTTGGAATGGTGCCAGCTTAGATCCAAAGAACAGCCCAGTCCTACAGTACAGTCCTACGAGTGTCGCTGTGCAGCCCCAGTGATATGTTCTGCTCCTCAACAGACCCGTCACTGCAGAGTCTGTGCAGAACTGACACAGCTACTTTGCTCTGTGCCTGTACAAGATCAGCATCTGCTGTGCAGTGTAGATATGCCACACGATTCTCATTAACAAGTGGAATTACTCAAATTATATACCTTTGCATTGGAGGGCCTGCTTCCAAGAAAGGCCACATCAGCACATTAAAGACTGCAATCTCAAGTACAGTGGAATCACAGCAAAAATAAAACGATGAGAGAGGAAAGAGTCATTGCTCATTTATAACAATATTTCCTGTCACATTTGAGTGGATACATTCTAATAGGAAATTCCGTTTCATGGTAGGTCCTGGCATTCTCACTGGTTTTGTAAACTAGATGTAGTTCTAGTTTCTCTGAAATCTGACAAAGCCTCTACTGCATTGGGTATTCTGCAGCAAACAAAAGTTAACAGCAGGTAGAATGGGTAGATATACATCTCAAAGCCTCTGAAGTGGGTGATATTAATCTCTCCTTTAGTATCCCAGACAGGTCTCCTCCATATCTTTCAGTTGCTCCAGCTTGCAGGAAGGTGGAAACAATGAGTACTTTGCAAGTGGAGCAAGAATTACTACGGACACAAGCCAATCCCATTTTGCAGATTTACCTCAGCTAAAGAAGAGCTTTCCCTGTTGCGCTACTCTCTCTCCCAGTTAGCTGTTTCAGGTTTTTTTATTTAAAAAAAATAAACGGCACTAAGAGGAAAGAAATCCCAGTCACCTGCAACAAGGTAGAGTCTTTTATGCATCCTGTTTTACTTGGCTGAGGCTGTTTTAAATATATAAGCAACTTTACACAACCATAAACGGCCATAATCTCAGGTCTAGAGTATACATTTAGAGCTACAGGTTTCTGGAGCCAATCTGAGAACAAAGGCTTACCTTTCTTCAGTCTATATCATTACCACTGACAGCATCAGTCCTCTTCTCCTTTACAAGTGTAAATTTGCAGCTTTGTTGAAATTAATGGCTCTCCCTAGGACATTGTTAGCCTGCAGGGAGAATCAGATTCTGGATATCTAAAGTAATAAAACTTGCAAGGCAATGGAGAACTGAATTACCACTTCAGACTCCTTCTGCCTTCTAGAATGCAAATCGAATGATTCACTGGCACATGGTGTGCCAGGTAAGGTCGGTGGTAAAACAGTAGACAACAACAGCAATCCCTGGTCAGCCTGGTAACCAGCAACTTGGCCACATGCTAGTTCATATTATTTAAGGGAATCCAGATGTTACAGATGCGTTTTTTTATTAGAGATACGGAGATAAATGGCGAGCACTAAGAAGTGTATGTTTTCTTAATTACGCTGTGAATTTTCTTTCTAATGGTATCCTGCTACACTGTGAATTTTCTTTCTAATGGTATCCTGCCAGTAAATGCCAAATGAAGCTGATGACATGTGATCCAAGATGAGGCACAGATGCATTTTTATAGAACAGTGCTACATGTGTAGCACTACATATATAGAACACATGCATTTGATTTCATAAATGCTGTACTGCCAGAGGCAATCACTATTTATTTTAACCTTACAGAGTCAGGGAAGTTCTGCCTATGTTGGAGGATTTTGGCATTCCCATTCCTAGCAAAACTGTAATTAATGTGCTAGATGCTACATGCAAGTTTGCAACCACTATTGTACAGGCATTGTTACTACCACTGAGACTGCCTTTATGCTCAGCAAAGCTAACCACTGCATTCTCCACCATCCATAAATCTATGTCTCTTCAGTGCAAGTCTAGACAGCAAATCTGGGCACAGAACTGGATTTATTCAGTAGATCCTCCTCTTGCTCTCCCAGCAGATATTCTGCTTTAAGGACATGAATTAGCCTACTTCAAATTGTTCAAATATTGTCCCAAAAGAAAACAGGAATATAAACAGGAATATACTAAGAACTTCTGCTTCCTTCCGTTTTGCTGCTTCTCAACAATAAACAAGAAGCATCAAAGGACCCCTCCCAACCAACATCAAAAGCCCAACTTTTTACTGAAGAGAACCCAAAATTAAAACAGTTTCCATTTGTGGTCAGTGGGAAAAACTCTTTTTAAAGTGTTTAATAAGTTTTCTCTACATTTTAAAAGACAAACATTTCACACTATAGCAAAGGTTTTAATTCTGTGCTGCAGTAACCTTTATTCATCTTAAAAAGATAAAAATAAAATAGAGTTATAATAACCACAGCAAAGAAAAAAAAGCATAGAAAACCATTCACAGCCCTGAGACTGTGGCCTCTGATCTCTGTGTTTTTCTGACTTCAGCTGGAGATAAGGCAGAGAATTATTTCTTGGCTAACAGCAATTGAGAATAAAACATAAATAAGTATCAGGTACAGAGCAAGTTAAGAATGTTTTCTATGGTAATGTGAAAAAAGTGGCGGGGTGGGGGAGCAGGGGCAAACAGAGGAAACATTGGCTTTTAAAGGCAAAGCACCAAAGGACTCTGCAAATTAGATCTCAAGCCTGCAGGTTTCAGTGAGTGCAGTAACTGTCCATTCTCCAGATAGTAAACCACCTGATAGCTGGTGCTTACAGGGCTATTTTTAGCAGAAGAAAGACCATGATAGGAACAAAGTGGGAGGATTTTAGCCTCAGAATATTCTTTGCTCACCATAATAGAGATCTGTTTGCTACTACATCAGAGTCAAGAGATGAAAAAGTTCATGGAGAGGGCTTGAGGAGGTACCCCCTATTTCCAGGAAGCTACTAGTGGGACAATGTGTTATTTATGACATTCCTGTCCAGGTGCCTTGGCTCCTTAAGGACCCGTTAGCTCTCCATGTCACTACTGATCTTTCACCTGCCCTCAGGTGCATGGTACTGTCCGTAGGGCACCAGAGCCATCTAAGAGGTAGATGCAAGTGGGCAAGTAGTTCCTGGAGGGACCACCTCACCTCTCACCCTGACCCTCAACAGGTCTGCTCCTGAACACTAAAGGGTTAATAAACAAATAGCCTGCTAGCATGCTGCATTACTAAAATCCTTGAAAAAACACAAGGTGGGAAGCATGGGATCTTCCCTTCTTCCTACAGCCTTGTCACTTGGTAGGGTCAGTTGTGATGGGCCCCTCAGGCTCCTGGGGGTAGTGGGGGAGCAGGATGGTGTCTGGAGCCCACACCTCCGCCCTGCACCAGAGACAGCACAGTGCAAAAGGCTTTCCTCTACAGCACAGGCTCAGACCTTTGGCAACACTCCCCAGCTGAAGCTGTTGGGCCTGGTGGGAGAGGGAGGTGAGATTACAGCAAAACAAACAAAGGGGCGTTATATAACAGAAGCAACAAGAAACTGAAATTATTAAACCTGGAGGTGAGAGTGGGGCAAACAGGAGACTTGGTCAGGCTGCCAGGAAAGCCAGCATGCTTGCATGGAGCTGCAGAAGTCTCTGTTACCCAAACAAGCAATGGGTACTGGCCCCAGAACCACCTACAAGGTGTCTGGAAGGTCTCATCCCAGCCAGCAAGCTTGCTGATAGCAGAGGGCAAGCTAGCACAGTGCAAAGTAATGGGGAAAAAAATAAACACACCTCTGTCTTTTGTAAGACCTTGCTATGTTGCGGTGTGTCACTGCAGTGACTGAAAGCCATCACCCTGGAGGAGCACTGCAAGCTAGTAGGACTATTGATACGAACAGTAGTGTCTTCCAGAGAGAAATGGAACTTCCCAGTACTTTCCAGCCACATTTTTAAGGAGCAGGTTGTGAGCTTTTGAGGCAGCTCATCTGAAAAATGGCTGTGTCTTCCTGGCTTCACCAGGTTTCTGGGTGTGAAAGCCAACCCACATGGTTCTGCCTCTTGACCCCTTATACAGGTAGGAGCTGTATGGCAAGGATGCTATGGCATAGCAGTGCTTTCACCATCAGAGCTGTTGCTAGTGTCAGACCAGAAGCTGTTCTCTGCTGGTGAGCTTTGAACTCTTTGCAAATACTTCACTGCAAACTGTGTTTCCTTTCAGACCTGCAAATATTTTCAGAAAATGTGCCTGACTTGTGGGAGAGGGTCATAACCGGTTTCTCTATGACGTGAACCGTGAAGAAACTATATTCATAATACATTGTCAGCTAATTGCCCAACTGTTAAATAGCATAATGCTGCACTTGAATACAAGGTAGCTTGTAGCTATGCAGTCCTGTGTATTTGTGTGTATGTGCACCTAACTGTACAGGTAAAGCCAGAGGTTTTCTTGTTTGCCAGCAGCTATCTGCTACTGCAGCCTCAGCTCTTGAGCAACAACTGCTACACTAACATCTTCCTATGATGCTGAACTCCCAGTTTTCAAACATGAACCATTCTAGGTGTTTTCTTTAAGTGATAGCTGCATGATGGAAAACAACAGAAGACAGGTAAACTGAGATATAAAAGCACAGTGATGCACCCACAATCCATCATCAAGCTTGTAGCAAAACTAGAAATGGAATAAATATTTCTGGAGTGCTAGTGTAG
Source organism: Falco cherrug (assembly GCF_023634085.1). Taxonomy (NCBI): domain Eukaryota; kingdom Metazoa; phylum Chordata; class Aves; order Falconiformes; family Falconidae; genus Falco; species Falco cherrug. The sequence goes on from NC_073698.1 coordinate 47,628,848, forward strand.
CACTATACTAAAGAGCTATTAGAGATGCAGTCTCCTTTGCAAGCAGGCATCCTATGGTTACCCTCCAGCTACTGCTTCAGTTTAACTCTTCCTTCAGATAGGTCATGAGGAGGGGTGACTTGGGTTGTGCCAAGACCTGAAATGGGAGATTGGTGTAAATGGCAGATAGCCAGCAGTGTGGAGACATCTGGGATAAGACAAGGCTCTAAGGTGTGCTGTACATAGTTATGAAACTATTCTACCTTTGTTTTCTGTGTAACGTTATATTTTTAAGAACCATGCCGGCCTGAGGAAACAGTAGTTGTTTTGTTCTCTGAATTGCTGTAGCCTCGGGGTGTCAAAGTCATTTAGCACAGAGGGTTGAATTCCATGTTAAACTATGGTTCGTGGGTCACAGTATAAATATACGAATTGCATACTTTCCAGCACAACAGTATCCCAGTGATGTCAGTGGAAGTTCACAGAGAGATCGGCATCACTCAGCTGAACAATTTGCTCCCTTTTAAGATCACAGCTGTTGAGCTCCATATTTCCTTCTTTCTGCCAACTCCTAATTCCAGTTCCTTGAGAGATGCACTTCTGCCTCTTCCCTGCTGCTTGCTGAAAACAACCAGCAGTGATGCAGAAATGTGTTCAGGGAGATTCATCAGCCTGGAGCATTTCAGGCTGCCGGTGGACATGAGTATGTGTCTCCCATCAGCTATGCTAAGTCACACTTGGAGACATTTCTTCGTAACCAGGAAGTCTAAAAATTGGAGACAGGATTTTATATCCTGTGTCCCTGGATATGGCCTACAGGCTATGTTTCATCTCCTTAGTGCAGCGTGAACAGAAACAAACTCACTGCTCTTAGTAACTGGATGTTTTTCTTTCTTTAGCCCCAGATCTATCTGAGCCAAGGACATGTACATAGAAGAAAAGTACTTCTATGAACACTGAAGTCTGTTTGCTTGTAGATTTGTGCCCTGTAATACTCTCACTTTATTATATGAGGGGTCAGTCTCTGACTGAAACTTTCCCAAGCCTCTCCCATGTGGACCCTCTGGTGTCTAATAGCATGATGGATCATACCCAGGCTCAGCCTGTCTCCTGTTGTATATTTTCATAAAATTGTAACATCATTATTTTTAGTCTTTTCCCCCATTTTGTTTGAAGTCATTCAATGTATGTAACGGAAGATGGTTTGTTTGGAAGGGAAATGGGAATGAGAGCAGGAAGGAAGGAAACCAAAAAAAAAAGGATGTAAAACTCTGTGACATGACTACTTACTGTTCATGCTGCTCTTAACTTCTAAATGCTAACATTAAGGTTGGGCTGCTGTTCCCCAGCACAAGGCATGGGTTGCCTTGCACATAAAAGAATGGCTGACTTTCCACATGGGGGTCTGTGCTTGCATATGTCTCTGTATATTCATGTCCTTAAATCTCAGCTTCAGTCCTCTTGTCTGCTCATCCCATCCCCTCCTCCCTTTCCTTATGCAGGATGTGGATGTTGTGAGATGTTGAGATTGGAACATCAATTTTCTTTTCTCCCTCACAAATGAACAGGAGATTGCTTTTAAAGGTATTAAATGGACGCAGGTGGGACTGTAAACTTAAGTGCCTCCACATGGAACATCTGCTGCATGTTCTCCAGTTCCTGTTATCTTTATAGCAGAACTTGATCTTTTAACCCTTTCACAACTGCCCCCCTTGGTATTTGTGCAGAGAAGATGTGCAATGGCTTCTCTTTGATGTTCAGAGAAGTCACAATGGATCTCTGTGATGTGACTGGCATATGGTGTAGTGCTTTGAGCTGCTGTGCTTAGTGATTTGCACAGGTGGGTGGGGGAGGAAGACAAGTGTTGCCCAGGTGTTCCCAGTCTTGCTACAGATAAGAAGATTCCAGACGTACCACAATACATCGAATATTCCCATTCTCCCTTCTTCTCCCTCCCTCCAGCACTCCCCGCGCCCCAGGAAATGTCTGTCTTGGGGGAACAGCACACTTGTGGGGATATTCCAAGCTAGCTAATATAACCTCAGCCATGTGGAGTTTAAAATAAATGATTTCTAAACATTTGCTTGGGATCTAAAGCAAGTGATTTTTCCTTTCACCTCCAAAATCCATCCCTTCTCTTCTTCCTCCTACTTCTCCCAACCCTTCTTGCTTTCAAATTTAGGTAAAAAACAGAAACCTGGCCCATGTTAGCATATATTTAACCTCTTCACTGCTGCCTCTCACCACTGCACAGCATTTGGGCAACAGGGCTGTGTGGCATTTTCCTTTGAAGTCTTAATGAAGTCACAGTGGAACCTTGTGCTGGAGCTGCAAGCTGGCTGCCAGGTGAAGCATTCACATATCTTTTCCCTGTGCTCAGCCTGAAAATAAAAGGAAAAATTGGCTGAAGGCACACAAAATATGTAGTTCCAAACTGATTTTAATGTACAATGAGGCTGAAAGCTGCGAGTGAGGTTTCACACCAGCTGCTGAGTGTACCTAAATGCTAAAATTGTTGATGCCACATGTGTGAGTTCATTCACAGCAGGAATGGTGAAGAGAGACAACATGACATAGAATATGAAAGAACTGTATTGGTGGAAACCGCAGTTTCTTTTAAAGCTGGTAGTTGTACTGTATGGGCGGTGACCCAACAGGACAATGTGTAGGCGAGGTCCAGTGTTGAGCCATGGGAGCAACAATAAGCAGGCCTAATTCTCAGCTGTCTGCATGTACACTAGGTGCATGTAAAATATTACTGTCCTGATTAGCAGTCTTACACGCACTTGTGCAGTTATTCATACTAAAGCAACTGGACAATGAAGTGAACAACCAGGACCAACCAAATATTCCCAAGCAGAACGAGAAAAATCTCAATTGTCTTTGAAAACCCATGTCAGTACCCCCCATTCTGCCCTTCCTTTGCCAGGAATTAGGATCGCGTGTTGCTCTGTTTCAATACATCTGATACTGTGGCAAGTACCTGTCTTGTTCTTGTAGTTTTTAGGAATATATTTGCTTGCTAGGATATGGATTGGAAAAGTAATAAGTGCATGCAGATCCTGATAAATGCCTCTTCGCCTGTATGTTCCTTCTGTATGACTTGAATGAGAGTAGGTGAAACTCTTCCATAAAGTGGTAGCAGTTTTGGCATTTTAGCCATGAAAATTCTAATTGTTTTGCCAGTTTCCCTCACAATCTAATGGTGAACTTTTCCAACAGGGTAGTTTCAACAAAAGATATGGAACATAATCCATATGTTTGCATTTTTAAGACATTATTGCCACTTTTATAAAAGGTTTTGGGACAGCACCAGGGTCTAATATCAAAACAGTCCACTTCATCTTGTCTTCTCACAGCTCCTGAACTGTTATTAGATCTTTTTAACCACACACTAAGCATCTTGGCATACTTTGCATTCGTGCTTGGAATGTGCTGGAGCCTCCTGTAGTCTTTTCCTGTGTGCTCTCTTTGATTTGGAGTCATTCCATTTCTGTTTCAGGCTTCTTCCTCTCATGCCATTTCCCTTCTGTCCTTTGTCTTTCAGCTTAGTAAAACACCATATAACAAAATCCCACCCCAGCAGCTTAAGAACGCACCACTTCCTCTCAGAGGAAAATGAACAAGCGAGCAACCAAATATCCTTAAACCAAGAAGACTTATGCAAACCATCATGCCGCTCAGTATGTATTCCATCACTTCTCTCCAGCTCATTGTCCAACTTGTTTACTTAGATCACAGCTCTCTTGAATAATAAATCTCTTGCTATGCCCATACTTACCAGCACTCTTACTTCGTGGCACTTTTCATGTCCCCTAGCACCCACGCCTGATGCTTCTTAGAGCAGTCCTTGCATTCACCTGGAGCATGTGCCTGGGCTGAGGTCACCTGGGGAGCAAGGACATGGCCAGTGCCGGCTCCTTGGGAGGGACTTGGAAGCACTCCTGGGCTCTGCAGCCTAGATGTCCCCTCTGCTATTCTCTGTGCCCAGAACAATGGCATTTTTCTTAATTGTTCTTGTTTGGCCCCTTGGCAATCTTGTAATTTAGAGAAATAATTCTCTAAGAACATATGCCTGGCTGTCATTCACAGGATAAGCACTGTGCATGAACACTTCAGATTTTTAACAGCTACATCTGTGCTTTTGGTTTGGTACTAGGACAAAAAAATAATCATTACTTAAACAACAGTCATGTCTGAAAACAACTGCCATTTCTGGGGTAATAAAGGGGACAGTGTTTCCCGAAGTGTATTTAAAACATGAAGAAATTACCATGGCTGTCAGGAGGGACAGCATTCATGGAGATAGGTAGTTCAGCAGAATTTTGAGTGGTATCTTGTAATGAAACAAGTCTTAGTGGGAAATAAAGTACCTCCCTTACTGTAAACCCTGTGAGAGGTGGTGAAGCCTCCTGTTCTTTGTGGTAAATGCCTTAGGTCAGAAAAGGCTTAATACGTACAGGGAGGCATAATTTCTGTTATCCCCCTGTCCTGAATCCTGCCTCTTTTAGCTGTAACAAAAATTCTAAGCCAACCCATACTTTTTGGATTACTTTAAACCCCATCGCAGCGCTTTTCTTAAAGCACTTTATTATGAATAGGAATAGCTCCATGAAAGGACTCTGATACGGGCTGAAACCAAATCAGTTTCAAGGAAATGCAGCTGGAAGCACACTAATCTAAAAGCTTCCCAGGCAGAGTAGCACAGGCGCCTATTCTGCGCGGTGTCTCCGCCCCTAGCTAAAGTGCACCAGGGCTTTCTGAGATCCCTTAACCCTTGCGCTGCAGCGTTGCTTCACCAGCAATATTGGGGGGGGGGGGAGGGAGGGAATAAGAAAGCGTGTTTTCTTTCAGTGCAGTCTCTATATAGCATGCAATTTTCATGTAGTCAGCTGGGTAGAAGATGGAGGGTTTTGTTTTGGCTCTCCCAGACCTTATGCATTACATTGTAATACCGGTTCAATCCCTGGGACGCAAGTTAGAGCTGTTTCTGTCATAGGCTGTTCCTTTGAATCCCAGCAGAGATGACACAGTTCACGCTAAGTTTTATAACACCTCTCATTACCACCTGCTCTGCAGCAGGGTGCGTGCTCCTGTGGGTATGCAGCCGAGGTTCACGTGTTTCAAGTCAAGATGTGATCAGATTTTTAAAAAGTGTTTCAGCTGTTTACTGAAGGATTAGAAAATGTGTAACTGACACAGTGTAAGTTTTAATTGGGAGCAAAGCCAACTAGTGGTGTGGGGATTGGGAGAAGGAGAAATGTCAGTAAGTATATATAGTTCATCCTTCCCTTTACATAGAAACTTTTTTTTAAATGAAGGGGGCAAGAGTTGATCTGTGTAGATGAATCTGGGCCTAACCAGGCTGTGGAGTGGCAGGGATTTGTTTTGCTTTTCCCATATTTTTATCACATCTTGTGTATATATCCAAATTTTTCAGTCTCTCTTTTTACCACGTTCAAACCAGCTACAACATACACAGCTATCAAGTCTACTGCTCTCCACAGACTGTTCCAGGATCCAAGCTATTGCCACATCTATGCAGAAGATAGATCAGAGTTTCTTTTCGTTCTCTTGAATGTAAGCCTTTAAGATTGCAGGAGAGCTTAGCTGCCACAGCTAAGGCACTTAGCTGCCACAGCTAAGGCACTTCCCTCATCCCATGTCCATTCCAGCCATCTGAATTTTTTGTCCAGCAAAATGCACCTGCAGCAACAAGAGCAAGCCTTTCAGACACCACTGTGGCCCTGGCTGCTCAGACAGCGCTGACAAAGTCTCTTTTAACCACAGCCCCTTGAAAGTGCACTGGGTTTGCCCCTGGAAGTCACAGTTCGCAGTAATGAGCTCACTGAAGTCAATCATTGGTATGATTCAAAAACATTTTAAAAGGCACTAAAGTCTGTTTTGCCTTAAAGACAGTAAAAGTAGAGAAAACAATAGCTGTCCAGGTGATCCGGTGATTTCATGATGTGTCAGGTGATGCACTTACATTTACTTCCAGAAGTGTTTGTATATTGTTTAACTTTTAGCCAGCAGAGATAAGACCACATTCAGGACTAGAACATGTAGGTGCTAATGGATTTTTCCACACAGTATTATAATTAATAGATACATCGGAGATGGCAGCAATGGGGTTAAGGTTGAAAACTCTAGCAGTTACATGATTTGTTTTGAATCTGCTTTTATACTTACATATTTTCACTTATATGTCTACGTATAAACCTAGCCATATTTATAACTATCAAAAGAGATTCACTGATATAAGATATATATACAGGAATAACAGCGTACTACAGTCTCAAATTCCAGCATGTCTGATTTTCTATATTATTTGCTGTATACTTTGTATTATTTGCTGAAAACTTTTTAAGTTATCATTGCATTCTGAAATAAGACTATCAGTCTGTCATGTTTTGCAAATGTTTTTCACAAGTTTACATAGAAGCATGTAGAGTTTAAAAAAAGATGCGTGCATAATTAGTGTATTATGAATGATGTATTAAGTAAGAGCCATGTTAGGCCTGAAAATCAAAAAGAGGAAAAATAAATGCTATTGATACCCATCAGCACCTCTTGCTGTTTAGTCAGAGGCAGAAAATTAATTTATTTGATGTATGAATGGTTTTCCTGCACTCTTATGGTGAGGTCACACACTTTTATGATTGAAAAAATTGGAGTCCAACCTAGAAATGACACTACAGGCACAGTGCCATCAGAAGAATAATCCTGCCCTCCCTCCCCAAATAGCCTTATGCTTCCATTGATGCTTTTGCAGATATGGGGGTCATGTCCTTGAGAAGGAGCTGCTGGGGAGGAGGTGGGAGCCCATGGAGAGAGAGGATTGCACCCCGGGGTTTGATCAGCGCTAAACCCGGTGACAAAACCACATCTTAGCTCCCAGCCTAGCCGCGGACCTGTTTCAACTCCTTCTGCTTCAGGTCCGCCTCCTTTCGCTTCAGTGTCCTAATTGCCTGCATTTTCGCATAACTTTTGGAAGGAAAGTCTGATCCTGTTTGCCACAGTTGCTGCATTTGCCCTCTGCATCGCTCAGATGCTGAAAAAAGAAGGAGCACCCAAGGCCCTCCTGTGAAGGAGACGGCCTGTGAGTGTGTTTCGCCAGCCTTGCCTCAGCACAGATCAGATGCTCAGCCCTGAGCGAGCGCTACGGCTTTAAGGCTACCGTCCCGGACCCACATCACACCCACATATTTGTCCTCTCTTTGCACAGCCAGTGCCAAGCGGTGACATCTACTATAGTCTCTGGGACACGCTGGTCTCTGCGGCGGAGGAAAAAAAGGGGAGGAGGGGGAGGGGGGCGGCGGGGGGAGAGCACAAATCCCGCTGTGTTCCAGGAGGATGAGTCACTTCCTCGCACAGCTCTGCCATGCTTTATTTATTGCCTCCGCGCCCGTACGAAGCCCGGCTCCGCGTCCCCCGCGGGTCCCTGCGCAGCCGCCCGCTCCCCGCGCACCGAGCCGAGCGCAGCCCTGCCCGGCCGCCTTCGCCCGCCTCCAGTTCCATGAAATTACCTTGTGTGAAGACTTGTTTTATGAGAGATTGGTTTATTTGTAACTAAACTACTTCCTCCGTTATTTGATAAGCTCAAATATTTGCTACTGATAGTTGGAGAGTGTCACATTTATTATCCTGTTTCAGGCATTGCTTAACTCCTTTGTATTAGGCTTCTTTAACCCCTTCGAGGACGGGGTTAAAAAAAGGCTGGAAAAGTCTTATTCCTCTTACTCATGCTTTGAAAAGAATTGGGGTTTATCTTGTAAGGAATGTGGCTTGATTAAATTAAATTACTTCACAGTAATTCATTATATGTTTAACACAACATTCAGTAGAGCTGATTCACACTGATTTTTAGAAATCCAAAATAAAAGCAAAATGCCATTTTCTTCCTTCATATATTGTAATACTTCAAGGTTTAAACAAATGGCTGCATGTGACTGTGAAGCACTGTGGTCTCAAAGGATGGGACACATATATCATTACTAAGTCCTATTTGCGGTCTTGTCCCTGGTAGCTGTGTCACTTGTGACCTACTCTTGTGTTTTATGAACCCTCACTGAAAAACAGACTTGCTTAGCTTTTTAAAGACATCTGATGCCTTTGGAAAAATCAAACACCCTACAGCTTTAAGATGTAGGTAATACTTTTGTAATAACCTACTCCTGTAGGCTCTCAAATTTTCCACAGCCTTTTTTTTTTTTTTTCTGAAGGTCAAGAGGTTTTTATTAACTATTTCTTCTGTGGACTTCAGCAGTAAATCACAGTCCAAATACAAAAAGGTACTTGTATATGTTAGGAAGAACAAAAGAGCTTAACTGTACCAGGGCGATCTTTAAGAACCCCATCTACCTACTTTGGCTCTGTAGTACTTCTTACAAAACTTTCTTGGGCACTTGATGTTCCAGTAGCATACATGCTGTAAGCAGTGCTGCCTTGCCTAACCTGAGCATTTCAGCTCCTATCTTCCAACACCACAGATCTCTACATCACTATCCCCCAGAAGGTACACCCAAATGAGGACAGGGCAGGGAAATGAAGAAACAACCACTCTTTGTCTAATAAAGAGGAACAGGAGCTCAGAGGCTGGGGTTGTGAGGTGAAGAGGGTCTCCAATCTCGTTTGGTGCTTTCACAGCATCCCAGCTTCAAGACCTTAAGATACCTGAAGCCAGAGGGAAAATCCATAAGAGAAAGACTGTGCCTGCTGCAGCTGGGGAGTGTGGTCATATTTCTCTAACGAAAATTAGAGAATGGTCATTCTTCATTATTAGAGAATGGTCATTATTCTCTAATGGGGACGGTGTCGTTCCTGGACCGCTTATGCGTTTTGCACAGAGAGCCTTCAAGGCATTTTGTGTTGGAGCCAGCAGGCTTTGGGGAAGGGCTTTGGGCTGGGGAAACAACATTGGTGCCCAGAGCTTGTGGTGCATTTGAATGCAAGAGCAGCTTGCTGTATTTGTGTTTGTCTGCTTGTCAGGTGATGCAGTGAGCCAGTCCTGCTGCTCACAATACAGTACACTAAATCTTATCTGAATTTAATGGCACTGCTCTTAAAAAAAAAACCACAAAACAAAAAAGGCTGAGCTACTGAGAACAGGGTGAGACTGGTTGGAAATCTCCCTCATGTGGAGGAAATAGGATTTTTGTGAAAAACATAGCTAAAGCAGACTTGGATAAAAACAGACCGCTTTCCCATCACAGGTATTATTTACCTGAATATGACTATCTTCTACCCGAGTTTTGTTCTGAAATCGTTCTGGAGTACAGACGTGAATGAGTTTATAAAAATTTTTTAGACATGACTATTCACATGGAGCTTTTGATCTTGCTGAAACATTACGGTCCCTCAAAGTCCATGGAAATAAGTCTTATTTCTCTCTGATTTAAAAACAATTGAGGGGAAATATATGTTCACTGTGTTAGATAGAAAGGAAGCAATGGTTCATTCTTCCTTTGACAGCTGTACGGATATAGGCAATCACTTGCACGCTTGCAATCAGGTACAGCAAGCTCACTGCACATGACTAGATGCCTGGTGCAAAGGGAAATATCAAGCCTATCTGAAACGATAAGGACACTAATGCTGACTTAGGACTGTGGCCTGCTGGAGCCTCCCCGGGGGAGATGAGGCCTTTTGCAGGTGGTGAAATTGATTTCTAACCAAGAGCCTGCTGGTGAGGAGTCCAAAGTGGCTGTTTCAGCTGAGGTCTGCCCCGGAAGACAGGGACTGAGAACTGAGCCTGGGGAGATGGAAGGTTCATTAAGTGTGTGTTTGTCTTGGACTTTGACATGAAGATGCTGCTGTTCCAGGTGCAGCTGAACTCAAGGCTGTGGACTTCTTCGGAGATATAGCTTCGGCTGTGATTTCTGTACCACAACAGGACCTTACAAAGACAGCATTCTCCTTTGACATATGCATTTAAAAAATGCATTGTAAAATCACGATAAGTTGGATTTTTACAAGAATATATTCCATAGTTAACTGCAACTTTAAAAGCAGATGTGTTTTTTAGATTTTATTATGTGTTCACTAGAACACAATTAAGCCCCGATAACTGGTGAATTTCTGTTTAAGTTTTAAGGCACAAACATATACTTAATATAGTGTGAAGACACTAGCTTCCTATCAGCAATTATAAACTATGATAATTCCCAAAACTTACATTCAAATTGAAGCGCACTGCCTTTTGTGTTTTGCTATTGATCAGAGAAATGTTGTTCCTCTCTTCAAACACCTAGATTCCTCAGGCAGCACCTGCTTTCTGTACAGATGTTTAATTCAGTCAGAACAGCAACTTGGGATTGATTCTACAAAGTGGGTTTCTTGAAAGACTTATGTTCTCTCAAAGAAATTAATCTTTCTTTGACTGCAGCAAAAAACTCCACTACATACCTCATTTTTTCATAGGTGTGAACTATATCTATTGTTGCGATGATTTAAAAAATTATCTGCGTACTTCTTCCAGACACCTTCTTATATTTGGAATTTATTGAATGTGAATGACTTATACCTTCAAAATATGGAAATATACTTTGTCGGGCTGAAAAAAATCCATGGCCAGGCCTGTGTCCAAATGGCTAAATTCATGCTCTTCCAGAAAATAGGGCAGGTAAGTGCTAGTTACCTATTGGGTACAGCCCAAAGTGTGTGCTGTTTGTGCTCATCCCTGTCTTTGAATTTTTTTCTCCTGACCCATTAGTGCTGCTGAAAAGTTATTCATTACCTTACTCCTCTGATAATTAGAAATCTGTTTTCTCTTCTTGCCCAGAAACAGTTTATACTAATTTTTGCTTGTGCCATCATTATCTGTAATGTTAGTTGAAAAAAAGCACTTTTCTATCCATGGTGTTTATCCGCTTGCCTGTTTTCAAATAATATCTGGATCTGCACAGGCTTAGCCTTTGTTTCAGTAACGTGAACAGATCAAGTTCTTCTAGCTGCACCTGATTCTCAGGGAGAAATGTATTTGAGTGACCCTCTCTGTTCAGCAGTTTCCTCTTTGCTGGTTGTCTTGGAACTATTATTTTACAATTCAAAAAAATATGATAGGCAGTGGTGCAGAACCTTTTCTGCAAATGGTGGAGACTAACAGACTAACAGCCAAGAAGACACAGCATAATTTATTAGCCACTCATGTTCTGCATCTGTGCAGAAACAAATACTTAGATTTCCTGCAGAAGCAGCCAATTGAACTCAAATATTTTGCTACCTCAGACTCAGGTGCCTTCAGCTCCTGTTGTTGCACAACCACAGCTCTGAATTATGAACCAAACCAATATTTTATGCTGTTGTTCCTCGCACTCAGGTCTTTACCACAAGTTTCATCTCTTTCATGGAAGACAATGTCTGACAGGACTTTATTCCCCAGAGATGTATTATATGTTCTGCTTCCTCTCACCCTGATGGACTAAATGCTCCATTTTTACATCTAAAATTTTCTGGGTTTAGGATGGAGCGGTGTACTTGCACCTGCTTACACCAGCACTGTGTCCTGTCTTCCATGTTTGCAAAATTCAGTTCTGCTATGCTTTCATACTATCAAAAGAGCTTTGTGTGTCACTAAACCACACAGGAGATTAATATTGTTAGCAACTATTAGTCTAGCTACCACCTGAGGTTATCTAGGGAAAGAAGAGAGTTCAGAGTCCACACAGCGGCCATGTGTTCTGTTGACATTTATTTTAGCTAAAACTGTCTTAAAAAGTGTTGGGAGAAATTTTAGGCAATCTGATACTGCAAGTGTCCTGCCAAAAAAAGGATTCACAATCTGCAAGTCCTATGTGGCACCAAGTGCACTGGCAGCCCAAGATAAATATCATAACCAAATGGAAAGAAAAAGTGTGATGAACTCTCTGCCAGGAATCATGAAAGAAAAGACAATAAAGCAAGCAGGGGAAAGAAGGTGTGATTTGACTTGGGAGCTGAAATAAGTAATATCTAAATAGATGAACTCTAAATATAGCTTCATAAACAATACGTCTTTAAAGACTACTTCGATGTGCTTGCCTAAGAGAAAGTAGTAAAATGAAAAAAACACTGAGATCCAAATTTTATTTAGGGATGCAAGGGCAGAATACTCTAACGTCAGTAGAAATTATATATATATTCAAGTACAACGCTTTATCCATGATTTAGCTAAATTTTATTTCAATGGTTTTTTTTCTTTTCTTGTGTATGAACTGTGGTAAAATGTGGAAAAAATTAAACCCTTATACAGGGATTTATTACATGTCACAAGATATTAGAACATACTTTACCATCCACTTTCTATCTACTACCCACTTTCTGTAGTAGAATTCCTTCTTGTTCCTTTTAGCACTGCCTAGGGAAGACCTGTTTTCACATCTTAATTTAGGATTTACTGTAGTGAACATCTTTGTACAGTGTCAGTGTTGTAATGCAATTGATTCCACCTTCATTATTTTAAAATTATGTGTGGATACATGGTTTCTCAATCAATATCATGGTAATGCAAATTGCACGTGAATTAATCTGCCAGTAATTTAAGGGGGAAAAAAAAATCACCAGTTCTGTTAGGGCTGGCTTCTTCTTCCATGGGAGTGAATGGGAATTTTGCCATTGACTTAAGTGGGAGTAGGATCAGGCCCTTAATGCTGTGTATTTACTTTATTTAGGCCAAAAGACACACAGACACAGAGAAGAGACTGTTCAATGGCTGCAATTTTATTCAGTCAGCTCACTGCTTGCTGGCAGTGTGGCACCTCTAACGGAGCAAAATATTACAGCATTAGGGATTGCTTTTGGCAGTATGCATATTGTAGCACGAGTCAAAACAGTTACGGTTATGTTTTCAAAGATGTAATGAAATTTTAGCTGCCAGACTAAGAAGCCAGTTGGAAATGTTAGCTTGAAAGCTTGCATGAGTCTTGTTGGGAAGTGGCTGATTCTTAATTATTATTTTTCTTATTCTCTATGAATTAAGGCTGTCTGGGTGACAGACGGGAAGGTGCAGCTTGAGATCTGGATTCATTTCCAGGGCTCTGCCCTGGACATCCTGCCTAACCTTGAGCCAATCATTTAATCTCTCTGTATTGCTGTGCTTTGTTTGTAAAATGTGGGTAACAATTCTGCCTTTCTTCTGTCCCCAGCCCTGCCTGCTTAGCCCATAAGCCCCTCAGGGAACAGACTGTCACTTACTGTGTGTGCCCTTCCTTCCAGATCAGGGCCTTGGCTTTGCCTGTGACCAGAATGTTTAAAACAACAAAATAATACTTACTGCTCCTTTCGAGGAAATGCCTCTTTTTACATGCCTATATTGAGAGTTAATACAGTTTAATTTAAACTGATAATTTTTTCCTTTGGTGAGTCTGATGATATTTGACTGGTTCATCTATCTACCATGAGAGTCTGCAGGGCTACAAGCCTCCAACTTGTTTTTATCAGCTTGTGCTTTCTGCTCTAGCCCTTCTCTGCCTGAGTAGGACAGCCATCAGCTTTGATTACCCTCAGGTAACAATTGCTTTGCATATGTAAATAATCTGACTATGTGCAATAGCTCTAATATATCTAGAACTTTTGAGATCTGCTGTACGTGTGTGAACAGACTTATACATGTGTAGGGAGACCGGTTTGTGCTGGATGTTGAAGGGACCATATGTGAATGTATCAATGGCAAGGTGCACACCACAGGGATCTGACACTGTACCAGACCTGGTGCTCAGGTGCCGTTGATTTGCGGAGCAGTGTGAATCCGGTGTGTCCAGGATGTATTGAATTTCCTGCGTCTGCATAACTCAGCTGTGTTTGAGTAGTAAGCCAGAGGCTGGTAACTGGCAAGTTTATAAAAGTGTTTGACAGCTCTAAATCTATCTTTGATGTACCTTCACGCTTAACTTTGTATATGTATATGAAACACCTTAGTAAAATCAGTGAGCCATATTCACGCATAAAGTTTTGCTTATGTCTTGGGGTCAATAGGAGCTTGTGGGTGTGTTGTATTTGCTCTGAAAATTCTTCTTAGAAAAGCTCTCTAGGGTTTTTAGGAAGGACGAGATGTCTTCTTTTCTGGATCCTAACCTAGGATCCTGACAAGATGGGTAGTGACCTACCTTGCCGTGCCAGGAATGGTGCTGTTCTGGGTATATGCTAAGGCATAGCTCTGCCGGCCCAACAAAAATGTATGCAGATTTAAAGTGCTCTTGTTCAATGGCAGTGTTTCCAAGGCTCAAGCAATTTGGTTTCACTTTAGCCTTTTGGGAATCCAATTTGTCTTTTTGGATACAGCTCTAAATGATTTCCTCAGATATAGGTGTAAGGAAAAGAATTGGACCTAGTGTCACTGAAATAAAAATCCAGTTCCTACTGGAGTGTTTTGGCAATATTGAGGTCACACTTGGATATGGTTTGGTTAATAGGAGAATGCGACAGTCATTTTTATTACCCCTCCATATCTCACGCTGTTACATCTGTTGGCAGAACTGGAAGTTCTCATTGTTTATTCTCAGGTCACTCAACTTGTGAATATAGTAAATTAGAATCTTTTTTTTTTTTAGGAGTCCATCTGCCTGTGAACCAGGCATCACAGTCCTTAGGTCAGATGCCAGCTGGGGATAATGGAGAAAGCTCATACAGGTTCCAATTCAACCCAGGAGATTGGTACCAGAAAGAGAGGCAGTACAATATCCACAGGCTGCAGCACAATGATTTCATTGATGTGAAACACCACAGAAACACTGCTCCTTCCATGGATTACTGACTTGATCTGGTGCAAAAGCCAATTTGCCTAATGTATTTTATAGGAGGAACAGAACCAGCCTTTCTTGAGGGAAAAAGAAAAAAAATCAATTCTTCCTATCTTTGGTGATTTTCTTATCTCTGCATGCATGCCAAGTGGGGACAGGGTGAATACCACCGACTTACCTGCCACAGGTAGCATTAAACAGAATGGAGACTGTGCTCAGAGGGATTTCTATTTACTGTAAATTATTTCAGAGGGCTGAGAATGGCTTTGATTGATATTGCAAAGACTGCTTGTGTTCTGTGATGCTACTGTGTGGTGAGGCCATGGATACAGATACATGCAGATACATAGAGCTCAGCAACTTATATACCAGATGCCTTGTCAGCATTTCGTGTCGCAGAACCGTACAAAAGATAGGATAAAAGAGTAATTATGGTGGTGTGGTTTTTGGCTGAGAGAACAACAGTTCTTCAACCCCAATAACACAACATTAAATCTTCATATGGAAGCCTGCTACTGTAAAAATCCAAAGCTCATAGGCTCAAAATGGATGTCTGGATGAGGTGCTTTTCACTTGCATAGGTCATGAAAATAAATTTGTTTATTCATTCATTTTGTATATAACAGTATTTTATACTCTTGGAAGGTTAGGAAAAAGAAGCGCTAAACATCTCCTAGCATTCATTTACTCCTTAGGGCAAGAGTTTGTTACTGTCACTTAGTGTGTCATATAGCACAAGCTCAGAACTTCATTCTCCTCTTTCTGGAGTTACAGTTCATACTGCTTTTTCTAACAAAACAGGTTTAGTGACCTTTAGCCCCAGTCTTTGAATCTGCCAGCTTTGTCAGAAAACAAGAGTTGTACTTCAAATTGTGATAAGTGCTGAACTCTCATAGATTCTCTTGCAAAACCTGTGCCAGAAATATTCTTCTCTCAGTAAGTGCTAGAAGTCAAGCTGCTGTGACTGACTATGTTATCACTAGTACAGAAATCCACTAAAGTCACCTAATATTCCATTTAGTCTGTAATCATTACCAATACTTGGCAGGAGTCTTGTGAGTAGCCTTCATTTAGTCTAATCAGCCTCACTAACAGAGCAGTCATTGTGCATCACCAAAATTTTACAAGTAATATAGTTGCCACTCTTCTGGTGTCTCTTCTACAGTGGAAAGTATGTTGCTGTAAAGTACTTTACACTAAACCCGTTTTGCCTGTCCTTGTTTTATTCTTCAGTGTTCAAAGATGTGTCTGTATTCCTAAATAATTCTTTTCACTCTAGAGTCTTTGCACCTTTCAGGCATTTGTATACTTATGTCTCCATGTTTAAGAGTCCTGGCCCTACAGGCAAGATTTTCTGGTTTTGCTACAGAAATTCAGTGAAGCAAAACCTGGCAGCTCTGCACAGATCCGTACACGTACAGTACTGTAGGTCTTCTGTAGTGTAACTGTAGGTTATACCTTGTACAATATCATAGCTTTCACAGTAACTTTCATTGCTTTTGGCATATTCATGTTCAATATTCTTCACAGACTATTTATCTAACCTACCAAGGAATACTTTGTGTGACAAACTACATTTTAGACTGTATTTCTTCCTATAAATGTGTCAAATATGCTGCTTGTTTCTTTTATAAATACTGGCCATCTATAAAATCATAAAATAAATTATGGTTATCATTTTTCCTGGATTGCTTTTATTCTCTTTGGAGATAAAACTAAGAGGCGAGGAAGAAAAAAAGCCTTATTTTATTCTAGTACATTTCCCAAAACTTCATTTAAGCACTCACTCAAAAAAACCCTGTGTTTCTGGAAGGAAGCTCCCAGAAAGCATTGGAGAGCCTTAGAGCCCTACAGTCCACCCATCTCAGCAGGCATGGATTTCAGTGTGCATCTCCATTTTTCATGACACACCGTGTGTCTGTCATCTCTGGACAAGCAGAAACTCTTAAAATGTTCACCAGTGTCATGGTGTTAACGTGAGCATGTTTCAGCTGTGACAGGGTAATTACCTACGTAAGTTTTTATAGAGACTGATGGAAAAAAAAGTCTAGGTTTAATGCTGACACTGTGTGCAAGAAATGCTTTAACCAGTCACCATGCAGAACTCACTTTCTTTATTCTTCATTCAGATGAGTTTGTTCTTGTCTATGAAAAAAACCCCACAAAACACAAAACAAATCAAAACAAAAAAAAAACCCCAAAACAAAAAACCACCCTATTCACAAAGATGTAACACCTAGGACAAACCCTTCCCTGATGCCAGCTATCCCTTCCTCATAGAAGCAATATCTCTTGGAGTGCTTCCTGGAGTGCAGAGTCGTATTGTTTGCCAGGAACCTGCCAATCTCCTCTTCAACTCTGAGATTGCAGTAGGATTCCCAAATCGGCAGATAATTCAGCAGGCATGGCACACCGAGTCTTGCAAGCTCTTGTTTTGCACCAGATGAGTACAGACAGACAGATTTCATCACTAGGCTGATTTCTGTACAAGTTACTTGGAGATCACTGAACTACATCTCCACCATTTCCAGGTCTGGAATGAACCCAAGTGAACCCAGAGCTGTACCTCTGTGATTTTGGTGGACCCAGGTCCTATAGAACATCTCCTTTGTCCTTCTCAGGAATTTCCTTAAGAAGGGCAGCAGAAAGGCTTATGTTCATATTCCACTTTCAGGCAGTGCTCAAAACTCTTGAGACATAGTTTCGCAGGAGGAACGCAGTGTTTACGGTAATCACCAGTGTATGTTCATGAAAGTAAAAGCATACAGCAGTCATCTTTCCATTCTATCAGTTCCCATTATTCTGTGATAATTAGCCCTGATTTGTTTTAGTAGAGCATACATGGAAGATTATTGTAGTTCAGTGAAGGGCTACAGACACCTGGTCACAGATATGAATTTCATTTTTAACTGGATATAAATGCTGAACTCCATAAGGACCAGCGAGAGGCCTCTCTTCAGACGCCTAGTCCCACATTCACTTCATCTATATACATGTAGGCACCAAGCTTAAGAGTACAGTTACTTCTTCCTGATGTAGAAATCAAGTCTTCAAGATAGTGATTTAAGTTTCACACTAACTAAATTACACTTGAAGAAATACTTTCTCTCTACTAACTAGGTATGTTACCCAGGACAAGTGTGATCCTAACTTAGGTACTTAAATTATGTGGCTAAAGTTGGGTAGGATGGATCTGTAACATAATAAGCAATAAATAAAAATACAATTATTTTTAGAATAAGGAAAGTACGTTACTAATCAAAACAGCAGTCCATTGATGTTTTATTTAAAAACAGAAGTGAAAATAAGATTATCTATAAAGAGGGGATTTTTTATCACCTTTTTTTTGAATATTCAAATCATATCAAGCTTACTATTTCCTTAAAGCACATAATTTGTAGATGATGTGATCAATGTGCTTCATGTGATCTCTTCTTTTCAGAGAAGTTTCATTAGTTTACCTTCTTTAACTATGAAAATCATTATTTCCCAGTATAAAAAAGAAATAATTCTCCTAACATGTGGCTCACCCCAGCTGTAACTCAGATGGTACACAGATTATCCTAGGTGTCTCTCTGAAGTCTATAGACTTGAATATCATATGTCTCAGAATTATTATAACTTGCTTAAAAAAAACAGCAACAACAAAAACAGAAGGAAAAGAAACTGACTTGCCATGTGTCCATTAAAAAAAAAAGACTATGATGCGAAAAAAGATTTGAAGATTCTGATCATAAGAAAGGCTCTAAAGAAAAATCTGCAGATGTAATTAGTTCAGCAAATGCTGAAATGCTGACTTTTGAGTGTATATTCCATTTATTTTTAATACGAACTCTCCAGCATTAACACTTCTGGCATACTTAGCTAATTTATACCCTTTGCAATCTAATGCTTCATCAGGTTTGTATAAAATAGAAGTAAGTGTAGCATCTGACTCTTTAAAAAATGTCAGAATTAATTAAGGTGATCAGCCTAGCCCAGTATCATGTCTTAAACTGTTTTATTATCATACTCAAACGAATGTGCAAGAGACTCCACTGCAGATAGTTATGGAATAATTTGCCAGTAGAGACAAGATATTCTGAAACCTCCAATGTAGCAGTGGTATCTTATGCTTTTCAACAGGAGAGTTTATATCCCATTTGAATTGGACAGTATTAGATTATTTTCTGCCCAGTCCTTGTATGAGTAATGCTGAGCTCTTGCTCTCCACAGTATCTTGTGCCAATAAAGTTCACAGCCTAATTAAGCATAATTTGAAAAGGGATTTCCTGTTCTTAATTTTTGTTTTTCATTTATTGACCACTTGACCTTGTGATATTAAAAAGACTGAAAAGAAGTGGTCGATATCATTTCACGCTATTTATACATCTTTATTATATCTTTTATTTCCATCGTATCTGCATTCCCATCCTGAAGTTCATTATTCCAATCTTTTCTATAATCCTGATGATACATGTTGGCTTTTCTGGATTATGAAAAGTCATTTTCCTTTTAAATAATTGTTTTTTACTCGTGCACATCTGAATTAGATGAAATTATTACTTCATTTTACCTGATTTTTTGCAAGCAAGCATTAAAGAAAATTTTATCTGCCACTTTGAATAACAGGGATTAGGTAGGCATCTGTAGAAAGTCTGTAGTATTCAAGGATTATTTCTTTTATCAGCAGCATAAACTTAGTAACTGTCACATCTGCAATTTTGAAACTTGCTGTAGACTTTTTAGGTAGCCATGTCAAATAAGAATTACACATACAATGCTGTCTCAGACAGCTGGAGGTTAAAATGACTTCTGTCCCGTCTCTCCCGAAGTTCATGAGCCTTTTGAGGTGCATCAGATTAGCTTTCATTTTTGAGTACGTAAGCATATATAAATCAAATTTTAAAATAAATCAAAAACTTCTTTTCATCAAGTTTATAAAGCAATTCCTTATTGTGATTATTACAGTTAATTATTCACTGATATATTCCAAGGCACTGGTAAGGAATTCCAAAGCTTTGTCAGTGTGTGAAGCTCATTCCTGCTGTGGGTGGTGGGCACACACCCACACCTGCATGCTCAGGTGCAGTTTTGAGGTACAGGAGCACTCTTGTGTGATGCAGAAAACACTGCGGTGGAACACTGGAGTTCAAGCACAGTACACTGACTCTGTGTACCCACCTTTGGAGTACTCTTTATGCTTCATGATGTATACTTATAACAAGGATTCAGACAGTTTTGTGTCCTCCAGGCCTAAAAGAACCAGCTGTTCCTGTGGTCTGAGGCTGTTTTCAACTTTTTGTCTGGTAAAAAATTTCCTTTTTCCACATCAGTGTTGCTCTCATGTTCAAGTTAAATCATACTTTCCATTTTATAAATAACAAGAAGAAAATTATAATTAAGTGGAAAATGGGACAGAATCATTGCTTATCTTGTCATTTTCCACGCTGTGGAAGCATGCTTTGCTTGGTATATTGAATACCTGTGCCCTTCATGCTGGCCTCTGTGGGGCTGCATGGGGCTGCAGCAGTTTAGTGAGAGAGATGAGGACCCCAGAGATCTCATAGCTTCACAGAGGACATCCTCACCTAGTTAAAATAATGATTATGGCCTTCCTGGAGGCATATACGTTAGGAGAGAGGGTAAGAGCACGGAATCTGAATTTCTTGTTATGAGTGGTCTGACTTGTGGCATGTTAGCGCATCGACAACGTGAAAGCCTGTACTACTGCTTGCATGGGTTCAGCTACAGCTTCAACCCTGAATGTTTTGCTGGTGCTCGTGTTCATTAGCTTGATGCACGCATGTGGGTTTTTCTCCTTTAGTATGGGAAAATGTTGTCTGTGGGTCAGAGTTTTGGCAAATACACCCAATTTCTTACTTCACAGGATTCTTCTTAGGAAGAAATGTGTGTGGGACCATAGTTCTGCAAGAGGGTACAGCATCTTCTCATTGGGAGCTTCACGTGTGGAAGAGGGAAGCATGGAAAGGCTTAAGAGAAGGTTTCCATCACTATGGTATGACTGGGTTGTCCCAGTAAACTGCAGGGGCACACCGTAATTAGGCTGGAAAGAGTTTAAATTGCTTCATCCAGACTCCCTTTTATATCTATTTTCTTTGCCTCCACCGGCCTTTTTCTGGGGTTTGTTTTTCTTGTTTCTTATGGCTAAGTTTCCCACTCTGTTGGATTTCAGCCAAAGCATGTTTTTATAGGCTGGGAAGAACTTTTCCCACATTACAGACTGGCACCTAGTGGGTGCAGGTTAGTTGCCATCCTAGGAGCATGCAGGAAGCCTGGCTAGAGAGGGGATGTCACTTCTTTATCAGAAATTCTTTATTGCAATCGTATACTTGGTGTTCCTAAGAAACTAATTGAGGTAGTTAATTGATGATGCTTTCTGTCCCTCATAAACATTTTGCCTCTCTTTATGTTTAATGACTGTGGTTTTAATTTGTTTTGTTGTTTGTTGGTTTTTGTTTTTGTTTTTTAAATTGCTTTCTGACAGTTCCTGGTTATCAACTTTTACTTCATTTAAGTATTTCAAAATTACAGCTGTCCATTTCTTTCATTGCCTTATGGCTTTTGTTGCTGGAGCCAGTATTATACTGTTCCAGAAAACTCCTGTTATAGTTTATATCACCTTCTATAAAGATGCTCTTAAAATCTTGGCTTTCTGACGGGCTTTTGGAAGGCCTTTTCTAAGGCCTCTCTTATTTCTACCAAAACTGAGTCTGTCACCTTGGCTTGCTGGGTTCCTCTTGACTTTTAATGAGCTCGAGCTTTTGTCCTTTTGCTAAAACCCCAAAGTGACATGCAAGTGGGCTGCTTTGTATTCGGTCACCATTCTTTGACCCTTTTGGTTTAAGCAACCCTACGACAAGTTAAAATTTCCCAACAGCACAGTTCATGGGGTCATTCGTACACAAAAACTGTCTATGGTGTAAAAGTGTTCTCCGTATACAGGAATATCAGTAAAAGCATTCTGTCTTATGCTTTTCCTCCACTGTGGAGGGTTACTTACCCAGGAGACATTTCAAATAGTTTGAAAAATACTTAAACATCTTTAGTTGTTTATTGATGTTTTTGTTGTTGCTACTGTTTTCCTGTCCCAGGTTAAAAGCAGACATGAAGCAAAGCAACAAAACAAGATGCATGTGTTGAACACATGAAAGCCAATGGATGCACTTTCTTTTCCTAAAGGTGATAGCATGAAAAGTATTGAAACTTCCATTGTCTAAACAGTAGATTTTTTTTATATTGGTGACTTGACTGGGATTTTTTTTTTTTTTCATGCTGCTATAAAAGATATAGACACAGAATTCTCCCAGTGAATCTTTTTAGTGAGGAACTATATCGTGTGAGCAATAAGCTACAATATTTACAACTCAGATTTGCACACTTGATGTACATTTATAACTAGCAGGTTCTATAAGAACTCTGCTTTCGTTTTCCATAATCCTTAGTTTTATGTCACTAAGATCATTAACTTTTTAACATGAATTCCATATGTTGAAAACATTGGCAGAAAATACAATACATTAAACCTGATAGAAAAAATGTTAGAAAGTTAATCCATAGACTTCTTTTACTTTCATCTCTTGTACAGAGGAAAAGTCCAATAGCACTCGAGTGATTTTGCCAGACCCTATTTTTATTGCTATTCATACTGCAGTTCCAGGGAACTAGTACATATTTCTAGGAAGTACTCATTACCAGTTTCAAAGAAACATTTTTTTTTAAAATAAACTCAAAGGATTTGGGTATTGATGCTATAAAAAAAAAAAAAAGCACCAGGATATCAGATGCACTTAATGTACTGTTTCTGACAGCTGATGATTTGTATGCTAGCAAACAGCTCTAACCCACCAAAGCATCCTTCCTTATGCAAATGGATTTATGCTCCTTAAGCAGTGTTTTGACTAAAGAACAGTTTTTGATGTTTCACAGGGGTACATCTTGATGGAAACTGTTGGTACTTCTTACCTCTAATGTTTATATGGAAGAGCTGGTAAAAATTTGACCTTTAAATCTTGGATATTGCTTGTGACTTGATCTATATGTGCATGGATTCATACGCTGCCAGTATTATGGGTATATCAAATCAGGGGAAAGGGGTGTCATGGGCTTACAAGCATTCTCCTGCCAAAGTCAGCAACTAGAAGGTTATACAGAGGGAAATACATGCTACAATGTATTGACCAGACAATGTAGCCTGACTCACTGAGGAGCCTCTTGCCTCCTTTTACAGATACCTGCAGTGAGAAGTGGAGGATGAACTTCCATAGACCTTCTGCCAGAGAAGGGCCTACTGAACACTGTCCGGAGTTAAGGTCTGGCCTGTTCTGAGCTATGAAGTTGTGCCTGTCTTCACCATTTACTTCAACATTTACTTACCGCTTACCCCCTTTTCTCCTTTGCCTACATATAAAAAAGAGCTTTCCACAAACACACGGGATAGAGTTGTACAGAAGACTGCACATGATTTTTGCTCCTGTTTTGGGCTAAGAGGTCAGATGCATACATTTTTCCATGACTTTTTTTTTTAAAAAAACTATTTCTCTTCTGTATTTGTTTCTAGACAGGCCAACTTTATACAACACCACCAATTCAAACAGCACAGGTTTTGAAAAACTGGAAAGGCTTTGCATGATATTAGGTCCATCTGTAACTGGAAAATACATTGGTTTGTACCTTTTCAATGAATTACTTAAGTAAAAAAAAAGGTAAAAAATTGTGCAAGGTGCAGATATTGAGGTTTCTGAAACTCGCTGTCAAAATTTTGCACAGCCCTGTGTAATAGTAACTTTAACTTGACACAGCCCAGTTGTTCTGGTTCTTTATTTCAGGCTTCTTTATTACATGCACCTGTTTCAACTAACTCGTAGCTGTTTTTGAAACTCCTGATTGGCCTGCAGCCAGGAAGCACTGCATGTTCCCACAGTTAATATGATCTAGGTCTTTAGAGGGTTCATGGAGATGTGTGTAATACTAAAGTACAGACAGATAAAAGCTTTTCCCTTACTTCTGCTTAACAATAGCTTCGCCTGTTTACTTCTAGTCTCACTACCAAAAATTTGGGAGAAGAGATTGTTCTTTTAAAATGTCTCCTGCATAGGCTGCGCTTCAAGTTCACAAGTTCAGGGGAGTTTTGCATGGTTTTGGATTTCATTGCGACCAGTTCATGCAACTCTGGACTAATCCTGTCTGTCCAGTTCCATAGTAAAAAAATGTGGGACTCTAAAATGACATCAACAAATAAAAATAACCAGCTAATTTAACAATAAGCACATTATGCAGCTGAATATAAATGTAGAGATGCATTTTCTATTTGTGCTTTCATGTTGGTTCTGGGTAAGATTAGGTAAAGTAAACCTTTTAGTAAGAAAATATTATATGGGCACCTTATTTCTGGGAAAATGAGGCTTTGTGTGAGAGTTCTCTGTGGCTGTAAAGCAAAGAATATGGTAACAAGCTCTCTGGAGAAGGATTTGCCCATTGAGTTCCAAGGGACTTATTGTCCACAACTGGTTACCATATTTTTGTTTGCAATAGCCACATGGAAAAATGTGCATCCTTCTCTAGCAGCAACCCACAATTTCAGCATGTCCTCAAAATATAAAAATGGGACAAACCTGTGTTAAATTCATTATTGAACTGCCTTCATGCAATTTCACTTTTAACAGAAAAACATTAAGATTCTGTTTCACTCCTTAACTCTTTTTTTTTTTTTTCCTAAAGGGCACAAAGGACATATATTTTCATGTGTCTCAGGAATATTTTGCAGAAAACTCACCCCAGCAGAAAGTAGCTGCACACAATTACATGATTTTTTAGAGGATTTTCCCTTTGATATCTATGGAGATATCAATCAAGAGGAGTAGACAGATGTTAACTGCAGGCATGTAGGGAAGCACTTAAGGTATTTTTTCATTCCGCAGCACTGTGGTTGCATGCAAGCAAAATGTGATACTTGGTGAGATCAGAAAATCAGAACCTGAATCAATAATACTGCAGTGGTTTTGGGGAGGGTCAGTTTAAAGAAAGAGCAGCAAACTGTGATTTAATGAAGTTAAAGGAGACACACTGCACTGTAGTCATGAGTAAGTTTATTTTAATGGTACTAAGCACACTTTACTAATCATTTGGGAGAAAACATACAGATTTTATCTAAGCATAAATATAAAAAAAATTTTAAATGCATAAAACACTTAGAAAAAAGTACATTTCTCTAAAATCTGTTAAGTAAATTTGCTTACTGAATTCTACAAGGGATGAGGAATGCACACAGCCAAAAAAAGTGGGGCAGTGGTCAGAGGAAGAGAATAAAAATGTCTAGAAGTGAAATTTAATTTTATTTTTGCATTAAAAGCCTTATTATCTAATTCTTTGATCATCTCTATGCAGAAATCAGGCTACTGGGAAAAGACAGATCTGTATTTTGAACTGTACAAGCAATCAGCCTGAGGTAAGTCTATCCAGCCTGCTGGAAACACCTCATTCACTCAAGGTGCAAACAGTCTTTGACAGAAGAAGCCAGGTACGTCCCTCGGCAGCCTGTCCCACTCCTTACTGTAGGGTACCCTCTGCTAGCTGGGCTGGTGGAACACAGTTTGCTTTGCTTCCTGTTCTGGTCACGGTTTACAATGTTTTAAATTGGAAGGTGGATTTTATATTAAGACGCTGAGAAGTGGAGTGGCCGTGGCATCCCATTTTGCCAGCTCTGGCTGCAAAAGACCAGTAATAAAGTGCTTCAGGGTGAAGCAACTTTTCAGTGTGTCACTGCTTTTAGAGGATTGGTAACGCTAGCCAAACGAGCCAGAGGAGTGCTACTGGTGGTCAGTGGTTTCTGCCCAAGATTTGCTAAGATTCTGTGACCTTGACCTCTGTTTCAGTCTGTGGGCAGGAATGTGTGCAGAGGACAGCATCTTCTGCCCCACCCCTCCCACCCAACTCTCTACCTATGTAACCATTTCTCATTTTGTAACTTTCTGCCTTACTTAGAAGGACTAATCCCTCCTCCCATGATCTCCATGTTCATTTAGTTCCAGTATTGCCCCACTGGTCCCCTCATCCACCCATTCCTTTTTCTTTCTTTTCTTGTCTTTTTTTTTTTTTTTTTTTTTTTCCAAGCCATTTCCATTTTTCTCCAACCAGATATTCTTTTCACAATCCACCCTGATTCCAGTACACATTTGAGGATCTCATGACACCTCTGGCTCGTACTTTTTGCACTTTTCTTTTGGGTCCCCCTGTCACCATTTACCTTTACATGTACCTCGGTGCTGTCGTTTCCCCTCTGTCTTTGTAACGTCTTTCACACAGTCAGTCCCAGAACTTCTTAAAAACATCTTCTGCGTTTAGAACTCTTTTTGCAGTTTGTCATCACTGTCTTACTTGATCACTAGGTCTGAATAGACACATTTCTTTCCCCAGCTTCCAAATCTAATCTCTACTCAACCAGCCTGTCTTCACCACCAAGGATACTTCTTCCCATTTTTTTTTCCATCTTTTGCAAAATCCTTTCCCCCATCTAAATTTTAATTATTCTTCTGCCTACACATTGTTTGGGCATCAGCAAGGAAGCCTTTTTACTTTTGTTCTTAACATCCTGGAATAAGCAGAAGTAGCTATTTCAGGGAAATCCAGATTCATTTTACAAGCCCTGGACTGAAGACTGGGTATTCTGCAAGTCTTCTTGGATCCTTCAGGCACAGAAACAGTGAGGGAATAAGATTATTGCTTATATACATACACAATCCACTCAGTACCAGCAGCTATGGGAGGATCAGACATGATTATTTTATCTGATGAATTCCAACAGTATCTATAAGGCAAATGTAAACTAACTTCTTTTTTTTTTTCTCCCACATAACTTTTTAATTTGATTGCATTTTGGATGGGTCCAGGTTTTAGTAATTTGTTTCAGTCCACAGCTATTTTGGATCTTCCCAGGCTAAAAACAAAACTATCTTTTTTGACCTTGAAAAACTATATTTTTCTATATTTTTAGTAGTGTATTACATGCCAGTGTGCCTTGACAGCCAAGAGGGCAACCCACATCCTGGGGTGCATCAAACATAGTATAACCAGCAGTCAGAGAGGTGATTATCCCACTGTATTCGGCACTGGTGCAGCCTCACCTGGCGTGCTGTGTGCATTTCTGGACCCCACAATATAAGAAGGATGTGAAGGTCCTTGAATGCGTCCAGAGGAGAGCAACAAAGCTGGTGAAGGGCTGGAAGACATGTCCCATGGGGAGTGGCTAAGGGCTTTGGGCTTGTCTAGTTTGGAGAAAAGGAGTCCGAGGGGCGACCTCATTGCTCTCTGCAGCTTCCTGAGGAGGGGGAGTGGGGAGGGAGGCGCAAAGCTCTTCTCCCAGGTATCCAGTCATAGATGTGTGGGAATGGTTCAAAGCTGTGCCAAGGGAGATTCAGACTGGATGTTGGGAAGCATTTCCTTACCAACACGGTGGTTAAACACTGGAACAGGCTTCCTAGAGAGGCAGTCGATGCCCCAAGCCTGTCAGTGTTTAAGAGGCATTTGGGCAATGCTCTTAACAACATGCTTTAACTCTTGGTCAGCCCTGAAGTGGTCAGGAAGTTGGACTAGATGATCATTGTAGGTCCCTTCCAACTGAAATAGTCTATTGTATTCTATTTTCAAAACAAAACCAAAGAGAACAAAATCCCAAACGAGCAAAATATCAGATAAATCCTTTTAAATAGGCATTTAACATGCATATACCCTTTGGACATTTTTTTTTTTTTTTCAGTGGGAAGCAAAGTAATGAAGGATACTCATGAAGAACCTCTAACACATGATATTAACCGCTTACCATAGGATGACTAAACTATAAGCTCTGATCCTTCCAGGTATGAAAGATGTGGGTGTTTTGTTTTAGTCTGTGGCTTGTAAATATCTGAGAGGTAGACTAATTTTCTGAAAGTCTGACTCTATTTACTGTAAATGTAATTTTCCCTAAAAATATATTGACTTTTAACACTGCTCTTCATTTCTTTTGTTTCACTGGGTGGGACAGATTCTTAGGGTAGGTCGATCTTGTTCAGAGATGAAGACTAGACCGATTCCAGGTCTTGCCAGGGACAGATATGAGCAAGGAACAGTAGTTTAAATCTTGGGGTTTTTAAAGGTAGCTATTGTTGCCCAGTTTCTAAAAACTAAATGGAATTTCCTCATGCCTAGTGTTGTTGAAGTCAACTTCTCACTGAGAC
The DNA here is from genome assembly GCF_023634085.1 of Falco cherrug. Taxonomy (NCBI): domain Eukaryota; kingdom Metazoa; phylum Chordata; class Aves; order Falconiformes; family Falconidae; genus Falco; species Falco cherrug. Next base: position 47,656,758 of record NC_073698.1, read on the forward strand.
ACCAACTTTAAGTTTATCTATCTATGGGAAAAAGAGTATCTGGAAGCCTCTGGATTAAATTGGGCTATTTACTTTTTTAACAACTCTGGATAATTAAAGTTTTAGTGACAGTAGTAATTGTTCCCGCCTTAGCTTTGCTGCTTGTAAAAAGAGACTAGTGTGCCTAAAGTTTTTTATTTTCTTTCTTTCCTGAAAGGTACTAAATATTTAAGTCTAGTTATATTTTAGTTTCCACTTCAGAGGCTGTCTATACGACCACATCAGTGGCCATTCTCTCTTCTGGTCTGGAAGTTTCAGCTTCTTAGGAGGAGTTAATGTGTAAAGAACTGGTAATTCTCATTTTTCACATTATCTTAGGGCTTCTCTTCCACTTTTATGCAAAATGGTTTAGTAATAATGGAAGCTAAAACATTAAAGGTCTGTTTACCACTGGCAGGCCTTTAACATTTAGCAGCCCATATTTAAGATCATGCTTAAAACTTAGTCGTGCTTTTCTGTGTATTTTAGGAGCAGATCTTTTGCATTCGACACTGAAAAATGTAAGAACTGTAGACTCTTTTTTCTCCTTAATTGAAAGCCACATTTATTTATTTGTTTTCTTGCTCATTCATTTTTCATCCTCAATGGATTATTTATAGAAATACTTTAAAACTCAGTATTAGAAGGTTTCGTAAGGAAGGGAAATGTGGATGTTGCTCATCTGCATTTAGCCAAAGGCTACTGGGCATGGTTACCTCAGTGCCTACACACAACTGCATGTCTCCAAAAACAAGTGTCAGTGTTGGATGCAGTGACTAAATATTTCTCCCCATTCCCACATCAGTGATATATTTGGACCTGTAAGAATTAAGGATTCAGAATTAAAAAAAGAATTTGTATACTTTCCATCCATATGAAGAACTAAACGCTATTGTTTCCTTTTCTTTCAGGTGTTTTTTAGCCTGTGTTATTTGAGATCAAAATTATAAACATTCAACACCGGCAAAGGGTAACATGAGATGACTAGACTGAAAATTACAGAAAGCAATATTTACATAAAATGAAAAGTGTTTCCAACAACAACAGGATGTCACAATTAGAGAAATAAATTTTCAATTACAGTTTCATCTTTTTGTTGAACTTTCAGGTGATTGTTTTAATGCCTTATAATAATGATGAGGTACTATCAGGTTTTAAAGTGTGAAGAAAAGAAGTTATGCAAACATAATGATCAATAATCAGTTGCTAAACTGCATTCCAAATGAGTTGAAATATAAAATGTGGGCTAACATTAACAGCCATTTGTATTTAGAAAGTGCTGTTTCAGAAAATCAGGCAAATGTTTCACATATCAAATTTCTAGTGATCTATTAGCATAGGTTTTGATTCAGTTATGTATTAGACTTTTAGGTTTTCTATATCCCCTTAATTATTTCTGGCCTCTTCAGTTTCCTACGGTCATTTCTCTCTCTCCCCCCCTCATTTCCAGTAAACCCAGGAAAGTAGCAAAATATGTGAATAACTCAGTATTATTCAAATTACCTAAGATACTGTGCAAAAATATAAAGCTCTGATCACTCCAGTATAAGCAATAAGGCTGCAAATTATGTTTTCTAGTAAAAAAAAAAATAATTAAGAAAAATCTAACAATGCACTTTCTGGAGAAGTAAATCATTGTTAAGACCTTCAAGTCTGTATGCTTCCAGAAGAGTTGATGATGTCCTAGTAGGCAGCATATAAGCATAGTATGCAATGTCTGTTTGGCTCTTTTAAACAGAAGTGGGAAAAAAAATAATTGGGTTGATAGTGTGAAAAAAATGAAATGGAAAGAGCTTAGGAAATAGAATATGACATACTGCTGAGTAGATTACTAGTCTGTAAATTTACTTAATGCTAGGTAACCAAAAAGTGGTGCTGTCTACTGTAAACTATTTCTATGGTTCCAGTTACAGCTTTGATGCAGGGTGGTGGGATGGTAGGTGGGGATGGGGGTTTTCGTTGGGTTTTGGGGTTTTTTTATATGGCTGGTTTGAGAGTCTTTATCCAGGAGCAGTTCAAGGTAAAATAAAACATAAACATTTTTAATAAGAGGAACTAGAAAACACAGCATGACCCTTAAATTTTGTTTCTCAAAAAATATATGTTCCAGAGTCAAGCTCTTTCCTACCTGTTCCCTGTCTGACCCCATGACTTCTACATTCCTGGGAGTACAGAGCGCTTTAGGAGGAAAGGATACTCCCACGTAAAACCCTGTTAGTTCAGATTCTCAGGGAGCTCGGGGCACAGCTCTGTTCTAACAGCCCTAGCTGCAGATCTCTCTTCTTGGGCAGTTATTCAAATCACCGGGATATTGTATATATACTCATTCATCTATGTTTAAGACTCTCTTTCTGTATCCCAGCTGGAAAAAGTTGCCCAAATGTAGTCTCATAAAAAATTCCTGTATTCCAGGGTGATAGGAAGGGCTTGAGACACACTTTTTAATGCTTTGCTCAGTCCTAACAGTCCATGCTGGCTCTTGTGAAGACCTTGTCCATCCATGGTCAATAGTCTGGATATGCCAGAGTGCATAATTCACTGGTCTGATTTCCAATCTGGTTACTGGGTGACTAAGTTTTGGGCTCACAGTATTCAGGCTCCCTTACTGAATTGCAGCTGCCCTTCCACACATTGAAAAAAAAAAAAAAAAGTAAATGCAGCTTCTATAGATTCTCAGTCTATAGACTCTTATCTATAGATAATGAATTACTCCTTCTCCATATGCAGTTCAGCTTTCCCTTGCATTGGTAACAGTTAACAAATACTGTGCAATTAAGCCTTCCTCTTGCCTACTTCTAAACAAATTCACATAAGCTTTTGGTTTTTTTCAACTAGAAAAATATCATGTGCAAGTTTTGTTAAAAACAGCAAGGTGCACTGACCCTTCTGTTTGTGCAAACTTACAATGTTATGTTGCAAAGAAAATCAGAAACAATACACCTCCTTCTGTCTCCAGCCTTCTGACATGCTCAGAGATCTCAGTGACATGAAGTATACATAATTAATCAACAACCACCCTCTGAGTACACTCTCAGCATGTTTGCCAATGGAAGTCTGCAACCTACTACTAAGCAATTTCTCATGGCAAGGTCAGGGATCAAATAACAGGAGGCTTAAATGATCCAGCAGGCAGATTAGATAAAAAGTGGAAGACTTGCCCCAAAAGGACATGTTACCTTTTCTCCCTCCATCTACAGCTTGGTCGATAGTACAGCTTCTCGTTTCATGAAGAAAGGCTAATAAAGACAGTGTGATGAAAACTTTGGTGAGATAATCATCTTTAGGGTAAGAGCTCTATCTGAAAAAAAAATACCGTATTTTATTTAAAGCAATGTACCAGTGTTTTAAATATCTGATGATTTGGTGACATTTTTCTTTCCTTTTAAACAAATGTTATCTGTTTACTTATAAAACACAACCTTAGAAAATGAAAGCTCTGTACCTAAACAATATCCATATTAGAAAGGTTATTTGCTGATACTCAAAGTGTGTTTAGTCTAACATCACATCTTCAGCAGGCTGGTAGGTGGGACTTTTAGTGACCTTCTACAAGTTCCTTCACCAGTCAGTTCAGGTGTGCCTTTCTCACAGCTGAAAGTTGGTAGGAAGATGTGCTCTACTCACTGCAGTCCATGGAAAGCCCTCACCAGAGCAGGGGAAAAACGTGAGAGGGAAGGAGCAGAAGAAACTGCTTCATACTGACCGTACCCACCTCCATCCTTCGACACTCAGGGTGGGTAAAGTAGTCAAGTAAAGAACTGATGCTAAGTGTAGGAGAAAGAGGAGGGAGAGGTGGTGTTTTAATGTTTGTCTTTGTTTCTCACCACCCAAATCCTTTTTTGTTGGACCTTGCCACTGGCTGGCTGAGCCTGTGGACAGCTGAGATAGCCCTCTCAGTAAAGAAAGATAAAGATAGCCTTCAGCTCCCTTGGGGGCTGGTGCCCAGGATCTTCACAGCTGGGGAGAAAAGAGCATTGGAAAGGCAGTCTTACTATAATGTAGTCCATGCTGTAGGACAGACTATGAAGTCCTGAGCCAGAACTTTTGACAATTTCTATGAGATCCCTGTTTTCTCCACTTGGCTCAGAAATACGGCAAGGCACTGGCCTGGAGTGATTAAAGTCCTATGTACAAATGGATGATCAATAGGAACGAGCCAAATAAAGGTTACTTAGGGGAGGGAGTATAAGGAAACAGGACAATGTACAGTAATAGTATTCCCTTTCTGCAGTTAAGGGATTTCCTGAGTCAGAGGACAAGCCAGTAAAGCATCTGTCCTCCACAACTTTGTCTAATTATTGCATCCAGCTGCACATTTGCCTCCTTGTCGTCCTGTGGCAACAAATTCTAGCAATGTAATTTCTTTAAAAAAGAAAAGAAAAATGAAAGCCTTGAATTTATTTTGATTTTCTGGCTGCTATTTTTATTGTTTGTCTCTTAGTTCTGTTACAGAATATGGTAAATAATTGATATCTGTGCATTTTCTCTATAACATTTATGATTTTAGAAGCCTGTAGCAGTCATCTGTTCTAAATTACCTACACAGTTTAATCTCTGCTTAGATAAAAGCTATTCCATAGCTCTGATTATCCTTGCCATTATTTTCTATGCTTTTTCTACTTTCATGATGGCTTATTTGAGGCAGGTGACCAGAATCATAAAAGATGTTCAGATGGTGCTATGATGTTGATTTATACCATAGCATAAGGATGCTTTGTTTTGTTTTTTATTATTTTCCTAGGATTTTCTAACATACAAATTGCATTTCTATAGCTGCTTAGTATTTAACTATTTTTTTAAAAACTATCTGTAATGACTCCAGTGTCTCTTTCCTGGATGATAATAAGTAGTTGAAAGTGTATATTTGGGAAGATTTGTTTGTCTCCTTTTATGTTTCTTTCTGCTTATACAGATTGAATTTCACTACTCTCTTCTTTACCCAGTCACCCCGTCACCATGTGATCCTGCTACATTTTTACTCAGTCAGCTTTGACTATCCTCAACAGTTTTGTGTCATTGGCAGGCTCTGTCACCTGAGTAATCTCCCACTTTTTGTGTCAGTTCTGAATATATTGAACACATCACATCACTGAGGGGCCAACTAGTAGCCTTCCCTTGCTGTGAAAGGTGATCATGTATCCACAACAAGTGTTTCCAAGTTCCTGAGTGATTAGGTATCTATCTGATAGAGGTCCAAGTCATGTGAAAGGTCTTTCAGCTTTCCCATCATCGGTTTCCTAAAAGCTTTGGAGGCTTCTCACCTTTTCTCCAGCAACAGTGATAATCTCAGGAGCATTTTCTATGTCCTTAGTCATGTAAATACTATTTTTATGATGTGCACTGCCTTCACTAACACCTGTCAAGCAGGAAACACCAGAAAGTATTCTGGCAACATGAGAAGCAGTCCCCTTGTGTAGCTTGCTGAAAGGCTAAAAAAGAAAAGAAATCTGAGTTCTAATGCATATACATGCACATGTGTTTATTTTTAGCTGTTTGGGTTTTTCTTTTCAAAACGTATGGCTTATCCTTTTGAGGCAATAAGTTACCAGGGTGACTGTGTCCCCCCATCCCAGAAGTATAGAGTCCATAGTCTTTTCAGATGTCTAAAAACAATGGCAAAGCAATGTACCTTAAGTTCTTCACTGGGGACAGCTTTATTCCCTAGTGCAGGCAGTATATTAGAAACAGGAGAAAAGGGCATCCGGTTGTGGCTGGGCTACATCTAAGCAAAATATAGTCACTTTTTTCAAGATACTGCAGCTTTAACATATTACTGAAGTTAAAGTCTCTAATTTGTGGAAGCTGGCATAAGTATAAATCTATCCCAGGACTTGTGGCATTCACCCCTCACAGAATTGGGATCATAAGTATTAGTGAAAGATTTATTTTTGAAGATTTAAAATTAAAGGCCCTGTCTTCCCAGAAAATTATCAGAGTAAACTATATTCTTCCCAGAATATGCACATTGCAGATACACACTTTCCTGAAAGGAAATAATCTACAACAATTATTACTAAACACATAATTCTGTGCTTTCTTGAAACAAGAGAGTGCTGGAAAGAAACCAAGTCATGTATTTGGATATTTTACATAGCCAAATGATTTTTTTGGTTTATTTTAAACACATATATTTTTATTAATGCTGGGCACTAACTTGTGAGAATGTAAGAACCTTCACTGCCTTTTATAAATTAATGAAATTTGGGGCTGCTCAGCAATCTGCAGATTTGGATTCCAGTTATATAGGATATTACACAGCCAGCTACTGAGCTGAAAAGACTTGTTTAACCGAAAGACTGAGCTGAAAGAAAAGACTTGTTTAGAGTATGCCAAAGAGGTAAAATGAGGAGAGGCTTTTGGAAAGAGATTACGGATGGGTATAATTAGGTGAAATATCAGGAAAACACTTTCTAATCGTGAGGATTATTAACCTACAGAACAGTGTCTCAAGGGAACCATTTCAGAGGCAAAGGAATCTACTAGCTGAATTACAAGCCTTAGTCTTTGCCGTCCCATGATTAATATTCCTTACCCTTTCATAACACATTCTTTGCAGAAACTGTATTTTCTATTTAAAATGTATATTACATTTTATAAATATGTAAATATATATACATATATACAGCTTTACTCTCTCCTTCCCACACCTCCTCCACTCCTTCAACAAACATAGCAGCTACGATATTTAATTTTTGCTCACTGTGCCTGGGACAAGGTCAGTGCAGCTTGGACTTGATCATGCAAACATTTACTCATGTAACTTATCTTACTCTTAGACCTAGCCCAATTACTCCATGTTGAAATCAGCAGCATGTATGGAAGTAATGACTTCCATGGTAGCGACCGTTAAGAGCACTGGGCTCTAATATTGCATTTCATACTGATAAATTAAGGAATATGGGGGCTCGGAAATGCAGCCATCCATACTGTTGCAGTGCTAGAACAGTTTTGTTCTCCGTGTTGTCCTGTGACAGCTAGCATCCTCCAACACAACTTCTGGACCTAGTTTGAGAGTTAGCAAGCTCCCAATAGGTGAGGGACTGAGTTTTAAAGAATAGCTAATAAATAAAGAATAATTTATCTATGGTCTTTTCCATGTCAGGTGGTCTCAGAGTTAGAGGATGACCCTGGTACTTCCAATTTACTGAGTTAGCCTTTAATTTTGAAAATCTATATAATCAGTTACATTCCACAGCTTTTTAGTATACAGAAATGTTTATTTGGTATTCATTGTCTCAAAGATACTCTGTTTTCTTGGCTACAGAAGGTAGTACTTGGGAAAAAGATTACTCACTAAAATTCTGTCCCTTTTCAATGCTAAGTAAAATTTCAAGGTGGAATTCTTTTATAATGCTGATCTGTTTTATCATAATCCATTTGATGAGTTCTAAATTAAGTTTGTGTGCAAGACCACATCATAAGATTGTGCGTTAAGACACTAACAAACCTCAAGTGAAGTACATCTGACAAAACATAATTAATCTGACTATATTAATTTCAAAAAATTGCAGCAATTCTCCTTTTTCCTTTTCCTCTTCGTTATTCCAATTATGTGCTTTTATTTTCAGCATCATTTGAAAAAAAAAATTTAGCTAGTTTTCCTTTTTTGGGTAATCCAGGGCTCAGTGCCAATTCCCACCATTGAATTCTTGTGAATGCATGCTGACAATCATCAGTGCAGTGCATGCACAGATTGTCAAAGACACATGTTAATGTTGATTTGTCTTGGAGTCAGTGTTCACAGGAAGGATTTTATTCAGTTTTCTTTTTTCACTCTTTATATGATTCTGAGTTTTGTCACCAATCTGCTGTGGGTTTCCCTCCCCTTTTTCTATGAGTTTTGTTCACTGTTTTCTCTTTGCCATCACCCATATCCTGAAGACCTAAGAGTAAAAATAATGCTTTGTATGGCAGGATTTGTATTCTTTATATTTAGCATTTTAAATTTAAGACATCTAATGTGAGGATCACCTGATAAAATGCAGCTATATACAAACTAGTTGTCAAGACTCCATGTATATAATTTTCATGTGATTCATTTTGGTTTAGAGAAGTTATCTAAAGCACATCAGATGAGTTGAAAAAAGTGCTTATTTCCTCTTCATTATGGAGGTCAGCAGCTGGACTTATGTGATTCTTGCTCCTTAATTACACCACTCATTCAAACTTCTGTTTTCTGTAGTAAAACAACATCCGAGTGAAGCATTCTCATTTAGATTTGACACTTACCAGGGTGGGATAACTTGCCCTGCTTAGATCCTTGTTCGTCTCTGCTGTCAATAAAGCCCAGACAATTAGCCAAAGTAATTACAGTTGGTAGAGATCCTAGATTTTCAGTCCTGTGTCCAGAATGTGGTGTTCACTTTTTCCATGTGAAGAGAGAAGAGACTCCACAGAGGAGTCTTGGTCCTTAGTTTTTGCACAGACTGCTGCTCTGAGCACATGCCCTTACACTGGCTGCAGTGGATGAAATGCCTGTTGTGATAATCCATCTGACCTCTTTAGCTGGAGCCATGAGGTCCTCTTGAATGGATACCTGCTTCAAGCCTGCTAGCTGTGCTACAAAAACTCTTAAATTTTGAGTTACATGTGTTGTATATCGCCAGCATTAGTGAGCTTTGTGTCGATGGCTAATTACCACCGCTTTTGAACGCTGTGCTTTTATTTCAAGGCTGTCTCTTGTCAACTTTTAACTTTCATACACTGCTTGAACGCCAGACTGAAAATCCCTCTGCTATGCATGTGACCTCATTAAATCTTTAGCAATAATAAAAATTTTCCGATTCTTCCTTCCCTAGTTTGTTTCATCTCCGGTGCACGTTCCCTCCAATGCAATAACACATTCTTCAGGTGTGGGTGCTGGATCTGGGCTCAGTGTTGCAGTAATAGTTGTACCAGAGGTAATATGATCCCCTTACACCTACTTCATATTTCTCTGCTCATAAATCCCAGAATCATTTTAGGTCTTTTTAGTCACAGAATAACAGCACTAGCTTAATGGCAGTATGTTTTCCCTTATCATAGTCCTTTCTTAGATAACGGTGACTGAAATAATTCCTCATCCTTAAAGTGTGGCCTGAGCTGTCCTTACGTTTTAAAACACATATTATTTCTGCTTAACTTATAAAATGGTGCAGATGACTCTTTTGATGAACTGTATTGACATTTACCATTTTGTTGGTTTGTTGTTTTATTTTGCAATGTACCAATGTCATTAACAATCACTTAACTCTCTCTTACAGATTATTATCAAAATATATAATGCTATATCATAGAGAGCCAATTTCTGTGGACCCTCATTTAAAAAATTTTCAGTGATGATTTTTCATTACGCTTGCATTTAATTGTGGAACAAATTATGGGAAACTTTTCCTTTTCTCAGGCAACCTCTGATTTTTCACTTGAGAAAATTTCAGCCTTGCATTTAGTATTACAATAAGTAATTAATGCTACTAGAGCAAGTAACATAAGAAACTTTCTTTCTGCATTTCATATGACAATTTTATCTATAATTTGGCATATAAAAGAAAGATCTGAATAACAAAAGCGTAAGGTATATTCATTTTCAGAACTTGTTTAAGTCAGCTCACAGCTGGTGTGTGATTTAGGCTGCCTGGACCTCAGGTAACTTCTCTACAGTATCTTCTGGAGTAAAAACAGACTAAAACTATGTGGCAGTTAAAGAACAGCAATGCCAACGGATAGCTGTTTATAATGGGGGCAAGTGTCATGGCAACCAAGCAGACTCACCTTGGGAAAACTGAGACAGTCCAAAAATGTTTTTCAACATACCCCAAGGCCCTGTCACTGCCTATTTTGTTTGCAAAAATACTAGCACTTTCTTGACATTGCTGCATTTTCCCATACCATTATGCTGACTTTGTAGCATTCAGTTGCAAATGTATACTAAGACGTTATTACTGTTGTTATTATTACTATGAAGCAGGTAAATACAACTCTGAATTTACAGATATAAAAATGACATGCTGAGGAAAACCTTTATATATATTTTTATATATATATGTGTATGTATGTATGTATATATGTAAAATTGCATCCAACATAAGAGAGTTGCCCTTCAAACTTAACAGGAATTGCTAGCCAGAAAACTTGGCAGAACAGCTATAGTGTGATCGATCCACTTACTGCTGCAGATACAAACTTGTGTGTGAACTTTAAATTCAAAATCTGGCCCCTTTCTTCATTCCTGTTCTCTTCCTCTCTAAATATGTCGACATAGTATATACCACATACCAGAACTTGTACAATATGCACATTCCTCTTAAATGGGTGTTATATTTCTGGAACTGAATCTGGAAGAAAAAAATTATCCTTTTTTTGATTTTTATTTGATGCCCAGTTTGATCTAGATGTTTTGTATGAACCATTAAAAAAAAAATAATTACCAGTTTTAGTGTTTATAACATAAATCTCCAAGTGTGTAAACAAAACAACACAGAAAACAGGTCCCATAAACAGAACATTAAAAAATATAACCTCTTGCTGGAAGTCAGATGAATGGTTTATCTGGAACCTCCTAGGGATTTTCACCATATAAATGCCATGGGTTTAGTCTAAACTTTAAGTAAGAAATGGCAGCGATGCCAAAATTGACTACAAAAGATCTGCTCTTCATGGAGAAATGATTATTCACATTTATTATCTCCCTTCTCAAAAAAGGAAGCAAGCCTACCAAAAATATAAAAAAAAAGAATCCTTATGAGAAGTCCAAGGCAGAATGCCAAAGATAGCATTCAAAATTGCAGTTAGTTAAAATGAGAGGGACTGGATTTGTACAAGTAGAAACTTAGCAGCATGACAGGTCACCCTACAGGCACATGTGCTTCTCCCTGCCACCACCCCCCACCCCCACCCACACACCCACCCCCCGCTAAATATAGAAAAGAAATAAGGAAAGAAATTATGGTTTTGTGGGTTGAGTATTGACCTGGGTTTGGTTCCTGTTCTGCTTCCAGTCTTACTTTGAAGAAATCACTAAGGGTCAAACCACATTTGATGTTAATGCAGCACAGTCAATAAAGCCATGCTGCTTTAATCCATCTAAAAATCCTGTTAGTAATATTTCTGTGCCTCAGTTCCTTACTTCTGACATTATAGCTAACACTATTTCCTTTCTGCTGCCCTTTGTCAATCTTGCCTATTTACACAAAAAAAAGCCCTGTGTATACTGAATTGTCTTAACAAATGCCTGTTAATACAGAACAAGCTCTGGGCACTCTTATCCTCACAGTAAAGTGAAGGAGTGCGCTCAGAACACAAGACAGTTTATAGTCCTAATTCTGATGTTGCTAGAAAGCTGTTGTTTCTGTGCTTTTGCTGTTGCTGGCAATGCTTAGGGTGGTGGGTACGCAGGAATACTCTACAGCTTCTATCAGTTGAGCAGATGCAGCCAAAATCCAGAATGGCATGGAAGCTTTGTAGGTATTTTCTTTCTTTCTTGTACCCTATGGTCCAGGTTGGGCATCTGGCGGATCAGTACAGCCATGATTTGCAATTCTGAGGGTGTTTTGAGGTACCTTGGGCCCTCCTTGGCCTCTATAGAGCCAGACTTGAGTTCATCAATAACCACTGTGCAGTTCTTTCCCCTGTGAGACTGTGATTCAGCATCCAGGGATTTTGTCACTACTTTTCTTCACTGAAGTACAGACTAGTGATGCACAAAACAAATGATTTAGTGTGAAATTTCTACCTTATCTTAGTAGACCCAGTTTCTTGAATTCTGAGTGGATACACCAAGGGAACAGTTTCCTCACAGTTTTTTGTTGTTTTTTTTTCCTGTGGCTAGGAAGCAGATATGCAAAGGCAATGGAAATGAGATGGAGTTTTATTCAGAGTTTCATTAATGTATCTCACTTCCGGGAGAACAAATATCACTCGCACTAGGAGAATTGATGAAGTCTGAAGGTGTAGAAATGTATTCAAAGTACTCGCATAGAACCTGAGTGTTCTCAGCTAAAAATCTTTGCAGTTTTTATAAAATGCAAAAGAACAGATAGACTGCTTTCTTCACATCTAATTGCACTGGGTATCAAAAGATTATCTCTTCTGAAAAGTAAACATTTCACAGTAGCTGGTCTGGTCTGGGGTTTTTCTCTTTGTTTCTTGTTTGTTTTAATGCAATGATTCAGAAGTTCCTTGCCTAGAGAAGGAATGGTGATACTTAAACTTAGTCTTCTAACTAGTGACAAACATACAGAGCAAAGCAGATCTCTGTTCATTAGAAAAACTATAGACTGTACTGCACCACAGTAGTCAGCTGTGCCAGTAATTTTGACATTCCTTTGCAAATTAGCCAGGCTTTGTGAGTACAGGTCTACTTTACTGCACAGGGGGGCTTTCAGCTCTTGGAATCTGGCAGGGGTTCAAGATCAAAGTGTTGCTTTGAACCCACTTGTTAGCCATGCAAAATAAACACAATTCACCTTGCAGTAAAAAGCCGGGGGGTGGGGGGGGGGGTGGGGGGGGTGGGGGGGAGAACATTTTCAAAAACTCTTCAAATGCAAATTCAATACTTACACTATTGCTACTAAATTAGACCAAGGAAAAAAATAATCAAAATGCTGTGAAAATTTATCTACAAGCAAGTCTTCTACACAGGGAGAAATGACTTTTATATAATTTTTTTTCCATGAACACAATTGCAGACAATGCTTAAAGCACAGAGAGCATCCTGATGTTGCCATAAAAAGTTCCCTGGCTAATTATTTGCCAGTACAACTGTTCACTTCCTGTGGTGGATTTATGCTAAATCCTGTTATTAGTCTTGCTCTGCAATTGCTATTGTCTGTGACTGGAAGCAAGGCTCAAAGGCTACAGTCAGCCTTTTATTACAAAACATGTGAATGGAGATTTGACCCAATGGTCGACCACTTCCCCTTTTGGTTTTATGTAAGCTGCTGAGCCTTTCCCTATAAATCACTATGTTGAAATGAACTTTTACTCTTTTTCTTCTCCTCTTGCAACCCTGTAGAGTTTTGGGTTTTGGTTTAGGGTGTTGGTTTTTGGGTTTTGGTTGTTTGGTTTTTTTCTTTCCAATAAGGCTTCTTTCTTCTTTATTCTTTATGTTTTTCCTTTCCTTTAAAGAAAGCTTTTCAGAACCCTTTAATTACAAACTATCACCAAGGTCTCCTACATCATGCGAAACATAAAAGAAATGCTTGAAGTCTTGAGAACTGTGCAGTTCCTGAGTGTTTGTGTTTAAAAAATAAGCAAATGCCCCCCTCCCCTAAGTATACATTGTCTAAAGCATAATACAAAAAATAGTTTACTAACAAGCAAAACTTAAAAACAATTACTGTACAAATGAAAGACTTCCTATCATATGGAAACTGACCACATATTTGTCTGAAGTATTTTATACTTTATGTGTTCAGGCAAAATTTGGCAAACATTTTTTATTGGAAAATAAAAGCTTGCTAATGTAAATATATAGAGACGCAGGGATGAAAACTGTCTGTAAGACTGAAACATTTCTGAGAAGTTTAGTCATTACAGATGGAGGACCTAGTCCTGCAGTCATTGGACAGAATAAAATTCTCATTAAAGTGATAGAGCCAAATGCTCAGTAAGGGCAAAAGGAGATTTACTTGCATAATTATGTTCAGGCTAGATACCTGTTTTTGTTGGCACTTGCGTCACATACCTGTTGTTCTTTTCATTTAAATTTAAATTATATTACTTAAATTAATAAGCCCTTGGAACTAAAACTTTTATTGAAGTATTATTCGTAATCTTTTTCCTCCTCATACCAATATAAATTGCAATATTGAACTTAAACTGGTGTGGCTCGAATCCCTTTTTCTGTAGTTAAATTCACTGAGATTTGCCACTGACTGCAAGAAAGTAAAACTAAACTTGCAAACAAGTGAAATAGAGGTGGATGCAGGGAATGCTCAGATCAGTTTCTTTCATGTTTCCAAAGCACAAAAAGAAAACTTCCAGTGATTTCTAAAATACTTTTGCAGTGGTCTGATAACCGGTTGCTCACAAATAATAGTGCAATAGTTAAAAAAAACACAACAACCTAGCCATAACTGTCCGGTGGAAAACCATTAACAGTTGGCAGCTACAAATGTCAAAATTGAAACAGTGGCAGGCTGCAAGCACCTCCCTCCAGCTCATTCCCTCTACCAAGTTTAGACAGATCCACATCTGTTGTTTAGAGAAAGTGAGACTGAAGAGTAGCCAAAATACCCTCTTTGTTTCAGATCCAGAGTTTGAAGTGCCTTGTCCAGGGTCATACTAAAACTAACATCTTTAAGAACGCTGCAGGATGGACTCATCTATATTTGTTCACCCAGATGACCACTGCATCTGCCTTTAGACAGGAGGCTAGTTCATATTCAGTCTCCAACCTCAAAATACACCTGGAGCAAAGAGTTCAAACCACTAAGGTAGTGTTCAGGAGGACTTTATTAATAGCTGGCTACTACTTGGATTAACAGTTAATTTGTCATGTTAATCCACTCGTGCATCCTGTTGAGGCAAATCCTGTCTTCCCTGACCCAAGCCTAAAGAGCTGGGCTTTGCTGGGGAGCATGCCTCAGGCAGCAGGATAGTTTTCTTTCATTTTTGTTTTGTTTTTTTTCCTCAAGTGCCGCAAAGCACTGAAAATGCCGTGGCTATTGCCACCACAGTAACATCTCCACTAGTTTTGCTGTGGGCAAAGCCTGACTCCCAGCAGGAGTAGCAGGATTTTGCCTTCATAGCTTATGAGTGTTAGCTGTTCACGTTTTAAGATTTTTAATTTTAAAAAACCTTTTTTTGTTTTGACTTCTGTTTTCTTTCTAAAACATCTTTACAGATAGTTTTTTCAGTTATTTGTTAAGAAACAATGCCTAAAATCATTAATTATATTGTGTAAACTGCTGATCTAATTTGAGGGGAATGCATTTAAGGAGAATGTTTTACATATGACCTTTCTGAGAAAGTCACAATTTCTTCGTGTAATCTGAAGCGCCCATCATAATTTCTATAGACTTTGTTGACATCTCCTGCTGAGTGTAGAGCTGATCAGCTTCTGACTTCCTGGGAAAGAGCTCCACTAACAAGGCTGCCCCTATTCCTTCATGTTAGCAAATGGTTCTGCCTTCTGGGCTGAAACCTCCTTGCGCTGGAGACAGTGGCAACTTGCACTGCTGCTGTCAGTGGGATGGGGACCAGTGTGCCTTTGTCTGTGGGAAACTCACAAAGAGTCTGTACCTCCAAAACAGATTCCAAAAACAATCTGAGAATTTGGTAAATCTAGTAAAGCTGACAAATTTGCTTTACTACCATGTCCACAAAATTCAACATTTATTTACACAAAATATTAGTTTGCATATTTTAGGTGAAAAGGGGATGTCAATCCTTTGTGAAAAGTGAGGTTTAGTTCCTAATTAACAATATATGTCCTGTAATTTTAATCAATTTATTAAATGTAGAATGTGCTGAATTTTAGTATGTGCAGACACTGAGGAAAAGAAACCACTCACAAGTCAATTAATTCTGCACAATTTATTCCTTCCTGGGATTTAGAGTTTTGTTTTGCAAGTTTAGTGTGACTATTTACAATGCTATTAAAAATAAAATGAGTTGTAATTTAGTATGAAATTACTCAGAAAGTTCATCATGTTTTCACCAGTAACAAGACCACATATAATAAAAGCTATTAAAAATCAACATTTGCTTATGGTTGCTACACAGTAGGTATCTCCAAATATTTTGAAGGAAGTGTTGTATAACACCAAGTGGTAATTGTTGACAAATGTTAGTTTTTATAGGAAACTTGGAAGATGGAATTTACAATGAATCTATTGAAAATGTATTTTTACATTGACATTAATTATTTGTCCTATAAAGGAAACATTTTTAGATTTCTTTTTCTTCTTCCCTACCTATTCTTAAAATTAATTGAAGAAAGAAAAAAAAAAAAAAAAGCTATTGATTGTAGTTCATTTGGCAGGGGGCTTTTTTTGGGAGGCATAGTAAAAAAGCACCCAAAACTACAGAAATCTGTAAAGTGGATAGTTTTATCTGGAAGTTGAAAAACATGAAGAATTATATAGATTCTCCTGTTGTAACTTGTGGGAGAGAAGAGGAAAGAATCTACCAGTAACTACTGCACAGAAGAGGATGATGGAAGCAGTACTTACTCGGTGGAGAGTGATGTTCAGAATAAGATCGTCTCTTCTAAAGATGAATATATTTGCCATAATGCTGATGCACCCAGATGTTAAAGAGAAAGGTAAAAACTGATGGGTTGTCCCACACTGTGCAGTTCTCCTCCATCTTGCATTGACTACTTGTTTCTGTCAGAGGAGAAGACTATCAAGTCTAAGTGACTTAAATGCAAAAGTATCCCTATTACAAAACCAAGAATCAATCAGACCAAAAAGCCAGTCTGGGCACTGTTTAGACAAGATTTCATGCAATGCCACGGGGAACCCTTACTCAAAACAGAGGCAGGTCCTAGGGCTGTGGGAAACCTACCTGAAAAAGAAGCCGAAATAGCTCGTTAGCACTGGCAGTGGGACTCATTTGCTGCTGAAGTCAATCAACATTACAGCGTTTTTACCCCAAAACAAATCGGATGCCAGAGATAGGAAAGCAAAACATCCCCTAAATGATACAGCTTTCCTTTCAGAAAGAGTATTTATGACTGAAATTCTTACTAAGACAAGGTATTATAAAATTAGTGAGTGAGGAGAATAAAGCATTTTGCATCAATATTGAAGTAAATTCAGCCCCAGCTGATAATAACTTAAATTTGAGACTTCAAAATGGCTAGAGTGATTTAATGTACTTGACAAAATTAGTACTGCGGTAGGATACCACAAACAAATATTACAATAGAAAGACCAACAACTGAAAAGAACAGCAGCTGAAGTATCTATACTCCATATGGGAACCTTATCAAAACAAAAGAAAATATAAAAGCCACAGAAATTAGTAGTATTTGGAAATAATATATTTTCCACAGTTAGTTGTTGTCTATAAGAATTATTTCCATCTATAGCACAGTCTGCAGTGGATTTTCCATGTCATTTTATCTCCTGTATCTGTTTGCTAGGCTAGGTCCCACCACTCTTTACAATCAAGTCCTTGGTATAGCTTTGTGTCTTGTATGATGCTGTACGTGTAAATAATTAAAGGTCTGCATCTCTTCATTCTTTCCTTTTGAGCTTTCGAGTTCATGTTGCCTGTATTATGTCATCCTCCGGGCTAATGGATATTAGGCTGAGATTTATATTACTGAAGTGTAGACATCCTCATCTTGACACCTATAAGTCTTGGTCACACTCCCTCTTGGGTCAATGGAAAAAAAGAGGCACTTCTAGGTTGTGATTCATCTCATCCCAAAGCAGATGATCTAAATAACTCAGTTGAATCGAGTCTTAAAACTGCTTGTTTCCCTCTGCTTACTATAATGGGAGCCTGGGGCAGCAAATCCCGATATACACAATATTTGCTTCAGTGAATGCCACTCTTGAGAAAGCAGGTTTGATATACATTTGGACCATATTTTCAAAAACATAGAGGGTTCAATAGTTTCCATTGTTTTCCGTATTCCATTGAGAACAGTGGGAAGTGTTAAAAATTTCTTTGCATCATAAGATATGTTTACAGTATATATTATGAGCATGCACGAGTAAGTTCTGCTTGTGTTCCAAGCTGTAAAAAGCCACATGACAAAGGTAGCAGATTGCCAAACCCCAGCTAATACGCCCTGGAAAGGTTTCCTAATATAATTCCCAAGCTGTATGATTTCTGCTAGAGAATAAAAAAAATAGACTTTATGTACTTGAAAATCAGGATAGGATTTGGTAGTTTCTTTCTGTTTCTGTTTTGCAACAATGTTCTAGCCCTTAGTAGCTCAATTAGGATACTTACATTGTTTCGTAATTGATTTAATGAGGAGGATGATTTAAATGCAATATGTTGAGACAAATAATTAACTACTGTGGGGTTTTTTGGAACGATGATTAATGATGCTGTCCTAGATCCAAACGCATGTTCACAATGATGCATTCATAGGGATGTGACAGGTGATAATAAATGTGTTAACATTCAACTATTATAGTCTGGTATGATCCAAGCAGGATTTCCTCTTATTACCTAGTTTACAATAAACTTTACTACAAAGCTGAAATAAGAAAGACTGCTCCAGTGATTTGTAGACTGCTGTAATTTTTGCTGTCTTGAAACCCATAATTTTATAAATTCCATTTCCCACCAAAATTAGCTTTGAGCTAATGTACTTTCAGAGAACTAAAAGGAGGTTTGCCCTGAAGGTCTTTAGCTTCAAGAATGGCACAATATGCATTTGTTAGGCTAACTTGAGGTGTATTTAGTTCTGCTTGTCACACAACATAGATAATTACTAATACTGTACTCAGAGGAGCCTCTTCCTGTCTTGTGCCTAAAGTCCGTGTTTTCAAGCTTTACATAGGAGAATTTGAATTACAAGGGAGCCAGCGTGTTATCTTGGTTGGATCACCTATTTTGTCTTGAGGAAAAAACTCAAATTGACTTGGGAATGATAGGGTGATCCAACACAAGTAAAATCTTCCAAGAATTCATTGGGAGTTTTCTCGTTTCAGAGCTGCATCAGCAGATCCAGGACAAAGGTTTGAGGTTATGTGCTGATCTGTATGGAAGGAGACAGGAGATGAGGGTGGTTGTGTCAGCTAGGGAGGACAGAAAGTATGGGGAATAAAATACAGATACAGAAGCATCTATTTAATATACAGTTGCTGTAAACATGGGGATAACTCTGTTGTCTGGTAAGCGACTACATTGATAAATAAAATGTGAAGCTACAAACTGTCGATAATTTTCCTTAGAACAGCAAAGAGGTCAGCCCGAAAATGTTTTGGCTAATTAGTATGTGATGACTCTTCTGGCTCTCTGTAGGGTTGGTTTTCACAATAAAAATCATTTTCCCTTTCCATTTATTAACATGTTTACACACTTTTTAATTATATATACACACAGAAATATTGCGCATATATGGGGAGCAGGCTCAGGGCCCAGCTTTTTAAAGAATGCACAATACCCATGTGACTGCAGTTAAATTGTATAATAATGCCTATATACTTTAAAGACTTGCACTGTAGCCAAAACATGTCTGCTTACATTCCTCATTTCACTTAAGTGGCTTTTCTTATGAAAAGGTTTTGTTTGTATTCCTGCAGTTGGTAAAAAAAAGAAGTTGCATGCCGAGAGCAAGCCCCTAAAACACAGTGGAAAAGGTCTCTCAAAAAGACCACTTCCACCTGTTTTAGTTCAGATATTAAACTAATGTTTAAAATACTTAACAAGACTCTAGAATTTAACATCACCAGTTCACAGCTCAGAAGCTTGTGATTCTGAGGGGGGATGCCTCTGCACAAGCAAAGGGATTCCAGAAAAGTAACTCCACAGAGTGACCATTTAAAGAACAAATGTGCAAAAGTGACGTTTTATGCCTGCATTCAGGTATTCTTTATAGTAAAACTGAAGCAATATTGTCTGCTAGAATTTACTTGGTTTATTTACTTGCTACTGTAAAATTCCTGGTGCAGTTCTTGTTGGATTTCCTCAGGAATGTAGAGTTTAAATATACTGGAAAAGCACAAATGCAGTCTTAAGTAACTTCAGTCAGTTTGCTCAGGATTTTTTGAAGCAACTTTAGTCAGTTGATCTTTTTCTATAACTCTAAAACCTGCTGATTTCAGTTTAGCTCTGTTAAATTTTTGCATTCCTCCTCTGAAATCTCACATACACATCACAATCACTGTAAATGTTTTCACATTGAAATTGAAGATGTAAATGAAGTACTGCGGTTGCTGTCTGGTTTTAGTTACAATGTCTGTTTGTTGACATCTCACATGAAGGCCTGCTGTGTCTCTGGCTCTGTCTACTTCATTTCCCCTCTAATTAGGCTTTGCCCTCAATTAAGTTAATGATGCAACTTTTCCTATAGATCATTTGCCCCTTCAATCAATTAGTGGAATATGAAGGGTGCATCCCTCTTTGGCTTTGGATTTGCCTGCCTCAGGGCAGACTGTTCAGTTCACAGAAGTACTTAGGCAAAGCAAGCTGTTTGCTCTGAAATACATAACCTGACTAAATTGGGCTCACAGAAGTGTAATCTTGATATTAAATATATATATATAAATAATCAACAAACAAACAAAAAAACAAAAAAACCCCACCAAATCAAAGCCTAGAATAACCCCAGTTATTTATAGGACAGTATAGAAATAGCTACGGCAATCTGCAACACCACAGAAATTATAGAAATGTAGCAGATATTACATGGCAAAGATTTTGCTGAGTGCATGCAATCATGTCCAAAAGCAGAGCAAGACTAAGCAGTGGCTCCCCACATGTTCTTTCTTCTATATTCCTGCCTTTCCTATGTCCCATCACAGATTTTTCTTATCCTCCCTTTCTTGAGTCCTCTTTGACCTCCTCCCCAAGTGAAACAGCCTAGTTGGCCAAACTTACCTCTGCAGAAAGCAGTCCTCAATGACCTGAGTTTACCACCTGCTGCACCGCTGTGTGCTGGGTTCATGACTTCTTACACATCTCATCATATTTCCTGAGGTCGATGTCAGTCCACCCCTGGCATGGTGTAATGCTGTCTTGCTATTGCTTGCTCCTTTTGCTTCACCAGCCAGTGTGCCTCCAAATGCAGCCTGTCTCATGTTCTTCCCTCCAGATTCCTATTTCTTTAAATCCCACCAAAAAAAATATTTGTCTCTGCATTGGATCTCTCCCCATCATTACTCCACCCTTTATTTCCTTGCTTTCCCACCTCATTTCTTCTCTTTTCTTCTCCCTGCCTTATTTGTCTAAAAGACTACTGTAATTGTACATAATATTCAATCATATCTACCATTTCTACTACATCTTCTGCCTCATATCATTTCTAAATTTCCTTTTTCCTCTTGAAGAAGTGAAACAAGCCCTGCATCTCCTCCTTTGATGTCTAGATGTCATACATCGGCTCTTAATTTCTTCTTATTACCAGTCTGTTTGCTTCATAGACTTAGCTTTGGTGATAAAAGAAGGTGTGATTTTTACCTTCAGGTAACTAGTGAGCAGGAGCTGTCCTGAGGTGAAAACAAAGTAAAGATCAAAGCCTGTTGGTTTTACCACAAGGTAAATTTGCTGAGGTCAGCCCTACACCTTGGCCAGAAGCTGACCTCAGCAAGTTTACCTGGTGGTAAAATGACAGAGCTTGCTCTTCACTGTGTTTTTATAGAGGAATCTGCTGTGCCTTTTAATTACTTGGGGTCAAAAAATTACATCTTTTCAACAGGCAAGGAAAGCCCTTCCTCTTTCTTTCACTTTTTCTTAGCCATGCCTCTTAAACTGTGTATGACAGCATTCTCCTTACTCACAAAGAACTCTCTTATTCATAAATAATCCTCTTTCTAAAACCAGGTAACTCCTTTTTCTTAACTAGCTTTACCTTCTTTTCTTAGCTGCAGACCTCCAGTTTGTTTGGACTCATTGTCCAGTATAGAAGACATACTCTTTAGATTAAGTGATCTGCCTTGGTCTGTACTTGTTCACACCTATGCATGCAATCCCCCATATATACAAATGGTCCTTAGGACCAGAGAGGAATGTGTTCCTTATTTAATAGCCTCCCTCTCCCTTACTTTCAGCATTAACTGAAAATAGGATGTTAACATTGTCTAATGCCTGCTATAAAATACTTCTTTATAAAAATAACCTAAGAACTAGTAGTTACAGTGGGAATGTGTCAAATGTGCACTGAAAAATCTTCAAATATCAAGATCAAAGGGGCCGCCAAGGCAGATCTGGTGAGGCCAACTTGGCAGCAACAGGAAAGGCTCTCACCTTGGGGACGCTGGGGCTCATCCCAACCAGAATTTTATAACTCTGATGAAAATTCTGAGTCTTATTTCACCCTTGTGCTAGGTTTCAGCAATGCATGTGCTAACATCAAGCCCAGCAGTGCAGCCCACCAGAACAGGAGGCACCCTCCACCTCCCTAACAGCCCTTGGCAGGATGCCCCACCAGCTAAAAAGCATCAGGATTTCCACTAGACAGGAATATTTTATACTGACAGATGGCAGCGTCATTTTTTATGCTTGACTGTATAGCCTTAATATAAAGAAAGAACCTTAGGCTGTATTTCAGAACAACAAATCAAAGAAGCAGTTTTCCAGTACCACATTATCCAGCTTTCCTCACACTTTCAAACCCTCCCTTGGACATACAAGTGTCCATCTTCCAAGTCTCAGCATTGTGTCACTGGCTTGCTTTATCTTTTAAGGTACTTGAATGATATTCTGACCCTGCTACACTATGTAAGTAGGCAAACCTAAAGTATGCCCATTTTACTAAAAGAGGAATAAAAATAAAGCAAAGAAGATAATTTGTCTGAGGCCACAGCACCAGAATGAGCCCAGAACTTCTTGTTGCATGCCTGTATCCAATTCCCTGTGCAACTCATATGTGAGTGTTTTTTCAAATACATTAACTGACTTAATTTTAGGAATGTGATAAAACTGGGTTTTTTTCCTTTTTTCGAAGCATTCTTGAGGGTCTGTATGTACCGTTTTGAGGAGTTTTACATAAAATGATGGCTGATCTCCGTGAACTGTTTACATGTATTCACTCGCCACATTTGCAGTGCACATTTTAGTATACTCCTAAGTATACAATGTCTGTGCAAAGTACAGCTTGATATAGCATAACATTCTTCCAGTGGTAAGAGTGTTATCACTCTGTTGGTTTATAGTTTGCATGTCATGAGACAAGCAAAGGAAGACAATGCTTTACCATATTTTGAATAAGCAGATAGCCAAAGCCTTTTTCCAGATGAATAAGAAAGAGATAATTTGTTTATTTAATATACATAGTCAAACAAGGTCATTTTTATAAGGCAAGGGTATCTTAAAATGATACCAAACATGCACTATTTGTTCCTACCATAGTTCATGCTATAGTCGTAGAAAGAATGACAAGGACACGTCCTTAACATGTATTCTTAAGGAAAACTGAATAAAATGCAGGACAGTGTAAAACTGAATGTCTTGAATCAGCAGTTCAAGGGCAAATAGTGAAAAAACCACAACTGAAAGTGAGATTGGAAGTATCATGCAACATGTATTTGATATACTGTGTCCTTAGAAACACAGTTTTAACAAACAGATATTTACCAGTTCAGTCACTGATTGTCTTAATAAGCTTGGTAAAAAATAAAGATAAGACAATCACAGAAACCTTTAAACTTTTAAAGCAATGGAGTCAGAAGGACAAAGAATAATATTCATGTAAGCCAAAATAATCTATCAAGTCTGAGTTGGTGTTTTTTAGGCTCCCTATGTCTACAAAGGGGAGTGATAAACATCTCCAAAGGGTAGATCATCCCCTCTTAAGACCAATGACTAAGACTGGTGGAAAGAATTGCCCACTGGAGGTAGCTGTTTTTCTCAATTGACTATCGAGAGCACCTGAGTGACTAGACATAGATCCTTCTACCCTCATGCCTTTCGGCAGCAGATATTTAGCTCTAAGCCTGCAAGCACTAAACAGACGTATAAATTTAAGCACCTGGCTAGTCCTAGTAATATGGAGGATCCTCTCAGAGCATATACAGCCAAAGACATGCATAATTGATTACAAATTTAGGGACTAAAATATTCCTTCTTCAACGTCTTCTGAATGCCTAGGCCTCCGTATCTGTCTAGAAACTCAAACATAGCTGGAATTTTCCAAGATTATGATGTGCAGTCTATCTGGAAAAAAAATTATAATCAGTTGCATAGATCTGATTCTTTTGATTTCTAGTAGCATACAAACCTTTGGAGTAAGTAGGAATTTCTGTGAAATAATTTGCAGTTGTGGTGGGTTTTCTTATCTACTTTGGAAATCAACAACAAAATTGGTTTCTCACAAATAGGCAAGTACGCCTTCTAAAGTACATTTTGCTTATAATATGGAACTTGTCTTCAGAAAGCAAATATATGGACACAATGGGAAGGATCAAAGGAAAGCCTTTATATTAATTATATTGTGTCAGAGGCCAAAACCAGTCAGTAACACCATAAATGTTTGCCCAGTTTTCCTCCTCCTGAGCTATTCTCTCATCTGTGTAGTGAATGATGCTTTTTCTACCCTGTTCTGTTTTATTTCTCTCAAAAATCATGACTCCCTATGTTTTCCCTTTGCCTTCCTATCCAAGAGGAGAGACACATTTTGTCTGCCACCTAGACAAGTCAGAGTTCTCTACCTGCTTTCTTCTTTCCTAACAACGTCAAACAGTGCTCGTGAAAAAAATGAGTAATCACTTTCCTGTGAAACAAGGAGCTGGAAGAAAGAAAAGGAGGTTTTGAAAATTGGCCTGTAATATATTTGAGATGGATGTGGACAAGACAATTTTGCTTTCTTAATCTTATTTTTCTTTATCTACAAAGAAGTAATCTTTCACCTGTCGCTGAGGTAAATGCAACATCCTCGCAGTAAGATGAAGTCACTAGTCAGGAGAACTCTCCACAGCTTTAGACTGTAAATGGGGATGGGTAGAGTTTTTCTGACTCCAGAGCCAGATACATTTGCTGTGGTGTCTGGACACAGGACACTAAATACTGGACAAACACCAGGATCACTGATGAAGAAGGCTATCATTGTGCTTTGTGTTGCCTCATGCTGTGCCACATATCAGAAAACCTAGAACTTCTCAGTGACATCCTTCACCTTCCCTATGTAGACTGTACTGAGGCAAATGTAGCAATAGGTGACAGAGTGTATGGCTCACAACAGCTAAGAAAGCCTCTGTTTAGAAGAACAGAGATTGATAAAGAGTATCTGGAAGCAATGATGAGCACAAAAGGCAGCAAAAGTTGAGAATCACTTTGATGTTATGAAAACGTAATGTTTGTGGCTGCTTTATATTTTTTTTTCAAACATTTTGATTTTCCCACTACATCCACATCTGTTTTGCCTGGATTTCGTTTCAGCCAGCTGCCCTGCACCCATGTGCTCATTTCAGCAGCTTACATTACAGCTGTACTCCTTTCTGCAGCCTTGCTCTGTGGAGCTGATGTCCAAATCTTGAACTGCCTAAGGACTCTTGTGTCAGTGATTCTGGACTAACTCTTAGGATGGAGTGAGCAGGCTACATTTTTCATTATAGCACCAAAAATTCAGAATTACACCATTTAAAATGAAAAATAATATATAGATACATATTTCCCAACAGTTGCAAGCAGATAGTAGAAAACTATTGTCTTCCATATGTGTGAAACTTAAGAAAAGATCAGTTGCAATTGGGCCAAAGTGAGGAAAAAATGGAACAGCCTCAGTGTCCAGATCCTCAGTGGGGTGCTTGTCCATGGTAGTTCTGCTTTCTAAAAAGACTCATGCCCCAGTTAATGTAATCCTTAGCCACCACTTCCCATTTTAAAAGACTGTAACGTTGTAGGTCTGCAGAGGAATTACTTGCTTTTTTCAAGCTGGCTGGCTGGCAAGCAAGGGCAGAATATTACAATTCACTTGCACAGTGGTCACTGAGCTCATGAACTATCTGTAGGGAGATTCAAAAGAATAATTTATATAGCTGTTTAAGAGAGCAAAGGCCAATTACAAGGGCAAATTAGTATTTATTCACTTAGAAGTAGTCTATTGTCAGATTTATTGAATATATTTCTTTTCATATTGGCTGAGTACATAAATTCTGCCATTTGCGTGAAGATTTTTCTCATGAACCAGAAAGAAATGTTTTTTGCGGGTTTTTTTTTTATTGCCAGGTTGCCATGATTCCAGTTTCACTCATATAATTTTGGTTTCATATTGGAAAGGCATAATGATCCTTCCATGTAAAAACAACAGAAACCCAGAACTTTTTGAATAGTTGTTTCACCTCCAGTCCTCTCTGCTGTTACAAAAATGACACCAAGAAAAATGTAACACAGAGCTTTTGAGGAAACTGCATGCAAACTTGATACCTGGATTGAAAAAAAAAAAAAAATCAGCTACAAACAATATGGAAAATGTAATACTTTGAATATATCATGTAGAAATTATTTAAGCACTTGTTGAAGGAAATTATTTTATTTAAGATTATACAGATCTTCTATAGAGAAACCAATGCCAAAATAAATATCGCCTTAAGTATTGTTCATTACACTTTCAGGACAGTTGAAGTATCACTTTGAGGCAAAGCATAGTTTTAGTTCAGGAAGAGTCATGATGGTAACCTTTGATCTTTATTTCCTACAGTTAATACCATAATAATTCTTTTTATCTTATCATGTACATACACATTCCTAGGACTTAAAGCCAGTGTTGTGCAAGAAGTTATTTGTAGTTTAAATGAAGTGCTTGGATGATAAATCAAGAGGTTTTATACAATACTAACTTGTGATAAATCATTTTTATGCTGTTTTGCTCTCTCTAGTACTGCAGCACCTCCAGTTCATACAAGCATATAATAGACGATGTATGAACTCCTGTCTGCTTTTTTATTTAAATAAATCATAACCTTTTAGGGGAAGGGGGCAATTTCTTGTGTGCTTATTTGACACTTAGCACAATCTGAGTTAAGCAAATGAAAATAAACAAAAATGAAATAAAAGGAAGACTGGACATTCTTGGGTTAAAAAAAAAAAAGCAAAAAAAAAGCAATTTTTCTTAAACTTGAAAACTACAGATGAGGTCAATCTCACCTAATTTTCATTTTACCTTAAAATAATTATGTCTAAAATAGGTCAGCAGAATCACCTTCTGGAAATGTTGGCTTGTTGACAATAAAGGGAGTCTGAAATGACTAGGTCAGGTGTAGACATCGATACAATAGATAGGCAGAGGTTTCCTAATCTAAATTATTACCTACAGAACACATAGGAGTTTTAATATTACACTACTGAAATTAAAATAATTTCTTCATGGCACTTGTGGCCCATCAAGCCAGAAACGCTAAATGATCATAATTCCTGTGTATTTCAAAATGTAGCTGCTTAAGTCTGTGTAAAAACCAGGATCATTAGGGCCCTTTTTAAATGAGATATACACGTGCACTCCAGGGCTGTCTGAAGCCTAAGACTGTAATTAGGAGTGATCCAGCTACATGACAGTAGCTTGTTGCAGCACTAATCAGGAGGAAGAAAGGGACATGTGTAGCTTCCTGGCCACCTCTCTGTTATGAGACATGGACAGTTCTTCAGCGTTATAATAGCAGAGTGCAATTATAATGGGGTGTTTCCTCCGCTTCTACCCTTCCTCCTTCCCTCCAAGCTGGTTAATTTTCCCCCCTGCATAGGTCAGTATTAGTCATCCTGTTAATGGCAGTGGGCTTTAGATAATTTCCATCATTATTCACTTAAACAGGTCCTAAACTACAGAGGAAAGTAAAATTAAATACATGTATAGATGGGGTTGCCTCTAGAAGGCATTTACCCTTATGCAAAGCACAAAGAAATAGCCCTTAAAACATGAGAAACATATAATCACGCTTCATGCATATAATTTGTCTTCTCTGTTGCGCTTTGATAACTTATTACAGTCAATAAAGCCGTTATGCCTTCCTGTGAATACAAGTCTTCTTGTTTAAAAATGTCTGATGTACAACAGTGAATTATCCTTCCTGAATAAGAATGCAATCAAAATCAATGTAATGCCTGATTAATACCATAGAAAGTTGTCCAGCAGCCAAAATAGTCTCAATGATTCCATACACTGCACGGAGAGAGAGAGAGAGACATATGTATAGACACATACTTGCCTATTACTCTTATCATATTTGTTCCTGTTAAAAAATTTATGAGTCAGTACAGGAACAAACAGACAAGCGGAAGAGATAACTCAAATAAAAACATGAAATGTTTTTTTGTACAGCTAACTATTCACAGTTAGGAATTACACATATTTCTCAGAGGGGGCCATACACAACTCATGTCACACATTGCATTGACATCCATGTAAGTTTTGAAAAACAGTAAATGACAACTGGTGTGAACCACATCTGTTCTTGGTTATATTTGCAGTGCCATTTTGATTCAACCCTAAAGATAAACTGTGTGTAAAGGATTGTTTTAAATAACTATGGACCAAAGGTTGAATCTTGCAAACTTTCACACACTAGAGTAGTGCTACTGATAGGGATCTGATCCTGGTTAACTTGAAGTGCAAGAGAAGCTCCATGTCCACAACAGTTTTCTTAGACCAGTAGATTTAGGCATCCTAAATTTAAATCAAAAGTGAAAAGGTGCTTTGGAAAAATTCTTCCCCCTCTTCCCCCAATGTGTTTCTCTCTCATGTCAAAGTAATGTTAAATACAAGAGTAATCTGTTGTGATGTTATGCTGTAATATTTCTCTTGGCTTGTTTCCCTTATTATTTAATTAAATGTCATCAAAGATTTCATTGTCAGACTAAAACATTTGTACTTTATTTTTTGTATCTTAATGGAGCCAGTGAAGAAGTAAGAAATAGAAATGCCACAAGGAGTACTTTCTTCTGAACATTTTATGACTGTGGACTGTCTGTACGTAATTTAATATACTGTTTGCCTTTCTCGTTATATTATGCACTAAAAGATCACCAAGATTAACTTAAATTCAAATGAAATAGTGGATCCAAACCATTTTTGTTTTTCTATTTCCATTCCGTGTGTTATACAATTACCTTGTGCATTCCTGATTTGCATGTAAGCCAACGTTTCAAACGAACCCCACTGTCTTAATGGAGGCACAAAGCAAGGAGGCTTTCACTCAGCTGCACAATCCGGTTTTCTTTTATCCTATCCAGAATTCATAGGAGGTGTGTGATTGCAGCTAAAGCAAGCTTTGCGGAGAGAGAGCATAAAGCAAAACAGATAATGCTTCCTCACATCACCCTGCTGGCATATTTTAACTCAGGGCTAAACTCTTAGCATTGAGTAGATCACTGTTTTACTCCTGGGGCTGTCTGCTGAGACCACCACAAAGTGTGCCATCTCAGATCCATTGTCCCACCAAGTAGACACCTGCCCACTGAGAATCAGTGTGACACTACCTCCTTTCAACACTTCACAAAGCCAGCTAAACAGCTGTCTTACAAGATTCATGTTCAGCCCAGGGTGGATTTGAACTTGTTACCTGGGACAGAAACGTTTCTCATGTACCATTACTGATCTCACAGGCACTGGTGCCACTGCGTGTTAGGAAAAGGCTTTAAATTGCCCATTTGAGTACCGTAGGAAGAAGGGGTTTAACTATTGCATCCAGCTGAGAGAAGGCAGTATTCTAGTGCATTTGATGGGTGACGACTGTGCCCTTATGATATAGGGACTTATAAGTATTGAGGAAAGCAGAGAAAATTTGCCTTCACAAATCTAACACTGCTCTTAGTCCATGTTCCTGTTGATGAGATCAGATGCCTTCAGATGAGCTCATCTTAACTGGCATGAGTTAAAAAAAAATAGGGGTGGGGGGGCAACCCAAGGGGGAAGAAAAAAAAAAAAAAAAGCGCAATGTTTTTTGTACTGAGGGACAAGCAAAGTAAGATACACTGATTCCCTGGGAACAAAAGTTGCCTTGACCCCATCCAGGGGGTTGATGGTCCCCCTTCCCTGTTGTCCTTCCCACTGTCACATCACCAGCTCCATTGCCTCATTTTGAAATCAGGTACCCGCAGCCTCAATGGCTAAAGAAAAAGTGAGAGTTCCCTGGTGGTGGCCAAGCAACCAAATCAGGAGATAAGCATTCATGGCAACCTCAGGTAAGATAAAGGAGTGGATATGGAGGGCAAAGAAAGGGGAGTGAGGAAGACATAGCACTGACGACAAAGAAAACTGTAAGATCAGCAAGGAAAAGCATTGGAATGCTCTATTTTCCGAAAGAAAAAGTAAAAATAAAGAAAAGTAAAAATATTTAAACCGCATCAGACAGATTAGGTGTCAGTGGAATAGGCGAACACTAGCCTAGCATTTGTGTTTTGGATGTCTGCTGATTCAGTTTAGCTGAGGCTTTTTTTTTTAAAAGATCTTAAAAATCATCTACACTGAGAAGCAAATCCACATGAATATTGCTTAAAGCCTCAACATTCATGAAATATGAAAATGAACAAAGGCACAGCCTGTGTTGTTTTATTTTGCTTGAAATGTTGAATGTCTGTATCAATGACACAACACAGACTGATGTAGTTAACATCAGATATAATGTGAAAAATATCTAAATTTGTCTACCTTTTAACAACAGATTGCAAGACATGGAGGTTTTTGTAAACATTAGAACAGTCAGCCAGGCCTATACTTTTCTATATCTGTCACATTATTCATGGGCACACTCTCATAGACTATTTACTTAAGCAAAAGTATATATCTGTGTACAAGCATTTAGAGAACAGAAGTCATTACCACCTACCATCAAAGTTTCCAGGAAGAGGATTTTTATACTTCTGGAGAAACTAACTCAAACACAACAGCACACTTTGATGGTTTGGTTCATACACACCAGTGATTCAGAGGATCTTTTATTCATTTATTGTCTTCTGAGGTGTTCAGTAAATATAGCTGGGCAATTAGCAACAGTTAAATAGCTGCAACATTACCAGAACTGAATAATTTACTCATTGGCTGAACAATTCCCATCTCCTCTATTTGACCAGATATTTGGTTTATGTTTGTGCTTGATATGCAATATTTACTCCTGATAAACTGGGGGAGGCAAGTGTATTTCCTTTTGCTAAATCGTGAGTAGCAAAACTTGTGGTTGAAGCTACGATTATGATTAATATGTCATTGAAAATAGGAATAGAAAAACACTTTCATAGATTTTTTGGGGGGGTGTACTGCCAGGGTAAGACATCATTCATGCTCTGTACTTTTTAATCATGACTGTTAGCATTTTAATGAAAGAAAATTAAATTTTATTGGTCTGAAAAAGTTCTTCAAAGCCCTTTTATCCATCTGTTACCTTCCCTTGTAACTTTCCTGCTAAGCAAATTTAAAACATTTTAAAAGGTTTTTCCTATTGCCTTTTTTCTTTTAAACAGAGATAGAATTTTAAAAGTCAAATTACAAAAAAGAGGTAAAATCATGAGCTCTGTGTTAAAACACTTTTGTAATACAACTTCTGCTGTTTTTATAACATGGGCAACCTATATTCTACTTCTGTGGTTTTCAAAGAGGAAATTTGGTATGAAAATAGTATCAAAGTGAGCATGGTTTGTTCTCAACTTCTTTGCACTATCTGATCTTTGTAAGTAATCTATAAAGACTTAAACCATAGGACATGTAGGATACTCAAGTTACAAGTGCCCCAAGGTCTTAAGAGATCTTGTCTGTGTTGTACTTTAGAGTTAGGGGTTATTGCCCTGAAACGGGGAGCATGTGAAGCTTGGTGATTTAAGTCTTTAAATTCTGGCATTTTAAAGGTAGCAGTGTTGCTATGAATAGGACCAACATTTCATCTGCCTTCTTACATTCAGATTTATTTTCCATCACTATCTATGTCCTCCATTGCTGGTCACACTGAGTACTAAAGATACATAGAATTCCATGTAATTCAATGCCTGATGGAGTTCTATCCAAATAAATGGATCTCTGTTCTTTTTTAACATTAAAACATGATGCCAAAAATCAGGAAGAAGTTTAAAATTTTTTTTTAGGATATAAATGAAAGAAAATAAGTAAGCAGGGATAGAAAGTTGTTCTTCTGAGAGAAGCAGCAAGCAAAACATTGTTTTAAAATAATACCTTGGAAATAAGTTTGTTTCAATGGAAGAAAATCAGAAAATCAACTCTATTTCTCCAGTTGTAGATGTATATATGTGAGGCTTGAAAATATAAGTTGCAGAGCAGAAGCTTGGCTAGTACAAGTCAGCATGGTTATTGAAGTCAATGGAACAACAGGAGAGTTTCACCTTCCCAGCATCTGGCCGTCACACAATGTGAACAGCTGATGTTTCAAAAGGTAAAGTACATACGTACAAGCAAGAAAGACATGCTGAACCTTCCGTGTATGCCTTGTTAAAAGTTTGTGGCTTTGATTAAAGTGAATTCAGTGTCTGCTTGACAGGCAAGATTGACAGAACAGGAAACCGATGTCTTCCATTAGCCCCAGAGTAGATAAAAGCAAAAGCAGGCAGATGCAGCTCCCCCCGCGCAGGAAGGGTTTCCTTTAGGACAGAGCAAGCCATTAGATTTCAAAGGCTTTTACTCCTTGTGAGAACACTGAATATCAGACTAGTCATACATGGATGTCTGTTTGTCCCAGTATGCTTCTGGTTTTTGCTGGTAGGAGACGTTTAGAAAAAGATGTAAGGAATCCAAGTAGAGAGAAAGCCTTCCCCTTGTGCCCTCCTGGCTTCTGGCAATCAGCAGCTTACAGACTTGTTTTGCTAGACACAGCATCTACACTGCCAGTAACGTATGGCAGTATCCCACCTTTGAAACACATCCATCTTGTAAACATGTGAATTTAGAATATTTCAGAGTATAAACAAACACAACTGGACCAACCACCACTTTATAGCAGATGAACGATTCAGCTTCTGAGCAGGACTTTATTTCCTGATCACTGTTACTCAGCTCTGAACCCAACAAATGGGTCTTATGCAAAGTCTATTCTTGTCAGTAAGGAACTCTGGTTATCTAGGGGCTTTGGGGATATAGAAATCCTCCATTCTTAAATCCAGCTTTCCAGTGCATGTACAAGGTAGCAGAAGTAAGCCAAACTGGTCTGAAAAAATTGGTGTGTTTCCAAGTGAAAGAAAGAGTTTTTCATTTTTAAATGCTATTTACCATTGCTTCTTGAGGGTTTTATGCATAACAGGAATTCTGCAATCACTTAGGAGAAAAATATGAAACCCTGTTAAAAGCAGTAAAAGTCTGTTATTACTTTTTAAACATTTAGAAGAAAACAAGCTAATTTTATTCGTATCTTTTCTACACACTCTCATGGGTTAGATTTTTATTTTACAAGTCTAGTGAGTTAAAGGATAGCACATGACATTCTCAGGAGGCATTATGAATGTGAAAGCTAATAGATTTAGAAAAGGAGTGTAACAGTCATTTTACTGACTATCTTCTTCTGAGTCCTTCAGCCAAGATTTGTGGTTTTACGGCTGCTTTCATCTAGAGCATTCTCTGTGCATTTTTCCCCCTGTTCTTTGCCATCATATGCAAGACAAGCACAAACAACCATGGAAAAGCAACAAGGACTTTTGCCTGTGAAATGCAGTCTGAGACAGAATATCATAAATAAATAAAGCCGGACCAGTAACTGAGGAACAGAGGAAATCAATGACAGAAAAGGGAAAACGGCCCTTTTCTTCTCGCATGTACACTTTAAATATTTATTTTGGTCTTTTTTCCCAATACAATCACAGGTGTGAGGAGAAGTGGTTTGTGCCAACCCAGAGCATATTGACAGAAAGGTAGCTGCTGAGAGCGGGGGGTTAAGGAGGAATCTTAAGGAGGCAAGCCAACACCATGGGGGCTGTTTACTGAGACAGATTTGGTTTGCACCATTAACTAGAGGATTTAAAATAATGATGGTGTCACCATGGTTGAAGCTCTGCTGAACTCATTGGGCTGGGAAGCAAAGTTTTGTGCCATCAAACTGCTGGCTGCCAGGTGCACACCATTGTAGTGGCCACTTCCCAGCATAAAGCCACCTGCACCACAATGCCTTGGAGGAGGAAACTGTACAGGTATGAGGAGGAAAAAGTCCCCTCCGTGGGTCTTAGTGATGATATCCAGAGGGATAGAGGGATGGGCAAAGAGAAGCTGAAACAGAGGAGGGGATGTGATGATTCATTGTGCCTGCTGATGGTATGGCCTACCAATGGAGCCCCTAGTGAAAAGGAAAGTTGTCGTCTCCCGATGTGGCTGTAAATAAGCTTGCTTTGGGGCATATTTGGATGACTGCTCCTCACTGCAGACCAAAGGGTATTCCTGGGGGAAGGAAGCAGCTTAGCATGTCTGGGCTAGCACCTCTATAATACTCAGATATCTCAGACATGCATTTTTAGGATGTTATGTTGCTAAAAATGCAACATTGCTAGCAATATATTACTACTCAAAAACAAACAAATAAACAAACAACAAAAAAAAAACCCAAACACACACAAAAAAACCCCACAGCCAAAAAACCAAACCTTTGGAAGGTTCATATTCTCTTTGATACATAAGGGCTATAGAAGATATAAATGTCAATGCCAAAATACAAACCTGGAACACTGCAAAGTACGGATGTGGAAAGCTTTCCAAGGATTTCAGATGATCAAAAGGGAATGGGCAGTAAGGGTAAGTTATTAGTTATTTGTCCTTGGTGTCATTTAAAGAGTTTTTTATAAAATAAACATAATAAAGATATTGCTCTTACCAAACCATTAAATAAATAATGTTTACAGGCCTCTGAACTTCAAACTGATAACCAGCAATGTGGGACATAATTGTTTTCTTGTATATGGCAGATAATATGTTCTTTTTTATTTTCATAAATATGCATACACACACCACCATATACACATGCTCTAAAAATACTAATATTCATGTATAGTATCCATCTGCTTCTCAAAACAGAAGTTCTCAAGAAAGGAACTGAAACTAGGACTCTTCACATCCTAATTGTTTGATCTTTCTAGCTTGTTCCATTTATATATTTATCTTATATATTTTTATATATATATATCTAGATACAAATCACATACTACACAAATGTAGGACTTTGTCTGCTTACTGTAATACCAGTGTAAGCCATAGATTTCCTCACAATCATCAAATTTCTGTTTTGATATCGGACTATGACAGTGAAGATAGAAGAGCTTCTTCCTCTGCATTGTCCCTTTTAAAAAAAAACCATATGATATCCCATGCTACACTTTTGCCTATATAAACAATTAAATCATACATTGGCACGTATTTGTAACTCTTTGTTGAAGGAAAGTGTTATCTCACGTTACCAGTCCAACCAATTTCTCCACATGTAAACCACAACAGACACCTGATTAGACCTTGGTCTCACTTCTTAATTTTTACTGTGTCTTTTGTATAGGATGTAAGACATGCCCCTAAATGAACCTTTTTATTGTGCTTAATTGAAAACCATCAAAAGTCAATGTGATTTGGTTTCCTTTGACCAAATATAGACATCAGATCTTAATCAACATAAATCATAGTGTAGATGTATTTAACATCTAAAGTAGTGTCTCTGTGCTCTCATTTATGTTCAGTGAAATAAGTAAGCACATCTAAAGTATGACTCATCTCATCCTAAAATAGATGATGAAAACAGGTCAAATTACTCTTAGCGTACCTATTTCTCTATTGGCTATGAAGGGAATCTTAGGTAATTGCCTCAGATACAGACACTTGAAGTTTGTGAATCCCACCTTGTCAAGCTTACTAGTGATGCTTGTGGCTGTGAATAAGATTTATCCTGAAAATTGTGGAAAATATATTTCTTCAAAATGTCTAGGTGCTCATATATATAGGTCTCAGTACACTGTGTTCAGTTTTGGGCCCTGCAGAAGGGACACTGAGGTGCTGAAGCATGCAGAGAGAAGGGCAATGAAGATGGTGAAGGGTCTGGAGCACAAGTCTTATGAGGACCAGCTGAGGGAACTGGGGTTGTTTAGTCTGGGGAGGAGGAGGTTCAGGGGAGACCTTATTGCTCTCTACAACTACCTGAAAGGAGGTTGTAGACAGGTGGAGGTTGGTCTCTTCTCCCAGATACCAAGTGACAGAACAAGAGGAAATGGCCTCAAGTTACACCAGGGGAGGTTTAGATGGGATATTAGGGAACATGTCTTAACTGAAAGGGTGGTTAAAGCATTGGAACAGGCTGCCCAGGGAGGTGGTGGAATCACCATCCCTGGAGCTATTTAAAAAATGTGTAGATGCAGTCCTTAGGGACATGACTTGGTGATGGACATGGCAGTCCTGGGTTAGCAGTTGGACTTGATGATCTCAAAGGTCTTTTCCAACCTAAATGATTCTATGATTCTATATCATGCCTCTGTTCCTTTGAGTTTATTGTGATTACAGCTCTGCTGTAAAAAAAGTTGTCTAGAAAATAAGAAGTAGGCATGTGATGAATCTCTTATTACATCTCAAAATGAGTATTTCAGAAGTAACTTAGATAAAATTAAGCTGAGGTGCAATCATTTCCTTTTGATTACAATATAATTGTACAACATTCCTCCAAACTATAGAGCTATAGACCCACGAGCTGCTTTACACTTTCAGGGGCAAAGAATTAAGATCTTTAACAAGGTTGTGATGTGTTTTTACTACAATGCCAGTGAGGTTACACAAATGGCTTACATCGCTTTAGCAAAGGATTAGCTCTTTTAATAACGTTCAGTGCCTGATTACCTCTGTCTTCCCAACCCACACACTAAAATATATGTAAATGTTAAAACGTTTGTCCAGCCAGCAGCTGATACTTACATTTCATATTGTGTTTGTTTGTCCCAGCAACATGCTGGGACAAGTTTAGGGAAAAGGCCCTGTGCCTTCTGCAATAGGTGAACCTGAACTCCCTTGCAAAACTGTGAGGTTCAGCCCATTCTTGTGTTCAGAAGGCTGGCCACCTGGATGTCCTTTACAGCTTTCATTAATAGAGAAATTTATTGAACGCAGTAATACAAAATACAAATAACTGAATCAGAGAAGCATTCTCTATGTTACTAACATTGACATTAAATTCAAACAACTGTATATTTTTCATACTTTTCATCTGACTTTCCTTATTTTTGCACTGACAACACATTTATCGCCCTGGTTTGCTTGATGCATGACACTCCATACAATGCGCTGTTTGAAGGGCAAGGATGGGCACCCCTTGTAAAGTGTCAAAAGAGGTGGATATTCCCACTGGAACTGACTGTGAAGGGACACCATAGGAGGGGGATGTTTTACAACACACTCTGTATGCAGTGGCTGAACCAATCCTTCTCTGGAATGCTTCTCAGACAGAAAATCTATGTGTCTCGAGCAAAAGAGAAACCTTGTCACCCCTAGCAAGGAGCTGAGAGAGACATAGTAGTAGACCTATGTTTGCAAGCCTAGCATTTGACAGGCCAGAGAACAGCTGCCTTGGAGAGGTTGTTAAGGAAAGCTGGTGGGTTTTGCGAGCTGGACAGTGAGCACCTGGAGCTTTTAGCATTTTTTAAAAGGTTTTTGGTTTTTCCTGTCATCTATGGGAAGGACTCCAAACAATTCGAATGTCTATATGGTTCTTTGCATCCACACCCTTGAGAAAACAAACTCCTTGCTAGATCTTTTTACCTCATTATCTGCTGCCTTATGCAGCTATGATTGATAAGGACTGCATTTTTTCGCTCTTGCCAGAATAAGTGACATGAGATCCCACCCACATAACTAACTGGGGGACTTAGCCCAGGCCAAGCATTAGCTCCCTAGGGATGGATTGCCCTATTATCCAGGTTCCCTGTATCAGAGAGAATCACTGCACCAAAAAAGGTCTTTGAGATGTTTAAACTGTAGGTACAAATTTGGAGTCAGAATTAGGTGGACTGGACTGTAGCCTATATTGAAATTTATACTGCTGTTAAATATACTGTTATGTTAGACAAAATTGTCAGAACCGCATCAACAAGGGACTACATCTGTCTGGCTGTAACACATACTTCAGATCTGGGAAAGAAAAACTGTAGTGGTTTACATAAATTTTAGTTTGGAAGCTTTTTCCTTGCTGTAAGATCATGAGTGCATGAATTAATGCAGTTCACAAAGTAACACATAAATATAATTTAATTTCTTTTTGTGTACAGTGTAATTGTCTCAGAGATCAATAAGGGAACTAAATGAAATTTACTTCCTATGGTAGCACTGACATATTATTCACTCTTTTGACTATTGATCTATAGTAGATATGCACTTTTTTATCTTTTTAATAATCTTGGAAATTGTTATAACACTGACTACTTTGAAACATATTATCTGAGACATATGAGTACCAGTGTCTGTTATCATAAGCAACAGTAACCAGATGAAAATTCTTATGATCATTTTTTACTCTGTTAATTCTCAATCAAATCCCTCAGTTGCTTTGGACTATAAGAGACATTTCTCATTCCATGTGCACATACTACATTAAATCTCTGGTGCCCTTCTTCACCTTATTATGAATTCTTTACATTTAAATAGTGAGGATTATGAAGAATAAAGCTGCAAAAGAACCACGAGGGTCAGGTCCAAACTGACTTTTATTTTTATTCACATTTTCTCATTTCTTCTGGGTATTCTGTCCTGCAGCTAGGTTTCATGGTGTTCAATTCTTCAGTATCTAACCATTCTGATTTTGAAACTGTTTGTGGGAAATCTGAGTGATTTTTATTGTAACCTACCTAAGTTACAAACTTACAGCTTTTGATACTTAATATATGTCTTCTTTGTTCACTACAGCTACTGTTGAAGACAGGTTCAAGAGAGCAAAGAGAGCATCAGGATTCTCACATCTGCCCTACTTTGGATCTCTCTTTGGAGAGGCATAATCACAAAGCCTTTGGTAGGCACACCTAGCAGATCTACTAAATGTTAACACTCGTAGGCTTGACACAAATCAGGCAGAAGGCACTGTGTAGTGTAAACCAGTATGCCTGTGCTCTCTCTGTAGTAAAGCAAATGCGTTGCTCAGGAGGAGAAAAGTCTCACTCTCTGAATCGGGTTATATTCATTTCCACATTCTCGTAGCATGCTGTCATTCCTAAGAAAAAAATGGCAGCCCAAGTCTGTGCTAAAACTGGGAGTGTCTGTCTGTGAACTCTCGCACCAAGCGTAGTTTTAGCCAGCTGTCCCGACTGCCTGAACACCCTCTCCTCATGATCGCGTGGCACCAAGAGCCCAAACACAATTTTTCTGCATATGTCAGAGATTTTTATGGTGCAGACCAAGAGCAAATTAGGTTGATAACCACACATGACTGTTTGGCCCTGTAATGCTAGACACGATACATGTTTTCTTTAGCATTGCTCCTCTGTATGGTAACATTCTGCATTTTACTTGGTTCACAAGTGTAAGCTAAAGAAGTGCAGGAATGATCAGTAACAGATGCTAAAGGATCTAATTACAGAAACTTACATAGTCACATTTTTAAATCCAAACACACTAGTTTATTTAGAGACACACATGCGCTTTGTATTAATTACTCTTGAATGTGCACCAACATGGATCAGAAAAAATAAAACAGTGTGACCCTTGCGATTTGATTTCAGTGGTATTGTCTTATATTGTGTTTTGGCCAGACAACTCCATAAGGAAGTTTTCTTTAGTAATACTTTGTGCATGTCCACTTGGTAAAGTGTTCTGCATTATATGGGGATTCAGTTTTGTAGGGCCATAAAAGGAGTTTGTATTTAAGTCTTCTTCTCACCTAATCATGTATTTCTAGCTTCATGACACCTTTAGCAGGATTTTTTTAAAAATTCTTATGATGTTATTTTGAAAACTTCTCTTTCAGATAGTTCAGGAGAGGTTCCAGTTTGTCTAACGCAAGCTCTCAACCGATGGTTTTAGCTGCCTGCTGGAGTGCCTGCTGGAGCAGACAGCATCCTCAAAAACGTAAGTGCTAAAGTCTCTATATAGAATTTTTGAAGGTATCCAGATTAAGAACCTGCCTGCCCCTACATTAAGTTACCAAACTGCATACCTAAGCCTCAGCAGCTAAAACCTTTCATAGGCACTCAGAGCTATACATTCCTTTATGTTGATCATGCCCTTACAAAATATATATTAACTTTTGTGGAACTGCTTCATCAGTTACTTAAAGCAGAGAGACAAATAACGTGTCCTATTGGATGGTTAGGATGTCACCATGTATTTCTAGCCTGGGATTTCCAACATATTTTATTACTGGATTTTAACATGTACTTTATATTGCACATATGTACATATATGATTTAAAAAAAAAAAAAAATGCTGAAGGCAAACACTTCCAAAGGGACTAGTGATTCTGGACCATACTTGGCTTTTGATGCATAATTTTGATGTGCTTTAAAGGGAATGAGCTTTCCCAGGGTGATTTGTCACTTCTATATTCAGATCTTCACAGTTTCTCAAGCTTATCATAGTGTTGACACCCATTGGAAGCAGAGGCTGAAATCATAGTCTTATCTTACCTTGTCTTTTCATATGAACATTTTAATCCATATTAATATTTTATTAAACTAAAAGTAGGATTTTGTTTCTGTGTATATTATAGGGAATCAATGGCTTCATCATACACTACTAAATTGATAGAAACAGGTCTGTCCACTGTGTGTCACAAAACACACATTCTTAAGAAAGGTCCTCTTAATTCAAGTGAAAGGATTTAGTATTTTGGGGGTAGGATAACCCGATTTCCCTCCTGCTGTCATTATAAAAGTACTAGTGGGAACAGGGAGACTCATAACCACCATAAAGTTCCACAGATTTTACAGATTATTTTTACCTTCTCAGGCACCTCCTCTCATTTTCATGTTCTTTAACTGGTTCAAACTCAGTCT
Organism: Falco cherrug; assembly: GCF_023634085.1. Lineage (NCBI taxonomy): Eukaryota > Metazoa > Chordata > Aves > Falconiformes > Falconidae > Falco > Falco cherrug. The sequence continues at coordinate 47,697,240 of NC_073698.1, forward strand.
TCCCAAGAACACATTTTAATACAACTTACTACTAGAACCTTTTTAATGGTGATCAGACTCCCTCCATCCCATTCTCTTACAAAGAAGATATAATATTGTTTGTCAATCTAAAGTTTCTTCTGTTTTTCCCATTTGAGCTCCATTTGAACTCTCCATGATTTTAAACTTTCTCTTGTTAATAATGATTAGTATTATAGGATCAAATGCTGCTATGCTTATGAAATTTAAACTTCTGTGTGATGAATATCAGCAAAAAGCAATGCATGGCATATTAAATCGATGAGATGGTAATTTGGTACAGGATTTTTGGATGAGAATTCAGTAATATACTTCAACAAACAAAGTTTCCTGAAAATACTTTCTTTAGCAAAGGATGTCTGCTGGAAGACTTCATTAGCACAGAATCTTTTTCTAAAGTATCAGTATTTCTTCACTGATACATCAGTATTTTTGCTGAAACATCAATATTTTTGCTAACCTGTTTGCTTACACTGCCATTAAAAAAAAAAGTTTACTCTCTTTTTAATTCCCCCTTGCATATATTGTGCTATTTTTTTCCCCAGGGAGTGAATTTGCAATGTAATTGTGGTGAAGTTTCACTTTGTGTTCAGAAAAAAAATGTGCTCTACAGCAGAAACAGGACATTCCAAGGTGTCTTGCCCCTCAAGTGTTTGTAAAGATGCTGGTTCCTAAACACAAGTAGGCAGGAAGCAAAAGTAGGTAACTTTGTATAGCATTAATTTATAAGAGTCGCGACTGTACTTCAAATGCAGTTTTTTCTACCATCTAGATTAGATTCATCAGTAGCCAATCTAAATGTCTAATTGAAGAGTAGCTTTCTGAAGAGTCTGTAACTGTCGCTTGGCTTCATCCTTCTCTGTTTGTTCCTAAGGTTTCTTTCCTCTCTTGTTTTGCTTCTGAAACAACAATGCACTCTATTTTGGGGTTGCTAGTCATGATTCCAGGAATGGGAATCCAACTCTTGAGTACAACAGGCTTTACATAGTAACTTCTTGGCAGAAATTCAGAAATGCTTTGGCCAAAGGGAATTAAAAAAAGGACCCAGCATAAGGGTAACTTGAAATGAAAGACACTCACCAAAAAAAAAAAAAAAAAAAAAAAAAAGGTGGAAAAAAAAACCCATAAAAAATACCTTCAGAATATGAAAGACTGAAGAATTGAGATACATTGTGATATTTGTTTTTCATGTTTAATTGAAAGCTTTTTGCTACTCTATCACCAAGTATCATGAATACTAAGATATTTCTCTTCTAAATGTGTATGTGTATATGGGAACATTCTAACCCCAGCCTTGCCAAACATCAAGTCCTTCTGTTTGCTCTCTTTTTAAAATTAACTCTTGATAGAGAAATGGTTCCATTCAGCAAGGGAAGGAGTTTAAGGTTTCCCTAAGTCTGGGAAATTAGCATAAGAATGGTCCTGGAAATGATGAACTTTCTGAAAGATTATTCTGCTCACAAACAAATGATTCACTGTTCAAGGGTACCTGTGTGGACCCTGCTTCTCTCTCTTCCACCCCCTGCATCCACCCCCTGCAATGCCGGAGTGTCTTTGGAGGCAGAGCCACAACAGGAGATTTGGGATTTTGGCGCCTGAATGTGTCTTTTTGTATGTTTTCCTTCACAGATTCCTTTCCTGACTATGCTTTGCCTCACTAACCATCTCCTCTTCTAGAAATGACTGTCACAGCTTCTCTCACACCTCACAAGGCTTCAAGAAGTAGGTACTCTCTTCAGTTCTGTCCTGTAAAAGTCCTTTTGGGGTTTTAAAAGCCCCAAATCCCTGTGTTACTTTGCTCTACCTTTCTGCTTTCATCTTTATCTTGCCTACCTCCATCCTCAAATCAGTTAAGAGAAAGAAAAGGAACGCACAGGTCACAAAAAAATACACTTTTCCAAAGAAATTACACACCCAGTTATTGTCAAGGTGAGCTGCCTCTTTTCTTTCAACGTTTATCTGGTCCTAAACACACCAAAGCAGCTATCATATTTTAAATGCAGTCCCTTTCAAGCTATTTCATAAAGTGTACTGTGTATTTATGACTCCTTAACCAGAAAACCATACCCTAATGGATATATTTCAAGTTCCTGACCCAAAACCCTTAATTAACTGTAAAACCAACATTCTTATTCTTCTTCAGAGGAGTATTATGTTAGCCGATTTGGAAGTTAGTTCTGAAGGGGACTGTTTTTATAGTACCACAGATCCTGAGGGGGGGAAGTCATTTTCTATTCCAAGAAAACATCCACCACTAGCACCAGTGAAAAGCAGAACTCTGGGTTGTTTTGGTTTTTTTAAAGCCCTAATGACTACTTTTTATTCCATAATCAGAGAGCGCCCCTTTCACCTGATGATTTTTGTTCAGCCTTCAGCACACTTCCTTTCCTGCTTCATCATTCATCAGCTATGGGGTCATTAATTTTAAATGGGAGACTTTCAGTAACCAACAGAGAATTTCATTGTAAATCAAAACTTCTCCAGCTGATAAGTTAATTTGTCAGTAAGGCAGCTCAGCAGCCCTTTTGTTTTGTATGGAATTTTCCAGACAGTCCTCTAAGCTGACACCGCAGCAATCAGGATCACCATTTACTATGGGCCTTCAGTCTTGAGGGAGGTCCTAAAAGAAAACAGAGATGATGTATTTTTCCCTGCGTTCCCAAGTTCTCTATACCTACAACTATCTCTGTTCTACTGTCTGCTGGGATATGTTTGATCATACTGCCAATATATGGATGCATGCCAAAAAAATGTGTATGGCCATTAAGGAACACTTGTTCTCTGGCTGAAAGGGCCCCTTTACACATGTCTCTCCTGAAAAAAACCTTGTACAAAAGCTTAATCTCCAAGATATGACAGCTAACAAACTCATTATAATCCACATGGGGGAAGAAGCAAGCGGGATACAGCAAGGACACCACGTAGCTCAAATGTCCACTAAGTCTTCTCATCAAAATAGAAATCAGAAAAAAGCTTTGGAGCCAGCAGTTGAACCAGCTTTTTATCAAAGTAGGTGTAGATAGCTGTGCTGAGGGATCTCCACAACACAACGCAGGATCTGGTATGTAGAGCTTCTGTTAAAAATCATGTGGAGCCTGGTGAAGCTCAGCAAACTGAAACATGCTGAATTAGCACAAACTTCTCTCTGTCCGAAGAAATTTTACAGGCCAGATCATCTCCTCTGTCATGACCTGAGTTTTCCCTATGCAAACTGTAAGGTCAAGGAAGGGGAGAGGAGCAAGCATTTGCTTGCTTCTACAGTGCTCTAACCGCATACAGGCTATGCCAGCTGGGGCAGCTGAGATTCAGTCTAAGCTGGTCCAGGCCTGGCCAGAGGAATCATTAACACGGTGCTTTCTTCATTCTTCCTGTGCTATGCAGAGCTTTGATATAGGGAGGTGCTTCACCTAGCGTACATGCTCCAGAAACATTTTTTAAAGTGAAGGTCACCTCTCATACCAGTGTATGTGGACAAGTGAAATAATAGCAAGTCACTATTTCGGACACTATGTTATAACAGCTGTTCGGTACAGGGTTCTTCACTGTTGCTCTGATGATCTTAAAACCAATGTTTGCTCTAATTCGTATTGCTTTATACACAGAAGGGACTCGTAGGACTTGCCAGGAGGAAGAACGGATGGAGATTGAACTTTGGAGAGCTTCTACATGTTTGGTTTTTTACTCTGAACTTCCAAGGAGAAGGAAGAGCAGAGTATGCAAATGTGCATTTATTTCTGGGAAAGGTCACTAGTGATGGCAATGTGCTTGGAGGAGCAGCAGTGACTATTCTGCAAACGTGCATCTGCTTCCACTACTGCTTCCTCACTGCTTCTCTCTCTTTTCTTTTGACCATGGCATCCCCACAGCTGTTCTTTTTCTTTCTCTTTTTCACCTCAGAAACAATTCACTTCCCTTTTCCAGGTGATGTTTAAGGCCATCACTTTGATTCTGAAGTGAGAACCAGACTTCCATTCTGACTGCCCTGCCCCTGCTTCCTCTTGGCCTGGACTATCAGGATCACAGCTGAAGGAGCCAAGGATTAATTACAGAGCTGTGCAAGAAAGGAGACCCTTGGTACTGGAATAATTGCTGATATCACAAAATATTTTGACTGCTTTTAGCCACAGGGCCCAATCCTATCAGCAAGGCACATGTGGACCTCCCATTAGCTCTATGGGTGTTCCACAGGCAGGCGGCTGGGGGACTACCAGCCCCTCTCAGAATTGTCTAACAGATCTGCATAGGACTATGAATGACACGTACCAACATACGATTCTCCACATGTAACACAAATTCAGCCTTACAGCTGAAGTGTTGCAGTAGATGGAGAAACATGATTCTCAGATCCTTTCCCAGACTTTTATGATTCAGTGTAGTTAACTGGAAATGCAAAAGCCAGCCGAGTCGCTGGGTGGCTGCTCATATGGAATTTTGATGCATCTGTAAAGGGGAGAGAAGTCAGCTTGTAGCATACTTTCTGCTATCAAAGGCATACTGGGCAGTAAAGCTAATTGCATTACGCTGCGTTCAAACAAAAATGCTTGAAAGCCGTTCTGTTCAGCTATGTGAATATGTGCACAGAGCTTGTGTATGTGACTGCTGAAGTAAAGTGAAAATGTCTGTCAACGGAAAAAAAGAAAAAAAGAAAAAAAGAAAAAAAAAAATGTGTCAGTACTAGCTCATGGGGAATTTTCCCTCCAGTTTCTAACCAGTATTACCCTCCACTCGTTTGCCCTTTAAGACATTTTCAAAGAAGTGGTTTCTTGATCATAAAACAAATCACAACACAAAAAATCCCTACCAGAACAAGACACTCCATTGCACATGCTGCATCTCAAGGGAAAGTATGAGACAATAAACAGCATGTAACAGATGTTATTCACATTGTTTCACGCACTGTTGGAAGGCTCTCAGACACTCTGAGCATGGTGCATGAAGCATGGTGTAAGACATAGAGTAAGGTTGCTAATGATGTATCTTATTTAGGACAAGACAAAAAAGAAGTAATTATTTATATATTCACAGGCAAGATATTAACAAAAGTAATAATCTTGAATCCTTTCTACCCTGCTACAGCCCTTACAGTAAGATGTTAACACAATCTCTCAAGAATCCAGAAACTGGTAAAGATTTCAGATTATTTAAAATTTCTGAAGTAAAATATATATGCAAAATAAAACAACCTTGGTAACAGCTTATAAGGAGTATCTGGAGCTGTGCTAGCTTTGAATCATGGAGTTTCAAGGGAATTTTTTATTATAGTTTTGGCTCCAGTGCACTCACACCATGTGGGTTTTTGCTTTGAGTTTTAGGTTTGAATGGACCAAGTACTTCAAAGCAAGACTCTAAATCAGGAAAATGCACTGATTTTCATATGCTTTCCACTCAAAACCATACCTTGGCCCAGATTCCCTCACAACGGAGCCCAGCCTCACTTGAAACTCGGCCCACGTTTGTTGAAAGCGTTTACGAATCCCATCAAAACTGGCCTGAATTTCAAGCTTGTAATAAAATCCAAACCCAAGAGTTCTGCTTGGCTTCAAATATCTCTCTGTTCTAGTAATTTCCACTTGTTTCCGTTAAAAAGGAAAAAAAAAAAAAAGGGTATAATTCATGTTGATTTCTGCCTGTTGCACTGGCAAACCTGGAATAACTTCATTAAATCATCAAAGTTGTTTCTGATTTGGACCAGGGTAGGTGTGAGCAGGTTGAGCAGAGGTTTTATTAAGATAACGGTGGGAAGCTGGGTATACTTTAATGGCAAAATTCCAAAATGCAATGCTTGTCTTTCTGTTGAAGTTAACAAAATGCAACTGCAGCCCATAGGCTTTCTTGGGTATAGGCAAATCCTTCTGGCTTTGGACATGGCAATTGAAGTACCTCAGCATGGTGTTGTGCTGAAGGGCAATGTCTGCCTCACCAAGCCCAGGCTGCGGCAGGTACACCATGCCACTTGCCCCCCACCACACCGCCCTGCTCCCTCCTGCCCCTTCTGCCAACACTGGCCTCTGCATAGTGACTGGGTGAGCAGGCTCGAGGACTGTCATTTGTTCCCAGCTGTGTCCAAGCTTGTGACCAAGCGAGACTTGAAACAATGACATTGACTAAGATGATAGATCAGGAACATGCAGCTGGGGACACCAGCATGGGTGGGAGCACCAGAGCCTGGATTTAGAGTGGCTTAAATTGCCACAAAACTAGTCCCAAGCTTGCAGAACTGGGTTTGTGTGAATACTGAACTAAAGCCTCTGCATTCGCCAGAGCCTACTATCTCACCGTACAGCACAAATTTGCTGGTGCATACTCTATCATGCGACATTAAGACTGACATCACCGACACACCTATTACCTGATCCACCACCGGAGCATATTGTCTAAGGAAGGCCTGCCACGACAAAACAAGAAAAGCCTGCAGCTATCACACAGCAAATCCAAACACCATACCATAGCAGGGGGCTATCCCACGGACAGATCTTAGAAAGAGCAAGAGTGATGGCATTGCAAAATCCGTATAGCAATATGATGGTTGCAACCTGATTTTAGACTGGAAGTGCTGAGACATTGCAGGGATGTAACACGGCAGGTAAAACGTAATGGCAGATTTTTGCACTGGATGCTCTCAGGCTGGCTATCCCTTTTGCTCTCTCTCCATTCTGAAACCTCAGGAGAACTTGCCCTGACCCTGTGGCGTTACTACAAGCAGGGGCAAGGCTCGCAGCACCCTGCCTTGCCAAACCAGCCCCTTTGGCTCTGTTTTTCACCTTCTTCTCTTCTCTGGGGAGAAAAGGGAGCTAACTGAGCTAGGGACTGGGGAATCAGCAATGCACGCTCTATTTACATCCTTTTCAAATGAATCCATTTCAAAAGGCAGGTTTGCTCTGTCTGTCCAGCACCCTTTTCCACCTCACCCTTCCGCTACCCCTGACTAAGATATGCGTGGTCAAATGGCCCACAGCTTTGCACAGTGCCTTCTGATCACAACAGGAATATTTCCTAGTACTGGAAGGACCTTTCAGTGGCTCCTGCAGTTTGCTCTGGCACTTTCCTCTCTCCCAGTGACGGCCCAGAAGCAGTTCTGAGCTGTGCTGTCCCCGTCCCCACCCCCGGAGCTACTCTCATCCCTCCCTTCCCCGATCCTTTTCCCCTGGTGAAACACACCGAAGGCTGGAAAACGGCTACCTGAGGCCCTGAGCCGTGAAAAGATGCGGTTGGAGTGCAGGGAAAACAAAGTAAGCGCTATGAGCAGGCAGTCCCCCGCCTCCCCCCCTCCTCGCCCCGGGCCCACCAGAAGAGGCCGGAGCGGGAGCCTGCAGCCGGGCCACAGGGCTGTTTGATTGCCTAAGCCTGGTGGCCAGACAATAGGACCAGAAAGAATGGCTGCTTCCTTCCTTCCTGTCGAGTGTTCTGCCTGAGTGAGCAAATTCAATAGCACTTCGCTTCGCAGCAACACCAGGCTCTCTCGCACAGGCGAAAATCAACAAAGAGCCATTCTCGGGCATTTCCAACTGCACCTAAGCCAAGGCACTGAGCTGTGGAGCCATCCGGCCCGGGGAGGGGGGCGACGCAGGCGTCGCTCTTGGGTGTGCGGCCAAGCACAGTAAACATCCAGGTCATTGTTTGTGGGGAAGGGCTGCCTTATTATTTTATTATATATTTTTTTAACGCCAGGCACCAGGCGGTTTGGTTCCCCATCACACCCCTGCCCTGCCACTTATTTTGTATTTTCACTGAAGTGCTCCGGATGAATTTGCCTCTTTAAACCCCTGGGTGCAGGCCAGCTGAAGGGCGCTACGAGGCATTCAGGCATAACTAAACTAGGAGAAGGTGACACAAGAGTTGCTGGGTGCAAAACATAAGCCTGCTGCTTTCTTCAGATTCAAGTGGTCGCACATTTAAATCACAGGCTGACTGAAAATAAAATAGGTGTCAGTCAAGGAAAGCATCTGAGGAAAGCAGGTAAGCAGATGACTGAGACGGAGCTTGGGTGGATATAAACTGAAACACCATTCCCTATAAATGCCACAAATAAGAAGGTGAGATAATAATTATGGATTGTGGGGTTTATTAGTATCAGGCTCTGTTCTGTCTTCCAGATCCTATTCTTCAGTTCAGTGCTGTGCCAGACTAAGAAGGAACATTGTGTCGCTAAAAGGACAAGAACCTGGGATGCACATACCCAGAGCTGCCAGTCAGAAGTCATATTTTTCACAGGCACTGAGTTTCTAGATCTTCAGGGCCCCCAACGGGCATCCAGTCCATTAAGCTTTCCCCATGCAGAAATAAAAAGCATGCTCAGTTTCCTTGCTGTCTGTGCAGCACAGTTTGTACATCACTTTGCAGTGCAACAATTGGTCCCACAGGATTCCTCTGCATCTGCAGCAAGGCATCTCCTCTTGTTGTACATGCATGGCTTAGGACATGGCTGTGCTGAGGGATGTATTCTCGTGAACATCTGGGTTTGTTGATTCAGCATGTGTGGGAAGAGGAAGGGGGAAGCGCAGAAAGTATTTCAAAAAAGAAAAGCTTACATGGGATCTTTGGAGTGATCTCTTGCTCCTAAAAAGATAGATTTTTGCTTTTTGTCTTTGAGACGAGCAAAGTAAGATTTTGCGTTTGCCTGCTGCATCTGTTTTTCTCAAGCAAAGACCTGTTTGTTTTTCCCGTTGTGTCTGAACTGTATTTGAAACAGACCACTGAGCCAAGTTACATCAAGCCTGTTTCTTTTCTTTTCTACTTCTGAACTATGACAGATTATCCTAACCCATCTGCAGGCATGATTAAAAATATGAAAATAATTTTTACTTTTCTTTTGAACTGCTTTTGATATAGTATTTGCTGTCAGATAATCTATAGAGTTTTAACATCTGGTAATGTAAAATGCTATGTTATTGCAGCTGAAGAAAGAACCATTTAGATATTTTTATAGTGAGTTTTTTGTGGCATCCAAGATTGCAATTGTGGCTTCAGTTTACAATAAACTTGTGGTGGTAGAGTTATAACTAAATTATTCATTTTTATGCATCAGAACATAGTTTATAACGCAGAGGGGAAAAAAAAAATCCCAGCACAGAGGATCTTTATTAAGATACACATACTGCTTACATGATTTTGATAAGTGACATTCAAATATGTCATCACCTAATCTCAGGAAACTAGCTCAGACAACTTTCTATTAAGCAATAACCTGTAAATGACAAAACAATATCTATTTCAGTCATTGCACAGTGAAGGCTAGATTACTGTAGTTGAAAGATTTTTCTTTTTCTCCAAGAGCACTCAGAAGCAACATGTAGAGAAAAATTAACGATCAAAGTAGGACAGCTGTATAGACTTTAATCTCTTAGAATCTGGCATCAATGAAAATTCATAGAATGTATAGATACAGCTGATCTAGTTGTACCCATTAATGTTTACAGTTTGCTTCCCTATAGAAAGATAGTAGCTGCTAACTTAACATGAGGCCCACTCCTGGTTTGGTGTGCTTTGGTTTGCCTTGGTTGTTCTGACCACTGGAAGAAGCTCATGATATAATGCAGTTGGTTTACTACTAGCAGAAGCAATAACCTAAGAAGATGGGGTATGCATCCCAATTACTCTTTATCAAAATTTGGGCAAAGTTTCCCTAAGGAAGCATTACATTATTGCTTGTACTGTGGAAAATAATTTGCAATTAAGGGTGAAGAAACCAACTTATACCAAAGAACACCACCACTGCACTCTGATTCGGAGTATCAGAGGCTGTACTCTGATTGCCCAAAATGTGCTACTTGTAACAATTTTGTTTATGCTGTTCCTTACTTGACATCCTGTGGAAGTGACATGCAGATTCCTTCCCCACTTGCTTCAGCCAGAAGCATGCATCATTGTAAAGAGATTCCACATGTTCAGGTATGTCAGATTAACTCTGAGGACAAAACCAAACAAACTGTTGGATTCTGGCATCTGGAAAGATGAATGTTGGCCATCAGCTGCTCATTGTAACACCAGCCCCTTCCTTTTAGCACCTTCTGTTCTTGTAAAATAGTCTGGTGCCCCCCCCCCCCTTTTTTTTTAATCTCCACTGTAGTCAGGCTAGAGAGAGGTCAGATGAGTCAGACATTAGCTAAACCAACAGAACTGAGAATTTTTGACAGCTATATAACCTCCTACCTTCATTTTAGTACTTTGCTCATTCCTATAGCTATACCCCCCAGGACTTCCCGTAAGGTCCTAGAGAAAGCTGAGAAGATAGCTATTCAGTGTATTTTAGACTATACATTAAATACTCTTATTAACCCTATGATGTCTGCATTCCTCACAGTCTTTTGATATGTTTATGTTCAGATTGCACCATAAGGTAGACAAATACTTTTACAGGTAAGGAGCTGACATACAGTTCACAATGCAGTTGGGAAGTGTGGCAGAAGCGAGGACAGGCAGAGAAAAGCTGGTGGTAGCCAGAATAGCTCAAGCACTCAGAGAAGCAAAGACAAAGCAGCTCAGGATGCACAAATCTGCCTAGGACCCTCGGCATTTAACCCACATTGAAGCCATGCCATTGGAATAATTCTCATCTGCAACACCCAATTTATAGTAAGTGGTTTGCTGAACCATATAAAACAAAGTTGTCACAACGGTGCTTTTGATTAAAATTTTACAAGGGGCCACAGTGGCCTTTGAAAACAGCGGGGTTTGACAGTGGTCTGCTGGTGCTGCTAAAAAGTTTAGGAAAGCTCAACTTTAAGGTTAGGTTGTCTGATTGCAGTGCAAATATACACTAAGTGACTTGCCCAAGGTCATTTGTGTTATGATATCTATAGTAGAGCAGGCATTGAACACTGATTTTCCATAGCTGTGGTTAGTGCTCTAATCTGTGCTATGAAAAGAAAAAATATTTTCTAATCTAAGTATGTTGAATTGTATTTTAGGCAAAGTTTAACTGGCAATGCAATGTATACAACTAGGCTAATAGCACAGCAGGAATCTCCATCTTTACTTCTTCCTTACGTGAATACTTGGATTGAAATATCAGTTCATTTTAATTTGCACCTCCTGATATTTTTGGTGTAGACTCTAACCCAGGAATTGAAATGGGACACACTTGTTCTCAAGTGAGAGGAACCGCAAACAGGTTTGTGCAGAAACAATGAAGATCTGACTTGCAACCACTTTTATTTCTCCCCGAAGGAGAAAATTGCACTGGTTAACTAAAGGGACGGTTTAAACTAATCTAGTTAAGCTACACTAAATGGTGGGTGGAGGTCTGTTATGCATATTCAGACTAAACAGAGCTTGCAGCAGTTTAACTGGGTCACTCTTGAAAAACTGTGCGTGACTTTGTTCAACAGACAAAGACTGCCATTATTAGGGTGCACATTTCTGTATAACCCTGATGTCAGAACATGGAGGAGGCTCTTCTTCAGGTTTATTTTCTGCCATAGCTCATGAAATTGTCACTCTTTTGCCTTCCATAGAGTAATAAATCATGGGGCAGACTGCCCTTCTCAGAGAGCTTAATGGCCTAGCCGTATTGCTAATATGCTAATATTGCAAAATGACTTATGATTATTGCAATCGATATTCAGTCTCTTTTCCAAACAAGCTGACTGTACTGATTCCAAAGGATTTCCTGTATCTGAGAAAGTACAATTATTTTTTTTTTAATGGAAGGGAGGAATGTTTAGATGGTTATATTTTGATTGGTTCTTACTAAACCAGAATTTGAACATTTAGAATAAATAATATTTTAAATAAGAATTTTGGAAATGGTAGCTAAAGAAAGCAAAACGTACTAAGAAGAGAAATAGCAGTGGTGTGTGGAAGTTCGCTCAGGGGATGTAAGAATCTAAAGGAGCAGCCTTTTTTATACACCCGAGACTGCTGTGCAGTCACTAGTGGAAGCCTGCACAGACCAAATGGATGACATTTAGACTGCAGCACCATTCTGTAAAGCATGTCAAAAGCTCACTGAGTAGGGAAACATTAGCAGGTAGGCTCCCTTTCATTTTTGCTCACAAAATGAATCATGGGCACAGATCTGATGATCTAATACTTATGTGCTTAATTGTATTATAAGCAACGTACACCTGCAAAAGGAAAATGCCCCTTTCGCAAATTCACCTTTTGGGTGTGGAGTTGGGGTGCGAATGACTGTCATGCAATAATTCATGAAATGGAAAATGCCTGCCTACACGCTTTGTTGCATCAGGTGCTTTGTGCAGTCGTCTGGTTTACCATGCGACAAAGTTCAACAAGCTGATATACCCAGCAGCAAGAAATGAAAGTGCTCCATATTAAAAAGTGCAAGCAACCAAACCATTTTTAAATATACGCAGAATCTATAATAAGCAGTAAAACACCCATGCCTCTCACAGCTAATGAGTATTTCCATCTGTAATGGTCTGCCACATCCCTGGTTAATTAGAAACTAAATCACTAACATCTCTAACTCTTCATAATGACATTCTTTTACATCTGCTAAATTAGTTATAAAAATGATTAGCATAAGAAATACTCAGCTTTGAAATACTAGTCAATAAGTCAAGAAGTCTCCTCTGTTTGCCTATTTAATCTAATGAAAGGTATTTTATCTCACATGGCATCTAAGCACACAGGCAAAATTAACCCTGTGAAAGTAAATGGTTTTATCAAACAAAGCAGAGCTGGGTTGCACTGCTATCATGTACATGTACAGACTGTTTCCCCTAATAAATGTATTTCAGAATACTGTTCATACTTTAAATAAGTTACTTAATTTTCAGGGTGATATGCAAAAAACCCAAACTCTGAATGTACGTCATGTTTTAATGTATTAATAAAAAAGATGACCCAAATGTCTCCCAGGATTTCCAGACACTTGACTAACCTATTTGCTTAAAAGGTGTATATGAACAGGCAAGTTTTCACAGGGTGTCATTTTCCATATAATCAGGAGGGCTTTGTGCTAAATTGTATAAGAAAGCATTCAGGGTTAAAATTCAGCATGACTCTCCCCCAAACAACCCTTCCCGCACCTTCACCCCCACTCCCACTTAAACCCTTTTGGAGGTTCCTGCCCTCCCCTCCCAGTTCTCCTCTTAGAAGCAAACTCAGCACCATTAGCACACAAATGCAAAATAACCAGCCTAGGCCTCTTCCCAGGAATACAAATTAGGGGCAGGTAGTTGAAGAGCTTAGAAAGCTGAAATAGCGAAGTTCACAATGAAAAGGATGAATAGATGAGAGACTGAAAGTGGGGTAAAGTGTTCAGCTTTTGTCATTTAAAGTGACGTCTTTAACTCTTTGCCTTCATGAGGCTGCTCTTCACAAAAATAATAATGAATTGCAATTAAGAACTGAAGGACAAAAGGGAATTATGTGGGAGGAAAAAAGAAAAGGAAAAGAAAAAAAGAAAAATTATGATGACAAGAAGACATTTTTTTTCCTTCTACAGCATATGAATATCTGTCAGGAAAGCAGAGAGAAGACTTTTAGAACTGTCATTGTTTAGTGTCACAATGGTGCCACTGTAGATAGTGAAACCAATGATGTCATCAAAGCAGCTGGAGAAAAGTTTGAGATGGCTCATCAGATCTTCTAAATTTATATCCGCTTACATATCCCCATAGCTACTTTGTGTTCTGTTCTACTTTGAGGAGATATTGCTGTTTCTTACTGAAATAGGGGATATTTTAGGTGTAAAGTGCTGCTATGTTTAATGCTATTTAGCCTTCATTTATGCAAAGCCTTTGGGAAATTAAGTCTCATCTCAGATTCAGCTGCCACCTGTTTGTCCCCTGCTAGAATAAAGTTCCACTTTATAGCATAGACCTATGCTCAAATCGTGGTGAGAGTTTGGGCTTTAAAAGACTTCTTTAAAATGTATTATTTGTGGATATGGTATCCTGCTGTCATTGTAAAATGGAATGGCCCTTTGATCACACTGAGAACAAACAGTTCTTTAAACCAGTCTTCTGATCCATCTGAATGTGGAGTTTGGATAGAGACCCAAGTTAGGTGCAAAAGCTTTGGCCCATATTTTCTGTTATCTCTCAGGTTATTAGAGCTCTTTGGAAAACCCTGGGAAGACCTTTGGAAGAGTTTCATAAGTCCCTCTCCCATTTAGTACTGCTACGGTATTTCCAAACAAAATGTGGTCATCAGTCCTCTATTCACCCACACAAAGCACAAAACCAAAGGTAAACCAGCACTATGACAGCTTGTAGCAGGCTGTGTAGGGTGGATCCACAGACTAGGGACTGCAATATTTGGCATAGGACTGCATCAATACTGAAACAGCAATGTTACTGGTAGAATCTGGAAAAGACGGCTTTTAAACATGGAAAAGGAAGAACTAAACTGCAAAAATAAAAATAAATAATGAACCCTCAAATATTTATGATAAAAAGGTAAGTGAATAATATTGGACAGCACTGCTCTAAGTGACTAGTGAGGATTATACATCCATGTTCTGTTTTCACCTGGGGTGGTTTATATTACTGAACAAATTAATGCTTTTTCATACACTGTAATCACCATTTTTACTTTGCTACATTACTGAATTTAGTAACAGATATAGTTAGGGAAAATTTTGCCAACTGAGACATTCATGCAATACTTAATGACTTCAAAGTATGGAATCTTATCCGAAGTTTACCAGGACTTTTAATTTTATGAAAAAAAAAAAAATTGAAAATGTCACAAACTCTTTTGTATTTCCTTTACCAATAGCCAGTATTTCTTGCTTCCATTTTGGAAATATAAAAATTTAAGTTTTTCTTAAAATAAGATGAAACATATTAAAATAGTACAGTAACAGACAAAATAATAGGTGACTGCACACTACTAAATTATCTTTTCAAAAAGAATTTATGTCAATTCCAGCTATTGCACTTGCATGACAGTTCATGGGTGTGGGAGGAAAAAAACTGCATTTTATTTGCATTGTTTTACCTGTTCTCTTTGTTGAGGATTTTTTTAGTTCCGTGATGATTGCTTGACGTTCCATATTCACTGTTTACTGTGACATAATAATAATAAAAAAATAAATCAGCTATTTAGCAGCTTTAGGGTATGTCTACAGGGACAGGTACAGACAGATGCAAGCTGGTCTGTCTGTTCTTCAAAATGGCCAGAAATGAGCCAGCTCTGATCCAAAGTCATATATAGACGCCTTCACATGGCACTTGTGTGTTGAGGTAACAACCAGGGTTGAGCAACCCAAGTTCAATTACTTGATTTTGGACAGGAGCTGACTCTGTCTGACCCGGTCAGGGCATAGCCAGAGGATCTTGGGTCTTCTTGTACTTGTCCAAGTAGTCAGGCTGCAAAAACCTTCCAGAACAAATAGAGGCACAACAGTGACAGCTTAAAACAGCCCTTTCAACGTCCCTATAATGTAAAGGATAAAATCTTAAAACCTGTTTTCTTTATGGTAATATGAATTTGGATGCTTTTCAAAAATCTCACTGCAGTAAAAGATGAATTAAAGCTTTATCCTTTACTTACATTTTAGAGGTGATACATCTATTATGAGATGTGATCAATTAGCCCTTAAAAAAAACCCTGTGAACAAGGTTTTTGTGGCTTTCTTCATTTCACCATTCATTTGCTTTCTCAAACATATGCCGGTGATTTGTCTTTTTCTTGTACTAAAAAAAAAAAAAAAAAGGCAAACTAAGGTGCGTAAATTTTGTTTTAGTTGATGGAAATACTAACAATTATTTAGAACTACTCATTTTCCTCAGTGTGCCTAAAGAAATGTTTCCAACACTGTGGTCTATTCTGGCTCAAAATTCCTCACTGGAGTCAATAGGAACTGAACACGTATATCAGAAATCAAACTTTGCCTCTTTAGGATTTCTAGAGCATTTTTTAAAATCTCTGAAGGAACACCCATATAAAACACAGTCTGAGGTAAGCCCCATAAGGAGAACAAAAGCGGGTATTATTTAACAGCCTCGCCAAAATGCAGTGGATCTGGAATAAATCAGGAAGAGTTTGGAATGGATTTATTGGAAGGGTGATGCTTCTGTTTAGCTTTCCGTTTTTTATGGGAAGAATTAGAAATGTCATTTGGCAGATGTCTATAATGTTTTTGGAACTGGAAGGAAATTTGGCTTTTCCATTTGGTGTGGGTGGATGTTCCTCTAGGCCACATTTAACATGTAAAATGAGAGAGGTGGGTTTGAAACCCTTCCTAAAGGGAGACCTGTAGTTGCATGTTTTGCAGACTTACCTTAGAAAATCCTCTGCCAGCAACCTGCATACCTGATCCATATGTTACCACTAGGGAGATGGCCCTAAGCATCAGTTTCACCCTTTTTGCAGCACAAAGATCCAAGCCAAAAAAAATCAAAGTATCAGGATTCAGAGCAACAAGAAATCAATAGACCAGATAAACTGGTTTATCCTCCTTGCTTTTTGCTGCTGTGCAAAGGAGTTATAAACGTGGTCTAACCAGCCAGATTCTACCGTGCATCTAATGTTATCTGCATTTTGTGTCACTAAGTACATCTTGGGTTTATGCGTGACATTTTATTTAATGGCTGTCCTATCTGTCCCTCCCTGAGTGGGATGTAGTCCTAATCTTTCTCAGCTTGGGGGTGGGGTGGGGGTGGGGGAGGGGCCTACTGCTGTAACACTGATAATAATAAATGACAAAGAAAAAGGAAAAAATTATACATTGCAAGAGACCACAGGAAGCTTCAAACAATACCACACAGTGCTAGATGCAAAAACAAAACTGTAAAGATGCAAAACAGAAGGACTTGAACATTTCACCAATGTGGATAAAAAATCTAAGTTTATTATGCCCCAAGAGTGAAGTCTCCCTCCCCATGAGAAGAAACTCTAAAGGCGTAACTGCTGCTACTCATACATTTGCCTTATAACAAAAAGATGATCCTGCCTTGATTCTTGTGTCCTGCATCATTCCTGAAAATTCTTTCAGGAGCTTGAACTGCAAAGACAAGGAAACCAATCTGGTAGTATTTCTTTTCTGTGACTTGACAAAAGCATTAACAGCAACAGCAGCATAATAAATGTCTACAGAAAACAGTGAAGCTTGGTGCAGAGACTCTGGAAACATATGTACCCAGTTAGATGAATTCGCTTTGTGCTGCACCTGAGCTAATAACCCCTGCTGAGAGGTTCATAGGACAGGTTAAGCACTGCAACACAATCAAGGAATTATAGATCAAAGTATAGATCAGTCAACGTGCCTGCAATCCTCATAAAGATACTGAAATACATCTATAACAATCAGTTTGCTAGTGTTTAGGGTGAAATTAATCTTACCTTGTTTGGCCAGCCAAAAGCTAGATTTATATTCTAATGGTGGAACACCTTGCTGAAGGATATTATAGACAATAATTTTAGAATGGCTTAAGAGTGTAGGCTTTAGAATTAACAAAAAGGTAATTCAGAGCAATTAAAACACTAAATTGGATGCAGGAAGTTTCTGGGTTAAAAGCTGCTCAACTATGAGAGAGAGATCCTGGGGTGGTATCTGTACCAGCTAGTATGTTTTTATGTATCTCCTACTTCTGTGAGGAGTAGGATAAAGTGTGATACAGATCTTTTGTCTGACCAAAGGTGGCTGGTTTTACATTTTTGCGGTGAGACAAGGTCATGGTATTCCACTACAGTGAATGCAGGCATAAGCACTTCCACAGCATGTTCTAGATGTAATCACCATAAAGTGTACATGCAGTTGATTGAAAGATATTTTCTTTTTTCCAAAAATCAGAAGCCTGTAGAACGAGGCAATAACAATCTTCCTGTATATAGTAGGTAGTATATTAGAACAGGGTCTCAGCAGGAAATCCTTCATTAGGATTGTTTAGGAACAGATTAGGCAAATACCTGCAAGGAATGGTTGTAGTACATTTAGTCCTTCTTACTGTAGATGATTACACTAAATGATCTTAAGTAATTCTGTACAGTCCTGCCTTTTTTCTACATGCCTGGAAAAATGTCACCAACACTGTTATTGGACAGTGTATTTTATAAGCCATGAAACAATGTTCTACTGGCGCTCTGTGTTATGCTCCATGAAGGCTGTGCTCAGGGAATTATTTTTGGCAATAACAGGACTGTTCCGCCCCAGAGATATAACTGTGAGAAGTGGGATGTGCAGTTTTCCTGTATATTTAGTAAACTACAATAAATATAATGAATAAAAGGCCATGGAAAACTGTTGTAATCATCGGAACCATAAAGTGATTATACTTGTAACAGTTTAAAAAATGGCAATGCCATTAAAATGGATAAAATAAGGAACTGGCATTCTATTTCTGAATTAGTGTGCCATATAGTCACTTGAAATGATTATGTAGTGGTTAACCAAGTAGGAACAGGATGCAGTGATTCAGTAATGAGCAGTAGGTTTCTGTTCAAGATCCAGACATCTAAATTTAGGAAGCAATAAATGTAGGTGTCTAAGCTAAGTCAATGGAGACCTAGTCAATCTGGTCAAAGGAGTCTAGAGTGCTATTAGTCTAGTCAAATCTCTCAAAAAGAGATTTGCTTTAGGAGATTTAGGAGTCTGTTGATCCTCTGACTACACAGTTGCCTCTATACAGGTACCTACTGCAGTAACTGGACTCCACCTGCCACTCCTGATGGTCATGCCAGACTCATGCAAATATCACAGATACACTTGGACAATTCAAACAGCACAAAAACTTCAAGTGTGAACAACTGAGAGTAGAACTCCCATGGACTGCAACGGAAACTGAGACAACTCTGTCACATACAGACTTACGCATTTAATACAGAAGCTTGCCCTGAATTAATTATTTCTAAATTAATACAGATTTTTTAGAAATAGTAATCTTTTAATTGTCGCTTAAAAAAAAAAAACAACAGAATTTTAAAATATTGCTTAGACTTGGTTATGGAATTATATGACATTTCAAATAGACAGAAGTTCTAAAAAAAGATAGGGTTTACATATACAAATAATGTACAGATTAAGACTTAGTAAAACAGTTTCGATACAATCTCATGTATCTGAATGTGTAGAAAAATTCTTATCATAAAAAATCAGTACAGCATCAGATTCATTTTAATTAATCTTAAAAATAAAAGTATAGATGTTTCCATCTGGGCTAGTTACACATACTCCCTTTCTTAATCCAATCAGTTCATCCTAATGTAGATGAATAAATATTAGTTTAAATAGGCCATACAGCTTGTACCCTACAGGTGCATTTACACTAGTTATTCAGTGCATTGGAGGAGTGGTTTTTGATGCAAATTTGTCTTGAATCTATATTTGGACTCTTCTGATTTGTACAGCTAGTGTACTTGAAGCACTTTTGCTCCTGATGGAGCCAAGGGGGCCGTTGTGCAATGGGGTGCAGTTTGCAGCACCACACTTGCAAAACGGATGCAGGGTCATTCGGCAGTTACTCTTTTGCATAGGCTAGGGATGTGCTGTCAATCAGCAACCAGCACCAACGTCGTTGACACTAAAGAAGCAGTGTGAATATGCAGACCTAGAAGCGTAACAGATCACAACAAACCCAGTCCCATCCTTCACTCTTTGCTCTGTAACACCTGGTAATGCAGACACACCCTAAGATTATTCATTTGCATACACTAAAGATCAAGGGAGCGCAAGGGCGGTGAGTGTAGAAATAGATGCATAAGCTGTGGACATCCAAAGTGAGATGATTTTCATCCATGCAGGGCTCCACTGTGCCCTGACTTCTTTAAAAAATACTTTTAATGAAGGCAAAGCAAAGCAAAGGGAAGCAAGGCAAGGCAAGGCAGTGGAGAGGAGACAACATCCTCAATTTACATTTACAATTCCTTTATCAAGTATTTAATATTTCAGAAAGGTCTAACTTAGAAAAAATCTGAATCCAAAATGTAGAGTTATTTTCTAATTGAGGTGTGGAAAGCAAAAATCTGGGCTATAATCATTTTAGGTTTTGTCAGTTTAGCCAATGATCTAATAGCTCTGAGGACTATGTATTTACTCATTAAAATACTATTGCTGAAGGCGAAGACCAGGCTTAGAGCCAGACTTCCAGACAGGAAGGCACTGGGTGATCAAATCAAAGTCAATCCTGGATCTCAGTATTCCCTTTACAACACATGTAATTCTGACCTAAACAAAACTAGACCTTGAGAAACCATAATTTTCTCTCCTGCAATGTCTGCACATTACCGTTGTCTCATGTCACATACATTACCACTTTTCTGACCAGGGAAGTTAATGTATAGAAGTTTAGCCTTTAAACCACTAGGACTGTCTAAAATATTTTCTGTTACTTCTATACTTCAATAATATCACCCCACTAAACAAGCTTTCATATTTAAACTCTGAGCAATAGGATGCGTTTTCCTCCATTCAGCAAAGCTGCAAAGAAGTATTTTATTATTCCTTAAATATTGACATATCAGAGTTTATATATTTTCTGGATGTCCCAGGGCTGATCTTCTGGGCATGAATGCTTGCTGTCCCCTAGCCAACTTGCTAGCCTTGCAGAACCATCCATAAGCTATAGCTAAATAGCTTTGTTCATGTTGTTGGGCTTTCTGAGGGATACCATTTGCAGTGTCTTATTGACTTAGCTGTTTGAAAAGCTGAATTTTTGTGAAAAATCTTCCCTAAGACCACTGTAGAGAATAACTTTATCAACATATTTAGCAGAAGAATTTTTGTCTTTGCACACTGTCAGCAGTGTCCATTCACACTGGGAAAATAACATAGATCCAGCACAACTCCATGAGTTGTTTTTCATTACTTCTACACAAGTTTTCTAACAGAATCCAGACGGAGATGATGGACAAAGATGGACTGCCATCTGAGCCTTGATAGGCTGTAGTAAATTGCAGCTGAGTGACACACAGGCACTCACTGTAATTCCCCTACACCTGCTTCAGGAAAACCCAAGAGAGTTCAGACTTGGTATGCATTTCTGTGTCTCCAAAATGTCTTAAGAACATAGGGACTTCCTATAGCCTCAGAGAAGTGGTACATATAGCCCAGGATTAAGTTTCCGATGGTGACAACAGAGATTCTATCTAGGGAAAATATGCAGACATGGTCACTGTCTGCAGTCCATTCCCTTCCCATCCCTCTCACATCCACCACTGTTGTACTGGGATATTTGACAGTACACCCCACTCCACCCCATTCATTTTAACTTCTGTTCAAGGATCTATTGTCTGTAAACATTTCACAGAGACATGCAAGGTACATGTCTCACTTGCATGTCTCACATTTTAACAACAAATTTATGAAGACAAAGGAGGTTAAGCCGGTCCAGAAGCAGGCTGCAGCTGAGCTCTCGAAGCTAGTTATCATTACAGGTGTTGATGGGACTGTGCCTAGCTGTGAAGGTTGTTTGACCCTGGAGATTGCCTTATGCATCTTCTCAACTAACTCCTGATTACAGATGTATCTCAGCTTGGCTGCCACTTCTCAAAAGTCTCCTAAGAGGTTCCTAAATAAAGCTATGGTCAGCCTCTTCCCTTACTGGATGATGTCCCCTTTCTAGTCTTTAGCTAGCAGGCAAATACTGAATATTAGTCTATTATAGTCCTTACAAATTATATCACTAAAAAACCCGGGGTTTTAATTATACATTTATTATACAAATTATTATTATTATAAATTTATTATAAAAATGTATAATCACTAAAAACCTGTTGTAATAGTCCCTATAAATTGGGGGAAGCTGAATCCAGGGATTAACCATGGTGAAGATTCTCTGCAGGGCAATGACAATCTGAAAGCAGAGATGGCTCTTTCACAATCACACTTTAAAAATAAGAATAAAAGAAAGTAATATTTACAGTCCTGTGGTAAGGTTACATTGCTTACCAGAAGGATATTTATGTGTCACGTCATCTAGGAAATGCAGTGAGGTGTGCTCCTGCTACTTCTTCCTCTCTGCAGCCAGGAAGGGGGGTCTCCAGAGATGCTTTCCTTGTCCCCTTCCTGCTTCTAAGCCAAAAATCAAAGGGATCCTGCTTGGGCAATGCAGTGATAAATACCCGGAGAAAATCCTTGTGGCTGGTCAGGAGGAGAAGAAATGTTTGAATTTATAAAAGCAAGGTCTCTTGCTTTTTAAGGCACAGACGTGAAATGCAAGGTGGTTAGTTACATCTTTGAAGGTGTTAACCAGAAGTTCAAGTCATATCTTCTCTGAGAATATTGGTTGAGGAATGGAACTTATTTGCTTGTGTTTTTCAAACAAATACTTTCTACTTATCAGATGGTAAAATCACAGTGCTAAGAGCATGACTGTAGCTTTTAACATGTATTGGTAGAGATGGTAAACATTTTCTTGGTAGCACAAATGACCAAACCACATGCACTGAAATTCCAGCAGCTTTGACCACATTAACATTTTACCTTATGCTAATGATCATTTGTGTAAGCAAGCAGTTGGTAAAAAACGTACTTTTTTTTTCCTTACTAGTGAGGACACAAAGACAACAGCCTTCTTCACCTAAGATAAATTAATTGAACTAACTGAACTAAACCATCTACTTCTTTCTTTTGGTCTGTTAAGAAAGTGCATAAAATGTGAACTTCTGAGGCATCACAAATATGAAGGAGGAACTCATTTTCCTCCATCAAAGAAATCCACAAATTATTTTTAAATCTTTTTAAAGCTGTGGAAATGTGGTGACAAGCTAAAGCAGGGAAGGTCAGTAGCCTCTCTGACTGGAATGGTAAAAGCCTGGTGGTGAACAGGAACCAAAGCCCATCAATTATGTGAAAGCCCTAATATTCTATGGAAACCAGGCTCTCTGTCAAGGCTTAGGAGTCAGTCCTCGTCCTTAAAATTAACTGAGCTTTGGGTATGAGCTAGAAACTCTCCTGGTTTATAAACTGTGTTATATTCTTGGTTTCCATTTTATCTGCTTGCTGTTAGTTAACTGTGTTATAGATTATGCTGGGTTGCAAAATTATAAATCAAACGTAAGTATAAAGGTACCTGGACATTGAACACTGTTGCTTCATCTTATCTTTAATGCAATTCAAATGTTTTATGGAAAAAAATGAGAAGTTTGTGTATAAGCCAATGGCATCATGTCAGCCTCCAGTTCCTACCCTCTTGCAATACAGTCTGTGGTGGGTGAGTCATCCATATACCCTTACACGGAATAACAGCTTTCTTAACAGATACGATCATTCATGTCACCTTACTTAACTGAAAAGACTAGTCAAGAGGCTCAGTAAGGTGAGATTCACATGATGACTCTCAGTAATTAACTGCAGGATTCACGTGCTCAAGGCCTGCAGACAGCTTTCTACCATGATTAATCCACTGAGCCTTAGTAAGCAGAGCTGATGCTTCCCTAAATCACAGACCTTCTCTACCTCTGAATCTTGCAGAAGTGGCCAAATTATCCCCAAACAGCCCAGCCCAACAAACAAACAAAACCGACATCATACCAAAATGCAGGCTCTGGTATCAGCAGGGCAGCCGCAGTGGCTGCATGGTCATAAAGTCACAGCTTTCCAGGGATGCTGGCATCCTCGCGTATCACAGCTATGTCAGCCTACCCACAAACATCCTTCCTGACTGCCCAAGGGCCCAGGTTTTTCTGTCTCTTTTCTTCATCTTGGATTTGTCAACATCCCACCATCCCTGTCTAGGAGGTATAGGAGCTCCCTTTTGTTTTATGTGAGCTGAATGCCTGGGGGCACTGAAGGGGTTAAGTGGAGGAAATTCTTGTCAGGTTCAATAGAGAATCAAGCATTTTAAAGGATTTTCTGTAAGAAGAACCCAGTATGTCTGACATCAGAGCCACAGCACATTACAGAGAAAGAGTAAAATTTTTACTTAAAGGGGTTTTTATACTTTCGGAGTGGAAAATATTCATATTGTGGTTTTGTACTAAAAATAAATTCTTCCATTCACAGCCAGCAACAGGTAGCTGAGGTTAGATCAAACCACTAGCTTACTAATGACTATGAATTGCAGTATCTATAGAAATGACCAGAATTCAAGGCAGCCTCTAAAATAAGCCAGATGAATCATTCTTGAAAAATATTATTCACTCCGTAATAAATAGGCTCAGCATAAATGTCTGCCACACAAAGCATGCTTTAAGAATTTTTTAAGAATGTAAAACACTGTTGCATGTAAATGGAAATTATCAGTTTTCTTCCTTTTGCAGGGGTTCTGCTTTTTTCGTAACAACTCTGGGAACATTCAAGTGATCCCAGGATCCTAAACTGACTGCATCGAAAGCATTCCTTTTGCACAAGCATCTTCAACATAATAAATACTAGCTCTTAAAAGTGTTACAAATAAGGAATCTGAACTTTCTTGAGCTATAGTGAAAGCTATTGTTCAACAAAGATGCAGTAAGAAACAAAAGCTGATAATATTTTTATCTTTAGATTCTTATCCTACTGTGTAAGATACATTTTTTTTTGTAGTAAGTTACTAGATCAGATGCTCTGCTAGTGCAAATCACCAGAACATCGTACCATTAGTGCAGCCTGGTTGATTTACCCAACTTGAGAATCTGGGCCCCAGTCAAATTATTATAAAACAAAAAACAAAAATCAGAAAAAAACCCCGCAGTGACAGCAATCACTGTCCTGCAATGCTGATACATAATTTTCTACAGGGGTGTACGTTCATATTTCATATTCCATAATATCTCATTAAGGCAAGTGAGCGATCTATGCCCACAGGACTGGCAGACCCTAAGAGACCTGAAGGAGACTAGGACCCTTAGGAAAGACCGACCAAAACAAACAAACAATGGGAACAAATCACCAACAACAAATACCAACCTCACCAAGGAAGCAAATATCAAGACAGCGAAAACCTTCCACTTTACACTTTTGTATTTTTTTTTTTGGTCTCTGGTGTTTCCTTGCCCCGGTAAGCCTTATTGCACATCTCTGAAATGGATACCAAGGATGGCAGTTTTTTCATTGCCATGCATGCTGTAGCCTGCCTTCACCAGAAAAAAAAAAACAAAACCCAAAAAGCCAAAACCCCCCAAAAAACCACAGATGAAAAAAAATACCATTCTTCCCATCGACATGAGACATCTAAAACACATGTAGACAATTCAGGTTTACATCACTAAATTAAGAAATGAATGCTCTTTGTGTCTACTTAGTGTCTGTACTACTGTGGGACTGAATCTCTCAGTAAAGCCAAACGAACAGTAAATATAACAGACATTATTTCATGGCCATTGCTACTACAGCCCTCATATATCTCGACAGGATATTTTTTTCTTTTTCCCACTGAAACCCAGGATGTAACTTACTTATAACCTAATAATTTCATTTGTAGCACATTTGCAACAACAGAGGAAAACTGGTAAACCCATTGTGCCTATCCCAACAAAAGGTTAATCTGCTGGGTTCTTCTGCTTCTCTGTAGACATTAAAGATTTTCAACATCTAAAAAGCTCCTATGCTTTTAAAGAATATTTAAAAGATTTGGTGTCATCAAGATATGCACATATTTGGTTTATATAACCACATCACCTCTGTGCACTCACCCTCCCTTTTACCACTCACCCTCTGATGGTGTCTTCTCCCAGAGTAGTTTATAAATTGTGAGGGGCCGGGAACCTGCCTGTTTGTGCATTTGTGTGAGAGCTTATATCAGTGCTATTCAGTGATTGACACAGCCTTTGAAAGTTGCCATATTATGTATGATTAGCAATAAGAAAACTAGCATCTTCATCACTCATTTCTCACTGAAAGTACAGAGTGGAAAAAAGCTGTTCTATTTACTGGACCAAGATACCACACCTGGGAGACCTCAATATACACAGTACAAAGTACAGGGTAAATGCACTCCCTCTGCAGATGTACTCTCTCAGAAGTGGGGTAAAGAAGTGCCTTTCATGGTCTCATTTCGAAACTAGGGGAGAATGTTACAGCAAAACTAATACTCTGAAAGAATACTAGTAACAGTGAAACATGGTAATAGGAAGTAGCTTTTTTCCTTCCATTTCTTATTTCCCATAAAGAAGATGTAATTATGATGTGCAGATATATATATGTATATATATACAGGAGATATAGCGTTCAATACAGAAATGTAACTGTAAAAATATTTTTCCCATCTTAATGAGCATCTTAGATCAAAGCAATGCTACTGTGCATGGACAATTCTGTCTTAGAGTAGCTCACTGTAGTTTATTTTAAGCATGCTTTCACTCATTTAACTTCAGGTAGTGCTTATAGCTGATGTAGTAATACTGTCACAAAATACCATGCAGATACTCTTAGCATGAATGAGCCTATGCCAATTAACCAGATTGTCAGCTAATCCAAATGAATACCCTCCCTAGACTTTTTTTGCAACAGCTGAGCTAAAGTGAATTCAGTCAAACTGTTGCAGCTTCAGTATTCAAGAAAGGTTTGATAACAGTAAGCTGAAATAAAGGGGGAAGAATCTACACACAAGCTTGTATCAGCACAAGCCTGTCAGTAAAAAGCCTAACAGGAATCTGTAGCACCATTAATGGAATTACCCCCAAAACAGAACCTCTCAGCAAAATCTTAACGACTGGTGTCTAAGGGAAGCAACTGCATATATACTACAGCAGTGATAGAAATAAATTATCTTACTCTTAGAATAAGTTAAGTAGGATCAGAATGAAGGTTAAAAATCCTAAAGTAAGGTAGCTATTCCTTGATTCAAAAGTGTGTCTCATGCAATTATAAACTTTTTTTATTCCCCTAGGCAGCTGGGATTTTCCCAGGATACCCATTCAAGTGTATGTTCAATCAGTACATATTCAGGAATTCACCTCTTGTCTATACAAAGTTTCAAGGAGGTCAAGGAGAATTTTGTCATTGCCTCCAGTGAGGCCAGGCATTTCACCCATCAGTCTTGCAGCTGAAGTGAGGTCTTTGGATAAAAACTACGTGAAATGTAAACAGCACAAATCCTGGCGACATTTAATAAACTGAACAGGATGTCTCTCCATCTGATATTTTGCTTAGCTTAATTTATCAACTTAAAGAAAAAAAAAATAGTTGACATTGTTCTGTTTTTCTAAAGATGAGATTTTAAAAGGTGAATTGACAGTCCTTTTCTCTTCAGCCACATCCCTTGGACTGCATGTATATAGAAATATATTTTGCATATGCTTAAAATACTTTAGTGAGATCCATTCTCTCACATGCCAAGCTCAAGTGCAATACTTTACACACCGCTTATTTCTCTATGAAAGCCTGCAAAATCACTCAGCAATTGCAAGGTTCCATAAGCCACCCACTCTATAACCTGGGGACTAATGGAGCACGGGGCTTAAAAGAAAAAGGAGAGAACACTTTCTGTATCTTGTGGAAAGATGAAGTCATAGCAATTATCATGGGGGGAAACTTTTTTATGACTGTTTTCTTCAAGATGTATGTAACTTCCAAAAGTAGGATATAACATCTTGATTCATTCTTAAAAAACAAATACTATGACATGAAAGCTTGCTTGTTACTGAGAGATAAAAATAGGAAAAAGTCTTGGTTTATGACTTGTCAGTAAATACTTAAGTAAAAAGAAAAAATATCATTCCCTAAATCAAACAAAAATTTATGGACTCAGGTTTCATATAAAATATCCATTTTGATATTTAAATATCCACTTGAGCTAATTTTAGGTAGCTACTCTACATTGGAGCAAGAGCCCCTGTCACCTAAGCCTTGCAAAATTCTAACAAGTTACACTGCCAACTGCCTTAATCCTTTGACAAAAACTGAAATATGTTCCTTCTGTGCAATTAAGTTACTACTGGGAGATTAGATTGCGTCATCCTAACTCATGAGTATGTCTGTCTTTGTGAGTGAATTCCCTCCCTGAGACTGGATTTGTGGGAGGGATCTCCTTCCTCCAGGACTGCAAATAAATGTGCAAGAACGTTCCTGGGCACCATGTTCCAGCTGGCCCTGAAAGGACAGCATCCATGCTGGGCAACCCCTTTAACCTCTGCAAGATGGGAGCTGCTGGCAAGCTGACTTTTGGGAATGGCCCTGGAACATTTTAGCTCCAGAAATGTGCTGGGGAATAGCTTGGGAGAATGCTTTTTGGCACATGCTTAGCTCACACCAGGGAAAGTCTTAACGCTTCACTAGCGTGGGCAATTGCAATCCATTGCCCAGGAACATTTCCACCTACCGTCTGATTTACTAGTACAGAAGTGGCCAGGGACACTGTTGTGCACTTTCAGACTTTGTACTGTGATTGAATGTAAGCTCAAGAGAACAGCTCAAGCACAGTCCTGATGTAAAGTTCATTTTTTATACCATTATACTCCCCCTCCCCCCATATATTTCAGAAAAACATACACAGTCTTGTCTTCCACTTGAGATGAAGGGATCTGAGGAATGCCTTCCTCCCCAAGAACAGTATTGCGAGTAGTCAACAGTGTGCAGTTAGACTTCACATGTAGCTGCAATATTATGGAATCCTCTTGCACTTGTTTTAAAGTATGAACACAGTGTTTTTCCAACAAAAAAAGTCACTGAGTGATAAAAACATATACACAATAAACAACTGCATAATCTCTCCAGAGCAGCAGGGGTAGAAGACAGTAAACCCACTGCTAAAAGGTACAATTGCATTCAATGAGTTCAGCAAGAAGGCATTGATACTCCTGCTTTTCTTTACTGCTCAACAGAGCTGCAGTTAGGTAAGTTCCCAAAGTGCATTCTGGGTCCCTCTACTTATATACTTCACAGTGCCAAATGCATCAGGGGAAAAAAAAAAAAATCATAAAACTAACACTCCATTAAATTATCACTCTGTCTACAATAATTAAACACCATGACCCAAAGCAAACAAAACTATTACAAAATTTTCTCCTCTTTGCAATAGTTTATGAAAGAGAAATGAGAAGGAAGAATAACTTTGTTCACTTTGTGTATTTGACAGCATTTGTGGTACACCAGCTTTTACATGTG
This sequence comes from Falco cherrug, assembly GCF_023634085.1. NCBI lineage: Eukaryota > Metazoa > Chordata > Aves > Falconiformes > Falconidae > Falco > Falco cherrug. The sequence continues at coordinate 47,726,134 of NC_073698.1, forward strand.
TTTTACATGATAACAAGAAGTAACATCAATGCTTTAAAAAAATCAGTAATTGATAAAAACTGCACTACAGTGGAAGCTGACAAAGGTCTGAATTAATTTTTAGACCTAAGGTGGAACTGTCTGTCTGTAATTAAAGTAACAGTTTTAAGTATAACCAATTAGTGCATTTTATTTACAGTGCAACTAATTTTGAAACACGGATTGCTGTAGCCCTGATGTTTGACTTCATTTCTGAAGACGACAATGTTAAGTTTGAATGGTCATTTAGAAATTTTTCATTTTGGTGTCTTTTTTGAGACACACTGAAAGAGCATCAAAATATTCTTTTGTTAGTATAGCAGCCTTCAATACCTAAAGGGGGCCTACAGGAAAGGTGGAGAGGGACCTTTTACAAGGGCAGGTAGTGATAGGACAAGGGGTAATGGTTTTAAGCTCAAAGAGGGTAAATTTAGATTAGATGTTAGTAAGAAATTCTTCACTGTGAGGGTGGTGAGACAGTGGAACAGGTTGCCCAGAGCAGCTGTGGATGCCCCCTGCTCCCCACCCCAGAAGTGTTCAAGGCCAGGTTGGATGGAGCTTTGAGCAACCTGGTCTAGTGAAAGATGTCCCTGCTCATGGCAGGGTGGGGAGTGGTAGAACTAGATGATCTTTAAGGCTCCTTCCAACCCAAACCATTCTATAATTCAACAATATTGACCACCGTATGATTTATGATTGGTTGATATATACTGCTTCTTGATCAAAATAAAATTAAGGTGAAAAAAAAAAATATTTTAAACCCCCATTTTTTTCAAAGTGCTCTCTACGCCCATAAATTGGTGATTCATCCTGATACACTCTTGTGTACTGGCTCAGACTCTTTTAAGTTAAACTTGTGCCTGCAACATCCGATTTGCATCAAGTGCCTTCTCTTGTAACATAACTCAGGTGCACCAAGTGGTTTTGTAATTATACAGCAGGCTTTCAGAAAAGCAGAGCTTATAGAGTCTCTTACATTTTTAAAACAGACTATCTCCCTTGGCAAGATTGTTTTAAAATGTAACAGAAGCTCCTAAAAATAATCCTATATAATAGTAGGCTATGTTGTCAAAGCCTCTGGTTATTGGTAAATTCTACTGAAATGGGAACTGATTTATTTTAGTCTAAAACTGAACATTTTAGCCATAAGCTTCTCCAACCAGCACGTAGGATTTGAGTCAGAGAAGAATAAATAAATAAATAAACAAACAAACAAATAAATAAATAAATCGTTCCTACCAGACAGGCAATTAGAAACTTCAGATACATAGTACAATGTCTGTTGCCTTTTCCGAAGGTTTAAAGCACTGAACTCCCACCTGTTTCAAGCGAAACCATTGCTGTTCATGCCCAAAGGTAACTGCATCAGCTCTCTTCTGAGCAATCCCTGTGACAGAGGAACAGCAGATGATGCTTTTATAGTAGTAAGACCTCTGTCTCTGCCAGCTGAAACACAGAGCCAATAGGTTAAAACAAAGGGGAACTCTTTAAAGACACATAAAGCCTTCTTGAGTAATAAAAATCACACTAAAGAAATGAAAATAAGATGTTTTCTGAAACTGTGGATTTCAATGTCACATGAATGGAAAAACACTTTGTATCTCTCTAAACCACAGGATAAGCACAGCAAGCTAGTCATTTTTCCCACGTTGTCTTAAACTTTCAGACACAGAAGTCTGACAATACTAATAAGAAAAGCCTGTTTCATCCTCCTCTTTCACCATTTGTCCTAGTAAGTGGCAGTAAACCTTTATGTACTATGGCTAGGAAAGGTCAAGGGGAGGGACAAGGACCAGAAAGGAGAAATACATAAATAAATAAGACTGCCGCATAGGGCGTCTCCTCAGGTTGAAACAGGGTATTTTTGAAAGAGAAAGTACTATTTATACACACATAGTTTCCATGTCAAACTGTCCTGATTTCAGTGAGACATCAATTTTTATTTCTAAACCTCTGATTTAAAATCAGATTGTGTAAACAGGAATAAAACTGAGTATTTTCATTGCTAAGGATATGGTGTGCTTTGTCACAACGTAGTCTACCTGCAACCCCAACCTGAAATTTATTTTTTTAAGATGAGCCAATTTATTGCTGACATATTCAGTAAGAAATCTCTCCAATACTATTCATACAGACATTACACAATCAAGCGTGCTTTCACATTCAGCCAATTTCTTTCTGGGACTCTGCTCCAGTGATTGATTGAGAAATTTGTCTCAGCAAATGAAGTCATTACTTGCTGTACCTGCACCCATCTGGGAACATCTGAGACGAGACAGACTGTTCAAATCTGTCTTCCACAACTGTTAATTCCTAAAAATAATTGAATGTTCCACTGCAGTACAGAAATGCATTCTATTGTCTCCCTGCCATCTAAGGATAAGCCTTGAGATTTCACTCATCACAAAAATGAATTATTTTATATTTTGATAAAAGTGAAAAAGATATTACAGATAATACTGTACATTAAAAAAAAAAAAAAAAAAAAAGGCAAGTCATGCTGGGTGCATAAGTGATCAGTACTTTGCTATTGTCAAGTCACTTCCACCTCACACATGCTGAGTTTTGTAAGAAAGTATATATAAAAGCTATTTGTTAATCATCACGACCACTTAACTACTGCACTTCCTCATTTGGAGAATTCGGCCTTTTGAAGACTTGATTTGGTAACTCAGTTGAATATATAAAACCTCACCTGAATATGATCTCAAATCCTTTAAGAACAGATTTTATTTCCATCTAAAGTACTCTATCTTTTTATTCTCCACTTGAATCCAAGTTTGTCTTTTTTTAACTGCTATGATCACTATCTCAAAAAGAAATTATAATCAAGCCTCAAACCATTAAAGAGCAAAATAAAAAATTTGCTTGAGGATATTAATAGAGATATTTCTAAGTTACTGTACAAGCACATTTTGATGCACTTATTTGCAGCTCATACCATACATACATAACTCTTGGTCCAATCCTTCAGTCTTTAAGCAAACCTTACAGTGACATCATAATTTATGAGGTTAATGGATCAAAACACTAAAGCGACAACACAACAAATGGAGCAATAATGAGGGGTTTCCCCTCTCTCATGGCTTAATAGCTGTTTAAAATCCAAGTCCTGTATGGTGTGTATCTGGCATGACTTTCATGACTATCCTCAAAACCTGTGTGTGGAAAATTTTCCTTTCTTGGACCTCCACTTTCGTATCTCAAAGGACAAAGTAGGCATGCTTTAATAACATTATCTCAACCCACTTGAAAAGTTCTCTTAATTCTTACTAAAACAATCTAATCTGTTTGAGGCAAGATTTTGGTTTTATTTAGAATAGTAAACCTTATCTAAATAACTGTAATATTAGGATGGTAATTAACGTACACAAGCCAACTTTTAAGAGTCCACTGCATACACGTGCTATTCATACTAACTGAAGCCTAGACCCTGCACCTGGTTAGCCCTAATGCCATCTTCCCGCATGTCCTCATTTCCGAGTGTCATACATGCAACCCAATTCACTAGCAGTGGACTTACCTGGGATGGGGGGGAATCCACTATTTATCCTCTTTAAGAACCAAGTGGAAGGTTACAACCAGTGTTTCATGTTAAGACCAGCTTCAAATTTCACTATCGAGAAGAAGATGGTTGCCCTTTTCCCTTGGAACCTATCTAGGCAGTCACAGCACTTGCTATAGTGCAAAACAAAACACACCCAGAATTTTAGTACTGGACTTCATCTAGTAGGTCTTAAGAGTTGCAGCCTCCTTGACTGCTACACTGCTCAGCCATACTGCAGTTTTCCAGTTTCACCTTCAGTTTTCCTTAGAGAGATCTTCCTTGACTGAAACATAAGTCACTGAAAAGACAGGGCTCTCCTTCAGTATTATCAAGTTCATCAATACAGCCAAAAGACTGGATTTACTTTCTACCAAAATCAGTGGGGTTTTGGGTTTCTGAAATATAGTCTAAAGGTCAAAGGTTCTCCCCAGAAATGGACTATTGGATCATTCTCATGTTTGTTTTCAATCAGCAAGGCTAACCCAGGACAGTTTAGGCAGAAGCACCTGTCTAATTGAAGAATCACATTCAGTGAATGGAAGCGCATGGTGGTTACCAACCCCTTCAAGAACAAAATTTCTAAAAAAAAAAAAAAAAAACCAAACCAAAAATCTGTTTATCAGCAGCCAAGTAAAATCTCACATACATGCCTCAACACTCGGTCACAGTATACTGATGCGCTTTAAATATGGACAAATTACTCATACAACATAAGCCACCTTCTTCCTGGCAAATTCCTCTCCTAAGGCTAAATATATACTGCTTGTCTTTGTGTACCAAAGTATCCAGCCAGCTGATGCAGAGAGAAAAGAACACTAGCTTACATTTTTCGCTAGAGAGGTAAGGAAAAAAAAAAGAACAAGGCCCATGTATCAGCGATTTTTGTTTTGCAAGCTAGTCAGGACCTGCACTTTTTAATTCCACTTGATGATTGATAACCAATTCACACAAACACACAGTGTAAGATTTTTGAGTACTACAGACTTATGTAAAATAGACCAAATAGCAGATCACAGATGAAAATTAAGGGGCAAAAAGATGTAACATTTACCCAATGCTCTGGTTTTCAACTTTTAGTGAGCTTTTAATTTATTAGTTATAACTTGTTTTTGTTGGAGAGGGTTCAGAAAAGGCTGTGAGATTTTTCTAAGCGTCAGCTTAAAAATACTTACAACTATTTCTTAAATGCCAGCTTAAGAAATGTATAAATAAAATCCAACATTAAGACCTCTAAACTTGGAGAGACATGCTCAGAACAGGAAATGATAGTTTGTTAATAAAGAAAGGTAAATCATTCTCCAGTCTTCCGGTGGGAAACTTGGCAGCGAAAGGATTTTGACCTCAGTGGAAGGTAACTGTCACAAATGACAAATCAAGCAACTTTCTTCTTAGAAGTGGGGCAAATGTTTGACATAAGGCTGGACTGCAGTCAGATCTATCATTCCCTGTGGCATATTCTTCTACTTTTAACAAATAATCCTGCAAGCTTTTTGCACTGACCATATTAATTTTCTTCTTTTTTTCCTCTCTCTCTCTCCCCGAGTAAAGCTGTGCAAGCCTAACATTTTTTGTAAACGATTACTTATTTCCTATTTGAAGCACAAAAGCTCATCACTTATAGAATAGGTCAAGCTTTCAATGCCTATTAGTCCCAGTCTGGAATGAATTAATGCATTTTCCTATGTTCATTTTCCTCTTCTGTTGTAGAAACAGTATTTGGGACCTTTGTGCAAAGGAAGGAAGCAAAAATCCTGTATTATTTTCAGGTAAATTAGTAAACAACAACAAAAAAAGATACTTAAAAATTCTATTTTCGTATTAGACTCACTGTGACTGTATCACTGTAAAGTTTACAATTAGAAGTACCAGTTCTCCCAACTCAGAACAGTAAGTGGGAGGAAAAAATGACAAGTAGCCCAGTTTAATTTCAAACGTTAATATATTTTCTATTTTATAGTGAACATATGCATCGTTCACCCCTTATTTGCAGCAACTATGACGTCCTCATAAAAAGGGGTGACATTTGTAAGATGCCTCTTAAAATAAATATTTCTTTTTATAAAATAATAAAACTTCAAATAAATATTCTTTACACTAAACAATATGTTGAAAAAATTAGAAAATAAAGGCTGAATTTTACTGTAACTGTACAATATACATGAAGTCCAAAGGGAAATCAGAGTCTTGTAATAGAAGGTTTCCGTAAGACAAAATACAATCTAAAAACATACTGATTGATTCACATTCTTCCGAATGTACAACATATTAGTATAATATTTTGTGACTGTGCCATGCCTTATGACACCACGTATTTTTCACAGTTGAAAATATTATTGTATATACAAAAATATAGCACATTATCTCTGGCAGAAAACAATGAAAAAAAAGGAGTCATTTGCTAATTTACAAATTTTGCAAGTACTATTCACAAACAATTGAGTTGCCTAGGAGTGTCTGTGTTGCTTTAGCTTATGCAATATGTGGGTCACAATGTACTGCATCCCTTTTTTTTTTCTGTATGCCACTAGCTGGATTCTAACAAGCGTATCAGTTAAGATGGCACACACACAGAAAAGCATTTCACTGCAAACAGCAAAGTATACCCCCAACCTTTCTACTACAGTCCCAAGACCATAGCTGCTTAGTTGGTTGCATATGTACGTTAAAATAATCTTTGTTACTTTAGTATTTCTGACTAGTGATGCTATGTTGGCTTTTCAAAGTTCCTGGGGGGGACGCTGGGAACTTTGCAGCAAACGGTGTTGGAGTGTTTACAGCGGCATCCAGGCCGATTTACCCGGTCGTAACAGCCCTGGCACAACTTAAGGCAACCCTTGGCTGGTAGGTAACACCACAAGCAAGGCAGAAAGAGGGACACCACACCCATGGCGGACCACCTAGTGCAGCAATGCGACTGACTGCAGGAGCAGGGGTTGTCAGCACAGTTGTCCTCGTCATCGTTGGAGCAGTGATAGAAGAGGCCCTTCACGCAGCAAACGCAAGTCCCGTAATCAACCACGTTCTGGGCTGAGCAAAGACACTGCTTGTCACAGATCCAACATGATGGAAGGGTCCTTGGATAAGTGCACTCCTTACACTTACACTTCCCACAGTCCTCACACCTGTAGCTGTGCGCTCCCAAGTCTTCTTTGCTCAGTGGCTTCAGCTCACTTGACTTGAGCTCAGACTTGGGCTGCATTCGGACTATCCCGTCAGCAACTGGCCCCGAGGATGAACCTAGAAGTCTCTGTTCAGATGAATTACTGCTTGTACTTGTCCTTGTACTGCTCCGCGAACCTGTGCTGACTGTACTGATGGATCGGGACAGAGGTGCCCGAGGAGGGGCGTGTGTTTGTGCATGCTGAATCCGGCTAAAATGACGATGCTCGGGCAAGCCATGGGGCCTTTCATTTTTGGATTGGGTTGCTAGTCGAGGAGTGGACTTGACCCCTGGCCGTGGAGCCACCGTAGGCCCCTCCGTATACTCATTTGTGTTTCGGATGGCTCTGATCTGGTCCAGCGACAAGACATGAACCTGCTGCATCAGGACATCCCGCAGGTCAGGCTCCCCGTGCGGTCTCCCACTGTCACGCCGAGCTTGTAGCAAGGCCTGCGACCCGCTGCCGTGCTGAGCTCTCGTCTCCATCGGTGCCCGGAAGCGTGCTCACCCCAGCAGGCTTAGAACACATCTGAAATCCTGGAGCGACAAAGAGAGGATTCACTATTGCAACACATTTCATTGCTCTCTCCAGCAGCCTTTCAAGGCTGCAGGATACTACAGCACAGCACACAATCTAGTAATGCATCAGCCATTAAAAAAAAAGGAGTCACATCTGGGGCGGAGCGCGGGTGCTGGTCAGCTGCATGCACTTCCCCTGCCCTCTCCTGCCTACTCCGGTGGACACCTTAAAGGGATTCTGTTCTAGGTCCACACATCTTAACTCGTGGCTCTAGAAAGTCTAGGTATTGCGCCTGCTAGCTAAGACTTCCCAGGCCATCTTCTGGCTAGACCATGGCCTTCAAAGTGATTACACTTCAGCACTTGAAGTGACTTGAAGTGACTCTTCTTTTCACATCAGGCTATTGAAAACCTTAGATACATATATAAAAAAAAAAAAAAAAAAGCCAGCAAGTATTTAGCAAGTGTAATGTGACCAGCTGATGACAGACATATAATTCTCCAATTCTGTTTAAAACTGGATAATATTTTGGTAGGCTAGTCTCTTTACACATTAAACTTTATATGATGTAAATAGGAAATTTTAGTTTAATACCAATAGTCACAAGAAAAACACTAAATAGCAGTAAAATGTTTGAGGTTAGACATTAAATGAGTTAGTGCTACCAAAAACTTCAGCAGCACAAGTAAAAATATCTCTCTCCAGTATTTTAGTTGTGTGTCACACTTGTGTACACCACTGCAATTGTTATTTTAAGGCTCAATGCTACAAAAGCAATGATGCCATAGTTTTATTTTTTTAAAAGGTGAAAAATTCCACAGACTACATTTCAAATTGTAAATATTACCAAAAGTAGCTTGTGGGACAGAGGCATGCATAATATAATCAAACAGTGACAGCATCCAAGAAGTCTACTTGATTGCAAATATTACTTTAAAGGATCATTAACTACAAAGCAGAAACGCAGACTTAATTTAAATGGAAACTCAGTAAAAGACCCAGAAGATGAGAACTTGTAAATAACTAACTTCCACAGTCAGATACACAAGTTTCAGGTACTGCCCTCTAAATTACTTAGTATTTGGTTTGCCCTTATCATATCTTAAAGTGGTTCCAAAATCCAATTACCTATACAAAAATCCAGAACAATATTTTACAATTAAAACCCAAGCAGGAACCAAGCTTCTTACAAGGACCACACAATGTCTTCTATTATACCTAGAAAGAGCACCACAGTGTTACTCTGTACACACCAGTTACCAACAATAATACTATACCGCAGTATAATAAAATATAGCCAAACAGTTTAACAATGAATATCTCAAGACACTGTCTTTATTCTAACAGCAGTGGAAAACATTTAACCTTTTAACTCCTGGCTTCCTCCCCTCAAGTGCTTTCTGTTTTTAAGAAAAAAAACCCTAAATTTTGAGAGTGACCACCTACTTTAGATATTGCCAAATCCTGGTTTGGACACAGACTGTATGTCATGCTAGCCCCCCGCCCCCCAAAAAAATAAAAAATAAAATAAATCTGTCAAATTTATCTTGAAGCACTGCTTCTGTTTTCTTCAAGTTTAAACCTTTGTCATACAAGTTTCAAACAACAGCCTAAGCAGACATTTCCTCATCTGAAACTATATGGAGATATAAGCTAATAGAAATTAAAGTATTTTCCCCATCCTTGAGAGGAACTATCAGCCCTATCTGCCCTCCACGTCCAGGTTCTAGCCGGGCTCGGCCAGCCGAGAAGGTAGGCTGAACCAAACCCTGTCTTCTCCAGAGATGACAACCCGGCGCAAAAGCAGAGCTGACTCTGACCTGCAGGCGCTTAAGACGACAGCGGTGGCGGTGGCGGAGCCCCCCTCGGACGCCAAGGTGGGCGCTGGAGGAGAAGCCCCCGCGCTCCGCTCCCGTCCCCGCTACAGCTGCACCCGGCGCGGAGGGGCGCGCAGCAGGTGGGAGGCGCGGCCCCTCGCCTGCCGGAGCGCGGCCGCAGGCGCCGCCGGCAGCCCCGCAAGTGCAGACAACCTGGAGATAACCAGGAGACATCCTCTGGGCTGGGAGGTGGGAGGGGGCTGCTGCAGCCGCCTTATCAGGAAAGTCAAACCCATGTTTCCTTTTAACTCTTCCCCCCTGCCCTCCCCCGAGAGATGCTAAAGAAGCCTTCCCCTCCCGGGTAATGAGAGGCGCCCCGCAGACGGTCTGTGACAACACCTCGGGGACAGTTGGGCAAAAGGCAGATTACCCCCCCTCGCCCTGCCGTAAGCACCCATTCAGCTTCACAAAGCCAGCCGCTGGAAAAGCTCCTCTTATTTTACGCATATTCTGCAAACTGCCGGACCTTCAGTCCGCCCCAGCCCGGAGGGACCCAGAAGGCACTTTCAGCGGGCCATCGGTCCGAGTCGGGCGAAAGTCCTTTTTCTCCCCCCGACAGATCCGCTAACAGGGCAAGATGCAAACCTCCGGCATTTATTTGCAAACATACATTCGCCTGAACATTCTTACGGGAAAGCACGTCTTCCCCTCCTCTGATCTAGCACTTCTCCCCTTCCCATCCACCAAGAGCAGAGCAGCAGCATTTGCCTTTTTGTGTGTGCATGTGTGATAACACGATTCCCCACTTCCAAAAGCCAAAGTCCACTCTCGCAGAGCTCAAGTGCCATGATAGCTAACTTTTCCTAGCTGGGATTGGCAAAAGGGCGAGCAAGGGGGCCGGGTTTCGCGTTCGGCACATTTGGGGAAGTTTAAAACGCAAGGGGCTTCTTGCGTGCTGTGGAAAAAAGCCCGTGTCTCGCTGGCTGGGAGAAGGCGAGCCTAAGGGGGAGAAGTCCTCTGCTCTTGAATTTCTGTTTTGTGTCCGAAGCCTGTGCAAGGCACCCCCACCCCCATCCCCACCGCACACACACCAACCACCTCCTCCTCTTTCAAAGTGCTTTGAAACCCCCATTAAGGGCCGAGTGTGTGATCAGACTATGGATTAGGGCAAAAGGGACTTTACCATCGGGGTGGGGCAAACTGACACACAAATAGCTTGCTGAAAACACCAGCAGCTTTTTTTTCTTTTCCCTTTTTTTTGGGGGGGGTGGGTGGGGTGTGTGTGTGTGGGGGGGGGGTGTTACAAAGTAAACCCACCAAAGGGAGGGGGAGGGAAAAGCAAAAATCACGGCTTTCCTTCCTTTCCATACCTGCCCTCTGCATTGAAGAACCTGGGGAAGAACTTTGCTCGTCTTATGAATCGAGTTAATTTCACCACACGAGAAATACTTATGTGTATGCGCGCGCGCACACACACACACACACACACACACACACACACTTGTACCAGACGTGCACTCGCTTCCGAATTGCACGGATCTCCCGACGCCACCACAGACGGGCGTAAATCACGCACCGAAGGGCGAGTTGCTCGCTCTCCCCCTGGACAGTACAAACCGCCCCGGCGCTCGCCAGCCCCGCAGCGCCCTCCTGCACCTCCCCTGGGGCTCGTCCGACACCCACGCGTGCCCGGCCAGGCAGGGGCGCGCAGCACCGCCCGCGCCGGCTCCCCGCAGCAGCAGAACACGCTGCAGCCTGCGTGCCCGTGTCTGCGTGTGTGTGTCGGTCTGCGTGTGCCCCCGACCTGCCCGCAGCCCCCGCGGGCATGCCCGCCGGCCCGCTCAGCCCTCCGCCCCCCAGCGCAGCCTTCCGCGCCCCCGAGGCACCCCAGCGGGGCGCAAACGCGGCGCAGCCCCCAAATGCCAGCGGAGCTATCCCCCCCCTCCGCCCCCCGGAGAGAAACCGCTCCGAAATCCCACCTCCGGCTCCTCTCTGAGAAAGGAAGGAGCGGGGAAAGGGGAAGAGGGAGAACCTGTACGAATGGAAAAGGGATCGGCCTCAAACATTTCCACGAGTTTTCTTGGAGTAACCAAGGGGGGTGGGGGGTGGGTGTACTGAAAAGCTTGTTTTGCAAAGAAGGAAAAGGCTCTCACCGTGATCGCGGCGCTGCACCAAACCCCTCTCTCTCTTGTATTTTCTTCTTCCTGCGGTTTGCAAATAAATCCAGCCCTAAAGCAAAAAAAAATTCTTTTCCAAACTCTGCTTTAGTCCAACTTGCAAATTAGAGTAAGAATGATCACCATGTAAAAAAGTCCAGAGCAAAGTTAGGTCCCTCTCCCCAGACAGATTATAAATACGTGTGTGCGCGTATATACTATAATAATAATTAAAACACCTCTCCGGATCGGGGTGGGTTTTCCTTGCTCCTAAAAAGAAAACACTCAGTCTCTCTCACACACACTTTCCTTTTTTTTCCTCAATGAACAGGAGGCCGAATCGCCAATACCAAGTCACTTTTTTTGTTGTTGTTGCAAATGATCAAGAGCAAGGGGAAAGCCAAAGAAAACAAAATAAAGTGGATCTAAAATAAAATCCCAGAGCTTTCTTCCACTGAGCTCCTCCAAAAAAGCAGCTTGTGCAATGTAGCCGTTCTGCTGCTTGCTGCAAGCTCCTCTCCCCTCTCTCCCTCTAGCTTTCTCGCTCCCTCTGCGAGCGTGTGTGTGTTGCAGGCAGCTCTGTGGTTTGCGATCGGGGGGGGGGGGGGGGGGATGTTTTGGGAGCGCAGCGGATTTGTGGTGGTGGTTGTTGTGTGTTTGGAGGAGGAGGAGGAGGAAGATTTGAGATCTGAGCTGTAGGGGCTCGCCGTTTTTCTGCTCGCTCGCTCTCTCCCTCTCTCTCTTTTTCTTTCCGGAGGAGGTAGGGTGATCTCTCTGCAAAAGCAGCAGTAAATGGCGTCATGTGGATCTGAGGAGGAACAGAGCAGTTGTTGTCCCAGAGGATATATCGCATCCGGTCCCAGCTCATTGGCTCTGCGGGGCTACATTCACTGGCGCTCCCAGCGCCCTGCCAGCACTCCGAGCTGCGGGAGGCTTTCAAAAGGGTAGCGCCGCCGGCCCGGGCCCCGGCCCGTCCGCGGCGCTGCGCTGCTCTGCGCGGAGCGGCGCGGAGCCAAGCGGAGCCCCGCTGCCGGGGCCTCGCCGCAGCCGTTTTCACAGGAGGCTGCTCCGTGCGCGGTCACACGACGCTCGGGGTTCCTTTTGTGCTCGTGTACGCGTTCAGAGGAAGGCAGCGATAGGTTTGCAGGGGAGCCGAGGGCGGCTCGCTTCTCCCGGGGAGGAAGGCACGCTCTTCCCGCCGCTGCGGGCTTTCGGGGGACCCGTTTCCAGGTGCTTCCCCTCCCCCCTCCCCCTGTTTTTTTGACCGAGTGGAATAAAAGTTTACACTTTCTGCCCCCCACCCCCGGTCCCCGGCGGGGAGAAAGAAGGGCCATTACTTGAGCATTGTCCCACGGATTAGCGCGGTGAGGCGGCGCGGGGGGCGCCCCCGGGGCCGGGGGGGCCCGCGGAGCTGCGGCCCGGGCGCCGCGGGGGCGGGGGCGGCGGGGCAGGCCAGGCTGCTGGCAGCGCCGCGGGACTTTCCGCGCACCGTGCGGCAGCGGGCCTCGCGGCGTCCCGGCCAGCAGCGGGGTCTCCTCGCCTGGGCGGAGAGACGGCGTTTCTTTTAGGGGAGGAAAAAAACCAAACCCAAACCACCAATTCTCAACCGAAAAACCCGACCAACTGTGTTTTAATTAATTCCCATTCGTGTAGGGGACACGGTCTGCGAGCAGCTCACCAACGTGACTGTTTGTCTTCTGGGCGTTTCCTGACACGGCCACAGCTCGGTCCCTTTTGTACGAGCTGAAAGGACCGACGGGGCCACTGTGGCTGGGCTCGGGCATCTTGCGCCTACATGGATCTTTCTGCGCGCAAAGCTGCGTATCCACGTAGGCATGCACCGGGCACGGGTACACCCGTGTCACGTGTGGCACCGCTCAGGATACACACGGTGCGCACGGCGGCACTGCACTGCGTTATTTGCGTGAGCGATCACCAGCGCATAGCCCCCAGCAGCCCTTTTCACTAGCCGAAGCAATTTTGCTGGCACATCCCCTTCTACACCTGCTAGTCACCGCTTTCTGGAGGGGGTGGTCATCCTCCACAAAAACATGTAAATATAAAGGGATGTCTTACGTGCACGGCCTTCAGCTTTTCGTGGTTTTATATGCAAATATCCATTCTTCCACAATACTATTCCGAACCGGCAGATTATTTTGCCATAGCTGCTTGACAGTACGGTTAGCCCGAGTTGCACTTCTCCCTCCCCTTCACGTGGGCTCCACCGGTCCCTACCCTGCACGAAACCGCCGCGGCCTCGGCGGGGACGGTGCTCGTTGGCCGCGGCGCCCGTCCCGTCCGCACCCTCCCCGCCCCCCCGGGCCTGCAGACGGAGCAAAACGCCGGTCGGGGCGGAGGCAGCCCCGCCACTGGAACCGCAGCCCCGCGGAGCCGGGTTTCACTCAAGGCTCCGGTGAACGGAGGCGGCGGCGCGGCCGCTCTCCCCGCCAGAGGGAGCGCGGCGCCGGGCGGGGGGCGGCGGGGTCAGGGCGCCCCCACGGCACCGGTCGGGGGCTCCGCGGCGGCAGCAGCCCCGCCGTCGGGGCGCGGGAAGGGCGGGAGGAAGCCCACGGGCCTTCCCCACGGCTTCCCCCACGGGAGGGGGCACCTGGCGCCCCGTGGTCTGACCTGGGCATCCTCGGAGGTGTGCCCTGGGTGCAGGCTGCGGATCCAAGAGATCCAGCTGATTTTAACCATCGTCGGTTAAAATACCCGGGAAAGAGAATGCAGGATCTCAATTTCGCTTTACTGTAGAAAGAGAAAAATCACTTCTTCCCACATAGCAAAGTAGAAAATAGGTGAAGAACTCTTTCTGCAAGCCTAGACACATGGGGAAGTTCTGTAGATTTATTTATTAGTGGTTATACCGAGTCTGTAAATAGTGTTCAAACTGGAAAGTTCATAATACCATTTTAAAATCTGTTGGTCAGTGCTGCCATCGGCAGTTTATATGCCAGTTCTCAAATACAGGTGTATAAAGTTAATATAGTGAATAGTCCCAAAGACATATATGAGAACAGTGACAGGTACGAAAATTATTTTTATTCACAGAGCCAGTCATGTGTGCAAAATGGTGAAGTGCCAGCCTTGTACCAAAAGAAACCCCAACAAAACCAAACCAAAACAAACCCCCAAAACCCAAGCATACAGCATCCTAGTGCTGCTGAGTTTGAAACAGAAGCACCAAATCTGCAAAGATTTGTGCACTAACTTGCACATAGATAATCAATAACTAGTGCACAAATATGCAAAATTAAGAGTGGTGATGGGTTTTAATTTGCTTGTTTGTTTGTTTGTCCGTTTTTTTTGTTTTCGGATTGGAACCTCAAGGCTGAGTTCTCAAGGCCTTTAATTTGATGATACCTTGGAACCAGCTTTCGCAGGATTCCGTGTATCCTTCACATTTCACGTTTCTTGTCGTGATAGGGGTTTAATGCATGTGACTATGTTTCCCCTAGTGGTTTGCTCTAACCACTGCAGGATTTTTTGCTTTTAACCCACGCAGACCTTGTTGTTAGAGATTAAGGTTTTCAGTTCATTCTCAGCAGAGGAATATAGCTAGTGTATATATATATGTATACATATAGATGTGTATGTGTGTTCATAATATACTGGCATAGTAGCAATTTCAGTGACCGCAGGTGAAGGGCAGAGTGACATGACATGACAGATACCCATCTGAAATAGTTGAAACTTTTCTGCATCCTCCTAAAATTGTCCCATGAGGTTTTACATGATTTAATTTTCAGACCCAGGACCTGAAAACAAGCAGTATTTCCCCCTTTTTGTAAAAGAAAAGGAAGTTCGTTCATAAGGAATTGCTTCTTGCAAGGGAATGAAAGTGCAGTAAATTTGCAGACTTTCAGAACATTTTGTGCATTATCTCATGAGTTAATGCAGCGATATGAGGATACTGATTCTGCACATCCTGAAAGGACTAAGTTTGGCTGCATACTGCTTCTAATGCCCAGTATTTCCTTAGAAACTTAAACCTTTAATTGATTGTCTTTCTTGTTTGTAACCCTGTAAAAGGTAATGTACTTAAAAGAATTACGTGATTTAAAAAAAAATGTTAGCTGTAAAGCTTTTTGCCTACTGATACTTCATTGAGATTCTCAGGGGAGGCAAAAACACTTAGATGTATCATAGAGAGAAACAGAAAAGTCAAACTCACTGTATTGTAAACAGTCGGACAATTTTTATGAAGAAAATTATGTCCCTGACTCAGTACCGTTAGTTTTGCTTTTGTAATTTTCATTGTAGGTTACCTGAAGAAAATCCCAGAATTCCTTAAGAGGGGAAAACAAGCATAGCCTACTGGGAACTCGTTCTGGTGGGGCACGGAGCAGCACTGTTAAATGTGAAAAACAGAATATATACTGGCTGCTGTGCTTGGGAATAGACATGCCCTGCAGCTGCTGGGATTCTGCCTCCTGCTTTTAGTGATGCCCAGATCTTCTGGGAATTAACTACTGTTATTCAGATCTAGCTAATGATCATCACCTTCCTTAGACCATCCTTCCTTCAAGAGATCCTGTGTAATTTTATCCCATCTGATGACTGCCTCAGGATATGGAGGGACAGTTGCCAGCAGAATATTTTCTTGTCGAATACCAAATATACTTGTGTAAACTTAAAAAATAAACAAATCCCTTTCCTGATCCTTCTGAAATTATACTGAAGAATACATACATTTAGTACTTCTAATATAATGTGGAACTTTTGCATATAAATTATTCTAATAAAGCTAGTATGCTCTTTGATGTGCCTTTCAATGTTATTTGGTTATATTTGTGTCCTTGATAAAATCAGCATTGTTGGTTTTTTTGGAATTCAACTTCATAAACCTTTTCAGTTTATACAATGTATTTTATATTTACTTCTGTCTTCTTAAATACATTGAGACCAAATGTTTAAAAGTGGGACAATTTGGTGTGGACAGGACTAAGTGCAGTTTATATGCTAAGCTGGTATTATAGCAGGCTTTTAATGGTGTATTTGTTTGTCCTAGGATTTTCCTCCTAACATTTTCGACTGCTTTGGTAGAAGTAATCACGAGAATGACAGCACAGACAAGCCACGTCTGCCAGCATTTGAAAAACTGCACTCGCTAGCCTAATTCAGTTAGAGGCCAGATAACGCTGGGCTTGACTATACTAGAATTTTATGCAAAATTAACTGATTGCCTATTAAAATGTTAATAACTAAGTGCTAGTTTGGAAATTCCCCAAATATTTTGTAGCAGGATGCAGACATTTGTGTGTTGACCTGGGATTAATGTGACTCAGAAGAAATGGAAGAGGTCAATGTAGCAGTTATGGGAAATTTGGGAACAAGAAGGTTTTGTGAAGAGACTTACTACATCTCTCCTGTGTTTTGCAGCAGTGGTTTTCAAACTTCTTCAGTCTGTAGACTTTTTCTATGCTTTAGATGAGGAAAATAAAAAATCATAAGGGAAATGCAGTCCTTTTTAGAAAATTATAAATCATAAGACCTCCCATTTAGAAACAGTCCATAGGAATCCACAGATCACGGTTAGAAAACCACTGATGTAGAGATAGCCAAACTAGCTCTAAACTGTAATGTAGTGGAAAGGTAAATGAATATCTTGGGTACTGTAAGCAATGTAGCTGGAAGAGCACAGCTGCCTGCTCATCTTGGAAGTGCAAGGTAGCTTGCATGGACCTCCATGCTGTGACGGCTACTCTGCTCTCAGAATGTAAGTACCTTTCTTCACTGGAGGCTGGAATTCAAAGGAATACCTCTGAGAGATTAGCAGTTGGTAGCACATGGCTTGCAGGCCAGCCAAGGGCTATGTACAAGTGAGACTGACATTTTGCTGCAAACCCAAGCAATCAGATTGAGCAGCCATTAAAAATGGTATCATCTTTCTCCCATGTGCTGAGATTATTTTTATTTTCCTCAGTTGTGAAAGGCTTGTGTTCATCTGAGTGGCACACGAGCACATCCTGAAAGCAGAGGTGATGTGTGCAGAACAGAATCGATCCTAGAGATGAATGAATTTTGCACAAAAAGGGAAATGAAAACTGATGTTTCCCAATCATTTGTCTGAAAATCAGAACACAACAAAAAAAAATACTGTTTGTATGGTTGCGTCAATAAAAACAGTTGTGAAGGACCCTGATCCTGCCATTCAGATCTGCATAGGACTGCCTTCATTCGCCTGATCATAACGGCTATATCAATGACAGTAATTAAAATTTTGGATATTCTATCACAGTTTTCTCCAAAGATCTCAAAATAGTTTTCAAGAGATGTCACTATGTTTGTTTCACAGGTGAGAAAACCCAGGAGTGAAAGAAAGAAGTAACTTACCTGAAAAGCAAGAACTGGGAGTCTCAGGTCCCAGTCTAACCTCTCCGCCGTGTACACACCGCTTCCCATGGAGGCCCGTGGTGTTGTATTTCCTTGAGGGCTCCAGGGTCTTTCTGCACAGCTAAAATTTCAAGATCTCTGTCTAATAGCATCGGAACACCTTAAAAGAGAGTAGGAACTATTAGGTAATTATACTTACCTTACTTAGAGAGGGAAGAGGACAAAATATTTGATTATCTAAACAAGGTTATCTCTGCAGGAGCATCCACTCCCACCACTTGATTAAAGAGTTCCTCTAAACTTCCATCTCTGCATCTGGTGCAGTTACTCCTATCTTATTTGTGGTTTTGTAATCATCTTTTCCTGTATTTTAAGCAGGCCTATTACTTTCAAAAGCCCCGCAGAGACAAAGGCAGAAATTAACTGAGAAGCGGAATCTCAGAGCTGCTCCTCCTAAGCAGTCCCCTGATGCTTTCTGGAGCCCTAGTGAAAGTCTGTGGTGCTCCAGGTCGCGGAGGGAATCCAGCTGCCCAGAGCTGCTCCCAGGATGGTGTCCTAATTAACCAAAGCTAAAGGAAGTGCTGGAAATGGCATTACAAACATATGCAATAAATCCACCATGTTTGACAGAACAAGCTTGCAAAATAAGCCCACTGGAAAACTTCCTTCATTCTTGAGGTTAAATGTTTAAGCCGTTTAACATATTTTAAGTTTTCTTGTTGTTGCTTTCTTGCAACACAATTCAAATTGATATAAATTATTTCAACTTCTGATGGTTTACGTTGTGTCAAAGCAGTTAGGCTTCCCAAACTACGTGCTGTTCAATTTTTATTTTCTTTCTTAGCTCTGTAGGTTTGTTTTCTCCACAGGGACACAAAGTACAGTTCTATAACATCCATCACAGCTAAGGAAATTTCTGTTCATGCCTGATTCAAAATCCCACTGCACACAACAGAAATAAAGGTAAAGTCCTTTACTGAGTCGAATAGATTTTGCATCAGGTAAAGTCTGACTTTGGAGATGACAGGTCTTTGCAGGGTTAGAGAATACGTGTATTTAGACAGTCAGTGTGCAAAATTTTATGTACGGACGGTACGTGCTGGGCCACAGCCGGGGCTAGCTCTAGTGCGTTCATGTTTTGTCAGAGCTAGAACTTCCAGCAGCAAAGGCAGAACCTTCATGCTGCCCGTCAGTGCTGGGAAGGAGCAGGAGCGCTGGAGCGCTTTCTCTGCGGCGAGGGGGCGGCGGGGGGGGGAGCTGCCTTTGGCTGCGCCCTTGTTTCCAGCGTCGCAGGAGCCGATTCCGAAGGCAAGTTAATGAAATACGAACGGGAATTTCCTCAGCTCTCCGTCCTTCGGCTGCCTCACCTTTTGAGAACCTGATTTGTATTTGTATACATGTGTGTGATCCCGATGGCATTGTTTGCCTTTTCACACAAGCACTTTCACCTATATCTCCCTCCCCCCCGGCGCCCCCCCTTCCCTCCCTTCCTCTCATTTGGCAGCCAGTTGGGCTTCTTCCTGCCTTGAATACCACATTCCCTGGTTATTCAAGCTCAGTCATTAGCACCCTGTCCCCCTACTGAAATTATGAATGAAAAGCCTTGTTGTTCTTTACAAATAACTCGGGCTTCCTCAGTCAGTCAAATTCAAATGGAAGTGACTGCCAGACAAAGCGCCTGTATGATGGACAGTCCTCTCAGCAAGTGATCAGGGCACACAGGAAGTTTTTAAAGGCGCACGGTGGGTAGCGCGGGCAGGGCGTTCCCGCGGGTGCGGGCTGGGAGCGGGGGGGCAGCCCCCTGCCCGCCCCGCCGGAGCGCGGGGGCGGTGGGGCACGGCCGGCGCGCAGCCCCCGCCGCCCCCTCGGGGCTCGCCATGGCGACACCTACACCTTCGCCCGGCGGGGCCGGGGCCGGGGCCGGCACCGCCGCGTCCCAGCGCTGAATGCCGCGGGGGTCGCGGGCTCCGAGCGGCACAGCCCCCCGCCGCCGGGGCGCATTGTCCGCGGCCCCCTTTTCACAACGGGGGAAAAGGTAATTGACAGCCCCATTGTCCGCCCCGGCCCCCCGCGGCTTTAAAGCACTCCGGGGCCCCAGTCACACGTTGTCAATGAGAGCTGTCGGAGGTGGAGAGGGGCTGCTCAGGAAACGGTTTGAGCCCTTCAAGTGGACAGGCCTCAGTGACTTCTCCGGCACTCCGGCTGCCACAGGCAGCCCCTTCAAAAATAACCTTAAAGCAATAAATCAAACATGTTTCCTGCACTATATAAGGAACAGCTGGTTATTTTTCCTCCCCTCCCCTCCCCCCCCACCCCCCCCGGCCTTTTTTTTTTTTTTTTTTTTAAGCCTAAAAATTATTTAAGCACAGGAAATCAAGCATGTCAAAGTTTGGCAAAGCAGTTTGGACGATTTAGCAGTTACAACACTTCTTTCCCGATTAGCCAATCTTTGGGCTTTGACTTTATCTCCTCATTCCCACTGGTTTCTGCATCTGCTCTGATGGCTGGGATAACTCACCCCTTGGCTTCCACACAGCAAGGGAAGCGATCCGTGCCATTTGCAAGGAGTAGCCGTCCACCCTGATAATCCTCTCTCGCAGGAACTCCGTATCCTGGAGTTCAAAAAGATTACTTGGGCTTAGTACATCTGTTTATTTAAGAACAAAAACCCCCGCACCTGAGAATTACCGAGATGCCTTGCTGAAGGCGAGCCTGGACTTCGATGCCATACTTAGTGTTTTACATAGGCATCACTCGTTGACTTTATATATCCAATGCAGGCAGTGTTGATGTATCGTCGCATATGGCACATCATGTATGATGTGTGTGTATAATGATATGTTGGATGCATTAAGCTTTGAATACAGTTACAAGTTTTTCTCTGAAAGCCTCTACAACCTTAGGCTCTGTTGCTGCAGCTGGATCCACATAAGCCAACACTGGGGTTTGCACCGAGCCCCTTTAGGAGCCCACCTGCTCAGATCTGATTTCAGTCCTGGTGCTGTTGTTTCCTGCCATCACATGAGGTAGTTAGTGTATGCTAACTAACTAAAATCCAGATCTGTTAGACTTAGTGTTGTCATTTAGCAATGCCCAACTCTGCTAATACATTCAGTGCTTGGCGCTGATGATACACTTAGGAAATAAAAGCCAGGGGTCAAATATTCTTGCACAGACAATATTCTGCAATGTCCGTGCGCTGTGACTGCAATGCTGTATTCCAGACAGAAATGTAACTCTTCAAAAAACTGTCAGTAAATCCAGAGACTGAATTAAGGAGAAAACCAAACGTTTTTGGAGGCCTGGGCTCTGTGAAAAGTGAGTTAAAACCAGAAAGACCTAGCTAATCTCCAGCAGCATTAAATTCTCTTTACTCGCACAACACAGGATATGTGTTCTTATTTCTTTATCATGCCCCCTATTAACAAGATATAAAGGATATCAGTGTTCACTTAAGGGTGGCCAGGGGGTATTTAAATGAAATAAATTGTCTTGAGAAAGGATGTGTGTGGTAGCAGGTTAAAGTCTGTGATCTATAGAAGCAGCACAGTTTACTTACTCTGTTGCTCTAACCCATCTATTCTGGCAGCTTTGCACTCATGGTCATGCGAAGGAAGATTTGTTTTTTGTTTTGGTTTGGTTTGTTGTTTTTTTTTGTTTGTTGGTTTGGTTGGTTTTTTTTAATATTGTTATTGTCTATCTTTCATTTGCAATATAACACATTTATATGTTTGTTAATATAATTTCACCTCCTTTGTGCATCTAGCTCCAGCTCACCTATCTAGAGCACATTTCTGCCGTATTTTAAAGACTGAGGTAACACAGAGTTGCTAAGTGCCTGAGACTAATTTACAGGCAATTTTAGCCAAACCTTACAGCATGCTGTAAGACATGGCCTTCCTGAAACCTTTTGCAATCTTATGGGAGTAAAAGCTGTTCTCAACCTCAGACCAGATGCTTTGGTAGGATCCAGTCTTTAGATTGCAAATTACTCCAGGCAAGGATCTCCTTCCTGCTTGGCAACTTCCTAGAACACTTTTGCAGGAGGATAGATAAACAGCTTATTCTATTGAGGAGGATACGCTCAGCTGGGGTGATTTACCATTGCTATCTTCCATTCTTTGAGAATCCAGCTCCACATGCAAGTCAGGGGTTATCCATATCCTGCAAAGGTTTCACACATTGGGAACCCATGATGGGAAGATTTCAGTGTATGGACCTGTTTCACTTACTTGTCTTTGTTATGATCAGGAATTGCACATTTTCATTTGTCACATTATACCAACTAATGCTAATCTAAGGTCTGCTCACGCAGTGTGTGTGGCAATATTTTGCTGTTAAACTGAGTAGCATTTTAGAACCTGCCAACTTGGGTCCTTTAGGGTGTGTCTTTTGTGCTGGTGAGTGGTATAAAACTGCATGGTCAGCACATTTGCTATTGCCTTTGCCCAGCGGTGCAAAATGACTATTTAGACATGATTAGATCAGTGGGAAAAAACCCCAAACCCTCATAACAAAACAATAATAAAGACAAAAAACTCTGCTCTTCACTGGCTTACATGTAGAAAAGCACCTGAAAAGCCATTATGGAATATGTATGGTTATTCCCCAGCAGAGCTGAATCCTTCATGTCTCAATTCTTCCCAGCTTTGTGGAGAGGTGAAAGAAAAAAACAATATCCTGGAGTACCATTGGTAGAAAAAGTCAGTGCCAGTACTTTCCTGATACGCTTTTCCTTCTTAGCTAAGCTCACTTTTAATGGGGGATGAGAAGCAAGTGTGACAAATATTTGTCTTCCGATATACAAACAGGTCTGTGAGCTAAGGCTGTGACAGCAAGATGGCAGGAGGGCTGCCATCATGTGCTGAAAGAGGAGTGACAGCAAGTCTGCTGGACAGTCAAGTGTGAAGAAAGGGCAGCTGGACGGGCGTCTGTAGATGAGATGATGGGAGAAAAAAGGCCCAGGAACTAGTAACTGTCTGAACAGGAGGTTCCATTTTATTTACTAATTTTATTTACTAATTTATAATTTTTTTTTTTTTTTTTTTTTTTTTTTTTTTTGCTTTAAAGCCCTGGAGGATCGTGCCCTGTCCCTGGATTGCAATGAGGAAAGCATTCCTGCTTTTACTTTGCCTTTGCCTTAGTCTTACAGTCACACTCCCTTAACATTTATTGTGAAATCTAGACTCTATTATAAAGTCAACTGAAATTTTGCCATCAAGTTTAGTGTGGCCAGGATTTTACTTAATACATAACCCCAGCACTGTCAACAATGTACTTGCACAGACCAAGGCTAAATTTGGCCACAGGAAAGGAACATTTCCCACATTTCCTCCCACCCCTTCTTCCCAAAAGAAGGATGTAAGAGACTGTTGAAGGACAGCTAATGGCCATTACTCAAATCTGTCTAAGCAGTGGGAACTTGGAGAAAAACACCCGTTCGGCAAGGTATAGGCCAAACACAGCCTGCAAACTCAATTTATACAGCCTGTAGGCTACTCTCAGCAGTCCTTTTCTGCAGGAGTGGCTTGGGAATTAAGTGCATAACACATTCATGGTTTCTGGGAAACATTGTGCTACTTTGCATGCCAGTCTGATGGACCTCCACATATGCTCTAGCTAAGGCTATGTGGGTCGTAAGGGCTGGGATATAAAGCTCTTGCTGGCTCTTAGAAGGAGCTGTGGTGCCCAGACAGCTGGAAAAAATTGGGGACTACTGATTTACATCATGGTAGAATTTTCTTTAGAGATTCTTGTCAGTGCTTCTACCATTCAACCAGGAAGAAGTTGGGCTGCCAAATGAATTGAGGGTGAAACCTGTTTCTGAACTTATCTCTGGGTTCAGTAGCACATAAATGTAACAGATGAAGTTCTGAATCTTTTGAAGTCTATAGGAAAACTACCCTTGACTTTGATGAGGTCTGAGTTCCATCTTTTTCCCATCACCTCCTTTTTCCCCCTTCACTTTATGCACATCATAAAATAAAAACTGAGGCCCATGTGTATGTTTCTGTAGCTATTTAGATTCCTTTGAGCCATGCACTAGTATACAGGCTCCAGTTGTATGTACAAAAGCCAGCTATACATATGTAATTGCAGTAACTGTGCATGAGAAGATCCTCTGCAACCTTAGGCCTCAGCTTATGAAAATTTGATCCCGGAAGCTTTATGGTTCCAGACTCTTTTAGGGAGAGTCAGGGAGCCAAGGGATGCATCTGTCTGCTAGATTTTGCAATGAGGTTTTTACTTGGGAATAAAACCTTTAAGATGCTGAGTGCTGCTGTTTCATTTAACAAGAGTCCCTTTGAAGACATGGTAAAGTAGGATCCAATTCTGTGAGAATCCGATAATGAGAATCATGAGGAAAAGAAAAGGCCTTAATTGACTCTGTCTTTTAAGTTTTCTGGAGTCCTTTGTGTGGATTTTCTAGTGCGTGGAAGAACTTAACACACATTTTTCCCCTGGCTGGAGTTGGGGGGCAAACAGTCCCTGCTGTTGTTGGCTGTGCAAGCAGCACGAATATCATACATTTCATCCTCAAAAGTTTTGCAGTTGTTGGGCTTCAGACACATGGAAGTTTTACCTGAGTAATGACAGGAAGAAAAGGCTCATTACCTAATTACTTCTCACAACACCCAGGTCACACCCCTTCGTAGTCAGTTGGGCACAGGTGTGTGTTGGATACGCATTATGTGGTTATGTGTACAAACATGCCCTTCGGAGAGCTGCATCTCCCTTTTGTGCAGTGGCTGCTGTGCATAAAGCACACGATGTGCCATTGAGTGAGGAAGACTTGACGGTACACTTTTGGGATGCTATCTAGCCACCATGCCCTGGGAAATCTTGTGTCTCATCTTGGTGAAATTCCCTACGCCTGCCTGCCTTGGTGTTCCAGATGCTAAACGGCAGGGTTTACGACGCGTGGGAAGGTGCTTGTTAGCCCTGATGGTGCCATCCTAGAATTTTAAGAAACCTTTTATGGGGGAAAAAGTTGGGACGGCGGCGGAGCCAGCTGCCGGCTGGGGTTCGGAGAGTCGGGCTCCGCGCTCCCCCTGCTGGCCCCGCCGCGACAGCGGTGACCGCCCGCCGCCTGCCGCGGGGCGCAGGCGCTCCGGAGCGCTGCGCGGAGGGCTCCTGCGTTCAGTGGCAGTGCTTTGTTAGCTGAGTAACGGCTAAGTGATAAACCACTGAAGTTGGTGGGGTTTTTATTATTATTTTATTTTTATTTTTATTATTTTTTTTTGTTTGGCCCCATTTTCGTTTTCAGAAAGAAGGGGTTGAGAAAGAAACAAAGTGTAGCGAGGGTGCGTGATTCTGCATTTATACGTGCATCTAGCTTGAATGCACTGCTGCTCAGAATGTAACCGATGGCCAAAAGAGGAAAAGACACATTTAAGGTGTCATTCATAGTGAGCAGAACAATAGCACATTCTTTTTTTCTTTTTCTTTTTTTTTCTTCTTGAGAACCTCATCTAGTCTGAGTGCTGCTATTCCCTGACTTACAGGCTTCATTCTAGGTGTTTTGAAGGCTTGTGGGTTTTTAATATAGCTAACCTATTTATCGATATGATTTAATGAGTATTAAGTAAGGCCTTTTTCTTTGCTTCTCCTTTAACAAATAGTAATACATGGTAACACCGTTTAGTAAATGGCCATTTGCACTGGTTTAATAAGCTGCAGTTTACCCCATGTGATTTATTTCTTTTAATCTGACTTTTAAAGTTTCTCACTTCCGAAATGATATTTATCTACTTTTAACTATCAAACTGAAGAGAAGAATTTTTTGCCAATTGATTTTTTTATACAGTACTTTTTGACGATGCTGAATAAAAAATAATGGCAAAATGCTATTATTTTATTTAGCACTTCTGTTATCTGGGTATACTTCTGTTTGCAGTGGAAGCATTGGTGAAAGTGAGTAAGAAAGTCTTGAGAATAAGGTTTTTTCTTCCTTCCACTACAGTTTTTCTAGCTTTAGCTAGGAAACAGTGCAAAACCTTTGGTTGAATGACTGAACCATCACTGATAGGGTATCTCTTGAGGAAGAAGTGCAAAGCATGGAATGGAATGGAGCAGAAGTGGCAGGGATGGTCATGTGGTGACTCTACTGTACTGTCCTTTCTGCAGGGAAGTGCTGATGATGCTACCCGTCAACTGCAGTTCATTGTTCCTGTCTTCTGTCCTTTTTATCCACTTTGGTTCTTGCAAAGGAGGACACAGCTGGAAGAACCAGATTGTCGGAGGTCAGATCTTTAACAGCTTTGCTTAAGGAAGAAAAATTGCAGTAGGAGCTACTTCAGTATAATACGGAGGCTTTGGTGTAGTGCAGATGGGGAAAGCACATCTTATGCAGACAGGACTAGCTGAAGCCAGCCTCAGAGTCAGCCAAGGTTAAAATATCAACGTAAACATACAATAAAAATCACCTAACTCTGGGACCAGTCAGGGGACGCTTTCACCTTCAGACAACATCCTCAGCTACAGTTTCAGAATACTGTGTTTAATTACGAAGGTTTGATTTCTTCTTAGGCCATGCATTCTCCTCTCTCCAAAATCAATGACAGTGGTTGATGCCATGACCAAACTTCTTAAAACAGAATCTTTATTTAGTACAGAGACACTTCAAAGAAAACAGATTTGAAACCAATTAAAGAAATATATGCATATCTAGCTTTTCCCTGAGGCTTATCTCTCCTAGATCTGGAAGGGCCTAACAAACTTCAGCACTCTTCGTGAACTTTTTTCTCTTGCTCTTTCTCTCTTTCTCTTAATATATTTCCTTAGACAGCTTCTGACAAGTAACTACAGCAGGATGGGAAATGTTTTTCCTGTTCCATACTGGGACAATACTTTTAAACTTATATACACAATACACACAACAGTGACTTCCCTCTCCAAAGATTATTGCTGAATAAATAAAACCAAATGACCAGGCATCTAATACAAATGCAATTTCACATGTAAAAAATATGTAGTCATTTATACCAAGCAAAATACTTTCAGTAGGCAACCATATCTGCTGGGTTTCTTTAAAATGCTGCTCTGGTAGTTGGTGTTGAGTGAGCCCTAGCATTGCCCTGGCAGCTTCCCCATTGCCATCTGCTCAGGGCATGAGTTAGGACCCAGGAGGACTGAAGGGAAGAATTGCGTGTCAGTTAAGAAGAGGAAGCCAAGGGAAGAGAACATGGGTGGAAGACCTGTTTTGAAGTTAAACAGTTAGACAAAGAATAGTAAAATGAAGAGAAGTGCAGTCTCAACATGGCTTGGGGCTGGTAGATTGTATAACCTAAAGCAAAACCTCATAGTGTGAGCTTCTGTTTAATTTGGAGGAGGCAGGCTGATGGGGAATCCTGAAGTGGGGTAGAATAAAAGGTTCTCTGGATTTAACCCAGATAAAGGATCAAAATACACTATTACCTTTAACAAACACAGTTTTAAAGGAGGCTGACTAGAGGGCCATGGTCTGAATGCAAAAAGCAAAAGGAAAAAATCTGTGAGAGTGCTGTGTTGATAACCTCTGTTACGCAGCCTCAGAGAGACTGTCAGTTTGGTTTCTGATATAATGAGTTGGGATGTGATAGATAAATGTTCATGATAACAGTTCGAGTTAAGTGAGGTGACTAGGTGTTTGTACTTTACTTTCCCATGTTCAAACTAGGAGGCTTTTGGCTTCTCTG
The DNA here is from genome assembly GCF_023634085.1 of Falco cherrug. Classification (NCBI taxonomy): domain Eukaryota; kingdom Metazoa; phylum Chordata; class Aves; order Falconiformes; family Falconidae; genus Falco; species Falco cherrug. The sequence goes on from NC_073698.1 coordinate 47,753,365, forward strand.
GGGGTGATGCAGATGATGTTTATTTCTCTTATTTAAATGGAAGTAGTTTTTGTTTAGACCTGGAGAATTCCTTATCAATAATTTGATCAGAAATGTTACAATCCCACAGAAGATTTTCTGATAGGAAAAAGCTCCCCTCCCCATTCTTGTCTAGCTTCAACAACTTGACTTTCGTTATCAACCAACAATGCTTTCCAAAACATATTCTTTCTTTCCCCTAGGCTGCTTGGTTTTAAATAAACCTTACAGCAGCTCATTGGAGAGAATCATTAAAACACCTTGCTTGCTCCCTTGGTTTTCCAGTGTGCACAGAGGTGCTTGCTCTGGTATGGTCTTTTTAATTGGTCTTACTATAACCTTTCCTAAAGCCATTCAGAAAATTCTCATAATTGGTGATGGTGGTACAGTAACATCATTTCATTGCTGAATTCACAAGCATAATTCCCAAAATTATTGTTCCCCATATTTTTATTTAGCAGCCTGATCAGTTTTACAACTGCCACAGGTGCCATTGTGTTGGATCAAAAGTCAATCTAGCTCAAAGGTGTCTACCAGCTTTTGGAAGGAAAAATGATCATGGACAGGTTGCAAAGTCAGATAGTATTACATCCCACAAAAGGAAACAAACAAAAAAAGTCATTCTCTTTATACATGCACACTTAGAAGGCAAATCTAGCTGAATTTTGGAGTGATGATACAGTTTGCAGTAGCTGCTCAAGCACAACATCAAATAAAATGCTTTGCATTCATCTAGTTCAGAGGGTCATGAAAAATACATTTTATGGACAATGCATTATTTTGTTATAATACTTAATTTAGCATTGTTCTTGTATACTCATTAGTACCACCCATGTCGTGGGTAGTTTAGAACAAAGCCATGCAGCTGTTAGCCTATAGGATATTGTGGCCCATAGGACAGTTCTAGTCCTCAGGACAACTGCAACATCAGGCAAGAATTATTTTCCCTGAGAAAACATCTGTAATATAACCCAGCCCACAGTAGTCAAGATGTTGTGCAGCACAGAATTAGAGCAGTGTTGGCAGCCTGAACAACTCATGTAATAGGCATCTTGTGCACAGTGTGGAAAATAACTGGGCTATCATGGGGAGAATGGATGAAGGATGAATCGAATCCTACTGAAAATTGCCCCCTACCTACAGCTGGGAGAGCCCTTATACAAACATTTACCCAAGTACTGGATGCACACAGTGTTATGCCCAAAATGAAATTTAAATGTTTGTACTGGTAAAAAATAAGTATGGTCTGTGCTAAGGCAGATGGACTGTGACAGCTGACTAAGCATATTCTCATTTTCAAGAGTAAGGAACAAACACTAAGGTGAGTGATGATGAAGGAATCAGAGAAAGGCTAAAGAGTTAAATGAACATTTTAAATTCTGCATACTGCAAAGAATTTGTCTATCTTTTTTTTTCTTTTTTTTTTCCCCTTTTCCTCCACTCTCAACAGCATAAATCGTCTCCCAGACACTTAACCTTATCTGTAGCTACCCAGGAAAGGTGGAATTTATCTTCAGAAACTTATGGTTATGGTTAATGGAGAGAAACAGGCACTTTTAGAGTATTTCAGATGTCTGCTACAGTTAAGATGAGAGACAACACGCAAGTACTTTCCAGTACCTATAAGGAAACCAGGATGACCAATTTGGAGGTATGTGTCTTTAAGCACTATGATAGTTTCACCATGGATATCTTTATTAGATCACATGAAAACCATTGTAATTCAGCTCCTATCTCTACGTTTCTTCATGGCCTTGGATTGGGAGACCACTGGTGAAAAACTGGTCTTCTGTATAAATGCACTGGACTGCTGTGAGAACAATATCCTGTATGTATAAGACAGAAAAAGGCCGAGAGGTATTTATCTACGTTAGTTCTATACCAGAGACACATACTGGAGCAATTATTATAATCTAGGATAATATTAGAGGGAATAATAATAAAACTGTGGTCATAAACCTCTTTTTTACACCTGCAAATAGAGAAACTGATTATTCCCTTGGATACTTTTGCTAGATTTAACCTCTGTTCGGATAGATAAATCTCTGTAGAGAGGTTTATCCTCTCTGTATGAGAAATAATATTGACTTGTGTTGCAGTGTGCTGGCTGCTGGATCCGCTGTCACTAGATAACAATGTATAATTACATTCTGCCTACATGAGAACATCTTGTCGCCTTGTCTCCAAGAATAACTTCACTGCAGAGTACATTGTTCTGCAGCGTCACTACCAGTGAAGTCATATGCTGCAGACCTCCAAGAACTGGAACAGTTATGCTAGTCCAAAAGTCCACTAAAAAAACCCCCAACAACAACAAAAAAAACCCACCAAACCCCCAAAACAGCAACAACAACAAAACAAAACAAAACCAAACCAAACCCCAGCTAGGCAGCCAACCAACCAACCAACATACCAAACCCAAGAAAAGAACCCCAGTGGTGAGATTTGCAAGAAAAAAATTAAGCCTCCAAAAGTTAAGAAGCTTTCTTTTCTTGATGACCTTAACACTCCTTTTATGCTACAACTTTTAATCATATGATTACATACTATTTTTTCATTTGGGCTTCTGCCTCATTTAGTGCAAAGCACCAATCATGTTCATTGATTTTCTGCTTACTTGACATTTTCTAGGTGTTATTTCATATTGCTGATTATGAATTGTTTAGAAATTTATTGTAATTCAGACATTCTTGTCCTGATGTTCTTTCTGTCTTTTGCTGACATTGCAGTTGTAGGTGTCATAGCTGTAGGGGCTAACGTCTTGCATGACTGTGAAGTTCAGTACATATGTATGAGTGGGAAGACCCTCTCATTCTTCTTTCATTCCAGTATTTTAAGAGGTCTTTCCTCTCACTGACACAGCTGTAGCACTGAGAAAATTACTGACTTAAATAGTCTTTTATAGTTGTTATCACTGCAAAAATAGAGAGGCAAAAGAACAAAAGGGCATTTTCAGTGTATTAGGGAGGAGGTGAATATTCTACTCATATTTGGAAGCACAGATATGAAAGTATATATATTCTCATCACAGCAATTAATTTTTCTCTATGTTTCTCAGGGGCTCACATTGCAAATGGAATATACAACTGTCACTGTAGTATTTTATTAACAAAGGTAAATAGAGGTGGACTTTCATCACTTTTCTGCATCCATAGTGGAAGATTAATTTTAGATTATTAGTTATTAGTGAACAGTGTTCATCATGCAGGTGTTACCATAGTTGCAAGGTGGATACTGTATGGTTTGTACTCTAATATAAATAACAAAATAGTCTTTTCCTTAAAAAATAGAATTTTATAAACCTAAGATCTTTTTTTAAAAGTTATTGTAGTGAGTAATACTGAGTATTTTAATAAGATCATTTCAGATTGAGCAAGATGCATTAAAATTGGTAATTTTAGACTGGGTTTCTAAACAATTCAGTGATACCACTTTTCCTGTTGGATCTGCTGACAGATGGATTATGCTGTCCTTTTCATTAGAAAAGAATGATTATCAGGAAGATAAAGCAGTTTTGTTTGGCATCAGAAAAAAAGTATGGCACACATACATACAATGCTGTCTCAGTTGACCAGAGACACAGGTCTCCGGCACATTTTTGCATCAGCTTCTGGCCAATAGGCATTAAAGTGTGTTCCATTTTGGAGATGACAGGACCCACCTCGGTGATGGTATGTCGGCAGCTGTTATGTCTTCCGATGAATATGCACTGCGTTTTCATTCATGTTGATGGCTCCCTCAAGTTCCCAGCATGGTGCCATTAAAGGTGTTAAAGCTCTTTAAATAATTTCCTTTCTTCCTATTATGAAATACTTCTCCAAATGCACTCTTTCAATAGCTCACATCTCCATAACATATAGAATCTAAAACTTCTGAAAGCAATTAGGATTACATTTTTCTATTTCATCCCCTTTGATTGAAGAGATTAGACATTGACAATACCTCCTAGGTCTTTTATTCGCTTTCCTTGTGAATGTCAATATTTTCTGCCCATGTTTTTATTTCTTTCTGTTGGCTTAACCAGTCAACATTAGGCATTTCTAGTAAGATATTATTTCAGAGGTTATTAAAACTCACTGCTGCATGTTTTCCTAATGGTGAGCCTAACAATCATCTTTGCTAATATTGTCCTTTTCCTTCAGTTTGCTCTCTTAAACAGCCCTACATAATTCTGTGCACTTTTCTGGTGAAATCTTAGTCATATTGAAGTTCATGGGGATATTGACATCAACTTCAAAGAGGGTGATTTCACACTTGTGTTTATCAATGTGTACTTGGATTTTTCTGAGTGGGAAAGTCTTATATTCAATGCTTATCGTGGAGTTTTGGGAGAGCAGGATTAAAGCATAAATCAGCACAACTTAGAATAACAAACCAAAAGGGTATACTGTCCAGACCTAATACAGATATTCTTATCATAAAGATGATAGGTTATTTCTACCATTAACAAAAAGCAGAGTTAAAAAATTATCATCCAAACTTTTGAATTTTCTTTCATTGGAATTAACTTTGTAAATTGTCTGCACACATTAATTCAGCCTCCTAGATTTCCTCATAATAGGAAAGCAAGGATGGGATTTATCTCAACTGACTTGAAATGTACACAAGTTAGATGTCTAAATCTGAATTAGGCTACTATTTTTACTCACAGGAGAAAAGTAGGTATCTCTGGAGATGATGTACCTGACCTTATTTGAGAAACCAACATAATTAGGCAGAAGTTATATCATGGTTTAACCCCAGCCAGCAACTAAGCCCCACACAGCTGCTTGCTCACTCCTCCCGCAGTGGGATGGGGGAGAGAATTGGAAGGGTAAAAGTGAGAAAACTCATGGGCTGAGACAAAGACGGTTTAATGGGTAAAGCAAGAGCCGCACATGTAAGCAAAGCAGAACAAGGAATTCATTCACCACTGCCCATGGGCAGGCAGGTGTTCAGCCATGCCCAGGAAGGCAGGACTCCATCATGCGTAATGGTTCCTTCGGAAGACAAATGTGTAACTCCAAACGTCCCCTGCTTCCTTCTTCTTCTCCCAGGATTATACGCTGAGCAAGATGTCATATGGTATGGGACATCCCTTTGGTCAACTGGGGTCATCTGTCCCAGCTGTGCCCCTTCCCAACTTGTTGTACACCCCCAGCCTGCTCGCTGGTAGGGTGAAAAGCAGAAAAGGCCTTGGTGCTATGTAAACACTGATCAGCAATAACGAAAATATCCTTCTATTATCAACACTGTTTTCAGCACAAATGCAACACATAGCCCATACTAGCTACTATGAAGAAAATCCACTGCAGCCCAAGCCAGCATAGGTTAATTTCCTGTTTTTCTTTGTTAATCATGAAAAACCTAGAGGGACCGGCTTAAAGATACTGGAGACTTCATAGCCTAAGATAGATTATGTGAATCACACCCTAAATTTCCTATACCCTATGCCAAGGATAGGTCTCTTGATTGATCTTGATTCTTGAGTACCTCAAAAGTATGTGATATGTCTCCAAGTGGTCCTTTTCTGGACCTGTTTCTGACAGTTGAGGGCAATTTTGGAGGCATTGTTTCTAACTGTTTATAACAATTATTTTTTTTTAATGTTAAATAAGATATATGGTTCGGGTTGGTATCTTGTTTTACAGTTCCACCTTAAGTTTCAACTACTTTCCTTTTCCTTTCATTGGTACAGTCGATTTTTATCTTTCTACTTCTTTTCCTCCTTCTGTAGATACAAAAGTCCTGTTATTCTCCTTGTCCGTTCTTGGACTATTCAGACTTAAGACTCCTTGGTTTCTTTTCCTGCCACTCCTTCCTATATAGTACTTTGAACTCTGAATAGCCCTTGTGAAGACACTCTGACTGTTGCTTTGCTGTATTATCTCCTGGTTTTGCTTTATTTTTATGGATTAGTTTTAACCCTGTCGCATTTCCCCCCAAAGTCTCCAGTTTTCTTTCATGAAGGTAAATTTAAATATCTGATCTCATCTCATATTCAATTGTTTATGTTTTCTAAAATCTTTCTGAAAGTGGAATTGATCCCCTTTCACCATTTTGCTCTGTGAATTACTTTCTTGCTGTAGTGGATTCAAGAGCTCTGCTTCCATATTTTCAGTGCCCACTTCGCAAAAGATGAAACTTGGACCCAGCTCATCATCTTTATTCTTTGGAATTCACGGTAGGAGATAGATATTCTTACATCTGTATGCACTATCTAGATACTTGATCAACTAAAATCTGCTTAGAGGTTTGGGCCTTTCCTGGCTCTGTTCCACAGTGGTAGCCTAAAGGAATTGCATGCTATTATTACTATAGTTTTCTTTTTTTTTTTTTTTCTTTTTATTAAAAAAAAATTTCTTGTATGCCTACTGAAATTTTTACCATTTTACTATTGTCTTTGTTAAAAATTATAGCATATATGCTTTGAAAGCCTTATATAACATTTTTTACACCTATTGGTTTTCTGCATTCTGCCTTTCCCATGCGTACTGCATCCTGTCTTTTCAACACAGGAATTATCCCCTTAAGTTTCAGTTAGTCTTTCCAGATCGTAATCTCCTTTATTTAGTACAGCACCTTCCAGTTGTTGCTTGTTTCCCCACACATTTGCGTCAGGCATTATATTCTTGTTATCCTTCATCTTTCACTTCAGAACAATTTAGTTTCTTGCCTAATTTGTATGTTGGAAGTACAAGCCGGCTTATTCAAATTAAGTGAAAGCTTTCCCTTTCCCTCCTTCTCCTGAAGGTTTACAGCCTGCCTAACAGGCCCTGCCAGTTCTGAGCCCAAGTGGCTGGCAACCTGTCTGCATAAGTGGAGACAGCGTAATCCAAACAGTTAGCTCTGGCTGCAGGAGGCATTCCAGTGATCTGTGCATTCAAAACCCTCCAACCTACTCTATCAGATCTTCCTTGGTTGGCTTCCAGTATCAGCATTTTACTTTTTTCACTCATGCTTGGCATGGGGAAAACTTTTGCAAGTTACTTATTTGCACAGTTCCAATTAATTTATTTTTTTTTCTTACTGTCTGAAGAAACAGTTGCTTATATATTATATAAAGGTACTTCATTGGTGTCATTTGTTCCTATAGGGAATAAGATGATTAGAAATTCTGGAGCGTTACTCAATAAATCTAGCAACACCTTTGTTATGACAGTCCTTTTCGACCTGGCTCTCTATCATGTTTTCCTTACGTAATATTTTGAACTACTTTCCTTGTATGCAAACTAATTGGCTGGGACTGCTCATCTTTTCTGCCTTTCTGACAGGTTTCTTTCAGTGCTTGTGCTGACCACCTAGTCATAGGTGGTTGGAACCATTTTCTTCATCTTGAAAGAAGAACATGCCTGTTACAGAATCACAGGATGGTCAGGGTTGGAAGTGGCCTCTGGAGATCATCTAGTCCAGCAGGTTCTCCTAGAGCAGGTTGCATGGAATCCTATCCAGCCAGGTTTTGAATGTCTGCAAAGCAGGAGACTCTGCAGCTTCTCTGTTGCAGGTGTTAGCGCTGTTTCCATACATATTTCCCATCTGCTTTTCCTCTGGTCTTTTTTAGGATTTCGCCTTGGCACAAAGCTTTACTTTTCTCCTCTTCTATATGTCTAGCCTCAGTTGCCTCCTCCTTTTTTGGTAATTTCTCTTGGTCTTTGTCCAGTCCCTGTTTCAGTCTGCCTCTCCAGTTTGCACTTCATTTGGCTGTTCCCTCATCATTCATAGAATACATCTATTCCCCACGGGGTTTGTCATGGAAAGGTCACAGGCATATTTTTGAGCAGCTGTTTCTTGCTGTTCTTCAGGCTGTTTTGCAGTGTCCCAGACCTTTGCATCCCTTTTTAAGAGCTGCTATGTTGTTTATGTCTGTTCTTTAGCTAGTGATTCCCATCACTGCCCAGTTTTTTGCCCTGGTTTGCCATGTGCTACCATGTACCTGAGGTGATTCTAGCTAGCACATATGACCAAAAATATGAGAGTTGGGAAGCTGAAGGAAAAGTAGGCTTGTATTTTGCTGAAGAAACAGAATACTGTGGGACCCATCTTCCTGCTTTAGCTAGCAGAAAGGTTGGTCATAGCTTTCCCTTAGCTTGGGCAGATTTTGCTGCCAAATGCTGGGAGATTCATTATAGCCATGGGTAATCAAAAGAAAGGAAAAGATAAAAATGGTAAGTGTTTGTAATCTGTGTAACAGTCATCGTAATGCTTTGCTTCCAAATAACTTTACTGAACAGGGAATACAGTCTTAGGGAAAAAATACAGCCATCTGGTTTGAGGACAGATCCCCTGATGCAATGCCATAGAGGCGCAGAATCATAGAACAGTTTGGGTTGGAAGGGACCTTTAAAGGTCATCTAGTCCAATCCCCCTGCAACGAGCATTATCCTCCTCTGCACCAAGTACCAACAGGTTTTCTTGGGACAGTAAAAGGAAAAGTAAGATGCTTAAGCAGGAAAAAACTAGTCATTACTATTTCAGAGCCAGCAGGTGCCTTCTCCTTATCACTGCCCTGGGAGCTACCTCAACTGCCTTGTTCCACTGGGAGTGGGCAGGGGAGGGGGACAAGCTGTTGCCTGCTTCCCTCTGGGAAAGGTCCAGTCCTCTCTGCAGTGACCGTCTTCTTTCTTCCTTCTTATACCCATGTATAAATTTACCTGGCTTTTATTCTCCATGTGGCCAAGCTATGATCAGATATAACAGAGGATGGTGGAAACAAACTTGTCTCTGATTCAAGGCTGATTAGCTTCAGTGCAAGTTTTATAGGAAGCAGGTTCGGGGCATCTGATGTAGCTCTTTTACGTAGATGGGATATGGGGCCATCCACAGAAAGTGCACATAGGTCACATGGGCTCTCAACTCTGCTTTTTTTCCTCCAGCTTGTGTGATGTGAATTTTCCAGTGCTGACTCCCTTCAAACAGGAATTCTTCACCAGAAGTCGTGATGTAGATTAAGAGCACTTTATTCAAGGGACATCTGAGCCCATTTTTTTTTTTGCAGAGCAGGTTCCCTAAGGAAGGGAAGGTGTTCAGCCTGGTTCTTTGTATAAGGTGTTAATCAGTATAAAATTTTCTGAAAGGACTATTTCATTTTGTTATTCTTGGGTGGTTGAATTCTGTTGATACATGGCTCTGTGGATGACTTGCATTCCCTCATATTTTTCCCTCATCTTGTTAAAAAGCCATGTAAATTTTACAGGCCACTAAGTTGAGGTGGCTTAGTAACAGTTACAAAAAACCCTACTGCAAACATTTTAGAAGAGAGAGTTGTCATTTTGTCAAAATAAGCTACAATCAAACATATTAATACTAGGTGAAAAACAACATTAAAAATAGAGGGGTAAATTTTCAGTCTACTAGTAATTTTCCATTGTCAAGAAGAAAGCTCAGTTTTGTCCAAAACAACTCAACCCCTACTCTTATCACTAATGTACATAGCATCATTGATATTACATTTAATTATGTAAACATTGGTTTAATGCTTCTTATTACTTCTGCTCAAGTAACCCTGAATAAATGTAGTATCTGGCACAAGATGCTATTCCTATGGCATTATTTCAAAACTAGTGGCTTTGTGTTGCACAAGATGGATGGAGCTCACAGCGACATGGCAAAGCCTCCACTTTAAATCTTCACTTTAGCGAAACTGTTCCATCAAACAAAAGCCCTACATCCGACATGGGGTTCTGGATCCATATCACAGGGCATCATGCCAGCAATCCAAGATTAAGACCTAGGTATGCAAAGGTCTTGGAATCAACCGGAATAAGCAAGTTTTGGTTTAGGGCGTATATATGGAGAACATTAAGGAAATGTCTTTGGTTCTGTCTGTTGCCAGTCCAAAATAATTTTAAAAATGCTTCCTTTGTTTTGCTGGGGTGGGCAATAAGATAAGCAGGAGAAAAGGAAGGAAATGATTGTCTGTCTAATTGTGCTTCTATAAATGTCCTCAAATACTTTGCTAATGTGGTTGGGGGAACTTTTTCAAAACCAAAATAGGCAAATGTGGAGCTTGCTTGTCCAGTTAAAGTGGGCAATTTATACTCATCAGGCTTGGCTAGAAAGCTTCAGGAAAGCTTGTCTTTAAGCGTGTAGGCATACCCTATAATTTGCTGTGTCACCGTGCCCAACATAAATGACAGCTAAAACTGTCTATAGCACAGCCTTGACTTCTAGGCTCTGAAACCTCAAAGAAATCCTTCATTTGACTGTACTGTATCTATCCTGGTGATGATATGATATTATAATCTCTTCCCACCGTTGGTATTATTTAGGTCGAAGGCACAAATTGTCATTGTGTGCTAAATAAAAGAAGGCAAGAGAAGAGAAGTAGAGTTTTGGATCTTCATTATAAGCACTGCTTAATTGCTGGCTTGGTCCCAGGCTCTGGGAGGATCTCTCCAAACAACTTTTTCTGAGCCAGTATGTGGCACAGTTCTGGGGATAATTTGTTCCAGGGACCACCTCCAAAAACAGTGTCACATTTTGTTTCACTCTCTGGTCCTCTTTTATTTACCAGCATAGGCATAGCCATTGGGTTTGAGTTGGCCTGGAGTCTTATGAAACTTTTCTAGTAAAGTCTACAAAACCTTTCATGGTAATTCTTCTTCTCAGTGACTTCACCTTGTCAGATATGAAAACCCAGCCTTTCCAAATACCCAGCTGCCCTACAGTTTATTTCCTCCAGCTGGCACATCCAAAGTTCCAAGTGTCCATGATCTACTGTTTTATTGAAATTAACATTGTGGTTTGTGGGTTTTTTGTAATTATTACCTATATATTGATTTTTTTGTTTATTGAAAATTAAATCTGAACTCAACACAAACATACAGAGCTAAAGTTCCTTCTCATTTCTCCTTTTCATGTCTGTATGATGGTGAAACTGATTTTTTTCCTAGCTTGGCTTAGCCAGTACAAGTATGTGCAGAAGAAAAAGATTAAAATGCATTTTATTGATCAGTCCCTTACACAATACTAATTTCCATTAGAAGCATAAAATACAATAAATTAAGTCTTCAACTTAAGACTTCGCAACTTAGCAGTATCCAATTGTGTTTATAATGGGATGAATTTGATTTAGAGGGAAAACATACATCTCAAACACTAAGATGATGTTGTTGTTTTTTAAGAATGTTGAAAAACATGTGTTTTGATGCATATAATTTTGCTTTGTGAAGGCCTGGAAGGTTGCCTAGTAAGTTCTTGGAATCAATGAACTTATAATTAAAGAAATGAAAACTATGCATTGGCATAAGAAAACCATGTATTGATGTGGGAAACATAAATACTGATGTCCTGATGAGTGGGGGCCAGGTAATGGAGAGAATGGTTTCCATAGTTCTTCAAGGAAAGGAAAAATGTAGGTGGTAGCAATATCTGCTCTCAGCAATTTCCTATTAGTGTGCTCATTCATGGCACTGGCACATACAGTGGAAAGTACTCACAGTTATTACCACACTTGCGATGTTTTAGGAAAACGCCTCTCTAGAATTTTAGGATTTCTGTGTTTGAAATTAGGCATATTTTTCTTCAGAGGGGAAGGAATATTCACCTACCACAGAAAGGATAACTGTACTCTGTCCACTCAAACTGGTCTTTGAACTGCATCTGTTTATTTTTGGTACCTTATGGCTGTAGGACCTCATGTGTCTCTTGCAGTTATGCCTAGTCTAAGGCTCAGATGCTTTTTCAAACAGTTCACCATTGCTTTTATTTTCTGCTGATCTTTTCAGATGTTATGTTACCTAACATGCATAATTAAATTTCTGTAAATAGATGTTAATTAGAAATTAATTTGTATCTGTCATAGCAGCAAAGATGTTTCATACTGACACCAGTATATGCTGAACAGTAAATATTATGAAGAACTTCTTGGTGCTGCAAATGCTCTTCAGTAACAAGCATGTAGAGTTATGTTCAGACACACAATCCACTAAAGCTCCTTTGAAGTCCATGGCACAGCTCAAACTTTCTGTGTAAGTGGAAGGACTGATCTATTCTTGCATGGGAAAGAGTCACACTTCAATCAAACTTTCTTTTTGTATATATATTATCCTCTATTTTGGTTTTGAATTTGTTAATTTCAAACAATATTTAAGGCATATTGACAAATAAAGCTCCTTTGCTTGAAAAAGGTGTTACACAGCAAGTCATATCCTTCAGGATTTCACTCTTCAGAAATTTTGTCTTTATTTTACTGAATCAGTCTTCTGTGTTAAACGATTACTAACCTAGGGAGAAATATGTGGAGAGATGTGACATGCTGAAGAGTATTTCTTCAAAGTATATAAGAAGATCTCAAAAACATAGTACTGGGATTAATAATTGGTAGAAATTCTTGTGTTCCACACATTTTTGTGTATAGGTGTCCATCTACAGAAGGTACCTCCGATTCCAGAATCAATGTTTTCACAAGCTGTTAATCTTACAATGTAATGCAAAGCCTCCAATTCAGTTGATATCACTAGATATTAATTGCTCTGAAAGTCTGATTTTTTTTTCTGCATAAAATTCATTTTTTTTAAAAGGGCTGCCATTGTGCAGTGTTGACAGCACAACATGAAAACTCCTGCTGAGCTTGTCTATGCACATGTTTTGCTATGGCTGAGCATAACGTTCTTTGTTATCCAACCAAATGAATAGCAAAAGAGAATATGAATGCATGTAACAGAGAAATGAAGTGTTTTTGAAAGGCCTTTCCTCTGAACGAAAGAAGAACAAAGCAACATTGGCTAAGAATCAACAAGTTGGTTATATTTTTTTCTACCTTGGGTGGCTCTGAGGTTTGACTGTGTGCCAGCTAACAAATTAGGTCATTGATATGTTACTTTTGTGTATGGCATAATTCTTGATATCTGTATGGTCTGTCCACACATGCGGGACTAATCTTAATTTCCAACATCCTTCTTTCTCATTTGGGGAAAGAGTTTTTACTGTCAAAACAAAACCTACTGATGCAGATTTCCACACACCCACCCCTCCCCTTCACCAAATAAGAACAAATCAAAGGGAAAGAAAGCTTGTCAGAAGTTATTTAATTTCAAACCACTTCCTATCAAAAAGAATAATAAATAAACCTCACAACAGACTCTCAATCCTCTTAGGCATGTTATGTTTCAGTTAGAGAAAAATGACATATTGTAATTTTCTGTGACAGGTAGGTAAAAACTTTTTTAAAGGTTTAAAAAAAGTTAACCACAATGTATTACAGTATACATATACTTATTTCATAAGCCTGGGTTCGCTTGGGGTCAGGAGAACCGAATGCAAAGCAGCTATAAGGTGCTACTGTTTGGATCAGGTAGTGATTTAGGATCAGGTAGTGATTTACATGAATTTTGTGCAAGACAACTTAGCAGGAATGCAGGCCTGTGCCTCCTGCCCCTGCTTTTAAATTTTTAGCATGTACAGCATTTGCCAAATGGTGTGTGCTGATGATGTCCACATTTAGTCTCCCTTCTGGATTGGCTCCTTCCTCAAGTGTTGCCAGCTCCTCATGTGTGCAGCAGATTTTCAGCCCCCACTGCGAGCACCGCACAACCCTGCGCCTCTGTGCAGCCTCCTGGCAGGGAGACAGGCTGTCTCCCATTTTCATCTCCTACTCCTCATCTCCCACCCGGATTGACCAGCAAAAGAGACAGAGGAGGAGAGGGAAGGGGAAGTGGTGGCTGGCAGTGGTTGCTTTAGGAAGGTCAATTAAAGGCTGAGAGAGGGGAAAGAAAGGATTAAAGAACTGTCTCGGATGGGATGGTGTGTAGGGGGCAGGGAGCTGAGGGAGACTTGGAGAAGTGCAGGAGAGGAGCGGGCAAAGGATTTGGCCACAGGAGCATCAGCGAGTGCAGTAGGGAGGAGGAACCACAGTAATGGGTGCTTTGGAAGCATCATGAAAACAAGATAATTGGTGATAATGGATAATTTAAGGGGAAGGAAACACAGGGGTAGGGGAGCAAAATAAGACAAGATAGTAGGATTTTCCTAGATCTTGTATTGTGAGATACGGTCCCTGTAACTCTACTCAACTATTTCAGTGTACTAGTTCTTGCTTGAATGTCATGTAAGCTATTCATATGTATGTTTTCTATAAATTATAAGAAGTTGGGGATGTCAAATGAAGAGAGAAGGAACCTTGTGGTGGAAAAATGGAAATAAGGTGTACAGTATAATACACATTATAGTGTGTAGGGTGAGATACATAAAGTGTATTTTTGCATGCTCATTTTTTTTAATTGTCCTATCAAAGCTTTCTGGCATTTAGGTATTGTCACTTTTTGTATCGTATATTATCTTTTGCATGCATTCTCACAAGAACAAATATTATATCTATGCAGCTAAACAAAGGATGGCCAAAGAGAAAGTTAAAGCACTAAACCCTTTGTTGCAATTAAATATATGTATGTATGTTAAATATTTATATTTCAGGGAATTAGAGGTCACTGTGATAGGATTGTTTAGAAGACTGAATGATAAATCAGGCCAATTTTGGTCTTTGAAACATGACTTTATTGGATTGATATTCATAAACAAAACACACTGCGAATCATTAGTTCCTACTTATTTGTAATCATTAGTATTACATATTCAGGGCAGTTAGTCCTTAACAATCATATCCTAAATTAACTGATGATTGTCTGCACTCATTCTGTGGCTCTTTTCCAGACTATGCCAACTCTTTCCAAGACATACATAGTATAGAAAGGATGACATGCAAGCAATGTGAGTGCGAGCCAGTCAGTGCCACTAAGACCGGAGATCTCTCTTCATTGTAACACCATAGAGAGAGCATGGATGACCTTGGAGAAGTCACTGAAGAAATGGTGAATTGTTCTGGTTTTGGCTGCATTGTGTTCAGTTAAGAAACTGCCACTCCTAAGAGCTCATTCCTAGCCTCCCTATTGTATTTATTTGTCTAGAGAACTTGAGATTTATTGATCTAGAGCAAAAAAATAGCACGATGATTTAGCATACTCACCAGAGGATGGGTGTTCTCACATCCTGTCCCTCTCTAAGGGTTGTTTATATGAAGGGTAAAAAAATGTATACTCACAGTAATAGCAGTTTCCACTTCTACATATTGGGACTGGATTACAGTTTATTGTCAGAAATAGTAAATGGTTTGTCGTCTGGTTTAGTTTCACTGAAACTTCTCTTTTTGGAAAATCAGGAACAGATACTCATCAGACTGCTATTTTTGGTTTGTTTATTGGTGTTATTTTGTTCTATAACAACATTCTTTAATACAGTTGTAGCAGTTTTCTGAAAGGATTGCAAGTTAATCAAAATTTATTGTCCTGTGTGTCTCCATGAAAGAGTGTTTTTACCTTCATTAACAAAGTCATAGTGCAAGCCTGTGGTGTTAGTTCACAAGGAACAAAAGCATTTCTTCTGACACTGGCTAAATACAGTTCAGCCAAAAGATCTGTCCTGGGAGTCCATACAGAATTACAGGCGTGCTGGGCAAGGTTTTTGTAAATGAATAGCCAAGGTACTTTTTGCCATGACATTTGTACAAATGGAACCTTGCAAACCATGAAGGATGCTTCATCCTTCACGTACACTGTTGTAGAAGGGTGTGTTATTCTTCCCGCTGCAGCTCTGCATTGTCTCGTCCCTCCAGGGACACAGCTGATAGTAGACTCTGCACCTTCTGCTGCAGTCAGAAGTTTTATTAATAATGACAATGGCACATCCTTTACAGCGTCTTCCTGCTTCACTTGGAGCCTTCTCAGATGTTATCTTCATTGTTTTGTAGTGGCTATAAATACAAAAGTATTTACAATGAATTGTTTCCAAACAATTAATTAGTGAACTGTGTGCTAAATTTGTATTGTCTTTGTTACACCCAGGCTCAAGACCAAGGGCAGAATCAGTTAGATAAATGCAGTTCTCTACATTTGGGGCATGAAAAATATCTGCTTTCTTATCAGCATACAATCATTTCCATTTGCAAATTGTGAGGTAGCATCTTGGATGAATGTGCCCCAGGATGTTTTCTTTCCCCACAGGTAGGAATACTAGTACTAACAAGAAAAAAATAAGAGACTTGAATTTTTCATTTGGTAATTGTATTCAAATGAGAATAATACTATTTATCATCCATACCACATCTTCTCTTGTTTGTAAGTCTCAAAAGAGTTGTCTAGAAGTGGATAATGCTAAACATGTGGAAAATGGAGACACCAGAGATTAGCTGACATGCCTAAGTCACATTGCTCCTCAGAAGCAGAGTGTGGAAGCTCTAGCCTCTGAGACAGGAAAGTCCCAGCTCTTTGGATGTTTTCAAGTGATGTTAATTTTTCTCTCTTTCCATAAGCCTCAATAAAAATTTTAGGTATCTTAGTAACAGAGATGAATGAATACAATTAGGTAAATGGTATGTTTAACCTTATAAGTTTTTTTCTTTAATTTTCAAATGGAAGCAGAATCAAAAGTTCTCTGAATAGCTGGAAAGGATCAAGTTAAATTTATTGCTTTTTAATTGTGTATGCCAGATTTCATAAGTTTGGCTGGAGTATACCTAACTACCAGAATTGTCAGTGGTATATTCCTGTCTGTAGCTCAGACAGTAATTAGAAACCTTGTTCTGAGAAAATTGAATATGATTCTGAGCTGAACATACTCTGTAATTGTTCATTCTCATGAGGAAAGGTGAGAAATATTGTATACTACAGAGTAATAACTGAGGCTCTTCAGGTGAATTTGGACAGAAAATGACTTTACTGAAAATGTGTGTAAATCATGTATGAGGGCTGATATTCCTAGTACTGCATCAAGGTGAGTTTTCGTGTGACAGTGGATCAACGTAAAAAAGTTGGGTTTTTTTTCATGAAGTGACCTCAGTACAGACTGAAGTGGTGTTTCTTCTACTGTCGTGGTTGAGCTACTGATCTACTTTGATGAAGCATTTCAGTCACCATTAAAATGAGAATGCAAGCATATGGAGGAAAAACTTGAAGCTGAGGGCCACTGTACCAACTGGTACAGAAAACATAGTGCTGAGGAAACAATGTTCCCTGTCACTGTGTGCAGACTTAGTAGCCTTTAATTGCTAGACTTAATTGGCTTTTTTACCCCCGCCTCCTTTTTTTTTTTTTTGGCATGGCATCTTCATTTAAACAGGAGATTGAGGAGGAAGGAGGCTCAGGAGGTGGAGCTGTCTCAGAGGAGCTATCAGCTAGAGAAAGGAGGGGATGGAATTCCCCACAATCCCACCTCCTGCTTCCTCCAGAGACACACATTTTCCTGCCTCTTTTTTCTTTTGTCAAGCAGGTTGTCAGGGGTAAGGCAGTAGTAATTCCCCTGCCACCATGGATGCGAAGTGGTATGTTTCTTTCTTCTTCCCATGGGAAGGTGAAAATAGCTTTCAGCCAAACTCTACAGTACAATACTGGGTAGAGGATTTTGAGCAAGAGGGTTTTAGCAAGGTCCAGGGGACAGTTGTAAGCACAAGTGATTTTAAGTCTGAGAGATGTCATACCCAGAAGTACTAAGTATCCTCTCATGAAAATAGAACACAGGGGCACCCAGAGCCCATGCAACTGGGACAGAAGACCCTGAAAACATCTTTCCTTTTGGACCCAAACCTTTAGGATGATGAACCAGGACATCTTAAAGAAGCTACTAACCCCAGATTGCTGAGGGATGAAGTCAGGCAACTGCAGTCAGAATAGACACATGAGGAAATGCTGTTGTGCAGCACAGGAGACATACCCTAACCATGAATGCCTGCATCAGACCCTTCTCTTGAAAACATTATCATCAGCAATACTTCTTTTAATTCCCTGAGTACGATTGACTCCACAGCCTTGGCCAGAGTTTATTTAAGATCCTCTCCACATTAGAAACAGAAATCCAATTTCCTGTTCCAAGAATAAGGAGCAGTGGTTCAAACGCATTGAGGTCTTGCCTAGATTGTATCTTGCCAAAAACTTAAGATTGATTATTATTTCTTCCTCAGTGCAGAATATGTGCTTGGTGCTCTGTGAGACATATGGAAAGACAGCACCTACAGCTAATTGCTTTCAGTTTTAATACCTGATCCTTCACAGCCACGCTGTCCTATCCCATTTAAACTTTATTTGAATGAATAAGAGTTCTTTGAAAGACAAACATTTTACATAGAAAGATTCTGGCACATACAATGATCTAAATTACAATTGTCTCAACAGGAGATAGAGAGAACTGACATGGATGTACCTGCAAAAGCCAGTAAACAAGCACATAGGAAAGTAAAATTTGGTAGTTGTATATTCATTGTGTTCATTGAGTCAGTTCCTGGTTATAATAATTATACTTTGATTGTTATTTCTGGTTTGTGGGAATAAAGAGAAATAGTAACTACATTTTTTTAACAATGGAGTTTGGAAAGAAAATAGGACATCTGTGGTCTCATTGAGATCTGATTAAAGTCAGTAGTGCATTTTCCATTAACCTAAATTTAATAGCATCTTAATTTAATTTAATTTAATTCTCAGTTTTCTGCAATGCATTTTGTAATGTAGTTTAAAGAGGCTTCAAATTTGAGATGATAAAGCAATTTCAAATAAGATGCAGCTAATACACAAATAATACTTATCCCTAGAGGTATATTGTAGCAGTTGATACAGATGTCAGAGCAACAGATCTCAAGGCTTGTTGGTACTTAGAATGCCTTGTTGGTGTGGTGTGGCTGATATGGCTAGACTTGCAAAGGGCTGCTGGAGCTGTAGCTGAGCAGCTCTTTTGTTGGCAGAGCTTAAACTCATTTTCCAGACAGAGGAAGTCATGCTAGCAAAAGACTGTCTTGGCATTATAATTCAGTAACCATTAAGTATTTCTGTTATTTGTTTTGTGTGACTCATTCAGTTAAGTCCCTGTCTCACCTCCCACGCTGCAGAATCTGTAACACAGGTATCACTACTTTGAGCAGTGGAGGACAGATCCCTTCATCAGCTATGCCAGGGACAGGGGACACCCAAAACAGGGAAGCATGACCTGGGAGTGGAGAGTTTATGCTTCCTACAAAGGTCAGAAGCTCACAGAAGGCCCTCTAGAGATATGTTGTCTCAAACAGCAGCCTCTTACCACATTCCTGCTTTAATTTTATTTCTTAATCACTCAGTGTGGAAAAAAAAAAAAGAGATACCTTTATTTTGGTGGGTTTAATCAGGTTTCACAGAGATTTAACTAGAGAATTAATAGCTATTGAAAGTTCACTTCAGTGAAGAGTGCAAGAAAATTTGAAAGGAATAGTCTGAGACTGTGAGAGTCAAGAGCCCAAATGCAAGTGATGACATGGAAGGAGAGTGCAATGGAACTTTGCAGTAGGCAGCAAGGTGAGACATGTAGCTGCTGTGCTGCAATGTTTTCTGTGGCTGAAATATTCAGAAGGCTACATTGAATATGCTTGTGGCACTGCTCATACTTGCTGCAGTTACTTCTCGGTTGTGATGTCATACAAATAGCAGGGACAGCAAATCCTGGTCATTCTATATACTTACACATACATTCTGCAATATGGTAAGAGGGAGAATGCAAACCCACTAATACCCCTGGGGTATTAGGCTTGTTTCATTTGTTTGCCATTTCTATATAGAGGGTATGAATTAGAAAAAAAAACCAGTCCCTGAAAAACCTGTTCATATGCTGTACTAAGGTGACGGTGGTGAAAATATTCTGCCTGCTCCTTATAAAGGAATTCTTTGTTTTTCAATATCATCAATTAAGGGCATGTCTCTAAAGCACTTTTTTGATCCACTTATTTTTCAGGGGACTGCAACATATGTTTTTCCTCTTCCACTTTTTAATATTTTGGTCTCTGGTGAATCCACATACAAAAGCTTCCTTCCTTTAGCTGGAGTCCACAAATGAAAGGCTTTTCTTTCTCTGATTGCAGATTAGCCTGCCAAGAAACAAACTCTAACTGGAGAACATAACTTTAATTTATTTATGGGATACAGATGACAAGGAAGTCTGTCCTCTTCTCAGGCTTTTTGGAAAGCTTTGGGCTGACCCATCCCAACAGAGTTCATATGGCAAAGGCAAACTGTGCCAGGAACCAAAGCCAATAGTCATTGCAAACCTCTGAACCAAAACATTCCTTTAGTGCTTGAATTTCCCTATAATTTGTGTAGATTCCCTTTTTGTCAATGAAGCTTGCAGTGGGTAACTAGCTTAGTGCAATCAGACTAAACAACTGTGCTATTCATTCGGCAATTAGATGATAGCAGTAATGCATACTTTATGGTTTCCGTTCTTCATTCTTTCCTTTCTTTTAAAGTCCTTGGAGACAAACTCTGGGATGTTTGGCAAAGAAGAGGCTCTTGCTGAAAAATATCCTGTCTTTTTTTACTTTAGGATTGCTAATAAGTTCTGTTCTCAGAGGCAAAACATCAGATCCACATAGGAAGAAAAGATCAGCTAGAGAAAAAGCAACTCTACAATTTTTATATATATATATATATATATATATATGCAAATATACATATATATATGTATATATTTACTTTGGTCTATTTAAATGATGGAGAAAGACTTTTTTTTTTTTTTTTTTAGATCGCCAGCAGCATATGGCTTAATTTAGAATGAATTAAGAATAATTTGAATGCATATAATTTTGCAGAAATAGAACGAGGTATGTTTGCTCTATAAATGACTTTAGAGGGATGTAGTTCTAGGAGTAAGAATTTTGCTGTTGTTGCAGAAGATAAATCTTTGTGAAAAGGCAAAATTCAGTGCTTCAGCTTTCACTTAGGAGTTTCAGCTTTGGCCAAAATCAGCTGTGATTCTTACCCTTTCCTTATGGCTGCACATAACTTCTCTGTGTTTGGAAAAAAGGGGTCTGTATGTATGGATAACATGATTACATTGTTAATGGTCCTGTTAACTAAGGGGTAAACTTTAGTTCTGTGTGTATTAAAAAAAAAAAGTTTAACTAAGTCAATAAAAAATGATACAGCTTAGCAAAAGTTCTCTTCATGTAGTTGGAAAGTAAACTGTTGCTTGTCTAGTAGCTTTGCATTTTCTTATTCTGGCAATTCTTCCTCCTTTGTTTTACAACAGTTCTGTTGCTTAGCCACTCTGACCTCAGACAGATCAATTAAATTCCCTGTACTATAGTTTCTTTATTTAAGGGCTAATACAAACCCCATTAAACTCAATGCAGGCTCTGAGAGATAAGTACTGACAGATTTAGCTGTAGTAGCTTACAACATTACAGCACCCAGATGCCTTTGCTATCTCTTTTCAAAGGATTATTTCCGCAATAGCAGGCAAGGAAGGGTAGGATATGAGCCATGTGTCAGTCACCGTGGTTTGAAGTACAGAATATTAAATTAAATTGCAATGAAGTTTGGTGATTATTAATAAACTGGACTGTAAAATGTGGCAGTTGAGGCACAGATACATATCCTGTTCTGTAATATTGGTGATTACCTAAGACAGATGGCCAAGTTGAAAACATAGGGTAGTAACTCCTCTAACTATAAACGTGTAAGATCATCTGCCAGAGCTCCAATCATACCTGCATACCTCAAAAGTGTTAGAAAACACTGATTTCTGTAAACTGCTTGAAGATACTGATAAAAGGCAATGAATAACAATAAAATATCATTGTATACCTCAAGGAAAGAATGGTAACATTTAATTTTTAAATGGTAAAAGGAAGACAAACAATGGGAAAAAAGAATTGCCAGCTGACTGCAAGTGCATTGTATTTCTATTCAGACCTTCATTTAGTTTCCAAATATGCTGTTTTGAAATACCTTTCAGCATAAGGATTGTCAGTTTTCTCACAACGGCAATCAGTTATGACAGGATGAATGTCTGTGAGGACCTGAAACAGAAACAGAGAAAGATAGAGTGATGAGAAGCTAATGGGACAATGTGGCATTCCAGCATGGTTTACACTAACCATGGAGTTAAAATGCCGTCATAATGTTGGTCTAGCCCCTCTCTTGATTGTCCACTTGAGTTCGGTGAGCTCTTGTTTAAGGCACAAGGTCACTCCACCTTTCTTAGATATTTAGCTGAAGTGCTCATGGCTACAGTTTTGTTCCCCGGGTTTCCTCTCTTGTCAGTGGTCAAGGACAGGTCTGCAGAATTAACTGGTGACCTCTCCCTGGTGAGTGCCTGAAGAAGGAGAAGGAAGTATGGGGAACTGGGCTGCGGTCTGCCTTTGCTCCAGTGACACCTGAGAGCAGCAATGTTGTGAAGACAAACTTGAGCATTGTTGTGCCAAGGAAGAAGAGTTCAGATTTTTTGTTTCCAAGTCCAAAGCCACAAATCATTATGCAAATGCTTTATATTAATTTGTCTTTAGTTTGACTGTTCTAATCAAATGTAGTATGACATTGGTAAGTGTAGCAGAGGGCAATATGAATAGTACCAAATCACAGAAAGCTAACAGCATAGGATCAAAAGAATATGAGCCCATTGGTTTAGAAGACCTCACAAAAAAAAGAAAAAAATTAACCCTCACACCACTGAAATTAGTAAGAACCAGTGACATCTGCACGTTAATGATTAAAGCCTGCCTTGCACTAGTGAATGAAAAGTAACAATTCCAGAAAACTGTTACTAGTGATTCGGTCATATACCTTACTTAACCTCAGAGAAATCAGCAGTTCCAGAACAGAAACGAGTATATGAATTCTCCCATACAATCTCTGTATTCGTTCAGTTAGCATGGCCTTTGAAACATAGGAAAATGCAGAAAGAACAGCTGTTTTAGTGGGTTAAGGCTGAGGGAAAGAAAAGGATTAATGTTTACAACATTATCTTGTGGGAGAAACAAAAATTAAATGTAAAATGATCTCTGCACATAAAGAACAGTGATGTGAAAAATATACTATTTATTTTACAACAGAAACATTCTTACTGGAAAAAGTATGGCATTGGTTGAGTTCCAGCTATAGTGAAGCCTACTTGGAAATAAATGTGTGGTTTTACAGGATATGGGCTGTCATACTGCCTTTTAGCTTGGTGTTTTTCACTTCTGGGAAGTGAACAGTTACCAGCAATGTGTCATGAGTAAATTTACTTTATTTGTACTGCTTACTATCATTTGTAGTGTGTCATTATTTGAAGTCAGGTGTAAGTCTCAATTGAAACATTAAACTTTTTATGAACTGGAAATCTTGGAAATCCTTCAGAGGAAGGCTTTTATTTATGATATTGTAGTCAGTGTTTCCATTATATCCCCCTGTTTTCAGGGATTTATAACTTTGTTGTAAAAAAATCATTCTGGACTGAAATTTGGCATATGGGATTGAACCCGAAGAATGATGCTTTTACCCAGTTTGAAAATAAGTTTGATCCCATGTAAACTGCAGGATATAGAAATGATTAAATGCATTCTTTAGAGATTGTTTTGCTTTATTATTATGCTGCACTGTATTATACCATTTCCTTCAAATACTTCTGTATTAATGATTTATAATTATAAAACATATTTCAAATACCTTTTTCATCCCACACTCCTGTCTCTTGAAGAATGGAGTGATTATTGGTGTATTTATCACTGAAATGTAGTATGGCTGTGTGTTTCTGTAGCCTCAAAGGGACGTGATGGTTACTTCTGACTAGCATAGCTCACCAGTTTGGTACATAGAAGAAATGCAAGCAGACAGAATGCAACTAGACAAATTTGCATTGGCAAAATTCAACTAGCCAACCAAAAAAATAGTATCACATATATATATCCCCAAACCTAAAAAAATAAAAAAAAAGGCAAAGCTTTAGATGATACTAAGTAGCTTAGAGAAAATTTAACTAAAGGCATTTTAATTTCTGCAGAGAAGTATGGGATAGAGTGATACTGTAGATTTCTCATTTTTTTCAAGATCCTCAGTTCTGTTCCTAGCTCAGAAAATGACAACTTGAACTATCAGATTCCTGTTGCTTTCCCATTGGAACATCACCACAGCAATGGTCAAGAAAAAGGACTGTCATTGCAAATTCACTGATTTCTGGGTTATATTTGGAGGCTTCATACTGAACTAATTACCAAGATCTACTTCATTCAGTTTGTCTGTTCAAAGGAGAGCATAATCCAAGATAAAAAAGTGTTGCAGTTTGCAAGCACTTTCACCACCCAGCGTTTTTTACTGAGGATTTCTTCTCAGATTTCTACTGGTTATATTAAAATTTCAATACAAATTTTGTCTCTCAGAGGAGAATAAGAGACTCTCAGAACTATCTAATTCCCATTTTTGCTCAGAGGATTTACATGATACCAATAAGATTATCTCACAGACCTCAAACACAGAAAAGTGGTCCTGGGAAGCTTTAGGCAGCTACAATGCCATTAGGGAGCTAAAAGTATTGCCCTTGTTCATCATCTCTCTCATTTTAGCTGAGAAGAAAGCAGAGATGGTGCAGAATGTACTAGCAAGTTTGAAACCTGTAATTCATGACAGATATAACTTGCTGCTTGTTTGGAGTTGCTGTACATAAGACAATAAAGAATGGCATGAGACCATTAAGACATTAAAAGCTCTTTAATGATGAAGAAGTTCAGTCTTCCTTGTTAATTCAGCAAAGCCTAATAATGTGTCTAAAGGGGAAAAAAAGACACACAAAACCCCAAACCCAAACCCAATAGCAATCTTTTCTAGGACTGTGAATTGGCATGTTGTGTAAATACAGAACACCTGGAAAGATGTGATTCCTATTTTTGAAAGAACCTGAGAGGAGAAAAGACACATGAAGCAGTGTCATAACAATATACTGAGATCCTGGAGAATCCTACGGGACACCTTACTGTGAAGGTGGTGATCAAGCGCTGGTACAGGTCACAAGAGATGTTATGGAGTCTTCATCCTTGGAGCTATTAAAAAGCCATCTGGACATGGTTCTGGGCAACTGGCTGTATGCAACCTTGCTTGAGCAGGAGGGAATAGACCAGATGGCTTGCAGAGGTCCCTTCTAGCTTCAACTATTCTGTGATTTTGTGATTTTGTGATTCAGTGCCAGACTGGTGTACTCCAGTTTATGTTGTGCTGCAGTGTCTGAGTGTGGTATTAATACACCAGATGTAATGGAGTGCTTTCAATATTGTTTTCTTTTTCTGTTGCATATGTTGATACAGTGAGTACAAATACATGGTGCATCTCCACCCCAGCCAAACAGCAGAGGGTCATAGGTTACTCTGTGGTTTGGCTGAGCTACTTAGAACTACCATGTACAGTTTCTGAAAAAAATTTGCTTTTAGTCTTGTGTAACTGATCCCAATGACCGTGGAAGTCAGGAAGGAATCTCCATTAATGTCAGCAAGCCGTGAACAAGCTCCACAATGTCTTGCACTGTCTAGCAATGAGTGTGTTACATATATTGTTCAAAGCTATTAAGTTCAGTATTAATAGCTTGTCTGATTCCATAACTAGATATGGAGAAATGCTGAGAAAGGGCTGAGACAGAACTGCAGAAAATCTACAGCTTATCTTGGTACATGTTTATGGATAAAGGAATACAAGGAGGCAGAAAAGTATGCAGCAGGAAAGAGGGAAGCAATAACACAGTAACATTAGTGAAGCAGGTGGACAGAATTAGTAAGAATATGATTGAAATATCTAAGGAATAAGGGTTAAGATAAAGAATTTGGGAAGGGACCAATTAAGAAAGAAATTAAACATGTAGGGTTGAACAGGGAAAAATGTGTTTCAGAAAGTTTCCTCTAGAAGTGTAGCAAGATCATGCTTGAGACTGGTCTTACTTAATATTTTAATTTGTACTCTCTGCTGTTAAAATGTGTGTGATACAAAATGAGGAGGCATTGGCAACACAGTTAAATGATACAGGCAGAGCTGACAGACTGACAAGCTTGGAGGAAGAGGATTCTAAGAATTCCTGTTACCATCTGCAAGATGTCTTCCAGAGAGAGAAGACAGGATGTGCTAATTTATCACAGCAATGTGATCCAGTACTGGAAAAGGCATGAAAAAATATGACAGATAGGATATACCAGAGGTGCAAAGACTCAGACAAAGCTTTGATGAGGCCTCCTTCATGTTATTTACTGTTTTGACCATCCATATGTTTAAAAATGTGTTAAGCCAAAATAAGAAGGAAGCAGGAAAGACAGGATGGCTAGGGAAATGCAGAATCTGTCTTCTGAGAAGAAACTGAATAAGCATGATATTTAACTTACTGAAATGAAGACTGAGATGAGGTTTTGATTACTGTCTCTAAATATGTTAAGGACTTAATGCTAGAAAGGGAAAAAGCTATGACAAGGGACAATGTTGGCATAAAAACTAGGTGCATGTAAAATAGCCAGGAATATGTGCAAATGAAAAGAAAGTTTTTAGTCGCTGAATACTGAGCCACCAAAACAGCTTAGAGAGTTAAACAAACAAGCCAACCCTTCTTTAAATGCAGTTTCATGTGTTTATAAGGGATATCCTATGATATGGCTGTCTGCAACAGTAGAAAAACAAACCTGATGAACCACAAGGTCCTTTTTGTCTTCAGTAAATGGACTGATTTAAAAAACTTATTTCTTGCAGCTCTCATTGTGTTGTCTCTCTTGATGTCCCTTGTTTCCCTGTGACACTCTCAGAAGTCAAGATGTGGTGGCTGGAAGTATTTAGTAAGTAACTTACAGATTTACTCTATCATTGTTATGAAAAGTCCATTTTAAGCCTTTGGCAAAGTGAACTTACGAACAGTTATATTATCAGCATGAGATATGTGGTTGATTTAGTGTTATGGTTTGCTAGCATGCTTATTTTACCAGTGCAAACCATAGAAAGCCAGGGAGCAATCAGTTGACTCATTTTTACATCATCTAAACAGCACTCAACCTCCATGACTTTCCTTTCACCCTCCCACCTTCCTAGAGAAAATACGCACCCTCCCCCTGAGGTGGTCAGTGGGCAGCCTTAACTCCCACCAAGTTTCAAATATATGCACATATCTTTTAGATATTATTCTAAATTTGGTGTGGCTTTCATGAATCACCATGCATATAGCTTTGTATTTACATATATGAATGAATTCTAATGTTGGTTTCTAAGTGGTAGCTGAAAGGTGTTTTTCTGTAGTGTTTGATAGAGATTGAGTGATCTTCGCTAGTAGCTGTCTTAAATTTAGCATTAGTTCTTGTGGAAAATTGCTGAAATTGCAGAAGATTGTGCATTTGGTCTATTATCCTCACGGTATAAGCTGAGACCTCATGATAACTGCTCAGGATGAGGATGGAGATATGCAGGTTAACTATGGTTTAAAGGAACAGTGGAAACTGAGAAGAAGATGATCTCAGTGGAGAGTAACTGGATCCTCCATGTTATTGTTTTTTACATTTTCTGTTGGTGGGATTTGCAATCTGGCAAGCTACCACCAAATTAATGAAGTTCATGGACTGGAATTTCACCCAGAAAGATGGTTATTTGTATTGACATGTATCATTTCCTCTGTGCCCCCTGGCTTTTTTTTCTGTACCTGTGCTTTCAGGAACACACTATATACTTTTCAGCCAGGTCTGTGAGATTTGATCTACTGAAAAAACCCATCAGTATTCATTCTCTAATATTAGCTTTGATCTGACAAACATACTTCATATCAGTGGGCAAAAAGAGTAGTGTGGGCTGAAAGTTTTCCACACTGATTTAGTATGCTATAAAGCTTGCACAGGCCACTCCTCAGTTCCTGCATAGGCCTGCCTACACTGAAATGAAGTTCTGACAGCTTCTACCTGGATTTAATACAACATCAGCTAAGCAGGTGTTGATATCTTTAGCTATATTTTAAGGCTGCAATTTATAAAACCAGAGACAGCAATATGTCACTTGTGGTTTGGTGTCAAGGGCAGCTGAAGGCATACTTCATCACTGCACAATACCTGTTGATACGTGCCTTGATTCCCTCTATTTCTAACAAAAATGACCTGCCTGGCTTTTGTCTGTTCAAATGTACACTTAGGATTGCCTTTGTTATCACTCCTTTATTTCATAAGCCTTTCCTTATTCATTCAACTTGTTAGTCAAAACAGAAGTGTGAAATTAATTCTGTAAAACTGTAATTTTTTTAAAATTAATTTTTTACAATCTTGCTAACTTCAAATTTATTCACCTTTCTTTTTATCTACACTGGATTAATTCCCAGAAGCATTTGATTTCTGTCTGTCTCTCATCATGTTGTCTTTATACCACTAAGCACAAGAGCCTGCTGATTTGTCCCCTAGGCCAAGTGACACCAAACAGCTCACAGTCACACTACCAAAACCCCCTCTGAAATAGAATGTTCCTGGGTTTAGTGGTCCAAACCCAAGGTGCGAGTGAGCTAACTCTTAATCTGTACGAACAATCAGCAGTTCAGTACTTGAGTCATTCCCTGGCCCTTTTTCATGTAACAGTACAGTTATAGCCTTAGGCAATGTCTATACTAGTAAATAACATGAACCGAGGCCCGTTCTCTGGACCTGGGCATGTGGCACGGCACAATTTATGCCCATGTAGCTAAACAGTCTTTTACTGTTGTGAAGGTTGTCTTCATCTATAGCAACAACTGTGAGCAATCTGTGGCTTGTGCTATGCCTAAGCTATGCCTGGGAATGGTCTGGGAGACTCATATTTAGATCAAAACTGTGTCACGGGATGTGATTAATAATGATTAAGTGGTTTGGTTGTGAGATGGTGCTTAAGCCCATGTCCTGGCCCTTTGAATTTTACTGTCACACACAGTGGCCATCAGTCCAGCTGCAGGTCCCGCAGAAAACACCACTGAGCACCTACAGCCCTTCCCATGTCATCCCTCTGAGTTTGGTCCACTTTGCCATGTCTGTGTACCACTCTGTTTCCCACTTTCAGCACCTTTTGCTCCAGGCCTGTCTGTATTTCATCTCTGTCACCCATCTCTCTTACTGTTCCCCATGTTCAGGATGAGTTTTCCAGCTCTCCCTCTAACTTATTCCCTCCAGTGAGCTGCTTTTTCTCCTCTTATACTATTCTAGTTCCTTTTCCTTAGTTTTTTTCTTTTTTCTCATCTTTTTTCCTCAGTTTTGGCACACATTTCCATCTCCTTTAGCCCTGCTTGCCTTGCTTACTCCTTTTGTGTGGCTTCCAGTCCCCACATCCCCATGTTTTCCACACCTCCATAATCCCTCCCAGGCTCTTTGGCAGGTCCATTGTCCCGACCCCATGGCCTGACCAATGTGTGTCCATGGACAAGCCCAGACTGCTCCTGCTCCCCATGACCAAGTTACCAGTGCCCAAGTTTTTCCAGTATCACTTCCCGTGTCCACATCTAGGATGGATGGAAGAAACAGTCACTGGGGTGGCTCAACTCTTCCACTGTAGTTCTAGTTTGCTTCCCTTGGGAAAGCATGTACACATTTGGGTGAGGAGAAAGTGTAATGAGGAACTGGGTCATACTCAGTGAGGACCTCACTTTCAGAGAACCATAATGTCTGAATTTTGGTTCTGCTTTTAGTCATCTTAAGTCTCTTGCCCTAATGCTTCCTATTGGGTGGTTTTGGCCCTAGAGAGTTACCTGAAGAGCAGCAAAAAACTTAAGCGAAGGGACTTCAGCAGAGATTAGAGCCCAAGACTCTGAGCTTACAAGTCCCTGCTGAATACATTCAAAAGGGAGAGTTTTGAAAATTTCAAAGTTTGGACATTTCTGTGCAGACATAAATCACAGACAGAAAGGCAGCTTCCCCCTCTCCACTTTCCTGTCACCTCAAACTTCAAATTTCTGCTTTATGCTTAAAAACGCTTGAACTTCTCCAGGAAAAGGTTGCCAGTATTTTTTCAATGTTGCTAAACAACAGATTTTCTTTAACCTCATTCTCAGAAACAGCTGTACCATTTTGGATGAAACTTCCTGAAATATTTCCGCCTGAGGCAGACACCTGGCATGGAAAATTTCAGCCCAAACATTTAAGGTTTGGCAAAGTGATATGCAGCTGAAAACAGGCTTTATAATGGGAAGTGTTGGGCAACTTTAATAACAAGCAAAATTACCAGCCTTACCCCAGCACCAATCCTAACTGATGTGCCAAGCTGTACTATAAAATACTTAGTTTAAATGAATGAAGTCCTCACATATCAATGGACCAAAAATAACTTGGAACATAGTCTTCTTCCAGATATAACAAGCATTTCCGACTTATGGCTTAGTGATGTAAAGAGGACAAAGTAGATTAATAACAAAGCATAAGATGCAATCTTCGGTGTGTGTCTTTTAGAGAGAAAAAGTGTAAAGTGTGTCAAGTATACTGGCAAAGTATATAATACCTTTGTTGCTTAGATCTTACACGTTTGAGTCATCCAAGAGTCAATGGTTTATTTTCTCCAAACACACCCCAAACTGTTAGCCGGAAAATCACTTAGACATGTAGATGGTGAATGTAAGTTCTGAACACAATAACGTAATTTATTAACCTTTCAGCAAGTCACCAAAAATGTTTAACAACTGCTTTTTCATTCAGTTTCCCCTTCCAGTACAAGAAGAACTTCATTTCCTATTCCATTTGTTCTCCTCTCTCTAAAATATAGCCCTGTCATGGTAGTCATGTTGTTCTTTAACCAAAATAAATCAATAAATATGGAGATGTGTAATAAAATTTGTTTTCCTTCTGTGCACAAGTACAGTGGAATAGCTCTGTAGTGTTTTTTTCATATCTTTAAAAATACATTTTATTTGTGTTTTTTAACAAAAATAAATTTAAATATTATGTCTTTATCTGGAGAAAGAGAAGTTAAGCAAAAAATATAAAAAAGAAAAAGGAAAGTGAAATTATGGTAACACTGATGTTTCATAGCCAGCTTGTGGTTTGAGATCTTTCTTGAGCATGTTCAGTGCCCAATTCTGTCTAACATATAACTTTGCCAGATTTCAGACCCCTAAATATCACTGAATATCTCCTCTTACCTTCTCACAAGCAGTATGTAAACATTAGAGACTCTTACAAATGCAATAGCACCTTTGTTCTGGGGAAAGAATCACAGTCCCCGAGTATGGCCTTCACCTGGGAGAGAAAAGTGGGTGCCTGAGTGATTAATTTATACTTCAATTTTGCTTCACCTTACTCACAGAAAAGGCTTCGTCTGTTAGACACACTTAAACCTACCTCATCCAGAGAGACCTCTGAGTTCAATTCAGATACTAGGTGATGATGTTGAGAGAAATGAGAACCAAAAAATATCTTGGTCTGTATCCTGTAAAAATGAAAGGAGAATTTGGTCCTTGTGACAGTACTGCCCATTGGATCAAATGTGTGAACTGCATGGGAAACAGTTCTCCCTCTTTCTCTGGGAGTACTCTTACCACTAGCCTGGGGGAGAAAAGGAGAAAACTGAGGCTGTCCCTGCCTTTCATTGGAACTGCACGCTATAGTAACATAACTTGGTACTAGAGGGAAAGTAGTGATGCAAATGATCTTGAAGCCAAAGATCTATTTGTAAAATAAGGGTCCCAAAAGCTAATTTTAGCTCAATGCCCATTTCACATAATCATAGAATAATCATAGAATCATAGAATCATTTGGGTTGGAAAAGACCTGTAAAATCACTTCGTATCATAGAAGGTTGTAACAGTTGCCACGAAATGAGCTGCCTCCAGGATGTGATGCCTCTTAATCTGTCCCAGTCTGTTTCTGTCATTAGAAAGGGCATTATCTAGGTCTTGCTGTATGAAAACCCCCTTTAGGTAAATTATATGGACACAGTTTGTATCATCTAGTTAATACTGACAATGTGGGGTTTTTTATTTATGCCAAAGGCTCGTTAGATTTACAGCACAAAGCTATAACTAGCAGTAAGAGATGCTGAATCAGATAGCTAACATCCGTAAATTGTGGGATTTTCTTTTGCTAATAACAGCTTTAGCATGGTGACCAATAGAACTATTTTAAAGTGTATTTATCTTTTAAACAAGTCCTTTGTAAGAAAAAGAAGTACTTAGATTAACTCTTCTCCCTGTTTGCATACAGCAACTATATTAAGATACTACATTTTAAAAAAACAACAAAAAACCCAACAAAACAAACCATGCAGGATTAACAATAACATAGAAATTGTGTCTGTGTCAGAACAAGGACCTTATTAAATAAAAGTATGTGTAATTAAAAGCATGCTACTGCTTCTGATCTTTTTGATACATCATCACTGGCAAACAGCTTTTAAAAAGCACCAGAAGTGTTACACAGTGACCAGGATGGAGTCAGAGGAGTGTGGTGAGCAGAGAGACTCCACTTTGTGAGGGCACTATCTGATGGCTGGGAGCGCCAGGCCGAGAGCCATGCCATGGCAGAGATGGAGGAGAAGCCCTTGGAGTTAGCAAACAGATGTGTTCTGACAGTGTATGGCAAGAGTAGGGAGGGAGAGAACTTTCTCCTTTTCTGAGGACTCAAGTCTTTTAAACACACATGGATCAGATATAGCCACATATATGGTGTCATGTGGTAGTAGCACGGGAACTTGTTTTAGGAATTGCTGTTGGGTTATTTGTTAGGCAACAGGAAAGGCATCTTCCCCACTGCTAG
This sequence comes from Falco cherrug, assembly GCF_023634085.1. NCBI lineage: Eukaryota > Metazoa > Chordata > Aves > Falconiformes > Falconidae > Falco > Falco cherrug. The sequence continues at coordinate 47,785,814 of NC_073698.1, forward strand.
GATGCGTAGGTGGCACTGCTCGTTATCCTGAGGAGGCACCTGGTCAGAGACCTAGTGGCTAACTAGAATGTTTGTACAGAACTTTTACAACTCTCACAGCACATGTGAAATTCAGACAGCATAGATCGACTGCCCTGCAATCCGACAGACTTGGTAAAAGTGTAAAACAGCTGTCATGGCATGACTCTCATGGCATACGACATGCAGCAAAATGTGACTTGGGGCCTCATTACTGTGTCTCCACTTCTGACATTTATAGTTAAATGATCTTGTTGATTCCTGCAAAAGATGCTACAATTCCTCTAATTAAAGGGGGGGGGGGGGGGGGGGGGGAGGGGGGAGGAGGGGAACCAACCCAAAAAGCAATCTTCATGTTGCTTCCCAGATTGTTCCCATTTACTGCAAATAAGCATGAGTTCCTGCCTGGAAGCACTATCTGCAAACTGCAGTCAGATGTAAAAGAAGCCTAATCAAGCTTGGGAACCAGGCCTTAATTAGACTGCTTGGAAAACAGAGCAGAAAAGCAAATGAAAATTATTAACCATCACTCATGATTCCTGTTTCTAATTTTAAAGAGGAAATCACGCATTAATCAAACCCTAGCCCTAAGCTCGGAGACGTGTTTTAGAAATATCCTGAAATGACAAGAGGAAATTTTTTCAGTGTTTAGAGAAAACAACTCCTGATCAGCTAGTATGTGTAGCACAATATATTTTGACATGAAATAAACTGTGTTTCAGTATGCTTAGCTTTTGCTAGGTCCAAGACAAACAAAACCAGTACTAACTGAAATGAAGGCACATGACAACAATTGGGGTTAAGCCTGGGTTTTGTTAAAGGAAAACAGAAATGTAGACTATGTTGTTTTCATGAATAAAAGAAGGATGTGGAAGGGTAAGAGGAACAATGCAGTAACATCACTGCTATTATGTGCTTTGGTCATAGCAAAGAAACTCTTTGGCACACATAAACAATATTTATATACAAGTTATTTCTGATAAAAAATAACAAACAGGAGCACAACCTCTAAATATGACCCAGAGATCACTTGAGATTGTATAATAGGATTTATCAGAACTTACTTCATCGTTTCTGTTATATTTGGACTACAAAGATCATTTTCTATGTTTTGGCAAACTAACGTGAGCTTTCTGGCTGTGATTCAGAAACTAACCTTTTCTGGTGGAGTCAGATTGAAGTCTTTAATTTTCTTGGAACTCTCCAGGAACAGGACAGAAAATGGGCTCTTGACCTATATTAAACATTGGACCCATTCTTGTGGAAACATCACATTACAAAGAATGCTCACTTTTTTCAAACTAAAGTATCCAAGCTTCTCTCTTTGAATTGCAAGCAATGCTTTCTAGAACATATCAGTTTTCCTTTTAGCTCTCCAAGCATTTACCAAGTATTGCCTGTTTAGATTTCTAAAGCTAGTGGTTTTATGATCTGAAATTACATATCTAGAAATGTTGAGATGGCATGCATGCTTGTGTTGCTATTGTGACTCGCAGATGACAGTTATTGTGTGAATAAATTAAAAAATTAATGACAAAATTTCAGGCATTTTTTCATCTATCATGCTATATAAGTCATGTTTTAATAGGACTAAACAATGGAGTTCAGCAATAAAAGTTGGTAATTTGATAGAGCATTATGGTTTGGAGAAATGGGCACAGACAAGTGTTAGTAAGTATTGAATTTTAATGATGGTTTCAGCATGGATTCTTCTAAAGTCTTGATGAGTAACTTCCACAGTTCAGCCCTATGAAGAAAACAGTCTGAATGAAGTGAAGGTTTGTACTCCAGTTTGGTGGCATGTCCCTGCGTGATATAATACAGAACAGAGCTTTTTGGTTTTAATTGAAAAATTACACTAACTTTGTGTAGCTACTTTTGTTGAAGTTTCCATTATTTATTTCTGACTGTAATGCACAGACCACTTGGGTGATGCCTTGGCCACTAGAATTCAGTTGCAATGCTTCTAGTAAATTAAGTATGACAGGATTTCAACTCAGTTTCAGTGGATGACTAAGGACAGGATAGAGCATGTCTAGTCTAAAAATTGGTGCAGTTGCCTTGGAGGTGAAAGATGTAGGCTTAAATCCTCTTAGGCTGAACAAGGAGCTGAACCCAGATTTCCCATCTGTCGTGTGTGTGCTGTAAATGCCATACTGTTGTGCAAAAATGTAGATGATGGGATTATAATGTTTAGTAACAAAATGGCTGAGACTCTTTTCCTTCGTGCTAGATTCAAAGTTGCCTGTATGCATATTCTTGCAGCACTTTAGTTTGGTCATGGCTCAGTTTAGGCTATGTTCAGCTGCAGAGCTCAGGTGGTAGGTAGGAGCATTGTAACCCAGAATAGCACTTTTCTCGCAGGGTTAGGCTCCTGGAGGGTTTTCATTACACACTGCTGTGCCTAGGGAGCTTTAATCACTTTATGGACACTAGAGAAAGTAGCTTAAAGTAGTTTAAAGCATTATATTATCTTTTTAATACCCATAGCTCTTTCATTTTGCCTATACTAAGTAAAGTGACTTAAGCCCATGTGGACTTACTGTCCTGCCTGCTGAAGAATTTGGTAAATTCTATTTTTTCTGTGGCTACTTTATTTTCACTATTTTATTCATGTGCTTTTAATGACAATCGTCTTTGTGCTTCTGGTTTTGCATTTTATCATTGCAGCGTAGCCCTTGTATCAAAGCAGTGATGGTACTACAGCAGCAGAGTCTGCTGACACCTGCCTTGTTTTCCTAGTTATAGGAGCGTGCCCCGCCAAGTTTTCCTTGCAGGTTAATCTGCTGTTCTGGGGACTACCATGTGATTTCTTGTAGTAATTATTTTTCCCTGCTTTCTTATCCTATACCTGCAGTTATCCATCAGAGCCATACAGCTATCAACACTCACAACCCAGAAGTGGAAATGAGCCTGTCACTGTTCGTTTCGTATTTATGTACCAATGTTAACAGCCTGGTAGAAATCCAAATTTGATTTGATTTTGAGTGAGTTCCAACACCATTTAACTGTTTATAGAGTAAACGTAGTTTCAGCTAGCTTTGATTAAATTACATAATTACGTGCTATAACTGTCTCAAACCTGCTCCCCACCCCACCCCCACCCCTTTTCTTTCCCCTCATCTTCTTTGTCTTGGCTATCCTTTTTAGTCTTTACACATTTGCTGTTGTTATTGTAACTATGTGCTTTTGGGTAGCAATCACAAAGTTCTAGGTGCTTTCCAACATTAAAAAAGAAAAAAAAAAAAGCTGTTTCTTGGCTATTGTAATCATGTCCTTGCAGGTCTATCTCAATGCACCCTCTGTGTGAAATATGCCCGCAAACACGTGGCTTGTTTGATTTATAGCTGCTTGTGTTTTTCCAAGTGACTTGACTGTTGAAGAACTCCAATGACTGCTCTGTTTGTGTATTTAGCCAAAGCTGGCTCTAGCACTTAGGACGCTGCACACTGGAACAACTTATTCATAAGGTTTGGTTTTGCTTTACATCCTTCTGCAATTTTAGTTCCCTTTGCTCCACTTTTTTGTCCTGCATTTGGTAATTCCAAACACTGCTCCTGTTCTGTTGTTTTATCCATTTGGTAGCCTACCCCTTGTAGATTCTAGTGGTTGAATCATGGTGTCACTTCAAAACAAAATAGAAAGATATTTGTATGCTTCACTTATTCTTGGTTTTTGTTACTATTCTTATTTGATGTCATTGCTGTGTTATGATGGAGACTTGGCTGCAATTATAAGCTCTAAACCAATTTTTCTTTTAAATTCCATATCAATGTCAGACCCTAGAAGAGAGATCTAATGAGCACAGTCAGTGTTTCTAAGAAGATCTTCATCTGAAGCTCTGAGACCACTGGGCAAACTGCCTGTGAAATAGGCATAAATATGTATTGCACAAATAAGTCCTAGTTTCTCACACACAGTAGGAGCTTATCACTTCTCGTTGTGGTTGCTTTACTAGACTTCTCAATATTTTGAGCTCTGTGAGGCTGCATTCACACTTCTTTTCTGTGGCATGCTCTGGTGCAGACTGAAATCCTGATCTACCCGTTATTCACATCATCCTTTGATGAGAATTTGCTCTTGCTCCTACCTAGGCTGTGAGCACAGCTTTGCTTTGCAAGGAAACTGGGAGATTGTGTGGAGTTGTATACATGCAGTCTGCAGCTTGCTGCAGCTGCAGCATGCCATCCGATCTGGGGACTGGAAATTGCTCCTTGCTGATCATGATATGGTTGCTTACAACAGACACTTGTGTAGCAATGAAGCCTGAGACTTGACTGCTGAAACCAAAGGATGAGCGTTGGAAGGTGACTGTTACATTTTCCATAGGGGGAAATCAGAAATGTATTTTGCAACAGAGACATGTATAAAAACTTCCCGTGAGGTGAGAAGTATTCAAGAAGACTGTATTAGCACTGTAGGGGCATATGATAATTTTGAGCATTTTGTATTTGAGCACCTCAGAGAAGGGAGGAGAGAATCCCCAGATTTTTGTCCTTATTATCTTGTTGAGTGGAGCATGGCCTCTAATATGCTTTCCTGATGTTTCAGATAAAGCTGTTTACCAACCCGTAAGTGTTCTCTGAGGCTTTGTCTAAATGGGAAGTCAAAGAGACGCGGGAATTTCTCCCTAGTTGGTGTGGATGGCCCAGGACTAGCTGCCCTCTGACAAAGATATATCGTATAGGAAGTTTGAATGGTCTGAAACAGATGTAGGAACAAGGGAATAATGAATTGATGTGGACAACCACTGGTCCAGTGCCTGAGGTTGCTCTCTGGCCTGGCTCTATTTAGCAATATAGACACAGCCTTAAAAATCCAGCTGCATCCCTCAGATCTCAAGCTGGACTTAGTTGTGCTGCACAAAAGACAAGTTTCAGGCAGCTGGTCTGTGTGGAGTGCACAGGAAACAGAGGGTTCAGAGATTTTTACAAATTCATTAGCAGCACCTCAGGAACTGAGCACTGAAGTGCTCACCTGACGTGCCAGGGCTAGCTTTGCTTCACTGCTCTGGTGCAGAATTCCTGCCTGACCTAGGGGAAAGCAGCTTCTGTGAAAAGGTTTTGCCCATCAGTAATATGAGTCCTGCAGCACTCCTAGATCAGAAGGTGGTATGAGGTGCTGCCGTGCTTTGGGAACTGGAATCCTACAAACTGCCTAGGGAGGTGGACATACCAGTGTCAGAGACTTCTGCAGCAGGGACATTTCCAGAGCTGATTGAGAGCATCTCTGCAGCCTAGAAGGCAGGGCTACTCCTGAGTTCAGAGCCAAGCTGATTCTTAGAAACAAAATTTAAGCAACAAGGAGATGACATCACTGAAAGAAATGGAAAAAGAGGTACTTCATGTACAAATATTCTTTCTCTTTGTTTCAGAATGAAGGAAACTTTTGTAGTGTTCAAATACACTCCTTTTCCTACTTACCTGCCAGGGTTATATTGCCATCTTACTTTGTTTTTAACTTCCAGTATAAATCACTGTAAAACAAGACAGAACCAGCAGATACCACAAAGTGTAATAAAGTCATTCAGAACTTGATTACCAAATGAATAGAATAATTTATGAGAAAGAATGCTGGAAACTCCATTTAAACATTTACACACAGGGGAAGGAATGATCTCTCTTTTTTTTTTTTTTTTCTCTCTTCTCTTCCCATGCAGTATGGTTTTTCTGTCCCTAAAGAGTGCTTGACATTGATGAAGCTTCATCTGATGAAGGTCTTTACAAATAAATAAATAGAAGTGCTCAAAGGATTGCCTTGCACATGGCAACCTGTGTTCCTGGAGTTGACTGCTCTGCTGCAGGGGCTGCTACTGCTGTTTCACTGTTGATACTGACAGGCCATTAGGCAGGCTGGCTTTGATCTAGCTTTTATGTTCCTTTACCATAATACAAGTCGACTTCATTGGACCAATTAAAATTTTAGCCTTCCCTTGATATCTCCATAGGGTGGAGCAGAGATGTAGCAAACAAATTATGCATTTTCATTTATACTAGGTTTATGAATTCTCATTCTGTGTCTCAAACTTGAGTTTATAAAGTGCAATTTACTATTGGCCTTGCCTGTAATTTCTGTAATAAATATGTTAAGAGCAAGGATTAAAAAGATATTAGTCAGAGATATGTCATGTTACTTAAGGCTCTGTTTGCATCTTTAACTACAAATGTATTTTAGTTAGTCAAATTTCAATAAAACTATTTTTTTGAATAATCACTTAAGATATTTTGCTGAAATGGAGTTTTGTTCCATGTAGTCCTTGTAGAAAGGACTACATTTACAAACAACATTTAGAAGATCAAAGTGAAGATAAGATCAGAGGTGATTTCATAAGTGTCAGACATAAAAGGGATGATCTTGACATCCTTCCTATGCCAGAATTGTGTTGCTCCTGAACGTGCAATCAACTGCATCAGATTAATTATCTACTGGTAGTTAATATTATTTTTATCTTAATATTATTTTCAACCATATCAGCTCATGATGCTGCTGCTGTTCCACCAAAGAGAGGCTAATGCTCATGCAAATGAAGGACCTGAACTGCTCCCAATTTTGGGGGGCAGCATAATCTCAGATGGGCTTCAGTAGCTCATGCAGCAGTACACCTTCAGATGTGTTCTGAAGTACAAGCATCAGTCCTGGTGAAATTCTCACTGACGTTGGTGAAAGCAGTCCTGATTTCTAATTACAGGCTTAAATACAAATGTAATAATCTATCCTGTTTTACTGATATTATGTAAAAATGAGTGTATCCTTTTATTATTGCTCCCATATTATTAAAGCTTCATCTACAGAGGAGGAAATGACCCAGTCAAGGACACAACACAAAAATCTGTGTTTGTTAAATATGGTGTTATAATTGCCCTGAGATAGTTGCTTTTGATGCTTTACAAGAAACTTTATATTTCTTAACTTGAATGTCCCTCATCAATCTGTATGTGCATTAACCTAAATATTACCTCTCTTTTGCCTGTCTCTAAGTATTTTTCAAGGACTTACTAGTCATTGCATGTTACAATTACAAGGTACTAGTAAATTAAGTGTAAGAGGGAATTCTTCTAGGCACCAGAACTCAACTGTTTATTCTTTTACATTGCTATAGCATTCCCTCTCACAGTTTCGGCCAGGGCACCTCTTAGCTTGCCAGTCATTTTCTGGCTTAGGGATGGGTATTCACACTGATTAAGGACCGTTTCCAATTGGCAGCCTGGTTGTGGACATGATGTTTCAGAGTGTAAAAGTATTTTACAAACCGGGGCAGTTCCATGCTGGTGGACCTCAAAGCTAGAGATCAGTTTTGGCACACATTAAATCATTGGTACAAATGTGGAAGCATGACCAAATTGTCATGTTCTATTCTGTCAGGACACTCTGCTCTAGACTTGTATCAGGCTGATGGTCGTAGGTCTTAGGAAGAGGTGTGTTTATTGGAATAACAAACCCACAGGAGGAGGGTTTTTAATATAAGGTGTTGATGAGAGGTTACTCTATCTGAAAGGATTGCTTTATATAATGGAGGTCTCAAAAGGCTGGGTGAGTTAGTTCTGAAGGATTTTATGTTGCATTATCACTCTGAAATACTTAAAGGAAATACAGATGCAAAGAAGTAAGACTTTTTCATTGTCCTCAGTAAGTCTGTTCTCAAAAACAAAGAAGTGTGGTTCTTCTGGGGGAAGGGTTGGTTTGTTTGTTTGTTTCCTGGACAAACTCTGAAGAAACTATTCAGCAAATTTGGTCCTTATATATATGTGAGACGTTTGCAGCATAGTAAAAATCATAAATTACCTGCTTTATTTGTGACAGCAGAAACGAATATTGACTGTAGATAGTATTTTAAGAACAGCTGAAGTTTATCTTATTTCTAGATTCATAACTTTTTTTGCATTTTTTTTATTGTTCTGTGCAATCATAGCGCTGTTACCTTTTAACATAGCCCATTTGCTAATCATTGTATTCCTTGATTACAATTTAGTGTGGGAGTAATAGTCTGAAAACCAGAAAAAGGATTTTTACAAACAACATGGCTTCTCCACGTCATGATTTGTATGTGATCCATGCTGATCAAATGTAGTGATTTTCGTCTGGTTTTCCTTTATATGTTTATGCTCCCTTTCTCTGCCTTAATAGATCTTCTATGAAAATAAACCTGTAGGCGACATGGATTCCATGTTACAGTTCAAAGAATTCTATTTTAAAAGTTCAAGAAAGAAAGACATACTTTTATTGTAAATGCCGGTGAAATGCAGCATCAGTGTATGTGCATGTTGGGTTACACCACACGTAGGACTAGCCTCACCTAGCCTAAGCCATCTCAGTGTCTCTGATCCTGGAGGAAACACCTTCTGGAGGAGGTCATGGGATTCCACTGAATGAAGAGCTTGACTGAGTCAAGTATGCTCTGACTAATTCCCCTGTCTAAGATTTGGCTAGTAAATTGTCCCACCGTAAGCATTTTCCAGAACTCTGGCTTTATCCAGTTGCATTTATATTCCAGTAATAAGGTAATAAAAGAATAACAGAGACTTAAGGCACAGCTTTTGATAGGAATGTGACAATATGCAACTAATACAATCATTTATCCCACTGACAAAGTTGTCTGGTACAGTAATAACGACCTATATACCAAGAAGTCATTTGTAGGCTGTTTGTGTTTGTGTACATTCTATGCAGTGGAACAGTATTGCCTGGAAGTAGGAGAAAGAATCACTCTAGAGTTTGTTTGAATCAAGGATAAGATTAATCAGCCATAATAACACTGCTGTTTAGATAGGAACTTCTTCCAAGGTTGTGAAATACTTGTAAAGCTCAGCAGCCAGAAAATATTTTTAGATGCTTCCACACTATTTATATCCTCTGTTTGTAGGAAAAGAACTTGATTAATTTTGTCACTAGAAGCTTTGTAGAGAGTTTAAGGTGATCCTAATGTCACTACCTCTTTGAGAGAGATTCAGGTGTCAGAGAATTTATTTGCAAGTCATGAATGTTATTCCTTGCTGTGCTCAAATGTTCATGCACATTTATAGCCAACAGCTAAATTAAAATTTTAAAAAGCTCAAAAGAAATGTGCCCATGAAACACAAGAACATGCAAAATCTGAATTAAAAAATAACAGCTTTTTATATGTCTAGATACAGTTTTTAACAAGTGTCACACACAGGGAATAGAAAGGCACCAGAATGATAGCACTACATCAGTGCACTTCACAGTTTTTATTGTTAGGTTCACTAAACAAAGTTTTTTCTGTCTATATTGAAAACCTGAAGTGGAGCTCCAATATTTCTTGCTAATTCAAAATGAGTAAACGCCTAATAAGCAAACTATGCTACACACTAATTTTATTTTCTTTCACAAATTTACAAATCCAACTTAAAAAAAAAACATTCCTCTTGATTAGTCCTCCTCAGAGCAGAAATAAAATTATTAATATGTTTTGACTGCCCTATTGTGCAACTGAGGAGATGAATAATAACATACACTCTATTAATTTTCTTTAAAGATACCTGCTTGATTTCATTGGATGGGAAAAAAAAAGCCTTTAAGAAATAGGAAGGAAAATAAACAGGAGCTCTATTTTCCTCATCTTTTGTATACTCTAACAGAAGTGCATTAAAAAAATTTTGGAGAAGCTTGATTGTGGGCTTCTGTGATTTGCACAACTGCAATCAATATGTTTAGGATTGGTGCTGCAGCGGAAAAATTTTACAGACATTGTAAAGAGATGTGCTGGTTTTGGTTAGGATAGAGTTAATTTTCTTCACAGTGGTTAGTATGGGGCTGTGTTTTGGATTTGTGCTGGAAACAGTGTATGGATTAGTATAGCAGGAACCACCAGTACCAATGGAGGACAAGCCTTACAAGAGGCAGTACAAGTGCAGCAGTGACCTGACCCGAGCTGTCTTTGGTGCCCAGTAACTCCATGCAAAACACCATCTCTCCCCCCCTTGAGTGACCACCGTAACAGATGGAGCCCAAAGTCATGGACTAAATGAACTCAGTGGACAATTATGCACATTTTACAGACATTTGACGGGGTGGTCCATAGACCAGGGTAATGATGTCTGTGTATTATATCAAAGGATGGGAAGAGGGGTGGTGGGTAGTAAGAATGTATTGGACAATGTGGGATCTGAACATGGTGTAAATTTTATGGAATAAGGGGTGGAGAATGTGCTGATTTTGGCTGAGATAAGAGTTAATTTTCTTCATAGTAGCTAGTGTGGACTATGTGTGGGATTTGTGCTGAAAACAGTGTTGATAATACAAGGATGTTTTCGTTATTGCTGAGCAGTGCTTGCACAATGTCAAGGCCTTTTCTGCTTCTCACACATCCCACCAGCGAGCAGGCTGGGGGTGCACAACAAGTTGGGAGGGGGGACAACTGGGACAGCTGACCCCAGCTGACCAAAGGGATGTCCCACAGCATATGACATCTTGCTCAGCATATACATCTGGAGGAAGAAGGAGGACTGGGGAGACATTCAGAGCGATGGCATTTGTCCTTCCAGTTGACCATTACCCATGATGGAGCCCGTCTTTCCTGGGGATGGCTGAACACCTGCCTGCCCATGGGAAGCGGTGAATTAATTCCTTGTTTTGCTTTGCTTGTGTGTGCGGCTTTTGCTTTACCTATTAAACTGCCTCTATCTCAACCCATGAGCTTTCTGGCTTTTACTCTTCTGATTCTTTCCCCCCATCCCACTGCACGGGAGTGAGCGAGTGACTGTTTGGTGCTTAGTTGCTGGCTGGGGTTAAACCACAAGAGTATAACTAAGAAAGTTAAGTCTTGAAATAAATGAATAGGAAGACATAATACTATGAACTTTCTTTTCAGCATATAGTCATGTCACAAGATTCTTGATTGATTAAAACAGTAATTACAATATAAAAAAAGATATTTGTAAATTGTTTCATATTATTAGCTATTTCTTATAGTAGTTCTCCATGGCTCATGTTTGGTGAAATCGGGAAGCTTCTGAAATGCCAAGCGGCTAAGTGTACAATACCATGCATGGCAAGGCATTGTCCCTTCCTTTAATGGCATTTTCTCACAAATGCCATGAAGGCAGCAGTAGATAGTGTATTTTGGACAGACTTCTATTTTATCTCTTCCTCCTATCCTCCTCAGTCAGGGAACGGAAGGAATATTTGAATGCAAATGGTAACAGGAACTAAATTAAAAACCTTGAAAGCTAAGACAGCATGGAAATTTTCTATGAACAGAGTACTAAATATTTGAATTTGAATAACAAAATGGGAGGTTTTCAAAATAACTTGGAAGCCCAAAACAGACTCTTACAGTTACTCTCTAGAGAGCAAACTGCTCCAAATCTGTAGTTAGCTCTTTTCCATGTAATTTCTACAGATTGTATCCTTAAAATAAAAGATGTGGAACAGGAAGTTATCAGTGCAGATGTAATTTTATCTCTCTAGGTGTTTGTTGTGCCATTGCTGTGTTAATGACATCTGTTATTTCCCCAACAAACTTGAGTGCTCACAAGATAGTAAGGCACACTGAAGACGTACTGGTTAAACTAGTAATTGTTGTAATTTTTATTGTAATTGTGGCTGGAAACTCTTATCAGTGACAGGATTGGCACTGATGTAGGTAAAAGATCTCAGCTCACATGACAAAGTCATTTGGTTTCCTTGCAGTTATTGTGATGAGGTGTGAAGAGGACTAAATGATTGGTTTATGGGTGTGCAATGTAAAAACAATATATTAAGTACTATAATTTGTAATACAACATTGTTTATTTCCCTTTCATCATGCTATTGTGTGAAGAGGGAAACATAATAGTGGAAGCTGAAGGGAAGCAAAAGAAAAACAAAGTGAATGGTAATGTTTCCACTGGCTGCAGTGGATTTTGGAACAGGCCCAGTACATAAGGGCTACAGCTATATGAGCAAATTGTACAGTGTCAGGTAACTTGGTGCTGAAACTGGATTGTCTGTTTTGTTGCATTATCAGAATGGTCAGTGGAATGCCTTGGGCCCCAGCCCACTTTTATTCTCCCATAAAACCTCTGGGTACTATTCAGATATCACTGTCATCTGTGGTTGTTCACAATAAGCAATTTGAAAGTGGCCACTCTGTTTTGGAGGGTAAGAGAGGTTAATAATATGGATGTAGAACATGTTGTTGCGTTTGGCCCCTATGCTGGAGAGGAGTCCTAGGCTTGTTTGATTTACTCGTGTAGATGTAGTTAAACTGGAGATGTACTACAAAGGCAAAGGCAGAAAGAAGATAGGGCAAATAGCAACAAAATAAAGGTAAACACAAGTCAAAGTCAGCTTTTCTATCCCATGTAGGGTGGGCTGTAAAGACCTGATGGCGGAAAACCTACTAGGCTTCCCCTGCCTCCACTTAGTAGGCTCAACTCTTTGGCATCAATTTGCTAAGTTATTTGGCATCTTTTCCAAAGATGTCATTCCTAGGGTGAGAGGCAAGGTATACAGTCTAGGAGGCACAATTAAAATGTTAGCTTTGGAGAAGCCTTTTTGTAGCTTGTACCAAATTCATATGCTGAAAAAAAATATTATCATAAAATAAAAATAATTCTTCCAACATTGTAACAAGATGAGTTGGGACAGGAGAAGTCTGGGTTTCTATGCTGAAAACTTCAGTCCCTGGCTGTATATGCTATTCCTTTCCTCCTCAAAAGAGAGAAAGAAGTACTGTTTTATGTTGAAGGCCTTATCTGTTCTCTTTTCACACACATCATGTTTCTTGCTCTTCCAGTGCCTCAGAAGACAATCTCATTTTTTTGTTGTTGTTTTTTTCCCCCAAAACCAATCTCTCAATGGTTTAGCGATGGAACTACTTGGAGACATTTCAAAATCACTTCTCAGATTAGGCAAATAATAGAAAACCTTCAAGAGATGCTGCACACTTTCCATAGAGGTGGAAACGGGAGAAGAGAGTAAAGACAACTAGTCAGTCAACCCATAAGACAAAATGATCTTAACATCAAGTGCTAGGAACAGTCACTTCAGGAAGGAACTAGTTCTTGAATACCCTATGATGTGATAGTTTACCAAACCTACAAAGTCTTTTATAAAATCTTTTGGCTTATTTCTATCGATGTAGCATTTACACACCTACTTGCAGTTTTCATCCATCTTTGTTACCACTTAAACTTTGAATTTCATGAGAATTGGATCAGATACAGAAGGGGACACTTTTATAGGAGCAAATTCAATTAATTTAGGACCTTGAAACATAATTAAATAAGCGTTTCATTATATACCTTATGTTTTGAAGTTGTGAAATGCATTTATTCTGAACTTTGAAAAAATGCTAATATATCACTGATATTAGGGCTTGCAAGAATATATTTTAACTGCAGAACAGAATCTTTCTATAACTTGTTTCACTGACATTTCTCAAAATTCTTAGCTTAGCTCTTAACAATGGCACATTATTGGTCAATTGGAAGGGAAAGGTTTTTCAAGGAAACATTCTTCACACACCCTTGTAAAAGCAATAAACGTTTTTCTCCAGTCTCGTGTAAGACAGCAGGATTTTTCTGCATTTTCCTGGGCTCTGAATTCCAATTCTAGGCCAGCTACAAAGCATTTTGTAAAACCAGTCTGTCCTATCTGAATATATTTTTTTGGTGCTGGATAAGTAACAGTCTTTAGAACAGCTTTATGGAATTACAGGCTGGCTGTGAGGCAGGCATTTTGCATGTCAAGAGCAAATTTGCAACAGACTTCAAGGATGTCAGGCACCACCATGCAACAGAATTTTGTAAGACTCAACTGATTTCCACTGAAATCACTGGGAGGCTTTCCTTTGACTTCAACGGGAGTTGGAACAGATGTAGAAGGGGCACTTTATAAGGAGAGAAAACTATTTCGTTTAGGGTTTTCGTATGTAATTAAAGAAATACTCCATTATTCATATATATAAATGCCAACTTGTTGTACCATGTCTTTCATGATTAACAATGGTTGGATAGGATCCAAATGAAAATTCTGGCTACTTCTGGCTATCTGGCTTAAATGCAATGAAACATAATGTGCCAGATTCTTGTGATACCATATGTGTATGCCAAGGATGATCTTTCTACATCATATGCAGTTATTTTACATGGGTTGAGTTTAGAAGGGAGGGGATTCATTAAAGAAAGTCCACACTGCTGTTAGGAAATATTTTTATCATACAATGGTGTCAGTGTAATATGCTCAGCAAAAAAACCCTGACACTGATTATAAGGACCTATGAACATTGCTTCATGCATTGCCGAAACTTGCACAAGAATAGCTTCTTCCATAGCCAGAATACTTGATGACACAGTCTGAGCAGAACCACACTGCCCTCTGTCCCAGAAATACTCAGTAACAGATGTGCAGCCAAGTGTAATGTTAGTTCTATGCAGTTTCACTAAAATTACCATCTTTTTTGTCTGTGCTTTAGTCAAAAATTTTCCCCTTACATGTGTATGGTTCTCTAATGCACCAGTGTATCACTGTGACAGTGGTAAAACTGTTGTGAAGTACATGCAGCTATATTTCAGGTATTTTATTTTTAGGGTACGTCAAAGATATTGTTTCTAGACTATGTCTGGTTTAACCATGCTGTCACTGTCTCTGCCTCCTCTATCATGTTAAATACAAACTCTTACCCTTCCACAACAGTGTCTCACAGCCTTGTCTCCCTGATCTCCTTCTCTCTCTTTTCTCCCATTGGCTGCAACACTGCAGTTCTCCCCATATTAGTAACATTTGCAAGCAAGCATTTCTATAATTTTTTCCCCTGCTGCTCCTCATAGCTGGAAAGTGCTCTCCTCAATCACCTGCAAAGCTGTATCACCTTGCTTTAAATCAGTATTAAAACTTTCTTATTCTGTATTTAAAAATAATATGAGGTAGGAGAAAGAAATAAGCTTCTGGAAGATTGTGACTGCTTGAGCGCAGAGGGAGGGCTTTGTTCTGGAAATACAAACCAAATACTACATTTTTTTAAGCAACCAAAAGCCTAGTGGTTAATTTACATACTGAAGATTGAGGTCCATATTTTTTGCTTCCTTCCACGACATAGTAGACCAATGGTGATGACAAGTGACAGTCAACAAACAATGTCAAAAGGAAGGAGAACTCATAAAGGGAAAGCAAGGTACAGATTTGGTTCTGATGAATTTGCTGGGATCTCTTCAGAAGCTGCATTTCCTTCCCAGCTGATGATATAGCTCATATTGCTGATCTCAGTGATCACATTTGCCATTGTACTGCAAAGGAAATAATTAGTTTTAATAGCTGATGTATTAAGAACCATATTTACTTGTCTTTTCATACCAACAGGATTAAGCCATTAAGCCAATGCTTAAAAACCTCCAGAAAAGAACAAAACCCTGAAGAATTTTGTTCTCAAGCTTAATTCAGGATGATATCAGGGTTTAATACCCTAATTGCAATCTAACAAGGGATGTTTTTGCAGTTACCTCAATGTTTGCAAGGCTGTGACTCATGAACAAATTACTTTCATGGTTGGGTTACATTTACATAAGCCAGCGTGTGAATTTTACATGCAGATCAACAAGATGGGACAGATTTAGGTGTGGGCATATTTATATAAGGGATTTGAATATAGGCAAAGAAGAGTGGAAAGCAAAATACCTGCATTGGTACATCTGCTGCTAAAAGCAGAAATTGCTCACAATTGTACTGATGAAACTCTAAAGCAACTAAGTTCATACAGGGCATTAAGTAGGATTTTGGCAGAGAGTTTGCAGTAGAAGGATCTGAAAGCCAGTGACATCCCAAAGCCTTAACTAAATATGGATTGATGCCACATGTCAATCCTTCACTTACAGCAGATAATGTGGACCTCATCCCTAAGATGGCAACCAGCCATATTAACCTCTCCAGCAGAGTACACAATGCCACTGAACTTCAGAGGCTAAAGGGAAACTGCATGTATGCAATTCAAATAAAAATAAAACACAGCACAGTGTGCAGTGACTCCTACTAATACAACACGTGTGCATAATCTGGCATACTGACGTAGGTCACAGGAGCGAGGTGGCGCTTAGTTTCACAGTGAAAATCTATTGCTTAAAAGGTGAGGGGTGGACACAGAACTTTGGTAACTGAGAAATAAAGTATTGCTTAAAGGATACGCAGACGAGGAAGCACCTTAACTAAGAACATTTAGAAGAAAAGGAGATTAGTCAAAGATTCAGTCAAGCTATCACATCTACCTCAGACTGTCTTGCTTCTCCCCAGATCTTTTCTTCACCGTTTATTCAGTTTATTCAGAAAGTTAACCTTTAAGAGGAGAAAGAGATCAACAACTATCTATGTCTTAAGTAAGAGCAAAAGGATTATTTAAAATTAGAAATCACTCATGTCAGTACATATTTGGGTATTAAGAATGCAATTTGCATGATGGATTATTTTTAAAGGAAACTATTATTTTTTCCTTCTAGTAACTCTTTCACATTTCATGTCAGAAATAGCTTGTAAACTAAAGAAAAATGAAATTATCCAAGAGTTCCCCTTGTTTTTCATCTTCTATATTATGACAAAAAGGTTGACACTGTGAATATCTTAAGGAACCTGACTTGTGATTATGGTTGCTAGAACAAACAAGTATTCTTTATGATTTGCAAGGAATGACTATGTAGATGAGGAGAGAAACTGTGGCAGTATTTAAAAATTAATTCTTCTGCATCAGAGAAACCAAAAGAACAATCCTGCCCTCCGTCCTGCATCGTTCAATGTATAGCTTGATTTTTGTGTAATTTTCCAATCTGAAAAAAATTTATTTAGATGTGATTTTGTGCTTTAGGTTTTGAAAGAGTTGCAAAACAAGACTAACAAACATTCCATGTAATTTTAGTAGGTCTCTAAGCTAAACTGTTTGTCAACAACTGAAATTTTTCCTTGCCTATGGTTCTCTGCTAGGTATTCCAAACTGGCATTCTTTTGTTCAAGATTTGAACGTCAGCATTCACTTTCCGAAGTTCATTGTCATGTATTTTTTCATGGCTTCTGGAGAAGAACAATGATGTTCCTCTGTGTTTTTTGAGGGCCTTTCCCTGTTTGTGTTGGCTTCAACTGCATTTGCAAATAGCTAAAATGTTAAGGTAAAATCTTGGAAAAAGCACTAAATCTGAACAGAAAGTGACAGAACGCATTTTCATGTCAGCTTTTTTTCCTTCTTTTTCTACAGTGCTGGCTCCATAGAATGACTGACAGGGTCTGGCCCAATCTAGACAAGCAAGACAATGGTAGAGGCATATGCAGTTCTAGCAATGTTGCAGTTAAGTTAGTTATGTACATAACCCAGATAACAAGATGAGTAAAATTTCTTTCATCAGCCTCCTAAAAATTATAGCAACATATGAGAATGAGAAACTTTCTGGGTCAGAAAGTCCAGTCCCTTGCTATTATAAGTGCTACATCTTATAATCTCTTTCATAAAGTTAATACATCCCTCACAGTGCAGATGTTCCTGCTGGAAAGGATATAGTAAAGTATATGCAGGCTTTGTACAATTTCTTTGTTTAAAATGAGTATTTCTCCATCAACACACTAACACATAGGCATGGAGAAGACTTCTTTAATAGAATAATGATATGATGGTAAACTTTAATCAGAGGAAGTCATCAATGTCTGAAATAAAGCTCAGTGCCTGTTTTATCTGCATATTTTCTCTAAATTTCCTTGCTAATTCACAGGAGAATTGTTTGCAGGGGAAAATTACTTTTGCCTGAACTTCTGAAAAAAAAAGGGATCATAGTGCTTTAAAAAAGTGATGCCCTTAAATAAATTAGGCACTACTGAGACAAAATGTTTCTACAGACATTTTTAACAGCCTTCTGTCAGTTTGTGGTATATTGTGGAATCGTCTCATACATCTTCAGCTTGTTTAGCAGTCTTTCCCTTACCCAAGGCTTGGTCAAGAATGTCTTCTCTAATCCTGTAGAGAAAAACAACACATGATGTTCAGTAACAATCATTTTGACTATCAAAGGATGAGTGACATCTCCAAAAGGAACAGTAAGGAAGTCTTGTATATAAATCAGTAGGAGGGGTGCAAGTGTGTTTCTCTGTTCATGTGTACGCCAATGCATATGACAGACCGAGGAGGACAGGAAAGGAGAAGGGGGAGAAGATGAGAGCTTCTAAAACAACATGCACCAACATCTTCTGAAGGCTGAGAGAGGAAATAATGAATTCTGAAAGCTGTTTTTTTAAAAATTATGCTAATGGGAAGGGTGCTGCTGTAGTTTTATCTGGGACTCTGTATGCTAATATCAGAATCTGCAGTGGTATTTTAGTCCGGTCTTAATGGATAGCTGCATTTTACAGTACACATTAACAGTTTATGGTATACAGAAATAGCTTGGAGGAAGAAAGTCCTGTTAATGCACTAGCTTGGTCAGAAAAGAGTTCCAAACACAAACCCCACTAAACTGATTTATCCCCTTTCAGCTGAATTTAGACAACATAGTCTAACCCTGTTGAAGATTCTGTTTCTGGCTGATAAGTGGGTTTTACTCCTGCTCTTCAAATGTCACGATATTCCTTCTTCCTGTTTGTCTCCATTACAGCAATCATATCAGACATGGATTTGCCATTATTTGTAAATCACGAAGGAGCTTTAGCTTAGGGCAGAAGTCTGGTTTGCTGACATTTTAGACAGACTTAGTGTTAGTGTAATAAAACATTTCTCATGAACTTATGAACCTGTAGCTCTTACAGATTTGTCTGTCATGGTTTACTGTATAAATGATATGTGTACTTTCTTTACTAAGTATCTGTCAAAATGATGCATATCTTTTGCATAAAATATATCCCCGGATGCATCCAAATATGAGATATATCTAAGAAGGCAAGGAACATGCAAAAAAAGGAGAAAATATGTCTACGTGCTTTAAATAGAATTTCTGAATGTCATTTATCTATCTTTTTAATGGAACAGTGTTGTTTAGCCCAAGGCCTCTGTCGTCAATGAAGATTGTAAAAATTCACTAGCTTTTGAGCAGAAAGTTTTTCCAGTCACTCCAAGCAGGTTGCAATAAAACCTTTCTTACATACTGTCATGGAATTTTGAGTGTGCTACATTTTTGTCAGAAAAGCAATTTCAGAAATCTCAAAGAAATTCAAGTAAATCATGACTTCTCTTTAATGCAGCTTCCAAGTTTTAGCGTTAGGTTCCCAAATGACATGAACACAACTGTAAAGGATGCAGGGAAAATAAATTTTTAATGAATACTTTTTAATTTTTTTTGTAAGAGGCCTCAATTCAGTAAAATGCTGAAACAGTTACTAAGTATCATTAAAGTAGACAGGATCTAAACATGACCTTAAGTGGCTTGCTAAGGGTAGAGGTTCTGCTCTGGGCCATTAACAAAGACATTGTTCCTTAAATAATAATATTGTCAATTTAAAGTTCAGTATTCTGAATAAAGAACATAAGCTTTTCAGTAGAACAAGGAACTCTTTCTATTAAAGGGAGAATGTTTTTCCCACAGGCTTAATAGAATGGTAATGGATTATAAAATTCTAACAGATATATTGAAAAAAAAGTATCTTACAAGTTCCTTAAAGAGCTTTGAAGAAAACAGTAATCTTCAACTTTCTGTTGGTCTAAACCCTTAGAAATAGCAGTCTTGGTACAAAGATAGCTTGGTTTTATAAGAAGGAGATGAGAACAGTGTCCATATGTTTCTAAAGACATTCTAAAATGCCCTAAAGACATTTTGAAATGCCTTAAACATTATATAAACAAAATACTTGGTGGAGAAAGATTCCTATTGTTATTTCTGTAGAACGCTGTGCTTAACTCATTCTTGAGTGATGTGATCATCTGAAACTCATTCTGTCTTTTGCTTCAATATTTTCGCCTTGCACATCAACATCTTTTGGTTCCCATTTGTGACCTTTCTCCTTCCTGTCTCCACCTTCAGAAGACAAATGTTACTGGCCAAAACAGCAGTTCTTGTGACATACCCTTATCTCAGTGGTTGCAGCTTAAGCATAACAAACTTAACGTATCTTCGAGTTGTTAAAACTGCCCAGTGCTTGGACTTCTTGAGGTTGTGCAGGTGAACCTTGCACAAAAAGTGTTGAGTTCTTCCAGATGGTAGGCATCTTGTTCAGTGTTACTACTCCTGTTGGATTGACAGCAATCTGAAAATCTGGAAAAATGACTCAATTCTACATTTTTTGCTTGGAGAAAGAAAACATGTCCTGGCATAAACAGACATAGGCTACTATCTCCTGGTGTGAGGGAGAATACAGAGTGAGCTAGAGCTTCCTACACCAACTTTGCTTCCTACTTTTTGATAAACATGATCCCATGCCAATAAGAAACTGTGTCCTTAAAGTGAGAAAAGAATGGTGATAAGGAAGAAAAGAAAATATCTTGATTTTATGTAGGTTACTGGTTGGTTTTTTTTTTTTTAGTTTAAACCAAGAAAATGTATGCCTGGTACTAGTACATAGGTATCATATGTTCTTTTACTATTCAGAAACTTGGAAAAATAATTCCAAGAAAAAATGTCTTGCTTGCTGAACAGGACATGAAGCAGGACCATATCTGTCCAAAGTCTCACTGGAAAAAAGCAAGCTACATCATTGTCTCCAGCATAACAATGAACTTTCTTCTATGATTGCGCCAAGAGTTTACCCTGTTTTGCCAGGTAGCCAAGACATGTCAGCCATGAAGGACATGTAAATTTAATAACAGCTGTTATTATTCAGTTGTAACTGATTAAATCAAATACTGACCAAAATACATTATGTTGTTATGCACTTAAAAGCAAAGCATGCAGGAATTTCTAGATCCTACTTTTTATGGCACAATTTAATGTCCAGATTAAATTATCTACATATTATATTATTTCTGTAAAATTTGCTAAATCTGTTAACACATTTCTTTGTTATATGTAGAAGAGTGATAACATGTATCATCTACCCTCTAGGTTCACTGTTTTTTTGATCGCCTCTTGTTTTACACAGTTAATATTTCAGAAGTGAAAGGCAAAAAGTAATAAACGAAAAAAGAAAAATAAGAAGAAAAAGAAAAAAAGAGAAAAAGAGGTCCTCCAGTCCAACAGTGTGCAGTAAGTGATCTAAAGATAAGAATGATCCTCTTGCAAGACCAATTTGAGTTGAGCCAGTCACTGTTCTTACTTCCTTGTTCTTGAGTTTCTGTTAGTTTATTCCCCCTTTTACTAGGTGACAGAAGAATCCGATGCCACCTGCCTTAGGTACTTTCACTGTTGTTATCTCTAGTCAAGAGACTCTTGTATTTACACATGCTTGAGGGCACACCCTTCAAACCTGTCTAATCTGCTTCTACAGAGCATGGCTGAATTTCTTCCTGACTATATCTGCAGAGTTTAAAATTACAGGATGGGTTTAGAGTAGGTGTAACTACCTATAGATTATTTTAGGCACCTCTTATCATTTACAGGACTATCAATAAATCCCAGACTAATTAAGTGACATGTCAGCTTTTCCTAACTCTGCACAAGATGAGTGGGGAGGAACCAGTGATACATTCTAGCTCTTGGTAGAGAAATATCAAGAGATTCAGCATACTGTTTGGTGCCAGGATAACTGCTTCAACTATCACTTTTTGCTGAAGTTTGTTATGTACCAGGTAAATATCAACATTCTTTGTTACAATAATGGAGGGCCCTGACAGAAAGTCAAGTGACAAGACTTGTCATGGCACTTCTTCAGGCAGCGGTGGAGGGACAAGATACCAGGCATCGTCCTGCAGTGTATGTTTCTACTCTCTGCTCCTGCAGATACATTAATTTTCTGTTTAACAGAGCAGACATCCTGCAGCACAAATCCTGCAGCAATGGCTGCAAAACTACTTTTGCAAAACCGGCACGTCTTCATTCCTAAGACCAGAAAGAATCCTTGAAGAATTGTTTCTTTAATATTTAGAGGCATGTAGTTGACATTCACGTGGGGAATACTTAGAGAGGGAGAAAGTATCTAGTCAGTGCTCCACTGGCTTTCACATCTGGCAGCAACCATTTATCTCTGAGGCAACCCTGTAGATAGCAAAGAAACATGCTAGGGCTGGGATTGAGCTGGTGGTGATAGTGGTGGTAAAATAATTGTGCCTAGATGTTGGTGAATGAGATATCCAAGTTCAGTTACATTCAGTGGAGATCTAGACAATTTATCAGTGGAGTCTCAAGTACTATAGAGCTGTTCAGTGTATGTTCTTATTTGCATTTGAACTGAATCCTTTGCAGACTTCTTTGCAGATACCAGCCAGGGCATAAGTTAATTGTGTAACACAGGCAAAGCAATGTTTGAGGTATCATAGAATATAGAGATGTCCTTTTGAGACTGACAAATGAGAGACCTTATGCATGAGCATTTCTGACTGTTATTTGACGTGGAAAGTCAATGTCACAGCTAGTGTTACAGACATTTCTATTAATGCATCTTTTCAGCGTAGCAGGCTGAGGGAGATTACTGGCTGAGAATGGGCAGCAGGGCCAGCAGAAGGTCCAGGGATGACTGGTACAGAGAACTCTGCATGCCCCAACCACCTGCCAACTGAGCCAGTGGAGGATGCTCAGTGCAGTTCATTCTGGAAAAAGGTCCTCATGCTATCATGAGACCTCCTTAGAAGAAGGGTCTTATTTTTTCCAAAAGTTCTGGCATTGATAGTTTTCTAATATATAAACCAGATCTTAATGCTAAGCAGACATGCACTGTAAGTACATGTAATAACAATGATTATTTATTTGAAGATAAAATCCTCGTAGCTGGAACTGTTTCTAAACAGAGTGTATGTAGTGTCTGTAATGCCTGTAGTGTGTGTAGTGTCTGGTTGTAGCTGCGATGATCTAAGGATATCAGCAAGGCAGCAGAGTTTGGAGGTAACGGTAATGTCTTTTATTAGACTAGCGTTGCCTTGCTTAAATAGATAAATAACGTTTCCAAGGTCAGAGATTGCTACAGAAATATAAGAATTTCCATTTATAGAGCTCTAAACTTTAGGATCACAAGAAAAACAAGGTCTCAAAGATGACCTGCCCTTCTAAGGCCTCTGCTTTAAGCAATACCCAGACCCATTCCTGTTACTCTCAAGTCAACTGAACACAGTTTGACCTCAGCATTTTCTCCTTTTAGTGAGCCAGATTCAGAAGGCTGGTTGGATGAAACCAAAGTCTTCCATGCTCAGTGTGATAGGTGCTGCAGTACACATGGTAAGCTGTCTTTTTTTCTTCAGTGGTTTGTTTTTTTTTTTTTCTGTTAGTGTATGCAATGAATGACTGCAATGATTGTCTCTTGTTCTTTCAAAAACAAGTCATTCATTAGAATGCTTTACCTTTACTAAAAGACATGTTTTCAACTTTGGCATGGCCACTAGCCAGAAAAGCAATTTCCTTTTTTTTTTCCCTTTCAAAAAAAGAGGTTGGAAACCATAAGCCTGTATCAGGAAGAAGGATTTCAGTTTTAAAGGTGAAATAACATTCGCTCCTTTTACATGATAAATGGAAGAAATAGGATACACTAATGAAAGAGAGAGGACATAACAATTAAAAATACCAGGAGAGGGTGGTACACAAGTCTATCCTCGTGTTATCTTAAAGTAAATTAGCATGAGAGGTTAAAGAAGCCAGACTTCTTTTACTTCATAAATTACTCGGCTTTCAGTACAGGTTTTACAAGAGCACATATTACTTACCTGAACAACTGATAGTGTGGTATTTATCACATGCTGCCTCCATTTGTAAGGTCATAAATTCCCTTGCTGTTGATGCCTGTAACTTATTTTAGTGCTAAGTATAGCAGTAAAATGCTGGAAGAAAATCTATAGATTCAGCTTATAACACCTGACTCTGTATTTTATCCTATCATGAAGGAAGTGAGAGATAAGGCTAAGGTTGCCTAAAACGAGCAGATATAGGAATTGTTGCTACTTAGTGTCTTAACTGTCATTTATACATTGATTCCTGGCATTTTAATGGATAAGGAAAGAAAGCTTTTGCTTCCTACATTAAATCAAGGTCTTCAGCTTGGTATCTCCCCTGAAACTGTTGTCCCTTGAAACTTAAACATGTAAATCAATACAAATATATAATTTTAAAGTGTACAATATACATACATTAAGATATATTATACTTATAGTGTATCTTTTATATTTATCTAAGTTACAAAAAGATGTTACAGGTACTGTTTTTGCATGTGTCCTGTTAAAGGCAAAATGCTGTTTTGACATTGTTTTCATTCCAAACAAGAATCAGGCTTTTAAATTGGCAGTCTTTTAGGGTGGAAACTTTGCTTTGATTCATTGATTATACTCCAACATATAGCTGGCCTTTAAAAAGAACATGGTACTCTTCTGTATGAGCTATTGAAGAGACATGCCTGTGTAATGCAATCTTTACCTGTGTGAGTAACCAATATCCATCTCACCCAAATGCATAATAATTCAAGAAAAGCAGATTTTGCCACAGCTGATAGAGCCGATACCTGCCTTTCAGTGTTTGTTAGACTCCTCACTGTTACCCTGAGCAGATGGGACCTCTGCATGAGACCTGTGTGCCCCTTCTACAGTCACCCAACAGAAATAGGAGGGAATGTGGTTTTATCTTTCTTTCAAAAATCTAGGTGATACTACAATTTGTATCTTTCTCATTTGTCCATCCTATCTGGTAGGATAAATGAATTTAAACAGACAGCCAAAAAAATCAGTTTGAGAGGAAACAAGTCAAATATTACATCCTGAGAGTTAAACAGCTTTATCAGAAAGGAGTGATGGTCTGTTTGTATTAAGCCATGGACACATAACGAATTAAAGTTAACTTGAAAATCAGTGGTAGAGAAACTCAGCACTGCTGTCACCTTGTTAAAAGGAGACAGTCATCTCTAGCTGAAAAGGGTGATTTTCTCATACTTCCCCAGTTTTGAATGAACAGCCTGCTCACTTCACTTTTTCTGAAGGGTGCAGGCTATGGTGTTATGCATGCATGCTGTAATACAGTTTGCTCTAGGTTAATACTTAGTTTTTCCTTTTGTGACTGACTTGCTTCAGTGTTCTTGACCTGAGATAAGAACATCCAGAAAGCTCACCTGAAATAAGTATGTTTAAATGGTTAAAAATACCTCAGTAGATGCATATCTTACAGAATAACTGATTTTAAGATGTGTGAAAGCTCTAAGGAAAATACCAGGCGAATGGAGGATGTAGCACTATTAGATGCCATTTTTTTCCTGCTCCTTGCTGCAGGTTCATTTCATCTCTTCTGTCTCACATGTTATATGCAGGTATTTGGAAATAAGATGCCACAACACATCTGTTCATCCATAGACCTCTGATATTGGATTGCCACAGTCATATGGCGTGACTTGGTTGGAAGCAGTGGGGAGACATGCTCCAGTCATGTGCATCAAAGCTGTACCTGCAGCTGATGTTAAAATTACTTCAAGGAAAAGCTGTCCTATAAAGATATGTTATGAAACAGATCAATTTGTATCAAATATGGCAAATGTAATATTCTGCAAAGAGATTTCTGAACATTTTACTAGTTTTGTTTTTTTTTTCTTAAACAAAGTGAGAGACACTTATCTGACACCAGGAGATTATGAAGATCATGAAATTTGGCCAAAGCATGTATTTTTAAAGGTATTCAGCTTCAATTATACTTTTATAGTATTAATAGATTTACTGAAATGGTTTTTTTTCCTGCATTTGACAATGAAAAGTTTTCTTCAGATCTATTCCTCAGGCTGTTTAGGAAAGTACTCTGCTTTTAAAATACATAGATGGAAATTTTCTTTGCCCAAAGTATTTTGAACAGTTTAATTTCCTCACGGAAAAAAAGAAAAAGAAAAAAAAAATTACTTGGTTCAATTTTCTCTGAAACTCAAAAATTAGTGCCTGAATTTGAACTACTGCCACTACTAAACATCTTCAGGCTAACTCCCATTAAAAAAATCAGTCTTGGATGTTTCTTGTTTGGCATCTGTTCACTGCAAGTCTAAGAGGAGTCATGGCCTGTGTCCTACAGTTCAGACGGGGGGGGTTGTCATGAATACTTCCTGTAGATCTTAGTCTGCTTTTTCCTTGTTGTGTTCTTTTGCTTGTTTGTTTGTTTGTTTGTTTCACAACTGATAGAATACCATTTCCTATTGCTTTATGGTCATTTACTTTTGTACTGGTTTCCATTTGCAGGACAATTATGCTGTTGTGAAACCAGTCAGGAATACTGCTTACTGCAGATCTGGTGCATACTTTAGGCTGTGAAGACTTTGTGTCCAATGAATTTATATTTTCTTTACAGATGTCTGTAAAAGTTGCTTTTCTGAGGCATCATGAGATGTCTGGAAATAGTTTTGCTATTGATACCTTAATAATTTTCTCAGATGCAGAACCAGATTGTACCATTATTAGAAATCAAGCTGTACTGTTTTGTGATTTGCATTTCCCTAATAGATATGACACCTGCTTGAAGACTCTTGGAGCATGGTTAATAAAGCTGCTGGCAGATTTTGCTTTTTTCTGCATTTTGCAGATGTTATATCCAGTGGTGCTCAGCTTTATGCCTCTCCTGAGGCTCTCATGAAAAATCTGTGGTGTTGTGTGCATGTTTTATATTATGTGCTACAGGACTGACATGAAGAAGACTTTTTCAGGTCTTTCTCAGCACATCTGTCCTTTCTGACAACAGGCATATCACTTAGGAGGTTTTCAAACCTACGTATGTCCTGTTGTATGGAGAAATGGACTATTCCACTGATAGCCATGTACAGTTGCTAAAATTTATTCAGATTTAATGGAAGGGGTTTGTGCATTATGATGCATACTTACCAAACAAACAAACCACAAATCCTCATCAAAACCGAGCAGTTTACATCTAAAGTAGGCTGTCGCCATAACCATACTGTTTTATTCTCATGAATATAGAGCAGAACTAATCCAGTATCTCAGAGAACTAAGATAAGGCAGGAAAATCAAATTATTTCCTCAGGGTTGCAAAGAGATGCGTCAAAATCAGGATTCAAAGCCAGAGGTTCTTTTGAATAAGTTTCATGAAACTTTAGCCATCTACATGACCTATATCTTATCTATTTATGGCTCAATTCAGAGACCTAAACTCAGGCATCTGATTAGGGTATCTGGGGCATGCTCATGTGCCTGGGAGATATGACACAGGACCTGGGGGATACACCAAGCCCTTCTGATGCAGAACCTGAAAGGCAGCATGATATTCTAACTTATCTCAAAAGACATTTTATACCTATACTTAGGCAGCTGAATCAAGTCTTAATGCTTCCTTTCTGTTCTATGCTTTTAAGGACATTTGGATAGTAGATTACCTGGTTTATTTGCTGGCAGAAGACAGAGAAAAATCTTAAAACAACTCCAGTGACATGAGCAATTACCAAGGTCACAGTAGTCATGCAATTTCGGATTCATTTGCAGTCCTGAGAAGAAAATGCAAAGACCTGTTACCAGGGCTTTGTAATGTGCATCAGTGCTCACCTCCTGGGCACAGATGAGCCCTGGATGAGCCCTGGTCCTCTCATTGTGTCTCTCTGCTCTCCCTCTTGAAATGTACATTTCTGTTTCTTTTCATGGTCACACAGGGATAAGGAAAGGAGGAGTTAGCATACTTGGCTACTGCACTAGTATGAAGCTGGGGTTTGTTTTCTGTTAATCATCACAGACTAGCATCAGAAATTCTTGCCTGGATGTTGTGACACAGACACAACAGTTGAAGAAATCAGCCTTTACATAGCTTGTGGCAATCTTTGAACTAAGCCGAGGCATTTTACACTTACTGTATGTTCCACAATGACTTCAAAACTGGAAGAAGGCACTAGGGACTTAATGTAAGAGAGAGAAAAAGAAGGAAAGGCTAAAAATGTTGACATTTCTAGGAAACAGAAATTATGACTTTGTAATTCACAGTTTGAGTCTGCAGTGAAGAAGGCAGCTGTTTTCAGCTTAACAGCATAAGGCAAAAACAGTAACACAAGACTGTCCACACTGTGTCAAACTAAGGATTCATCCTGTTGTTAGTTATGAGAGATGTCAGACACCTCAGCAAGAACATGGCAAGCAATCAAGTAAATGTACTTTGCAACGTATCTCCTGTCTAAAGCAATCCGGGGTTTTGCAGATAGATGTCTTTTAAAATATGAAATAAATACTTCAAAAGGAAAACCACACAAAGTAGACAGAGGTGTTGTCTTTGGTTTTAATAGCTCTTGATGGATTCCTTCCCCCCATCCCCCCCTCTTTTTCTAGTTGCTTTTTGAATCATATGGGAAGGAGATCAACAACAAAAATTCATCTTATTTGAAAAAACACTTCCTTTTTGTTTGTTCTGAACCTAAGTTTTGTAGTCTTCATGTCACTGGAAAGTACTCTTCAGGGTACTTATAGCACTATTAATGAAAGAGATTTCAGTGTGATCATTAATAAACAGTTAGCCTAAACTCTTTTTACATAGGGAACTGAAAAGTCTCTGTATAGAAATAGCACAGGGTATCTACTGAGCCTGAGCTTTTGCTAGGAACAGAGAGATGAAAGACCCTTTATTCTGCTTTCACTACCAGTCTCCTGCACCGCACAGTCCTCCAGGATGCAGGATTTAAATGTTCAGCAAAATTATTTCCACTAATACAATAAAACTCGCCATGGTGAAAGCTCAGCTGGAGAGTTGCACCTTTTATAGGAGTCTAACACTATTACTACTAGCATCCTGAAAGTAATTTGTGACAATAAGGACAGAAGTAGGGGCTATCAATCAGACTGTCAGTTTCTGTTTTAACCAGAACACATTCAAACAACATATTGTAAACCCAAGTCTTTCAGTGTGCAAGTTTAAGAAACCTTTTCTCGCTGATTTGCAGCCTCAGGAGGAAGAACACTTGCTAGGTGATGGTAGTGCTTATTGTCTAATTCAGTGTAAATTCATAAAATAAATTACCCAGATAATTGGCTATGTCCTCAGTCCATGTGCACCCAGACTGTATTTTTTCCGTAGATGCAGAACAGATTTACAGCTTAAAAGTAAGTGCAGCGATAAAGGAATATTACTAGTAATAGGTTTGTGCCAAGTTTTATGACCAGCTACAATAAAAAAGGAGTTCAGCCACTTTGAATAATGGGATCTGTCAGATCCTACTCACTATTTCATAGATCCTGATGGAAAACTCGAGACCTGCATAGAGAGAATGCATTTGATTCTTTCATTTAAAATGGAATACATGTAGTATTATTATGATCTCAAAAGAGTACTGCTAAATAAAACTAACGCTGAGAAAGAACTCAGGTCAAACACAAATTTTATTTTGCATCCCGTGAGCTAGCCTTCTCAGCTGAATCTTGAATCTTCTCATTTTAGAATTTCAGCCTGTTCAATCTGAAATCGCAAGCTGTAAGCTATGTTAGGGTAGCTCAGCCTTTTACAATGCAGCACATAGTGCTGTGGAGGAGTGACTATAATAACAATATTCTTATAATACTAAAGTCTTACAGATGCCATTAAGGCATTATATAAAATTGTATCTGGGATAAAAATTAAACTAGCAGAGAGACAACTATGCAAAAGATGTAATATCAGTAGCATAAATGAATGTGTCAGTCTAAGCATAGGAGGGGAGGAGAGTTTCTTATGACAGAGTAATATGTTTTAATAAAAAAAGTACAGATAGGTGTAAACCCCAAGTGAGTTTCTAAGTATGTTTTGCCAGTGATGATAATTTGATCCAATAGTAGAAAAAGTATCAGTTATAGTGTCTTATGAAACACACTTTGCTTTATATGAATGAAGCAAAGCCTAGTATCCTTGACTAAAGGGTCCAGATGAAAACTTGTCTTTTTCAAACTATATCCATTGATACAGTAAAATAAATGGCCTCTTTCCACAGATATTGTGCTTGTAGAGAAGAGTATATCAAAATGCACTATATATATTTTCTGTTTATTAGCATTTAAGGAACAAATAAAAATTGGCTGAAGTCTGTGAAATGACATGTTTGGTTTTGCTTTTTTAAAATTGAGTTTATTTTATCACATTTATAAAATGCAGTGAGTGCAGCCAGCCAAAAAAAGCTATTGCTGGGCAGGGATGGCTTGGTAGCCCCTGAGGGAGACCTGCGCTCTAGGAGATGGAATGCTTCCCGGTGCCCTCTAAGAGCAGCCATGCTCTGCTGCAGGGAAACCCTCAGAGCAGAAGAGCCCGCTGGATTTTCTGGTCTTTGTTCAAACAAGCCCTGTAGGACCTCCTGACTCTTTCCACCCCGTAATTTCAAAGGCCAGCTTCAATAACGCTTCAGCCTTTCGAAGTTCCTCCTCCCCAGGAGGATGCATTTCCAAGGGGGCAATTTTGTGCCACTGGTGGTCAGACTTTCATGGGAGTGTAGTACCTGGCATTTTTCACTCTTTGAATAATATGCTTTCCTACTCTAACGCCAAATAGGTTAGGTCTCTAAAAAATCTGAATCTGAAACCAGCAGTGATTGAGAACCTTCCTTTCTGCTGCATTGTGTCTCAGGATTAGTCACATCACTTTACATTCCTGCTTTCTACATTTATTTTACCAATTTGGCTGGAATATGACAGATCTTATCGTGTTTGGCAGGGTTTGTTTTGATGATGAATGGCTCTGCAAGTCTTTGCTTGCAAAGTATGACAGTCCACATGCATATTCTTAGCTCTCACTTCATTTATTAGTTTAGTTGTACATGTTTTTATGTAATTCTGATGAATTTTTGTGTATTTTAATTAAGGTGCAGATACATAAAAGCACATTTTGGGGGTGGGGTCTGAAAAACAGTGCTCTGAAATTTCACTGAATTTTTAAGAAATAGCACAAAAGCTTTTAAAAATGTATTCTTTTCTAAGCAGTATTTTATTTGTGAAAATAGAAACTGTACTGTTGTAGACACAAGGCTTAAATTATGGTTATTTGAAAATTTTACAGTTGTTTTCATTTGGCCACTTTCATGTTCTTCTATTAGTAATTTATGAATAGACATGTGAAAAAATTGTGTAAGGTAGAGTATCTGGAAAATGTTTATTCTTTTATATGTGTACCTAGGCAACGGAAATAGTTTTACTTAAACAAAATAATTCATTATTTGTTGATTTTATGTTTTAGAAATCTGTCATCTTCTCAGGGAACAGATACCATATTACATGATGTAGGCAGCTTAAAGGAACAAAGCAAATTTTTGTGAACGCATAATCTAAAGTTTATAAATCAGTTATGTATAAAACCTGATGTGTGGAGTCCTTGCTCATACATTGACTGCACCACCATCCCATTGCCTTTAATGGAATTTCTTACAGATCTAAGCACTGGCCAGCTGTCTACTGATCTAAGCACTGTCAATTCCAAACAGGCCTTGATGCTGGGAAAAGGAGATAAAAAAGCACGATTTTCTTATTTGTTACACATTGAACTAGAACTGTTGCATAGACAATTGTTTTCTGTTGGATGAATCAACGTTTTATTTGTGTGGTGGATAAGCTCTTTTGATCCAGGGTTTTGAGAAAATATAGACTGAAATGGAAACCACTTAAATAATTGAAGAAAGTGGTGTATTTTCCTTACACACTGTTCTGATCTTAGCTTTTTGCAAGGTTCATTCTGAAATGAAAACAGGCTTTGTATCAGACACATATAAACATCTTTTAAAGTAACAGCCTCACTGTCATAATTAAAAGTATATATTTTTATTCTAATAATTAATTTTCAAAACAGATTAGACAAAATCTTAAACAAGTGAATCAATGTCAAGTGAAAGTTTTTCTGTGCTTCTGAGTCAAAGTATTCATAAATGACTGATAATTCATAAAGTTAAGTATTGATTTGGAATAGTTATCTATGTCATCAGCTTAAGTAACAACACTAGCAGCTCCTCAAACAGCTTCCAATAATGCTTCCAAAGAACAACTACATTATCATGTGGGATTTCAAGTAATCTGGGGAGGGAGCCTTGAGATCTCATGAAATCACCAATGAATCACTCCAGGAAAACCTGAAAGTTACAGAAACAAGAGTATGGGAAGTAGAATTAGCTGCAGTAACTTAGAATAAAATCATAGAATCATTTAGGTTGGAAAAGACCTTTGATATCATCAAGTCCAACCATTAACCCAGCACTGCCCAGTCCACCACTAAACCCTAAGCACGGCATCTACATGTTTTTTAAACATTTCCAGGGATGGTGATTCCACCACTTCCCTGGGCAGCCTGTTCCAATGCTTGGCCACCCTTTCTGTGAAGACATTTTCTCTCATATCCAATCTAAACGTCCCCTGGCATAGCTTAAGGCCATGTCCTCTTGTTCTGTAGTTTGTTATCTGAGAGAAGAAAGCAACACCCACCTGCCTACAGCCTCCTTTCAGGGAGCTGTAGAGAGTGATAAGGTCACCCCTGAGCCTTCTTTTTTCCAGGCTAAACAACTCCAGTTCCCTCAGCCACTCCTCATAAGACTTGTGCTCCAGACCCTTCACCAACTTTGTTGCCCTTCTCTGGACATGCTCCAGCACCTCAATGTCTTTCTTGTAATGGGGACCCAAAACTGAACACAGTATCTGAGGTGTGGCCCCACCAGTGCTGAGTACAGGGGGACGATCACTTCCCTAGACCTACTGGCCACACTGGTTTTGGTACAAGCTAGGATGCTGTTGGCCTTCTTGGCCAGCTGGGCTCATGTTCTGCCAGCTGTTGGCCAACAGCTCCAGGTCCATTTCCACCAGGCAGCTTTCCAGGCACTCTTCCCCAAGCCTGTAGCATTGCCTGGGGTTGTTGTGACCCAGGTGTAGGACCTGGCACTTCTCCTTGTTAAGCCTCACACAACTGGACTTGGCCCACTGATCCAGCCTGTCCAGTTCCCTCTGCAGAGCCTTCCTACCATCCAGCACATCAATGTTCCCCCCAACTTAGTGTCATCTGCAAACTGACTGAAGGTACACTCAGCCTCCTTGCCCAGATCGTTAATAAAGGCATTAGAACTGGCCCTAATACTGAGCCCTGCAGAACACCATTCACGACCAGTTGCTGTATGTAACTCCATTTACTACCACTCTTTGGGCTTGGCCATCCAGCCAGTTTTTCACCCAGCATAGAGTACACCCATCCAAGCCATAAGCAGCCACCAGGAGAATGCTGTGGGAAACGGTGTTAAAGATCCAGGTAGACAACATCCACAGCCTCTCCCTTACCCACTAGGCAGGTCATCTTGTCATAGAAGGAGATCAGGTTTGTCAAGCAGGACCTGCCTTTCATAAACCCACCCTGGCTGGGCCTGATCCCCTGGTTGTCCTGCATGTGCTGTGTGATGGCACTCGGGATGATCTGCTCCATAACCTTCCCCAGCACTGAGGTCAGGCTGACAGGCCTGTAGTTCCCCAGATCTTCTTTCCTGCCTTTCTTAAAGGTGGATGTCACATTGGATAACTTCCAATATTCTCAGACCTCCCCAGTTTGCCAGGACTGTTGATGAATGATGGAAAGTGGCTTGGCGAGCTCCTCTGCCAGCTCCCTCATTACCCTTGGGTGGATCCCATCTAGTCCCATAGACTTGTGTGTGTCTAAGTGAAGCGGCAGGTCACAAACCATTTCCTCTGGGCTGTGGGGACCTCATTCTGCTCCTCCTCATCCCTGTCTTCCAGTTCAGGGGGCTGAGTACCCAGGGGGTAACTGCTCTTAATATTAAAGAATGAGGTAAAGAAAGCATTAAGTACCTCAGCCTTTTTCCTCATCCTTTGTGGCAATGTTCCCCGCTGTCTCCAATAATCCTTGGACCTCCTTTTGTTTCTAATGTATTTGTAAAAACATTTTTTTGTTATCTTTTTTGGCAGTGGCCAGCCTGAGTTCTAGCTGGGTTTTTGCTTATCCAATCTTTTCTCTGCATAACCTCACAGCATCCTTATAGTCCTCCTGAGTTGCCTGGCCCTTTTCCAAAGGTGTAAACTCTCCTACTTTACATTAAACCTCTGTCCTGGTTTCAGCTGGGATAGAGTTAATTTTCTTCTCAGTTGCTGGTGCAGGGCTGTGGTTTGGGTTTGGTGTGAGAACAATGTTGACAGCACACTGATGGGTTTGGTTGTTGCTGGGTGATGTTTATACTCAGTCAAGGACTTTCCACTTTCTTGGGCCCTGCCAGTGAGAGGGCTGGAGGGGCATGGGACATTGGGACGGGACACAGCCAGGTCAGGTGGCCCAAATTAACCAAAGGGACATTCCATACCATGGGACATCATGTTGAGTATATAAGCTGGGGGAAGAAGAAGGAAGGTGGGGACATTTGGCATTATGGCGTTTGTCTTCCTGAGTAACTGTCATGTGTGATGGAGCCCTGCTCTCCTGGAAGTGGCTGAACACCTGCCTGCCCATGGGTAGTAGTGAATGAATCCCTTGTTTTTCTTTGCTTGCATGCACAGCTTTTGCTTTACCTATTAAACTGTTCTCTTCTGAACCCTTGAGTTTTACATTCCTTTCTGATCTTCCTCCCCATCCCTCTGGTTGAGGGAGAGTGAGCAAGCGGCTGCGTGGTGCTTGGTTGCCGGCTGGGGTTAAACCATGACAACCTCATTAGGATGGAAAATGGTGAATTAATCACTGAACTAGGAATTAATATTTTCTTTACATGGTTAATAAGAATCTGACTCATATTTATATGTAGCCAAGGAATGACCCAGGCCAATGATGAAAATACCTGGCTCTTCTGAAAGCTCATTTCCCACATTTGAAAGCAACTGCTGACAACATTGAAGGACACACACTCCCCCACCACCACCACCCCGCCCCCCGCCCCCTCCATTAGTGGGTTGTTTGTTAGGCTTCAAAGCCCAATTTTATAATTACAAAAGACACCTTACTTTATTGAAAGCTAGATTAAAAATGGACAGTAAAGAGAAGAAGTTAAAAAGTGGGAGAGACCAACAGATAAAATAAAAGCAAATCATTACAGACTGCAACTAAGAATACAGCCACTGGATAAGGGAAGCTAAAGCTGTAAAATTTAAACAATAACAAACTCCATACCTCATTTGTATAAGGAAATGAGGGGAGTTGCTTATTAAAAATAACTCAAGCTATGATATAGGTCCTGTATGAGGCAAAAATTGTCTTAGTCATTCAGAAAGTGCAAGGATATTTAATAAACAGCTGCTCTCAGTCACATAACAAAGTCAGATGTATTCTGTAAAAACTTGTAGGAAAATTTGTTCATATCTTGCAATTCTAATGTAGTACGTTCTATTTCATCAGCAGCTGGAGCAGACAACAAATGACAAAATTAAGAGTGAAACATATTTATATTTGGTAGATTGCATAGCCTGTAGCCAAGAGTATTGAAGGAATTGGCAGATGAGCTCTTTGAGGCATTCTTCTTGATTTTAAACAAGGCTTACAAAAAGGACTTCCCAGGACTGAAAAAAGCTAATGTTCTTCTAACATTTTTAAAGAGAAAATTTATGACTCACATAAGTATATCTTGATACTGATTCTGAGCAAGAGGCTCATGGGTGAAGCAGCCACTAAAGAATTAAAGGATATTTGCATAATTGATTCCAGTCAACATACTTGAGGAACATAGATAATTTTTCAATAAGCATGTAGGCCTGCTTTTTCAGGCTGACTATTCTGACAGAAATGTATGTTTGTACTGTATTTGACTTTGTTTCATATGACATCTGAAAAATTGCAATATAGGAAAATCAGGAAAAACAATAGTAGTGACTTTGAAATCTGGCCAACAGTTTTCAAAATGCCTCTTAAATGGGAATGTAAATATTTCTTAAACAATGTCACAGGGATCTGTGCTCATTGTGACTTGATGCTGGCAAATTAAGATTAAGATTTAAGACTTGTGATCTTAAACAAAATACAGCTTCATTTTGGCAAATGTAGATGGCAAAGAAAACTGTTGGAAAGGCACATAACCTCAGTGACAGATTGCTAATACAGAGCAAGCTCGAATGCTTGGTAACAATGGGTCTCAATGTAGTTTAAGATGACTGAGAGAGCATATGCTTAGGAACTAAGAATGCATGGGTGGAAAACGTGGTTAAAATCACATGGAATATAACATGTCAGTGCAGTGGTAGCTTTTTAGTTGGTAGGGATATAAGCAGAAAATCCTGTGTGTGTCTGTGATATCTGTGTGCATATACACATATAACAAAGGAAGCTTAAGAGAATAATACTGTACAAACCAGGAACAATATAAGTTAAGTATTATTAAGAGGTTAGTAACAAGATAAGAATATTTAAAGTTATCTATTAGAAAAGAGAAAACTGTTCATTGCCTTGTAGAGAAACCTATAACATTTTCCTTTGCATCCTTCCTTGTACCTGTCCGTCCCAAGTTGCCACATACTTGTCACCGTGAGCTTAAGGAGAGCTGGCAAGGTGCTCACCAACCAAAAGCTGGACCACAAATGCATGTGAACTCTGTAATGTTTTTACTAAATTTGTTTTTCAACAACAAAATCTACCTCATTCAGTTTTGTTAAGAAAATGAGAGTTGAAGCAAAGTTAATCAATCAAATGAAACACTTTGCTAGAAATGTAATAAAAGGATAGACAGTGTGTTGGGACATGCTGTTTCCCATATGCATCACTTCTGTGTTCAGTCCATGTTCCCACAAATCAGTTTCTGTAAGACTGGGGACAACTAAGGGAATCCTTACAATTCATGGGAGCTACCATGTTGTTATTCTGTTGTACGCTTGCGTTCTGGTTTGTTGTGGTGCTGGATTTGGTGCTAGCACTTGTGCCAAATGAGCTTGGCCCAAGAGGGAAAGAAAAAAAAGCACACACACCCCTTTACACCCACCCCCAACCCAAAAAAGATTTTATCAAAGATTGTTGTACTGGGTCTGGCTGAGCCCTATAGCATCCCTCACAGTGCTGTGCTTGTATTGGTTGCTAGAAAGGTGATGATAACACAACAGTGTTTTGGCTACTGCTGGGCAGTGCTCACAAAGCACCAAGGCTGTCTCTCCAACCTTCCTCCCCTTCACCAGCAGGCTGGGGATGGGCAAGATCTAGGGAGGGGACCCAGCCATGACAGCTGACCCAAAGTGATCGAAGGGATATTCCATACCATATGACATATGCTTCAGATATAAAAGCAAATAGAAAGGAAGAAGAAGGTGGGGGCATTTGTTATTTATGATGTTTGTCTTCCAGAGCAACCACTATGTGTACTGAAGCCCTGCTTCCCGGGAAGTGACCAAACATCACCTGCTGGTGGGAAATAGAGAATAACATCTTTTGTTTCCCTTCGCTGCCACTTGCATGACTTTTGCTATTGCTTCATTGAACTGTCTTTATCTTGGCCTCTCTCTCTCTCTCTCTCTGTCTCTTTCTCTCTGTCTCTCTCTCTCTTCCACTACAACAAACCTCTTTTCAGAGATACTGTCCAAGTATATTGTCTATTTTCACAAAATCCAACTGTTTTCTCCACAAAAAATTAAGAGGGTATTTTCTTATACATGCTCTGTGCCATGCAGTCTCTCTGTAGCTGAATTGCATGTGGCTGCAAGCACCTAATGCTGCGTCTCTTTCATGCAAGCAGACTTAACCAAACCTGTGAGGGAAGGTGATTTTCAAAAGTTGTTTGGCAGGTATGTGCTAGAATTCACAGATGAAGCAGATGGCCTTCATCTTAGTTCATGAAGAGGACTACTGAATGAAATATAAATTTATAAATTCATCCAATCCCATGTGCCACTGTGGACAATAAGAAGTGGACATGTCTATAGCATCTTGGAAGTTTGGGGACCAAGCTTGGTTTTGGATTGCAACTTTCCTGTCACTCACCCTGCCCACACAGTGGTCTCATTTAAACTCTAGCCTGCAGAAGGTCAGCTAGCTCTCCAGTCAGGGAATTTCAGGCTTTGTGGGATGAGAGACAGGAAAGGGGGAACAATGTTCAGCTTTGGCCTTTGCCCCAAGTAGGCAGAATGGATGCAGCTGACCCATATGGGTGTGCAAACTTGACCTTGAACTTGAGTATAGCTATCAAAAACATTTCTTTGCCCTAATTAGAAATTGGTAAACATTAAATATTTCACATTCATTCTTAACTATACCACATCCCATATTCTTCTTTTTCCCTGACTGAACTAAGGAGTTGACATTTCCCCTAAGTAACAGCTGCTCTCTATAGCCCAGCTGGTGCTCTCGTAATAAGGATGTTTGCAGAAAACTGGTAAGTCTGTGGGGCTGAAAGCCTTGCACTGATGTGTACTGGATCTGCAAAGATGAAATCCAGCTTCTATACAGGCTGAGGGGTTTTCTCAATCCACATCTTTCTCTCTCTCAGGGGTAAATCCTTTGCTTTGGAAAAGAGTAAGTGTAGGAAACTCCATGAAGTAAAGCAGGTGGGACTCCAGCAAACTATATCTCCTCCCCGGGATTCCCATGGGGAGAGACAATTGAACAGACAACGAGAAAGCAAAAGATGCTTTTTCAGATATGTCAAGAAATGTTGGTTATTACACAATAGAGAAGCCTACGGGAGCCCAGGGGAAGTGCTGCATTTAGTCATGTCAACACAAGGGGCTGAATGGTCGCACAACATATACTCCAAAATTTGGCTGGCCTTTCTTTGCACCTTTAGTTTCAGCTTTCTGTCCAATCCCCCTCTCATTCTTCTGTTATCCAGCAGTATCTGGAAAGAAATCATTAAATCGTATAGTGGTTCCAATTGCAGCTGCTTGCGAGGCAGCCTTGGGAGTTCATGGCAATTCCTGTGCTGTGCAGGGCTGCTCGGTGCTCTCATGTGTGTCCCTGGCAGCTCCCCACGCCAACTGCTCCAGCACAAAGTTGTGTGCGGTCTCTGCAAGAAAGTGGAAAGAAGGGAACAGCATGGCTCAATTGTATAAACTACCATGTGAGGGAGAGCTACTACTTTTGACATGATGAGGCTTCTCCCTCATTTTCCCTTCTTTGTCTTTCTGTTTGACTTTCTGTTGTTGCTTGATTGCTCTTTTTCTTTATCTCTTTCCATGTACTTTCGCCTCTTCTCCACTGTGCTTGTATGTCCCTTTACCACTTTTTATCTTTTTCTTCTCACTTTTTTCCCCTTATCCTCCTACTTTTGTTAAACCATTTAAGTTTCTCTTGCTTTTAGAAATTTATTCTGTTTCTCTCCATTTCCTCACCTATTTCCTTCCCTTCTCTTTTTCCTGCTGTTTTCCCTAAACCGCTTCTCTTCCTTCCTTCTCTGCCTGATTTTCTCTTCTCTGCTCTCTTCTGTGCTGCCCCCTTCCCCCCCCCCCCCCCCCCCCTCAAATTCCCTCTCCATTATTCCCTGTCCCTGTCTGCAGGTGCTGCAGCTGCAGGAATCTGAGACACTCTCAGGGTGGGGGGGAGGTGCAGCATGTATTGCTCCCACCCTGCAAGGGAGGGGAGGAGGGTGTTGCAAATGCAGGTCTTGGGACAATGGTTCCTGTCAACAGGATGTGGGAGGTTTATTTAAATGTGGGAATGTCCCATGAAAATTGGGACATCTGGCACCCTTACATTCCATGTCTGACTTCAACTTCATCTGCTGCTGTTGTGAGTGTCATAAACATGGGTAATTTCACAAGACATGGGAGTCAGAGTACACAGCAGATTGCACTGCAGACAGTATGCCTGCCCTTAAAAGGACTGGATCTTGTAGAGCTACAGAGATTGCAGCTTGGCATGTGCTGGAAAGAGAAACATAGGCTCAGGAATGACAGATTCCCCAGTGTCATTGTGTACAAGCACAGTAAGTTAAAAATATTCCAGTCACGTTTTAAATATCAAGTTAAAATCAGAAAGGAAAGAGATCAAATCATGCAAACTAATTAAAAAAAAAAAAGGCAAACCAAAAAAACAAACAAAGAAACAAAAAAAACCCCAACCCGCAACAAAAAAAACAACAAAACAAAGCAGCATTAGTGTAAGACCTACCTACCGCCCAGTACTGGACATCAGAGCACTCCATGCACTGATTGTAGGTGCCTCATTTATGTGCCTAAATTAGCAACTTCAGAATGGTCCTTCTAGAATCAATGAAGACATCTCAAGAAGACCATTCAGAGCACCTCAGCTGGTATTCTGCTCCTGCCAGGACCCTCAAGGGGTCTGTCTCTCTCTTCTAGTCTGGGATAGCTTTGCTTCTCACTACCCCATGATTCAAGTCAGTCTTCCTCTTTCCTGCCATTTCAGTGTCTGCTAATTCTGTAAAGTTTCCTGGACATTTTTGCACAAAAATAGGCAAATAGATATTTTAATGTACATATTTGCAGTTCTGGTCCTGCCCTTGACTTTGCCCAGCATCGTGGTGGTTCCCTCTGCGTGAACATGGTGTGTGTTATAGCAGTTGCTTGGCCTGCCGGTAAGTCAGGTTTTTTTGTGATTTGAGCCCCACCGCCCATTAGATAGCCAGCAGAGGGAGTGCAAGTTAGCTCTCTCCGTGCCCATGGCCCCTGCAAGAAAATGGCTCTAACGTAAATAGCAGAACATGTTCTTTAAACAGGACTGATAACATGCTAGAGATGAGTTGCCAGACGGATGAGACTAGTTGACGAGAGGAATGTTTTCTCTAAGTATTAAGAGGATCATATGCACAATGTCAGATGAAAAATAAACTGGCAAGAATTTAATTAATGTCATCTGCTTAATCCAGAAAACCTTTTTTTTGGTTGTTGATTTAAATCAGGTTCTTTTGCAGAAGTTCTTGGAAAAAGGCCTTTGTTTCTTTGAAGAC
Source organism: Falco cherrug (assembly GCF_023634085.1). NCBI lineage: Eukaryota > Metazoa > Chordata > Aves > Falconiformes > Falconidae > Falco > Falco cherrug. The sequence goes on from NC_073698.1 coordinate 47,826,542, forward strand.
TGTATACCTTGCAATCTGCCTTCTAAATTACGGGTTAGGTGTGAGGGAAGGAGAGGTGACAGAGGCTGCGAAGGAAAATAATTTTCATTGGGAACTGCACTCTTTTCCACAATGAATTCCCATTTCCTGTATAGGATAGAGTTAGCTGCTTCCCAGAAAGTCCTCTGCTTTTGTTTAGGTACATGGAAGTTCTGCCAAAGATAAGATGACTAAAAAACCCACAGACATTTCATATGATAACTGCATAGATTTTTTTGAGTATACAGGGCTTTAAACCCATTCAGGTAGATTTTAACAGCCTCAGTAACACTTTTGAGGTGGGAGCTGGGTCCCTGTCAAATGTCTGGTTTCATGGCAAGAATGCAGTACCTTAGGTACCAGGTGTTAAGCTTTGCCTGAGGGTTACCTAATTCTTTAACTACTTTACTGGACTATTTACTAAATCCCAGACTTGTCCCATTTAATCAGTATATCTGGCATCTTCTTTAGAAGAACACTATAGGTCCGGTAATGGGCATGAAGACACTAGGGGATGGGAACATTAAAATCTGTAGGAAATAGAGATGTGATAAATCTACTGAAAGCAAACATATTTTGAAGGTGAAACCATTTATTTTGGATACCACAGATGGGGAAAGTCAGTCACAAGGGCCATAGGGTGGCTAGCCAAAGCCCTGGAAGCACAGGTCTATTTGAAACACTTTTGCCATGAATCAGGGAGGTGTTGGTATTCCTTTGAAGTATGAAGATCTTCTGCAGGCACGAGCCCACGTTTCTTACTGAATTTCCAGGGAACTCAGGGTGACCATGACACATGCAGACAAACCTTTTATTTATTTCAAAGGAAGGGAACTGTGACAAATTCTTCCTTTGGATTGTCTTGCTCGCGTTAGTCTCTGACGCCTTTCTACAGAATGCCTTGGGAGAAATATTTTTTTTTTACATCGGTTCTATGCAGTATTCTTCTGTTCCGACAAATTCAGTGGTACTGTAGTTTCCCTTGTTTCAGTGAGATTTATGCAATGAAGTAATACAGGGAAGAAGCCAATCAAACTGCTCACAAAAGGCAACGCTCCATCCACCCCACACAGACAACCAGTGCAAACATGTAACTCATACCGTGAAATATTATTCTAAGTTAGTGCTTTTCTGACTGTAGTATGTGGTGAGTTGGCTGGTTTCGCTGTGCTAGCTCTCCTTCTTGCTTTCAACTGCTAAGTTGCATTAGTGATACTTTCCTAACATTTATTTTCCACATAACCAAATACTCTAGTAGCTACAGGGAGTTTCTGTGGATTATGCGTGGGATAATAAATGTCTGCATGAGTCTGTGGTCCTCACTATGTTCCTTATCCTAGAGATTTCCATAACTGATGTTTCATAGCACACACACAAAAAAATCAATTATTATTCCCCTTTACCTTTAAAAAAACATGTTGATTTAAAAGACACTGCCATATAGCACTCTCTCCACCTTTCACTGGTCTCTCCATGAAAAGTAAGATTTTGTAAAAGGGGAGTATTGCAGAAACAGAGACCTTCTCTTACTAACAACTACACAAGGAAACCAAAATTAGTAACAGTATGTTAGACAATTCTAATCTGAATTTATACCCTTGAGAAATATATCAATATTTGGAACAGAGATGAAGTGACCAGTGTCCACTCCACTGTTTCAGATATCATAAATGAATTCTGTACCAAGGGCTCCAGCACACAGGACTAAACTACACATCAACTGTGTTTTATGTGTTTTAAAACTACTCTTTCCCCCAAGATTCATCAATTTTATTCTGAATATGCAACACCTCTACTGAAAAAAGAAAGGAAGAAAGGAACTCCTTTTTGCCTGTGCTATGCTGTAACTCAAAAAACACTTTGTGGAAGAAATTGCTAAATATTATTTTTTGCCAATAGAGCAAACATGCTCATTAATTTTCATCCTGAAAACATTAACATGGAAAAAACTTCTGTGAATGCACAATTGGATGTTTCAACCACATATAGTTTATATTTTTGCCCCAGCAGAGGCTTAGAAGTGTTTTGTGGTGCGAGTTTGATTTTGTGAATTCCCATTTCCTTGTTTACTTGAAACTCCCATTAAAAAATCAGCTGCTTGTATATGACATGTAACTAGGAAGTAAAGGTGAAAGCCAACAATCTTAAATTAACAAAACAAGTAAAATTCACACATGCCTTATTGACTAATAGTACAATTACTTTTTTTGTTGTTGTTGTTAATTCACCTTCTGTCCTTTAAAAAGTCTGAGAGCAACAGTTAGGTTGCTTTTACATCCACAGTGTTTATTCTTTGATAAGGAAATGTCCTTAGTTGTTTTTGAGATGTGAATCTCATATATTTGTATCTTAAAAATGATAAAATTGCATGCCATTCTTGTCTTTGTTGACATTGTGTGGTCATTTAAAGCAACGTTTTCAATAAAAGAAAATGATCATTTTCTCTTGACTATGGAATATTAGAAGAGGGGGAGGGAAAGGCTAATGAAAGGGGAAAGAGAGATTAATGTGGACATAATGGCCAAAGGATCTGTCCTGACTTGTTGAGGCTTGAGACTCCAAGTTTTTATTTCCAGCCTTGAAATATACTATTAGTTAAACTCCACTGAAACAAATATATTTTTCAAACCATATTCAGCAAAAGCTCCAAACCAGGTCAACTTTGTTGTTTCAGATACTTCATTTTTTTAATCAAATATTAAAATGAACTCATGAAGAAAGAAGAGAATGCAGCAATACTGAGCCTGCCATGAAAACTCTATGAAAGTTTTCCTTTTACCTTTCCTTTTAGCAAGCAGGAGAAATGTGTGAGTGGTTTTTTATATCTGATTTTTGAAAAACACTTATGAACACAGAGGTACTACCTTAGTGGTATTAGATATATCAGTTGAGTAATGCCAATTTCCTGTAGGCAGTCTCTTCTGATACAATGATTTCCACAAGGCATGACTCTTAATTTAGGCCATGAAGGTAATTTTAAAACAGTAGAATTATTTCTCTTGAATGAATAATCTCACTAAAAGCATCTAGATTTTAGCAAAATGCATCTGAAGAAATGGGATGCTTTTGTCTCCCTGTTTCTCTTACAGTTACGAAAATACAGACTGTTGTGTGAGGCAACAGGTGTCTAATGCTAAGTTCAAAAGAGTTTTCTGTGTTTTGCTTTGCTTTCAGGAATCAGTTGCAGGAGAGTGATCTAATCAATAGGCTACAGTCAGACTCTCTTCCCTAATCCCCCTCTTACTTGGTTATTTTTCATTGCTGTCTGCAGAGATACACAGCTTCAGTTGAACAGGTGGATCACGTCTCCCCTCCTGACTACTGCATGGCTTTGCAGGTAGGTTGCCAACCGAATCAAGTCCCTGCAGGCTGAGGGGACATTTGAATCCAGACCTTTTGCTTCCTGGGCAACTGCCTTCATCATAAAGTCATTATAAAAACAGTAGGAGACACATCCTATCCTGGGTATGTTTTGAAATAGGTACAATTCTTTGAGTTCTTTGGGTAAGTGTTGGCTGTGGTCTTAGCACAGGGAGACAACTGTGTCCTTTTAGAGGTAAAGGCCTGCCCAGTTCATAATTCAAAGAGTTGAGTAGACAGTCAACTGTTTTGATCAGCAAAGAACGTATCCTCTTTAGGTATATGCAATAACAGGATACTTAGGCTTTGGAGTAAGTGCTTCCTGGGCACTTGGCCAAGGATTTTTGGAGAGTGCTCTGGGACTTAGATGCCTGAATCCCATTGAAGTTGTACTGTATGGGCTACTGTGAAGTACTGGATTGTAGCTTTAACCACTTATGATGTGGAAAATTTTGCATGTTTGAAAAGGCAAAGACTGTATCTTTACTTCAGGTAAAACTTGGAGCCTAGAGAACTTCAATAACCTCTCAGTGGATTTTCATTGTCCTTGCAATTAAAAGCCTGAACTCAGGCCGGCTGTGCATCCCCTGAGCTCCTATGGAAAGAAGAGGCCCTTCAAAGAAGACAGCTGTCAATCATACCTTCTTGATATTGCATGAGTAACATTGTCACCAAAGTACATTAAACACATGAAGGGAATTGGACTAGGGACCACGCTATATATTTAAGTTTGATTTATTTTTATTTTTTTTAATGGACTGTGAAGTTCTAATTATACTCCAACTTCCTCCCGCATTAAGGAGGTAACTACTTGAGCAGGTAATCCATGTGCAAAAGTAACCTCTACTTCAGTACAGTGTAAACACGGCAATGAGACTATCTGTATTCATTATTTGCCAGGACATGTTCTTGGGCCTGATACTCTCCACCTGAAGTGGGAATGAGGTGGAATATCAGTACCTAAGTCCAAAATTATGATCCTGAAGATCCTCACCTTGCTTTTCAATTCCGGTACTGCTGACTTCCAGATTCTTTTCTGTGTAGTGTTGATTTTTGAAGCACCCTAGAAGCCTCACCATTATGACTTCCCACCCACCCCCCACGCCTGCCCCTTCTGTATATAATACACTGCGAGAGGGAAACCTGGAGCAGGTAAAAAATGAATTCTGTGAAAGTTTATTGGGGGTAGCATGATAAAAAACCAGAAAAGTGTTTGTTTTCTGTATAGGATCTATAGGGGATTTTATTATGCCTACTGTAAAACCACAATGATTTATGTGAAGAAGTGTTTTAACTCCACAACAAGAAGCCAAATGTTGCCCTGTGTGAGACAGCACACCACTTTCTCAGCTGGCTGAGTCTGCAGGGCCATCTACATTTATCACTCTCATAAAGTCACCTGAATAAGTAAAAGCTCCCCTCACCCACTCTCGCCTGTGGCTTTTAAACAGGAAGGAAGTATCATTTTCTTCTCCCCTAGCACAAAGAGAGCTCTGAGCATCTAATTACAGTTTCTATGAGCAAATGGAACCAGAAACGCGTTTCCCTGTAGCTAAAATGCCCAAGCAGAGCTCACACTCTCAGTTTTCCCAGACTAAGGTTGAAAAATCTGCTCTCTAAATTATTCCATTGCTTTACAGAGGAAGTATTAATTACATGACTGCAAATGTAGATCAGGGTGGGATGTAATTACAGGGTCGGCTTTGTGTCTGTTGTCCAACAGAATTAGGCAGGAAGTGTTTGCAATGCCAGCAGTTTCAGGTGTTTTGCAGCCTATTCTATTTGCCAGTTCTCACCAGGTCTGGCAGATGGATCAGGTGACTTTCTGCTGCCCGATTGTCTGGGAAACCCACAAAGCTGCTATTACTGCAGGTTCATGGTTTGTACAAGGGTGACGGTTTTAGATTTTTAAGGGAGGAAAAGAAAGAAGTAAAAATCCATTCTGGGTTTTCACCCCTTGCCAATTTTGGCTTTCTTTCTTCTGTTCTTCAAAGACTTATTTTCTGTTTTGTTTTCAAGTTTCCTAATTCTAATGCTCTATTTACTGTGCATCTTCCCTGCTTTTCTGGCAACGTCTTTCTTGCTAGGGGGAGAAAGTGCCTGTGTGTGTACAGGAAAGAGCTGTCAGGCACTCCAGACCGGACAGTCCTCACTGGGGTGCCATGGCTGGGAAGCACACTGGGGCACGCGCTTGACTCCCAGTTTAGGCACAGTATGTACTTTTCTGGTTCTTGTGCCTTCCAGTAAAGCACCTCTATTCTGCCTGTGCTGTGCAGGTGGTGGGAAGGAAATCAAATTTCCATAGGTTTCAATTGCTAGTGCTCTCACCAGGCATAATTTTGGCCTGAGCTGAATGAAGATGTCTCCAAAAAGTTCCTGACGGTGGCTCAGGAGTTAGCACAGACAGAGGCCATTGCCTGCAGGCACCTGGTGCAGATTCCTCGCGTGGGAGGGTGGGAGTTGACTTGCATGGAGACAGGCTGTTCTGGCCCAGCTGAGCTGCGTGCAAACAGATGGTCCCGGGCATAGTTAACTTATTTGTACAGACATGATCAATGAGTTCTGATATGTAGCTTGAGCTCTGCAGAGTGGTGAACACAAACACAAATAACAGTAGCAACTTCTGTTTTGCTAAGCAAGTGTCTATCTTTTTTAAAATATGTTTTCATCAAGACTTTGGCATGACAGTTCATCAAGAAAATACATGTTTAAAGGCAGTTCTGTCCTATTTGAACAATATTTGCTACTTAACAAAACCTATTTGTACTGACTGCTATGTGCAAACACTATGATCTGTTCTCTAGGTCTAAATGGAAACAATTACTGGAAGCAGATAGAGCAGTGAAAACAGTAAGATCTCTTCATGTGTCTTCTTTTGGATCAAACTGTGTGGCTAAAGATACTACCTTTATCCTTATCCTTGTGCTTCTGCTATTGCATTCTTTCCAATGAGCCACCTCATATGAACATGTAATCTCATTGGGCTATGAACAGTCAAACTGAGTTTGCCTGCCTGTTAGGGAAGGGCAGGATGGGGGGAAATGGTAAGAAGTAACAGCATGGGCTGGGACTTGTAACCAGGCCAACCAACACAGTTCTAGATGAAAAAGGGAATGGTAATTACAGTGAAGACACAGCAGCTGTATGCCTTTCTGGCACTATCACTAGTTCTTTTATTTAGAGGTACACATCCTAAAAAAACCAAATAAAAATTCTGGTATTGTGGTTTTGTCCAGTTCTATAGAACCCTAAGGTTAAGATCAAGCCTTGTAAAACATTAATTAGCACGGTTCTTAATGCAAACATAAGATTGCTGTGGAATGCTTCAGGCCCACCCATTTCTCTATGGCATTTATCTTTAATAACATAAACTTTCAGAATATACCAACCATGATTTGTCATGGCAGTTACCAAAGTTTCTGCATACAGTTTTTGGTTTACATACTGTGCTAGCAAACATGGAAGACATATACTAAGCTTCTTTTAGTCCTTAAACTTACATAAATATGAAAGGTAAATAGATGCCAAAGCAACATGTGCCTTCAAAATTCCTAAAATAGATAGGATAGCTATTACATATGCACAGACCCCATGAATGCCAGCATTTAAGATGTATATTCATGCATATACTGTAGCTGGTCTAGTGAAATGTGGAAAATATTTATATTCATTCTTGAAGAAATGACCTTAATAATTCATTTTGGACTCCACCTCTCCTGAATTACAGTTGCCTCACTTGTAGAATATTTTCCATATCTTGAAAAGACCCTAATAAATTCTAATATTTTCCTAAGTGTGGAAGTAATTAGTAGTTTATGATGTCACAGATTTGCACACTTTTTTCATGGTTGTGGTTGCAAGACACAAGTATTTCCTCTCTGTTCCCTGATGCTTAGCTGTGCTTTAGATTTCTTTCAGTGATAATTAGGTCTTTTTTTAAAGACGTGGCACATTTGCTTCCAATGTTCTTGTAATTAACTGAAAAACTTGTATGAAAAAAATATATCAATGAGCTATAAGTGATTAGGGGCAGAAATACTTTGATTTTATGGGCTGTTATATTGTATTTTAAGGTATTATTCTAATGATGACTTTTCCAATTTATGTGGCAAGGGTTGTGTTTGGTATGAACTAGTAGTAACAATCGCTGATCAGAATGTTACGATTTTGCAGACTTAATGAAAACATGCTTTTATTTCTAACAACTTTGTGTATTATTCAAATACATTAAAAAATATTTAACAGTTACACAAATTTGGCAATTATCTCTAAAGTGAGGCTTGCACCCGCATTTAAGACTGAACAATGCTGAACTTCACTTTGAATGAACTTCAGTGGAATGAAGCAGTTCTGGGATGCTCTTGGTTCAAGTGTGGGCTGGATCTGGACAACCATGCCTCTCCATGGGAGTGATTCCAGCGTGAGTACACATGAGTGCAAGCAAAGACAAACTAAGAAAGCTTAGGATAGAGTGGGAGAAAGATTAGGAAAAGTGTCATGGGATAAAGGAATTCACCAAAAAAGTGAATACTGTTTTCTGACTTGGTCTACATATATGGTGCTAATAGAAAAAATAGGGGGCTCTGTGTTAATATCCAGTCAGATTATCATCTCTTTCACATTTAGAACTTACTAAAAGAGAACTGCAGATGAGTGGGCTTCAGTGCACAGCAATCACCTTTTTAGCATGCCAAAAAGTGGTTATTTAGCAAAAGAAGTTGCTGGGCACTTTGCATGCTCCTTTTGCACACGAATTAGTCTTCCAAATGTTTAAACACATGCTAAAATTTAAACATAAATGGACTTATTAAATGGTTTCAGGAATGTCAGCAGTCATACATACAGCTATATTTATAATCTTCTGTACATTTATTTCCTTTTTGATACAGTTTTCTGTTCTATGGATTTGTATTTTTCTTTTTCTTGCATTCAGTCTTCCTCTCCCCCTCCCCCCTTCTCTCCCCATTTGTCTTTCTCTCTTTCCTCGTATTTCTTTCTTCTTTTTTTCTTCAAAGATGTTGAAATATCAACTTTTTAAATGACAGCCAGTGACAGAGACAGGTAGCAGCCATTCAAAAAGTTTCCACATGGCCCAATAATGGAATAGTAGCACATTAAAATAAAAATAAATAAATAAGTAGGAACATTAGGGAAACGTGAAAGGATACATGTAACATGCAGGCTACTAAACAAAGACCATCTTGTGTAGAGTGTAAAGGAAACATAATGACTACAACCTGCCCTAGGGTTTGAAAACAATTTACTGAGAAGTCTTTTACAGTGGCCAGCTTTGGAGCCATTTCTAATTAGCTAGCAGGTAATTCAAAGTCTGTTTAAGTATGTTCGATAAATTTCCTTCAGAGTTTATGTGTTATAAATCTGTCATGATAATTTTTTGGATCTTCAGGAATTAACAGATCCTAATCTCCAAACTAAAACTCAGTTATATTTATGCCAGCATGTTTCAAAGACTAATATATTTCCATAAGAAAACTTCTCAGCTAAACTATACCTGAGAGATATGCACATAGCAACATATTTTGGGAGTGATTCACTCCTCGCAATTAGAATACTGACTTTGTGTCTTGATAGGAAAATATAGAAATTGCCAGAAAACTTTGATTTTAAATGTGCTTTTGGATTTTGCTCAAGGAAAATGTAAATTATCTCAAAGTATCTAATTCTTTTCCCCCCTTTTCAGTTACAGACTTCAGTCTGTTGCAATAGAGAATACCTACAAGATTATTTGGTCTGTTTCCATCTCAATGCAAATTCAGTAAAACATACACCACATGTATTATGCACGCCTTTATAGATAAGATATCGGTAGATATGGGTAGAAGATCAAAACACCATGCTGTCATACTCGTTATCCAAGGTATTGGGGTGGGGAGATGAGAGACCTTGGATGACACAGGTAGCGCAGTGTGCATTTGAGAGTGTGCTACAGACAAGCTAGAATGACTGTGGGGAGTCAGCTCAAGTCTGGCAGGGCTGTTTAGATCAGTGTCCAAAACCAGGTAAACATGTACTGAGCTAACCTTGGAAGCAGTGTATCCTTGTTCATGTACTGTTCTGCATGGAGCCAGCCTCGAAAACTCTGTCACCATAGCATGTCTTCTGCAGAATGGATGCACTGCCCACAGGTAGTGGACAGTCAGTTGTACCTGGTGGTCTATTGCTGCAGAAGTATTTTGTGCACTGAATGTGTGTACAATAGGGGCAGTTGAGTGTTGGATGAAAGCTATCTGATGTATAAAATGGTGGAGAAACTTGTCAGTAGGGCAGGCAGACTGAAAGTAAGATTGTGCAAAGATAAAAAGAGGAGAAGGAAACAGAAAATCACTCAGCTAGAGAGTACTTCCAACTCAGGGAATTTTACAGCCTGGAAAATTCAAAAAGGAGAATTGACAACAGTATGTAGACAGAGTTGTTCAGAGCTTTAAAAGACAAGGAATTTGAATGTGGTGCATAATGTGAATGTAGAAGAGAGAGCAAAATGTTATGTTCTGAGTCCTGTGACACTGACTTCTTTGTAATGCCTGTACTTCTGATAATTTTGCTTTTAAAGATAGTGAAAAATGGAATGTCATGAATATGACAAGGCTAGCTTCTTAGAGGTCTGCTTCTGTCTGTAATGCGCAAATCCTCCAACAAGTGTCCCTGAGATTTTCATTTTTTGTTCCACCCTTCATTGGTGAGTAATGTTTGCCACTTATTCCCAATGAATTAGGAAGAAAAAAAATCAACAATGGTACTTATTATTCAAGTAAAGTAAGTTTTTTTAAAAAAAACAACATGTGCAAAGTGGTTTGGGTTGTTTTTTTGTTTTTGTTTTTAACAGAGTATCTAGAAAGCTGTGCTTTGGGAAATGGACTGCATGTACTGACAGGTACTAGGGTATTTTTCAGATGCTCTTTTGTCATGTTTTTTTTTGTCTCTTATGCCAAGAGTGGTATACAATCTGTATGCTTCTGCTACTAATAAACTCTAAATGAATTCCTCCTAAAGCTGCTTCTAAAGCCTCAAGCAACATTCCTGTCTCTAGAAAAGCCAAATTGTCTATAGTGACATGAACATAAATGCTGTACTTCTCAAGTTGGACACAAAATCATCCTGAGAATAACCCCAAGTATGATGAAATTACAAAGGCAAGAAACAAAAGCAAGTGACTAAACAGACGGCAGCTGTTTCATTGGTACCTCTCAGTGCCATATTGTCAGATGCATGTGAGGGGGAGCAGTGGCACTGTTGATATTGACATCAGATCTGATGATGTCTGTCCTTATGAATTTATGTGGTGATTTTAGCCTCCCTCAACAAAAATTTCCCCTTTGTGTATTTTGTTATTCTGAGCAGTAGTGGAGTCTGCTTCCTTTCTCCCAGTCCTCTCCCCTCACTGTAAGCTCTCCAGGCCCACCAGATAGATAGTCTCATTTCCCACTTCTTCCACCTAATTTTGTCCCTAGCTTCTTCTTTACCTGTCTCAGAGGAAGAGATGGTGCATGTATCGAGTTTCCCATCTCAAGGCTGGGAGCAGCCAACAAGGTCCCTGTTGAAATTTCCCCAAATTAGAGACTCAGGGCTTGATTCAGTTGCCTTTATATGCATTTCAGTGCCATTTGAACAATCCTATGTTATTCTGCCTGGCCTCCAGCTGCTCCAGAAGGCCTGGGTCTCCCATCTGTCCTGCACCATGTCTACCAGCTCCATTTAAGATATGGGAGGATGATTCAAATGGTACTAAGAACCAAAGTTCTTAGTACCTAACTTAGTTCAGTTCTTATACCTAACTGAATCACGTCCTTGGTATAATGTCTGATGTATGATTAAGGCATACCTGTTCCAGGCTGTTTCCATTTTTTAACCTTTTATTTTTTATATTGACCTAATGCCTAGTGTAGGGTAGGGGAAAATTGTGTTTACTTCACTCATCTGGTAAAGGATAGGTTATTGCCTCCTCCATAACCTTTTCTATAAATTTTCTATTAAAAAAAAAAAGTTTCAGGAGCAGGCACTGGAAACCTAGGATTCCAGAGATCTAGTCATAGTCCATTCCAGAGCAGAGCCATAGTCACGTTTCTTCTTTTCTAATCCTTTTCTGGCCTTGTGAATTCTGCTGTCCTTTCTGTACGTTGACTGAACCACAAGGTGAGTAAAGAGTGTTGCTCATCACTTCCACAGAACCTCATTCCGTTTCCCTTTCTTTTCTGCTCCATAAGCATCTCCAGTGAGTTTTCATAGTTTGAGCAGTCACCTGGAAAGGAGGAATCATGGACTGACATTCTTCAACCAAAGGAAGAAACTTAAGCTCACTTTTTGAGCAAAAAGCTTCATCACTTCAGTTTTATGATGATCATTACCCCCTCAACATCTTTGGTTAAAAGAATGAGGTCCTAGTAGCTCTTTCAAGGAATGATTTCAGATGGTTGCATTCAGTTATTAATTTTAGGTGTTGTACTCTCCAGAGTACAACTTGCAGCTGTGATTTGTCTAGGTTTTGGAGAGCAGACATGATTTAGAATAACTTCCTGAGTTTCACATTCCCTGTTGGCTGATTTCATATAGCTCCTTGACTGAAACAAAGTTTTTCAGTTTGCGTTCCATAATGCTTGAATGTCTCAAAGTAAACTTTAACAAGCTTTAATATTCTACTCTGGTTCTGAATTCTATTTCAAAACTGTCCACTAGAATGGCAAGTGCAGACACCTAACCTGAAAGGTGCATTTAGAGGATATGTTTGTCTGTGGACTCTTCATAATTGTCCTTGTCAAGCTTCACAAGCAGAATCCAATAACTAAAACTGGGTGAAAATGGGACAAAAAATACGTACAGAAAAAAATTCTACTGGAACCTACTAATTGAGAAAATTGTTTTTAAGCATTTGTAAGATGTATCTATAACAAAATGAATTTTAAAGATACAATTATAAATGAGCTCTTTGGAAGCCCATTAAAATACAATTGAAGATGAGGATATTAAACTGTACAAGTTGAAACATTCCATTGATGGTAGCTGAGCCTGAAAGTGGTTCAATTAACTTTTACTGTATATTGCATTCTAAGGTTGAATCCATGTCTCCTTATCACTGTCTGAATGAAGATGATTGTCATTTGTCAAAGCATAATTATAATATCCTGATAGCGAATGATATCACCTCACAGAACAGGGTCTGTTTGCAAAATTAAGATCTCCCAAGGTCTTGTTTCAATCCTGTGCAAACCTTTGATTTTGAAGAGGGATTCCAGTTCTTGTTCTTGGAAACATTTCTGTTATTTAAGGCTAAATAGCTGCAGTAGGTTGAAATAGTGCCTAGGTAATGACCAAAGTGTCAGCAGAGAGGGAGTCAAAGAATGCTCTGCTGTCTTTCATTCTGGATAATTAGGAGATTAGCTTCATAGACACAACATAGCATGCCTCTACCTTGATGTAGACCTCATCACTTGGTGATAAGTGAGTATTGAGATGATAGTGAGGTAGTTAAGGCACTCACCTAAAATGTAAAAGAATGTCAAAATAGCAGCTTGAGTCAGCGTTCTCACAAATTTCAAGAAAATGTTCTGAAGGTCTCTGTCTGGTTACTGTCAACTCCATTTGGAGCTGCGAAGTCTGTCCCAATAAAAATTTAGTGGAAATTGACATGTTTTCATAAGGCCGTTGTCAGGAAGGAACATTCTGGATCACAGAGGCTGATCTCAGTATGTAACCCATTCTAAAAAAAAAAAAGTGAAAATAATTCATACTAGAAGGAACCTCTGGACATCATCAATTTCAAGCTCTAACAGCAATATCATCTTGAAAGTTAGATCTATTTAATAACTCCTTTTGATTACATTTAACCAAGCTTGCTCTCAAAATTGCTCCAAGACCGAATTGAGCCAAAGTTGATCCCAGACCTCTGTTCTAGTTTAAGTTCAGAAGTTATTCTGCTTCGATGTGATTAAAGATCTAATTCCAATTCTGAAATAATTCTATCTATGACCATATTTACTTTCTCATTGTGCCAAAGTTCTCTTTTGGTTCTTCCCTATATCCGTTTTACACTTTACTTACATATAGAAAACAATTATACTCCCTCTCAGTTTTTATTTTCCTAGATTAAACAGACTTTGCTCATTTTAGTTTCCTTTCATATAAGCTCTGCCTTCCCTGATCTTTCTTTCCTGGATCTCCACCCTTCTCTGCATCTGTTCTTGTTTAAATTCTTCTTTATTGTACACAGTTCTTCCTAATTGTTTTTACTGGGTTCTCCAACAACGGCCTCCATATCTCCTTGCACAAAATGAAAATTCTGTCATGAAATCCTAAGAACACATGTAGTTTTTTTGCAGTTGTTTGGGCAAATCAACATTTTAGTCTGAAAATTGCCAGCCAGCTCTAAACTCTGGGCCTTTCTATATTAATTGAACAAGACTCTGCTGGAAAAAAAAACAACCAACCAACCAAACAAAACCCCATATGCTTTCTATTATAATTCACTAAGGACTGTAAGTATTAGTGTTGAGAGGAAAAATAAACATCTCGTTGTACTTATGACATGGAAAAAATGTGTTTCCCTGAAAATGTTTTGAAAATCAAGGTGGATAGGGGGAATAAGAGTGCTATGCCCCCACTGAAGCAGTGGCAAACCTGGAAGACATAAGAAGAAAATCATCCTTAGTCATTCCTAGTTAAATTACAAATCCTCTGTGGTGAAAATTACCTAATTATGTCTGATGATCTCTCTGTGTAACAGAGGATTTCAGTCTTACATTCTGTATTGGGGCCTATTTAGGATCTAAGGAGCAAACAGCAAGATAAAATTAGGAAATGGACTATAGTAGTTCAGGGCTATGGAGTCATAGATGAGAGTGAAGGTAACCAATATGCTTTTGAAAAGGCTAATGCTTCCCTTTTAAAATATGGCAAAAATATTAATTTTAAAGGCACTGGTAATATCTTTGTCATATTGTCTTGCTCATATCTTGTAATACAGTATTCTTTCAAGGTTTAAATGTTGTTGGGTCCCCTCTCAAGTATACTACATTCCCATGAACAGCAGTTTATGGATCAAAGGTTTTACAGTTTCAAGGTCAACACTTCTGCACATCCATGTGTTGGAGAGGTCTTGATAAATGCAGATGAGAGACCATATGACACTATTGTCTGTGATATTATGTGACTGAGGTAGATGAGCCAGGCTTTTCCCTTCAGTTCCATGTTGAAGGGTAAGATGCTGACATAAAGGATGCGATTTTACTTGGTTGTGCCCTCTTACACTAGTTGTTGGGTTTGCTCTGTGTGTTTATTGGCCAGCATGATTCTCTACCTCCCTTACTGCAAACTCTCATGTTCTCTCCTTTACATTCCCAACCACTTTTAAAGGCCAAAACCTTACAAATCCTTCATTCATAGCCCAGCAGGAGCCTTGATTTATGACAGAATAAATCAATGTGCTCTCATCAGGAGGGTAGAAACTTATGATAAAATGATTCTTCCAGCCCCATTGACACAGAGCCAAACACTGTATTTTTCAAAATTTAAATTGCACGTAGTACTTGTTAAAATTGACCCTCTCATTTTTCAGTTATTAACTAACTTTCTTTTTCAGTTGTCTGTGGTAATAAGGATCCACCAAGACTATTTAATAATCTCAGCTTTAGAATAATATCTTCACCAGAATAGTTACATTTTTTTAACACTGTAGAACCTACTTTTTACACAAAAATGCATAGAAATTCTATTTTCTTACTAGTGAAAAAAAGAAAACTCTCAGATATGCATGGCAAAAAAAGGAAAACATTTTCAATATTGTAGATTAGCATGCAGTTAGGTTAGCACTGACAAACCAACATGAAGAAGCCAACTTGAATCTTCTCCCTGCTCCAGAAAAGAGCCTGACCACATTCACCCTCTGCTCCAGGTCCACTGAAGGTCAGAGTTTGTGCAGGTGTAAAGATTAGAAGCTAAGTAAGTCAACTGAATGTTCAATTTACTACCGAGATTCTTAGCTTAGACTATCACAAAATATTACCCATGTCATGAAGTCTCCCATTCTCAGGATGTAGAGGGAGCTGTGACTTCATAAAGCAGTGGCTCTCTGTCATTAGGGGCTGTCCATAACTGATTCCCATGCATATACAATTGCTTCACTGAACTCATGCGTGGTGAGAATGCAATACTCTAGGGGAGTTATCTAGTTATTGCTGAAAATCCATGTTTTGGGGTTGGAATTTTAAATTCTTTTCCCATCCTGTTTGTGTGTGTGTATGTGAATGAGGGAGGATAAGTGTTCCGGAACATGTGGGCTTGAACTATTGAAGCAACTGGATTTAAGTGCCTATAGCAGACTGTAAAGTGTGTTTGTACAGGAAGATATGCCAAAGAGGTCAACTGCCAGTGTTGCAGTATGTTCTCAGAAAAAATGTAAAAATGTCTTGGCTCAGCATGGTGGAACCCAAACACATTGGCCTGGTGAATGTCCAGCTGGAGAGACTCTACCAGGACTGTGCAGCAGAGAACAGCCTAGAAGCAGACAAATTTGCTTCTTTTCTACACAGTTTTTATTCTATTTTTTTCCATTATTCTGGACTTTTTTCTCTCATTAGTCACTGAGGCCACAAAGGCAGCTTTTTACCAGTTGTTTGGGCAATACTGTATTTTTTAGGTTGCACTAAAGTATTTGATGTTTACATCTCCTTGGGTCAGTGTATCTCCTTAAAGCCTCTTTGGTAAGATCCACATAAATTTAGCTGTCTGAAAACTGGATATCTTGTTCAAATCTAACTCTCTTTGCAGTTAATTAGGAGAGATTGGCCTCTTCAGATAGCTGTTTATCCGGAGCACTATAGGTGCCTACCTCAGGGTAGTAAGAGTCTCTCTCTTGGGAGAGTCTCCTCTTGGCAGTACATGTTTCTCAGCAGTGACCAGAGCCCAGACAACTACCTTCAACCAGAAGCTAACTTTTTATGACCAAAGCTGGAGAGAGATACCTTTCCTGCTTTCCCTTGGATGTAAACAGAGAACAGTCCTTTTGCTAAAGCCCAAACATCATGGATTGATCTGTATCCATACTGCTGAGAGTTGGAAAGCTCTTTTACAGTCTTGGACATTGCTATTTGGAATGATCCCAAGGAAAGGTAGTGAGCTAACTAAAAGCACTATGAACAATTAGGTACCTAGTGTTCAGATTTGCTTCTTGGTTGTTTTTATTCAGTGGCCTGGAGAGGCTCACGTGTCTGTGTGAATAAGTGGTACTAATATATTAAAAGAAGAGCAAGACATAATAGGATTGGGACAGCACTCACTTCAGCTTCTTTACACATCAGGAGCATGCAACTAAATAAGTCTAGTTGCACAGGAAGGAATGCAATAGGGACTGACTTACGCTACTGTACCAGTGTCTTTTAAGCTTGTCTTGTTGCATGAGCTGCCATGAAGATAAAGATTAGGCATGGACTAGACTAATTGGTTTACATTTGTTTTGAGAAAGTTATCTTCTTCAGAAGGACACCAGTCTTAGCTTTCATGTGTCAAGGATATAAATGACGGTTCCATTTGGAAAATCAAAGTAAATATACAGGTTTAGTTAGAGATCATAGCATGCAATATAAGGAAACCCCAATTTTTTAGCTCTTTTTCCCTGGAGTGTTAAGGATTGAATTTAATGATCCATATCTGAAGGACATGCTTGAGGCTGACAAGGTCAGAACTAATTTTACATGTGGTACACAGATTTGAAATGACTCTCCTGAACCATGGAATGAATGATCTATTCAACTTCCCTCAGTAGCAAGGTTCAATGAGTAGTAGCAGATTTTCCTGCTGTTTCAGGTATAATTACAGAATCACACAGGTGCTATTCAGACTTTCTTTAATTTAATAAAACAAAAATTCTTCACATTGACCCACAGTTGAATATTTTCTTTCTTTATAAATCGTGTTGGAAACAAAGCAAAACAAAACCAAAGCAAAACCCCCCATTTTCCTAGTTTGTGGAGAAAGCATTACATTTTATGCTGTTTTGCCTAAGGTAAAATTTTTATGCGGACAAAAAAGTTTACTACTTTACCAGGACAAACTTGTTGTGTTTATGGTAGGCTATGAACATACATATGAACATGTGGTCCCTTCTCAGGATTTGTTCATGTACCACTTTTAAAGGGCTCTGAATTCCTCTCTTTTGTTCATGAATCCATGTTCAAAATGTTAGTTGCATCACATGCTTGCCCTTTGAGGCACCAGAGATGTCAAGATTTTTAGGAAAATATAACATTCCATTTCCTTTTTTCTTCTTGTAACACAGAAATTGTTTTCCAAAGTTTAGCCTGTCCCAGTACATTTGCAAATTTTCATAACACTGCACAAAACCATGCACATTCTCTGTGTTTCAAAATGTGGGTAAGAAGTGTACATACCAAAAGTTTGAGAATTTTTAGTTTATTGGACAAACAGTTTAACTGTTCTGGGTAAATTTGGTGCTTAAGGTAAGTTTAAGATGACTAACTTCTCTAAATCAATCACTTGTGAAATAGAAAAAAGATTATTTCTCGTTTCAACTGGAAATATATTGGTCTTTATCCCTGAGGCAAGAGTGGTCTTGTACAGACAGGAATTTTTCTCAATGAAAGCATTTTGGAGATGTATACATTGCTTGATACTTATAAATTGTTCATTTAATTCCTTTCGATTCTTTGGTATAACTGCTATATAAATTCTGTCTGCATAATCTGTCTGTAAACACACATAGGTCTTTTTATGTTTGAATTTATTCTGACCTCAGTTTTAGTTGTATTTATGCTTTATCTTCAAGTAGTTTTTCAGAAGTATAAGCCATGGGTTGTCCCTGACGTTTACTTCGGCCATGTCTGCAGGACACAGTGACATTTCTAGGCAATTGATGATGAACTGGCATACATCCTTAGTTTTGCACAATGTCACATGTAGATGTAAGCACAGATCCTGAAAGGTATACATCAGTGTTAATGCAGTTTTGCAGTTGAACTAATAACCGTATCTCTCAACAGGACTAATTAATGTAGGCTCAATGTTGTGCTGATTCAGCTATATTGTCTTCCAGTATCCAGATCAGATGAACGGGTGCTAATTTGTAGATTTTCAAACCACATTCCATTGTTCTTAGTCAAATTCTACTAAATTGCAATATATGATTATCATACAACAGAAAGACAGAACTGCTACTAAACAAACCACACCACATTTTTAGAGTTGATTACCTCTAAGATTTTGGGCAAGTCATCCTGCAACCTGGAACCCTGTGGCAAAGCCTTGAACTAGTGATGGGCCACTGAAGAACTAGGTAGACAAAGGGGGATACTTTTCTAATTAACTGTTTTCTTAATCTACATTTAATGAACCTTCCCCAAGAAACAGCTGAAAATAAAACTAAAAAAATTTAGAAAGGCTGGAATAAAAACCGAAGCTAATGGTGTGGATTTTTTTTCCCAAACAGATCTGAAGAGCAAATGTAGGGAGTTGCTGTACAGATCTTCAGCCAATTTTTTTTTTTAGAAAAAGATCTGACAACAATTTGCAAAGCACAACTGAGGAAAATAAACAACCAAATTAATTCCAAGTTAGTTTCTGCTGGCTCATTTATAATGATAATTAAGGATTCATCTATAATTCAGAGTAGACTGAAGGGTTCAAACTTACACTGGCTGGTTAGGGTTCCTTGGAGGCTATTTTGCCTGCTAATAATTTCCTAAGTAAAGTGTGTGGTGGGCACCTCTCTGATGCCTCCTGTGACCAGGGATGCATATAGCAGTGCTGTGTGTTATTACAAACATCTGTGAAGTTCTTTATAAAGAAAGAAGAAACTGCAAAACAGCTTTTGGCCAAAATGTTTAATGTTAAGCTGACCTAAGAAGATCTTCCTTTTCAAAAGGAACACTTAGCTGCCTATTTAATGTAATTTTGATGAATATTGTGTTGCTAGAGTAGTGCAAACAGGACCTTAGCCTCGGGTATATAAATGTAGTAACCACACATAACTGAAAAAGATACCTCTTCCTTCCTCTGTGTAATGAAAAGTTGAAGGTCTGCCAAAAAAGTTGAATTGCCAGAAATTCAGTCAATGTGAAGGCATCTTTCCACCTGTAAATCAACTGCACATTTAAATTGCTTCCTTTCATAATCTATTAAAATGATTTTGGCACAGTTATTCTCTGTGCAATGTTTATTGCATAATTTAATTTTATTTCTGGTCAGCAGTTATTATTGTCTCAAATGCTACTGAAGGAAAGTATACATCTTATTCTGTGAATGAAAATAATGATTTAAAGTAAATACAAATATGTTTTTAAAGTTAAATTGAGAGGATTATCCTGGTTATTTAATCCATTTGATTTGCCAGCCATTTGAACATAGCTGGAACAAGACTGTTTTCACGCAAAATTAACTACTTTCTTAATGATCTGTTGATAGTAAGGGTGTGCATGGAATTCACTCATCATTATTTCAAACTATATGGTCCTGTTGTTCATCAGGAAATGCTGGATTTTAGTTCAAAACCACTGAAACATCACTTATGAATTCATAGAAGGTGCTAGAAGCAATCAAAATCATTAAGACTTCTGTTTCTAGGCTAAAGACAATCTACATGAATAGAGTGGAAGTTATAAAAAATTGAAGCACTGTTAAATTCTGCATTTGGAATGAAGAAGCTGTTTGTAAAACCCATAAAATATTTTTGGCAAAATATCTATTGCACATTACATGAAGCTAATGAGCCAGCCAAAAAAAACACCAAACCATTAAAAGTCCAGTTTACTTTTCTGTATATTTTAAGGAGAATTGTAAACAAGAATTGCTTCTTTCTGCACACCTTCCTGCACACCTTTAACATTAAAGAAGTTAAAGAATGCTATTTAGAAGAAAAATGGCTTGATGCATTTTCAGTAATGTTTACAATACACTACACACAATGATCCCTGAAAAAAAGAGTATTCCCAAAATGGAACGAAACGAAGGTTGCTGGGTGGTGTCTCAGGCCTTGCACAATTGTTGAGTCCAAATGCATTCAAACTTGAACAGATGAAGAACTGAAAAGTTCAACTTACTCTTCTGAAAATGAAGAAATTAACTTACTGGCTATCATTGTAATTCAATATTTACCCTGTTTTGGGGAGCTACCAATGGCCACTGTACACGGTATAGGAAATCAGAAAATCACAAAGTTATGCAAAAGTTGAGGTTGGAAGGGACCTCTGGAGAACATCTAGCTCAATGTCCCTGCTTATAGTAGGGTCAGCTAAAGCAGGTTACTCAGGGCTGTGTCTGTCTGGGTTTTAAATATCTCCAAGGATGGTGACTCCACAGCTTTGCTGGGCAACCTGTGCCAGTGTTCAACCTCACCAAAGTAAAAATATTTATCTTATATTTACTTGGAATCTCCTGTATATCAGTTAGTGCCCACTGCCTTGTTAGCTCACTGTATATCACTGGGATGAGCGTGGCTTTGTTTTCTTTGCTCACCCCCACCAGCTGTTTATACACA
The DNA here is from genome assembly GCF_023634085.1 of Falco cherrug. Lineage (NCBI taxonomy): Eukaryota > Metazoa > Chordata > Aves > Falconiformes > Falconidae > Falco > Falco cherrug. The sequence continues at coordinate 47,847,417 of NC_073698.1, forward strand.
CTGATGAGATTTTCCCCCTTGTGCCTTTTCCAGGCTGAACAGTCCCAGCTCTCTCAGCCTCTTTCACATGACACATGCTCCAGGCTCTCCATCATCTTTGTGGACCTTCTTTGGACTCTCTTCCGTATGTCCATGTCTCCCGTACTGGGGAGCCCAGAACTGGACACAGTACTCCAGGTGTGGCCTTACCAGCACTGAGCAGAGTAGAAGGATCTCCTCCCTCAACCTGCTGGCAACACTTCTCCTAACACTGCCCAGAAGGCTGCTGGCTTTCCATGTCACAAGGACATACTGTGGTTTCACATCAGCTTGGTTTCCACCAGGATCCCAGGACGTTTTCTACAAGGCTGCTTTCCAGCCTGTTGACCCCCAGGCTGTACTGGTGCATGTGGCTGTTCCTCCTGCGGTGTAGTACTTTGCAATTCCCCTTGTTAAAAGGTATTATAATTACTAGATATGAAAAATGATTCATATGTTTGAGTTCCATTCACTGGTCTAATTACAGCTATATTGAATGTTGGTGGAGGAACTGGAGAAAATTAACAGATTGTCGTTCTTATGGGGTAAGTGTCCAGCTTACCATCAGCTACTCTACCAGCTCCAGCCTAGGACTCTCTCTGTCTGCTGGCGCCCACTTTGGAGATGTAGGACCTCTGCCCAGGCTGAGGGATGCAGCTGCCTCTCTCCTATTTGCAGGTTCAATCAGTAGAGAAAGTGAGCAGTACGACAGAGACATACAGAGACACGGCCACTCACACAGATGGCCACGTATAGAATTTACACCAGGCACAAGCCCAGAGAGCCACGTCCCCTCCTCCTCTCGGGCTGGCAGAGGCAGAAGGTCACTAGTGCACACACACACGGCACTCTCCGGGTTCACAAGCACACACACATTTGCAGATCCCCCCAGCATCACTTGGCACTTACTGTCTAGTCCAGGTTGAAGTTTGCTAGTGAGCACACACACACACACCCCTCCCACACACCCAGTTTGGGAAAGATACAGACATTTGCAGCCGGCACCAGGCACATGGGCTGTGACCCGCGGTCCCACTCCAGCTGCCAGTGTTAGGCCCCTTGCTCGTCCCACCCTTCCTGAGTCCTCCAGTAGCTGGTTTTGGGAACACAAACTGCTCCAGACCCTACGGCTGGGGGTTAAGCACCCCACCGGCTCCAGTGGCTGACATCTCAAGTCAGGGCACCCACACCCCCTGTTTGTCTCCAGGAGCTGGCACCCAGCCCACTCATGCTGGTCCCCAGGTAGCTGGCGCTGAGTGCCTGCAGCACACACACAGAGGGCAGAGAATGAGGCTACACAGGGATAGTTAAGAAAAGATTTAATAAAAAGATAGGACAGACTGTGGTGATCAGGCACGGCACTCAGTCAGACAAGCGTACTGACTGGCCCCATTTTACATGACTGTTCCCTTTTCTGTCTATCCCTCTCTCTTCCTCCCTGCTTTCCTTTCCCCTAAACATCCCTTCATAAACTTTTCACCATCCCACAGCCTTCTCCACCCTTCAATGTCCTAAACCCTTATAAACCTTTATTTTACCCTTGTTTCCCCTTTTTACCAATCACAATGCCCAGACTGGCCCTCTCCAAAGCTGTGCCTGCAGTTTGCTGAGGGCTCAGCAGTTACTGTCTGGAGACTTCGGTCTTTGCCACTGTTGCCCTTATTCCTTGTTTTGTGTCTCTTGTTTATCACATACCTTATTACCCTGCTTGCACTGAACAGATCATTGATTGGATAACCTTGATGAATCAGATGCTTTCACCTTCCAGGTCACCATAATATTAGAGATACATATATCCTTCAAAAGGTCAAGTATGCCTTGCTTAGCTCTGAAGCCATTGAGCTGTATCAAAGGCGATAACTACTGGTCATCCCATTCCATATCACTGCTGCTGGTTATCTGTGGATAATAAAATAATAATCAACTGCCATGACTCATAACACCTCAGAGGTTTGGCGTAATTTGCAGGGAGCAAGATAGTGTTTGAAAGAAGGCCATATCTGTTTAACTCCTCTTTGGCATCTGGCGTATACTGAAGCTTTCTTTCAGCAAAAAGCAGGTGCTAAACTTTGTTCATCCACTCCTGCACACTCTTCCTGTAAGGGTGAATGCTAGCTCATGTTGGGTGACAAGTACCTTAATTCTGTGTTTTCTAGTTTACAGAGAAGGAAGTTTGTGTTACTTTATCACTGTGTAAACAAGATTCTGGGCTTTTAATTTTCTCGAGTTTGCATGGTGACTTTGCAGTATTCACAGCCTGCCTCTCTGTTCCTCTACCCCATATTCTGTAGCCATTATTAGCTCAACCACACTAAATGGATATAACTTCTACCACTGTTCCTGCACCATCTCTCTACCTCTTTTCTGGTGTCACGGCAATCTAATCCCTGGGAATTTTGCAAGTTACTTTACATGTTCTACTACAAAGCTATAGAAACATAAGAGTTGGAGGAAACCTAAAACTCTTCTAAACTTAGTTTAGTCAGACCTGTGTCTCTGCTCACCCTGATTGTTCGTCTACACTGTCTCTCACTCAGGCTCTCACTTCACACTATTGCTTCCATGCTTCCTAAATCAAGCCACCTTCTTCTTTCTGAAAACAGCATTTAAATTTTGAGTGCCCATGTAAAAGAAGGGCAGTAGTAGAACTGGGGATAGGAAAGGAACAGAGAGTAGATGCAAATTCCTCTCTTCTAAATGTACTTTTTAAAGTAAGTGCGTGTGTGGACAGAACACTAGCCAGCTTTATGCAGCATAAGATGCTCAGAAAGATATGAAATAGTTCATTTTCTCAGTCAGTATGTTCTCAGCCATTAAAAACATGGATATGCTTTACTTAATGGACTTACAGTTTGATAAGATATTCACAGAGAGAAGTTAAATTTCAGAAGTTACAATTAACTTTTATTAAGATTTCCTCAAAATAAGTCCCCACCATACCGATGGAACATCACTACACTAGAAAGCAGAGAAACAGACATTTTGCCCAGTGCAATTGACTTAATATTTGGCAAATGAAATAATCCTGTACTAGGACAAAAAGAAGTTACTGCTAGTGAGAAGAAAAGGGAAAATTCATTCTGGAAAACAGAAATTTAATTTCTTTATGTTGGATGCCAATGGACTGGGATAGCCAAAGTGCTTGGGAAGACCTTGTGCACAGGAAGCCAAATTAATTGTCACTCAGACTTGGAGCTTGAGCAAAGCTTATGATTTCCTGAAGAGTGCTGTGGCTTTGAAAAATCTTCAGTTTCATGCATGAAAGGTTTTATTGGGATATTTCCATGCCAGTCTATGCAGATATCTGGGGGTTATCTACATTGCAAAGAGATTCTGAATCACATTTATGATTAAGGGATTACAGTGTACCACCTTTTTTGCAACCATTTAGAAGAGGAATTTAATTGGAGGTAGTTAACCAACAAGTAAGTAGTTAACATCAAAACAAGAAGTACATGTCTTTTCATACATGCCAGTTTATCCTAGCATCACCATTGTTTATAATTCTCCATCTTGAAATCAGTTTTATATTTATTTATCAAAGCAATGCAGCATATAGACAGAAGACTGGCTCTGGCAATCAAGCTGTGCCAGTATCGCAGTATCCCCTGGTGTGTAATACCTCAGAGTGGCTTTCATTTACAGAAGACCAAGACCTGATTTCCTTTGTATGTGTATGAATATCAGGGGGTAAAAACATGATTTGCCAGAGCACACAGCAGGAGACAAATAGAAAATCTTCTCTGCAGGGTCTCCATGTCAGAAGATGCACAGGAGCATAATGAGGCATGACTACGAGGTCAGGGGGCAGAGCGCACCTGTTTATACAGGTACTTCCATCTAGCTGCCCTGATCAAGTCCTTAGCAATTTCTTCTGCATGTATCCCTCTGTTCAAGTCAGAGGGAAGCAGCTGGGTGGGGAAGGAGCTGCTTGTTAACACAGCGTCAGCTGGACATGTAGCATTTGTGAGAAGAGAGAATAATAAACAGATATTTTTTATATAGGAAAGACAATTAATTCCTTTTAAGACAAGTATTTTCTGTTTGAGGAAAACGCAGTACAACTTTATGTAAGCTGTTTTATTAATTTGATTAAGGTAAATTTAAATCACTCTTAAAAGCATAAAATCCCTAATGGCAACAAGCCCCACATTTTTATTTCAGTCAGTCCTGACTCACTGATGCCTGTTATCCAAGCTCTGACATTTGGGGACTAATACGATTTTTGCCAAAGAACTTGTTGCAGTGCAAAACCTGATGTTAATATACTCACGTTCAAAAAGCAAGTATGCTTAAGTCTTATTCTTTTTCAGATACACGGTTCCCTTGATTGCAAGCTCAGCTTGTCCCTGCTGTAAAGTGACTTCAAAAGAAAAAAAAAAAAAAAAAAAAAAAAGTGCCTGTGGCTGAACCTACAATCCAAATTGCCAGTTTTGGCTCACGCAGGGACATTTAGCATCCTCGGAGTCTCATTCTAAATTAGTTAACATTAATAAATGAATAAAAGCAGATTATAAGGGGAAACATTAATTCCTTTTGTAACTGTGGCTAAATTTCTCCCTGGAGTCTGATTTAACTAACTTGTGCTGACTGAAAATGGGTCTGAGCTACAACAGTTTTACAAAGTAGTTTTCATATTCAACCTGCTTGTTTCGGGGGTGATCAAATCCAAAGATTTGGTTTAGCCCACTAGAGATATACAAGTACTTTACTTCTTTCCTACAAAACTGGTTTCCAACCAGCTTCTTTGTTTGTTCTGGCCTGTTATGGAACCATGCCTCATATCATGTCATTGCATTGTGGATGCCATTAGAAATTTGATGCTGAAAATTAGTAGCAGTGAAATTTGCCATATGGACATGAGAATTCATATGTGCTGTAAAGTGTGGTGTGTGGAAGGACATTTATTTATTTACTTTTTTATTTACAGCTGGGCAAATAGACAATATTAGAAACCTTACTGCAAGAGTTAGTTTTACGCAGAACCATAACAGAATGAACTAATGATGCATGATTGCCTAATTCAAGTCACTTCAAAGCTTGAATGACCATTAGAAACTGCTCACATAATTTGTGGGCCCAAAATTTGTTTGTAGAAAGCATATGCGGAATTATTTCAAACAACAAAGCCATTGAATAAAATTTTAAGATAATTGTGAAATGTCCAGGAAGAATAGAAATGGTAATAAGTGTTAAAGCTATTAACTGTGATTGATTTTCTGAAATTGTGTTTTTCTAGAGATGCCTGAATCAAATGCAAAAGGCACAGATTACAATTTCTTTGATTTAAGTAATGCAGTACGATGCTTTTAAACCCAATTCCTTGGAATTAAACACAATACATCAATCTATTACAATGCTTATTAGTTTATTGAAAACTAATTTACCCCTCTGAGGCTTTCAGAAATATTTGCTCTCAAGGATATTGGATGCATTAATACTTTAGAAAAGGTAAGGCATCTGTCCCACAAATTATCTTGAAGTGAAGGCTGAAACTCTCTGCATTCAGCAAGATGTCAGTAATTTATGTAATGATTTAACACACTTCCATTCTACCTTGATACAATACAGAAAAAGTTTCCCTGCTGAAATTAACAGATGTTACGGTAGATAGTTTTCTTGAAGGCACACCAGAAGCAACCACCAAAGAGTAAAGTTCTGCCTGCCACAGGCAACAATCTACTCTGCCATTCAAAGATTGGAAAAGGGCATTGCTGTAAACAAGTTTCATTTAATAGCCTCCATTATTCTCAGTTTGCTGAATTATTTCTTCATCCTGTTCATATTCCATCCCATGCCTTTAACTAAAAGAAGTCCTTTTAATATTCTTCCTGTAGAACACTGGCCAAAAATTCAGTGATGTAGTTTCTCACATTTCTCTGTGTATTCAGATTTGTATCATCATTTTCATCCTAAGTTCTGTCTGATGATATAAATTGGAATATCTCTTGTAAGCACTATGGAAACTGTTGGTTAAGACATTTAAAATCTAAATCTATTGGTACTGTGCATTTTTATTTAGTTCTAATGTTGCTTTCAGGAACACAACAAACAAACAAAAAACCCCCACCAAAAGAAACCATCAGCCTATTTAGCAGTAGTAGCAGGGATCGACTGTACACAACGCTGCACACACACTGGAAAATAAGGAATGAGGCTACAGTAACTCATTTGACAGATTCTTTGACTGATGACTGGAACTAATGGGTTCAGTGTTAGAGTTACTCAGCAAGGGTTCCCCCTATAAGGTTTCAAGGTATAGCAAAGGAGCATTGACCTTACCTTGAAATTAATTTTAGACACCAGAGAAGAAATGTGTAATTAAACATATCTTTTACACAGGGAACCGGAAAGACACTGGTGTGAGGTCTGAGGACATTGCGAGCAATGTTCTTGCAGTTTGCAAAAAAGGTCTCCAAAATGTCTTCTGGTTGTGTATGTGGTACTTTTTGAAAGTGTCAAGCTGAAATTCTTGGTTTGCTGTTCACAAAGGAGAGTTTTAGAGTTGTACAAGAGCATACTTGCTTCATCCTTATATTTAAAAGAGGCTGTCTATTCACCGGCAAAATTAGATGTATGGGAAAATGTTTTCTATAACAGTTTAAACCAATATGCCATTTAATCAGACAATATGACTGAAACATGGCTGTCTTATAACAAGCATGCTACTAAAAAAAGGCCCTATATTTTTAACAAACTAATTTTCCCAGGAGCAGGAAAGGTTTTTACAGAATGAGCTCAGCATTCTTTCTTACTTGGATACTGGACAAGGACTGAATTTATATGAGCAGTTGACGAGTGGGATTTTGTCAGCCATTGCTCTATGGCATTGAGAAAGACCAGAGGGTTTGGGGTTTTTTGGGTTCTTTCTTTTTAGATTTTGTAATGTGGTTGTTTTCTTTTTTAAATTTAGTTATATTCTTTCTGATTTTCAATGTGTTAAATCAATATTTCCTTCTGCTTATTCTTGATCACATCTTAAAGACATCTTTTCCTCTTCCTAAAGGCTGTATAATTGCAGAAATCAGTAGTAGGTTTTTTTTTAAGGACTAGCAAGGCCAGGAGGGATTGATGAAGCCAAATGTAAACATCTATATCTGATCTGTGGAAAGATGCAGAAGTCTTTAGTCAATAGAGAAACATACTTTAGGAAGTGTTTGATCTCATCCTACAATATACAAATATTGGTCAGATGAATCATGCAATAAAATGTGAATTTTTCTCCAGTTTGTAAATAGAACACAGAGTTAAAATCTTGATACATGTTTTTACAGTGAAGAGAACTCAGCTAGGTAAGAGTCCCAGTCTTCATATGTCATAGCTTCGTTTATAAACTTACATTACAGTAATGGTTAAATAAAAGCTTTAAAATAGATACACAGTTAAAATACATTGTTCTGGTATTGATTTTTTTCATATAAACTATATTATAATTATTTAAAACATTAAAAGTCAAATAACAAAGAGTGAAGGCAAAACTAGCTAAAGACAGGATGCAGTTGCCTAAACATAAATGTCTAGCACCAGTTAAGATATCTTGGGATAAAAAGTAGCAATACACCTTTATGTTTCCTGACAACTGATTTCAGGCAAGTGAATTTCACTCTGGATGAATATGTCCAGACAACTGGGTCCTGCTCTACAGATGGGATTCGGCTTGCAAATTAAGACATCCATGTTTCATTATATCTAAGCTTTCATTATAGTCAATAGAGGTCTAGTCAACAAAGCATTAAATAAAATAGCCAATGGAGCCTAGATAACAGTATGTCTTCATAAAATGGAAATTTAAATCCAGCAAGCTAAACAGCTCTCTAGTCTTCATTAAATTTACTCACTAGGGCTACTGAATATGATTATCCTGACTGAGAAGTTTGCCATTTACTGTGTCAAATCCATCTGCCTCATTTGAATGCCTTGGATAACATGGATTGCCTCAACTGTCATTAAACAGCCATATCATGATACCTGAATCAAGCTTCTAAATTTAGATTAGTCTATGAACTGAATCTCATCCTAAGCTGTTATTGATATCCAAACGGTCAAAGAGATGCAATTTTTAATTCCAACTGAACAAGACCAACCAACCAAAAATATCTGAAATTACTGAATAAACATGCTATGCCAAATTATTTTATCTTAGCCATGAAGGACCGATCCATGAATCTTGAGATTTTTTTTTTTCATCTTTTGTTCAGGACCTGGAGTGGGAATTTCTTCTTCATATGCCATTCAGATCTCATCCTGGGTGTATTTTGGTGATCAGTAAACATATTAATGAATGTAATTAAAAAGACATTTTAAAAAGAAGAAATCTGATTTTTTACCCTGTATTTTTTTATGTTTCTAGTTAATGTTAAAAAGAAATCTTTAATAAATAGATTTTTTTTTTCTTCTAAGTCCATAAAGAAAAAAAAAGTGACTGATATCAGTGACAGTTTGACTTTGTACCTAAATATTTTGTGAAGGTCCTGTATGTTTGTGGAAGAACATTAATGATGGCAAAAAGAGAGAATAGGGGCTGACAACTACAGTATCAATGTCTAAAATGATATATTGAATTATAAAGCAACATATTAGCACATATGTACACAAATTATGTAGAACTTGGTTTTTGCTGTGCAACAGTATGTAGATATGCAGACTGAAACCTAAGTGACAAATTGAGGCATATGAGTAACTACTGAGTTTAACAAAGAGAGACTTACCTTAATTTGCCAAATACTTCCTATATTCTTTTATGATTTTGTATACACATTGCAATGAAGGTGTAAACCATATATGTGTTCATGTGTTTTGATGGCTACAGGAAAGCTGTCACTGTTCACAGAAAATGAAACTAATGCCACTTCTCCTATGATTCATTTTCTCTTCAAATATTAAGCATTTTCTACTGTACATGTATTGCATGTCTTAAAGAGGAAGGTACAGTACAGAAGCAACAAAGATGTTATGTTTGAAGAAAAATGTCTGTGTTTTTGTATATTACTTGGTCTTGAGAAAATAATCATGTCCCTTTAGGGTAATGGACATTAAAAATGGCCAAGTCTTTTATTTATGATGTTACTTCTCTTATTTTCTAAAATGTTTGTCTTCTCGAGATGCACAGAAATTGGCTTAATGACAAAGGCTAGCTCCAAAAGCGTTGAGCTCTCGTTTAGATTCTATTTTTGAATTGCTGAAGAAAAACAAGATGCTGCATAAGGAAGACAATCCTTTTATTTTCTTCAGCTTGACTTCATTACCATTCATCCTGAACATCTTGATTTCAATGTAAGGCATGGAAAAAGTGCACAGTACTGACATTGGGAGTTCCCATTTGTAAGAAAGTAGAAGCTGAGAATGGAAATGTAGAATATGCAGCCTTATTGATAAAGATTTCCAAATTACTTTGAAAGAGCAGGGCTCCTGCACTGACTGAAAAGTAGACAGAGGTCTGTAGCAATTTAATATGTGGCTTGTTCAAAGTAGTAAGACACAATGTTTTGTGTTTGCACAGTTACTTACAAACCTCTTATAACACACAACAGTTACACTCTTTAAATCTTAAGGGACTTGAATATGACGGTTGTTCCTTACTGGTTTTGAATCACTGTAATTTCATTGCCTCCACGGAATTGGTACTAAACGCATACCGATATTCTGATTTTAGCTTTTTGGTTTATATTTCCAGTATCTTTGCACATCAACTAATATCACATCAAGCTTTTAAAGCATATAATCAAATCTCTATAATCTAAATATTCATCCAGTGTATAAATATGGAAAGAATTTTTTTTACTAAGACACACTTAATGAGTGGTTTAATCACTGGTGAACATTTAGAAGGGCTGAAGTACTACTAAAGTTATTTTTATTTCTTAGCATTTGCTACTCCACTTCCCCAGTGTAACAGATTGCATAAGATCTTCTCTAAGTCCTGCTTTTCATTCAGCTTAAATTAGAAAAAGTGAATAAACGATGATATGGGGTGGGGAGGGCACAGCATGAAGAGCCATGAAACATAAGAAGTGGAAACCTTTCCAAAAAGAAAATAAAGTGGCCGACAAGCAGAATATGAAATGGGGATTAAATGGGCCAATCTCCTTGTTCTCTAGTGATCTGTGAAAGAAATAAACATGCAGCAAAGTCAGGAATTACAAAGATCTTTGCTCTTGTCTGCTGTCCAAATGGACACTCTTATTGATTCTGCTTACATCTTTTTGTTTAATGTTCCAATTATCAACCTTTGCAGCTGCATAAGAAAGACATAAGCTATTTCTACACTGCTAAATGTATCCACCCTAGGGAATGATCTCTGGCTCCAATGTGGTACAGACTGCGTGTATCTACCTTGTTTAAGGCTAGGTCTCTGCAGAGCAGATATGGAATGGCAATAGAACATAGCATTTGGTTCTGCCCAAGGGCAATATGACATGATTTTTTTGATTTTTTTTGGGGAGGTGGGGCGGGGGGTGGGAAGGGCAGAGAGAGAAGGAGGTGTGGATTTTAGTTTAAACTATCTGATACAATGTGAAGGCTTTGCTGGAACTTGAGAGAGGCATATTATATGATGAAAATGAGAGTAGATGTTGCATGCTCAGAGATGCATTTGAACATCTGGAGGAGTCTGAGGGTGAAACACATGCAGGAGAGCCTTTCAGGACAGAGCAATGGGAATAAACGAACCTGTTTTAATTTTGCTCATATTGCCTTTTATGTGTAAACTCCTGAAACATTGTAACAGCATGTGAAAAGAGTTTCACTTCTGCAGTTACACACTGGGAATTTAATAGACATAGAAATAAATCGATTAATTAATTGATTATCATTTATGATTTCAGGTGGCCCAGGCCCTGTGTTGGAACAGGAGAAGGGGGCCAGATAATTGCTTTATGTCATTTCCATTACTGTTTTCTCAAAAATTTCTGACTTCCATTTGTTCCAGGTTAGTAAATGGGTCCTTAGCTGCTTTTTCCATTTGTATTGTCAGCACATTTATGTTTGATAAGAAATTTATTCCTTTGATTCAGTGGTTTATTTTGTTCAGATGGATTTCATCTGTTCCAATTTTAGTTCACCATAAGTTTGATTCATAAGTTTAAGCAAGTTAGACTAGACTCACATTATAGACAGAAATGAATGTGTTCAAAGGGTAGATCATCTGATCTGGTTAGATACTAGATAATAGACAACTAGATAGATATGAATAATTGTCTAGAGGTACATTTTTACTTACACTGATTATAAAAAATGCTTTGTTTGGCATTAGACATGTTATGTCTCTAAAGATGGCACTGTAAGACATGTGACCCTTATCTATTTATTTATTTATTTATTTATTTGCAGTGTTGTATCTTAAAAACAAGTTGCATATATCTGCAAGACAGATGTGAATAATACAGCATTTTGAAAGAAAACATAGAAACTTGTTTTTTATGTAAGGATTACATTATATTTCTTTTATGCTCTTGCTCCTTTTGGATGCTTTCGGTGGCCTCCTGGTCCTTAGAGACTTCCTTTTTCCTCTCCTTTGATGCTTAAAGTATTTTAGATAGGTTGAGATACAATCAAGTTGGCTTTTTCCATCTTAATGCTTTGGAGGCAATTTCCTCTTCATTTTAAATTCGTCACTGGGGAAACCTTTTTCTTCCTCTCAGCCAAACAGATGGTTTTTATTTTTCATTTTTTATTTTTTTCAGTGTTTCCAATAAAAAGGTCAAGACCATCTTTGCAAAACTGAAGTTCTGTATTTGCTCCCATCAGCTTAAAATAAAAGCATACAAATGGAAAGTCCTACAGGTTGTTTCAGTTATTTCTTTTTCTTCTGAACTGTAACTACACATAGGTTGCTTTGGCCATTGCCACTAATACCTGGAATTCTTCAAGCCACTAATGAGATTGTCCTCTGAACTTGCATGTGAAACTTCTTGGACAGCCTTGAAAGAAAAGAAGGGAATTTGGGCTGATTAAGATTAGACTTCATATTGCAGTTCAGGAAAGAAAGCACAAGGTAGATTAAATGAGTTTGCCCAAATTTCAATGAAATTTTAGTCATATGAGCCAATAACAACAATCTAACAATTTATAGCCATGCATAGAAATATATATGTGCACAGTTGTCCCACTTAAGCTGCAATGCAACTTGATTAACTACTAAAGTTAAATGCCTGCTGCTTATGCAAAATTGCATTATTTTGCGTTAGAGATAGGCATACAGGAACATGCACATGTCTACAGATGTTCTGTAATTACTTTAGTTCAACAGTGAGTTATAGTGTCGTCATTCATCTTTCTGCCAATAAAAGAGCAGTATTAGCATCAGAAAATCACTACTAATCTACTTGATCTCTGCTGAACCATCACTATTCAGCTGATTCATCACATTGCACTTCATGGGGAAGATGTGCCTCCTCATGGCATGTAATCCAGTGACTGTTCCAGGCATGAGTAGAGGTTCTTTGCTTATAAGCTTCAGACTTACCCTGACTGGGCAACTGGAGGTCCTTTAGACTATTTTACTTTCTGTGCATTTTGTATCCTACCAAATCATCTTGAAAGCCTTCTAACTGAAGGTTCCTGCATGAGTGGTTTGCTTGGGTTTTAGCAGTTTCTGACCATATTTGTGGTCTACCTTTTATTCAGTCCTTCAGGTAAGATGCCATATCATGTACTATCTCTGATTTCTACTGGCTTCCACTTTTCAGTATCTTGCCCTGAATGTTTTTCAGTTCCTGAAGTTCTTGAGCTCATATCTTTACACTTCAGGCACTGAAATGTCTATCTTGAAAATCTGCTAAGCATACTATTTAGCATATAGGTCTGACTTGGTAAATGCATAAAAGAGCCTTGCTTCTGGTTTTGTTATTACATGAACCAGAATTCGGTGCTGGGGATTATTTGCTCACTGACCTCAGTGCATTAAGCACTTTCAGTGTTGTTTCCTCCTCAGTTATGGCAATTTCCAATTTCATACTCTTATTCCCATTAGCTGTTTGACTCTGCCTCCCATGTACTACGTCATTGTAGTTACTGAAATTTGCGTCAAAGGGGGTTTTTTTTGGCAGTATCTAAATTAACTTTAATCTTTGCCCCTATACTTGCTGAATTACCACACCACTTCTACTTTCTTTGTTCTTTTTTTGTGGCTAAAAATCTTTTTACTGGTTGTTTTAATTTCCTTTGCAAGGTCCAACTCAGCTTGAGAGTTGGCAAGTCTCACTTTTCTCCTACATATTCTGACCTCCAGGATATACCTTTCTATTCAGTCAAACTGTTCTTGCTGTTCCTCATGGACTGCCAGCTTACCATTGAAAATCCTTTTTTGCACTGATGTAATCAAGGTCAGAAATGGATAAATAGATTTCTAATCTGAGCAATATAACATTTACCTACATTTCAACAGCTGCTGTAAAACATCACACAGCAGAGTTTATTCACTCCTTGACTGAGTACTGCATGACTCTCAGCATGAGGCGATTAGTTATTTAGTTAGGTCTTGAGTCTTTTCCTGTCAATCAATTTTCTTTTACTTGTTGTACATGTATTGGGTTTGCATCTGTGATTTAAAGTATTTCCAAGCTTCTTTTCCAGACGGGCTTTTATAATTTACAAATCCACCCAACTTTCACTGATTCCCTTCATTTTTCAAGAGTTTTGTTATTAAACCAGACATGCTTAATAATAGATTTACTTTCATTTATCTTTGCACCGTAACTTTAACTTAATCTGCTTATCATTGCTTAACACAGGATATTTTTTCTTTTTCCAATTGTATCAGGTTCTCACTACATCCTGGTCATGTATGCTAAGATATCATTGATTTTCATGGTTCCATTGTGTAAAATATACTTGCATCAACCATTTTTGTTGGAATATGGTGTCCAGTCAATATATGGGACAGCAATAAAATATTAATCTTGATACTATATATAGCTCTGATAATGTTAGAACTTTATATTTAAATCTAATCCTGGCTGTTTGGAACAAATATTTAACAAACTTCTTAGAACTACTTAGTACTTTATTCTAAAGTGTTTCTACTCTATATTGCTAAAGCATTCTCTTCCCCCCAACTTTTGAATTATTAATAGAAAAATAAAAACTTCCAGGTCATTCACATCTCTAATAAGTCCTAAATAAGACATTTGGCTGGAGAACCTCTCTGAGAACTTCTTCACACATGTTCCTTTGCTTTGTCCCATCAGCATGTTTTTTATCCTCTCTGCCTTTGAAAAGCTACCTCCCAAGCCATGGAAAACCAATAATACATACACAAAATTAACTGGTCCTGCAGGTCCTGCTGCCCTCCCTTTCTTATGATGAGGAAACCCTTGGAACCATTGTCCTTCCATTAAGCTGCATGTACTGGTTTTGTCCTGTGATAGATATAAAATTTAAAAGCAATTGAACTAGAATCCGGATCATATACAATATGTGTTTTTAAATCTCAGCTTTCCAGCAATCTGCTTATGTAAGAATTGATATATTCTATCCACAGCCCCACAGCCCCCACCACCACCCCACCACCACCCCCCCCCAAAAAAAAAAGTTAATTTTTTTGCTAGTTGCACGCAGAAAACTAAGGATGTGATAATGGAAGGCAAAGTTTCTGAGCAGGATGGAATGAAAGCAAAATAAAAAAATTACCATAAACCCCAAAACAACAGTATTTTCTATTCCTCCCTCTCCTGCCTTCTTTCAAATTCAGAATTATCCTCTCTCTCCTAATTGCAATCAAGTGATGCTGCTGCAAAAATTCTTAGTAAACTAAGAATTTAAGCTCTGGAGCAGAACGTAACCATGTAGTAGCATCTCAAAGTCCTACTCTTATTCAAAGTGTTTATTTTGTCATTAAAAGGTGAAAAAGAAGAGGAAATAAAAAATCAGACTCTATACCTCGTTTAACAAGTTACATATTAAATAACCTCCACTCAGTAGAACTGCTGTGAGGCAGACCTCATTTGGTGATCTATCTAATGGGTTAAAAAACCCTCTGAAAGAGAGTTCATATCAAAGGTGATGAAAGAAATTGTTCAAAATGTCAGCTTTAAAGTGACCCCTGTTGTCTGTGTCTTTCCTAATCAGGGGATTAGAGATGTAAGTTAGGATGTTGCAAATGGATAATTTTTTTCAGTGAATGAACTTCTGCGAATTCCCTTATGGAATTTCCTTTAACAAATTTCAAAGCATGTGATTTAAATTTAAAGGGACATAATTTAAAAATTATTCTTTAATTCTTTTTTTTTTTTCTTTTCTGCTTTTTACTTCTACAAATGACATCTCAGATGGCTTTGTATATGCTCATTTTCAAACTGAAATTCTTTGATTATTTTGCAGCACTTCATATTTACACTACTTTCTGTGGACTTAAGGCAGTTCCAGGTCTTCTTGTGGATGGGTAGGTCAGAACAGTTTTAGTGCACTATGAGCCACCTATAGAAACTGTGTACAGAAAACGTTGTTTTCCTGAGATGCTATCAGGACTCAAGAAAAGTTGCTGGGTTTTGGTCATGCTTTTTCCTACCAGTACTATCACTGGACTACTTTACTGTTTCACATATGATCACACAGATGTCTGGCCTTAGACAAGTATTGGATTTATACCTGAAAGGATTTTATATGTGTGCTCTTATGCATCTGCATGCCTCACACATTAATAGGCTTAACTTATAGGAAAACTGCTTTTATGTTAGAGATTGTATTTTTAGTATCCTCTGTTTATGCGCATGGGCATCCGTATAGAAATGAAAAGTCTTAAAGACTGGGAGGACACAGCTGATATATATATATATATATAGATATATATATGTATATACACACACACACAAGCTGATGGAGAAGCTTGAAATTGAAAACATCAGAAATTATTTTGGAAATGCCTAAAATTTAAATTGATGATATATTCTTATCTTAGTAGTTTTTACTGCCAATGGGCTATCTATAAGAGCAGAATATAACATGAAAAAGCAAGCAAAAAGTAATAGCAAAATAAATTGTGATGCATTGACTACATCCTTGCAAACAACTATGTAGTACTCCACAATCTTTGAAATTTCCATCTGTCCACAAGGATTAGAGTGAACACACTTTATTAAACCATGGTTAAGTTTATGTTATTCAAAAGTTTAAAACTTCACTTAAAAACTGTTCAATGATCCTTTATGCTCATATTGCCAAGAACCACTCAAAATGGTCTTTTTCACAAATAGCTTACAGTTAACCACATCAGATTCAGCAGGATTAAACTAAATTGTCTTTTGATATCTAACGTGTTATACTTCCAAAGCAATTCAATGGCAGAGATAAATAGTTAAAGTGCAGGAAATTCACATGCATCCCCTGTGGCAACAGATCTTCAGGGCAATGCGCATGGGAAAAAAAGAATTCTTATTTGTGTTTCTTCCAATTTCTTGCCATGTTTCCTCAACCCAGCCAGAATTGCATTGCTAAAGATTCCACAGTGGCCAGTGAAAGGGTGAATGGAATTTAGTTCTCTTTTGTGAGCTGTGTGAGGAAAAAGAAAGGACACAGTAAAGCTTTTATTGACCCAACTCCAAATCCAGTGTGTCTAACTAGGAAATTGTTCCTTCAGATGGAAGCCAAAAAAGCGTCTATGCCTCAATGTGGCTGAGACAGCAAAATCAATTCAGAAAACAACAGCTCTGTTTAGTAAGGATTCAAAGGAAGAAAATGTACCTAAATCAATAAATAATATACATAATAAAGCATTTATACTGCATAATATTTTATTAAAGTGTCAAGAAATACAAAATCCATCAGCCTTTACAAATACTGGCTTTTCATAGGCCAGAAGGCCTAAGTGATTTTTAAAATTTAAACCAAGTAGTCTTAAGGGACATCAAGATTTACGCAACTTCTCACTGTTTCCCATGTAGAAATGCTTTTGCCATGATTTTTTGCCTTGATTGCATTGTAAAGAACATTTACAAAGTCACAGTCTCAAAATGTTAATATACTGTCATATACTTTTTCTAATCATGCCCCTGGGATTCTTGCTGCCTACAGACTTTACAGCTTAAGAGTAAAGTACATCAGTGGTGATGATCAGCTCTATAACATGTGGCTGCATAACTGGCCTTCTAAAGTGAAGGCTGTACCTGAATATGCTTCCAGTTCAACCTTTTTCTCATAAAACATCAGTATTCTTAAACATGGAGACTTAAACCGGTCCATCATATTTTATTTAATCAGCAATTTCCGCTAATGGAAATAAGTCAATTTATGTTTATTTATATCTGTATATGAAGATGAATGCGTAGCCTGTGTTTATAAATAATTACATTTCTCATGTTGTTTTTAGGGAGACTATATTTTATTAATATTTGGAAGGCTGGCCAGTTCTACACTGGTTTGTTCAGCGTTCAGATGAGCTGAATACATGGCACACAGTGACCTGCTTTCATTTTAGGTTGGCCCAGTCACAAAGTGTCTATCTATCCCTGAGTTACAAAGGAAACTCAATGTAAAGAGACACCTTTTTAATGTATCTGAGTTAAGGGGATGCAATCCAGATACTAGAGTGGTATAAAATCTCTCATTTTTCATGCTTAGTATTATCTGATTGTTGAAAACTGTAATGTAGCTATCTTCACATTTTTCAATAGTAATTTGTGTAGCAGAGCATGAATTTAGCATATTTAGCCTTTATTTTAGGATGTAACTGCAAAATACTTTATCGGTATTGTGTAAGACTTGATGCATGTGTTTAGGGAGGAGTATGAGACAGGCCTTGCCAAAACAAAGGGAAAGGGAAGAATGATGAACCTTGGCATCAGAAAGCCTCAGCTGTCTCCCTTACAGCAGGGTCAAAATCCATATCTTTTTACATGCCTCCTTATCTGCGCTTCTGCTTTCCTCCCCATCTGTGGCAGAGATGATCTTAGGAATTTCCACATATTCCCATGCACTTTTTTGTTCACACTGCTCTATCTTTTCCTCCACCCTTTAATTTCAATTTTTTAATCATAAATTACATCCAATTTCCTTGATGTTGTGTTGTGGGAGTGGTAGGCTTTATGGTTGATGTTAGATTGCACGTTAGGTTACATTGAAAGTAAGAGGAACTGCAGACTATGTTGAAAAGAGAAAAAAAAATATGGAATAGATGGCAGTAGTTCTAAAAAACTTTTCAAAAAACCTAGTGTGATAGACTCACAGCAACCTGCTGGGAATTATCCTCCTTTGGATGGGATGGAATAAACCAAATTGAAATTAGTATCAAACTATCACACAGAGATATATTGTACTAAGTGAAGCGTTCACATTTGCATTTGACTCACTGATTAAAGGTTCAGTTCAACCTTTTGTAAGTCTCTAACTCTTATATATCAAGCTGTTGCAGAAAACATTCTGATTGTTTTAATTCATCATAGAAAAAGTAACGACCTAATTGTCTGTAAACTGAGGGCCACACTTGTAAATTTACGGATGGAAGATTGAGGGCAATGAATAAACATAGTGGCCATTTGCACATATCATAAATTTTCTGCTGAAAGCCTACATAACTGAATGGAAATTTGATTTATTTATTAGGAAAGGGATAACAAATATTCAACTCATTCTCAGTTGGTGTTGCCTTATGGACACTTTCAGAATAAAGCCAGGCTGGAGAAATAGAACTTTAAAAATCATTCTTTTTCTTTGAAACTCATTTGAAAATAGATTTCTGCATATACTAACTTTTATTGTAGTGTTGTAAAATATATATGAAATTTTGTGCAATTAACCTCAGCTTGATATAAGCTGGATTTTCATTATTGATTACAATTCTGCTGAACTTGTCCTATGCAAACTGTTTCCTGCAACTGAATTCTGTTTGTATTTTGTCCTGTATTTTCAGTTTCCCTTTTAAAAACACTTTTATGCATTTTTTTTTCCATTCTTGCATAATTTTAAATTTATGGTTTTATGCCTTTTTTATTATAGCACTGTGCAAAGCTACGTTTCCCCTATTTGATGCATGAAGACTACTAAAAGAGAGCGAGTTATTGCATAAATTTCTCTGAGGTTATATAGTTTGAGTATTGTAGGACAGAAAAGGACCACATACCTTAGGGTCCTAATTCCCTGTTATTGCATGCTACAAAATTATATAATCAGTTTACAATAAATACTAAGCCTGAGAATAAAACTCACTGTTTCCTCTTTCTATATCACTGCAGTTAGATGACTCTTCTAGAACAGTATTGTTCTAATGGAAACTGTTCTTTACTTATGAGAATGTATTTAATCCTCATTGATTCATACCCATTTTTTTTCCACTGTCACTATTACCCTTTATTTTAAATAGCCTTTCTCTCTCACGGATGTTTATTCACCGATGCATTAATACATAGTAATCATCTCTTCCCAACTTTTGTTCTGGTAGACCAAACAAGCTGTATTATTGTTATCTTCTTTTGGACAATAGGCTTCCCTAATCATGCCATCTGCCCTTCTTTGAACCTGTTCTGGTTTGAAATCACCTTCCTTTAGATAGATGAATGAAACTTTACACAGTGATGTCCTTCCATGTCCTTGGCATTAATACTTCTCTTTCTTTACAGGAAATCCTTTATTAATACAGCCCACAATTACTTCTACTTCTTCCACAGCAAATGCACGACAGTAATACACATAGACAAGCATCAGTTACATGCTGATCAGAGTTCTCTGATTTCTGCTGAGCTTGCCTATCAGCAGTAATTGTCTCAATAGATCACTATACTCATTTTTGAAATGCATCTGTCCCTGGGAGGAAGACTGTTTTAAAGAGAACAATAGCTCTATACAAGTCTTTTGAATAAGAAACAGCATTATCCAGTGAAACTTTGTTTAGCAGAAAGCACAGAGCACTAGCAGTGAACAAGGACACGGCTTTGGTAGTTTCATTGCAATAACTTAAATCAAAACTTAGGCATGAAACTGAAATTCTATAACTCATTACCTAACAAAAACAACCAAAAAAAAGTGCCGCATAACAATTGCATTGTATTTCTCCAGATATGTAAAACAGACACTCAGTTTTAATGTAAATAACATTGAAGATGGAGACTACCTAAAATTCTCCAGAAAATACAACTGCATATAAGATTATGTGAAGGATGTGAATAGTAATAACATGCCTACATGTCAGCTGAAGTTTCAGAATTTAAAGAGAAACTAGCAGAATTTGAAGACTGTTACAGTCACAACCGAAAGTTATCATTGTCTTATTTTAACTGTATCACCTGTATTTTAAAATTTAATCTCAAGAGATGAGATGATAAAGGATGAGAAGTGAAGACAAGGCCTAAATCTCAAGCTGAAACAAGAGGGACATACTGTATAGGACTGAAGACTCACTTCTGATTTGTCCCAGATTGTTTTTCCTGTAATTTCAGGGAGAGAAAGGGAAAGACTACAAGAAACAACATATCTATAAAGTCAATTTCATCTTAGCTTGTGGAAATCAATTTTTATGGAACTTCCTGATCCTGAGTTACATACAGACTATTGTGCACTAGCCCTTGATGGATGTATCTTCCATAAATTACCAAACACTTTTTAAACTCTCACTTTTAGACTCCACAATATCTTGTAATAAGGAATCCCACAGAGTAGTTATTCATCAGGCAAAATTGCTCCATGTTTTGTTCAACACTGATAGATAACTCAACCCCTGTCCCTCCTCCCCCTCCCCCCTTTTTTTAATTGTAAGCAGTAGTGAATAGCTGTTCTCTCTTTCTCTCTAATTTGCTAATGATGCAAATGACTACATAGACCAATCATTTCTTTTCCAGTTATCTCTTCTTCTCAGTTATCCTCAGTTATCTCTGAGGAGTCATATTCTACTAAGTGTCTAAGCTGTGTGCTGTTCAGTGCTTCTGATCATCCTCTTGTCTTTCTGAGCATCTGTTCCAAGGTGAATCAAGCAGAACCTCAGGTGGTACATGGGAGTGCACATATGAATGCACCATATGGGAGAATAATGATGACTCCTGCCTGCTCTCGGTTTCTGTCCTGGTACTTCTCTGTTGTGCTTGCCCAGTTCTGGGTGATGAGCTGATGTATGTGGAAAACTCTAATGACTTCAACATTTTCTCAGGCAGTAATGGCTAGTTTAGAAAATTACTTTCTCTTTATAGTCACTTTCTCCAGGTGAATTCAGTGTTGAATTTAATCTGCCATCCTACTACACTATGTGATAATTTGTAATTCTTTCAGACACCTCTGGACTTAATTGTTTTAGCTATGCAAAATAATTATCTGCAAAACTCATGGCCTCTTCATGCTTTCTGCCAGAACATCTATGAATATGCTGAAACATAAACACTCAGTAAAAATACTTGGAGGATATGTTGGTTAATCTCTTTTCTTTGTGAAAACTGATGATTTCTATCTACCTTTGCTATTTTTTAACATTTTGCTCTAGAATCACATAAAACTGTTTATAAAACTCTATTTGTTTGAGCACTTCAATTAAGAAAGGAACATTGGGAGAAGCTTTTTGAACACTCAAGTACATTAGCTGTACTAAAGCACCTCTGAGACAAGACAGATACCTAAGAAGAGAAGTTATGGGTCTCAGCCTAGTCTCTTTCAGTCCAGTTCTATGATGCAAACCTACACTGCAGACCTAGCGGAACTATGTATTGTGTATTTACAGATTAATTTTAAGTATGAATTTAAACTACAGATCTCAGAAAAGTTACTAAGCAAAGTTTAAAACCTGAAGCTTTAAAAACCTGAGAAAATACTGAATATATAGCACTGGAACATTTTAAATTCACACAAATTTTCTAAAGTAGCTCCTAAAATAAAAACCCTCTTAAAACTACCTAAGCTCTACACTTTCAGTTTATTTTCAGTGAATTTAAAATTATATTCCAAAATCTGTGATTTAAGGTCTTACTAAGGTTGCACAGTTCTAAGAATTAATTAATTAGAATAACAAAACAGAGATTTAGATAAGTCTCTAGATGCTTCTAGCTAAGAAGCTGATCTCAGCTACAGCTGTTGATAAAGATTGATAAAGATGTGGTTTTATTTAGATATATAAAATATATTTTACGTATAAAATACCTACCTATACATCTATCTATCTATCTATCTATCTATGGTTTATTAACAACAAACCAGCATGTAACAGGATAAAATGAGCTGAATACATAGGCACACCTACATTTTTCCAAGAGCCTTGATGTCTTCTTTGCCTTTAGGAACACTCAGTTTGGAGATATTTTCATTCTGACACCATGAAAATGAAAGACTACTATGAGATGATAGGACTGTCAGACACTTGGTTTATTTAGTTGTTGATCTCACATTCCATAGTGCCCAAATCAGGTATTTTGAAGATATTTCAATACCGAAAAGAAGTCAAAGGCTTTGACTTAAAAGGCTTCATGCAAGGATTAGTAACTAACAGATGAAAGGACATCTAAAAACTGAGGAGGCAGAAAACAATTACTAACAGTAGTGTGGCACACCAACTTGTTTACTTCAGAAGTTAAGATCTCTTACTCATAACATAAATGAATTGGAGGAGAATAGTGCAGTGTTATCGGTATGTTTGTATATATAGTTAAAATTGCAGACAGACCAAAACCAAACAAGACAGCTCTAGTTTGAAAGGATTTACATTTTGTAGTGACTGCAGTAGCAGGTGGAAAATAGGAATATTCTGCATTCATGAACTATATTTCTAAAGGATCTCAATTGCTATCTGGAATACTAAAACAGTTGAAAACAAGAAACACACAGAAGAGAAAATTAAAATAGTGATATGAGGTATAATTTTTCACCTTTCTATTGTATTTTCATTGTTGTGTTTCCTTTGTTATTTCCTTAATTTAAGCTGTCAGATCATCCAGTGGCATAATGGGGCTGTCAATGATGGAAATGATGAAAATCATCGATCAATTTTAAAACTTACATCCCACTGTATTTGTAGGCTGTTTAGTTTTATTTGGCTGTATTTTATTTATATAAAAAAGTATGAGATTTTGGTCTTTTGCTGGAATCAGCTACTTGTGCAATCAGAAAGAATTTAATAGATTTCATTGTAAACATGTCTTGAATATATAGGATTTTGGAAAGAATTAGAGGTCAGAGAATATGGAATAGTTGAATAAAACCATCCTGAAAAATAAATTACATAGACCATATCAGACCTTAGACCAGCTGTGCCTCCATCTTCTACATATGTGCATATGGTTTATATGCTAAAAAAATGAAGAAAAAGAAAAAAAAAGCCTCTGAAAAAAGATGTGTGCTTACAACATACTTCAGGGTACTGAATTTCAAAATTCTCTCTGAAAATAATGATTTCTTCATAGCTGTTGATTTGCTTTTGACATGATTCGACCTTTCACCCCATTCAGTAACTTCTGCTTCAGTACTGATAATTTTCACCAACGTTGTGTCATTGTCATGGCTTTTCTGCCACTCCTTTATGTTTTGATGATAATAATACATGAGATGTATGCCCAAGCCTCCATCTTTCTCTTGGTATGAAGAATTTTCAAATGTGTCATGATCTGTATGACAGGGGGGAATTTGTCCCTCTGATGTGTCTGCTGTGACCATTAATATTTCCTTCAGCTTTGTCTTGCCTGTTGTTTTTTGCTCTATGCTCCTCCAAATGTTGCCTATTATGATCTGACAGAGATGAAAACAAAACCCTCTCTGGCAGAGGAATAAATGTCTCTCAAAAAGCTTGGCATATTTCACATAAAACAGTAGAGAAGTGTTCAGAATTCAGATTATGGTTAGAGGTGTAACACTTTGGATGCCAGAGAATGGTGTTCACAGCTGGTGTCACAATGCATATCATTTCTCAGTTCCCTAGGCATTCCTAAATTTACCAAACTGCCTATAAATACAATGCATGATCTTATTCTAGGTTTTACTGTCCTCTACTTCTGTTAAAAACTCCATTTGCTCATAGACACATCTAGTACCAAAATGTGGTGGATGAAATTAAATACTGTAATGAGTGCAATGAACTTTCTTCTCTAGCTGGATATCAGTTCCTCCCTCATTTTTACAGTGTGGTGGCTGAGAGCTGTGGGTTAGTATATAAGCTTCCTGTTTATATATTTTGTAGCCTGTGCCACTGTGATGTCTACTGCATGATGTCCTCCATCCCTGATTTACCTGCTACACAATGATGTTTTGACTGCCCAATATCTGTATTATATAGAGATGGTGAAAAGTGTTAAGAGACAAAAGAACAGATCTCAAAGTCACAATACTATATCGTACACATCATACAGACCACTCCCTTGATTGTCATCACTTGCAAGGCAAATCTGGCTTCTGCTGCACCCTTCTGTATGCATTTTGAGATGTCTTTTTCTCCTTTCTTGCAAATTCTTTGCAACTGGTTGCATAAAGAGCTGTTTTACTTTGCTATTTCTTTCAGCTGTCCTTGTTTTTTTCTCCTGAGCCATGTACCTGACTGAAGGTAAAGTGTTTTGTGACCGTGTGTACCAAAGAGGGACCAAAAAAAGGCTAAAATGTAATCTTATTACATAAACCTGTTCAAGCGCCACTTTTTTCTACTAATAACAATGGAATTCATGTTATGTAACCAAGGTCAATCCTTTTTTAATCTTCATAGAACGTCATCTTTAAGACATGTTAACTGTACTAGAGTATAATGACGTGCTTATGATATCAAATAAAAAACTAAAATTGTGGGACACTACTTTTTTTTTTCACTCACTTGAAATGTCATCAATTTCAGTTTTGGGGTTGGTCTTTTTTGGGGGGGTGTTGTGGTGTTTTTTTGGGGGTGTTGTGGGTTTTTTTAAGGAGCTTTTAAAAAACTCTGGTAAGGGAAATAAAACCTTTGTCAATTCATGGCATAATAATATGAGCTTCAGCTTTACTGAATAACTATTTTGGAATGGCTGAATTCAGTTGAATGCTATCTTTACACAAAGTTTGGTGTAATTATTTAATTAATGGAAATGAAGTATTGCAGCAGTGAAGGGTTTGAATAAGTGTTGAAGGACACTGTGGGTAAGACCCATGGCTTGGCTGCAGCTCAGGGTAATTCACATATTCGAATAATGAAATGGTGAATTTTCATTGCTTGTCTCTTTCTTCCTTCTTTCAGCTTTGCATCATGATGGAACCAAAGAAATCTGTCTTCTGCCAGACAGTAAGAACCTAGGTTGCTGGGGCAACATGTTGACTGCAAAAAACCCCCTTAAAATAAAGGTGGCTCATTTCCAAGTCACCATTTTTCAGGGGTCTGGGGCTCTTTTTCACATTTTCATAGAAAAGACACACACTGGCAAGAATGCCTTGTGGGAGGTTTTATAATCAATAAACCTGTTGTTTGTAGAGGGATTATGAATCAGAAATTAATGCTAAGCAGGTGAGAAATGCACACCAGTATTTCTCAATTTTAAAAATATGAAAACCCATAGAAGTACATAAAAGTTTCAAAGAACCTATTTAGAAAGCATCTGCTTAACTAAAAATTGGTTGCTAGGATTTAGAGATTGTCACAAAGTTATTCCCAAATCTGCTTCACTGAAATGCTAACTGGG
Organism: Falco cherrug; assembly: GCF_023634085.1. NCBI lineage: Eukaryota > Metazoa > Chordata > Aves > Falconiformes > Falconidae > Falco > Falco cherrug. Next base: position 47,872,961 of record NC_073698.1, read on the forward strand.
TGAAAAACATGTTCTTAATGTTAAAAGAGTTGCATTGGATTAAGCTGCACACTTCCTATTGAATCAAATGGGATCTGTGTAGTTAAACTTAAGTTCTGTCCTTTGGAAACACTCATTGTGCATCTTGAGTGCAGCAACATTTCGAGTACAGAAAAGGAAAACCCCCTGGCTTTTAGTAACAAATATGTGAATCAAGAAAAAAAAAAAAAGACAAGAAAAGAAAAGAAAAAAACCCCACAAATCCTGTAACCGTTCAAAATGTATTACCGTCTTCTTGCATAAGGACAGTAATGATGCTATGATAAAAGGTGCTTGCAGAAAATAAAGCCCACTATGTTGAGGCATTGAATAGTTTGCAGTTCTTCATACTAAAATTAATCTGCAAGATACACTGTGAAGCTGTTAGAGAGGGAGATCTTTCTTGAATTACAACACAATGTGTGTGATTTTTCTGGGTCTGAGAATGATCCAAAGGCTGTATTGCAGGATGCATATTATCTAATTTAGGAGCCTTTTTGTTCAGTGCTGGAAAACAAAAGGAAATGTCAGGTGAATTATGTCCACTTGGGGGCAGTTTGCTGAGTGAACTTCATCCAAGGCCCTGTGCTGCATGAAAAAGGGCACTTGGTGCCTGTCTTTTTGCATATAATGCAGGGGTTAGAGCACTAGCCAGAAGAGATGGTGCCTGGGCTGTATTGGGATTAAAGACAATTAAACTCCGTGTTGAGTGAGGCAGGAATCCTCACTGTGGTAACATACACACCCTAATTGACAGAGTAGCCAAGACCAACCAGAAAGGAAAAAAACCTACCCTAACACAAACTCAGTCATCTTATTTTTTGGAACCAAGGATTACTTAATCTATGTGGAGAGAATGCCCTGCCACTGTCCATCTGTAAAGAGGAACAGCCTAGCCTAAACCTACATAAGTGATCATTTATGTGATAAACTGGAGTATGTTAATTGTGAGATTCTGTCTATCAGGTTATGTGACTCTGTTGCTCACGTACAGCAGAGGTTCCAGCTTCATTAGGTACTATGCAGCATAGAGAACCTGATGCCCTAGGAATGGCCCAAGGGAATATGCCAGCTGTCCTAAAATGGCAGTGTACTAGGATCCCTGACTGATGCAACATGTGCAAAGGCTTGAGACTGGAAAGATAAATGCCAAGGAGTAGAACAACTGGATGTGCAAATGAAGGATTCAGCTGCAGCACATGTTGGACCCTTGCCTGTGTGTTATGGGGTCTCATTCGGAGTGAACCATCTTACAGAAAAGATCTTTGCTTATGGCAGCTCAGCAAATTTCAACAGGCAAGTACTCCATGTAGATGCTAACATTCCTAGTCCCAGCTTCAATTGGAAGGGCCTTCTCTTCATGTGGTCCGGGGACTTAAATGTGATAGCTTGTTTCTTGAGCAGTCTGCTCCAGTGGTTTTCTTCTATTGGACATGAAAGTGTTCACTGATTAATTTCTAAAATTGAGCAATTCACAGAAATGTCTGTTTTGTTAGTCCTGCTGGGACTTGATTCTGAGTAGCTCAGCAGTTCAGACTGGTGTAGATCTGGCAATCAGGGGAAAAAAATGGAAATTCCAGTGCTGAGTGGTCTAACCAGGGATATCCTGAATAATAGGACAACTGAATGTTAGACTTAAAATAATAAAAGGTATTTACATGTCTAAGGTCATACCCACTACAGAATGTAGCAGTTTTGAGACCCCCAAATTAATGCAGACTCAGGCAGTTAACAGTGCATAAATGCAGTCACGGTGCTTTCAAGCCTAAATAGGCTCATGCAGAGGCAAAAAAGTCACTGCAGTGCACCTTTCCCTAATTTCCACTGTTAGCCTATGTGGAGTCAGGGCTGGTATCTCTGCAACAAAACCCATGGGACATAAAGAAATGCTGCAAATAATTTAGAAAATAAACCAGAAGTCCCAGTTTGCCTGCTTCTGCTTTCCACACAAACCCACTTTTCATGCTAACTGGATTAAAACATTACACAGTTTTTGTATGATGACCTTTGTATCTTTTCCACAAAGCTGCCCTAGCATCCTTTTCATAAAACTGTGCTGGTTTTCAGTGAGAACAGTGTTGACTAAAGTTAACTACTTTAAAGTAGTAAACAATAGATACTACTAATGAATAACTTTTCTAATAGATTTTGTTTTTTTGGTGAAAATTTGCTTGCATCACTACTTTCTTATGGGGGTGGGGGGAGTGAAGAGACAAACCTATTTTTATCTAATATATATCTAACTATATTACTGGTATTAGTCTCCCTAGAAGCAAATGTTGATGTGAGGTGTGTAGGTAAAAGTTTCAGGACAGTGAAGAACTCCTGAGAACTATGTGGGAGCATAATTCGTAAGAGGGTGGCAACTTCAGAGATGCCACAAGCTCAGGGTGCTGTGTACCATTTTGTAGAGCTTTGGGAAAGGGAAGAATGAAACTATGAGAAAATAAATGCTTCTCTGACTGTGAGGTGGCTGTCTTTTAGTGTAGGGCCTCCTTTGTATGAGAAAAGAAAAAGAATTTTTAAACTAACTGGATTCTTAGTTGATCTGCCATGAGATTGATGGATGAGGTAAGTGTTGCTAGGCGTAGAGGTCTGTGGCAAAAAAGCCAATGGTCCTTCAGCGCTTATGTTTTATGAGTTAGCAACAGTATGAAACTGATCCTGTTCAGAAAATGCATCAAGCTATGGAGGAAACAGTTGGTTCAGGACAACTGACTGAACTGGGAAGTGTATTACACAGGCAGAATGGACTTTCAAGTGAACCCTCTCTCAAAATACTATATGAGTGAAATTCTCTCAGGAGAACAGCATTCAACAAAGTCTGTAGGCAGAAGTAGGCATCTTAGGCACTGTACTAAAGTCATACTGCTCAACATCTCAGCATCATGTATTTCTCAGGTAAGAACTCCTGCCTGAAACTGCTTCAAATTCAGGGAAAAATTGCTAGCACTACAGTCCTCTTAAGCAAGTTTAATTACTAGATCAGGTAAGATTTCCTGCTTAACAGGACTGGTTGTGCACACTAGCCAGGCTCCAATTCCATTCTGATGTGAGATTTGGGCACTTTTATCCCCCTGTGTAATGGAAAAGAAATGCAGGAGGATTTGATGGAAGCTGTGTTTTAGTGAGCCCCGAAAAGAGGGCCAGAACCAGAAACGAAACACAATAGACATAAGTGGGTAAGTGTAGACATGTTTAAGGAGACGAGTTTTCTAAGTGGGCCTAATCATTTGCATGTAGTCTTCTCCATATGGCCTTTTGGAAGTGAAGAGCCCAAGGCAGAGATGGGAGAGAGCTGATGGTGTGGCAGTGGGTAGAGTCAGGCATCTTCTTCCCTGGGCTGTGGCATTTTAGTAGCATAGACATGGTTTGCAGGAGTTGGAAGCAGAGAGGAGGGACTGTTTCCCTGTGTGTATCAATGCAGGATGGAAGATGAGACTGATACTGCAATGGCACTAGAGCATGAGTGTTTGTGTAGTATTCTCTGTTATAGTGTGTACCCAGTGGTACTGCTGCGATATTGGTGTATGTCTTATCTGTGGTGCAGCTACTATAAGAGCTGTGGGAAACAGATGGGTTTATCAGAGCAATATGGGAATCAGGCACAAATCTTAGTGGACTTCTCGTGTAACCAAAAAAATTATTGCTGGATTAAGTGAGAAAGTGTCAGCAGTCTCACAGTTCTACACAGTTCTTCAGTGTTTTGCTTTTTTGAGCTTTATAGGACTATTTCTTAATCTAAGTGTTGCCACAAAGAATGTTCATTCTTGTTCATGTGTCAGAATTGGTTGCCTCACTTTATTTTCCTATTATGTCTTTGAACCAGGACTCAATTTAACTGAAGTATGGCTTTCTAACATTTTTTCCCAAGACTTTATTTTGGTTAATATCTCAGGAATTGTTATTTGAATTATTTCAAGACATTCTTCCCTTTTAAAACCACAGACAAAATTGCTAGTTTAAAACATTTGGGCACACCTTATTGTTCTTTTCTTTCAGCAGACCTGAATCGATGCTAAATAAATGAGGATGAAAGAGAAACAAAATCATATTTGTCAGAGATAGAGATGAATATACTGCAAGTTAGATAGTTCTTTACCTTCCATAGTCATTGTAAGAACTGGTTGCACTGTGTACCTCCAGAATCGTTTCTGTGTTGTATAATGAGTCCTATCTTCTAGGTAAAATTCTGTCAGTTGATCTCAGCATCACAAGAGGAGTGTTGATGTACATTTTAGCTTTTCATCAGTGAAAGGGTGCTTATTTGTTCCTGCCCTTTAGAACATGTTATCACCGTACTATCACAGCACTGGCACTGGATATAGGTAACAGTAGGATTTGGGAGCAATTTTAATTCCAACTTATACTGTTACATAGTGACAGAAACAAGACCCAGTAACATAATGCACCCACAATGTGACGTTGCAACTGAAAATCAGAAAGCGTCAAAAATTCTACTCCGCTTCTTGGCATTTTAGGGTATAGTTCTTACAACCTTATCTGTGCTGTAGTATCACTCCAGCTCTTACACTGAGGAATAGTTTCCCCTGGGCTAGGCTAGAAAATATGCATATGAAGATGCTGAAACGTGAACTATGAACTAAAAAGGAAGAAAATTTTCACCTACTTTCAGAAGAAGAAAACCTGTATAAATGAGCTGGAAGAGCTGATAGGAACACACACACATCACAGCAGATCAGTATCAACAACGCTTAATATGCTCAGAGAAAAACAATGTCAAGGTTATGAAAATTTAAGATCTAGCTTGTAAATCTGATGAGAAATATCGTTTTTTCTCATTGTTCTAGACTAATGGATACCTAATGAATAAATAATCTGAATGCATTCTTTTCATACAGTTATTTGTTTAATCAAGCTTTTAAAACATTTTGTGAGCAATCTCTAATTGGTTCTTATACATAATTGTTGTATCTGCAGTTACTAAAAAAATCTCTTATGTTCAGTACACAAAATAGGAAATAAAAGCAAATGAAAAAGCTTTTAGGTTTCTCTGACAAGCAGCTTAGAGAAAGACTGCTCTGTGCTGAAGGCAGTTCAAAAATTAGGTAGGTTAAATTATACTTTGGAGTGTAATTTACTTCATTTACTGTATATGAACTTAATGATAATCAGATTCTGACGCAATGTATCTGATAAAATGGAGATGTCTTAGCACTTTGGAGACCAATTTCTTTCATTCTAACTTAGATATCTAAAATACATCAACATAATCATCCTCTAAAAGTGCTAATTTCATCCACTGCCTGCAAAGTTTTTCATACAGGATGACTGGTTTACATGTAGACATCTAAGTTTTAATTGTCTAAAGTTAGGTGAAATTAATCTAGCACTCCACCCCTCCTTACTTAGATAATTCTATTGAACTTTTAAATTTGGATGGCTCTAAAGTTCCACCCTGGATTGTGTTCTCTGTTTTTCATTCTTAATCTCATTTGGACACTTATATTTACCTCAGAGGAGAGACAGGACAAATAGGTCTAACAGATAACTAACATAGGTAAAGAAAGGACTTCAAGATTTTTATCAAAAGGAGGTGTTGTGGTTTAACCCCAGCCAGCCACTAAGGAGGGGAAGAAGGAAAGAAACAAGAGAAATTTTGGAATAATTTAGGAATAACAAAAATAATTAATGAATAATTTCTCATATTTTTAGCTGGCTATACTTAATTCCAGTCACAGTTTATAGTCCTTATTTGAACCAAAAACTAAGTACTGTATATAAAAGATTTCTTGAATGTTATTTGTACTTACATACTAATTTGATGTTTTGCTACTTTGAGAAGAATGGGGACCAGAACCTGAAAACACATCCACAAACTGTATTGTGAAGCTGACATACAGTCAAACCTGTTAAGGGCAAAAGTTTTAATCTAATGTACATAATGGAATTGTAGTTACATAGTCACCATGAATAAAACTTTCTTTGCAGTGTATTGGTTTACTTGTTACCAGCTTACGTTTCTGCTTTTTGTTTCCCTTATTGAAAGGGTGAACTTAATACATCTCAGCATAGGCATAACATGCACTGTAATAATTTGTTTTTTACTTTAGGGATTGGGCCCATACTCCCAATCACTACACAATGAAGGGATTATACATTAAAAAAGACTGTATGCAATCAAGAAGAAATTTTAATTAATCATAAATAGAACTGGGTTGGTGGAAATAATTTGACCTGACAGTTCAAAGTTTGATCAGCACATCACAGAGATTAAGAATACTTTTGACTTGAACAGACAGAGTCCCAGAGTCACTGCAGCCTGAAATACTTCAGCAAAGCTAGTGTGTACAAATCACACAATGTCATTGTTTCTCTTAGTGCTTCCATTCCATTAGGAACCAATGGGGGACTCTTTTAACTTCCGAGAAACCTTCCAATATCATGCTGTCCTGGTCAACACTGAAGCAACAGAGATTACAAGACATCAAACTACAATCTTTTATCCAATGTTCTGTGTGTATAAAACAAGGAGTCAGCTTCCCTTTGAAGTACTAATTGACTGTCTGTACCAATCAGCACCTAATCTCTTTCCTGCATGCATTTAGGTCTCCACAGTAACTGAGCTGGCCTTTTCTGGGGTCTAGGCTGTGAAACACAGTAAATGTGTAGTATGCAAAGGGAGTAATTGATCTCAGTCTTAGAAAATCTGTCTAAAAGCAACTAAACTTCTTAATTCATGCTTTAGTCTAACAGCCAGAAGATGAACCTTGAAAGCACATTAAAAAATTAGCAGTGAAAAAAAATTTCTTTTTCTTTCTTTCTTTCTTTCATTCTTTCTTTTCTTTCTTTCTTTCTTTCTTTCTTTCTTTCTTTCTTTTTTCTTTCTTTCTTTCTTTTTTCTTTCTTTCTTTCTTTCTTTCTTTTTTCTTTCTTTCTTTCTTTCTTTTTCTTTCTTTCTTTCTTTCTTTCTTTCTTTCTTTCTTTCTTTCTTTCTTTCTTTCTTTCTTTCTTTCTTTCTTTCTTTCTTTCTTTCTTTCTTTTCTTTCTTTCTTTCTTTTCTTTCTTTCTTTTCACACCGATGATCCAGGAACAGGGAGCTCCAGAGATTTACTGATTGTTCTGGGTCCTTACATTTAAGGTTGGAGATGTAATCACAAAGAATTTGCTTGATGTTTTTAGGCACAACTCCAATCACTACCTTGCTCATTGCAAGAACTGTTAGTACAAGACTTTAACGATGCATTTTACCCATTGCTGGGAGCACAAGCCACACACAAGTGATCTTTTAGAGCTGATAGTCTCATAGTCTAGCCAGGCAGCTGAAGTGATTTGCACTTATTTGATTGCAATCTCTGCTCCTCCCATGAAATAGAGATCAGGAAGGAGCCCACTTGGAATGTCAGTTTGTAGAATGTAAAAAGAGAATGAAAGGGACATAGTAAAGGGAATTTGAGGGACATTCTCCAGCAAGTACTGGCTCTGTGATTTAGAAGGGAAAAACCACCATAGATCACAGTAAATAACCAACAATGCAGGTCTTCAGGTGCACAGCAAAAAAATGGCAATTCATGCAGGAAGCACTCTGATGAGTAGTAAAAGTTCAGACTTAATGAACATTGACTATTCAGAGAATGTTTTCTTTGAGTAAGTTACTAGAGGCATTTATATTTTAGGAGTGTGGTAAGTTTTTTCTAGACCATGAATTTTTTTTGAAAGAATGAGTATTTCCTCAAAATGAAATAATAAACTGGTCAGTATTAATTCCCGGCATATAACATTTATGCTCAGTACTTACCCCTTCACATAAAATAGCAATGCAATACTATGCATATTCTTTATGTTTTGTATTGTTAAATCATTATCCTTTCAGATCTAAGGATTAAAGATAGGGAGGTTTTATATTTTTTTGGACAGGACATGCGATATAGACATATTTGCTTAAGAGGAAACATGCCTGTGCTATTATAACTGGTGAACTCCTAGCATGGATCTGCGACAAAGTATTTTAAATATGCAGTGGAAACCTCAGAAGAATTCTTACCTTTGTTAGATTTCAATGTCAAACAGTTGACATGCTTGGCTGAAAAGTTTTCATATCAAGTATAGTCATCATCTGCGTTAATTGAAAACTTCTGAAATAACCCACAACTTTTTAGTGCCTCTGTTTTGAGGGCATCTGTCTTGCTACACCATAGGGAAAAGTTTAGTTATTAGGAAACAACATTTTCTGGAAAAAGCATTCTAATAGTCCTTTTTCAAAAATCTTTTTCAGCTTTTTGTTATACAAATTATACAAATTTGTTATACAATTAAATGTTAACTGAAATCTTGAATTTGCTTGTTACTAGACAATTAAAGTAGCATGTCGTGGTTTCCAATGATATTTTATTTTTGTCTTTATATAAAGCACAGATCTTAAAGGTGAATTAGATTTGCTGGTCTCTTGGGTGTCCACTTAAAACAAGTTTCTGCATATGACCAGAACTGCCATAAAGACAGGCCATGTAGCTATATATTAAGGGGGTCAAGATGGAGGGGATTGTAGAAAAAGAAACAAATCAAGCAAAGAAAACAAACCCCCTTGTGCTACAGCTGCTTACACCTTAGTGGCCCATCCCCCCCACCCCCACCCCCCTGTTCCTGAGCAGCAACTACCCAGTACTAATCCATGTGACAGTTTCTTCCCCTTTCAGGAATTGTCTAAACTGTCTGTTTAGAAAAGATGAAGCCTGAAGCCTATCCCTTGCTGTTGTGCCCACCTTGCCCTGACCCTGACCCTGTGCTCTAGCTCTACATACAGTTGTTAGTTTAGGAGGAGGACCTTGAGCTAGCCCTCTTTTGGCAGAAGAGGGTCCATCTACAGAAGGAAAGCCCAGCCAGCAGTAGACACAGCTTCCTGTGAGAACTAGGGCTAGAGAGGATCAATGTCTTTAGCTTGTCACCTTAATTGCTGAATTTTTGACGTTTCTGACTGACTGTTCTGACAACTATGGTTTTGTTAAGGAGGTGATGCTTTTGTCCATGGAAGAGCCAGAGAGGGGAAGGAATGACCAAAGCTGTGCATGGGCAATGGACATTTCTGATTTGTCCCTTGTCCCACACCCATGTAAGAACAGCATTTGGTGAGTCCTCACCTTTCACAACATCTGCCTGCATCCTTCAAAAGCCCTAACTGATTGCTTTTTCCTGGGGTTTGGAGGAAAAAAAGAAGGTTCACTTTCAGCTCAGATTCTGACATCTGAATTAGATCTAGATTGTCAGTTCTGTGGTGAACTGAATACATGACCACCTGCATGTTTTCTAGGGCAATCCAAATATTTTTGATAAAATCATGATCCTTGCCATAAGTATTTTTTATCAAAATGTATTTAATTAGCAGTCTTGTGAAAGGAGAGTGAGAAATTCTGATAGCAACAATAGCAAGTACATTGTTCTGTCTTGACTCACAAGACAGACTACTAAAAATACATTATGGATGAAGGGATATGTGAAAAGTAACAGTTCACAGTTTGGAGTAGAATGGGCCCAAGGTTAGTTTGAAGAATGCTGGGCTTTAGACAATTAATTACTTTTAATGTGAAGGAGATGAACAAATCTAGATGACCTTGAGATAAAATAGCTAAAGACTAAATAGAAAAAAAGCAGACCTCAGTTTATTGCTTGAGGAATTTATTTTATAATTTTTATGTTAAATGAGAAATAGTCATATTTTATAGCCAGACATATCCATTACGAATTCTTTCCCCGAGTAGTGTCCCTACTGATTTTACGAGGATTAAGGTGCTGCTTAACCAACAGCAAATAACAAAAGTGCATTTCTGATAGTCACACATAGCTCATATATTTTGTAGTTTGATATTTTACTTTTTCATAGTAAACAAGTAATCAGCAGCATTTCACAAAGTTATTTTCTTTTCTCCTTCTTTGACTATTGTGTGATTTTCTCCTTTGCTCAAAAAAAGTTTATCACTACCCGAAGGGTACCTCAGCTTGGTTCTGCTAAGAATCAAAATAGCTAATTTCCTCATCCTTTGGCTTGAAAAAATGCTTGTCTTCACTTTGCTGCTGTTGTGCCACAGGAAGAAGACCTGTATTTATTATTTATTGTTTTCTCTGTGTTACTAATCTTGGTTTGAATTGGAACAGCTGACTTCCTGTAAATGTATTGAGTAGTATGAAGGGCTCACTAATCAGTGCTTTATAAAATATCGTTAATAATTTACATGCTTTAAGAACAGAGCCATAGCGTTTCCAGGAAATATGCCAAATATTATCTATGAGTAACCTCCTGTTAAATATTTTATCAGCAAGAAATAATTTAAATCATTAAATGAATTCCACATTCTGGTGTCATGATGGGTTGCATGTGTGATTCTGGCATGCTTCACAACACTGTGTTGGCCCTCAGATAAGGAGGTAAGGTATGACAGGGCCATGGAGACCACTTAGCCAAGAAGAAACTTTAAGTCTGGGGTGCTCAGAAGAGATTAGGGCATTTAATGATGGGTGGCAAAGGGAGACAGATCAAGGAATTGAGGAGGTGGAGTTGGAGCCTCGGGTGGGCCCATGCAAGACAGACATCAAGCCTATTCCAGTGGATCTGTGGCTTGGTCTTAGTCTCTTGCAAGTTTGCTGAGCAACAGCGAAGTGACAGACTGCTTTTTTGCATATTAGCTTCCTTCAGGTTGATGGTAGTAAGTAGGAAGTGATTCAACTATCTGGTAAGGCAGCCTTTTTAGAAAGCAACCATGTGAAAATCATACAGTATGAATGATCAGACTAAGGTATTGCTGCTGTCAGCCAGGCTGTGCTGTGGACATGTTTCTAGGCTGCTGTGGGGCAAATGAGTGCAAAGGAGTTAGGAAGTGCACTTCTTATCTTTCATGCTGCTGTACTCTTATGCATCACATAAAAGTTTGGTTTTTTGTTTGGTTTTGTTGTTTTTTGTTTTGTTTTTTTTTTAAGAAAGCTTTTTCTAAAGGAAGCATCCGTCATTACATTGTATACAGAGATCAACAGGTTTTGCATTCCTTGTGGTGTTATCATTCCCTTTCATCAGCTAACCATCTAATTTACACCACTACAGCCTTCCTGTTACAGATAGAAGGAAGGATTTGATGTAACCTGAAACCCTAGCTCACTCATTACCCAAGAGAGGGTCACTCTGCTATAGCACTGAATGCAATGAATATAAAAGCATTTTAATGGAAACCTTTCCTGCAGCTGGAGAACATCATTCTGTTTGAAGAATTTCTGGTAAACAGGCATTTTCCAAAACATAAACATTTGGTTTTTAAATGAATATTTATTCTGTTTCACTCTACATTTATTTGTAAAGAGGAAATGTCTGTATAAATAGATGATTAAGATCTAGAGTGCATATTACCAAAGAGGGATTGTAGCTTTTTCCTGATTGCCGTAGGAAGAAAACATTCTGAACCTGTGACGGTAAAAGGAAGCACCGTATTGAAAGCTGCTTTTAGTTTGTGTAGAGTGGAAGAGTGCAGTGATGCATGTTCAGAGCTTTAAGTGCTTCTTCTGACCTTTTATGGTGCATAGGAAACATGCATAGGCACAGAGCGATAGCCAGAGTAATTTGTAAAGCTGAAAAGCTCATGTTTGCCTCGGGGCTAGCATGTAAAGTAGGGGAAGGGAGGCAAATCTTCCTTGCATATCACTCAGTGCCCTCAGTTATTGCTCTTGCTCTCTCTGAATATAAAACCAAGGGAGAGTTAATGTCCTCATTCAGCAAGGCATTTAGCATCACTTTAGCCACTTGAGTTGTCTCACATTTGCTTTTCCATTTGTTTGCAGTGTTCCTCACTTTAAATATTTGAGGGTAAGATGATGCTTCAGCTAAGGCAAAGATCGAGTGCAGAGGGAGTTGTTTCTGGTGAAGAGGCCTGAGCTGACAGTTAAACTGAAGATCTCGCTGTCAGTGTGCTGACTTTGAAACTCTGATCTGAGCCTGAGTCTCAACTTTTGCTTTGCTCAAGTCAGTCTAACTATGTCAAAATAAAGCTTTATTCCTTACATCTTGTTTCAGCTAGTTTTGAAACAGCAGTGCCGTCTCTTGTGGTCCTAAATCTATATGTACTCTATTAAATCAAAAATTTGTGCTTGGATGTCCAGATGGTGTCAGTGAGTCAAGGTCAGTATCAGTCTCTTTCAGTCAGGCATGCTTACATCAGGTATGTGATGAGTTTGATTAATCCTGCATACTTTTTGGAGGGTAAAATTTCCTCCTTACTTACTTGTAAGGTCATCACACAGTGTAAGAGGACACACTGTGAGAACAAATTCAGATATACCCCCACTCCTGCCCTATCCATTAACAGTACCAGGCACACAGGTAAACGTGAACCAAATACAATTTTTCTCCCAAACTTGCACTTATATGGAACTTCCCAAGATGAAATGTAAGATATCAAAATAATGAGGTGATTATTGCTTTCAGAGGGGGTAGGTATCCTGCAGTTGGGTTAATTTCTTCCTGTTGTTATTTTGGACTTGATTCCCAGTCTGCTGATTATTTGCAATCATCTGTATTGCAGGTCGGTCTAATAGCAAGAAGACCCTGTGTGGCTCTGTATGACTCCTGTCTATTTCCTCTTGTTGAAGTTTCCATTACCTCCTTGAAGGAGTTCAGGAATGCTATGCAATACCACATGTAGAGTTTTTCAGAAGTTATTTTCAAATTCAAATGAAACAAACAGTTCCAATAAGATTAAAATACCTTGGAAGCGTGGAGTTTTCCAGAAAAAAGTATTGTTTTATAGTGGTTTGTATCCTACTGAAGAAATAATTCAGAACATGCCCTTCTTGCTTTATTGCACTGTATGTTGCAAAATAAGTAGGATTAAGGATGGACTCAGAACAGCATTTTTGCCTTGATCCGTTTTTTGTATAATACATATTTAACATGTTTGACTTGAATGACTTTTTTATGTTAATGGATCAGAGGCTTCACAGGAATGTTTGCAGGAAGCTATCACTATAGGGTTCTGTGGTTATTTTCTTTATATTCATTAAATTGCTCTACTTCTTAAATTGTAATTCACAGAGTAATATCTGAACAATTTCTTTGTTCAGTGCTGCAGTCTTACTTCTTGCTCATTCTTTACTGCTTTCTGGGAAGACATTTAAAACCAAACAAAAGCCATAATGACCTCTAGAAGGATAGATACTCAAAGCCAAAATCTTCTAAATGCAAAGATGGATTTCTCTGAATGAACACTCAACAATTTAAGCCTTTGAACATGTGGTTAACCTCTGCTCATCTGTGTGTTTCACTGGAATATTCTTAATTATGTTCATCTTCATTGAAACTATCTAAAAATTATTTCTTTCCCTATGAAGAGACCGTTCTGTTGAACTGTTTTAAAAATTGGTAGTATATATACTCATGCGCTAATAGATATGTTTGCAGCAAACAAGCTGAAATTATATCACTAAATTTCTTACCTATATTTTTAAACTTAGAAACCAAATGACCATGGGAAAGAAAAAGTATGGAAAATGTTGAGGTAAATCTAGGAGGTAGTAGGAGCTATTTCACTGGCTATTTCCAAACTTCCATTCTGTAAAGGTCAAAGCAGAAACAGTACAGCATTTCTTGAAAAGGGAAGTGAATGGTCCCCATAAATCCACCTTTATTGTTGCTATAATTCTGACATATTAGAGGGTTCATATGTATTCTTTTAAGGAGAAGAGAGCCAGGAAATAATCTTAAGGACCTATCTGGTTCCTGACCTTACTTAAAGTATTTATTCTGCTCTGTTTTGAACTAGTAAAATTTTCCCCCTGCTCTGATCTAGTAGAGAGTAGCTTTAAGCTGTGTGCATGTAACCTAGTTGGTGTAATTTGGCCTGAAGTTCAGGAGTCAGCTCCTGCTCTCTCTTTTACTTAGTGGAAGAGACATTGGTATAGTGGATGGAAACAAAAAGCTCTGACCAGGACTCTGTACATCTTGAACAAACACAGCAATAGGTGGTAAGGCAACTTACAATATAGCTGTAAGTTAACCTGTTGATACAGACTGAGGAACAGGATATAATATTCAGGCAGACAGTGGTGCTCATAAACCACCCATGTAACACTGAAAATTTTAGTGTGCTTCAGAGAAAAAAAAGTGTTTTAAAGGGGGATTAAGAATATTTATATATTGTTAGACAGTACCCTTGCTATGTCTGAAGAAAAAATATGGAGATGGATAAGTGCAATAATAATTCTTCCTACAGCTATGGAGAAGGTGAAAAACCTTGGAATTATATACAGAATAAAACTTTACTTCCTGTTTCTGAATCACGTAGTGTAAGTTTAAGACAGAAAGGGTTTGAGGAGCAAAGACAAGAAAAGATCATTACTCTTGATGACAGAGAGAATGAAGAATGAGTCAAGGGACGTACAGAGCGGTGATGTTGTTCAAGCTATAATTTAAGGGAGGTAGGGACACTGATGTTAGCAGAAGTGCTCCAGCTGGGTATTATATTACACTGAAAGCCTTGTTATTGGTAAAAGGGGAACTCACTACGCATACAGTCCAATTAAAATTTTACCATTGCAACAAAAGTACAATAGACATTATTATTAGTACAGTTACATTAATATCAACATTGCAATAATCAGTCCATTTGACGCTATATTTGTAAGTCTTCTTAACATAAACTACTTCCTTCTACTTACCCCTACTAAAATTTAGAAGTTGCATAACAACCATCCCTCTTCAATTAACATAAAGTGCTGCCATTTTTAAAGTGATTACCTAGCTTTGTTAGCCCTTTACCAGGCATTGTATTTCCAGAACTAAACTAAAACAGGCTAGACAGTAATCACTTAACTACTGAGAAATGGTTACTACAGCTATAACAAACTAAACCCCATTTATATCAGAGCAAACCCAGGCAAATTTTGAGACTCTGAACTATTAGGTTAATACAAAACTTGTGGTGTTTTACCAGTCATGGCAATTATTATTTTTTTACTGGGTTAGAGTGGGTGGAGCATGAATATATTTTATAGAGACAAACCCCAATATGTTCCCATAGTGATGGTGAGAGCCTTTCATGATAGCAGTGTTTCTAAGGACAGATGTATGCTGCATAGAGAATCTACAGAAAGGCCCGTGATGAATATACTGATCAGATTATGGGCTTGAACAGCAGACATAATGACCCAGCCTGTTGTTATTGAGGAAGAAGGTAATAGAGTTTTGATAGGAAATAAATTAAGAATTGTTTTTTAACTGATAGAGAAAATTGCATTAGAAAATGGTATCACCATTTCAGTCCAAACAAAATGGAGAAAAGAGATAATGAATTTTATGGTATTCAGCTGCTTAATTTGTGCCTGTGAGTTTACCCAAATATAGTGATGAATTATTTAAAACTGGTGTAGAAAAAATTGAAAGAACATGCTGAAATTACTAGAATAGTAAAAGAATGAAGAATAGATTAATAAATTAAAGAATGCACAAAACATCAAGAAAAAAATATAGCTGACTGTTTTCAACTAATGTATTGAAGAGATTACTATGAAGTACCAGTTTTGCTCTTTGGCTAGACAAGGTCATGAGAAATCTCTGATGACAACTTCAGCCGAGAGCAAGTGACAAGAAGTTGTTTTGGAGAAGATACTGAGTTTTCCTAAATCTGAAAAAAAGTTTTGGAGTGATCTATGATTTCTGATTTTTTTTTCTTGAATTTCTACTGCTGGATTTAGTGGAAATTAAACTGATCAAAATGTGCTTGTAATGTGTGAACCAAATGGTATTAATCTGATACTGAAGATTCAATTACTAATTAGATACATGTTCAGGTTTAAGCATATATATAGACCTGCTGTCCTCATGGGTAGACTAGTAGGAACTAGTAATTAGAGCAGCTTTGAATTTTTTAGCAAAACATTTGTCCTCAAAAAATGTTGATTCATCAAAAAAATTTCTTGTGGTAATGTTTCAATGAAATTTTCCCATGTGTTGTGTTCAGTGTTCCAGATCAAAGGTGGAACTGAGAAAACCACTATCACACCAGATTGGCATCCTAGACCAGGGCCTGCAGCACACATGCTCCTCAGCTGGTCCCTCCAATGGCTGATTTAGAGTAGAGACATTAAATCTGAATCTTTTGCAGGTTGAAAGAGTTATTCCAGGACTAGAACTGAGTCTCCATGCTTTTCTTTGTTAAATACACAAATTGGGTTGGAGCCTGATCCATTGGAGAATTAATGCAAATTGCTTTACCTTTTCTTTTTTGATTGGAATGTCATATGCACATTTGAACACCTTGTTATATATTCCCTATCAGGTCAGAGATTTATTTCACAAGCAAGGGTAGATTTAATACTAGCAGTCTTCTAACACTTCATCTGTCAGCTTCTTCATACTTAATCTAGGACCATTTTTCATTTCTAAGTAATTTTTTCAACCAGCTGAGGATTTGTCCATCAATATAATAGAATCATAGAACCATAGAATTATTTAGGTTGGAAAAAACCTTTAAGATCATTGAGTCCAAAAGTTAATTTAGCACTGCCAAGTCCACCACTAAAACATGTCCCTAAGCACTGCATCCACATGTCTTTTAAATACCTCCAGAGATGGTGACTTGATGACTTCCTTGGGCAGCCTGTTCCAATGCTTGACAACCCTTTTGGGGAAGAAATTTTTACTAATATCCAATTTAAAACTGCCCTAGCTCAACTTAAGGCCATTTCCTCTTGCTCTATTGCTTGTTTTTGGGGAGAAGAGACCAACACCCACCTGCCTACAGCCTCCTTTCAAGTAGTTGCAGACAGCAATTAGGTCTCCCCTGAGCCTTCTTTTCTCCAGACTAAACAACTCCAGTTCTCTCAGCCACTCCTCTTGATACTTGTGGTCTAGACCCCTCACCAGAGTTGTTGCCCTTCTCTGGACACACTCAATGTCTTTCTTGTAGTGCGGGGCCCAAAACTGAACATGGTATTTGAGGTGCAGCCTCACCAGTGCCAAGTACAGGGAGATGATCGGTTCTCTAGTCTTGCTGGCTGTGCTGTTTCTGATACAAACCAGGATGTGTTGGCCTTCTTGGCCAGCTGGGCACACTGATGGCTCATGTTCAGCAGACTGTTGACAAACACCTCCAGCTCCTTTTCCTCTGGGCAGCTTTTCGGCCACTCTTCCCCAAGCCTATAGTGCTGCATGGGGTTGTTGTGACCCAAGTGCAGGACCTGGCACTTCTCCTTGTTGAACCTCATACACTTGGCCTCAGCCCATCAGTCTGTCCTGTCCAGATCACCCTGTAAACCCTGCATACCCTCACGTAGATCAACACTCCCCAGTTTGGTATCATCTGCAAAGTTAATGAATGTGCACTCATCCAGGTCACTGACAAAGATATTTGTTGTGGTTTAACCCCAGTTGGCAACCAAATATCACACAGCCACTTGCTCACTCCTCCACAATGGGATGGGGGAGAGATCTGGAAGAGTAAAAGTCAGGCTGTAGCTTTCTGACTTATGGTTTGAGATAAAGAGAGTTTAATAGGTAAAGCAAAAGCCACACACACAAGCAAAGCAAAACAAGGAATTCATTCACCACTTCCCATGGGCAGGCAGGTGTTCAGCCATCCCCAGGAGAGCAGGGCTCCATCACGTGTAATGGTTACTTGGGAAGATAAATGCCATAATGCTGAATGTCACATCCTCCTTCTTCCCCCAGTTTATATACTCAGCATGGTGTCCTATGATATGGAATGTCCCTTTGGCTAGTTGGGGTCACCTGTCCTGGCTGTGTCCCCTCCCAATTTCCTGTGCCCCTCCAGCCCTCTTGCTGGCAAGGCCCAAGAAACCAAAAAGTCCTTGAATTAGTATAAACTTCACCAATCAACAACTAAAAACATCAGTGTGTTACCAACATTGTTTGCACATCAAATCCAAAACACAGCACTGTACTAGATACTAAGAATAAAATTAAGTCTATCCCAGCTGAAACCAGGACAATATTAAACACAAAAGGCCCCAGTACTGAGCCCTGGGGAACACCACTTGTGACTGGCCACCAGCTGGATGTAACCCCCTTCACCACCGCTCTTTGGGCTTGGCCATCCAGCCAGTTTTCCACCCAGCATAGAGTACACCCATCCAAGCCATAAGTAGCCAGTTTCTCCAGGAGAATGCTGTGGAAAACGGTGTTAAAGGTCCAGGTAGACAACATCCACAGCCTTTCCCTTACCCACTAGGCAGGTCATCTTGTCATAGAAGGAGATCAGGTTTGTCAAGCAGGATCTGCCTTTCATAAACCCACCCTGGCTGGGCCTGATCCCCTTGTTGTCCTGCATGTGCCATGTGATGGCGCTCAGGATGATCTGCTCCATAACCTTCCCCAGCACTGAGGTCAGGCTGACAGGCCTGTAGTTCCCCAGATCCCCTTTCCTGCCCTCCTTGTAGACAGGTGTCATATTTGCAAACTTCCAGTCTTCTGGGACCTCCCTGGTTAGCCAGGACTGTTGGTAAATGATGGAAAGTGGCTTAGTGAGCATTTCCACCAGATCCCTCAGTTCCCTTGGGTGGATCCCATCTGGTCCCATAGACTTGTGTGCGTCTAAGTCAGGGGTCCTCAAACTTTTTAAAGAGGGGGCCGGCGCGTGGATGAAGTGACAGGCAGTCATCTGTGGCTGCTTGGTTTCCCCCCCCCATACCTGGCGGGGGGCGGGGGGTGGGGGGTGGGGGGAGCTTCTGTAAATACCGGGGGCCGGATTGAGGACTCTGGGGGGCCGTATCCGGCCCATGGGCTGTAGTTTGAGGACCCCTGGTCTAAGTGGTGTAGCAGGTCCCTGACCATTTCTCCTTTGTTTATGGGGCTTCATTCTGTTCTCCATCCCTGTCATCCAGCTCAGGGGGCTGGGTAGCCAGAGAGAAGCTGGTCTTACTATTAAAGACTGAGGCAAAGAAGGCATTAAGTACCTCAGCCTCTTCCTCATCCTTTATCGCTATGTTTCCCCCTGCATCCAATAAAGGATGGAGATTCTCCTTAGTTCTCCTTTCCTTGCTAATGTATTGATAGAAACATTTTTTATTGTCTTGTATGGCAGCAGCCAGATTAATTTCTAGTTGGGCTTTGGTCCTAATTTTCTCCGTGTATAACCTCATGACACCCTTGTAGTCCTCCTGAGTTGCCAGCCCCTTCTTCCAAAGGACATAAACTCTCCTTTTTTTTCCTGATTTCCAGCCAAAGCTCTCTGTTCAGCCAGGCTGGTTTTCTTCTCCACCAGTTCATTTTTTGGCACATGGGGATAGCCTTCTCCTGTGCCTTTAAGATTTCCTTCTTGAAGAATGTCCAGCCTTCCTGGACCCCTTGGCTCTTCAGGACCGCCTGCCAAGGGACTCTGCCACCCAGTGCCCTAAATAGGCCAAATTCTCCAGGAGTCCAAGGCAGAGTTTCAGCTGACCTCCTTCATTACTTCCTTGAGAATCGAAAGCTATTGTTTTGTGATCGCTATGCCTAGGATGGCATCCAACTATCACATCACCCAGAAGTCCTTCTCTGTTCACAAATAACAGGTTCAGTGGGGCACCTTCCCTAGTTGGCTCACTCAGCAGCTGTGTCAGGAGGTTATCTTCCACACACTCCAGGAATGTCCTAGACTGTTTCCTCTTCACTGTATTGTACTTCCAGCAGCATCTGGTAAGTTGAAGTCCCCCCAGAGAACAAGGGCTAGCAATTGTCAGACTTCTCCCAGCTGCTTACAGAATATTTTTTCTGCCTTTTCATCCTGGCTGGGTGGTTTATAACAGATTCCCATCATGATATCTGCCTTACTAGCCTTCCCCCTGGCCCTTACCCATGAACACTTGATGCTATCATCACCATCATTAAAATCTAGACAATCAAGCCACTCCCTATCACATTATCTAAACCACTCATACCAGTCAGTATTGTACCAAAAGCCTTCTTCAAATTGCAGACTACACCTGCTACATTAGCTCTAGCAGTTTTTATTTTTAATTCCTAAATATTGAATCAGATTTAAGTGTGATTTCTTTAAAATCTATTACCTATCCTTAGTTATTCAGATTTGATTCTGCCTGAATCTTGTACTTGACATGATTCTTCTGCTTAATTCTTTTACTTCATCACTGAATTTCAAATAATTTTTGCAGAAGCATTTTAATGTTTTCCTTTGTTACTCTTTGCCTTGAAGTTTATGAGACTCATACTGTGTTTAGTCAAAAAGTTCTTTTTGGCTCAGGGAAAAAGAGAGTGCTGGATTTAGCTGGTTTTATTCATCTTAAGTTATACCTTTATCATGGTGCAGCCTTTCTAGCTTAAACTCATTTTATTAATGATAATATCTAAAACTTCAGTTAGTGCTGTCAACCAGCAATTACTTTTCTTGAGATGATACAGGCATCTGAACACAGAGTTTGAGAAGTAGTGCCTTGGACATAGCAGTTCAAAGAACATTTCACTACAGCTGGTTTGTTTCTGCTAGATTTCCCCTTGCAATTTTCTTCCTGTTGAACACACACAACTCTTCGACCTCTATATACCTAAAAAATCCAACTGCAAGTCCTTTAGAAGAGATAGAAATGTTTTTTTGGCAAAAATAACCCTTGAAGTCAAGAAGGTATTGTATTAACAACAGGAGCTCTTTTCTTAATGATTTTTTATGAGGTCTGTTTTCATGACTGTGCTGATTAGATATTTTTCTCTACTCTGTATGTTTGTATTGCACTTCAATAAAATTACTACAGGTTTTCCTCCATCTCACTTAAAAAAAAAAAAAAGTAAAGAAGAAAAAAAAAGAAAAAAGTGTCAAACACAAGTCACTTTACAGAAGCACGTTTAGGCCCTGCTTTTGTTTTCACAGCAGAAGCAATCTGTTTGAAATACAATAAATCACTGCCTTCACCTGCACGTCTCTGTGCATAGCTATGTGTGCTCATTCTCTTCACACTCTTTCATTTAAGAAACAGATGTTACTTGCTCCAACAGGAAGGGAAAGGTGCTAGCAGGCTCTCTGAGACCAGCTGGGTATGTAGAGTTTATTATACTCCTGCAACAGTTTATTCTCCTCAAGACTGACTTATTGCTTTCCACTTCTGCATGTACAAAACTTCTTGTAGCCAGAGGAAATATAACCCTGTCATAAAATGCCTGCTTAAAGGATCAGATCATCCAGCTTTAGCTCTTTCCTAGTCTCTAAGTGTTTATCTCCTAATCTATGATCCATTTTAAACTTTGAGGTCACTCAAAAAGCTTTGCAATGACAATTTCGGCATTTACAGGAATTAGGAATGTTAAACGACCATGTATTCCTCTTTAAGCCATTTGGATTCTTATCATATTTTCAGTCTGAAAGTTATTCTCATTGATAACCATTAAATTACTGAAGTATATGTCAGCACACCACTATAAAGCAACCCTCTCTCAGGCAATTTCCTGAGATGGCCAGTGACCAAGTGTTAAAGCTGAACATCACTCCTGACATTCAAGGTGATCAGGGATGAGGAACAAACTGGGATTTTCATACCCTGTTGCATGCAAATAGGAAAATTGGAAAAGCAGCTTCATACTTTGTGAATACTGACCTGAGTTAAAGATTTCAATTTTATTTTGGTGAAAGAACAGAGGTTTTCTCAAGTGTTTGACTCAGGAGCTAAAAAAAAATATGTAAAAGGCTTTGGTAAAGCTTTCCTGTTTAAATCTAACAATGTCACCTGTTTTCTTAACTTAAATGTCTTTATTACGCTGAGCAAGTCTTCTTTCCTACTGACAATGAAAGATCGACAGTCTTCCAGAATAGTAAACTCCTGTGTACCATCAGGAACTTTATGAGTAATAGGAAATTATAAAAATGAGACATTACAAAAACTTACTTTTGTGTTTTGTGGCATATTGTTAGTCTAGGACTTCTCAAACCTTACATCTTTAAAAGAACAAAGAAACCAAATGAAAAAATGAAACATTTGTGAGTAGAAGTTATGTCCTTAGTACTAAAACAGTCATAAGAAGTCATTCAGCTTAAACCTAGGAACTTCAAATATTAATGATACTGCTTTACAGTGGCATCACAAGATAAGAAAAACTGTGTTGGTAATTTTTTAATCAATCATGTGTACAGGTTTTTTTCCTGTGGTTTCCCTGTAGGCTGAATAGGTAGTAAAAAAGTAGAAGCAGGCAGGCATGCAGAGAGGCAGTTAAACATTAAGGAATGTGTAGAATCAAAAGTCTAGTTCCATACCAAAACTGAGAAGTTTTCAGATTAAACCTTTGCTCCTGGCCTATTTCTGTTTCACAAATGCAGTAAATACATGGCTTTATTTCTCAGTGCATACTATTTAACGTAGTTTGACATTAGAAAATGAATGTCTATACAATACTGTTTATTTTAGTAATCTCAGAGTTAGAGATGGGATTCAGTTCCCATTTCAGACATGTCTAATTTGAGGCATATGCAGTGTAAAAGTTTGCATTTCAGCTAGTTCTTTAAACTTACATAAGATCCATGCTGATCTTTAGAAAACCCTGTCACATCTTAGGTGTGTAATTTCTAGACAGGAAGGTGATGGTTCATTTACTCATTCATTGCTGTCGAATGCCTCTTATGCCTGGGTGCCCTGCCTGGCCCCCAGATGCCACTCCAGGAAGCGGTACATTCCCATCAGTACTGTTTCTGATCTCATAACCCCATGTAGGTTTCTTAGATACCTAAGGCATCTCCACCGGCACTAAATGCTGATGTGGGGGCAACTGAATCAAGCTGCTTGAGTTAAGTGAGTTGAATGTTACCCAAAGCGTGCTGAGCATTTTACCAGCCAAGAAACCCAATCTAAGTCACCTCTGCTTTGAGTGAGAAAGATCAAGTTGGATCAGATGACCTGCAGAGGTAATTTCTAACCTCAGTTATTAAATGACTCTGAACTGTATGAAATCTAGTGGCCAGTAGGGATATCTGAAAGTCTGTTTGCAAACATCAGAAAGCAGAATTTTGCTGTGTCTTACCTCTACCTACCTTTCTCTCACAAAGTGAAAATATAATGGTTGATTTCTCAGTTTTCTGTCAGATGAGGAATTTCAATTAATGTGACCCATTATTTTCCACAGAAAATAATGAGAAAAAAAGAAAAAAAAAAAGTGTTCATAAAACAGGGCAATAAGATTTGAGAAATGAAAAACTTGTTAAGATACTAGCCACTTTTCACTTTCTGTGAAACCTTATTTTGATAAATACTGAAGAAATTGATGTGGTTAACCTTATGCACAGATTGTTTCCATATTTGGGATTTCAATAGAAAAAAATTTTTTGTTCAACCTGTCTGCCTTCCTGTTAGTTGAATACTATTGGTCTACAACTTTATTAAACAAAAATTAAGCAAATTAAAATACCTTTAAAAACCAGGTTGAAGTCCTGGTGTGTTGGAATAAAAGATATTTTTCTTTTTTTCTTTTTACATTCAATTTTCTACAGTACAAGGTTTCACCTACCATGCAGTATATGGCTCTAGACCTCCATGGCAATTGCTGCATAGGGGGGTGTGTGTCCAGAATTCTTTGTGACAGAATATGATTTTAGACCTAAGGAATAATGATGAGGTAAATCAAGTATTCCTGGAAGAATGGCAGGTGGAAAGAAAAAGAAAAGCATATGGAAGGTAAACTATAATTTTCTCTAATCATTTCCACTCAGTGCAAGAACAGATGTGAAGCATACGGCTTAAGGACCAAGATTAACAAAACAAAACAAAACAAAACAAAACAAAAAAAAAAAAAAAGAGAAGGAAAAGAAGAATAAAAGCTTAACTAACCTTAAAAATATGAATAAATGATTGTGAGTGTGTTGGAGAACTGTGTTGGTCTATGATTCTTGCTAATGTCTAGGCTAGACCCAGCTAGGGGAGGCAATAGTTTGAAAAAAATAATTATAGCCATATTTGTACAGGACAATGAACTCTTCCAAAAATCAATTGAATACTCACTTTTTTTTGTGTGTTCAAAATAAAAGGAAAACAGCTCCAATTTTATAGCATGTCATTTAACCTCTGAATGCCTCCAAATAATCTGGACTCTGTCCATCAGGATCTTCAGTAATGAGGGGTTTTTGTGGAACAATGAGCATATCAAGCCTTGCACAGCCCAACCCCCCTTTTAACATGTGAATGTCATCATCTTAGTTGCCATTCCTCAGAGTACCCCTAGGGGCTGAACTTCCAGGAGCAACATAGCATAGCAAAAAGATTTTTCTGGTGCAAACCTGTTGAGTGAAACCATTGCCACATTTGACCTCAAGCTAGGTGAAATGTTGGTCGGAATTGTTATGCTGTTCCTCTAAATTTCATACTGTCTTCAGTAATGTCATAAAACAGATAGAACAGTTTGGTGCACATAGCACCAAACTGGTGTGCTAGTTAAGATGTATTGAATTTAGGAGGACAACCCCATCTCCAGTAAAAATATGATCACAATATTTTTGTGTTGGAATTATGCTGCCATGTGTGTTTTTCTTCTTCATTATAAAAAAAATGTAGAAAACTGACTGAATGAAAACTTGGAAAATCTTCCTGTCTCCCATGCTTATGTGTCACATTATATTTTAGATTATTTTGATGTTCATATGAAAACCACATGGAACCTAAATAAATACATGCAATTGTGGAATGTTGTATTTCCCATTCTTCAGTATTTACGTAAAAAGGAAAACCAATATATGTTACAGAGTTGTTCAGTTAAGGCTTGATATCTCTCCTACATTAAAAATATTTTTTTATGCCTGATTCTTTGGAATCTTTCCATACTGGTCAGCACTGCAGGAAGGGCAAGCTGGTTGAAGTCCGTAGCATATCTACTGGCTATTCATGCTAAGAAACCCTGAATTACCTAAAATACACCAAATGAAGAGGAAAACAGAAGAAAACCCTCTTCTTTTTGTAATATTGATTTGACTATGTGAAACCGGTTGCAGCTGCATGAAACTGTTTATGTGACTCTGTGATAGCAATGACTACAGTACAGGAATTGTGAGCTTTTTTAAGCACTGTTACTTCAGATTTCATGACAGCATTAGAAAAGGAAATATAAATAATAAAACATATGAATAATTGGAAGCAAACTGCTTCAACTCACAGAAGGAGGGTAAAAATGAACTAGTTTTTTATTTACAGCAAGGGAGAAAAAGAGTTCTACTGTACCTACTAGGAATATTCTGTTGTTGCCCCAGACTCCTACTGTCTCTGGTAAGCAGACAGTTGAGCTTTGAAAGCAAAATGGTAATTGTTTTGCAATAGAATTTTAGAGTAAATTTATTCCTATAATTTATTAAATACCATTTTGAATACTTTCAGCACTATCACAAAAAAGAACAAAAATCTCTTGCAATCCTCAGTGATCAATGGACAATATTTGTATGAAGTAAACCAGAGCAGAAAGAGGCTAACGCAGATGGATGTGCTTCCATCTCATAATGAATCACTTTGTCTAGAAATTATGTCTGAACCTTGCTGTGGTTTAGAATTGACCCAACCAAAGGTGTGGCCTAGGTGACTTTTTAGTTTTCATACAATTTTCTCTTGCTTAGTTCCATCAAGGACCTCAGATGGAAGTTTACATTAGAGGACCCTACAACATTTGAAAGTTAAGTGTTGTTACTAAGAGTTTACAGTGCTGAGTTACTGACCTAAATAAACTATAAAAAGAAAAGAAAGTTGGGCACATCAGAGTGGGATTTGGGTCAGCCAGCCTACTGAGGGACAAAGTCTAAGGCTGGAAGCACTAAAAAGTGTGTTTGAATCTGATTTTCACCAAGACTGAGGTGCTCATTTCCAAACTGCAGAAACCAGGATTCACAGCCTAAGCCTTCTGCTTGTTTTTGATGTGTGCAATAGTTAGATGCTATGGTTAGTTGTCTATAATCATTGCAATGGGTGGGTATTCAGAGAGGGATGTTAGGTATTAATGTAATGGGAATACAGATAAAATTGATTATTTTTTTTCCTTTTAGGGAATCAAACATTTCACACACTTCCACAACTAAGTTTAGAAATTTCTGACATTCAGAGACAAAATAATTGGAGTCTTTATATCAAAGTTTTTTTTCCTTTCTTATGATCCAAACCTTATTTCCCCCCCACAATCTTAGTTTTTGTTTTAAGCCCCTGTTCTGGATGTTCTGGAAACATTTTTTAGTGACCTCAGTTAGAAA
Source organism: Falco cherrug (assembly GCF_023634085.1). Taxonomy (NCBI): domain Eukaryota; kingdom Metazoa; phylum Chordata; class Aves; order Falconiformes; family Falconidae; genus Falco; species Falco cherrug. Next base: position 47,899,117 of record NC_073698.1, read on the forward strand.
ATACATAGCAAAGAGACAAGAAAATTATTTTTTTATTTCTTTTACTACAGCAGAAATAAGAAGAAATAAAAGGCACCTAGTCCGTACTTACACTGAAAGATACAATCAGAATTTTTAAAAGTCTTTGTGGTAAGAAATATATATAAAAACAAATACCGAATAGCAAACAATAAAAAGCTTATTACCACCGAAGTCAATGCACAATTGTTCACAGACATTTCTTCTATTTTCAAGCATGGTAGCAAGATTTTATTTCAGAGTTTTTTTAAATATCAGGTTCAAAGCTCTGCTATTAAATTGATAACTGACTGAAATGAATTTCTGCATTTTAAAGCTTGCTTTTATAATTTGACTCTTTTTCAGAATTAAAGCAATCATGGTGATAACAATTTCAAATTAAATACAGCCAGAAGAAATGCTCAGATTGGCAGCACAAAGTATTTGATAATGGTTCAGTACAAGTACTTCAAAATCCAGTGCGAAGTATAATTATGTCTCCACTTGGCAGATCAGGAGCTCTCTCTTAATTCTCATCCGGTCACTCATACAAGTTTCCGATTCCTCTCATTTTAAAAAAAAGTGTGCCTGACCTTCTGATACCAAATATCTTATAAATGTTGCTAAATTTAAAATTATTTCCTAAACCAGGGATTATCCCTCTTTTTTGCCCATGTTAATCAACACAGATCAGTTAGCCTTGAAGCATGCAAAGCTTTTCCATGGTGAGCATTGGGCTCTTTTTAGCAGGGCTATATCATAAAACTGCTGTACAACTTTCACCCAGACTTGTAAAAGCTGGTAATAAAGAAAATTGCATAGAAAAACAAAAGTTTTGCTGTCTTGTGGAAATTATGAACCAAAAATCACAAGACATGATTTAAAGTAACCTCTGAGGTTGTGGCCTTATATGGTTGGTTGACTCACAAGATCAAAGGTAGGAAATAAGAAACTCTTTCCATTAGAGGAGAACAATCCACTCGCCTGTAGCACAGGGTCAAATGAGGCCTTGATTTTTATCAAGACAGCAATGAAACAAGTGAAGTAACTGGGTTTTTTTTTTTGATAAAGAACATCACTGTGGAGGATGAATAGAATCTGGAATTTATTTCATTGTCCGTTGCCAATAATACATCCATCAACTATGGGAAGCACATTTCTATGCTGCAGAGATTAAAAACATTCTAACGAAAACCAGCTGCCAACCAGTTGCAAATCACGTCTTTCATAACTACACTAATTCAGCTTGAAATCCTGGTGACTTATTTCTGAAGTATTTGTCGTTAGAAATAAACGTCAATTTTATTCAACAAAACAGAAATATATTATTGCAAAACTGATGAGCATACTGAAACATTTGTTACATCTCCAGACTGCAATAGGACATTGTGTTGCCACATTGGGTTCTCATGACCACATCAAATCTGCCTTCTGTGGTACAGCTCAGCTTCCTTCAGCATGGTGAGTTGAATATGAGGTCTATTTTCCCTTCAAAGGATCTGATAACTTGGAGCTATGGTTTATGGAAGAAGGCTATGACACAAAAAAACTGTCTATGACAGAGATAAGCTGTGCAGTAAAAGGTATTTTCTCAGTGGCTCTCCCAGACTTTGGGATGAGTTTCCACAGGAACAAAGAGTTACTGTACTGCTCACTACAGTCTGTGAACTGCCTTTTCTAATGTAAACACATATTATTCAGGGTATACTACAAAATGAGACAGAAAAAAAAGAATTTTTGATACTTTGGTGATGCAGGAAGTACAAGAACCCATATAAAACACCTTGATGACCCCTGAAAAGATGAGTGGCTTTCAGACCAGACACAGAATTGGAGCATGATAAGAAAATCAGACTTCTTTGGGAAAGATTTGACTTAAGATTTCCAAATTATTCAAGACCGGCCTAACTTTGCAGCTGTGAAAGTTGACTGAATGCTCTCTTAGCTTGTAATTTCACTGGCATCAACTAGAGTACTTTTAACAGAGGTCAGCAATTACTTTTTGTTTGTACAGCATAACAAATTAAACATTCCACTTTTTTTTTTTGTTAACTTTGCAGCTTAACAACAGATTCATATTTCAAAAATTTACCTGCAGTTTTGTATTTTTAGCAGTTTGGAAAAAACCCAAATCCAATAGTTTTGGTATTCTCATCATTCTATATATTTTGGTATGAAATATATTTTGGTATACTTTTTTTTTTTTTTTTTTTTAAAGACAATGATTAAATGTCTTAAGTTGCAAGTTGTTTGGAATTAAATAAATGGAATGAGACAGCATGGTCAAATTTGCAGAGCATTTTGAGCCACACTTCCAGTAATAAGGGGTCAAAATTAGACATGGTCTTTCAGAAATCTTAAATCATTAAGGCAAAAAACCCGTAGAAATTAATAATCATTACAACATTATCATTTCCACTAAATTCTTTAAAGCACATTTTAAAGGGAACTTGGCACTCAATATTCAAATTATTATTTTTTTTAAATTAGCTAGGTAGGTGAAGAAAACAATTGCAAATATACCTTTAAATATTTCCATTACCCTGAAAGTATATGCTATGACCTACATGAAAGTACAGTAAGTCATGTAAAGATCCTGCCATTGACTTTTGTTGTTTCCTTTATCAAACTTTCAACTCTTTAAAAAAAAATCACACGTGTAAACCATCAAAACTCCACTTAAAGAACCAGAGAGTTCATTGAATTTTTTGATACATATTTCATTAACTTAAAGAATTAACCTGTGACCCCAGACAGAAAGTGCAACTGCCAATTTCCATTTCGTTCTGGAGATTCAAATACTATACTAGATATAAATGAACTAAAAGGCGCTTAAAAGTCTGATGATGATTTACACTGAATGATGAAATTACTGAATGCCTTTAGATTTGAAAAATTCTCACAGAAGTTCTAGTACCAAACCATAAGTAAACCAACATATCTGTGAGGTCTTGCACCAGAAAATGAGTATGATTTTGGCTTGAACTTTTTTCATGGGAACCAGAAGAGGATTAAAAATATTTGTGAATATCTCTTATTCTCTATAAATTTTACAAGATTGTGTAATATGATCCATCAGTTCATGGAGTGGAGCCCTTTTCTGTCAGCTGGAACATTTCAATGCCAGTATTTCTAGACTGAACAAGAGAATCTCCTCCATGTTCACCATACTATAACAATATGAAGCCCGAGTACAGACAGCAAAGTATTTGTTGTAAGAAGATGGTCAGATTTTCTTGGTCAAGGAGTTATGATTGGATAGGAGCAGAAAGGAGAGGTGGAATGTAGGAATTTGGGGAAGGATAAAGGGAAGTGAAATTTTTCAGAGGGAAGAGCAGATGATGAAATTTAGCAGGCTCTGTGCATGACAACTATGAAAGAGATGGTTACAGCTGAGAAGAGTACCTTTGTGGAAACAGAGTTGAGAAGCATTTCTTCTGCTTCCCACAGTACCAGAATAGTTGAGGTCAGAAAGGAACTGCAGAGATCATCTATTTCAACCTTCTTGCCTACACAGGATCATCTAGACCAGGTTGCCATGTTGAATCAGGTGTCAAGCATCTCCAAACATGGGGACACCATGACCTCTCTGGGCACCCTTCTCTTTCAAAAGTTATACTCATCCCTGTTCTTCACTCCTCCTCCAGAAGACTCTAGAGATTCCTGGCTATCATCAGGGCAGCTATTCAGGACTTCTTGTATTTCCAACTGATTTTAACGAATCTCTCTGGCTTTGTGCCAAAATTAACAAGCTCTCTTAGACACAAACAGTATGGACTAGCTGCTGGATAGAGCACACTGTACCAGCCAGAGTTCTAGAATGATTATTGGTTTCATACAGTTTTGGCTCCAGACTGGTTTCATTGCATTAGTACTGAATTCATACCGATTTTTGTCTGTCTCATATCTTGGAGTATTGTTCCTCACAGTTCACAGACACCTCCCTATCTTTTCTTGGGTTTGGCATAGCAAACATTGAACTGGAGTCAGTAAGTTTGGTTGGATTCAAGCTGAGTTGATCCATATTGCCCAGGGAATTTTGTAGCACAAGCATTGTTGGGGATTTAATTGTTCAAGTCCATCAGTATTTTGGATAATGGAAAGCTAACTTTATGTTCATTGAGATACACTATTTTAGGAGGCATGGCTCTCTCTTGCTTCATAGAATCATGCAACCATAGAACAGTTTGGGTGGGAATGAACCTTTAAAGGCCATCTAGACCACCACCACCACCCCCCCCCTCTCATGGGCAAGGATATCTTTCACTAGATCAAGTTGCTTAAAGCCTCATCCAACCTGATCTTGAACATCTCCAGTGATGGTGCACCCACAACTTATCTGGACAACCTGTTGCAGTGTCTCACCACCCTCATTGTAAAAAAATTCTTCCTTATGACCAACCTAAATCTACCTTCTTTCAGTTTCAAACCATTCCCCCTTATTCTGTCACTACTGGTAAACTTTCTCCATCTTTCACATCAGCCTCCTTTATGTATTCAAAGGTCACAGTAAGGTGTCCCCAGAGATTTCTCTTCTCCAGGCTGAACAATCCCAACTCCTCCAACCTTTTTTCACAGGAGGTGTGTACCAGCCCTCTGATCATTTTCATGGTCCTCGTCTGGACCTGCTCTAAAAGGTTCACATCTTTTCATCCCACACAGAAACTAACATCAGCATAGGTATGGTGGCATATACTTTTGTACCTCTCTGAAGTGAAATAGCTACTGTTATTCCCTTTCTACTGCCAGCTCATGCCTAGGTATTACTTCTTTCCTACCTCCTTAGCCAGTCTTCTGCTGAAAGATGTGTTTTTTTCTATATGCTTCCTGTGAATAGTTTTTTCTACTTCCTGTGCCCTATTTGGACAGTTCATTGTTTTTGTATATTTTTGGTTCTTTTCTCTTTAAACTTGCCACTGTATATCTGGCTCATTCTCCCTCACCCTTCCCCCATTCTTGATTAGGAGAACATAAAATGGGATGTAGTCCAAAATAGTGCATCTGGTATATTTTTTAATTTTGGCTCAGCCATCCGACCAGAAGTTGAAGAACGGAAGGATTGAAGCCATCTGGCAGCAGCAGTGTGAGGAGATACTGCTGTTTTATTTTTTAAGGGCTCCCTCCCAGCTTTGCAAACCACTGATTCTGTTATTGCCTTAATTTAAGTTACTCTTGCAGCTGTGGCTAAATCTTTGGTTTCTCCTTATCTCCTTACACCATAGTGAAGGAAGTATAAAATTATTAATTATGAACTCAGACTGTTATTGATTTTTAAAATATTTAGAACCTTATTTGATATCTGATTACATTGATTTGTATGCAGGGAGTTACAGTATTTTCTTGTGTATGCCTCTAACATTTTATTGGACATGGTTTTCACCTTAATTTCAGACATATATTAAAATCTAAACAGTAGACTTGAGTAAGCTGAACATGGCAGTAATTATCTAAAAAGGGTGATCTTTAAAATGCGGAATTAAAATGTTTCTTACTTCTGCGTATCAGGAACAGGCAAATTTCCCAAAGTTTACTTCAGCATTAACTTGACTGTATTCATCTACCGAATGTGACTTCAACAAACAGTAAAAGTAGAATAAGCAGTGTGATATTCAGTTACTATGCTGAAGAAATAAAGCTCAGCTTTTGCTTTTAATTAAGCCTGTAAAAAAATTGCAGTTAACAGAGTTCCACTGACTTATTATTAGTCTAAGCTAATATCAGCTCCTGGAGTCTACTGTGTTCACCAAGGGTCAACCAATGAAAGATTCTTCCTAACCTACAGTGTTCCTACTGAAATTAATAGTGGTATTTGAATAGTGTGGGCAGGGTTCAGTGAATTACCACTAGATAAAATTAAGCTGTCTAGAATGCAGGCATGGTTCTGTTTCCTAAATGAAAGCATGTTGTATCATTTGAGACACAACACTGATGTTATTTAGACATCCACATTTGGTCAACACATATGACCTATGAAAGAGAGATCTGTGTCCTTCCAGAAGAGCAGATGATAACCCAACAGGATACCAAGAGTCTCTACAACAGCACTGGATACCTGTGCCTGAAGCTGCCCAAATTAATTTCCTCCTCCCTATGAAGGCAGTCTCATCTCCACTGAATGACTCATCCAAGACAAAGATGATACTGTCTCTCTGCTTTGACTGTGGGGGAACCAGGAGCAGTACCTTGGCCACAATGTCCAACTATGAAGCAACTAAAGTTAAGGAAGATCATTCTTACTTTAATTGGCTTAACATCACTTGATGGCAATAAACGTAAGTAAATGGTACAAAGATAAAAAGAGACATTTTGCATTTTTTCTCCACTTAGAAATGCTTTGAGCCAAAGTATGACTAAAACTAATAATATTCCTATATTAATGTAGGAAAGAGTCAGCATGCTGTAGCATTAAGGCTAGGAGAGAAATAAAAATGTGGTTCACATGAAAAAATCTATTTTCTTTAATGTACTGTGAAAAAGCAATATCATGTCTCTTTCATAATTCGTGCTGAAGCCAATGATGATTGTATCATCAATTTTATTGGGAAAATGAGCTAATCTCATTTATTTTGCACAAAACATAAAGATAGTTCGTCCTTTAAAGCTACGCAATACATCCCTAGCAAAAGTTCAGTGGAAATTGAAACAAACTTTTATAACTTAAAGCACAGCTAGATTTTGCAGGTCATCTGGCAAAACACCTGAATTTAGAAAAAAACAGGGTGCAAGGGGGTGGGTGGGGAGAGTGAGAGAGAGAGGCCTGGTCTTAATCTCTAGACCTGTCATTTATTTCTTTCACACAAAAAGTATGGGGCACAGGTGGCTGAATGTCAAAGATCATGCTCTGTCTGCATGCTTCATAAGGCATGAGACAAATATATGAAACAGACTGGGCAAATAGAAAATTCACAAGAAGTGGGTGCAGTTTCAGTGACCCAGGTCAAAGGTTGCATTGCTTTTGGTGTTTTACAAATGTTTGACAGATTAAATGCCCGCCTCCCATGGTTAGCAAATAAGCCATGCAAGTAAGAGTATTCATAAGAAATAAAATGTCATTCAATGTCCTTATTGTGAGGGATCAGGGTCAATTAGCATGAATAGCACATGTATGTTCTCAGTACACACACGCACTCTCAGATTATCCTGGATTTTGGAAAACACGTATTAAAATATTTTTGTAATGGTAAAATAACACCCTGGTGAAGGGAAAAAGGATCAGAAGCAGGCAGGTAGGATATTTAGATACCATTATCAAAGAAGGTGATAATTGTATAATTTCCTGTATATATATATGTTTGGTTCTTTGATATCCTTCTTGAGTAAAAGTATTTAGTGCCATTTCTCCTTTGCATTGCAATGGAAATTGGTAAGAAAAGCATGAAATAAGAAACTTCATGAAAACCCATGAAGTTTCAATACATCATAGTCCACAGACCTACCGTGGTAGTTTCCAAATTACTTCTTTGTTAAGTCCACATTGTATTCAGCCTTGTTCTCAGTTGTCATAATTTTGACAGGTAAAGTGATATACTGTGATTATTTGAAAGAACACATTTTCATATAGTGCCAGCATATGAAGTTCTTGGTAGTCCCATGAGAGTATTGTAAATGCACTTGAGAATCAATGAACTGTATGCACAACTGTTTGTACAAGTGTTGATCCTTACGTATTTCAGCACTGGAGCAATGAATCATTCCTGAAGAGATTTTCTTATTTGCTCAAATAATGTCATAGGTGTTATTACAGTGACTGAGATTTTGGGTTTGTCTATGCCAGTCCTTTATTTGTACACTTTGGCAATTACTCAGGGTAGAAAGTATCTATCTTACTATCCTGCTTTAGAGTTAATTTTCTTCTTAGTAGCTGGTGCAGCACTGTGTTTTGGATTTCATGTGAGAACAATGTTGTTAGCACACAGATATTTTTAGTTTTGCTGGGTAATGTTTATACTCAGTCAAGGACTTTTTGGTTTCTTGGGCCCTGCCAGGGAAAGGGCTGGAGGAGCACAGGGAATTGGGAGGAGATACAGCCAGGACAGGTGACCCAAGCTAGCCAAAGAGGTATTCCATACCATGTGATGTCATGCTGGTATATAAGTTGGGATAAAAAGAAGGAAGGTGGGGGCATTCAGCATTATGGCATTTGTCTTCCCAAGTAACTATTACATGTGATGGAGCCCTGCTCTCCTGGGGATGGCTGAACACCTGCCTGCCCGTGGGAAGTGGTGATGAATTCCTTGCTTTGCTTTGCTTGCATGCACGGCTTTTACTTTACTTCTTAAATTGTTCTTGTCTCAACCCTCAGGTTTTACATCCCTTTCCAATTCTCCTCTCCATCCCTCTGGATGAGGGGGGTGTGAGAGTGGCTGAGTGGTGCTTGGTTGCTGGCCAGGGTTAAACCATGACACTTACTTGCTGATTTTGTCTTCACAGTGCACAAAAAGCTATCAGAATTATCTTGTCCAAGAATCCACACTGGTTTACATCTTCTAAACCACCGGCCCTTACTTTAAAAATGCTTCTTAAGCCTGAAAGCAAGGTTTTTTTCTTGTTCTCTACCTGCTGAAGATTTTCTTAGGTTACTGGTGACCTTGTGGAATCAGGACTGGAAAGCATTATATGCTAGTACAGGAAAAGTATGATTTGACATCAGATCTGATTATGGCTATGACAGACTTTAATTCTTTTATTGAAGATTTTAGTACAATGTCCTAAGGAAACAAAGTTTATGCAGTCATACTTACTCTCTCCTTTATTTTTTTCTCTGTTCTGTCTTATTCTGTTCTTTCCTCCTCTCCTATAATCTAGCAAACAATAATCTACAAACTGAAAAACTGTAACAGGTTTCAGTCAAATTGGGCATAAGGGAAAGCTCTCACAGACGAAGAGGCTTCTTTAAGAAACACAGAGCCAAAGTGACAAAAAAGGATATTAGAAATGTTGATAACTGTGGGCTGTTGCTGACTGCAGCTAAGTCTCCCTGTCACCAAACACCAAAGAAGTTACTCACATAGAAAAGGCACTTTATGGGGAAAGTTTCAATCAAAGCTTGCAGTCAACCATGAGAAGCAAATCCATAGGAAACCAGGCTTCATGAGTTCTGGTGCTCAAAGAACTTCTTGGTTTACTTAAAATGAATGAGAATTTTATTCTTTGTCAGACTTTGCAATAGAGGTGTTTGTATTGGGGCTTAATGAATTTGACTGAAATAAACTGGCTCCAGTGAAAGATATCTCAAACTGTTTTGCAGCTTCCTCTAAATGACTTATTGCATTTCTGCAGCATTTTGCTCCTGTAAAACTTGTTTCATTTGCTTCATGTTCTGAGTACTGAAAATTCTGAAAACTTTCTAAGTAGAAACTGCAACAAAGGAAAAATCTGGATGTATCCTCTACATATTTTTAATATGTTTCTTCATGTCAGATAAATCTATGTTTATGCCTATGCTACATGCAACAATGTAAATGAAATAAGTTTAATCACAAAAAATACTCCAGGTATTATTTCAAGGTGATGTTACTTTTTGCAGCTGTCACTGACAGTTTTTTCAAGAAGGATGTTCAGAAATAGCAAAGGCCTGGAAAGAAGCAAGAACCAAAATCTGGTAAAATTAGGGAACTGACTACTGGGGAAAGAAGGATAAGGATTACTGTAGTAAGAATATTTGATATTGCTATTAGTTTTGCTCTGTATCCTACCTGTTCATTGTAACACACATAAGTAATATTTTTTATAACAGATTTTATAAAAGAGAAAATGTATACTCAACAAGACTCAGGCCAACAGATTGGGAGCATCTTCCTGAATGACTGTGTGCATGTGTGAACATTTTGTTTTCATGAACTACATGTAATTACAAAGTACTTACACAGACTATGAAGAAACTGAAGGATATCCACCTCACTGAAGTCTCCCTTTTAGGGAATGTTTTACATTTATTTCAAAAAAAAAAAAATGCATTCTGTTCATCCACCTGATTTCATGTGTGCATGTACAGAAGAGATGAGACTTCTATACTGGGGAGAAGAAGAGGTTGTGTCACATCTGAATGAAAGTCTTGATATGTTTGGCAAAAAGAGTGCAGAGTTGCAGTGTTTTCTTTTGTTGTCAGATATATTTGCTGCTTCATTTCATGTACTGAAATGACTGACTCACTGAGACCCTGGGCCTCAACTCCAAGTGTGAAGAAAGAGAGATTTCACAGGTGCCTTTCCCTGCTCCCGCATTTTCTTTATGCTAAGCATAGACCAAGTATAGTCCCACAGAAGGCAGTGGTCACATACCAGGCCTGCTCACAGAGAGTTGTTCCTACAATCCTTCTGCTTGGCTTAGCTAAAAAATCTACTGCCTAAATGAACTGCAAAATCACCATTACATTTGACAGCAGAATAACACCTCCTAACAAGCTGGAGATTCTGGGTAATTATGTGCTACATCTAGGTTGACCAGCAGTTACATGGTTTTGACTGCCACAAAGCCCTGTTCTCCCATTTGTTCATGCTGCAGATGTTGTGTGAACATGCTACACTTGCCTCTCAGCATGCTTCCTTGGGACTTCTTTTTATTGAAATGTGTAGTAGAAGGTGTGATATGTACCTTGAAGTCTCTCCAGTATAATATTGGTATGCATGGGGTGCAGTTACAGTGACAATTTGAACTCAGAAGTCTAGAAGTGTTCTGGTCCATGTTTTGGCCCAGCCTCTCCATCTCTCCCTCCTTTCAGATATGCTTTCGCCATGTAGCAGGTTCGCGGCCAGGTTTGCATGCTTTCCCCAAGCAGCATCTCCTATTGCCAATCCTGGAGGCGGAAGAGTGGCCTGGATGGGCCATAGATCTAAGCCTATCAGATATTTTTTTAAATGTTATTTTCTTCTATGTTTTCCCGCTAAAAACGTGTGAAAACTGCTGTACCAAGGCAAATTAGACTAAGCGTTCCATATAACAGGTTTTTAAGACAAAAAGATACATACTCATTGAGGCAAAACAAGTATCATCTACTACATGATTGTTTCCTCGCTCAACTTAAAGTAGCTTCAATAAGTGATATTACAAATGAAAACCCTCCCATACTCTTTCCTTTTAATTCTGGATTCAGCTCTAGCTCCAAAATGTCTCTCTCTGGTTGCTCACTTTTCTCTCTTAATAAGTTGAAACAATATGATTTATATTACGCCAAGATACAGAGCAATTTAAATTTGAAATAAGTCTGGAAATGAATATAAATAACATACTGTACTAACATGCTTCAAGCTGAAAGTTTCATGCTAGGCTGAAGAAGAAAATTTGAGGGGACACTACCACTCAGGCACTTTAAAGGCTGTTGCCTCTCCTGGATACAGAGTAACAAAAAGGAATGAAAACCAGTAGAATGACATTTCTGTGATACTTTTTGAATACAGAACTACTGATATATCCCAAGTTAAAATACCTGTGTAAAAGGTTATGGTAGAATACAATGCTTTTCCCCTTTGAAACTATACATGTGTGAAAGTCTTTCAAATGCGTCCTTTATAAAAGGGCCTCTCAATTTCACAAGCAGTATATGTAGCTCAGTATATGCAAAGAAGTGTTGCCAGTATAAACACAGTGTTTTCTCCCCAAAAGAAAATTATCCGCATAAACCCCAAATAAATCATCAGTGTTCACATTTACTACTGAGTTTGAGAGGCTCATTTTTCTTCTAAAATTTTTATGTGTACATATACTTGTGTTCTTGAACATATATGCATAGAAATAGCTATTTGTGCATACCTGGAAGTAGGGATGATATATTTTTGTATTAAAATTTAAATGGCAGTGAAATAAAGTTATCCCACCATGACTTGAGAATTGTGCGATTCAGTCAACTGGTGATAAATCACTAATTCATCTCTCTTTCTCTTAAACATGCATATTCCTCAATTTAAAAAAATATACATTCCAAAATTATTTAAGTTAAATATCTTGAAAACAAAATTGTGTGAAAGGAAGACCAGCATTTTGTATTTAGAATGGATTAAGAATATATCTATTTTTTAGGAACATTAGGAATTTTGCAGCAGTTTGGTGGAAGAAGGATGGAAGAATAGCATGTAATACAGGCCATATTGGCTATTACCCTAAATAATGTGAAGATACTACATATACATAAGAAAATACAGAATACTCCTAGTGTGTTTGCTGAAGAATGCAGAAGATGAATATGGAGAGAAACAAAGGCATTTATTATAAAGTAGAAAAAGAATATGTTACACTGACCAATAATTTTAAAGCTTAGCAATTACATTCTTAAAGAATAGCAAGGAAATGTAAATAGTACCTTTACTAAATCATTGCCTACAATTCTTTATATTGGAAAATAAAACTGCAGAGGCATAAACCAGCTGAGATCAGAAGAGACCTCTGGAAGTCATTGGGTCCAACCTCCTGCTCGGAGCAGGACCTACTTAGACCAGGTTACTCTAGGCCATGTACAGTGGAGTTCTAAATATGTTCAGTGACAGATATTCCCCAATATCTTTGAATAACCTGTTTGAAAATTCTTTTTGTGAATTAAAATATTCCTTACATATAATCAGAATTTTTCTTGTTCCAGAAGAACAAGTTCTTGTTTTCTTCTGTCCATTTCCTCCTCTTCTTCTGTTGCAGTCCACCTCTGAGAAAAGTCTGGCTCTATCTTCTGTCCAGACCCTTGTAAGATAGTTGAAGAAAGCCATAAGGTATCCCTTGACCCTGGTCTTCTTCAGGCTGAACAGGACCATCATCCTCTGTCCTTCTACGACCTCAGCTCTAGCCTCATTAACCAGGTGCCCTCCTTGCTCCAGTATGTCCATGCCTTTCCTGTACTGGGGACCCAAAAACTGGACACAGTACTGAAGATGCAGACTCACATATGCTGAATACTGTGAACCAATTACTTCCTTCAACCTGCTGTTTGCACTTGTGCTAGTACAGCCCTGTAGTAAGTCTCTCTGCAGCAGGGCACTTCAATAGCTCATGTTCAACTGGTTGTCCACCAGGACTCCCAAGTGGTTTTATTCAAAGCTGATTTCTAGCTGTACAGTCCCTCAGGGTTCTGCCTTCCCAGATTTGGGATCCTACATTTGCTTTTATTAAACTTTATGAGGCTCCCATTAGCCTATCTCTGCAAACCGTTGAGTAGTATCTGAATAGTAGTCCTGCACTCCAGTATATCAGGTGCTTCCCCTGCAATTAGATATCATCTGTGAATACTCTCTTGAAAATGAATGAAATTAGTTTGGTTTAGTTTAACAAAACTACACAAACTTATCTTTTTAATGAATATACATTGCTGCTTTGTTCTAGATATTCAGAGGCTGCAACTAGGAACTAGGCATCACTTTTCAGTTGTGGAGGTCAGTTTGTGGTAACAGTGGAAGAAGCAATAGTATTACTGATAAATAAATCCATGAAGAAAATGTGGCTGTTTATGCTATTAAAAAAAAAAAAAAAAAAAAAAGAAATTAAAAAAAAAAGAAAAGGAGGATGTTATCATGTTCAGGGACTGAGGCAGCAGTATGCAGGATGTGAAAAACCTGGATTCAGTTCACCCATCTGCATGAACATTTTCAAACCTACGCTTCACAATTATAAACATAAAAGGGCTCTCTCAATGTCTCGTGTTGACACTGTTCCACTGCACATACTCAATTAAATATTTACTGGAGAGACGTAGTCCATGCATTCCCATCTCCTGGGAGAGTGTCCTAGCTAAAAGCCTGGAGAGCTATTCTCTATGTCAATGATATTTTGAGTATTTTATCTAAAGTGGAGCAGTGTCAACAGGAAAGGTTGAAATAAGCTTCCTAAGTATATGTTTTAATCTAACTGTTCACATTTTTGTCCAATTAAGAATGGGGATCGAAACAGCGTAAATAATCTTTCAGGTAAGTTGTCTAATCATCAGGAGTATTTTCAAATGTCTCCTTCAATCTCTCTGCCTGGAATAACTTTTTATAAATTACTTAAATACATGTTGAGATAACATATAATAGAATGACTCTGTTACCTGACAGTTGGTTGGGATATTTTGTAAACTGAAAGACTGTTATTCAAATGTCCTTGGGCAAAGGAAGAACTGAGCTGCTGAGCAGGACATTTTATAGTGCATATTTTATCACAGTTAAGAAAAAAATAGATATTAAAGTTTGTTTGAAATCAATTTCTTTTTAGAAAAATAAATTATCATGTGTAACCCATGTGCTCCTTGATAAAAACAGGTTTTGTCATATATTTACTGTCAGAACATAAACCTGTCATATAAATGTTTTTCTATAGGTGTAAGTGCCTCATACCCAATTACTTCACATCATGAAGTTAGATTTACTTTGCCTCATGCAAGAAGCTAGAACAAGTATTTCTTGACAAGAAATATTTTCAGTTTCAGTCTTAAACTGACACCTTGGAACTTTTTCTGAATTGATGGTCTTGCAAACTGAATAATTACAGGAGATTCTGAAAGGGAAACAAACCTCCAAAAGAAACTTTGTGGCTGTTGTGTACTCTATCATTTTTGAAAAAGGCTTTCGAGTTTTCCATGCCTCTTGTGTTATTAGCAGTACCAGATTGGTGGTTTTGTCTGCAAGCCAGACTATAAATCATCATCAGTGGTAGGCATGATATTCACTATTAATGCCTTGTTTTCCCTACTGAAATATCTTTTTTTGCTTATTTTCTCTTGATCCTTGGCATTCTGCTGATCATCAATCAAAAGAACAAGTTGGACATTCCTCTCTGTCTTGCCTCAGTGAACCCCTGATTTTCTTGACCATTAACCACTCTCTGGAATGTACATTTACTGTCAGCATCTTTAAGCCCCCATATTCTCCTCTCCCAGCTACCCTTCCTGGCACTGGGTTGCAAAGCAATATTTCATGTATACTGAATGAAGAGCATGTCATAGGCTGTTTGACATGGTCTGGGAGCACACAGGAAACCACTGATGCACAACCCACTTTTATTCCACAGGCCTGTGGGAGCCTACAGGGATAAGAAGCCTTTCTGCTAGGCCGAACACACCACCTCTCACACACAAAACAAATATTCCTGCCTTTACTGTTTAATAGGTTTCATATTCATGTAGAAAAGGATTGTAGACTGATGTTTATCAAAAATGTATCTGGAGAGACGTTTTCTTGAAATGTGTGAGTAAGCTTGATTTCATGCACCAGCTGTTCTCTTTCTTTACAAAAATGCAGTGTTTACTGGAGTGAGGAGCAGTCTGCATTCATTATTCGGGAGCAAGGAAGTTTTGGCTTTTTCTTGAGCTTCTGCAAAACCCTTCAAAGGGAAGGAAAAGGAAAATGGTTCAACACAAGTTCAGTTAGGTGGTTAAATAATTCATAGTGGCATTTCTCAGAAGGCTGCTAATTCAAAAGCTTTCTTTTATAAAATAGATTTCTCAACAGGACATCTTTGCTTATTAGACTGCTTGGTTTTTATGGGCTGAAAGCTTATATATGTTTTCTTATATACATATACTATATCAGTCTGCAGCATTATCTTAGTCATGTTTCTTTATCACTTAAGCGAGTTATTAACTTTTCAATTAAGAGGCTGAGAAAAATTTGAGATTCACTGTTCAAAGCATTCTAACTTATTCATGATACTTACTTGTCCATACACTGTCAATATAGACTGAGTAGTTCTGATAAAAATTTGAGCCTTGATCCTAAATGTAGTCTACATAGTTATATGGTTCTTTGTGTGTAGATTTTATTACACTATTGCAGACTCAGGAATTGACTTATGTATGTAATTGATTTGGCATGATGTATGTAACAGCAATACTCCTTCCAGTACTAGAAGAGTCATGGCACCTCTCTTACTCAGAAAGATCCTATTTCCAGCTATCCAATGAAGTATCACTTAACTAAAAAAACCTAGAATTATGTCAAAACAGCAGATGACATTAATTAGAATTAAGAACCACAATAACTTGTTAGTCACATGCCAACATCAGAGAGGGAAGCTGGACAATGACCTGGATGAGTTACCACCACCAACACTTCAGTTTAAACATCTGTCATCTGATGACCAGACACAGTGGTACCTCCTAGATACTTTGTTCCACTTAAGCAATGCAAAGTACCCATAAACCTGGCTTAACCAACCTGTAAAGCCAAGTTTATGACTGCTTGGCATTGGTAGAATTATAAGCAGCAGCTGTCATGTAGCTATGAGCTTGATTTGTGTCTTCTAGGCCTTTGTGTCTCACATTTCGTGCTTTAAGGAAATAATGGATGTATGTGTATGTAACTCTATTAGAGAAATCTTGCACGTGCTTTCACCAGTTGTTAAATAGTCATTCTTGAATTTGCCCATATATGTAAGTCCACATGTGGCCATAGTGAGTTGTAATTTAGAGTGGGATTTTTATCTTTCAAATTTAGCTATCTAAACACTGAATCCTGAGCTCATCTTCCTAGATGAATGGAGAGAAATAAGCAGGAGTTGTTCTTATATCTCTAAGTCTCTATTCTAGCTTTAGCTGAACTGCCTTTTAGAGTTTCCTATTACAGGGAACTTAAATAAATTTATTCAGACTTAAATTTCTAATTTTTAGGTATCTAAATTTTACATTCTTGTCTTTATTTTCTTATGACTTGCACCCTTACTGAACAGAAAAGCCATTAAATGGCCAGCACTAAGCTGTATCAACTACAAGGTCCTCTGGCAAGAGGAAATGTTTTATGCCACAAGATTTTTCTGTTTGCTTCTCTTTGTTCCTTACTGAGCACATTTCATCCATGGAAGGGGCAGAGGAATTCCTAGTCCCTTCATTTCAATTTGTATCAGTCCTACTGAGAACAAGACCAACAGTTCAATTGGTAACAGGCTATGAACCATAGCTGAGAATCAGTACTTTAAAGGCTTGATATATTTTTTTTAATATAGATGTTATCATTTTCCTCCTTCACCATGTTTTTCCTTACGTGACAACTCATATTCTTCTGCTCTAAAAGTACTGTTTTCGGTGGTAATATGATAAAAAAAATAGCTCTCCTAAATTTTTAAAAGTTATATTAATAACAGGACGTAAAAGAATTACCTAAATTCTCCTTATACATACAGAGCTCTGTCATCATTAATAAAAAGGGTTTATTTCTAGAAATTATATTTTCTTTTAAATCCAATTTAATAGGAGAAAGTTGACTTCTATTAAAGATCCTGTTTTTCTTTTGAGGCTAGGAAAGACCATACTAATAAAATTTCCATGAACTTCTAGGCAAACTTACTTCCATATAAACCAGATGTCTATTCTTTCTTATACCGTAGATTTGTTGAGCTATTTGCATGTAGACAAAAGCCAAAGTAGGTAGCATTTACTTTTGTTTCTTTTTCCATCACATGAAAGAAAATTAGTGAAGAAAACAATATGTGCTCATTTAAGAGATCCTTCTCTGTTATTTTTTTTAGTTTTCTGTACAAAAGATCTTGCTAAAGAGAAATAAACCATATACATAAAGCATACCCTTTGTTGCCTGAATGCAGATGCTCCACTGGACTCAGTTCTTAATACTTTTTTGTGATAGAAATATGTAGACCTTTTTTTTTCCTGCAAATGGTTAATTTAAAATAAAAACGTCAAATGCTAAAAATGAAAAAAAAAAAAAATCATTTAGCCTCAGGATGAAAACTATTGCATAGTCTTAGCTCTCAGAGTGCTTTGGTAGATCTATGCTTTGAAAGGTATCTACTCTGAGAACAGTTCCCATGCCAGAAACTGCAGATCAGTTTGCATCCCCGCTGTTCAGTGATAGTGCCCTATGGAAGATACTGACTGCATTTTCCTGCATTGGCCTTCTCTTGGGCCCACCTAGGAAGACCCAGGGATGTAATAATCACTTTTAGCTAAGATTTTATTTTTTCATTGGATTTTGGGGATTTTTTTGAGTTTTTTGGTTGGGTGGGGGTTTTTTTGGAGGGGGGTATTCTTTCTGTTTGTTTGTTTAAAGTATCTGAAATAATGCAAGGGCTCACCAGAATAATACTCTTTAATGAAGCACAGCATATGTTGCATGTTTTAGAGAATGATATGAAGGTATCTGAGGGTGCTGGTGTGTGAGAGACCTGCCTGGGATGATGTTGAGTGACTGATTGAGCAGAGGTACAAAACTGACTTCCACTTTCTGGATGTAGTCTGTGGAAAAGTCTTTTCCCAGAACAAGAAAAAAGCTTTGTTTCGTCATGGAGAAAACTAATTGGTTTGTTTCAAGGGAGACTCCAGGAGCTAAATTGTCTGCGTAATGGGGATGATTTGGGGATTAGGATCTGAACCACAGTAAAGTGGACAGCTGTTCCTCAGTCTCCACCCCAGGGAAGTAAGTAAAATTTCAGTCCTAAAGGTTATGGGTCAAAAAGTAGCTCCAAGTAGAAAGAGGCATTTGTTATTCCTCAGTGTTGATTTCTATGTTTATGCTACTGAGTTTGGACTTTGCCTACCTAATATTTTCCCTGCATTCTTATTTACTCTCCTTTTCTTCCCTGATTGTTACTCTGAAAACATGGATTATGGTGTGTGAATAACTTTTAAAATGTAAATTCTCAATCTAAATGGTCCCATGATAACTTCTGAATTGGAAACTGAGAAAAAATACATTAGTGCATCCTTCTGTGGCACCAAATACGCACAAATCCATTAAGTCCTATCACTTATTTTGATTATGTCAAACACCTTTGATAAATGTGTGTATGATATTTTTCAGTACGTCGATTAAATGGGCACTTTACATTTGGCTATGATGGTTTGATCAACTTCTATTCCCACAAACAGTCCATTTCCACAGCTGTCATACATCAGCACGGCTCCGTGGATATTCCTAGTTATACAGATTGACAACTGAGGATTCAGCCAAATAAGACTGAAATGTTGACTAAAAAAATAATAATAATAAAAAAAATATTGCATGAAAAAGTCTGTTACATTTCACTTGAACAACAAATTAAGCTGAAAATTGCAAAATTTCTGTGATCCAGAGGAGTTTTCTTTGAGGGATGGTATACAGACTGATACTATAAACTGATCCTAGTTTGCCACTTCCTGATGTTTGAAGGATCTTTCAGCTACACTGACTGCTGGGTATTTAAACATTCACCAAGGCTGGAGAGAAAAGTGTATCCTTGGTGTTGTAGTTATTCATTGTTCATTTGGTTTATTTTTCTTCTACCAAGAAAGTAAATTATCATCTCTAAAAAAAACAAGTCTAAACTTTTTTCCAATGTGATCATCATATTTCAAATGTTATATCTTAGGGGAAAAAGGATTACTATTTTGTTTTTCTTAGCCTAATCAATGAGGCAGAATATTCTAAGAAAGCAACTATATAAAGTAGCTCATTAGCCAGATACCCAAACACAATAAATTATTCTGTAATTCATGAAAGATTCAGTGAGTAATATGGCAGAAGATAATGCCAAGTTATGGAAACCTGAACTGGTCTTACCGCCACTCCCCCACACCCCCCTCCCCGCCTCCCCCCGCCCCCTCCCCGGGAATCTGTGGAACCTTTCTAATAAATAAGCCACTTAATGTATCTCCTCTTAACTTTGCTCTTATTTCTACTGGAATAGATTGCAAACAACCAGCTAGTAGCAGGCAGCCAACCATCAGACATACCTATACTGATTGGACTAAGCTGTTGCTCATGAATGACAAGAAATAACTTTGAGGGGATCTGATGGAAGGATTTTATACTCATGTTGCAGCTCTAAATGTTCAAAGTTGGAAATCTTTATGTGTTTTTAAAAGCTTTAAAAATAACAGTGACATGAGGTAATAAAAATCCATAGAAATGAACAATTTATGACTAATAAGAGGTGGCCTTATTCTTGAAGACATATAATCCCCCAATTATCCACAAAACATTGGATGAGATGTTAATTATTTGAGTCCTTACCATTTGCCAGTGTGTTCTTGGCAGACCTTTTAGTGGTATCAGCAGGAAAAAAGGAAATGAGCTGGAAAGCATTAAAAAATAATACTCAAAATAATATTTAGGCATGCAATCCTCTTATGAACTTCACATTGAGTCATTAAAATGCATTCACTAACTGCATAACAAAGAGGTAACAGGCTGTACCAAGAAAACCAAGAAAAGGGGATTTTAATGTGGTCAAATAACTTTAAGAACATGGATTCAGATTCTTTTTCTTTCCTGTTCATGTCTAAGCAGCATTGAGGAATTTGCCTTTCTAAAGATCATCTACTGGACTTGCCATTTGGACAATCAGGTTGATTCTCCATTGCATTATAACTGATGCAGTCTTTTATGTGCTTGGTAACATTTAACACATGCTTTATTTTCCACAACTGTATTTGGCCATATTGTTAAGTGTTTAAGAGAGAGTAACTAACGCTTTGGATCTTACGAACACACAGGGTACATCTTAGTCTTAGCAAAGCAGATAGTTCTCATTACCTTTCAGGTGATATCCCCCCTCCATAGATGTTACCACTTCTCATCACTCACCAAAGAAGCCCGGAAAGGAGTCTTATGACCTTTCTATTTATTTGCCTGTGCCAGAGCCCTGGAGAGCAATCTGATGTTCAAAAACATTTTTATGAGCAGAAGATAAAACACATCTTAAATGAAAAGCCAAGAGGTTATTGCTAGTATAGCTGAAATCTTAACAGTTCAATCACAGAAGTATTATTAGTCCAGATATAATTATTGCAGAAAACAAAAATGAAAGAAAATAAAAACCAAATATTATACAGAAAATTACTACTACTACTACTACTACTGCCACCACCAAGAAAAGAGTTAGAATTATTATACACTCACTTCCTAGCTTCTAACCCTTTTCTTGGTGTGATATTCACTTTTTCTGCCTCTTGGGGTTCTAACATTGATAGCTTTGGTCTAGTATGGGTGGGGTACAGTGAGTCAGAGCTATCCTGATTCCCCCACCAGGATGACTATGATGTTGATGTTTTCATATTCCTTACACTAGGATCCACTTTTTATATGTTTGCTAACGTTGCTTTACAGCTTGGTCTTTTTTCACTTGTCTGCAATGTCATGGTGAATCCAAATTTACTGTATATGGTGCGTTTTACATAATTGCACACTTGTTCTTTGTTCTGTGTTACCACTAAAGCTGGGTTTGTTGAGCTCTAGAAGTGAAATTTTTTAAGTGACCGCTGGTGAGTTGTTTAGAGCTATGGGTTCTCCAGCATCCGTCTGCACCCTGTCTCTAATCACCCCATGCCTGTACTCCACTGTGTTGTGTCATCACTTCTAAAGGCACTTGCTGTCATACTAGGCCTGGATTTTTTCACATATATTTTTGCTAGAGCCAGAAAAAGAATTTGCTACACAGGAAAACTACTGATTACTACTATCCATAGAAAGCTTTGGTTATGCCATACAAAAAGCAAAACACCCAAATTAGGAGCAGCAAACTCCTCATCAGAAGAATTGCACTTACAGGTAAATCAAGTGAAAACAGAGTTCCAGGTTAGACAGGAAAAGTTCAGAAAAAACAAACCTGACAAGTTTCAGTCCTGAGGCCTTGCAAACTCAATACAAAGCAGTGGCCTACTATCAGCAATGGCAAAACACTTCCTCCTAGGCTGCAGGATGATAGTGCCACATCTGCATTCAGGCCTCTTAGGGAAGTCAATAGCATAAGACTGCCACCTCCAGCAAGTTGTTTATTTCTTAGGTGCCGAAGCTTGCATCAATTTAATGTGGTAATTAAGGTTTTAAGCTAAGCTGAATGAATACAGGCCTTTATGCTTCTTTAGGGCCAGTGTGACAATGACAGGAAATGAATAGCAGGGGATAAAAAAAGACAAAATCTAAAGGATTAAACAAACAATTAGCAGATTCTTTTCAAGACAGAGCTGGGACTTGGCTCTCTTTAAGTTTGAGATACCTTGATTTCTCAGCTGCTGGTCACAGAATAATCCCCATCCTGCTGATTCAATTTCTAGAAGAGTAGGATAATAGAAAGCTGGAATGAAAATACAACAGCAGGGTAAACCTGAAAGTATTTGCCTTCAGACTTTGCTAGCTGGAGGAGTATCAGTAATTTGTAAAAATAAGATTAATTTAATGATTCAGCAATTGTCAATCTCACAATACCTCGGTGAATGAACTCGGCAGGTTTCATGACAACTATTTTGCATGTGTGCAGAAAAATGAAAGGCTAAGTATTTAGATGGCAATAGGTAATTAAAGAAATGTGTCTATACTGTGAGTGCACTAGAACCATACTCCTGTATTCAAGCTTTTTCTGGATGGACAGGGGCCATTTCTTTACCAGCAGTTGCAGTCGTGTATGGTATGCTGCCCAGCCAGTGAGCTCAGAGTACGGGCAAGTGGAGTTTGGACCTACCTGCAGGAACCTTCAGAGTCTTAGCCTGTGCATAACTTGTAAGGCTTAGGTGAGATTACATGATAAAACTTGTCTGCACCCACAGACTCAGAGACAACAGTGGGAGGGGGAGCCCAAATAAAAGTCTGTCAGTCTTCTCCCAGGCCTATGCCAGGAGCCGTCAGCCCCTTGCATATTATGCTGAGGAAAAGAAATAAAAGTGGTTGAGTTTTTATAACAAAGCCTGCTTCTGTTATCTTTCTACAACAGGGGAAAGGGATTTTTAAATGAGTATCCCTGTTTTGTGAACACTCCTCAAATCTTTATTCCTATCTTGCTAAATTCAGTATTGTAGACAAAAGTCAAAACAAAGGCAATTTCAAAACAGAAAAAATCCTCCAACAAAAAACCTTCTGAAACCCAATAATTTTTAACCTCAGAATTAAAACTGATCTATTTTACGTTATCTAATTCAAGTAAAAAGAGGTGATTATCCTGCTGTATTCAGCGCTGGTGCAGCCTCACCTGGCGTGCTGTGTGCATTTCTGGACCCCACAATATAAGAAGGATGTGAAAGTCCTTAAAAGCATCCAGAGGAGAGCAACAAAGCTGGTGAAGGGCTGGAAGGCATGTCCCATGGCGAGTGGCTAAGGGCTTTGGGCTTGTCTAGTTTGGAAAATTGTTTGAATGTATGCTTAATAAAACACTTGTATATTCTTCATATATTCAGGAGATACATATATATATATATATAAACATAAAACTACAAAGTCCTAATCAGTGGAGATGGGATTGGTTCTTTCTGCCCATCTGAACCCTGTGATCCAAAGGGGCCCAACTCCCTACTTTCTAGTCAGACAATATTTATTTGCTTGTTTCCCCTTCACATACATATGGCAGAGTAATGTGAGAAAATTAAGAATGTGTTATAAATTACAACATAATTCAGAACCTTTTGAGCTTGTAGTTAAATTTCTTTCTGGCAAACTTGAAGGTGTCTGGCTTTCTATACAAAACTATACAGTGCGTCCTTCAGCAGTTTTAGGAATACAGCAAGACTTACTGCCACACAAAAATATTCTTCGGTGGCTTGGCTAAATACTCCGCTAAATTAAACCCCCCAGATTTCAGTAATTACATCTTAGTTGACAAACAATGATTTTAACCACAGGAAAGAATGTTTTCTAAAATAGAACAAGTTTCCTGACACCAAAACCTTTGAAAATAAGTTCTGGAGAGTTCACAAAATGCTTCCAATCCCCTCACCCATAACACGACTTGGCACACACTTAAATATTCACATACACACTCCAATCCTTTCCTGCTAGCAGATAGGAAACCTATATTATTTTTATCTCTCAAGGCTAAATTTAGCTTTCTCTTGTTAATGAAATGTTTACATCCCTTTATGTAAATTTTAAGTTTTTAATAAAAATGATCAGATTTAAGGAGAAAAATGACCTGTGAAAGGATAAGTAATTATCACTTAAAGGAAAAGAGGACTGTAGCATTGCTCTTTCTCCATAAGACCTGTTATTTAACACACCTGTTGAATCTGAAAGCAGATTTTTGATCAAGAATTCATATGACTGGGTTTGGTGGGATTATCTGAAGCTTTTTGAAGACATATTTGGCTTCTTTGGAAAATACTAGAGGCATCAAATAGAAGACAAATACTTGCATTTAAAATGGTGCTGAAATTCTTCATGTAATTTGGAAGAGGATAGTTAGGATTCTACATCTTTTTGTTACATAATAAATTGCTTCATCTGACTGGACTATATTTCCTGTCATAAAGCACTTTCTCTGTCTCCTAGCCAGTTCATGTGGCTCGTTATCAACGGTGAAATTGTCGACAAGGCACTAACCTAGAGGATGGAACAGGAACCAAACACATTCAGTATACTATGGCACTAATACAAATCATAATAGACCTGCTTTCAGTTATTAAAAAACATTATGCCAATTGTTTGAAAACTGAACAATTTGATTTTCAGACCTTTTTGGAGATTTATGTTGTCCTTTACAGAAAACCGAATTTAAAACTGGAAGTTTTCTCAACAAACCAAAAACCAAGAGACCAGCTTTCTAATGAACCAAAGTTAGGGACATTTCAGTTTCCCTTCATTTAAAAAAATGTATTCTTCATAATGAAAAGTAATAGAAATGCATTATAATTTCTCACTGAACATAATATACTGAAAACAATAATATTTTATACTTCAGGAATCACAAATATTTTTTTCCTATGTATAAGAAGTAACTGACGGTCCATTAAATCCCAGTGAGAAGTTACTACTACAGTAGGGCAGGAATACTACAGTAGAAGTTGATTATAATAGAGAACCCCCCCCAAGTTTCTCTGTAGAAAGAAATAAAATAATCATATTGTACTGAAAATGTCATAGATACCATGAAGATAGAGGGAAAAACAAGAAAAACACCTAACAGAGGCCAGTAACGTGGAAAAATTTACCAAAGGAACTTAATTCTAAGTAGATGTAACAGTAGCTTGAAATAACATTTACAGGTTTTTGTTTTGTCTGTGGTTTTATTATTATTATTATTATCATCATCATCATTATTATTATTATTATTATTATTATTATTATTATTATTATTTTTATTTTTATTATTTTTTTTTTTTTTTCTTGAGGGGAAAGGTTATCTGCAAAGGCTTTTGGGAATATCAGCTGCATGAAGCCTAAAGTGATTGCATATTCATTGCAGCTGAAGAAGGGTTGTTTGAAGAGTGATAAGTGATTTAGGTCATAGAGATGTTAAAAATCCAACAAATCTGAGAAACAAGACTGTAGTAAGAACCTTCTTGAGATGTGAAGTACAGTCCTTGACACTAAATTTTCAGTATGTAGTTCAGCCAGAGGAACACATAAAATTAAGTAGTAATTACAAAATTAAGAAGTAATTAAAAAAACCAAAACATTGAAAAAAAACCCCAAAACCAAACAGAATACCCCACTTCTTTCATTCTTTGGTTTCTTTCTAGTAGGACCCACAATCCTGAATCTTTCTTCTGGCTTTCTACAGTAATATAATATAATTCTCCTATCACACAGACATGTCAAGTGCTTTACAAAGATGAAGAATCCTGGGTGGCTCGACTCTACAAGAAGTACATTGAGATTAACTATGCTACATTTCAGTGTTCTTGCAGAATGAGCTGGAAATCTGCGTGTAACTGTTTCCCACATGTGTTATTTGTGTTTTCAGTCTGTTGCACGATTGTTTGTAGGAAAGATTGCCTATTGCTGTTCCGTTCCATGTCCCCAGGCACCCTCAGAAGTGGAAAGGCTATTTCTCAGTGGAGTTCTGGGGTTAACTATTTTAATACAACAGAAATAAAATAAAATGAAAATAGCCAGTCACAGGGAAAAAGCATGGTGTTTGAGAAAAAAAGTTGACATTTTGCTGTTCTTTTTCAGTTCCTTTCTTCGAGCCATCTTCAGCTTTTAAACAATTTCATTATTTATGTCTCAAGGTGAACTCTATACATTGACCAGAAGGGAAAATCCGTCTGTTTTCAGTTACTATTACAAGTTGTTGACTTATTTTTTACATTAATAATGTTGCTAGGAGTACTAACATGCATACATCTGAAAATGTTACAGTGCAACCTGGAATATGTAAGTTGTTTCACAAAGCATGTAATATTAAAATATTCATATGGCAAATTTCCAGATGACAGAGAAACTTTAAAAGAAAATCTCAAGTAATTTAGGTTTTACAATGATAGATCCTCAAGGCTAAGAATACTTGTTTTGTTTTGCTATAGGAGTCTGAAAAGAAATTCAAACTTTGCTCTTAGCATCACTTGGTAAGTATTATTCCTCTTACTAAACTAGCACTCAGCTTGATGCGTATAATTAATTTTTAAAGATGTGATGAAGTAAAAACCTTAACAATTTCAGGACTCTAAGTTCTTGCATCAAAAAAACCTATGAATTAATATAACCCCGTATAAGCAGCTTTTATTGACTAATTTGCTTTTTTTTCCTTCATCAGGATGGAATTAGTTTACTTTGAAATGATTTAACAATGCTTTTTTTTTTTGCTATACACAGCTTGATTATTAATCAAACCCAACTGTCTGAAGAGATATTTCCAGAGATAAGAACAGTTATTCAGTTTTGAAAAAAATATTCTGATCTTGTGTTTTATGAATGTTTTTTAATTTTTCATACAAGTAGTTTTCAATCATTCTGTGAAAATGAATTTTTTCTCTAATCATTCCAAAGGAAAATAATGCTAAAATTGTTCTTCCCTCCGTTCCCTTCCTAATTCAGTACCATATTATTTTTTCTCACAGCTCAATTTCTATATAGCTCCATTTGGTAAGCATATATTTTTCCTAAGACAGAGGTGATTACGTTGTCTATATGCTGCTGTCTTCTATGGTGTTTATCTGAGAAGTAACCTTTTTGGAGATAATAATTGGACTTTAACTCTTATCACCAAATATGCTTGAAACATCTTTAAACAAAGCATGGGAATCTTCTGTTGTGGACCTGCTCTTAGAGTTCAGCACCGCACTTCCAGAGACTCTGATTCTGTATTAACATACACATACCTACCTTTCTTTGTTACTCAAATGCTGGATTGAAAAAAATAGCAGCAACCCATTGCAATAGCATAGCTAGTCAACAATGAATAATTTAATTAGAATTCATTATCATAATCCTAATCATGATAATATGGCATTAAACTGGGTATATTTATGTCATTTTAAAGCTGAACAGTGGCCAAATGCAGTCGGTTTATATATGTATAGTTAAAAAATATGTTTAGATTGATATGTACATATATAAAAATGTGGTTTTATACATATACACACAGATATATAAATATGTGTGAATATATGTATGAAAATAAGTCTAAACAAAAGGTTTTACTAGTTTAGGAAACCAAATATTTCCGTACAAATTGCCAGCATGCCTAATCTGTCATATTTGTTCTGTAAGTGCCTAAAATCTCTCATCTTTAGATATAGTCCATACTGCCAAACACACACAACTCGCATTTGATTCCACTCTAAAGCCTAGAAAATGGCTAGTCTGTTTCATTAACTATGAACCTAATGAAGTTCAACAAAGGCAAGTGCAAGGTCCTGCACTTGGGAGGAACAACCCCATGCTCCAGTGCAGGCCAGGGGTTGACCTGCTGGAAGGCAGCTCTGTGGAGAAGGACCTGGGAGTTCTGGTGGACAGCAAGTAGCCCATGAGCCAGCAGTGTGCCCTGGTGGCCCAGAAGGCCAGTGGGATCCTGGGGTGCATTAGGAAGACTGTAACTAGTAGGTGGAGGGAGGCAATCGTCCCCCTTTACCCTGGTGAGGCTGTGTCTGGAGTGCTGTGTCCAGTTCTGGGCTCCCCAGTTCAAGTGAGACAGAAGTACCTGTCCACTGGATGGCTACAAATGTGTTTAGGAACCTGGAGCATCTCCCTCTTGAGGAAAGGCTGAGAGAGCTGGGCATATTTAGCCTGGAGAAGAGGAGACTGAGAGGGGACCTTATCAATGTCTGCAAATATCTTTAAGGATGAATTTCAAGAAGATGGGGCCAGGCTCTTTTTAGTGGTGCCACGCAACAGGCCAAGGGGCCATGGGCACAAACTGCAACACAAGAAGTTCCATCTGAATATGAGGAAAAACTTCTTCACTTTGAGAGTGACAGAGCACTGGAACAGGCTGCCCAGAGAGGTTGTGGAATCTCCTCTGGAGATATTCACAACCTGCCTGGACACAACTCTGCACAACCTGCTCTAGATAAACCTGTTTTAGCTAGGCGTTTCGACTAGATATCTCCAGAGGTCCCTTCCAGCCCTGAGCATTCTGTGATTCTTTGAAATTAAATTGTTGGGTCCCCCCGTCTGTCCACCCCTGCCCCTTTTCAATACTTTATCAAATGGTCTATGCTTCACCCCTAAGTACATTATGCATACAGTCTGGACACAGATACCTGCACTGTAGCTGTCCATATGCTGCTAAATGAATCCTACCCAACACGCCTATAGGACAATGTACCAGCTTTTATAACTCCTTTTCTCTAGCATGAAGCTCATTCTCAACATTATACCTGTAAACTTTGCAGCTTTGCCTTTTTGGGGTACTTTGGGATTAAAAGGCAAAATTCTGGAGCTACCTTGTTCCAAACTTCCTCTACTATAGGACTCCATCGACTGTGCAACTTACAGATGCTTGGTGAAAGCCATGAGCAGCTCCACAATGTAGTAATCTTATAGAAAAGAGCAGGTTAAACAGTATGTTCATTACAGAACTGCAAACATTTAATGTGTTAAATGTTCCATGACTGATTTAACAGTTACAGATGCTGGTCCTCATTTCTGTACTTGAACCAAGACTTTAACAATTTAATTCTAGAGAAACATATGTAAAATAATAAGGACACAAATCTCACTAAAGGATGGTTTAGTAACTGGTGAATATTTGTAGATTATTCCTTGTTTTACCCCAATCATTACTTATCCCTAACTTCAGCTTTCAGTCAG
The DNA here is from genome assembly GCF_023634085.1 of Falco cherrug. Classification (NCBI taxonomy): domain Eukaryota; kingdom Metazoa; phylum Chordata; class Aves; order Falconiformes; family Falconidae; genus Falco; species Falco cherrug. Next base: position 47,927,955 of record NC_073698.1, read on the forward strand.
GGAAGTACTGCTTGCCTCTCTCCTCCCAGGTGCACTCTTGAACATGTAAAAATAAAGCCTTTGGAACAATATTTCTTCCTGCCCAATTCATTTAATGAACAGTGAATGCAAGCATGTTTTGCCTGAATTTTGCATGTTTGAAACAACCACATTTCCTTCGTTTTCCCCTCCTCCACAAATTTGACAGGACTCTCAAAAACTGAAGCCAAAGAAAGATATTAATTTGCTTAGACATAACCATTATGAGGTTCAAACATAGCTTATAAATTGCATATAATTTGAAAGCTTTACTGGGATGATATGCACCTGCAAATTATTAGCTAACACCCACAGACACATTTTATGGCTCATGCTCCGGTCTTTTAACAACCCACAGCACAGGCAGCTGGAAGAGTCTAAGAATGGTGAACTCTTGAAATTTATCCTAAGTGGTGTTGAAATTACAGTGACTGAAAGATGCAACAGCTTCCCTTCCCCTTAAAAAGTTGGGAGGTTTGCTTCTTCATTTATTTATTTATTTATTAAGGAAAAGTTACTCTTATTCAGTCCAACAGAAAAACAAAACCAGACAAAGTGATATCTCTGGGACTGCAAATTGTAGCCAGCAATACAGCTGCAAAGTTATAAAACAGCCCCAGAAGGACTGATGATTATCAGTATCTGGCATCCTTCCAGGCTTAATGGCCTCCTTCTCACTGGAAACAAAACCTAAAACATATTCCACAAGTCATTCTTTTTGGGTATCTCCAGTGTATCTGTATGAATAGGAATACGGAAACTGTGGAGTTTCTGGGTAGGGAACCACAGTGTTTTGCTATAATATGAAAAAGATTGAGCTATATAAGAATTATTTGGTTATTTTTACAAGAGAAGGCTAAAAAAATAATTCTGAAGTATGTTGGCAAAAAAATATTCAACAATCACTTACTTGCACAGCCTGGTCTTAAAGGTGTGTAATACAACATAAGATCTGAGTACATTTAGATGATGAAATTCTATTATTATATTTACTTAGAAGTATGGATTCACTGAATTCTTTAATGTTGTATCTAAAATATAGTAAATACACACATACATAGTGGATGTCCTGTTTTGTATTAAGTTGTATAAAATCAGTAGCTGAGCTGACTGCAAAACTCCAACGGTTTTTGATTTTCATATCTGTTAAACATACATTTTGAGTTAATTTAGACATAGTCATTCCATATGTAAAGTATTTGCAAATAACAAACATCATAGAAATGTCTTACTGAACTTAATAGAATTAAACCAACTTGTTTTCAAAAAATGACATAGGAGTACCTCTTTTTTTTTCCTCAGAAGTTTAGAATTTAAAAGGCAGGTTTTCATAAAACTTTTCAACTGGCACCTAGAATTTGAAAAAAGAATTATTTCACTCTTCTCACACATCATAGTTTAATGATGCTGCAAAATGTTGCAATTCTTTGTAGCAAATATATTTTTCTATATGGGAAATAATTTTTTTCTCAAAAGAAAATTATTCAGGAAAAAGACATACTGAATAGGCTGCAACTACGTGAAAATCCTAGAACAGAGGTTCTACTTGCATCTTATGGAACTACCTGAGATAGAGCAGAGAGAGAAGCAGGAGACAAGACGGAGCAGATGACAGTTTGTTTGACCTGAATAAAAGTTGCAATGTTTCTGCATTATAAGGTATATTCTGTGGTGAAGGTTTGAGTGTGTCAAACCCTTTGAAAACTTTGGCCTCCCCAGCATGGTACACTCATACCATTGAGAACCTGTTGTGCCACTAGTGCTTCTAGAGAAGAATGAAGTAGAAATCTTTCTTGTCTTTTTTTTTTTTTTAAAAAAAATAACAACTGTGAAATTGGCAGTAGCATGGGGTTTATTTTAGTACCAACTTGCTCAAAATGCTCTCTCAGGTTTTTATGTGTACAGCATAGTTTTGTAGCTTAAACATACTTGGCAGATTTTCTCCTATTTGTTCAAATTGCCCCCCACCCACTACATACAAAACTAACAAATATTGAGCAAATACTTCCAACTGTCTTCATACCAAGCCAGAGGTCATCTCAATCGGAAAACAGGGACTTCAGATCGTATTTCCTTTACATCAGCTAATTACAACCATATGTTTTCTGTGGCAGAAAGGGAGGCATGTATGTATCAGACCCATTAAGCAGGTTAATTGCTTCTTCCATGGCTGATACTCTGTGTAGCTTTTTTCCTGCAGTTTAGAATAGTCTGTGCTGCCTGGGTTTAATTACTTTATTGTTGCTTCTGCTCCGTTATTTTGTTTATTGCCAGTGGTGATTTTTAAGCCATCATATGGGGATTCAGCTATTTATGTCTGATAGCTAGGACAGTTTTCTCTTTACTGAATCTTGACAGGCACTTCTTGGCTTTTTTGTACTGTTGCCTTTGGTTAGGATGGATGATTTGGAGTGTAAACAGTGGAGAAACCAGGATGATGATAGGAAAGATAGAACATGTATGCATCCAGTTGGGGTGATGAGGAAGAATTTCACAATTCATCACCAGGATTCCCCTCAGCCCACTAGATGAAGGAAATCTAGTGATCAAGATGATCACTTTGGTGTATTTCATGTACACATCAAGGAAATCTTCTGGTATTCAAGAAAACAGAAATTATGTTTGTGAAAACCACACTGAGCTTCAGCTTCAGAGTGTTCTCGATTTGCCCATTCTGCTTCTGTCCTTTCTGAAGACACTTACAGGCTCTGGAGAAGTAAGGGGTCCCCATTTTCCAAACCACAGACCTCAGGGAGGACCCACAGGATCAAGGCAAGCAGGATTTACTCTACGCTGTTAGCCTCATGCACACAATGTAATATCCACATACTTAACATTGCCTTTTGCCACCTGTACTCAGCATGTTGTCACACAGTCATTAACTTAGAAAACTAACACGAGCCAAACAAAAACTTCTAGAATTAAATGAGTTGCCATACGAAAACAATTAAAAAGGTGACCTGTTGTGAAAAAACATTTAATCTAGCACGGGTAAAAAGACCACCCAAGATTAGCCAAAAGTTGTGTTTTTCTTCTCCCCTCCTCCACCCAAGCCTGTTATTTGCAATACAGGTGCATTTATATGAATGACTGATTGTTAAAGACTGGGATGATGATCTCATCTCAGCAGCTTTGACTGTCTGGATATTACATAAAATGATAAAGAGTGATTAGTTAACAAACATTTTTTAACAATCTAAAGAGCAGGAGCAGATAACAATATATTTATCTTTGTTTTTTTAAATACTAAATTTTAAACTAGCCTATATATACAACAATATGGAATGGTATTTCTCAAACCTACATGCACAGAATTATCTTTATCCAGGTAGATAATCCCAGCACAATCTTGTAATAGAGACTTTAGGATCAAGCCCCTGACAACTTAAGCCAATTGCAAAATTTATTATCCATGCTACATTTTATATTTAGGAAAAAAGTTTGGTCAGGGCTACAAACATTTCAGTAGTAATATTTGAGCCGGTTTAGAAGGTAAAATGGTTATAGTAATGCCAAACAAAATGAACGCTGTTGAAATTTAACCCTTAAATAGTTAAAGATGTATTACACATTAGAAGTCTCTAAAGATACATTAGCATAACATTAAAAGTTATTTTTTCAAAATTCATGCACTTTGTGTGCTTTCATACATGTATTGTTGTCCACATGGAAATAACAATTGCTCCATTGATCCAGTGTATCATTTCTGAATATAAACAATTACCCAAATTTAATTTATTGCCCAGAACTTTTGTTGACAGCTCATCACAAAGCTGTTGCCATTAAATGCTGGGGAATCTTTTAGCTGGAGGCAGCCACTAAGATCACGTTAATCTCCCCACCTTTCTAAATACATTTCACTGAGCTACGGCTTCATAAAATGCTTCAGCAAATATTTTCTAGACAGATCTGCTAGCACTACTTGTTACTGTGTTTATGACTTTCCATCAGAAAGTCCTGCTTTTACATGGCTCTTACTTTTCCAGTTCAACACTTGAACTAAAAATTCTTATCTAAGACAATTCTTTTTATTGGGGAAAAAGAAACCAACCCCAACCAACAAACCTACTTTCATTTATTTCAAAGAATCACATTGGGGTAAACTACTTTTTCTTAGAAGTCTGATTAACTCCCGTCTCTTTCCATGACTCCCATCCCCAATTTTTAAATAAGCACATTTATTTTAAAAGTCACAGTCTTTGCTATGCAACATTCCTGTATCCTTGTGATTGGTAGCAAGGGTCTACCACTTAGCAAAGTGATCATCTGTTTTAGACTGAGGTGGGATTTTATAGTCAATATGTCAGAGAACTATCTTATTAAGTTTTAGATACCTAAATTAGAGCTAAATTAATTTTAACTGTGATATTAGTACTTTTCAATATGCTTGTAATATACCCTGGAGATGAGCAAGAGTTTCCTGAATTTTCATATGCAGTGGTATATGCCTGAAATGATAGGAAAAAGCTTGCTCTCCTGTGCCAGTACAGTGCAGAGAAAATATCTGTTTCCTTCATATGCAGCTGGCACAAGAGCCATTCAATACTATAATGTGGGCCTGAGGCTCATACAGGACAGAAACAACCTGAGATGAAGGATTGAAATGGTGAATGAAGGACAGGTTAGGTTGTCCTTTCAAGAAGTGAGACCCAGGGAGAAAAACTGCAAAACTATAAGCAATAAACTGAAATGAAATGAGGACTTGAAGGGAGACTGCACCTCTCCAAGCATATTGGTCTAAGAACCAGTGAGGCCAGGACAAGCTGGACTACAGCGATGGAAAGGTAGTTTGGGTGAGGCATCTGAATTCAGAAGCACATGGAAGAATAATGAGAACTAGGTGGACAGTTCCCACATGGAGGGCGGGTATAGTTCTCATGAAAAATAATGGGAACTGGCTGCCACTGGGAAATTTGTTAGTGGTGACCAGAGACCAGAGTGGGAGGGCTGAGCAGGTTCCATTGAGGCAGTGCAGAGGAGAAAACATGGCAGAGACCATTCAACTCTGTAAAAGTCTGGGGAGGACCCTCAGTATCCTATTGAATACAGTATTTCCTCAGTATCTGGTAGACCAAGACTGAAATGCTTCCATATGTAGAAACTTCAACCTTATTCCAAGCCTCAGACAGAAAGGATGGTTGGACCACAGGCAGCTCCTGACTTTAAGAAGAAATTCCATTTCATACTCCAGCTACCTCAAAAAGGCGCTAACTGAAAATATTTGCTTATCATAGAAAACATGCATCTCCGAGTGGAATTCTAAAGTGGGTAAAAAAACTAACAGTGAATGAAACAGAAACTTTTAGGTACAGAGAAACTGCATTTTACTGTAGGTTGCAAGGTAAATAAAACTGGCAGAATCAGAAACTGGGCTAGTACTTTGGCCATAGAAAGTTCTTCTGTACTACTGGATTTCCCTTAATTGCTTTAAACAAACATTGTGATAGTTGTGATGAACATAGATAAGTAAAAACATTCTCCTTTCTTTAGTAGAAAGAACCTTGTATAGGTGATCAGTTTATAAAGCATGAGATAAAAAATAAATCAATCCAACAAAATCCCTAAAGAATTTAAACATAAATATCTGTATTTGTTTGGTATCCATCTAAAAAGAGACTCCCTAAAGATTCTCTGGCCACCTCACTTTTGAAAAGCAAGTTTCTGCATCCACATATCAGTCAGTGGCCACAATTTTCAATGGTCTTTGAGTCTGAGAATGTGATTTGATTAAAGTTTTACCATAGACTCAGGTGGTGGTAAAATTGCTGTCATTTTCTGTAAATGATCACACAGATGGCAAAATGTTCCTGGCTGCCAGCTGAAAATCTGGCATAGGATGTTTCTATGACTGTTATTTCTTCACTTAAAAGTCTTTCCTGTTGCTTCGTGGTTTTCATTTACTGGATATGTTCAGTTTGAATTGAAGTGGGCTGAGGAGAGACTTGTCTTGCCACTGGCAAGGTTCACTATCATTCCCGGATACAGATGAGCCAAACCCAGAACCTCATATCCAAACCTTTCCAATATCAGGGAGAAAGGATCAGATGTGAATACTCTGTTCTAAATGCACCACTGTGGCTTTGATCCCAGGTCAAATCCAAAATTAGAAGGGGCCTCTTTTATAGCTCCAATTTGGACACAGCCAAATTATGTTTTCATCAGATGGTGCTCCAAGAAGGAAGAAATTTTATGTGAGTTTGCCACTGTTATGCATGAAGACAGGCCTGAAACCTAACCTTAATTTTGCCTCAAAGCCAAACTCTAAACTGTACCCCAAATTAATACAGGTTTGAATCTGACTTCCTTATTCTACCTGAATCCGTGGCTCATAAACTATGTTTCTGAATAATAATTTATTTTTGTTTTTGGAATGCACTCTATTATATCTAATTGCAAATACTTGCAACACTCCCCCCCCCCCCCCCCCCCCCCCCCCCCCCCCTTATGCTGGAATGCTATATGCGATGCACATATGTGAAAGAACATTCTTGTCTGTAAGGTACCCAGTTTGCACAGTGACTAAATGAGTAAAAACAAAATAAAACCCACAACCAAACCCCAAACAACCCCCCTCAGAAAAAAATAATAATAAAAAAAGAGTGAACATTTAATTTTTTTTCCACTTTGTTGGGAAAAGCCCAGAAACCAGAAGCAAATGAGGGAGAAGCAGCAGCAGAGACCACCAGCAAACAGCAGCTGCAATGTGAAACATCAGGACAAAACCACTCACAAGAAGAGAAAGGGTTGTTCCTTCCCAGTAGAAGATTGTGCAAACATGAAAGCAACCAGCAAACACTTCCAGCAAAGTAAAGGTTCAACTCAAAGGCAGTGAATAACTAAAGAGAAGGTTGCAAAAAATCTGAGTTTGCAAGAGTTTGACCAATAATACTCTATTTAACACTCCTGGAAATTAGGGGTGGAGGGAGAAAACATAAATGTCATGCACCTGTACTGAGACACTACTGATAAACACACTAGTGTTACTCCCCACCGAGAATACTTTCTGTAACCCAGAAGGTTACATACTAGTCAGGCTTTTTTCCTCGTGGTGTTAGAATAAAAAGAATAACGACAATACAATCTAATAAGAAGCATTTATTCAGTTATGTCCCACTATTTGAAGGAAATTTAATCACCTAAACACAAAAATGTTCTAAAAAATTCATATATGGGCAAGTTATACATAAGCATTGATAAGGACGGACTAGAAAGAAGAAGCTAGTACAGCTGGTGGAAACTGGCAATAGCTACAGGGAAGCCAGAATGCGGGTTTTCTACTTCTTAATTTTTAAGTGCATACAATTAGCTGACAGATTAGAGGAACTTTATTAACAATATCTGTATTACAACTGTAGAAAGCTGAATTTGCACAAAATGGTTTTGAAACTATTATTTTGCAAAAATACATTGTCTTCTAATAAAACCCTCTCTGCCTTTTTCCTAGGTTCACTTTCAAATCAAGTGATTACCTTCTGCCCTCATGTCTACTGTGTTTTTGAAGAACAACAAAAGAAAAAAATTAAAGCTTGAGGCTTCATGAAGTTCTGCTACATTTCCACAGTGCAAATGTTGTATGAAATGTAAGGATGGTGGAAGGTTATGTAGTATTCCCTAATAAACAGATTTTGCTTATTTAGCATTCTACAGGCAACAGTTTCCCTTTTAGCTATACCCCTGCCCCCCCCAAAAAAACCAATAAAACAAAACCCACCAAAAACAACCCAACAAAAAACCCACAAAACACATTGAGCAAAAATAGTTAGTTATGGCCAAGCGCTCTCTGAAAAAGAGTACTTTAAAGGTGTTGAAATAGCTCATGGTTGCTTTTGCTTGTAAAATAGTTTTTGGATGTGATTTTACTTTGCAAGGTGGTGTATGTCATGATTACAGCACACAGGCCTACCCTTCTTTACTCTCCTTTTTAAATTCAGAAACAATTGCTTTCTCTGGGAGCACAGAGCACTTGTTAGTTTTCACCACCGCACTAGTCACTCTATGCCTCCTTTTGAATTTGGCTTCAGGTACTGATACATTATTTAGATTCTTTGATGGTCTCCACTACTCAAGTGCTCTCTGAATAACTAGGTCAAACCTGCGACTCCTTAGTATATTCACAGTACAGATGAAACTCTTACCATTCATCTAAGGACTGTTTTTATCTTACCCACCATCCTTTTCATACTTGGCTAAGGGATCTGTCTCTTGTGACTGAGCCACACTGGTGTACCTACACTGATAAATAAAAGCAAGAAGTTCAAGTACTGAATCCTGCTGTTTGTTTGGTAGCTTATATTCTGGCACTCCAGCTGCTCCAGAGGGGCCTAATCCTAAAGCAATATAGACATGAGGTGGTCCTTGGCAGCCCAGCTATAGTCACCGGCCTAGTGTGTCCCCCCTTGCTCAAGGATGACCCAGCACTGATCCTGCAGACTGGCCAGCCTGCTCCACTATAATGCTGATTATGACTAAGTTTATATGCACCTCAAGACCCTCCTCTCCTACTGTATGCATATTTTTTTCTCCTGCACATCTTCTTTTTATCATCAGGGAAGTAATTAGAGCTATAATACATAGAAAATGAGTGAGAGAGGATTACAAAGGGATCTTTCTCCCTGCTGTTTTCCTTTATTCTTTTCATCTATTTCATCTAATTCCTGTTGTCCTCCAGGCATCTCTGAATTGTTTAGAGGTGTAATTAATGATGAAAATCCTTCCAGTTGTTACATGCATGTGGTCATGCATACACACTTCACTGCTCTTCAAAGGAAGAACTCTGATACAAATATGTGTATACATACAAAAAGAAATTTGACCAGCTTTTCTACTGTCTGGTAACATACTTTTTTTAACTCTTTAAATATTTAACATTAATTCAACTCACCGTACAACACCCCTAAGAACGTGACACAAAATAGCTGGATAAAGTGGCAATCAGAGGAGGAAATGAGTTTTTTCCAAGCAGGAGAAATGTTACAACCCAGTGTAGCTCAAGGGCAGATTGCTCACCCACATTGCTTCCTTCAGGACTGTTTTGAGTTTTGGTTTCCTAAAAGGGGGTTTCCGTATGGAAATTCAGTGAAGAGCAAAGCAAAACTATCCAACAAGTTTATGAAATAACATGGTTTGAATGAATAAAAAATATATACTATTTTAAATGGAGGTCAGATGTGTGAAGACTTGTGTTTCTCAGAGTAAAACAATAAATTGAGTGTAGTGTATTCTACATGTATGTTTACAAATATGACTAGATCAAAATTATATGTTAAGCCCAAGCATCTTCATAGAAGTAATAATTATTCTGATGAGAGTTTTGTACTGCTTATGTGTGTGCTTATTACTAGAATGATACATTCTCAGTTGGCATTATTCTGTCCGTTTTTCTTGTGTTTACTTAATGTGCACAATAAAAACTATGGGATTTTGGAAATAGGATAAGATGTTACTTTCCCAGATAACCTGATAATAAAATTACTTATTATCCCCTCATCCATTAAAATGAGGCACATGGACCAGCTGAGACAGGTTGATGAGTGTTTAGCTGCAGGGAACCCTCATTTCCTGGGATGTGTCCACTGCAAGAAAAGTCTCAAGTTATTTTTCAAGCTGTAGGATCAACAGCCTGATGGCTTGGCAGGGGGGTTTGGAATGGCAGGGACAGGCCTTAGAGGTCTCCCTGGCTTTAGGAGCTTTGTGACCCACTGCATGGGGCAGTCACTGCTGTCTTTTGACCTAGAGACCCTGACATCTGTAGGCTTGGTAGCCTGTCACAGTAGGCTTTATGAGGCTGATTTATGCTTAAATAGTGTGCTTGTGAGCACTTTACATTTGCACTTCCCTAATTGGCAGGATTCCTTTCTCATATTTGGTAAAAAACCAAATCAACAGAAAATTCAAAGCAATTGACACCAGCCAACCAAATCTCTTTACCAACTGCTGCCTAGTAAATATCCCAAAAATAACATCTGAATATGCAATGATTTAACAAAAATTTCAGCATTAACATCTACAAAATTCTGCTACTGCACCTACTACAACACCAGCTGTCAGCTCTTTGCATTTGGAGTGATAATTATTTCAGAGCACACTTTGTGCGAAGGAATACACATTTCCTGTTCCTCCAAAGAGGCAATAACCAAATCTAGTAACATCATTCTTATCCTCAGATAGGCATCATAGAATAGAGCAGAATAATAGAATCATTTAGATTGGAAAAGACCTTTAAGATCTTAAAGTCCAAAAGTTAACTTAGCACTGCCAATTCCACCATTAAACCATGTCCCTAAACACTGCATCCACATGTTTTTTAAACACTTCCAGGGATGGTGATTCCACCACCTCCCTGGGCAGCCTTTTCCAATGCTTGACAATCTCTTCTGTCAAGAAATTATTCTTAATATCCACCCTAAACCTCTCCTGGTGCAACTTAAGGCCATTTCCTCTTGCCCTGTTGCTTGTTACCTACGAGGAGAGACCTACCCCCACCTGGCTACAGCCTCCTGTCAGGTAGTGGTAAGAGCAGTAACATCCTCCTTAAGCCTCCTCCTCTCTAGGCTAAACAACCCCAGTTCCCTCAGCCACTCCTCATAAGACCTGTTCTCCAGACCCCTCACCAGGTTTGCTGTCCTTCTCTGAACACGCTCCAGCACCTCAATGTCTGTCTTGCAGTGAGGGGCCCAAAACTGAACACAGTGTTTGAGGTGCGGCCCCACCAGTGCTGAGTGCAGGGGGACAATCACTTCCCCAGTCCTGCTGGCCACACTGTTTCTGACACAAGCCAGGATGCTGTTGGCCTTCTTGGCCACCTGGGCACACTGATGGCTCATGTTCAGCTGGAAGATGTTTTTCCTGATTTAGGTATTAACTGCATGTTTAACTGTTTGTGTGTTTGAGTACATACAATGAAAATTCTTACAGTGCGTAGGGCTTTTGCTACTCATAGTACTAAGGCTTGTGATTTTATCAAATATATGATTGATTGCCTCTTAGATAATGCACTGGGAATTAATTCCCTCAAAATGCCAGATGTACTGCGTGATGCTTAGCTTTGTGAAATTATACATATAAAATGGGAACGAAAAATAACCCCAAAAAGCATACATTTTGAGCTAAATTAAACCATCAACTACTTCCAACTATCTAATAGTCTCCAGGGAAATTCCCATAATGTGTTCCTTATTCCTTAATCGTTGTTGTTAAAACAGCATTTATAGCTTTGTTATGATTAAGCCTATGATTGATGCACTAAGTTTTCAAATATACAGGGCTATATCAGTGACTGATATAAATTGCCATTTTTCCCTTTGATGTAAGAGAATTACTCTGGAGAGGATAACCTAGAGAAGCACTGAAGACAGTTGGTTATTGAGCTTACTTAGAAGTCAAAGTGAAAATACTTTGAGAAGGAGATGGGAAATTCCTCTGCTCCTTCCTTGAAATTGCACCAACAGGACATAGGAGCCGCTGAGTCCGGATGGAAAAAGACACAGTAGAGGGGAAAAGACACAGTAGGAATAGCAGCTCAGAACATGACTACTAAGTAGGATGAATCTGAAGATCAGTTGATACTGTTCTGTAGAGATGTGGAATTTGCCCTTAAAAAGTAGGAAGGAGCTCTTAAGTGGAGCATTTAAAAAAGATACAGACTAATTTTTTTTCAGCTTCTGGTATATGAAACAATTTGTACCCTAATAGTATCTGCATTACTGAAGTTAGTCAGGTTTGTGTTTCATTTTTGTTGTTGTTGTTGTTGGTGGTTTTTTTAATCATTTCCATTGTATTATCATACTAGTCATGTATGTTCAGAACTGTAACATGGAAATATAATCCTAAAAAAAAGACTTTGTTACTGCAAGCTTCTGTAAAATATGGGAAGGGGACAAGTTGTGCACTTCTGTTACTTGATATATGAGACTGGAACCGATTAGCTGTGCAATGAAAAAAACTATGGTAGCATTACTTAATGTTTTCCTCTATCTCACAAAAGTGTATGTTGGAAGTAGGTGGCTCTGTTTATCCCTGTTATTTCTGGGAAATTCAGAGTGATGCCTTCTGAAGTTCTGAATGGCTGAAAAGGGACATTGGTGAAAACTTAGGTGGTCATCAGCATTAACTCTTCCTTTTATATCTTATCCTTCTAACATCCGTCTGGCCAAAAGACCCATTATAACTCTTTATATAACCATTTATTATTAGTAGTCACTGTTGCTTGGCCAAGCCTCATCAGTTACTTTTAGGATTTATATAGTGTCACTGCTGGCACTGCCTATACTCGGAGTATTAGTAAAAGGCAGAAAATCTTCATGTGGTTTTGCACATTTCTTTTCATTCCTTTTTTCTGGTCATGAATGAAGTTCAGTTTTGGATATATATAAATGTCCACAAACCTTGCTGAAAAGCAGTATTTCAAAATAATTTGTTCTGGTGCAAAATCACAACAAATTTCCTTTTGGATTCAAGGATGTTTGCATAGTGTTACATTCTACTGTGGAACTGAAGTTTCAAGAGTTTTAATCCAATTCTGCACTATTTCCACTTCTATTTTAGAAACCACACACACTAATTTGGGAGCCCTTTCTTTCCTTTCCCCTCCATCCCACACTGAGGTCAAAATTCTGAATGCAACAGCAGTGCCAGGATTGTGGAATATAAGTTCCTCCTATGGAATATCTTATAGAAATAAAATCTATGAAATTGTCTGTGGCAGCTGGGAAAGAAGGGGCCACCCACTCCCTTACCTGTTCCATCACATTGATCTAAAAATTAAGTTGGAAGTGTGTAGACTAAAAGTGGCTGCTTCCATGGGTTGAAATGATGTGAAGATAACTTTAGGAGCATCGACTATATCTCTCTAGCAAAAATAAGCCCCTGAATAGATTTTACCAATTTCTGAATCTCTCATCTGGCAGAAAAAAAATAGAAAGCTAATGGCTAAACTGCAATTTCCTCCTTGAACAATAGAATTAGTTAAATACTAAGTGCTTTTAAAAGTCCTGCATTAACTATTTGTGGTTATGGCCATTCAGATTGGCCAGCCATGTTAAGGTGAATGCTTAGCACCTCACAGGATCAGGTCCTCTATCTTCACACAAGAGGGCTGAGTCCAAAATTGTGAATGCAGAATTATTTCATAATGGTAGTGATTATGTTATAACTGGAAAAAAAAAAAGTATTAAAGGAGATAAGTCTTTCTGAAGGTTTGTTATCTTTCAAAACTTGCTGTCCTGCAACCAGTTATTTGCCAAAGTGACCACATATATCACAGACTGGTTTTGTTTGTTCTAATAGAAATAAAACCAAATTTCTCATGAAGTCCCTGGCAAGGAGAACAGAACCTTGAGAACTCAATGACTGTAATGCCAAGCTTTTCAATTTATCTCCCTTCTCCTGTGTGGCAGTCTTACCAGAGGATGGTGTCACTGGCATAAAACAAAATAGAGTTCAATAGGCAATTTTTTTGAAGAAACATTTTGTAGGTGACAATGTCTCGTCTGTTATTTTCTGCTAGTTTCATAAGGACTTAGTACAATTTACCCGTACCTGAGGTTTTACATTTTCAACTACTCCAGTTGGTTGTAACCTGATGGGTCAGTTGTTTGACTAATTCCAGCCTTCCAATACCTTTTGTTCTCATTTTTCTTTCTGGCAGTGTAATTATTAGTTGCATTATAGATGTGTATGAATGGTTATGTCAACATATTTCAGGTTGTAATGAGGAAAATATATAGAGGTATAATAAAGATAATGTGACTTCAGCTATACTTTGTGAACATGTCTCTTGATTTATGCTGTTTTAAAAACTGCAGCGATAACATTCTTGGAAGTAAACATAGTGAGGTTTTGTTATACTCAATGTCACTCTGAAGACATATTCCAGTTGGCCGGAGCCTGCGGCTGCAGCTGTCTCTACTTCATTACACCACTTCTAGCACCTGCAGTTTTAGGAAATAACTAAGATTTTCAGCTGACATCTTCTAGGCATTTATTTATGCTGCAACTTAAAATGATTTCATCTGTATGCTAGAGGGGAGTGTTCTTTTAAGGGCAGCAACTGATGAGAAGAAAATATGCTCTAATAATGAAAAGAAATAATTTGTATCACCCTACATAGGAGAAAAGTTGAGGTTAAACTAACGTTAATCTAACAAGCAGGCAAAGATAATGAATTTCTGATATTTATACAACCATTCTAGTTTATTCTTCCCTTTCCATTTTTGGGGATTGTTAGGAGTCTCCAACACTGTGAGCTATTACATATTACACTGCTGCTTGTATTTAAACACAAGATAATAAATTAGAGATATTTGCACTGTCATAATTTAATTAAAGGTCTGCTTTCCTTTCCCATTTGAATTCTTCTTTGAACAAACACACTCTTCTGACCTTTCATAAATAGAGCATTATGAAAATTCCTCACTCCTTACATAAGTATATTCTCAGCTTTAAGAACATGAATAGTTCTACTGCTATCTGTATCATACCTAAATTCAATCCAAGTGTAAGAGGTATTTGGGAGTGAGGTGCCTAAAGACATTAGAGTGCTCTACTGTGTAGATACAATGAAACGAGATTCAAGAGGGAATTAAACTCTATTATATTAAATATTTAATAAATATTGTAGTGACTTTAGCAAGCATTCTAATTCACTTTAGTTCTCTGTGCTTTAGTGCAGTATGGGATCTTAAAATACACATTAGCAGAATTGCTCTTCTCTGGATTACTACAGCACAGGGATGAACCAATTGCCCCCCGGGGATTTAATCTTCTAATGGATCCCCTGGCAACAGGTGTTTCATATTAAGTCTACTATTACCTGGAAAAGTATTACAAAGTTTTTCTAATGAAGAACAGGATGTAACCTCTGGCCATTAGAAGAGGTATTTTTGTTATGCTGTCTTCAGCTGTGGAGTGTTAATGTTCATTTTGGGGCAAGTTTAATCCTCCTTTCTTAGATTCAAAAACTTTCCTCCACCAAATTTCATCTGCTGGACCTTATGTAAAAAACAATCAATGTCATAAATGTGCCAGAAATTTTATGTGTTGACTTAGGAGAAGATGTAAGTAAAAGCTTAGGAGAAAATGTAAAAAAAAAAAAATTGTACTTAGAAGAAAAATAACAAGTGACAACCTCTAATCATTTTTAAATTGTATTAATTAAAAATAGCATGTGATACCTTGCTTTGTTAAAATAAATCCACTGCACCAGTGCAGAAAAAAAATAGCTGATTGAAACCTTGAGGAAAATTATACAACATATGTGTAGTGATACTGGCAAACATTAAACATCAAGCTATTTTTCCATTGAAACTTCAAATTCTAAAATTCTGAATTGACAGTTCATTCCAGTTACTTAAGGAAAAAAAACCCACCATGGCTACCTTTATCCCCTTTTGGCATTAGCCCTTCTTGAAACAGAGAGGTTGTACTAGATAACCTTCAGGGATCCTTTCCAATCAACATTTCTAGCATTCCATGAAAATAACATCTTTATATTCATCTGCATAGAATATCAAAATATAAAAGAATTCTAGGTTAAAACTGAAGATAAATATAAGAAATATGTAGAAATGCGTCTTCAAAAGCTTGTTGTCTATTCCAGATTCTTCACATACACTAACAGTTTATTTACCAGGCATATAGACATTCTCAAAAGAAAGTTATACCTGGAAATAATTGTATATTATGGTGTCTTTATGATAATAACAGATTTTCTGTGTACTTAGGAGGAAAAGTAGCTGAGGTATCTCAAATATTGCCTTGCAAAAGCTGTAGGAAATGCTTTACTGTTTCATACACAATTACAAGTGATCAGAATTATTATTGTGTAGTGGGTTTTTTTGAGTATGTTTCCTGAAAAGCAGGCATTCCGGTCTGAGAAAGCCCAAGCCAGGGAGATTTGATGTTGCATCTTCAGTGAGAGGAAGATGCAAACGAGGTCAAATGCTGCCAATCAGGAAAGTTTATTGGGACAGAGCGTTTTTAAGAAAATAGTGATAGGAAAGGGAAGGAAGGACAGAAAAGAAGGAAACCTAGCAAGCAGTCAGGATAGAGTTGCAAGACACAGTCACCAACATGGATCCAGCGGTGTCCCATTGGTCCATAGTTTCCTTGTCCGTCGATGGTGGGCGTCTCTAAATTGTTCGATGGTGCAGTCTTCTGTAGGACATTCGGGGAGCCCATTTCCCTGGCAACGGTACCTACTGCATGTCCACGCATGCTCCCTGCTCTCCATCTCAGTATGTTAGTTCTGAGGGGCACATGCGATGGCTGCATGGTCCTTTGTCATAGACTGCATGTGCCTGGGCAGGTTGAGGTGGTCATTCATGTCTGGATATGTCCCCCAAAACAATGTGCCCATTCTTTGACCCCGAGCGATGTCTGGTTTTGGGTGGCTGTTTGCCCCTTGTCTGGTCCACAAGTGCTGAGTTCGGTTCAACCGCCAGATTGCCTTGCACCAAGCTCAGCAGGGATGTAAAAAAGCTTTGAGACAGCCAGCTCACAATATGGTCTCCCACACCACCCTGAGCCTCAAAGATTGTTGCTTCTTCATCCATGGTGGTAGAAAGGTAGAGAAAATAGTAAAGTGGCAAAAAGTGCATACTTCATACAATGTTTACAACTGGGGTTTCACCTTTGAAATACCATGCAGATATGTTTGACATCATCATAAGGTGAGGAAGCTACTAATTGCATACTTGAAACAGTGCACTGGATCAACTGTACAAAATATGGAATTAAACATGGGAGGAACAGTAACAATGTAACACCACATAACATACAGAAAAGGATGCGTTTGACCCATGGGGTACCTGGAAGCCAAGAGAAGGGATCAGATTCCCAACTCTCCCAGGCTTGCACAGGGACATGGGCCAGTTTTCACATTCCTGAAGTGGTATGTTTAACTTGACCATTATTGTCAATTTTTAAACAACAACTAGAACATTTAGATTACCACAGACACCCACTTCTTTGGCTAGCAGGTAATCAAGAATCATTTGCTGTTGGAATATTGCTGTTCACATCTGTATGGCCTGATCTGCCAACAGATCAAGGTCACAGGCAGTCTCACTGATGTTAATTTCTGGGATGGCTTGGAACTGTATGATGCAGTTTAAATTATAGATAGGTTCTTAGGCACCACTAACCAGTTCATTAGGGTTCCAAGTGGCTGGCTCATAACACTGTATAATTTGTCCTGGTGGCCACTCATCCTTTCCCCAGTTCTGAGTGCTCCCAACAGTGAGAGAGGTATCAGTATTTTTTTTCTCTTATTAGGTCATCAGATTCTCTGATTCCTCATGTATTTCCTTGAATTTTGGATAAGTGTCCTGGTTTCAGCTGGGATGGAGTTATCTTCTTAGGAGCTAGTACCATGCTGTGTTTTGGCTTCGATGTCAGACTTTTTAGTTTCTTAGGCCTTTTTAGCGGAAAGGCTGGAGGGGCACAAGGAATAGGCAGGGGACAGAGCCAGGTCAGCTGACCGGAACTAGCCAAAAAGGTATTTCATACCATGGGACGACATGCCTTGTATCTATACCCAGTGGGTTGGCTGGAGCAGGCAGATCATTGCTCGGTGACTGGCTGGGTATCAGTCAGCGGGTGGTGAGCGGCTGCATTGTGCACCCCATGTTTCTTTCTTCCTTTCTCTCTGGATTTTTTTCTTTCCCTCCCCCTTTTTCACACTGTTATTTTCATCGTTGTTATTGTTGTTCTTGCATTTTTATTCTCTTTCAATTATTAGTTTGTTCTTATCTCAACCCTTGAGTTTTACATTCATTTCCAACTGTCCTCCCCATCCCCCTGGGTGAGGGAGGAGTGAGCGAGTGGCTGCGTGGTGCTTAATTACCAGCTAGGGTTAAACCATGACAGTGAGAGAAAAAACAAGGGCCAAATATACCTGTATAATATACTCCTCACCAATTAGGTGGTAATTTTTTGTAGGCATACTGCCCACAAACCTAATAGTGGCTTTGTAGGGCCCAGGTTCCTTTATGGAAAGGGTTGGTCCATTTTTTGTCGTTATTCAGGGCACCATAATATAAAGTGTCCTTGTTTCCCACTGGTCCACCTATAACACCTTTGGAAGAGTTGTAACTACATCTCCATGCCCCTGCTTTTAGATATCAGGAACAAATGGCTACTAAGGGACTTACTGTTCAGTTGGTATTGGACCAGAATTCTTGAAAACATGCTCTGGTTCCATTTGGGTATCACCAAGCTCAATGAAACACTCGTGCTACATACTTCTCTGCAGTACTATTACCTCACTGACAAGTAAAAATAGCCATATAAAACCTTTTATCCTTTTCCACAATACTGGTACATTTGTGATTAATTGCATAAAAATAGTATCCAAGCGCAATTGGAGAACTGAACATGGGTCTGATTCCACTTGCCCTTATACCTCGAACAATTATAAGGTTTACACTCTGTGGTTATACAGTCGTAACTGAGTATAATGACCATTCACAGGTGCTTTGTCCCAACCATACCACTACCAATTCTCCCACTAGAGCACTACCTTCTCCGTTAGTGATTATTTTCTGTTCAGTTTTTATTTGCAAGGCAGTGGCTTGATATTTCCTTATCCTTTTGTTTAGCAGAGGCATCTGTAAACCAAAGATTCTGTGAGAGTTCTGAAAATAGGGTGGGTGGGTGTGCAACCTGCACCACAGGGGAAATGGGACCGTCTTCAGTTTTCAAGACAGCTTCTTCCTGAATAGCCAAGGTCTTGGTGGCGTTGTCTGAAACCTCAAAAATATTGCAGTAATGTTCTATCTCAGCATACTATTTCCGCACTGAGGCTCATTGTGCCACCCTGTCAGGGGGTGGTGTCCTGGTCAACACAGGTTTTTACACCTTAAAAAGACCTCTGAGCACTATCAGTTGTTTATGTATGGTGTGTTTGGCCTCTTGCTGGGCTAAGCTGACCACAAACAAACCCTTTTCCCAGGTGGAGTACTGTTTCTCGGCATTTTTAAAGCTGTGAGAGTAGAACCCAATAGGTCGAGTGGGTCCTTCTAAAGCAGGGGTCCTCAAACTATGTCCTGCGGGCTGGATACAGCCCCTGAGGGTCCTCAATCTGGCCCCCAGTATTTACAGAATACCCCCACCCCCCACCCCCCTGCTGGGGGTTGGGGGGGAAACCAAGCAGCCGCAGATGACTGCCTGCCACTTCATCCACGCGCTGGCCCCCTGTTTAAAAAGTTTGAGGACCCCTGTTCTAAAGTAAATGCAAAGTGTTCTTGGTCCTCAGGTTGCAAGTGGACCATAAAAACCCTATCTTTATCATCAATAGTTGCCATAATAGGATGAGCTTGTTCCTGGATAAATGCTATAATCTTGGCAATGTTTGGCACAGCAGCTGTTAATGTGTCTGAGTCAGCATTAAGCCTTCAATAGTCTACAGGTAGCCTCCATTTTCTGTTTGATTTATGAACAGGCCATATGAGGGATGTAAAGGCAGAGTGGGCTGGCACTACAATTCCCTGTTCCTTTAAACTCCTCCAATACTGCGTTTAACCCTTCCTATGCCCCTGAGGGAAATGGATGGGGTTTGACATTTGTCAGTCTTGAGGGAGGGAGCAAAGGTGCAGTGTGTAACAGCCATACATCTGTAGATGGGGTGCCAAATGTCCAATTCCTTCCCTTACCATCAATCCATATCTTACCTTTCAGAACATCGAATCCTAAAATGTTAACCAGGAATGGCCCCACAACCATCGTTACCGCAGTGGCTGTATCCTCCCCGGGTAATCGCAAGCCAACAGTAGCCAATGTCTGTGCTTGAACATTAGCAAAAGCATCTGCGACAAACATATGCTGCTTAGACAAAGTTATGCCGCTTTGTGCCGCATCTTCAGTTTTCATATCTGAAATCTGAGCTCCAGTATCTACCAGGAACGTTATGGGTACCAACCTCGGTTCCACAAAACAAGTAAGTAATAGCTCACCTTGATGATTTGTAGTGAGCTGCCTGGTATGTACCTACCCTTAGCTCCCCCGATCACTGCAAGGAGGTGAAGGCATTAGTTTCCCATCGGCCTAGGGGTTGCGGATGACTTTGGTAAGGGGGCTCCAGGAACTGGGCTCTAGTTCTTAACTGGTGGACTTTCAGGCCATCCTAACACCAGCTTCTCCAGTTTGTCAGTCAGCAATCTGTTCAAAAGATCTTGGGTAATACCTTTCCGCCACCCCATTGTCCACAAACCCTTATGTCTGTGTCCTCTCTCTCTCCCACTTGATGATGCTACGGTAGACATCCTTTTATTGTTGGGTGTGGGGAAGGTTTCAGTTCTGTGCGCCTTAAAACTTTTGGGTCCATTTTGGTGGATGGAGGGGTGACAGGCCATATTTTCGTCCATAATTTATTAATTCCTGAGCAGCTTCTCCCCAAGTCCACATTTTCTTTTCCTGAGGTTTGTGTTTAGGGGTCACTATCCCTTCTAATGTAATGATAGCCCTTTCACCCTGGGACATCTCTTGTATTTTCCCCTGTAACTGAACACCAATCACTTTCAAGGTGTTGGGGAGGCCCCTTATAAGAGGAGTCATTCGTTCTGTGTTGACTGCTATCATCATTGGGGATTCAGGTTTAGGTCTAAGCTCATAGTCATAGATCATTTGCAGACATGCTGCCTTCTGTAAGTTTTCTACTAGCTGGTCGACCGTCCCCATAACAGCAAGAGGACCCCCTGCTTCCCGCAGGGTTAAGACCCCCAGCCCAGCAGGCTGCTCTCTGGGTCAGGGGCCCGGGTGTCCGGCAGTTCCCAGCGGGCAGGAACACTCCCGGCCCCAACAGCCCTCGGCTCCTTTTTGCTCAGCAGTATCTGACCCCGCAGGCAACGACACTCCCCGCACACACTGATCCCGGTGTTCCCGCGCCTGGCACGCGGGGCCGAGCCGCGCGTTTCTCCGAGCGGTTGTTACAGCGCCCCCGGCCCCGGGGCTGCCCGCGGGGCACTCACCCACCGCGGGGGGGTCGCCCGGGGCGGCAGCTCCTTCACACACACGCACCCCCGCCCCGCCCGCTGCGGGTGAGACGCGTGACGCCAAGGTAATGTCCCGGCCGGGGACAGCCCGGCCGGGGGCGACCCGACGCGACCCCCGCGGCGTATCCAGGTACTGTGTTCAGCTCGGGGACACACCAGCACAGCGGGCCCGCAGCAGCTGCCTTTCTCATGCCCGGCACCATCTGCTCTGCAGGAGCGACCCTGACCCCGTGCAGCAGCAGGTGCCTGTCCCGGCATCACCTGAGCCGCTGCTCCAGCCCCCTGATCATCTTCGAAGCCCCTCTCTGGACCTGCTTGAGCAGGTCCATGTCGTTCCTGTGCTGGAGGCCCCAGAGCTGAATACAGTACCTCACCTGAGGTCTCACAAGAGTGGGGTAGAGGGGGAGAATCACCTCCCTTTGTCTGCTGGCCACAAAGCTAGAATCTTTAGGCTAAATTGTTCTTTAGGATAATTCTGGGTGAACAAAACACATTGCCTAAAACAAAATTGGTTTTAAAATCATACTGTTTTACAGAGTTTACTTGTGAGAAATACCAGGCAGACCATTTGGCTTGGCAAAGTTACTGCATCTGTGTATAGGGTGTCCAATGCGGGAAGAATCACCTTCTTGACTATAGGGAGATCAATTCCCAGAGAATCTTTGGAATTGTGTTACACCTTAAGGTGCCATACCATCTTCTTTTATCACTAACTTGAGTGCTGGGGCACCCAGTGAATGCACAGAGACTGAGGGAAATGTATCTGATACAGTGTTTATTTTAGATGTCCTAACCTCTTCAGCCTCTAAATTCAATAAATCAATTCATTGTATACTCTTTAGTGGAGATCAGATCCTGCTTCCTCATGCTATTGATGGAGGTATGTAAACTTGGACACCCAACAGTTAAGTCTATAAATTGAGAGGACTGAGTCTTTCCAGAAGTGACTAAGAACAGGAAGCTCAGAAGCCTTGTATGTCATCAGGAAATCATACAAACTCATTAGTTTGTCAGATACAGTCTACGTATGGTCCATATGTGGCTCCTCAAAATCAGTGCCTGAAATCCAGGTAGTAACTGGGTTCTTATCAGCCACTTCTGATGATGAAATTTAAAATTTCTGCCATCTTCAATCAGATCAGATTGTTCTTGCATTCTCAAAAGCTTTCTGTCCTATCATAGCAGGTGTACAAGGGGCTGGTGGACTCGTGGCAGTTGTTGGCTCAGTTTGCTAAGGAACAGGGACTTTTCAATCTATTCTGTTGAAGTTGTTTTTCTTTACAAAACACATCAAGGGTTATTATAATTAAGAACCCTCTTGAGAGACTTTGTGGGAAGAATAGCAATGCTTGAGAATCTGTGGCAAGGGTAAAACTGTGTGTGTGAAAAAACATGACCCTTAAATCATCACAGAGCCAGAGAGACAGACGGGTCATACAACAGGTGAGGGCTTGCTGTGACAATTTCAGAGAGCTTCAGAGGACATACTTGCAGTCTGTTCGGAGCAGGAATTAGAAAACCGGAACTCATTCCCAAGTGGAGGAACTTGTCTCAATTTGCTGAAGATTTTGATAGTGCTACCCACCCGAGTGTCTGCCTGTTGATTTAACTAAGAGTTGTAGAAGATTTTGCTTATTGAGACCTTTGAGATTATGCAATATAGCCTATTTATGCTATGCAATACAGCTGAAGCATCATGGTGATAAGCACTGTTATAGACTATATCCTATTACTCTATTTCTTTTACACATTCAGAACAGATGACATTTTTCTTGTCCTCATTATACCTTTTCCATTGCTATGATAATAAAAAAACCCCAAAGTACAACGCACTCCTTTTGCTGGTATAAAGATCTACTACAATGTTTAATTAAACATGACTGTTTTAGAAAACAAAACTAAACAAAAACCTAAACAAAACATTTGGTAGAGGCAGTATTCTTACTTGACAGGATTACTTTTATGTTAGTTTTTAACACTGATGGAAAAAAATTCTGTTTCTGATTGATTACTCTATCCTGAGTTCCAAGTGTTTTGGAAAGATTCTAACATCATTCCGATAGTTTCTGATATGTATTCCAACACCTACAATAACAGAATATTAAATAACTTGTCCTTACGCACTGCTGCTTAGTGAAACAGTTAGAGGACTGTATACACATAGGTTTATCAATATTTTGGTAAGCAGGACACGGTATAATATGATATAAATATATAAATATCTACCATAGTATACACATATCCTGTTTATACATGTTTACATATTATGTATGTATATAATAGGATATGTATAGAGACAATGTATTTTAGGTTATCAATATAATGTATATAGTTTTAATAAATTTATCAGTGTTTGGTAACTTTTGGGAGATTACAAATATTATCAATATTTGGAATTTTCAGAAATTCATTATGATTCACATTTTACTAAAATCCTGTGCTGATATTACACCTGTGCTTACTCATATGAGTAGTCCTACTGATTCCAGTGAAATCATTTAATCCAAATATTTTACCATATCCATAAGCATTCACAGTATTGAGAATTAAAGTGAAGATTTTTCAATGATGTGTATAACTACATAATGGGCTTTTCAGAAGTCTGTTGGCACAAAGCTACCAGTTATTCAAACTGAAACTAGACACTGTTTAGTTCTGAAAATCCACAGAGTTACATATTTCTATATAGAAGTATGCCCTAAAATTTATTCCTTAAACTAGATGAAGAAATGTTTTAAGGACAGTGACAGATAGTCCTATTTTTGTTCGTGTGCCAGGAACCAAGGTTTTACTACCCTTTGGGTAAAAAGACCCTTAGGAAAAGGAAAATCCTTCTTAACACGTCTCCAGTTGGCCTACACAGAGTACAGTAACAGTTTTTTTGGTGACAGTCCTCAGGATAATAATTTTTTTGGAAGTAAGCCTTAAATATTAAATTTCTTAAAGTAAAACACTGGGGCCTGAGCACTGGAGAAGCCTATGTGACAATCTGAACATGAGATATAAATCCATGACCTCTACTTAATATCAAGTAATCTTGCAAAGAAGCGCTGATTGCCACCATCTGTCGAGAAGTAGCTGACACAGTTATTCAAAAGGGCTAATTTTAAGTGTTTTCTATTTGGTCAGATAAAAGAAATGCAAACCTCAGAACTTGATTAGGAAGCTAAGTTTAGATGGTTTAAGTTGTGGCAGAAGTCTGTCACTCTCCAGCACTTATAATGAGAGTCTTGGAAAATTAATACGGTATGTGGAAGTCATATTTTTCTATATGCTATTTCATTTCCTTTACAGTAGTAAAGAGTGAATATCTCTTTAATCTGTAGATATTCTCTCAAAGACAATACAACTTCAAAAACTTGAAGGAGATTGATGATGTAATGCAGAAGTGTAGAGTTTTAAAATAGATTTTTGTACTTTTTTTAAGCCACAGTCTAATGAGAAAAAAACCACTCAACTATTTTAGCAAACTTATTTTGAAATTAATTTTGTAATTAGTATTTATAAGTAGAGGGTTTTGTAAGATTTTAAAGGTAGCAACAAGAAGGAAGAGAAACATCAAGTGATCACTGCAGATTATGATTACTTTTTGAAATGTAGAAATGCTTTGTCACATATTTGGAAGTTTAACAGCACAGGGGTTAGAGACTATCAGAAAGTACAGACATGCTGCTGAAAAGGATCTGTGGCTGAAAATCACTGGCTGAAAATGATCAACAAAATTAGTTTACTGCAGAGATTATATACATGCAAGGCAAACATCGTAATGAAACACATAAACATTGTATCCATTGTTTAAGTGACAAATGAAGTCATTAAATTCTGTTTTACTTTGGTTAGGCCTGGGATGCAATGTTATGACCAGTTTTGGGCTTTGTGCTTCAGGAAGGGTACAAAACAATTGGGTTGTATCCAAAAAAAAAATAACAAGAATGGTTACAGGTCTAGAAAACATAACCTCTGAAGAAAAATTGAAGGAATTAGGATTGTTTAGTCTAGAGCTGAGGAGACTGAAGGGAGCTATGACAGCAGGCTACAGAAAGGTAAAAATAGTAGATGGGGATAAACAGTTTTCCATGCCCAGCATGAAGAGCAGCAATGTAAAACAAAATTAAGTGAAGCTAAGTCTAAACATTAATACAAATTTTCAAGCCGCAAAGCTAGTTAGGATGTGTAATAGGCTGTGAAAGGAGAGTCTTAAGCAATGCCCCCTTATGTGGAAATAGTAAAACCTCTTTGTGGGATGACATAGGTATACTATATCTTTGAGTCAAGAAATAGATTGCATAACTCATTGCAATCCTCTCCAGCTCCATTGTTTATGATTGTATGATTACTTACTTTGCATTCTTTTTATCACATATGATGTGGGGCATATTGTAAACAATATATGTTAGATTATGTGATAAAAACTCATCTGCATGCCCAGAAAGGAGCACAGTGGCACAATGGCAGGTGGGGGACCTCAGGGGTCCATCTCCAAAAACCTAGAGGACCACAAAGGCCCAAAGTCATGTGGGAACCCAAATTAAAGACTCCAACGAAGTGACATAGTGTCTGGGTATCTCCCAGAGCTGTTCCAGGAGGGCCTCAGTCCCAGTGTCCTGGTGTGGAACCCCTCAAGACGAGTCAATGGTGGAAGCACGTTTTGGACAGAGGGGGTTGCTGCCTGGGGTATGGGACATGCTATGGCATGCAAGGAAAAAACATTTCAGCTTACACAGGACTTTCTTTGGGGTATTTAGGGGATGAACCAAAGATGGGGAAAGGGATGGTTTCAGATGGTTTAGGGAGAAACAAGTGTGGGAAAAATCAAAGAGTAAGGAGCCAAAAGGGGCTGTTCTCGTGTAAACAGTTGCTTCTGGGTATGCTTTCTTGGTTATTCCCTGTGTCTGATCAGTACAGTCTGTCCTCCCTTCTTCTTAAATCCATTTATAGCTCTTTTCCTGGGTGAGGGCTTTGTGTTTAGTGTGTGAACATGTGTGTATGGGGGTCTGGGTGCAGCGACTGGAGTCAAACCATGGGTTGAAGGGTCCATGCTCATGGGTGCAGGGGCTGGAAAGACTGGACGTAATGAAACCAAATGCCAGGAAGTGGGGTGGGACCATAAGTCACAGGGGCCTGTGTCTCTGTACTGCCAGCAAGTGGAATAAGTTTGGTGTCTGAGTGCATGATCACTCGTGAAGATCAAGCTGGACTAGCCAACAACTAAGTGAAGTGGCCTGGGAGCCAGAGTGTGTATGTCTCAAAGGTCAAGACCACAGGAAGAGCTGGCTGTTAGGGAACATGAAAGTCCCACCCAGCTCTGTGTGTGTGCATGTGAGTATATGGTGGTCTGTGTCGGCAACTGGTGTGGGTCTGTGGACTCAGGGGTTTATATGTTCATGTATCAGCAAATGGGGAGACTGGGGTCCAGGGGCAACTCCTGGGCAGACAGACCAAGGGAGCACAGCTGCTGCAGAGGTCCACTTTGTATGTATGTGTGTGTGTATACACACACACACACATACACACACACATGTATAATTAAATAGGGAAAAAAAATATATGTGTGTGTATATATATTCTCACTAGTAGAACTTCATCCTGGTCAGTCAGAGAGGGGAGCAGGGTGAGGCAGTTGGTACTGTCTGTTCATGCAAGTGCTGAGCATGTCTGTGATCTGGCTGGCTTGCCATGTATTTGTGTATATATGTGGTGTGCATGTCTACTTTGTGTACATATGCCTACAAGGAATGCATTGCCAACCTTGCTGTGGGTTGGAGTTGAAGGCATGGAGATCTGGCATCCTCACCTTCATGAGGCTACTGTGACCCCAGCCACCAACATTCTTATTTTGGTTTACAGAGCTCAAACTGTGCTTCTATTACTTGGTTATGTGTGCTTTTTTTGCCTACTGTGTTGATTAAAAGCAAATAGATCTTCACTGTATTAAAGTTTCTGAATGCCTGAGTAAACTCCAATGCTTTTTTCCTGCCTGGCTATCTCTAGCACATTTGTTTTTCAGACATTCTGTGTTATAACTTCATGACAGCAGTGACCCTCTGTAGAACTCCCTGCAAGGATGCTGACAATTCAGACTTTTGTTGCCTTCAGCACACACTGTTATACAGTCTCAACTATACAGGTGCCTTGAGACTGTTGGGAGTGTAATAATCATAGCAGAAAACACATACAGAATATCATAATATCATAGCAGAAAACAGAATTCCACAGGTATGATTCTAAAACCAAGTTATGCCAGCAATGAAGGAATTAGTAAGTTTTTTGATAAAATTCATAAACTTGCCCCAATGTCCTCATAGCTATTGACCACAATTTGATTTATTGTTCTGGGGTATATTCAAGATTGTTAAGGTGAAAATTTCAGAATCGCAGGTCAGACCTTTACTTTTACCTCTCTGTCTATCAAAGCATTCTGACCTTTTCCTCAGAAGTTAGTTTATGTGGGTCTTTTGTGAACATTTCTTCTATTTTTCTGTATTTTGAAATTCCTCATACCCTGAAGTTAGGATTTTTGAAGAAAAAATATGGAACCAACTTCTTTTTATATGTTTTAGTTAGGTCACTGCTGCAATATGCTTCCACCTGAATAAATGATCATTGACATATGTCCGATTTTTGTACATATTTTGATGGGGAAATTATATGTTTTTTGTTAATCAACCACAACAGATAGGCTAAATCACACTGGGTCCTTTTGGTTCTGTCTCTAATACTGGTCAATAGTATTTAATGCAAGCTTAATACATGACTGCTCCAGCATACTTACACAGACTGCAGCAATTTGTGTCTCTTGGATATCCAATGCCAAAATTTGTGCATTTGTGTTTGAATATCCCATGTCAGCAAACCATGCTGAGCTATTTTCAAGCTAGGTGAATCTTCATCGTCTACTATGTCATAAACCAGAGTGGTTCCTCAACCTCACTGTGGACAGTGTGGAGAAATACATCCTTCTCTTCATCTTGAAAGTCGCCTTCAAGTTTCATTTGGTGCCCTTCACTGTTTGTATGGAAGTGACAGTGAAATAACCATTTCCTATTCACCTTCTCCATGTCACTCATGACTCTATAGAATTTCACCTTATCCCTTCTGTCATGGTTTAACCCCAGCAGGTAATTAAGTAACATGCAGCTACTCACTTGCTCCACGGTGAATGGGGGAGAGGATCGGAAGAGTAAATGAAAACTCATGGGCTGAGATAAAGACAGTTTAATAGGTAAAGCAAAAGCTGTGCACACAAGCAAAGCAAAACAAGGAATTCTTGCAGCACTTCCCACGGGCAGGCAGGTGTTCAGACATCCCCAGAAGAGCAGGGCTTTATCACACATAACGGTTACTTGGGAAGACAAGCATCATAATGCCAGATGTCCCCCCTTCCTTCTTCTTCCTCCAGCTTTTATATAATCAGCATGAAGCCATATGTTATAGAATATCCCTTTGGCTGAAACCAGGATACCTTCTAAGTCATCTCTTCCCCAGACTGAAGTGGCTTAGTCATATTTTCCTCATCTGAAAGCTATTCCTTTCTTCAGATTATCCCTGTTGTCCCTTCCTAATTCTGTTATATCTTTTGTGACATGAGGTAAATGAACCTGCATGAACACATGGGATGTGAGCATACCATGGATTTACATACAGCAGATTCCACCTGTGCAGAAACAGAACATAATATAATTTTGTTCCCTAATCTTTTAATTTTAGTGAGAATCTTTAGATCATACTAATCTTAACTCATAACAGCTGCATACTTTGAAACACAGAAACAATACTGACATCTTTTTGCTTTTATAAGTTATACCTGGTTGGTAGGAGTTTGACTTTTTTTCACTGAAGTGCAGTGGATCTTTATGATGATCTACATTTCCGAAGAATTGTGTGATGGTCAAAACCAAACCCATTTCAGTACAAAGACCTGACATTTGGAGACTCTCCTCTCACTCCCTTTGACCTCAAGGGTTTACTTGTATTTTCCTATTACAAACAATTTTCTGAAAACTGAATACTTTGAAATGGAAGGAAAGCCTAACTTTACATGAGACATACTTCTCCTGTGCTTTGAAGATATAAAGTGCGGCATATGTGTGTATTCTTATTTATAGTTTATCTTGGATGTTTCTTCAAACCCCCTCTGCCCCTTCCCTCACAGTCACTTCACATCAACCTCACTTTAGCTGCCAGACATATATTCCTTCCTCTTATCTTATCCCTCTTCCACTGCTTCCACCACCCACTTTGTCCCTCTCCTCATCTTCCAACATCACCAGTCAACAAAGAAAAAACAAAGAAAAAAGAAAGGAACTAGTATGAC
This sequence comes from Falco cherrug, assembly GCF_023634085.1. Taxonomy (NCBI): domain Eukaryota; kingdom Metazoa; phylum Chordata; class Aves; order Falconiformes; family Falconidae; genus Falco; species Falco cherrug. The sequence continues at coordinate 47,957,274 of NC_073698.1, forward strand.
AGCTGCAAAACTTTAATGAAACTTCTGTCTTTTATGTTATTCATCTTGCTTCTTAACCTTTTGTCTTATCTATTTATAAATTGTTTAGGGTAAAGACTTTATTCTTTGCTAGCAAGATTGGTGCCATAGCCCCTCTTTGGAGTGCAGTGCCTAAGCTTTTCTCTAACACAGGCTGTGTCAGTATCGATATTTTGACTGACATGAAAAATAAACTTGTATTTTAATTGACTAAATATCTTGCTTTGTGTAACAGAGAAATGGCTATTACATTATCTCTGAATTTACCCCTATAGCTATGTCTTGTTTTTTACTTTTCCTTACTGGAGTAAACGGCCTACTTCAGCAGGCTTTGTAAAGTCTTGGTAAGACCTTAATATGGACATGGTTAAGTGCTGAGCTTTAGCGAAGAGCTGTTTCATCAAATTTCCTGCATTCGGTTCACACCTCATGAGTAGTCTCTGCTATGACATTCAAGACGTCACCTTGATATTGTCCTAGTCTGCTGAATATGTTGCTGATGCTCTCATAGAATGTGTAGAAAGGTAAGTAAATGGAGATGCTGGTTTCTATCTCTGTGCTCATTCTAAGTCATCTAGTTCAACCTTAAGTGTCAATATAAAGGTCTGGAGTAGTCTGTGTATCTGCAGTGTTTGGGATTGAAAAATGGAAATTATTCCAGGAAGTTTACAGGGACTTGGAAGACATAAATGACTTAGAAATTCATTGCTATTTTACTGTGCAGGATGGTGATATTTGTTGTTTTACTACTGGCACATTCAGCCCTGAAACTTGCTTTCTGTAGAGATAGGCTAGCCACGTGTGGGTGTACTAGGAGGAGGTGGAAGACAGGAAAGGCTAGACATCCTGCAGGCGGCTGTTCAGAACAGGATTTCCTCGTTCAGCTGGAGCTTTTGGCCTTGTAATACAGTTCTGTAGACTGGCAGCCCCACCCAAACATAATGCAGGTGTGCCCTCCCCACAGAAATGTATTTGCCCTGACCTGTCCTGTCTGACCTCTAGAAATCTCTGCATTTGAAGGCTTCTGATATTGGATAGATATCTCACTGAAGTAGGAATGTGAGCAGGGTTACTCATCCAGATCATATCATGGATCAAAATTGTCTGGACATGATACAAAATCTGTTGCTTCCCTGCCCCTCATGAACTTCTACAGTCTGCACTGCTGATACATGTATACACATGTGTATGCATATGCATACACACAGGTGTACATATATATACACACACATAAAAAAACATACAATCATAGAATCATTTAGCTTGGAAAAGACCTTTAAGATCATCAAGTCTTGCCATTAACCTAGCACTGCCAAGTCCACCACTATAACATGTCCCTAAGCACCACATCTACATGTCTTCAAATACCCCCACGGATGATGACTCAACCACTTTCCTGGGCAGCCTGTTCCAGTGCTTGACAACCCTTTCCATAACAAATTTTTTTCTAATATCCAATCTAAACCTCCCCTAGTGCAGCCTGAAGCCATTCCCTCTTGTCCTATCACTTGCTATTTGGGAAGAGACCTGCCTCCACCTGCCTACAGCCTCCTTTCAGGTAGATGTAGAGATGCAGAGAGGGATATGGTCTCTCCTGGGCCGTCTTTTTTCCAGGCTAAACAACCCCCAGTTCACTCAGCCACTCCTCCTGAGGTTTGTGCTCTAGACTCTTCACCAGCTTTGCTGCCACTCCAGCATCTCTACGTCCCTCTTGAAGTGAGGGACCCAAAACTGAACACGGTATTTGAGGTACAGCCTCATCAGTGCCAAGTACGGGGGGACAATCACTTCCCCAGTCCTGCTGGCCACACTCTTTCTGTTTCAAGCCAGGATGCTGTTGGCCTTCTTGGCCAGCTGGGCACACTGATGGCTCATATTCAACCAGCTGTTGAACAGCATCTCCAGGTCCTTTTCCACTGTGTGGCTTTCCAGCCACTCTTCCCTAGGTTCATAATGTTGCAAGAGATTGTTGTGACCCAGGTGCAGGACCCAGCACTTCTCCTTGTTCAGCCTCACACAGCTGACCTCGGTTCATTGATCCAGCCTGTCCAGATCCCTCTGCAGAGCCTTTCTACCCTCCATCAGGTCAACACTCCTGCTCAGCTTAGTGTCATCTGCAAACTGACTGAAGGTGCACTCAATGCCTTCATCTAGATCATTGACAAAGATATTAAACAGAACTGGCCCCAACACTGAACCCTGGTGAACACCACTTGTGGCCAGCCACTTGTGACTGGATGTAACTCCATTCACCACCTGCCTCTAGGGCACAGCCGTCCAGCCAGTTTTTTACCTAGCAAAGAGCACACCCACCCAAGCCATGAACAACCAGTTTCTCCAGAATTCTGTAGGAAATGGTGCCAAAGGCTTTACTAACGTCTAGGTAGAAAACATCATCTGTTTGTCTTGCACGTGGTGGTACTCAAGATCATCTGCTCCATAGCCTTCCTCAGTACAAAGGTCAGATGAACAGGCCTGTAATACCCTGGGTGCTTTTTACAGCTTGCCTTGTAGATGGGCATCACATTTGCTAACTTTCCATCAACTGGGACCTTCCCAGTTTGCCAGGAGTGCTGGTAAATGATGGCAAGTGGCTTGGTGAGCACTTCCACCATCTTCCTCAGTATCCTCGGGTGGATCCTATCTGGGCCCCCATACTTGTGTGTGTCTAAGTGGTGCAGCAGGTTGCTAAACATTTCCATTTTGATTATGGGAGCTTCATTCTTCTCTTTGTCTCTGTCTCACATGTATGCAACTCTGCCACAGATCTTTTTCCAACAGTGAGTTTGATGAATACTTTAAAAAAAAGGACGGCCAGATTTCCTTTTCTCTGGACTAACATGTCTATGAATGTCTCAGTAGATTTTTAGTTATAGAAGGGATATATTGCTCAAGTAAACAATTTTTTTCCAAACAGACAAATATCTTAAGTGCACATAATAACTCAATAAATACTATTTGAACAGTCAGTAGATTTTAAATTACTGCATGATAGTTTTTGAATTAACTCTAAACAACAATATTTTTGAACACTATATCCAATGTTTTTTCAATCTTTATCTACCTATAGATAAACGGACTCTTATGGGCACACTCATGGCATTGTTGGACTGCTTTGCATGCACAAAAAAATTTCAGTGTGATTTATCCTTTCAAAGATCAGAACTCTCTCACAGTGCCACAATGGGAATTTATGACGATGTCAGCAAAATTCCTGAGAAACATTTCATGTACCGAACAGACTACAGTATGAAGAACTAATGCAGGTCTAACCAGAATTTTAAAAGGCTATCAAACTGAGTATGTACTTCAATCTCTGAATTGAATAGTTAGGTTAGCCTTCTTTCCATCTGTAATTTTAGTAAAGACAGTATTTCTTTTTTTAAAAATTCATGTGTAGTTCTACTTCATGAGTGAAGAATAATGTTACTGTAAATTGAAGCAAAAAATGAATATTTATTTTTTAGTGTTTTCTTTTCCATCACTTGGTTTGGTACAATTAATTTTAATGTCATGCTAAATTCAGTTGGATCAGTAACTCAGATTTTCTTAACTTTTAGGCCTCTGTCATTGTTGGAATGGTTAATGAGAACACATCCCAAATGTGTATGAGAATCAGTTTTTAATCCTGAGAAATTATAGGGAGTATGTGCAGCAAGTATACATCAGCCTTCAAGCCCCTTCTCTTTACTGGGCTGCCTGCTTCTGTGTGCAAGGGGTCATTAAATATTTGCTGTAAAAGAATAATGAATAAGAGAGGTTGTTACTGAAGTCAGTGAGGGAACTCACATGTTGGAAGTGTGGCACATTTTTCTTTAAGACCTCAGTCCTGTGACCCTCACTTACCCAGCATGTTCCGTGGAAGTGAAAGAGCAAAATTCTGGAGCTTTTCAAATCAGTGGATTTACTGTCAATATGTGTGTGTAGTCAGGATTGGACAAAATATGTTCTGGCTCTTTTAAGGAGGGGCTGCAGGACTGAGATGAACTGAGTTCCCATTCCTTACATGTTTACATGCTTTTAAACCATCATGAAGAAAAAGTCAAATGAAAAACCTCTTGCATTTTACTCACTTCATAAAAGGTTTAGAGAAACTTAAGCAAAAAAGGATTTACTTATATGATTAGAGCTGGCAAAGTTAGAACCCAACTATTCCCGAGTGCTGAACAGATGCCCATAAAAAGTGGAGTTCTTTCTCTCTCCACATTGGTGTAATTTATTAGTTTACTGACAGATTGCTCAAGACTGAGATGGTTGCTTACCACAGTTATGACTTGGATTGATTTTAGCAATACATGGTTTGTACAATTAAGGCCATTGTGTGGCTTCAAGTCATAGCCTGTTTGTTTACATAAGAATAAGAACTGTATATATTCCATTCAGTAAACTTATTTGTGAAAGTCTTGGTGGTTTAGCCCTGTAATCTCAAAGGAAAAATAAGGATGTTAGAATTGTCTGTATCCCTAGATTGCATTAGACAGTAGACCACATCACATAAATACCACAGATCTCAGTTGAATCTCATTTTTACCTACGTTTTAGTTACAGAATATTTTCAAATCTTTCAAGTACCTTTTACCCTAAATAAGTGCATATATAAGACTTAGAAATTGTAGTGTTCTGTACATGAATGTCCTGTATGAAACAGACAAGTCTTTTTTTTTCCCTCTGTTTAAACAGTCTGTCTTTATTAGCCTCAGTATATGTATAATGATGAAATGAGGAAAAAGGAAAGAGTATGTCAAGAAAGAGAAAGAAAGATAACTAAAAAAAAACAACAAAAGAAAGGGAAAAAAAGAGAAAGAAAATACCTGAATTCAAGAAAACAGGTCTAGAAAAATGAATACAAATGTTGATATTAATGTGAGATTGAAGCCAGTGGTATTATAATGTTTTAAAACTTATTTCAATTGCTCTTTGTACAATATATGTCCAAAATTAAACTGTATTAACACTTTCCATTGCTTTGAATTTATTAACTAAAAGCTTGATATTTTTTGCAGTTATACTTCAATTATTTTTGTTGATATTTAAGAAGCTGTTTGAAGCCACTGATTGTGATATCAGCTCATTAAGTACTGTACACGGTAAAAACACAAACCAAGAAACAGCCAAGGAAATGCATGAGAACTGCTCATAGTACTTGTCCATATGGTAAACAGTGGTTTCAGAGAGTCAGAGTTTTAATTATATTAATGTCTTTTGTAGACATCAAGGCTGAAGACAGGTTTAAGTGCATGGAGAAAAACAATGAGCTGTTTTTAAAGATGGTAAGGACAGAATCTGCTGCCTATGAAGGGCAGCATCAAAGCAAGAAGTTGCTGCTTCAATAAAAAATAAATAAATGGATGACAATGTAAGTGGAAGTAGGAGCTGGCTTCCTGACAGTCACTGAAGGTCCCTAGGCTGCTTAAATGGTCTTGGCCATCAAATACTTTGAAATATATACTGTAATTATGCTCCACATATCGTCACAAGACAAGTCCATTGAGAATTGAAAAGGGAATGGGCAATTCTTCCAACCTCTTGGGTTACAGAGCACAGAAATTCTGCAGTTTCTGGGCAAGTAGTCTAGCCATTAGGAAGCACTATGAAAGACAGGGTTAATACATCTACCCTTGCTTAAGAGAAAGGGAGAGAGAGGAAACAAGCACTCAGAATTTTGTCAGAAGAGGAAACCTGTATCACGAGTGGTAAAGGCACTAAAGTGTTTATTATTGGTTCCTTATAAACAAGAGGTAGAAGTTTAACTAAAGTGCTCTTGGGAGGTCTTGATGTGTGCCCAACTTTCATTTACTGACAGTGTTTATCTAAAAAGGACTCCTTTCTTCTACTGAGTATGAAGTTCAGGAGCAATCATAATGATCTTATGAATGTCAGGCTGTTACACTGGCTTTAGTGTAATGTCATTATTTCCCATTCATCCAAAATGTTTTGATTGCCTCCAAGAATTTTCAGGTGATGTTTAAAGGGAGCCCACTGCCTCAATTTAAACATGATACACATAAGCAAGTTATTACAAAGCTACTGGAAGGTAAAGAAAAAATTGAATTTTATCTTTCCATTTTTTTCATAATCTTTCTAAATGAGTTTATATAGACATGTATTTTTCCTCATGTATACTCTGATTGGTGTCAAGAGCAAGAGTTATCAAAATAGTGAGAAAGTGAGGGGAAATGGAAATAGAAAAATTAGAGGAGTTGTGAAAGATATAGAAAAAAAGGAAGAGGATTGGGTAGTCACAAGTTTAGGGATTAGCACCAAACCCCACATTTTACATTCATGTATCTAA